>NC_081296.1:77919744-79169744 GCF_030435805.1 Mustela lutreola
AAATAAAATCTTGGGGAGGGGGGAAGGCCAATGTTGGTGCTGAAATCTTCTTGAGTTGGTAAGCCGGTGATGTCCCATGTCATTCAGGGAAGGTCCAGCCTGGAGTGGGAGAAAGAGAGTCCAGGCAGCTGCTAAGGCTCTCAGGTCCTCTACTGTTCCAATGCCTTCAAGGTCAGGTGGGGTGCACTGGTAACATAAAGGCACACCCTAAAATCCTACCCAGATTCCTGATGGGCTTGCCAGAGAGATCCCTGCACACTCTGCTCAGGGTAGTTCGCTTCAGGAGTAGGGAAGAAAGGATAAAAAGGCAGCTGGGCCAGAATAGGTAAATCCACAGGGACAGAGAACAGGTTGGTGGTTACCTATGACTGAGTAGGCAGTGGGAGGAAATGCCAGTGACTCCTCGTGGCTACATGGTTTCTTTTGGGATGAGGTGATGAAAAGGTTCTAAAATTGGTTGTGGTGCAGGTTGCACAGCCCTGTGAGTCTACTAAAACCAGTGAATGATACACTTTAAATGGGAGAATTGTATAAGAGGTAAATTATATCTTAATAAAATTGTTTACTGAAGAAGTTGCTGGGCATGTACACAGGGTGAGTCCCCAGTGATCGCTCAGTCTGTCACTGAGAAGAAACCTCTTCTAAACTGTGCCAAGGAAAAGCAAGGGTCGGCTGGTCATGTCTACTGAGCCCCCAAAGACCCCCTCTTGACAGCTGAAGCTTCTTTTCTTTTCTTCTTAAAAAAAGATTTTATTTATTTGAGAGAGCATAGGAGGGAAGAGCAGAGGGAGAGGGAGAAGCAGACTCCCCACTGAACAGGGAGTTCCATCACAAGACCCTAGATCATGACCTTAGCCAAAGGCAGGTACTTAACTGACAGAGCCACCCAGGGGCCCCAAAGCTGTCTTTCAAAACAAACTCTTTGTGGAGGAGCAAGAATGCAAATAAAACACATTTCAGTAAAAAAGATAGTAGTTGAGAGAGACGTAAAAAGCAAGACCCTGGAAGTGACCATGGCAGGCTCCTGAGCCCATTCTACAGGCCAACCCCTGCACTGTGGGGATCAGACAGCTAGTGAGTGTGTTGCAACAGTTTCTGGATTCTAGCTGTGACTCTGGGAGTGCTGGGTCCATGTCACCTGCTTGGCCTTGCGTTCTTTTGCTACACTGTGGTTTATCTGCCAGGCCCCCGGTTGCTTCTGGAATGAGGCAGTTGCTGAGTGGCAGCTTTAGAGGGCACAGTAGAACACACAATGTACCATTTGAACAGCAACTCCAGTGAGTTTCCCGTGATACGGTCAAGGGCAGCCTCTGCATTGGGAGTGCACCCCTGCACAGATTGTCTGGAAACCTCGAAGCCCAGCAGAGGGAGGTGGAGCGAGTACGACCTGCTGGCCACAAGCTAGCGTCGTGCACATCTGTGAGTTTGTGGATAGCCAGAGCCCCCGTGGAGACTCTCCTGGGCATGCATGGGGCAGGCCTGCTAGAAACCTCCCAACAAACATTCCCAGCCAGAAATGATCCCTACAACTCACCCCTGTATCTTGCTCTACAGTGCTTAAAGCATCCCCCTTGAACCTTCCTATGGGGTCTCCACAAAACTCAGGTGAGGTAGAAATGGGTATTCCTTCTTTCTCTGTAGATGATGAAACAATGTCAGGGAGGTTAGGTGACTTGCCTATGGGTATACAGCTGATTGGGTGGGGACCTCCAACCCGCTGTGCCTGGAGGCAGGTGTCAGCAAAGTGGACACACGTTCATGACACACATCCTCAAAATGGTTAAATGGGCAGGAGCAGTGGAGGGAAGGGAGCCCAGGGGACCTGCAGCCCCAGTGAGCAGGGCAGGAACAAGGGCCAGGGGGCAGCAGGCTTGTTGTCAGCCGTGATTCTCTGTGGCTGAAAGGGTTACAAGAGACTGTCTAGCAGAGTGGGCACATGGAAATTGAACCGGAGAGAGTTTGGGCAGTGGGGGGACAGCACACACCCCAACTGGCCTGGGAGAGGGAAGCTAGTTCCATAGGGATGCCAAGGAGCAGGAGACAGATATCTCATGGGGATGTGTGCTGAGGAGAGGAAGCTACACAAAACTGAGCTGATCAAGTGGAAAAAGAAAGACAGGAGCAGCTAAAGCTGGGAGAGTGTGCTCCATCAAATTCTGGTGGGAAAAGTCACCCGAACCCCTCACCACCCTGCCTTGTGGGTTTGTTCAACAGAGCTGTCCAGAGAGACCTGCCTTCCCATGCATCTGCTGCCCGGACTCCTTCTGGAGTCAGCATATAAAATATTGCCATCAACCTCTCTTCTCTAATGCCTGTTTGAGAAGGAGCTCAACAGTCTGGAGCCCAAGAGGTAAGGCTGTCGGACTTTATGATCCAGAGGGCGGAGGCTGCCTGTGCTTGGGAGGACGGGAACAGGAGCGGTTGAAACGTGTAGCTGCTCCCCCTGTGCTATGCTCCATATGCCTATCACCTTTCAGAGCCTCTCAACAAGTATGGGAGCTAGATATGACTGTTACCTCTAGTTTGCAGATGGGCAGGCTGGGGTTCCAAGGTCTAGGGCCTGGCCCAATGTCACCCTGACAGTAAATGGTGGACCTGGGATGATACCCTGGATGATACCCTGGGATGATACCTGCTGATGGTTCTGGAGAAGATGACAAGGGTGGCGCAGGTATTCCTTGGGCACAAACCAGAGGGACACCAGAGAATCCTATGTTATTCTCTGTGACCCTAGACTGTCTTAGTTCTTCTCCCCACAAACTTTGTCTTCTCTCATTTGTTCTGCGTTCCTTCTCATATAGGCTGAACTTGGGCTAGAATGGTGAGCTGAGAATCCTCGTTGAATGAATACATTTTCCTATCCCTAGGATACTTGCATTGTCCTCTCGCTGGCCATTCGCACTCACACACACACATTTTCCTGAGCACAAGCTCAAGCTTTTTGAGGCTCACGGGAAGAAACACCCACTACCAGAACCACCCTTCCATGAAGCTCTTTCCCTGCACTGCAGCTTCAGAGGAACCAGTGGGAAGAGATGCCACTGCCTTGCACCTGCTTGTTTAGTTAGTGACAAAAGGTAATGTGGCTGTTCTCGAAAGCCTGGCACAGAAAATCTGATTTTTAAAATTCTACATTTCTCTTAATGCCTGATCCTTTGGAGTTTTATCATATCAGTATCCCTCATCTTAAAGAGCCTTTCAATAGTTTAGACCCCAGTAATTGGAAGTGTGATATTGATTTTGATGTTGATTCATCAAAAAATCAAAACAAATGGTAGACCTGATGAATTACATGCTTTTGATGTGCTATTACCTCATTTGGGCCTACTGTGTATTGCAAGTCTTAGTTTGTTGATCCTATTTCTTGAATTATAACGCCATGTATAATAGCCATGTATAATACTTTATAATATTTGTAGCAATTGAAAATTATAAAATATAATTCCTTTATTTTATTTTTTTAAAGATTTTATTTATTTATTTGACAGAGAGAGAGAGAACACAAGGAGGCAGAGAGGCAGGCAGAGAGAGTGGGGGGGAAGCAGGCTCCCTGCTGAGCATAGAGCCTGCTGCGGGCCTCAACCACAGGACCCTGAGCAGAAGCTTAACCCACTGAGCTGTGCAGGTGCCCAAAATAGAATTCCTTTAAAAATAACCTACAATTTTGACTTTTCACAAAATTACCAGAAAATTTCCATAATTAATTACAAATTTCAAATTAGTGGTTTTCCTTATTTGCACTTCTGGAAGGTTGTCCATAGAGTCGAATTGTAAATGTTATTCTCCCAATGGCATGTATAATCAGTCTCACAAGGGCCTCTCAAGAGCCTGAAAGGAAAGCAGCTGGTGGCTATGCTAGGACCCTGACTCTGACTGCAACGGCCTTTCCCATCTTACCACCTACTACTGCCTGTCCACCACCCCTGCTGAGCCACACTGCTCAGAAGTCAGTCCTAGATCCACCATGAATTTTCACACCTCTATTTCTTTCGCTCAAGTTGTTCCCTCACCCAGAATGTCCTTCCTTGTCTTTCTTTTCTTAAAAAATATTTATTTATTTATTTATTTATTTATTTGACAGAGAGAGAGAGAGCACACAAGTAAGCAGAGTGGCAGGCAGAGAGAGAGGGAGAAGCAGGCTCCCCACCGAGCAAGCAGGGACCCCGCTGCAGAACTCGATCCCAGGACCCTGGGATCATGACCTAAGCCAAAGGCAGCCGCTTGACCAACTGAGCCACCCAGGTGCCTCTGTCTTTCTTTTCTATACAAAATTTTCCCCGTGTGTTCAAAGCCCAGCTCAAATATCTCATTTTCTGGTAAGGCTTCTCTACCCCCTCTCCCATCCAAACAGAACTGTTTTCTCCTTTGATCAGGTCACCTCCCCACCATTTCCCCAGACAATTATTTACCTACTCATCTCTCTCACTAGACCCAGAGTTCCGTAACAGTAGGCTGTGGACTATTTCTTTGGCATATTCAGCATCCTTGCTGGAAAAATAATTTGGATGTGGCCCAGAAAATAATTTGGATGTGGCCCATTTTCTGTATCACAGAAAATGGATACACCCAAGACAGAAGACTAAACTTTGAGTGTGTACAGAGAATGAAATTCCATGAGATTTCTTTAATCCTTTCCACGGGATAACTGTTTTGAAGCAGTTTAATGGTACTGTAGGGGATATTTCTGAATTGAAACTGTGCAGTCAGTGAAAGCGGGGTGCTGAGCCCCTGGTAAAGGAAACTGGTGCAGCCACCGCTCCTCTGGTTGAGATGGAATGGGGTTCGGGGAGGAGGCTGAAGTAACAGAGTGGAAAAGAAGATGCCGAGGGGCTGAATTTGGGCGGGGACACTGAAACAAGCTGGAGGCAGGGCAGTCAGCCTCACCCAGATGAAGTACGTAGGTGGGGTCGCTGGGTTTCAGAGGACAGAAAGATGCTGTGTTTGTCCTTGCTAAGTCTGGGTGGTGACTGGTCCATATATGCTCAGTCAAATACAGGGATGCTATCAAATCAAGGGACACAAATCAAGGCTGGGTGAGAACAGAAAGGAACAGATTCAGGGCTGTGAGCTTTTCAGCACAGATGACACCTCCTCCATCTTGAGGGTACTGGTAACCGTCCAATGCAGAGGGGGGCAGGGGAGGGGCAGATGTGGAGCTGCAGGCCGCCCCCTCTGGCAAGTGATGGTCCTTCACGCTCGCCCACTCTGCTCCTGATTATCCTCCTGGCACCAGGAAGAGAAAATAGAACTGGGGTGTTTATTTGCTTTTACTTTACACCTCCATACCCATGCTGTGACAGAAAAATCCCTATTAGTTTGCACTGGACCAGCTTCATGGCTGTTAGGGTTAGAATACGTTTAAAGCGCCACTTTACCTGGGAATAGCCTGTTCTGTGTACACACACATACACATATCATAAACCCATGTTGCAAATTTCCGGCTATGCTTCTCAAACTTCAGCTTTAGAATCACTTCCAGAGCTTGTAAAAATACAGATTCCTGGGCTCCACCTCAGAGTTTCTGAATCAGTAGGACTTCTAACAGGTTCCCAAGTGATATTGGGCATAGGTATGGGGGGAAGAATTGCAAATGAACCTTACCTAAAAATTTTTATAACAGGTTTGTTTATTTTTTGGGTATGAGTGAAGCAATTTTGAAATTATTTTAGATATAAGATTGAGTAAAAGTAAGTATGGGTGGTGGAGAAACAAAGAAAGAGAGAGATGTTACGGATGCCAGGGTTCTTACTGTAGAGCAAAGGGGATACAAATACTGCAATAAAGTTAGACAAATGAACGAGTAGTAGGAGCAGCAGCGGGAAAAGCAGGCTCCCTGCTGAGCAAGGACCCCCCCCCACCCCAATGCGGGACTGGATTCCAGGACCCTGGGATCATGACCAGAGCCAAAGGCAGACGCTTAACCAACTGAGCCACACAGGCGCCTAGCAATAAAGTATTTTTAATTAAGGTATGCACCTTTCATAGACATAATGATATTCCACACTTAATAGTGTAGTATAAACATAACTTTTATATGCACTGAAACCAAATAATTCATTTGACTCACTTTATTGCTATATTTGTCTTATTGCAGTGGTCTGGGTCTGAACTCACAATAACTCCAAGGTATGCCTGTGCAAACATGGAATAGGAGAAGGCAAGAAAAAATTCAGTGGGTATAGTTTGCAATTGGATAGAGGTATTCGTGTGAACTCATGATTTTAAAAATATGTACACAAGCATGTTTATGTATATATTATATATATATGTGAATATATATTTGTATGTATGTGTATAAATAAGCACACATATATTTCCTGGATTTTTCTGGGGGATCCCAAAACAAAGTCACCCTGGCAGCTACCCCTAGTGCCCAGGACTTCTTGGTCTCTAACAACATTCCCCACCATAATACATCAGGGCTCATTAAAGTGGTAGATTGAAGAGTTGGACAGAGCAGGTAACAGATGAGCTTGGTACACCTTATTATAACACCAGAAAGTAAAAAAAAAAAAAAATGTCCCAAGAACACAGGAGCCAGATTAAAGGGTCCCCCACTGGTCAAATCCCCACTGGGATCATTTGAGCACTGAAGAAGGTGAGTACAGTAATGAATTATAAAGCATTGGGGGGAAAAAGTAATGTCTGAGTTTATACTGATAATAAGTGGAAGAATCAATGAAAGGGAAGGGAGGTCTTGCCAATGAAGAAAGCTGAGAGCTATCTGCTAAACCTGGCAGGACTGCTGGAGATGGAGACTCATTTTGAAACCATGGTGATAAAGACTAGATCAGGTAAGAATCAGTAGATTCTTAATCTAAATCTAAATCCATGGGGAATTTTGAAAAGAAATAGGGTTTTGCAGCACCTTAAAGTATCTCCCCACAAATTGCTTATTAGTTGTAAGAAAGGGAAAAAAAAATACCAACTCACAAGTGATTATACAGCAGAGAAACTTAGCAACAGCTTGACTGGGTGATCGAAATGAACTCACCAGTCAAGGGAGGGACAGACAGACATTGGGCCTCTAGATGTGATCCTTGAGAAGGACACACCTCACCCATGCAGCTTTCTGGGTAAGAAAGCATCACCTCAATCCTTTCATGTGGAAACATCCATCAAACACAAAATGAGAGGGGCGCCTGGGTGGCCAGTGGGTCAAAGCCTCTGCCTTTGTCTTGGGTATGATCCCAGGGTCCTGGGATCAAGCCCTGGATCGAGCCTTGCATCGGGCTCTCTGCTCAGCAGGGAGCCTACTTCTTCCTCTCTCTCTGCCTGCCTCTCTGCCTACTTGAGATCTCTCTCTGTCAAATAAATAAATAAAATATAACAAAACAAAACAAAAACACAAAATGAGAAATATCTTTTTTTCAAAAAGTGGGGATTGGGGACATGCGGGTGGTTTTTGGTTAAGCATCTGCCTTCGGATCAAGTCATATCTCAGGGTCCTTGGGATGGAGGCCCCAGTCGGGCTTCCTGCTCAGCGGGAAGCCTGCTTCTCTCCCTTTGCCTGCTGATACCCCTACTGGTGCGCTCTCTTTCTCTCTCTCTGGTAAATAAATAAAAATTTTAAAAAGTAGGGATCTGATTCACAGACCTGTATCCCTGGGGCTAATAATACAATACATGTTAATAAAAAATAAAAATAAACAGTGGGGATCATATGCTGCCAACATGTCGGTACTATAAAAGGTAAAGAAAGACTGTGGAATTGTTTCAGATCAAAGAAGAAAGGAGATATGACAGCTCACCTCAGGACAGGATCCTGTCTTGGAGGAGAATAATGCTATATAGGACATTACTGGGTAAACTAATGAAAGTGAACTTTAGTTGCATAAGGGAATAGCCTTACTCCTGGAAATACACAAAGGGACCAGATGGATGTAGCTTATCCTCAAATGGTCCATGACAAAAATTTCTCTGTGTGTATGTGTATGTACATGAGAAAGAGACAGAGAGCAAGCATGAACAGATGACCATGTATGCACGTATAATAAAGCAAATGCTAAAATGCTAACAGCTGGTCAACCAGTCCTGTTAACAGTTGGGAAAATGGTATACGGATGTTCTTTGGATTATTTTTTTTTTTTAAACTTGAAATAATTTCCAAAAAAAAATTTTTTTTAAATCAAGCTTTTGGATAATAATTAATGACACTGTCAGGCACCTGGGTGGCTCACTGGGTTAAGCCTCTGCCTTTGGCTCAGGTCATGATCTCAGGGTCCTGGGATCAAGCCCCGCATCGGGCTCTCTGCTCAGCAGGGAGCACCTTCCCTTCCTCTCTCTCTGCCTGCCTCTCTGCCTACTTGTGATCTCTCTCTCTCTGTCAAAGAAGTAAATAATAAAATTTTAAAAAATATTTAATGACACTATCAATTGTAAATTCTCTATGAGCTCAATTTTGTGAAAAATAAAAATTTCATGTATCTCTATCTTTGTACTTTTATTTATTTATTTAAAAGATTTTACTTATTTGGTGTGTCCACGAGAGAGAGAACGCACAAGCAGGAGGAGGGGCAGAAGGAGAGGGGGAAGCAGACTCCCCGCTGCGCAGGGAGCCCAACACAGGGCTCTATCCCAGGACCCTGGGATCACGACCCCAGTGGAAGGCAGATGTCTAACTGACTGAACCACCCAGACACTCCCCTATTTTTTTTTTCTTTAAACGTCTTTATTTTAGAGAGGGATAGTGTGTGTGTGTGTGTGTGCGCGCGCGCACGCGTATGCGTGTGTGTGAGCAGCTGGGGCAGGGAGTGGGGCATGTGGCAAAGGTAAAGGGTGAGAGAAACTCAAGCAGGCTCCACCCTGAGTGCACAGCCCCACCTGGGACTTGATCTGAAGATCCTGAGATCAGGACCTGAGCTGAAACCAAGAGCCAGGTGCTTAACCAACTGTACCACCAGGTGCCCCTATCTTTGTACTTTTAAAAAGCTAGAAGGAAACAAGCCAGAAAATCACAGGTACCATCTCTGGTTTATGGAGTGGATAATTTGAGTTTGTTGTATGGTTTATAATGTTTCATATTTTCCAAAGCTTCTACATCTAGCATGTATTACTTTAATAACTAGAGAAAAATTATTTTTAAAGTAGTAAAACAAATAATCAGTAATGTTTTTTGTATGATGTTTCTGACTGCTGTGTCATTCATTAGAGCAGAGGGAACTGTCTTTGTCCTTCTTTGTCCATCTCTTCTGTCCTGCAAATCACAAACATCTTGTCTATTCGTATCTGCTAAATGAATGCATGCTGGTCATGAGCTGTTTGGGAGGGAGAGGGATGACAGAATTATCAGGGATTTTTATTGTCTCCATTATTCTTTTATGTATTTTCAAATGTTCTACCATAAATTTAATAATATGGGATTTTTAATTTAAAAGTTATAAATTAGTATGTATGTATCATCCCATTGAGGAAAGATTAGAAGGATATTCACAAAAAGGGGGGGGTTATCTCTGAGTGGGGGTTTTATGGGTGATTCTTGTCATCCTTTTCCTTGATTAACATTAATACTTTATTTTTTAAAAGATTTTATTTATTTACTTGACAGAAAGGGGGAGAGAGAGCACAAACAGGGGGAGTGGCAGGCAGAGGGAGAAGCAGGCTTCCCACTGAGCTGAGAGCCCAACTCAGGGCTCAATCCCAGGACCCTGGGATCACAACTTGAGCTGAAGGCAGATGCTTAACTGACTCAGCCACCCAGGTGCTCAAACATTAATACTTTACAAAGGAGTTTTGTTTTATTTTGTTTTTTTGAGATAATTGGAATTAAAAAGCATAAGATACAGAGCGCCTGGGTGGCTCAGTCGTGTCTGTCTTCAGCTCAAGTCATGATCCCAGGATCCCGGGATTGAGCTGCATCAGGCTTCTGCTTACCAGGGAGTCTGCTCCTCCCTCTGACCCTCTTCCTGCTTGTGTTTGTTGTCTCTCTCAAATAAATAAATAACATAAAATCTTTTAAATAAAATAAGACACAGAGTGATTGGACACAGTAGGAAGGCACCACATCGTAAAAAACACATTTACTGGGGTGCCTGAGTGGCTCAGTGGGTTAAAGCGTCTGCCTTCAGCTCGGGTCATGATCTCAGGGTCCTGGGATCAAGCCCCACATCCAGCTCTCTGCTCAGCAGGGAGCCTGCTTCCTTTTCCTCCTCTCTCTTTCTCTCTCTCTGCCTGCCTCTCTGCCTACTTGTGATCTCTATCTGTCAAATAAATAAATAAAATCTTTAAAAAAACATATTTACTAAAGCTATGTCAGGACAAATGCAGGATCTAAGAATATATATATATGTGTGTGTGTGTGTGTGTATATACACACATATATAGTACAATAACTAACTCACTGAAAAAAAATTTATTGTGTTGAAGGTAGTGTTCTAAAATGATACAATGGTTGTATTTGGGTATTGTATTTTTTTTTTTTTAAGATCTTTTATATATTTGAGAGAGAGAGAGAGAGAGAGAAGTCAGCAGACTCCCTGCCAAGCAGGGAGCCCCATGTGGGACTCGATCCTAGGACTCCAGGATCATGACCCAAGCCGAAGGCAGACATTTAACCAACTGAGCCACCCAGGCGCCCAGGTATTATATTATTTTAAAGTAGGGAGGCAAGGTGGTAGATAAGCTTAAATTTTGAACAACTTTCCTACATTAAGTTGTCTTTCATGAAAGAGCTGGATTAAAGGAACCTCCACTGAAGCACTTGAGACCACGTTCAACATACCCGGAAGGGTAGTCACCCTGTGCTACTCCTTAATTGCAATATTCAGATAATTTCACTGGGCAGCACCTTGCCGAGTATGTAAATACGTTTCTAGGAAAGCAACTGTCGGTAAACAGAGCAGAATAAAGGAAACAAGAAGCATTCACTCTTCTTCCTAGTAACAAGGGTTGCCTCTAGAAAGCGGGGCTGGGTACTGAGGAATAGATGATGAGAACTTCATTTTCTCTATCTACCATTCTATGTTGTTTAACTTTCAAAACATGATGTGCACATAGCACATACTCAAAAATAAACATTAATTTAAAATAATTGGGGTTCATGGGGCAACAACTATGTAAACTAGATTAGAGAAAAACAAAATTTGACATTGGAGGGGTTCGTTCTTATCCCAAACTAATGTGAAGTGACAAAATCCAAGACTTGGCAACACCTGCCCGCCCTCCAACATATTTGTGCTTCCATCCCCTGCGTATTGGCTTTGCTGCCCTCCTGTTACAGGGGACTGCTTTTGTTTTTCTGCTAGCAGGAACAGATTTGGGCTAACCTTGGACACTGGTTCTTCAAGGCTCATGTGGGCCCAATGCAGGCAGCTGGCTGGAATGAAAGCACTCATCTCTATCCACCGGCACTGGGAATTAAAAACAAGACCCAATGGACTGAACCCACAATCGTCACCTCATTAGCATGATGCTGACATCATGTCTCCCCCACATATACCTTTATGGCTAAAGGTATATCCAAGCACCCAGCTTTCTAAATCAAAACCACAGGAGTCTGTTCCTCTCTCATTTTTGTTCTCCACAATGTCTTCCCAATTTTACTTTAGATAGATCTCTCAAATTTTGCCCACCCATTTTCTCCACCTTTTCTGATAATGACACGCAATCAGACTCTCATAATCTATTTCCACCCCATCCTAGCTAGTTTCTTGTTATTGCTCTTCTATTATCTCACTCAAGTTTTCTTTCAAAAGCATACATCATCTGACAACTTCATTCCACTATATATTATATCAGGATCTATCTATATGTATCTATTTTTCTACCTATAAAGTTATGGAACTATAGATTACTCCAGAAAAATGATAAAATAACTAAAGGGGCAAAAATAAAGGTCACCTGCCCTTAAATTCTCAATATCAATGTCCTAATTCTCAACTTGGAGTAATATTAGAATCACCTGGGAATTTGTTTATGTGAGAGAAAGAGCAAGAGCTTGCAGGTGCTTATGCTTGTTGGGGGTGGGATGGGGGAAGGGCAGGAGAGAATCCTCAGCAGACTCCCCCAGGAACAAGAAGCCAGGAGCTGAAGGTGGGGTTCCATGTGGGGGGATGGTTGGGAGTACTGGGGGGCTTGATGCTGGGCTTTACTTGGGGCTTGTCAATCTCATGCTCCGTGAGAGCATGACTTGGGTTGAAACCAAGAATTGGACACTCAATTGACTGAGCCATGCAGGCACCCCTCATCTGGCAAGCTTTTTAACCAACACATAATCTTCTTCCCACCCTTCCTCCACCAATCTGATTTGCACTCTTAGAGGAATAGAAAACCCTCTTCCCTCTCCTCCCCAGCACTGAAACCCTGGAGAACACTTTTGCTGTTGTTGTTTTTAAGATTTTATTTATTTTCGAGAGAAAGAGAGCGTGCTCATGAGCCAGGGGAAGGGGCAGAGGGAGAAGCAGACTCTCCACTGAGCAGGGAGCCTGATGAGGGACTTGATCCCAGGACCCTGGGATCAGGGACAGAGCCGAAGGCAGACACTTAACCCACTGAGCCACCCAGGTGCCTGAGAACACCTTTGTTATCGACGGAAAAGTATTATGTCACTTAGCTATGCTAGGGAAGAAACAAGCTTTCAGCTATATAGTAATTCAGATTCTAGAAATCTTCAGCAGAACATATTTCAATCTCCACACATACTGCTGTTCCTTCTGTCTGTGGACCTCTTCTTCCATTTCTGACTCAAGTCCTATTCATTTTCCAGATCTTCAAAACTGTCCTTTCGTCACACCCCAAACTTCTCTTTATTGGCACACACACACATACACACACAAAACAATCAAGAAGGAAACGAACAGCTATTTGTCTCTCTTCCCCACTAGACAGTGAATCTTAAGGGACAAGTCGGCTGTATATACCTTCTCCAGTACTGAGCACATCAGTGTTGTAGCTGGAACTCGAATGAAAAACAAACCTCTCTTTCCATATCTAATGAAATTTCTTCTCTCACTTCTTTTTCAAAGTTTTTATTTAAATTCCAATTAGTTACATACAGTGTAATACTAGTTTCATGTATACAAAAGAGTGATTGAACACTTGCATACATCACCCTGTGCTCATCACGGCAAGTGCACTCCTCCATCCCCATCGCCTACTTCATCCTTTCCTGGCTCGCTCCCCTCCGATAACCAGCAGTTCGTTCTCTATAGTTAAGGGTCTGTTTCTTGATTTGTCCCTCTTTTTTCCCCGTTGCTCATTTGTTTTGTTTCTTAAATTCCATATAGGAGTGAAATCATATGGTATTTGTGTTTCTCTGACTGACTTATCTCACTTAGCATAATATGCTCTGGCTCCAACCAGGTCATTGCAAATGGCAAGATTTCATTCTTTTTTATGGCTGAGTAATATTCCATTGTATGTGCGTACCACATCTTCCTTTAAAAAATATTTTATTATTTATTTTTAGAAAGAGAGAAAGAGTGTGCAAGTGGGTGGGGGATAGGTAGAAGGAGAGAGAGTATGCTAAGCAGGTTCCATGCCCAGTGTGGAGCCTGATGCAGGGCTCAATCTCGTGATCCTGAGATCATGGACCTGAGATGAAATCAAGAGTCAGATGCTTAACTAACTGAGCCACCCAGGCGCCCTCATGTCGCTTCTTTGTTGTCCATTCATCAGTTGATGGACACTTGGGTTGTTTCCATAATTTGTCTCTTGTAGAAAGTGCTGTGACAAACTCTTCTTTTCACTTCTTATGTCCTGTCCACAACTGGCAGAATATAATTTCTAGGAGGGCTGATGTTTAGTATGTGGCTAGGAACTGTATACAAATGCTGCTGGGTTTGTCTGGTCCAAGCTGTTTGGGTTGGAGAGCCAAGAAAAAAAATCTTTTCCTCCCCAATGTTAAAATTAAAAATATTTACCTCCAGGAACAATACTGGATATTTAAGATAGGAAGCCTAGTAACAAAATGAACATTTGTGAGGGCAGCATCCAACAAAAGAACAGCAACATCACTGGCTTTTCAAGCTACTTATCTTCTAACCTTCCCCAACCGGGAATAACTCTGGAATCTGAGTTTATTATTCATTTGTTTTTTGAAAATAGCTTTACCACATTTTTAAGTATCTCCAAACAATAAATTGTTCAGCACTGTTTGCTTTTGAGCTTTGGAAAAGTGGTATTGTTTTGATGTGTGACTGTCCATGGCTTTTCTTTTAATTCAACTATGTTCCTAAGACTTGTATATAGCTGTGGTCCATTCATTTGCATTGCAGTATACTACTGCATTACACGAATATATCACAATTTATATGTCCTTGTCAGGACATATAATGCTTGGGATGTTTCTGGCTTCTTTGCTCTTATGACCAATTCTGCTACAGTCTTGTACACATCTCCAGCAGCATCTGTGAGTTTACCTAGGGTATATGCCAAAGAGTAAAACCACTGGATAGGTGTAGGTTCAGGGTTATGAAACAATGTCGAATTATCTTTTGAAGCAATGGTCCAAATTTACATTCCCAACCAGCCAGCAGTGTACAAATTCCTGTTGATTCAAATCCTCACCAATAGCTTGTATTATTAGGACATGGGAATTGGAATGTCAGACTGTAGCATTTTTTTGTGCCAGAAGGTGGCACTCCTGACGGGACGGGCTGCTTTCTCTTGACCATGTGACAGTAGAGCCTGACCTGAGACCTTGCCTAAGAGATGAGCCCCTGAAGCTTACACCTCATTGAATCCTGACTTTGGGACAGTGCACTAAATAGAGACAAAAGACTTTGCGGTGGATACACAGGCATCCCAGAAGGCAATCAATCATAGAATGTGGGACCTGGAAGGGCCCTAAGGCCAAATCCTTCATTCTATATTTAAGGAGACTAAGGGCCCAGACAGGGTAAATGACAAGTTCTCTGAGCTAATTAGTCTGAGAACTTGTCTCTGGGGCTTTTGGTTCTTAGTCCAGGGTTTTTAACTTTAATTTGTTTGTTTATTTTAGTAATATAAAATGCCATAACCTGATTAAATTAATAATAACTGTAAGTATCCAAGTAATTGACAATTTATTTATTTATTTAAAAATATTTTATTTATTTGACAGACAAAGGTCACAAGCAGGCAGAGAGGCAGGCAGAGAGAGAGGGGATGCAGGCTCTTTACTGAGCAGAGAGCCAGATGTGGGACTCGATCCCAGGACTCTGAGATCATGACCTAAGCTGAAGTCAGAGGGTTAACCCACTGAGCCACCCAGGCGCCCCGCCAATTTATTTTTTAAACGTAGTGGTTTGACTTGTGTAACTGATGAATATAGTAACTTTAAAGTCTTTGCTTATGAGGCAAACAAGGATAATATTTAAGTCCAATGAGATAAATAGGGGAAAGATGTAATCTCCACAATTATGATTTTCAGTATGCAAATTTAACAGGGCTAAAAGACACCTATCTCCTGGTGAAAGTAATCTTCAGTTTTATGACTGACCATCTTCATCCTTGATCATCCTCCGCACCCTGGACAAATGCTGAGCACCACCTTAGGAAGCCATTTTTATGAGGAAGGCAAGCTTCAGATCCAGTTGTTTCAATTCATCTCTCTCTAATGAGCTCTCATAATCAAGCTACCATAAGAGGCTGGGAATTATTTGTGGACGTTATGGTAAAATAGCCTTAGTAACTTGAGGGTTTATAATCTTAGATGACTTTACGTGAGAATGTAGAAAAATACTGAAAAAAGGCCGATTTGCATCTGAGGTATACTTAGCAATCTTCAGAGTGTGCATAACAATCAAACGTGGCAGGATTCCATGCAGAGGAATTTGTCCTCTGGAGTCAAAGGCAGTAAAAGTGGATTTAGGGAAGGGGAGAAGGACTGCTTACTTGGAAGGGAGCTTCTGTGAAGGGATGTGGCCTCAGAATCCTTCAGAAGACATTTTCATTCTGGAGCTGCTGACTTCAGGAATTCCCTCCCCAGCCCCACCCTGCCTAGCTCCTCCTCATGCTGAGACTCCATTTACCACGTAAAAATATCTTTTGGTTTAACAATGTCTGTAGGCTGGCAATAAAGGCTTTCTGTGAGGTGTCCTTTTTAAATGGGGGAGCTGCTTACTATTTTGGGGTGGGGGGCTTAGAAGGAAAGAAGACCAAGAAATTTTGCTGGGACTGCAGACCGAACTACTGAGGTGATCTTGGTTCCGGTTTTCCTCCTAGCAGTCATTTTAATCAGCACTTCCCCTACTTAATGAGCTTGCAATGCCATTACATAATCACCCGGCTCGCTGGATTAATGATGAAAAGAGGAACTGATTTTTCCAGTTGCATCATTTGAAGTAAATGTTAACTTTCTTTCTGAGTCCTTAGTTAACCGCATTAGTGTGACAAATATGTCTTTGTCTAGCATAAGTAATTAGAATTTAATCACTTTAACTGCATCTTAATTATCCTAAATGAATTGGAAGGACATTTAATAGCAAAGATTAAATTGCCTTAATGAACGATTTTTGTGACTCCATCAATACTTGAATCCCGTTAGCCACTCCTCTCACGAACTTCACCTGCAGTGAGCATGGAGGTCACTAGGTGGCGCGCTTCGCTCGTTTATTTATTTAATTTCCGGGGCCATTGATCTGTTTCAGGAGACAACAGGAAAGAAAGCGAAAATCTCATAGTTTATTGTGTTCTTTTGATAACCTCTCTTTGGGACTATGAGATCATCACCAGATGCAAAAACGAAAGTAGTGATTTCAGAAACTGTCCACTCTGAGTACCCTATGGCATATGCAAAGGAAGATGAGAGACACCGGATAACTGGAAACACCTAGTGTTTGAGGGAAATTCTAAGTTGGATGACTGCCAATTTATACACAGAGTTTTAGTTAATTTATTATTTTTTGTGTACAAAGTCCTAAAACGTGAGTAGCAGGCAAGTTTGGGATAGCAAGACAGGCAATGATCTGAAGCAAAGAAATCTAACTGTTGTGCAAATGAAGATCTCAGAACACCAATGCCTGAAAATATGGGAGGTTTGGGTCTTTGGGCCCTCCTCCAGGCAGGAGTTCCAATGGGCCAGTCCTACCCAGAGAACACATCCAATGATTGGGTCTTGCCCACCAATAATTGTTTAAGTGAACAAATGGACAGGGAGACCTCGGTTGCATGTCTAGCTCTCATACTGCCCTACATTGCCTCTGGCTGCTTCTTCAAAAGACAGCAATAAAAGTTCTCTCTTATGAGTCTTGAGTAAAAAACAAATAAGTTTCCATAAGTAACCTTCCTTGTGAGTCGCAAAGGAATATACACACTCTCCACTAGCAAGACCTTTACTATGCAGAGACTTTCTAGATCAGGTGTTTATGACAATAAATCGGACACCTCCACATTCTAGGTCCACTGACCTGGTGGACCCGTACTAGTAGGCACAGGGTGGAAAGTAAGAGCGTTCTGTGCTTTGAGCTGGGCAAGCTGACTTCAGGGTATCACTGCTTTCCAGTTGTGTTACCAGAGATAAGTTATGTAACCTTAATGAACATAGAAAGAGGGAAAATAATAGTAACTACCACATAAACTAGTGGTTCCCCAACTTTGCTGCTCAATTAAATCACCTCAGAGCTTTTAAAAATCCCAATGCCTAGGTCAGGCCCTGGATTTTAGCTAGAAATCATATTTGTAAAGGTCCCTAAGTGATTCAAAAGTGGAGCAAGATTTGGGAGCCACTGAAATAGAATATTAAATTAGATCATATATGTCCCAGTACAGTACCCGACTAATAGGATGTACAGAACAGATATAAGTTCTTTCCTTATCAATTGCCATGACAAACTGGATGGGTAGTATTTCAGGGACTGGTTCCATTCAGCTGGGAGGTTTACCAGATTGTCTCATCTAAAGGAGAAGAAAGATTCTAGAAGCTAGTATTTTTCCAACTTTATGATAATGTAACACTTTTTGGGAGAAACACAAAGTAGATGATTCTATAGCAAGACTCAGTAATAAAACATAAGTTCCTATGTTTGCATCAAATCATTAGACTGCCTTGTGATTGGTCTAGTCACATAATCCAATCCTATCACTTCAGGAGGAAATTAAACCTCTTAGTATTAAGTTATTTGTCACAAAATAAAAACCTGTGAAAATCTATTGATAGAAGACAGGAATTTATGATTGTGCAATAAATTCACAAACATAAGAAATCAGTTTTTTTGTTTTACTGAACATTATGAGGCTGACACTTCTCATGTAGAAATAATGTGGTTTTCTTCTCCCAAAAGTGCTTATTCATCTTATTTAAATAGAGACATAAAGAAAATAGCATTTAATGAATACTTGTTGAATGCTTTTGTCAGAATTATGAGAAATCTATCCTAACTACCATAAGTTTTATAAGACCCTTCTTCTATTGCTACCATAGGCTGGGGACCATTCCATTTTATCAAGAGTGTGGAAATTCTGCTGTTTTAACTGAAATGAAACTAGTCATTTCTCATCAAGGCTTCTTGGCTGAATTAAAGCATTAATCTGGTGTTTATTCTAATATGCAGAGTTTACAAAGAGCACTGAGCACTTAATTGAAGGGCAAGGCTTCTAACAATGGATTTTGAGGAGCAAGACAGAGAGAACCGTTTTTTAAATTACCCAACTCCATCAGATTTGAGGATTTTCTTTTGTACAAGGAAATCAAGAATAAATTTTACCAATACACCCTGTAAGAACTATTTTTTCTGAGAACTTTGAGTAGCAATGTCCTTTTGATTAGCTGAATTTGCCACGAAGGTGGAAATGATGACATCAAAACAGCTCATGTAACAACCTTCTTAAAGACCTCATAGATTAGAGATGACTATAGATTTTCCCCAGCACGGATCAAAGGGACTGAATTGAACGTTTTAGCTTAATGATCCAACCCCTGTCACACCCATAGGGACTCAAATTCCGATTTTATAAGCAGGTGTGCACGTGTACTCAGACATACACAGAAAAGCTGCCGGGGAGGGAGGAAAAGATCAATTATCGACAAAGATAGGTTTGATCTTTTTGATTACTTGACTGTGCTGGTGAATGTTCCTGGCGGGGCCTCGAGATTTCTCATGAACTTCAGAATATTAGCTGTTAGTTCTTGCTTCCTTACTACAACTCTTCAAAGGCATTCTACCCACTTTCCAGCAGGAAAACGGGGCCAGCCTGGGGCTGGTGGGGTCCTGTCCAGGGTCCTGACGCTGCACCAGAGCTCCAGGCCAGTCGGCCTCCTCAGGCCCTTTCACCCACCCCACTCAAGAGGAAACAAAGCCCTCGGAGCTCAAAGCCTCAGGGCTGCCTCCTGACTCTTGTCAGTTAGCTAGAAGGGGAAACAACAAAACAAAGGAACCACTAATCCACGCTCCTAGGACTATATCCTCCAGCCCCAACCTCCTACTTGAGTCCCACCAGGGTCACCTTCTCTACTCTGACCCTGCTTTCCTCAAATAAAAACGTGCCAGCAAAAGTATAATTTGGATAGAAAGTCCAAACACGTATCTTGTTTAGAGAAGTCAGAGCTGGGGTGTAATGTGGGGGTTGGCAATTTTGTCTCATCACTGGGGTAATAACCAGACATTGTTGGAGACCAAGATATATTCCTCCTCCACACCCCTTTCGTACCAGAAAATAATTGTTGTTTTTAAATCAGCAGTAGAGCGACGTAAAAACAAAGCCACAGCAAGCATCCCTTTCCTCTCCACAGCTCACTGAACCAAGGGCTTCTCTGGTGGCAGGCGGCAGCCTGCAGGGGGCGTGCGAAGCTATCGCACCACACAGCCCATCAGGCTTCCCCATGGAGGGAATCTGGGAGGGCAGGATGCCAGCTCCCTGAAGGGCACTGAGGATCAAAGCATGAAGATGAAGTAAGATGCAGCCTGGGCTTTCAGTTATTTTGTTGCTAAAATTGGTATGTTTGGCACAGTCTGTCCCAAGTGCCAGTTGTCAAATAGCTATGGCAGCGCCTGGGTCTTTAGTGACCACTACAACCCTGGGGCCAGCGGGTTGCTCTGACTGACCCTAATCACCCTTTGGGCATTTCCAAGGGGCCTGTAGCTTGGGGCTGCACCCACTGGTGGGACCATCAGAATGGGGTTATTTGTCTCAGGTGGCCAGCCTGCTTGTGCTGACAATAGGGTCACCACACAATAACTACAAGACGACCTCAAGTTGTCAAACAGTGGGCTCCAATCTTCACCATATGCACACTTCTTAACACTAGGCATTCCTTTCCTCCCTTCCCTGGGGTTTGAGCTCCTGGGGAGTGCAAGAAGGAACGATTATCCCCAAACCCTCAAGGGATCAGGCGCAGGTGCAAAGGTCCATGGGGAACTTTTTGGTGACTGGGGTGAGAAATTTTGGTTTCCTGCTGTGCTGCTGTGTGTGTGTTTGGTGGGGGGGTCCCCAGCCGACTCCCTGGGCACATGGCCACCATTCACCCTGAGGGGGTGGGGGTTCTTTTTGACTTCTCCTGACAACTGGCCACCCCCACCACAGTGTGTTGGGAGAAGGCCACACCAAGCCTTTTGGAGGCACCCCCTTCCCTCTGTTCTAACCCCCTCCCAGTCAGTCCCACTGGCTCAGGGGCTGTGAGGCTGGCTGCAGTTGGCCGCGCCCCACAGGCCCTTTGTTTGAACCAGAGCCGCTGGGAGCAGCTGCACCATGTGAGAAGTGGGGCGAGAGGCAACCAGTCTGCTTGGGGCCTTCTCTTGGGCCCAGGAACCCTTCCAGTTTCTGAGTCCCAGTCCCAGTTTTCCTCCTGGCCCAGGAGTCTTTGAGATTTGGGAAAATGAGGTTCCCAATGCCCAACACTGCACTGCTACTTCTTGGCTAACTTGGCCCAGGGAATTGGGGGGGGCAGTTGAAATGTCACCCGCCGGGATAAATATTAACAAAAAGCAAATGGACTTGCGTGGAGGCCAGTTATCAATCAACCAGACCGCAAGGCCACTTATGGCAAACACAACCCAGGTTGGTCCCTGTGAGACTTTCTCATGGCCACCTCCTGGCCGAACATCCCTCCTCTACCCCCACTCTCTCCCAGGCTCCAGTTCTCCTCCAGGTCTTTCCGGGGCAAATTCTAGATGGGAAAGGGGTGAAGTCCCGGGTGTGGGAGACTGGGCAGTCTCCCCAGGGCTGTTTGGAGGTACCCTTCCTTCAGGTACCTCAGAGTCGGAGGGGCCCAGCACCCACCTCTGCCCAACCCTCTGGGCCTTGCCTCCTCCGTATGCGGTGCTCTGCCCTCTGGTGGGTGCGTGTTGCAGCCTCTTCAGATGCTGACAGCTCCCCTACTGGGGCCAAAGCCTTCTGAAATCTTTAATTGGAAACTAATCTCTTCAAGTCTTAATAGGCGCCCACGTCAGAGGCGGAGGAGCCCACCCACCCATAGAGTGCGGCCCGCCCACCCCACCTCAGATGAGATGCGGCCCCCAGCCTAGCTGCACTGTACTTTAATGGGGCAGCAGCAAGATTACATTGAGGGAATACGTATTGATTTTTTTAAAGGTAGTTAATTTGATGAGAATTTCCTCCCATCTCCCACCAAGCCGATGTAATTTTGTAAGGAGAAAGCGCCTCCCCAAACATGCTGCCAAGTGTGGAGGTTTTGACTCTCCGCAACAGACTTCATGGAATCTCGGGTACAGGGAAGGGCATGGAGAAGCCACTCTGCCAGTGAGCGAAGGAGCCACCTGGAGGGGTAAGGACAAGGTGGAGGGGTCTTTAGAGCAGCAGCAAACCAAACTGCAAGGGACACCTCTGTGCATGGAGGCTGGTGGTGGGAACCCCCCTCCTCCAAGCAACGTCCCACAGCCTTGGCAAAAGTGCCCTGCAATGCGTTTGTTTAAGTCTGCGATCGAGCCTCCTCGGATCATCTGGAGAGTCTGGAAATGGCCTGATTCCCTCCTTACCCCATCTCCGAAATGAAAATATTAAAGGGACAGCTCATGGTTTTTCAGTGATTTTAAAATAGGTTGTGGTTCCTGAAGTGTAATGGGATTGATTCCGGTTGGGCTTGCTCTGCAAGTGCCCCCAACCCAGCCTTTCCCACCCGTTTAATTAATTAAAGAGAAGAAAATTAAACACTCAAAGCTCCATCTGGGTCCTAGGATGCAACTCCACCTGGGGGTGGGTGCCAAGTTTTGTGCTGCCAGAGTCTCCGATTTTCCTTTTATTATTATTTTCTTTTTTCCAAAGAAAAAGGCCGAGTGCCTCAGGCAAGCATGACTAGTCTTAGGCGGCTGGGTGCCAGACTTGTCACCCCTTCCATAGCCTCCTGGCTAGGGTGAGCACTGGCTGGCATGCCCACGCCTCCCACAGGAGGGTCACAGTGCTAGTGCTCCCACTTCAACAGCACCAAGGTGCCCACTCGTGTAGGTCAGACTGCAAGGCCGAGTTTCCAGGGTTGGGGGTCATCTCTGAACAGAACCTGTCAGTCTGATTTTCCAGGGAGCGACAGGGGCACTGGGGAGAGGCGGTCATTGAAGTCTCCAGCAAGCACCTTCGGGGTGCGGGGGGTGGGTCATGCTTCCCTGGGGGGATCGCTTTTCATTTCCAATCCTTTCCTCCATTTCTCCACACCCCACTGACAGGCCTATGTGAGCACTGCCTGGGTACAAGATTCTGAAGCTGGGCGTGAGGCTGACATGGGCTTGTAAAAAGCCGCTAGTTTGGGGCCGGCAGAGGCTGAGCAGTCAGGGAGAAGGGTATCCCTTTCTTCCACCCCTTCCTGAACCTGAGCTGCCCTCTGGTCTCTGTCAGCTTACGGGGGTGGGAGGCGATATGGTGGATGCACACAGGGCAGGGAATGGATTTGTGGGAGCCCCAGAGGACACCTTGTCAATCTCTCCCTTGCCTTCCTGTCCTCCTATCTCCACCTCCCCTAACTTCAGGCACAAGCTACAACAGCCTGCTGGGGATTTTGCTTGGAACCAGTGAGCACAGGGCTGGGCTGGAAAACCCTGGCCGGGCAGAGGCTCATGAACTCGACCCGCAGGAGGGAGGCCACCAATGCCCAGACCCAAAGAGTGCTTTGGGCTTGGTTCCAGATCCAGCGGCAGGCTCCCTGGCACGCTGGCACCTGCCTCCCTCTAGCTTCTCATTGGCCCGCATGAGGTGGGGGAGGGGGTTTCGGCCTTTCGCTTTGATTTTAGACTGTGAAACGGCTCAGTGCCCCCGGCTCTGATCGGATTGACTGTCTCTCATTCTCCAGGGACGAATTAATGGAGAACGATCAGTTAATTAACAAACCCTCATTCCGGCTTTTACCTTTCTCTTGGCCAGGACTCAGGCCAGGGCACCAGGCTGAGACTGGGGCGGGGGGTGGGGGGGGGAGTAGCACGGACCCAGGAGTCAATCAAGTCGGCAGGGTCTCATCAAACCGTGTCCGCCCTCAGCTGCCCTTGGCTCTACCTCCCCGTGTGTCCTTTGCCCTCAGGGGTCGCGGAATCAGCTTGAAATATCTGGTGTGATTCAGACTGGGCTAAGCTGTCCCCTAGACCAGCTTCCCGGAGCCTTCCACGCACCTTGACTTAGAGAGGCTAAGAAGGATAGGCGCTGTCTGTGCCGAGCCGCGGAGACCTTCCAGCTTAACTCCCGGGTTTTGGGGCCGGAAGACCTCTGCTCCAAGACTTGGGGGTCATGTTCACACTCCCACACCCATACATGGAGATACATTCAAAACATAATGCAGAGAAATAAAACGAAATATGAAGTCGTAAATGAGTCGGCAGCAAAAGCGGTCCTTGGGCTCAGCTGCAAGCTCCCTCGCTGCCTCTCCGCCCTCACCCTTACCTCGGCACCATCTGCCTTCCTCTCTTTTCCACAGCCGGTTACCAGGGCAGATTGCTTGCTAACTCTTAAACAGCTTCGCCGCCAAACACACACCTTCCCGGGGGCTTCAGAACCTTCTGCCGGAACTCTCAGAGAGGTTCCCTATCCCTCCCATTATTGCCTCGCGCCAAAAAAGTGTGTGTGTGTGTGTGTGTGTGAGGGGGGGGGTGTCACCGCACCAAGTTCAGCCAAACATAGGCGTGCAGCTCCAGCACGCTCCAAACCAACTCCCGGGAATGTGCCGGGGGTAGGAGCGGGCAGTATCTGCGCACAGTTCCATGCAAGAATCGCCTCCCTCTTCCCAAACCGGGAGTGCCCAACTGAGAAGCGATGCACAGACCGTGTCCGGCCAGGTGCGGGGGTTTCTCTTACTCTCTGGTGGCAACCGCTTCCAACACAGTCTCCGAGCACAAATGCGTCCCCGCATTCGCTCAGGCAGTACCGGCGACCTCCCGGAGCCTACCACAGCCCAATGTACAGAATCCTGGAGGAGACGATCTGCTCCCAGGAGCCGACGCTAGGTCTACCAGGCCCAGGGAACTAGCCACCTCCCCTTGGGGAAAGGAGGATGGGATGATGCGTGCCCAGCTCTCTCTTTTTTCCTTCTCTCTTTCAGTCTCTTTAGCCTCCCCAATCCCTTATCTCCCCACGCGCCCAGCTCACCTGCTAAGCGGAGTGCAGACATCCGCTGGAACTCCGGCTCTTGCAGCCACTTCCACATCCTCCGGAAGGTCTCCCGGCCGGACTTGAGTTTGCTCCAGGGTTTGGGGTTGCGCAGCAGGTCCGAGAGGGTCCCTTGGGAGCGGCAGAGCACCCTTTGCGCGAAGATGGCCTGTGGGATGCTGTAGCGCTTGAGCTCGGTGGTGATACGCTGCGCCACCTCTTTGGTATTGATCTCTTCCATCTGCCCTGAATTACTTCCATTGCTGACCTGTGCGCCGGTCACCGAAGGGTTGGGCTCCCGGGCTGTGCCCAGGAGCTGCCCGTGGCCTTGGGCGTTCAGGTGGGCGTGGGGATGGTGCGGAGGAAGGCCGTTGATGGGCACCATGCCGGCCGAGGTGGGCGTGAGGTGCTGCTCGCCGTGGCGGCCGAGCATGGCCGGATGATGGGCTTCAAAGCCGTTCGGGGTGAGCATCTTGTCAGTGGGCATGGCGGCGCCCGGGTGGGCATAGTGAGGGAGCCCTTGCTGGGAGTTGTGGATGCCGCCGAGACCGGAGCTGGAGAGGGGCGAGAGGCTCTGGCCCATGCCGGCCACGTCCTTGTGGTAGGGGGTATACAGGTTATTCATGGAGGCCAACCCGCGCTCGTCCCGCATGAGCGTGAAGCTACCGCTCACATTGCCCGCCAGGCGCTGGTGGTGGTGCGGGTGGTGGTGGTGATGGTGGTGGTGGTGATGGTGAGGGAACTTGTCCGAGACGGTGGAGATGGGCGGCAGCGGCTGCAGAGGGGTTAAGGTGGTGTAGGTGGTGGGCATGCTCATACCTGGGGGAGTCTCGCAGGCCATGGTCATGGTCGGGTGCAGGGGGCCGGCCAGGCTGTGCTCGGGGGCCCGGTGGTGGTGGTGGTAATCGCCGCCGCCGCCACCGCCGTCCAGCAAGGACGCCATGCCCATGGAACGCGGGTGCGCGGGGGGCAGGTGGCTGCCACGGTGCGCCACAGAGCTTCGCGCGTGGGGACTGCCGCCCAGGAGGTCGGCAGGAGCGGGCACCGGCTCATGGCTCACCCCGTGCAGCTCGCCGATCGCCTCCATGGTCAGCTGCGCGTTCATCGTGATCCGGGCGAGCGGGCGACGGACACAACATCGATGAGGCCGGGCAGAGGCGGCGAAGGGCGCACGCAGTCCGGTCTTCACATCGGCTGCCGGCGACTGTTGCCTGCCTTCCTTCCTTCCTCTCTCTGTGGGATTCTGTCTCCCTCTCTGTGTGTCTCGCCTTCCCTCTTGCCCCCACCTTCCCCTCTGCGTCCTCGGCTTTTTTTAAAATATTAATTTCCAAAAAGGATCCGTGCCGTTGGGCGAGCGCGAAGCCCCCAGCCCGCCCGCCCCTGGGCCCCTCTCGCCCTTCTCCTTCTTAGAATTCTGAGGCCCCCGGCTCCCCTGACGCAGTCCGCGCGTCTTCCGCGGCTGCTGCTTGCCCGCGCCGCTGGCCAGCTCCAGCCATGGCTCGTTTACTGTTGCAGACTCTGTGGCCGCGGTTCCGCCGCCGCCGCCGCCGCCGATGCCGCCGCTGCTGCCGCCGCCGCCGCCGCCGCCGCCGCGGCCCGCCCTCACTCCCGCCGGGCTCAGCGCGCAAGCGCGCGGCTCGGCCCCGCCCCCTCCGCCCCCGCGCGCGCGGCCCGTGACGTCCCTGTACAAATGATGAAGGGGGGTGCCGCGCCTTAACAGCGGCGCCGGATGGCCCTGGAGCGGCGCGCACGTGCGAAGGCCTGGCGTGGAGCGCGACCTGGGGCAGCCAACGCAGCCCCAGGAGACTTGGCGCCCCTCTCGGCTCTAAGGCTCGGGTGGGCTCTCACCCAGTAGCACTTGTCGGGCTCCCGTCCCGGGTGGTGCGCCAAGACTGGAAAGTCCTCACCTTTCTCTCCAGCTGCTACCTCTTGGTGTAGATTGCCCTCAGAGCCTCAGCCTGTGTCGTTACTCCTTCCACTTTGACCCACCGAGCTGTATTTCCCAGAGGGCTTCTGGGAGCCCGCCTTCTCCCCATCCTCAGGTGCTTGGCAGTTTTGGAGGGAGGAGAAATAATTATCTTAAATGCCTTGGTCAGCTTGGTGACTGTTGACCCTCTGCCCACCCTTCCTCTTCCTCGGGCCAGAGAAGGGAACGCTCAAGCCAAGAATTCTGGCCCTGGCCATACCTCGTTGTCCCCCGCCGCCTGGGTCCTTCTTGATCTCAGCTGATAATAAGACGGGGTGCTGCTCCGCGAATGACTCTGTGTGTATGTGTGTGTGTGTGTGTGTGTGTGTTGGGGGGTGGGGAGTGCCCTGGTGGGTTCCCACTTCAATTTCTGGGTGCTGGTGGGGTTGCCGAGTCTTGGGCTCTTCCTGCGGTTTCTCTACGGCCCTCCTGGTAAAGCACCTGGAGGCCGCTGCTTGCGGGAAGGACTGACGCCGGCAGAGTGGAACAGGCGCGCCGGTCTCCGCTTGGCCCTTAGGGACGCCCTCTTCCCGGCGTCCCCGCGAGAAGCCTCCAGATTTGAAAATCAATTCAGCTTCGGGCATAATTGTCCGCTTCCTACAATCACGCTCCAATCTGGAATCGAACCCGGTCCTTGGGCTCGGCGGGGACGCGTGGGGAGGCCCCCAGTGTGGGACGTACACCCGGCTACCACATGCCGAGGCTTTCTTTCATTTACAAAAGAAAGGGGGAAAAAATCCGTAACAAAAGGCAGAGCCTTGTCTGCTTAGGTGCTTTCATCCCTCAGAGAAAGGACAGATGTGCCCATTGTCCAGCCCTTGGCAGTTACGACCGGGTCAGCGCAGAGCCTCAGCCCGGGGCGAGCTGTGGTCACAATGGGGGACAGCCTCTCAGAGCCTGGGTATCTGGATCTGATGTGTAACAAAGTGTGTGCGGCCTTTGCTGGGCCAAACTTAAGACTGTATGTTCCTTTCCTGGGGCACGTACTGAATCAGAGCCCACCAACAGTGTCTCTGCTAAAAATGTTCTTAGATCCTAGGAAAGGCCGGTGCTGGGGTGGTGGGAGTAGTGGTGACTGTGTACCCTATGCAGACACTTGGGCCAACCAATCCTTGGGGGAAATTTCCCACCAGCTAAAGCATGAGCAGGCTCATCTCTTTATCCAGTTCCCTGGCACAATCAGGGCAACATCATGATCCAAGTAGGTCAAGGGCAGTGAGTACAGTCCAACCTGACTTCCTTGAAAGCGGTGGCCATGTGCTGGGATTGGCTAATCTGGCTGGCTTCATCACCAGAGGCACTCCTATCTTGTCCAAATAATGCCCACAGAGGCCCAGGAAATGGGAATCCATCTCTGTAGACTTGGTGTCTACCTGCACAGTGAACATTCAGGAATTTAAGGCCCCCAGAGAAGAAAAATTGTGTGTGTGTGTGTGTGTGTGTGTGTGTAATACACTGACACAAAGGAGCTCAGAAAACAAAATTACTCTATTTGAACTTATATCTACATCTAACTATTCATACACATAGACACAAAAGCATAGAACATATTTTCTGCCTAGTGGATTACAGTATATTGGTGGGAAGCCGCATTCTTGGTTCCTTCTTATTTTTTGGTTCTCTTTTCTTGTTAACACAGAGCATGTAGCTCTCATATAAGACCGAACAGTGGGTTTCAGTAGCAGGCTACCTTGAGCTAAACTGTCGCGTCTCCCCCACACGCCCCATTTTAATCACATCTGAAAGGATTGATTTGCCCTTATGACAACTCTCTTTCCAAAAGACAGTTTGTTAAAAGAAAGAAGTAAATACCACTAAGTGCACAAATTGTTCATGGTTTTCTCTTTGTGTAAGTTATTAGGGACTTGATTCTGGAAACCTCCTTCATGTATGGTTCCCAGCAGGGCCCCTGGAGCCTACCTAAAGACGGCTGAGTTCAGGTGAGTTCAACACTGCCCCCACAAGCCCCACGAAAAGAGGGTCTGGTTCAGTGTTGATCCCTAAAGGAGAAGCCAAAGGAAAGATCTATGTTAAGTTAATATGTGTGCAGGACTTGCTTTGGTTTGTAAATCTCCCTAATCTTTCTTGGCTTTTCATGCCTTTCATTACCATTGTTTACCTGTAGTTGACTAAATTGCAGTGATTTTTAAGTAAACATTGTATTCTTATTTGACCTTTTGGAAAATTTTCCCTTTACTAAGGCTGTGCCTTGAGTGGGGAGGATGCTCTTAGGCCTAGTTAAAGGTGAATGTACTTGTGTGTATGTGTGGGAAGGAGAGTAGGTGGATTGCCAACTGCTGGAGGTGTGGGATAGCTTTTCATCATTTTGTCCCTCCCTTCCTTTCCTCTTTCCAGTGCCAGCACAATGCCTGGTATCCAGTAGGTGCATTATGAGGAATTAGAGAATTAGAGCCGAAGGAGGAGTCCTTTAAAACTACTTGGTTGGTCAGTGTCTGCAATTACAGGATGTTGTTCAATTTTTTTAAAAAGCCAAGATGTCTGAGGGGAGGGCTTACTCTCAGCTGGTTAGATTTTGAGTAGCTGCAGGAAAATTAAAGAAAGAAAAATAGGGTCAATCACCACCACAAAATGACATTTGTGTATATATTTAAGAAAAAAGGAAATATGACTATGGACTGGATGCTTGTTACTGGCAATATTTTTAATGTGGAAACAAGGATTTCAGACCGCTTATTTTGTAAATGTCAGGTGGTGGTGCCTGGGCAGGTATAATCCTTCCTCTACTGAGTGGACCAGAGCTTGCCAAGCAACTCCACCATATTTAGAATAGAGACTGAGAATAAGGCCATTTTTTTCCAAATGCTAGCCACACAAGTTTCTCTCAGAATCTTCAGTCAGTTTCAGAGTTCCTGCCTTAGTTTTTTTGGTAATAGAGGTGTAATATACCCCCCAGTCCCAGTTTTCAGGACTATTCCAAAGAAATGAGCCATGAAATGTTTACTTCCCATTTGTTGACCGCACAAACAGCAAACCTGGTGTCAGGGCAGAGTCCCCCATCCAGGGCTCTAAAGGGAGACTGACTCCTCGGCCAGAGTCTCAGAATGGAACTCACCAGAATTTCTGATGCCTGTAGCATGTCTAGAACTAACCTCCTGGTGAGGAATCATTTCTTTGGTGTCTGGCAATGGTAGGGAACTTGATAACTGTGAGATGAAGGATTTGATCCTGGGTGCTTCCTGCCAGCTTCTCCTGTCCTTCTTCATACTTCTGCAAAAATTTTATTCAGAAAATTGTTGTTAGCTTAGAATAGAACACCCATAAAATTCAAAGTGCCCTGGTGATTCACTATTGAAAAAAAAAATTTTTTTTTTTAAATTAGTCAATGGCTTCTTCCTACTCTCTGGGGGCCGAGGAAGTGGTAACCAATTATTCTAGCTCTCTTTGGTAATCTCTTTGGTAATCTCTGATCTTCTATTTAGCGTGTAGTTTTTATTCATCTGTTAGGTTAAGCTTTTATGGCTTTTGCCCATGACATAAGTATGTATGTATATGAAAAATATATACATATATATAACTCTGTACTTTTGCGCTCTCTTTGTTTCATTTCTTACCCACCCTCTCTAAATCCCAAAGAGATGATGGCTGGTGAAGGGCTCTCTGGGTTTCTTACCCAACCCCTCCTGACTCTGGGTTCTAGAGGATTCTCGAAGATTGCCTTCTGGGAGATGTAAGAGGCAGCAGTCTCAGGATGTTAGACCATTCCTTGAGCGTCTCTGATTACTTCTTCTCCTGGGCCATTTTATAAACTAGAGGTGGCTTCTTTCGGGCTTAAATCCATTTCACATTGGTGAGGGTTTTTTAAGGCCGCAGGCTCAGAGCGCTGAAGAGATGGTGTGTTCTGAGGATATTGTCCAAAGCTTCCGGGAGGTGCTCCAGCCAGAGGACCCCGCGTTGGACGCAGTCAGCTCTATTCTGGGAGAGTTGGCCTTCTCTCACTAACCCTTCAGTGGATTTTCTTTCCTGATCTTATCTCTATACGGTTGAAGTATATTACAAAGGAGACCTATAATGGCTGTGGAGGAGCGATGAATTTTTTCAGTTCTGGGGCGATGGTTGAGGCTTCTCTTCGGTCTCACCCGTCTGGGGCTCCGTTCTGGATTAGCCACACCAGGGTAGAAGGTACAAGGGCCAGTGGCTAGGGAGGACGAGAGCAAGGGAGAAGGATCCCTTACGGTGCAGATAGATCAAAGCAGCCCGAAGTGGGCAAAACTCGGAGCAAAGAGAGGCAGGCAGAGGGCAAAGTCGGTTCACAAGAGCCTCGGGGCGCTCCATCCTCCAGCCCTGAAGAACAGAAAAGGCGAAAGTTGCGGGTCTCGGCCCAGCCACACATCTGAGGCAGGAGAGGCTTGGACCAGCCACCCCTACCCCGTGTAGATTGCGGGTTCTGCGGTCAGGCATACAGCCTGCTTGGCGGGCTTTTCCGCAGCCTCACAGGATAACCTCCACCAGGGCCCAAGAACAGCTGCACTTGGGAAGGAAAACTCTTTAAACAAATCATTTTGGTGTCTAATCAATTAGTGTTTGCGCAGTCAAGTACCATAGATTTAACAGAATAATCGTTACTGCCCTTGTCTTTATTTGACCCGCAGACACCTAGAAGATTTAAAAATGAAACGCCGGTATTCTGGGCTCCCCACCCCTTGCCTGTGCTTCTCTCCACTGTCTGCTGGGCCCCCCCGACTAGTCCTTTGTTTTCTCTAGTCTCCTCTTTTCCTCCCTTCCTGCGTCTCTCTTTTCCCCTTTATACTTTCCACGTTCTTTCTTTTCTTGCCCATCTGGCCCTGTCGGCCTTGCTGGTCTCGGCTTCCTGATCCCATCACTCCGTGACTGGCATGGGAACCCATCTTCAGAGTATGGGAATTCTTGTGCTGTGGGCTAGCGCGTCTGCCTTTGGCCCGAGTGCCATCCAGGCACAGAATTATGAAGTCTCAGGTGCCCGGAAATATTTCCCTCAGAGCTTTGCCCTTTAATCCTGAAGCTCACTTTCTCGTCCCCCTTTGATCCTCCCTGCCCTTTAGCTTCACTGGAGTTCCACAAAGACCTTCACCTGTGCGTCGGGGGCCTGCGTGCCTCTCAAGATCTTGCCACATCAATGTGGTGACCCAGGGCCTGGGAGAGGCATTGAGAAGGAAAGCTGAGAACACAGCCCTGGGTCCCAACCTACCAAAGCCGGGCGAGGAAGCAGGTCCTTCGAGGGGTGGCATCCCAAGGGATTGTGTGTGTGTGTGTGTGTGTGTGTGTGTGTGTGTGTGTGTATGTGTATGCGTCCTCTCTCTGAGGTGTGCTTCTCTGAGCCTGTGGACACTCAAGGTCCAGGGGTCCGTGTTGGGAAGGTCTGTAGGTGCTTGTCAATAGCTGCTCCTGTGTCTCCCTCTCCACCTCATGTGTCTTTCTAACCTGTGTGTGCCTGCATGTATCTGTGCAGGGACCTCCCTCCCACCCCCCACCACCCAGCCTGCCAGACCTCAGGCTGCCAGGTGCTGGGATGTGGGAACCCATAGCCCTGGGTCAAGACCTGAGAGTGTTGTACCCATGGGTACCAGGCTGAGACACCTGGAGGTGGGGCTAGGAGGCTGTGGGGAAGATATGAGGGGGAGGTGAGGAATTTGGGGGGACCCGGGTGGCCAAGAATACCTCCACCTCTCATCTTCTCTAATCATCATTTAACCCAGCAGAGAGGTCAAGCCTGACACATCTGGGTAGCGGGTTTGTTAAATACAAAGCTGTAATTCTAAAAGGGAGAGAAGAGTGGGCTGGAGGTAAAGCTGCCTCCTTCTCCCCACACTGCCAGCCCCACTCTGGCTGCCCCAACCTAAGCCTCAGTGTCTTGAGGTCCCTACAACTGCCTCTCAAGTCTCTGGCACTCACCTGGGGAAGAAATTTTGCTCTCAACAATAGATGATTATAATGTACTTGACTAATGCCTGTATTTTTCTGTTTAACATACATTAATCCAAGAAACAAAAAAAAAATCAATATTGCTAACAATATTGCAAACAAATCCTAGTCTCTCTCACACAAGAACTGTGTCCAATTTTCAGTCATTTCTACCCATTTGTATTTTGTAGATTCTCCTCACATTTTGTAGTTCCTGGCTAACCTGCAACCCAGTCCTGTATTTCAATAATCTTTCCCTAGAAATCCCGATATTATTATTGTTATTATTATCATTTTACACTGGGGGAGAACCAGGAACATTCCAAATCCCAGCCTCCTCCCTTCCATAGGCTCTTTGAGGACTGAGTTTATTTAAAACTCTGTCCCTATGGGCACCAGCAGATGCCCAAAGTCGCTGCTCAGTACTTTGGATTTTGTTACCTTCCCTAACAAATCCCCTATATGGCAACTCCCAACTCCTTGGAGAACTAGAGTCCATACATGACTCTCCAGGCCAATATGCCCCCACCCTTGACACTCGCAGCTAATCGCAGCCAGCGGTTTTTGTTGGGAGATTTTAAAAATGATTCTTACAGTGCTTATTATTATTTTTTTTTAAGGGTGTTTTCTACCTGGAAGGAACAAACCGGAGGGACTAGCTAATGAAGGAACTTAGGTTTGCAAAACACTGTAAATAATTTAGTATTGTATTTCAAGGAAAAAAAATAGCTTTCTTAAATCATCCCCATAATATAAATTGCAGACTTACAGTATGGTCCTGGTAAGTCTAAATTTTTAAAGGAGCAATATTCAAAGAGACATAGATGTCTGTATTAATTATTTATTCGCCAGTGCCTTCCTTCGTTTCTAACTTATTATTAATTAGGCGCCTCTAGTCTTTCGCAGAGCGCTCCACCGAGCCGGTTGCAGCTTTAAATATGAATTAAAAGCAAATCCAAGCTACTGTAATGCGAAAATTATTCCGTGTCTTGCATGGCAGAGATGAATAGCTGCGTGGATCAATACCGTGAAACTCGGCTCCGAACGACAGGGTTATTGATAGCGTATATTAATGATGTTAATGATGGAAAAAGGAAAACAACGGCCCACACGACTTAGAAACTTTTTAGCCGCTGAAACCCCGCAATAAAAATGGGAAGGGGGCAGGAATCGGGCTTAAGTGTAATAAGAAAATTATTTATGAAACCGGATAAATGACTTCAGAGTCTTGATGCATTTGAACCTAACGCTCTGGCTCCTGGCGGCCCCGGCTCCAGCTGGGGAGACCGCGAAAACCCCAAGCCTCGGGGAGGTGAGGGTGGGGAGCGCTCCGCTGGCCTCTGTAGCCTCCGGTTTGCTGCCCACCTTCCCCCATCCTCGCCGGGAGAGCCCTCTGGGGCTCTGGTTGCGGGCGCTTTTGGAAGTTAGTGGAATGGAGCAGGAGCTAGGCTGACGTCTGCTTTCCCAGAGAGGACAGTGAAGCTTTCGTTGGAGCCCGGCAGCCCAGACTTTGGCCGATTTCTTCACTGATCTTCTTGGCACCCACTGCCAGAGAGGAGACTTGAGGGGGCTCAGAAGTCTGATTCCGCATTGTCGTCTCCAGTACAACCGGCTAAGTGTCTCCGGATCCCCAAAATGCGAACAGGGGCTCTTGTCTGAGAGGGAAGTAGGTTGGATAAAGAGAAACTGCTTAAACAGGGAAAGAAAACTGGGAATGACGCCCATTCTCCTCCTCCGTGCCTCAGCAGGCTCTTTACCAGGCACCGGGTGTAACTGGGCCTTGGCATTCAGCGCCCGGCAAGCGCGGGATCCTGGAGGCTCGGTTTCATAAGCGTTGGGAGAGGAGCTAGCGCTCTGGTTTGGGCCTCATCCACGAGTAATTCGGCCTAGGCGCCGCCCCCCTCCTCCCCGCTGGTCCCAAATATCGACCCACTTTCACTTTCTCCCCAGCCGAGGGCCAGGAACCCGGGAGCGAAAGGTTAAATACTGACCCGGGAGGACGCCGGGAAAGGTCAAAGCCCGAGGGTCACTCGCAGGCCCGAGGTTCCACCCCCTGTGGGGGGCATAGGGCCGCCAGGTTCCCTCCCACTGGCTGGGTCTGAGGCCCTTGAAGCGGAGGCGGAGGAGGGGCGGGGTGGGGATTTGGGAGGAAAGGACGACCCCTCCCAGCAGATTATAGGGGTCTCCTTATAGCAGAAGATGCTAGGGTAGTGGGTGGGTCGCCCCTCACATCGCGGTCCTGAGTTTAGTCTTTTGGGTTCGAGTAGGAAGTTGGGGGGCTTTTAATCTATGCTTGAGACTGTAATTTGTTCTCCATTTCAGGAGGGGGTAGGAGCCACCTGGAGCTGACTATATGTTCCAGGTCAATGATAGTTTCCCTTTGAAGGATGGGGTAATTTTTTTTTCTTTTTTAAATTGTTTTTCCTCCTTTTTTCTTCCTTCCTGCCCTTCACCATCTTTTCTACTTCTCCCATTTCCTTTATTTCTTTTCCCTTTTCCTTCTTCTATTCTTTTCTCTCCACCTTTTAAAAAATTTTCTCCTCCCTTCCTTTTCTTTTTTCTTCCCTCTCCACTTCTTATTATTTTCTTCTCTGCAGCTTTCTCCCCTCATTTCCTTCCTTCTCCTTCTTCTATAGTTAGGCGGAGGCCTGGCTCACCTCTCTGTGCCTTAAGACTTTCCCAAAAAGGTGCCAACTGCTCTGACATCAAATAATCTTGTTTTTGAAAAAGGAAAAAGGCAAGTGAGCTCAGGATGCGGAGGGAACACTCTCGAGGCCCTTTAGGTGTAACTGGCATGCCCTGACACTTTCAGCTGAGTCTTTGCAGTGGTCCAAAGCTCAGGTGGCATTCCTTTCCCAGACTTGAAACTTCGCAAATAGGGAGAGTATGTTCCCCTTGCCAATGCTCCTCACAGTGCCTTCTGGGCCCCTGACAGTAGTAAGAATCTTGGGTTGTTGTTTTTTACTTTTATTTATTTGACTTTTTTTTTTTTTTTTGAAAAAACAAAAACAACAACCACCACTAACAAAGTGAATCTCTGAGGCCAAAACTCCGGAAAGCACAGATGAGAACCTTAAATCTATCCCAGGGCTCTAGGGGCAGCCCAATTGAAACCATTATCTAGATAATTAGACAAAAACCAAACTTCCTGCCATCCAGGAAGAGATGCTTCTCAGCTACCCAGCTTTAAAGTCCACAATCAACTGCATGTTTCAGATAATCGCCAGGAGGGCTGCGTAGACTTAGCGTTATACCCACACAATCTACCAGCAAGCAAGCGGCCATTCCTTGGAAAGGAAACACAACAGACACTGCACAAAATCACTTGATTCTGGAAAAAAAAAATCAATAACAAAATTAGGTTTATTGTCTGCTTATATGATTAAAAATGACAAAGTGTTGCCTTTTATTTTCATAAAAAGACAGAGAGCTGAACAAAATAATTTACTATGGAGTTCTGCGCATTTCATTTGCCTGGCAAAACCTGGAAGAGGCCGAAAGGGCAGCTGTGACGCTCAGTGACGGTGCCAGAGACCCCCCCCCCCCCCTGCTCAGGGATGAGTTCGTCATCGGAGAAGATATGTGCAGCTGTATGTGCAAGGATAATATATTTCCTAATCGCCAGTTTGCAGCAATGCCCTGGGCTTCCTCAGTTCTCAGTTCCACTTGAATCCAAAGAAATGCTGGGCCAAGTGTCCCATGCCCCTAACTTCTTTAACTCAAATCCAGGTCCCAGGTCTTGTTTTCTTAAATAACTCTAAGGATGACACTGCTTTCACTCAGTCACAGCCTCCCAGATCACCATCCAGCCACCCTGGATCTTCCATCCCAGTAAGCGCAGCCTCTGGTCCTGTGTGCATGTATAGGTTGGAGAGTGTGTGTGCCTGACCCTCTGCTTGGCCGGAATCAGGCTCCCTTCCGATGATGAAGGCTTGTGGGTTTCCAGAGTCTGGGCTGCAATCAGGAAAATGGGGTTTTGGAAACCTCTGTGGGCTGGATTCTCCAAATGTGGCCGGCGGTGCGGTGTGCGCATACGAGGAACACGATTCTGTTGGGCGTGTTTTGGTTATACCAACGCGGGAGGGTTATTTAGCTACGTTAAAAACAAAAAGAAAATGCAAAAAAAAAAAAAAAATCCACTATGTGAATCTCGGCTTAAACTTCCCTCCCCCAGCCCCTCATCCCCGGTAGCCGAGTTAGAATCTACCCTCGTCTCTCAGCTGCTGCTGGGTCAGAGACCAGCGTGCCCAGAGCACGCTCCCACTCGTTCACTGCCTTGTTCTAGAACAAAGTGGCTCCCAACTGCGCTAGGGTTCAGGGAGCGCCGCCTGCGAGAGAGTGCGAATAGCTTCACGCGCACTTAGCACCATTAGGAAAATACCAAGCCTGGTCCCTTAGAGTTCCATGCGCCTTCGGATTTGGAGCTGGCGCTGTTTCATCGGCTGCACAGACCGCGGATGCGTTTGTTAAAGTCTTTAATTGGCTCTCCTTTGTTCTGGAACCGAGAGGACTTATCTCCTAGAGGTTGCGGAAATGAAACACAACCCAACCATCTCTTCTACGAAGTCCTCGGGAACATGGCTTCTCCAAGGTCTTCTGGCCTCTTCTTGGGGTCGAGGGCTTAAGGTGAAGCGGATGTGGATTGCGTGTTCCTTGGAAATCTGACAGTCCGGGTTGGGCGCTGTCACCGGGCTAGAAGTCGAGCCCCACCCGCTCAGCCTTCTCCCGGTGTCCGGCTCGATGTCGCTTTCTGCTCCTGCCCCGCCCGGTCAGCGCACCCTTAAGTAGGGCACCTTTCCCGGAGACGTCCAAAAGGAAGAGGCGAGGGCGCGTGGGTCCTGACCGGGCGGGGTCTGAGGAGCAGCGTTACGGAGGAGGAAAGCGTACCGAGGGTTGGGGCGTCGGGTGGCCTCTGCTGTGTGGTAGCTCCAGCTCCTTCCTGTGTCAAGGCAGAATCAGCCACCAACAAACTCGACTTCTTTCCCTTCCCCGTCCTTCTCTCCAACCTCTTTTCGCGACTGGGCTCCCTCTCCAGCATTGAGAGCCCCAGAGCTGCGGGTTTGAGGGTCAAAGGTCAGACCTTCACTAGGCTCCAGCTTCCACTTGTACCGCTGCTGGCGTGAGAGCAGGATTTGCCTTCTCTTTACATTCTCCTCTAGACGCCCATTGCCAACAGTAAAAGAGAACAGAGGCTGATCTCAGAGCTCCCACCTCCCTGACTTGGCCCTCTCCGATGAGGTGGGGTCTTGGTGTGTGTGTGTGTGGGGTCAGTTTAATTTAGGAAATAATATCCAGACCATAAAGTCACTCATCCAGATATTTTTATGAGGCTTCTTTTTTTTGGGGGGGGGGGGAACGGGGAGGTTTAATGATTTCTGTAGGTGTCCAAATTGGGCTGATTTTGAGCACAGGATCGACCAGGGGAGCATGCTTCCTCTGCATCATTTCCATCACCCCAACCCTGGTCAGAGATGGAAGGAAGTTGCCAGAAGGGATCCAGGAGAGGCAAACGAATACCTAGCTCTCCAAGTCGGCAGATCAGTTCCAAAGGGGCCGACCTTTTGCATGAATGGGGGCAAGGTCGGCAGAGTAAAAAGCAGATTTCTATGCATGTTCACGTGGCCCAATGTAATGAACACATCTCCATCAATTCCTGGAGGCAGAGGGCTCAATTTACTTCAGTTTTAGCAGAGGAACGTCCTCAGCCTTAGCTCTGACTGACTATAAAGCGGCGGAGTAGTTAGAATTCTCTCCAATGAAAGCGATGGTCAATAGAATTCTCGGTATCAAATGAGCAATAATTTGCTGTGGCTACATGCTGGATAATGAAAGATGTTAGCAGGATCAATAAAAAATGAAAACACTTTTACTTACATCTTGAGTTACTGTTTTAAGAGAGGGAGAGGGATGCAACAAACCCAAAGCTAGGTTCAGAGCCTCCTCACACTCCCCTCAGACACACAAAGCTCCATCACCACCAGAGAGGTTTCCTGTAGCCAAGGCCTTTAAGTTCCTCCCTCTGTGCTCACTGAAGATTAGGTTATTTATATCAAATTAACTCCTTAGAAACATGTAATTTATTAACTATCAGGGCATTAAAATTTTCACTTTTTTTCTACAGACAGAAATAAATTTTAAATTGTTTTCCACCAGAACTAAAGGTCGCCTAATTGGTTATAGTTTGCTGAAAAACTGGGAAACATCCCCAAACTGACCTGTCCCTTGAAATGTCTCAAAATAAACCTGCACTTGACCAAGATACCCAGGAGGACCTGTGTTCTTTGGTGGTGCACACACAGGCAAAGGCATAGATTTAATTCTTTTTGATTTGTTACCTATGGTCATTAAATCTGGACACTTCAGACCCCAAACTCGCTCTTTCCAGACTAGTTAATTCCCTCATCTTCTTTCATAATCATTTCATCTGTTCAATTTGTTTTCAATTTGCACTGGGTTTATTTGTATCTTCCAGTCTGCTTTTTTTCACCATTCAATTCCAAACACTCCCCCTACCTATCTGGCCTTTAAGAAACCTATTGTGAAACGATCAGGAAAGCATTCTATATATTTTTTAAGAAACAAAGACTTTAAAAATGAGAAAAATATCCCTAGTGCTCTGCGTAAAACAAGTACAACGAAAAAGCTCATAGACAGAGGGCTTCCAGCAGCAGAACCAATATAAGCAGAGAACATTGGCAAATGTGTGTTTGGCTGCTTCTGTGGGTTTAAGAAGCCTACATTTTCTCATCACTTAAAAATAGAGAGAGAGAGAGAGACGGAGAGACAGAGAGAAAGAAAGCGAAAGAAAGAAAAGACACAAATTTAGCTGCCGTTTTTTGCTCTCTGACCAGAGGAGCTGGTTCTGCCACGGAGATAATGGTCAGAGCTGCAAGAACAGTGGCCTGTGATCATCTTTAGCAGGTTTGGACTGGTTTTGGAAGGACAACCGAGCAACCTGGGAGATCCAGAAAGCGGGAAGCAGTCTAGGGAAGTGTAGACAAGTTCCATTCGGGGGATTTGCCCCCGGTTTGTGAATTCCACTGGCCGCAGTTCCATAACGCGCACCAGTGCAGGTGCGGTTCTGCAGCCGTTCGCTGCTTCGCAGGAGAACCGCGCACAAGCCGCAGACACGCGCTCGCGTACCGGCCACCCAGCTGGGCACGCCGGGATATTTACACCCTGCTTGGGAGGCCTCCTCCCAGCCCTCATTTGCTACTTTAAACTCGCCAGGAGGACCCGTTAGCGGCAGTGGCTGGGATGGCAGGCGGGAGGGGGGCGCCCCCGCTTGGCTCCCGGGCCATGACGCGGCTTCTGCCCTCCGCCCTTGGCTCCCACCCTGTTTGTGTGGCTACAAGCTCAGCAGCGGACCGGCACGGCCCGGCCCCTGGAGCCCCAGCTCCGGCCTACCCAGCCCCCTCCCCCCGCACGCGCCTGTGAGACTGGCTTACCCCGGTGGGCGAGTCGCGGCGCATTAGCGGATTTCATGGCAAGTTGCTTCTGTGACAAGCGATCAGGTTCGTGTTGGAGGATTTGCCCCCTAGGAGGGAGGGAAGCGAGAGTCAATCTGCATAATTTCAAATGTGAAAGAAACCGGGAAACTGGGAAGCCTAATTTCAGGCCCCCTGATTCCCCCCTCCGCAAGAACTATAAGCCGCCCCACCCCGCTCCCGCGTCAGTGAACACCAAGAAAAAAATAATCCGCACATGTCGCAGGTGATACCTTTTATTGTGCTCATTTTAAAGACGGGGACGTGTTGGCCCCCTCCATGAAGCCTTTCTTGACAGCCTGGCCCGGGGCAGGTGGGTCAGCCAGGCTGCTCCTGGGCCCGCGGATTCCTGCAGGGTCGCGAGGTGAGGGGTGCCAGAAAGAAAGACCTCGGGCTCGGTGCCAAGCGGCCCCCTTTGGCGCGCAGGGTCTGAGTCAGACGCACAAACCCAAATTCCCTCCAGCGCCTTCGGCTCCATCTTTAAATCCAGGCAAAGATCAATTCTCCCTCTCCCTCGCACACACACATTTGCAGCCATAAATAAACAGCTCCCAGCTAAATCAGGAACCGGAGAAGAGGAAGAAAAAGGAAGAACAGAGAAGGATAAGAACCAGAGCACAGGTCTCGCTTCTCCCAGCAGCCGGATGGCTCTTTTTGGTCAGGCCAGCCTCGCATTTGGGGTTGCAACTTGCATTTGAATAGCTGCCTGGGCTTGTTATGGACCCGGGAAAGCTCTGAAAGGGAATCACTATGCAAATTGTCCCAGTTACAATCGAAAGGTTCGATCTTCAGGAGCTGCCTGACGGAAGTTGATGTCAGCTATCTGTGCATTAGGGTTGCATTACCGCCTTCGCTGGCCTCCTCACCACCCCCTCTCGCGCCTGCCGGGGAGGCCTTTTTTTTTTTTTTTTTTTTCTTATGTGTTTATTTCCCTTCAGTAATTAAAAGAAAAGAAAAGAAAGAAAGAAAGAAAGAAAAAAAGGGGCTGAGGTTGGCGGCGTAGCTGGCTCCGGGCTCGGAGGCCCACGGGTGGAGGGGAGGAGGTGTGGCCGCTCCGGCGGGTAGGAGAAGGGGGGAAGGTCATTCTTTTGCAGCAGGTGTTGTTGGTGCGTCTGAAATCAAACATTTAGAAACGTTTTTTTAGCGCTTTGCAGGACTAGGTGGCTGCGAGGGGTGGGGGCGGAGATGTCTGCCTCCGCCCGCCTGCTTGATCCTACAATGCCGGCTGCAGATCAATACCCGCTCACTGTAATCCTAGTAATTGTAGGACTCGCAGCTTTTATTTAAAAAAAAAAAAAAAAAAAAAAACACTACGGCGCGGGCAGGCTGCTGAGGCAGCGCGGCTAGACGTGGTGCCTCCGGGCGCCTTTTTGGGTGCCCGTCTTTTACCCTGGAGTCCTGAAAGCCCCCGCAGTGGGGTGGTTTTGAGATTCCAGGGCGCAGGTATTAGCTTGGGAGGCTGGGGGCCAGCAGACACAGCGAGGCTCCGGTGGTTTCCTGCTAGGAACGGCTCTAGCGCGAAGGTGCTCCTGGCTGCTCAGGGCAGGCAGGTTGCGGCAGGGCTGGCTGCGCGGGATCTGGCCTTTTCATCGTCTCCTTGCGGGCCCTGGAGGGCGGGTCAGGCCTAGAGATGAGCGTCCTGCGTTTGGACACTAGTTTGTTGGCCGTAGGCCTCACAGGCTCCAGACCTTGACGCTCGGGGCCCCTAGGATGTTGGAACCTGGGCCTTCCCGCATAGAAAACGGTGTTGTCCCCGTGGTCGCTTCCCAGGGCCCTAAGCTGGACCAGCCTTCCGTCTGCGGGCGGGAGCGCCCTGCTGTAGGCCTAGCGTGGGCGTTCGGCCTGCAAGGCTGGCTGAGCCTCGGGCGATTTACCCCCTGCCCTGCGCGGGCCTTTGAGGCCTTGGTTTCCTCCCGGAGCGCGGCCTGTCCCACCTATCCCGCCGTGCCCGTGGGCAGGGTTTGTGTTCCGCATGGCGCCTGCTGCTTCTGCTGCCCGCCCCTTGCTGGCAGAGTCGGGGCAGGACCGCTGGGGCCTGGGGCCGCAGCCCCCGCGCGGCTGGCAGCACGCAGCTTCTGGCGACCTCGAAGATGACCATCTGTCATTCAATTAAGGTTTCAGGGCAGCTGATGGGGGAGTCAGGGTCAGCGACCCCAGGACAAAACGGCCTGCTGCCTTGCATAGGAGAAGTTCAAATGTTAAATGCAGAACATTGTGCCCTCTCTCAGCCCTGGCCCCCGCCCGGCCGCAGGTCCGGCCGGTGGACAGCAGCGGGGTGAAGGGCAGCGGTCATTAGCACTTAGATTTCAGCTCTGGGCCGGGCTCCTTCTGTTGGGTCATTTTGACCAGAGAACCTTTAACCCTTTCACGCCAGCTCTCCCTCTAGGGAATGCCAGCTTGTCTGAAGGAGGAAAGAAGAGAGGGATCAGATGCACCCATATAAAGAGCGGTCAAACTGTATTTCTGGTCGCTTCTCTATGGGAAAAGAAAACCTACAAGATAGAAGGGAAAACAGATTCTTACAGCCAAGACAAACTAAAACATCTTTATAAAGATTTATTTTAAAATTTTTAGTTTTGGGTAAAAAATACATTCTTTAAGTGTGATCATGAAACCGCTGGTCTGGTGTGGGGAGAACATGTTTGTAAAAACTCCAGACTTTTCTCCCATAATAATGTTTATCCAAACGTGTGAATGGTGATGAGCTTTACACAACGACAGACAACTCCATTTAAAGTGTTGGTGATGAAAAGTCTCCAATCCAGTCAGTCTCATCTACAGTTGAAAATAGGCTGGACAGTTGGCCTTTCCCTTTTGGGACTTTCCCATAATAAGATGTGGCAAAAAAAAATTTTTTTTTAAAGCTAATGGAATTCAGAAAATACATTCATTAAGCATTCACAGGCTGTGGGCATTTGGGTGTTAATATTATTGGCTTCCTGACACTAGACAGAAGGAAAAGCAGCCACATACTTAACCATTCTCAGTGGAAGATCCAACTATTCCTCTCAATTATTAACCATGAAGCCTGAAAACAACTCTATTAGCAAGATATCATTTCAAAGCTTGGAAAACTAGGTCCTTCAGAAAGCTTGTTAGTAATGGAGGAAGGATCCAGGGCTTCTGGCTTCCAGCCCCAGTTCTCAATGTTAAACCCCAGCCCCTACTTTTTGGAAGTTACTATCAAGAAATCAATTAATCAATCAGACATTCAGCACTGAAGCACCTTAGCAAATTTTTCATTGGATAACAATGAATAATGCATGGCACTCCAGCATATTGACTGTGGTAAATGGTCTTTAAGGTAAGGTGCTGCAACAAGTAACTTTAAATAAAATCAAAATAAAAAGTTTACCACAATCATAATAAATTGTTCAGTCATCTTCCTATTGACTCACAAAGCATCTTTCTTCAGGGGCATTTGGAGTTATTTTTTTCCCCTTACAAACAGACCAGAACAAATTGATGAATTGAGCTTTCACTATGCTAATTTAGACATTATAAATATTTAATTAACATCCCTAATAGCCAGTCATAGTGGGCCTCCGCTCTGCTTTACACTGTTCTTAATCTAAAGTAAATGCTTTTCCCATTAATAGCTTGATGCCATATTAGCAGCTTCCTCGGTAAAATGGCCCCATTTAGTTCAAAAGGAGGGAGCACTGAGTAGTCTGCATTAGACAGAGGTTTATTCCTGTTTGTAAAGGAACCTGGGAATAGTATCAAGTCTCTATAGATCCCACCTTTCTCAGTTGTTGCTTAAGTGAGATGATCCTAAGAATATGTACAACGTCTCAATTTTATTTTTCTAGACAATATAATTTTTTGCGATTGTACTATAATAAAAACTTATTTTAGTAAGACTTACATTATAAGGTGGATCACAGACAATGGATGACAAATTTCAAACAAGAGAATATACTACTCTTTTCTACAGAGTAGTGCAGTGAAAAGAATTCTGAACCAGGAGTCAAATGATCTAAGTTCAAATCCTGTGATAGTTACTAGCAGTGGGACTCTTGGATTTAACCCTTCTGAGTCTCAGTTTTCTCTTTTAATTTGGATGTAATTAATGTCTATGACACAGGATTACTTTAAAGATTAAATGGAAGAATGTGAAATTTTGTGGCTTATAGTAGATAGTTGATATTGGTTAATTCATAAATGATTTCCAAATATTCATTAACCTTTCTGTCCCTTTTATTTATTATTATCTTCTTTAAAATACCTTGTTATCATAATGTAACACAATATTTGCAAATGTTTGTCTCATCAGTTATTGGATCTAGTTTCTACAATGTGAAGTGGAGAGAAGCAGGAGGTGGAAACCCTGTCCAGCAGGCAGTGTAAAACAGATACCAGAATTCGGACTTTAAAAAGCTCTGAGTCATAAACTCTGATCACTGAAATGTCCTTACACAACAGTCCATGTGTGTTTAGAAAGACTCCAGAAGCAGCCTTGCATATCCCAAGGGGGCAGGAATCAAGCCAGACTAGAGAGTTCACGAAATTAGAAACTCTCTGGACTAATCTAACTCTGGGGTCTGATTCTGCAGATGCTGAACACTGAGGGTAAACAGCTGAAGAAAGGAAGAGAATCTTCAGACAATTTAAACTTGAAATGTTAGAAAGATAAGCCATCTTATTCTGATAATATTTCTCAAAGAGTCTGAGGAGAAAATGGAATTGGCTTGTTAAATGTTGCTGGTGGCAGAGACAATAGAAACCCTGAACTGTTATTTGCTAGCACAAAATAAATACTACCTATTGTAATATAGACATTTATTATTATTATTATTATAGGTATTTATTTTGATAAAGTAAATATCCTAGTAAAATCACATCATTTTGGCTTTTTGTACAAACCAAATTTTCCTTTTTTTTTTTTTTATATTTATTTATTTATTTATTTATTTATTTGATAGACAGAGAGAGATCACAAGTAGGCAGAGAGGCAGGCAGAGAGAGAGGGGGAAGCAGGCTCCCTGCTGAGCAGAGAGCCTGATGTGGGGCTCGATCCCAGGACCCTGAGATCGTGACCTGAGCTGAAGGCAGAGGCTTAAACCACTGAGCCACCCAGGCGCCCCTCAAATTTTCCTTTTTATTTTTGGTTAGGCTTAGAAAGATCAATGTAAAAGGACACAGACTGGCTGAAGATGACTCCCTAAGTACCAGGGTAGTACAAAGTATAAACCAGACAACATAGCAGTCTGACATTAGCTAACTCACTCTTTCCCCTTTGTGCTTCTTTTCCACTCCCTTGCTCTCTGGGTCTTCCTTTCTCATTTTTTCTTTCCACTGTGTGAAGCTCCATAAAATAGAAAGGGAAATGTTTCTGCATGTCTACCCCCCCTTCCCCAACATTTTATTATTATTTTTTGAAGATTTTATTTATTTATTTGAGAGAGTGAAAGAGAGAGAGTTGGGGGTGGGGGAACAGAGAGAGAGAGCCAGAAGCAGAGTCCCATTGAGCAAAGAGCCTGCCACAGGCTCAATGCCAGAATCCTGAGATCATGACCTGAGCCCAAGGCAGATGCCCAACTACTGAGCCACCCAGACGCTCCTCCGCATTTAAAAATTTTATTTTATTTTATTTTATTTTGAGGTACTCATGGGAAATTTTTTGACCAGTGGTTCCCAGAGGTGTGTCCAAGAGTGTTAGTTCTTGAGGACATCATTCCTTCTAGGGGAGTGCTTGGTATGGGCTTAGAGTACTCTCATTATCCACTTCTTAGGCCTCCTGAGTCATGGCACTGGGCCTGCTGGAAGAAAGCTACAATGAATTGTGCGTGAAACTCTTAGAAATAGGGTAGAAAGTGATTGGCAGTTTCAAAAATGTAGTGTTTGCTCAGCCATCCACTGCCCACTGTGTGCCAGGCACCTTGCTGGGAACAGGAGTCAAAAGGAAACAAAGTGGTTGTTGTGATATCTAGATGCTATTTTAGAGAGCTGAAGAAAGCAGTGAGAGTAGAGAGGATGGGTAGTTGCTTGGGGCAGGGAGTTTTGTCACTGAAGGCTTTACCCAAGGAGGCAAACTCTCAAGCTCAAGAGGAGATGGAGTTGAGCAGGTGAAGATGAGGATGTAGGGGACACAGAGGCAAAGAGAAATAATTTGTGCTAAGGTTGCACAGTCCAAATGCTCAGCCTAGTAGGCATAATGGTACACAGCTCAAGAAGAAAGACAGTAGGGGCCTGTGAGGGGCCCTGTTGCCAAGTTGGTCTTGGATTTTATAATTTACTCAACAAGGAACCAAATGAAATTTTTATTCAGGCAAATGAGATGATCCAATTTATTGCTTAGGAAAATAACTGGTGGCAGAATGAGGAGACTGGGGACAGGAAGGCCAATACAAAAATGACAAAAACAGGGGCACCTGGGTGGCTCAGTGGTTGAAATCCTCTGCCTTCAGCTCAGGTCATGATCCTAGGGTCCTGGGATTAAGCCCTATATGGGCTCTCTGCTCAGCAGGGAGCCTGCTTCCTCCTCTCTCTCTGCCCTCCTCATGATCTCTGTCTGTCAAATAAATAAGTAAAAAAATCTTTAAAGAAAATGACAAAAACAGCAAACCAAGACAAAATTAATACTCATAATATTCATATAAAGTGTGTATAAAGCCTGAATTCATTAAATAATTTCCCAAATTTCCATTTCTTTTAACACAGAGAAATCATAGTATCAAATTTATCTGAGGAGTGTAAATGTAACTATTTTTCTATTTCCTATTATTTTTGGTTAATTTTGTAAGTAATATTGTAAGTACCCCATAGCTTTACCTTTGAATCTTGTTTTCTATTGAACTTGATTTGCATGTTTTGGGGGGGATAACCATTGTTCCTGAACTGGAAGTTTGTCTTCACTGGCCATGGAGCTGGTCATATTCAAATAAAACACAAAGCAACTCAAAAAACCTTTGAGGAATAAAGTGGATCTTCATTATCTGTCTTCTTGGAAGCGTCTTAAAACCTGCACTGACCTTTTTTTATACAGCATTTCACATCTTAAATTTCCTGAAGTTCCTCTTTAGATATCTCTTTAGTCTTCCTCCCAAAGTTCTTCCTCTTTATTTTTTTACTTTTTAAGATTTTATTTATTTATTAAAGGGAGAACAAGTGACACACACACACACACACACACAGAGAGAGAGAGAGAGAGAGAGAGAGAGAGAGTTCATGAACAGAGGGATGGGGCAGAAGGAGAGAAAGGAGCAGACCCCCACCCTCAGCAGGGAGCCTGAAGCCAGGCTTGATCCCAGGACCCTGGGATCATGACTTGAGCTGAAGGCAGATGCTTAACTAACTGAGCCACCCAGGAGCCTCCCTCCTCTTCTTTAGTAATGAAATTCCTATAACATTGGGTATAACAATGTACTCCTATATTCAACTGTACCTTCAGATCTCTCTTGCAGAAAAGGAAGAGCTAAGTGGGGGAGGTGTCTTATGGTAAGACTTTCAGAAAAGTACTTTAAAGGAAGCTGAATCACCTGGGATGTTTGACGTTTGATTTTGTGTCTTTTTCCTGATGTCTGGATCACAGACTTGATGGTTGGAGCTGCAGTGATCATCTTGAAACTATGAGGCATTTTTGAGGGTAAGAGCTATGTGTTAAAGATGCTGTGGCAAAAAGGTAGAAGGATCCTGGTTCCTGAGGATCATGGGGTCATCATTCCAGCCCTTAACTCTGTATCTCTGGATTTCTTTCATGAGAGAAATAGGCCTTTATCTTATTTAAGTCAAGGTTATTTCAGATGTGTTAATAGCAGCTGAATGTATTTCTAAGTGATACAACCTACACAGATTTAGAAAGTAGGTTCTAAAATCTGATAATCCTGGCATGAATTATTATTATTTGTCAATCGAAAAATATACTTCCTTATTTTCTTCACTATGATAATATTGCTTATTTCCCTTTTTGTCCTATTGCTATGCAAATATGTTTTGATTTCTTTTTTATAATTTTTTAAAATATATTTTTTTAAAGATTTATTTATTGGACAGAGAGAGATCACAAGTCGGGAGAGAAGCAGGCAGAGAGAGAGAGAGAGGAGGAAGCAGTCTCCCTGCCGAGCAGAGAGCTCGATGCGGGGCTCTGTCTCAGGACCCTGAGATCATGACCCGAGCTGAAGGCAGAGGCTTGACCCACTGAGCCACCCAGGTGCCCCTCTTTTTTATAATTTTATTTATTTGAGAGAGAGAGAGAGAGAGAGACAGAGGTAGTGACACAGAGCATAAGCGGGGAAGAGAGGGAGAAGCAGGCTCCCCACTGAGCAAGGAACCAGATGCGGGACTCGATCCCATAACCCCAAGATCATGACCTGAGCCGAAGGCAGATTTTTAACAGACTGAGCCACCAAGGCGCCCCTGTTTTTGATTTCTTATTACTTTTCCTAAGACTAGTATTTATTCTATGTTTTCCTATTCATATGTTTTCTCTTATTATTATTGTCTGTTTCTCATATGAAATGGCTTTCTTATATATCTTAACTCAGACTTATTCATTATTGATAGTTTAAGTTTCCAATTATTTCATTAGTCTTCAAGGAACTCATCTCTGAGCATTTACATTATTTTTATTGATTTATTTTCATTTATTTCATTATATAGAGGGGAGGAAGAGGGAGGGGCAGAGGTATAGGGAGAAAGAGAATCTTTCTTTTCCACCTGGAAGTGTGGAATTTGCTGCAGGGCTCAAACTCACAACCCTAAGATAATGACCTGAGCCAAAATCAAGAGTCAGATGCTTAACTAAGCCACTGAGGTGCCCCTGAGCATTTATGTTTTGAAATATATATTCATTTAAAAAGTTTTTATTTATTTATTTGAGAGAGCAAGGGGGGTAGTGCAGAGGGAAAGGGAGAAGCAGACTCCCTGCTGAGCAGGAAGCCTGACTGGGGGGCTTGATTCCAGGACCCTGGGATCACTACCTGAGCTGAAGGCAGACACTTAACCCACTGAGCCACCCAGGAGCCCCACATTTTATTTTATTTTATTTTATTATTATTTTTTAAAAGATTTTATTTATTTATTTGAGAGAGAGAGACAGTGAGAGAGAGAATGAGTGAGGAGAAGGTCAGAGGGAGAAGCAGACTCCCCATGGAGCTGGGAGCCCGATGTGGGATTCGATCCTGGGACTCCGGGATCATGACCTGAGCCGAAGGCAGTCGTCCAACCAACTGAGCCACCCAGGCATCCCAGCCCCACATTTTAAAATATATATTCTTAAATGGCAAATTGCCTTATTTTTATTTCTTTACATTACTATTGAAGCCTTATGAAATATGTAGATGAGTAAATTATATTAATTAATTTTACATCAGAATAGTGAAGGAAACATAACAAGATCTTTGTTCATTTAGGGGGTACTTGGTTTACTTGGATTGAGCAATACTTTCTTATACCCATGCTACACGAAATGTCTGCTTACCCAGGTTGACATGTACTGGTCCTGGAAGAAGGCCTGCATCCAGGTGGGGCTTAAAAGGATGGAGACTTATGCATCTACTGAAAAGAATGAAACATTGGTTAGTGAGAAGCTGTCCTAAATGACATTGTCTACAAGGCATGCAATTAAGAATTTCTCTTGTGCTTAAGTTTGATTTATCTATTCCTGTCTCCTTTGAAACTTAGAGATTTTTTCTGTTGTGATATACTCACTTCCATTCAGATTTATTGATACAAATAGCAAAATCCCTAGGTCTGTAGAAGTCTGTGTCCACATGCCTTTTCTGTTATTGTTTCTACTTCAGCACAGGAGCATTTGGCTTCAAACTACTGACTTTTCTTGGTATTACCGAGCCCATGTCTATTTTTTTTTAAAGATTTTATTTATTTGAGAGAGAGAGAGAGCACAAGCTGGGGCAGGAGCAGAGGCAGAGGGGGAAGCAGGCTCCCCACTGAACAGGGAGCCTAACACAGGTCTCGATCCCAGGACCTGAGATCATGACCTGAATCAAAGGCAGATGCTTAACTGTCTGAGCCTCCCAGGTACCCCACAATGGCTAGTGTCCTGTGGCTCACCTGACCTAAAGATCCTAAAAAAAAACTATTGATATATTGAGAATACTGAATCTATTCCTTAAAATATATGTTCCTTCCCCTTTGCTTTTAAAAAGTTCAAAACTCATAGTGACTGCAAGTGTAGTGTTTGGAAGCAGAATAAATACAGAGCGAAACATGAGAGAAAAAGCAATAGGCAATTTGAAATAGGAATAGAAATAGAAATAACACTTCAAGTCAGAAATAAAATCAAACTACGTGCTTCTTAAATTTGTGGTATAAAATCCATCATTTTTAATAGGACTAAAAGTAAAATTCCAGCAACTTCTGAGGGTTTAAAGCTGAAATCTATAAACTCTAGGTTCTTCTTAGGAAAACTGGCATAAAGGAGAGGCTCTGCAGGTAGAGCTATGGGTTTTTAACCCTACTCAAACTGGAGCATCTCCATTTTATAAAAAAATTTGGATATGAATTAGTGTGGGTAAAGAATTCATCTCTAAAAGCAATGGGAGGGGTTCCTGGGTGGCTCAGTGCATTAAGCCTCTGCCTTTGGCTCAGGTCATGATCTCAGGGTCCTGGGATAGAGCCACATCAAGCCTGCATCCCATCAGGCTCTCTGCTCAGTAGGGAGCCTGCTTCCCCCCTCCACCTGCCTCTCTGCCTACTTGTGATCTCTGCCTGTCAAATAAATAAATAAAATCTTAAAAAAAAATAGAAGCAATGGGAAAGCATTGTTTAGTACTCTTTGTGTTGACCTTAAGTAGGCATGCATAACCATAACCAGTATTTTCAGCTTCCCTAGGTAATTTAAGTCTCCTCATTCTTTTTTTTTAAATTAACATATTTTCTCCTCATTCTTAGGAAAATCTGTGATTACTAACAAGTGAGTACATATAATGAAAAACTCTCATTTAAAAATTTTCTCATTCAAAAAAAATAAATCTTGAACCATATTGATAAAGATATTCCATGTTTTTCTGAGTTTTTAGTTTTGTTTTGAAATATCAGAGATGCTGGGATGCCTGGGTGGCTCAGTCGGTTAAGCATATGCCTTCAGCTTGGGTCGTGGTTCTGGAGTTCCTAGGATCAAGCTTCACATCGGGCTCCCTGCTCAGTGGAGAGTCTGCTCCTCTCTCTGTCCTTCCCACTTCTCTCTCTCTCCCTCATTCTCTCTCAAATAAATAAATCCATAAAATCTTTAAAAAGAAAAGAAATATCAAAGATCCCTAACTAGATTTTTGACATTAGAAAATTAGTGATAATCCCTTATTAACACTATATACTTCAAGACTTTTTTCTTTTTGTCATAGTGACAATACAAATGCCATTTTGCTCTATAGAGATAATCTGAGTTGGAATCATATCATAATTTTCAGAGACAGAAAATGATGCAGATGTTTAAAACATGATTCTTTAAGTATAAATGTTAGAGATGTAACATTCTAGTTCTTAAGACTTTTTGAAATATGGGGTGCATATTTGATGTTGCCTTAATATTACTCTGCAGGATGAATTATAGACTGAAGTTCATAAACATTTATTTCACATTTAAGTTAAGGTCAAAGAAGAACAATAGTATTTTCCTACTTGTTTCAAATTTAAACTTTTAAAAATTATTTCTATTTATTCATTTTTTAAAAAAAGATTTATTTGACAGAGAGGCAGAGTGTGAGGGGGCAGAGGGAGAGGGAGAGAGAGAGAAAGAGAGAGAGAAGTGGACTCTCTGATGAATGTGAAGCCTAATGTAGGGCTTGATCTCACAACCCTGAGAATACAACTTGAGCTGAAATCAAGAGTTGGATGCTGAACCAACTGAGCTATCCAGGTGCCTCTATTTATTTATTTTTTTAAAAATTTTATTTGAGAGGTACAAATAAGGCAATGGAAATGTTAAATGTGAAAGAAAAAGGACAGAGATAGTATCAGGATAATCATTTATTTTGTTTGCTGATATAGATGGTATGCCACCTTTCCTCTGCTGACTCCAACAAAGTTGAAATATATGTTGCTAAGATGGACTAATTTGATAGTTAAAGAATAGTAGTTGAGTGCTACAGTGGCACCAGACAAGATTGGAGACTTGGTCACAGACTGGACTATAAAAGGCCTTTGGGGTCAAATGTTAAAGACATCTGCATCATATTCCAAATGCAACTGGAAGTAATCAAAGAGTTTTTAATAGAGTGACCTGATCTAATTCATGTTTTAAAAAATTCCTGTGGCTGCTGTATGGGCAATGAATAATAGAGGTTGAAATTAGAAGTGGAAGTTGAGGAAGATGTTGCAGCTTCAGGTGAGATGATGGTTTGAACTAAGGTCATGGCTATGGAGAGGAAGAAAAATGGAACTTTTTAAAAAATTTATTTAAGGGGCACCTGGGTGGCTCAGTGGGTTAAAGCCTCTGCCTTTAGCTCAGGTCATGGTCTCAGGGTCCTGGGATCAAGCCCAGCATCGGGCTCTCTGCTCGGTGGGGAGCCTGCTTCCTCCTCTCTCTCTGCCTGCCTCTCTGACTACTTGTGATCCCTGTCTATCTAATTAAAAAAGTTTATTAAAAATTTTTTTATTAACATATAATGTATTATTAGCCCCAGGGGTACAGGTCTATGAATCGCCAGGTTTACAAACTTCACAGCACTCACCATAGCACATACCTTCCCCAATGTCCATAACCCAACCACCCTCTCCCTACCCCCTTCCCCCGGCAATCCTCAGTTTGTTTTGTGAGATTAAGAGCCTCTCAGGTTTGTCTCCCTCCCGATTCCATCTAGTTTCATTTATTCCTTTCCTACCCGCCCAAACCCCCTACATTGCCTCTCAAATTCCTCATATCAGGGAGATCAAATAATTGTCTTTCTCGGATTGACTTATTTTGCTAAGCGTAATACATCCTCTAGTTCCATCCATGTCATCCCAAACGGCAAGATTTCATTTCTTTTGATGGTGACATAGTATTCCATCATATATAAAAATATATATATATATATATATATATATATATATATATATATATATATACCAAATCTTCTTTTTCCACTCATCTGTTGATGGACATCTAGGTTCTTTGCGTAATTTGGCTATTGTGGACATTGCTGCTATAAACATTTGGGTGCACATGCCCCTTTGGATCACTACAATTGTATCTTTAGGGTAAATAGTGTGATTGCTGGGTTTAGGGTAGCTCTATTTTCAACTTTTTTTTTTTTTTTAAAGATTTTATTTATTAATTTGACAGAGAGAAATCACAAGTAGACGGAGAGGCAGCCAGAGAGAGAGAGGGAAGCAGGCTCCCTGCTGAGCAGAGAGCCCGATGCGGGACTCGATCCCAGGACCCTGAGATCATGACCTGAGCCGAAGGCAGCGGCCTAACCCACTGAGCCACCCAGGCGCCCCTATTTTCAACTTTTTGAGGAACCTCCATATTGTTTTCCAGAGTGGTTGCACCAGCTTGCATTTCCACCAACAGTGTAGGAGGGTTCCCCTTTCTCCGCATTCTCGCCAGCATCTGTCATTTCCTGACTTGTTAATTTTAGCCATTCTGACTGGTGTGAGGTGGTATCTCATTGTGGTTTTGATTTGTATTTCCCTGATGCTGAGTGATGTGGAGCACTTTTTCGTGTGTCTCTTGGCCATCTGGATGTCTTCTTTGCAGAAATGTCTGTTCATGTCTTCTGCCCATTTCTTGATTGGATTATTTGTCCTTTGGGTGTTCAGTTTGATAAGTTCTTTGTAGATTTTGGATTCTAGCCCCTTATCTGATATGTTGTTTCCAAATATCTTCTCCCATTCTGTCAGTTGTCTTTTGGTTTTGTTAACTGTTTCCTTTGCTGTGCAAAAGCTTTTGATCTTGATGAAGTCCCAATAGCTCATTTTTGCCCTTGCTTCCCTTGCCTTTGGTGATGTTTCTAGGAAGAAGTTGCTGCGGCTGAGGTCAAAGAGGTTGCTGCTTATGTTCTCCTCAAGGATTTTGATGGATTCCTTTCTTACATTGAGCTCCTTCACCCATTTTTAGTCTATTTTCATGTGTGTTGTAAGGAAATGGTCCAGTTTCATTCTGCATGTGGCTGTCCAATTTTCCTAATACGATTTGTTGAAGAGACAGTCTTTTTTTTGAAAAATGGAACTTTTGAATGTCAATTTTTCTCAAACTCTTCCAAAGGAATACTTCCAAACTCATTTTACAAGACTAACATTACCCCTATATAAAAATCAGACAAAAACCCCAAAGAAGTAGTGCCTGGGTGGCTCAGTTGTTGGGCGTCTGCCTTTGGCTCGGGTCATGATCCTCATGGGATCGAGCCCTGCATAAGGCTCTCTGCGCTGTGTGAAGACTGCTTCTCCCTCTCCCACTTCCCCTGCTTGTGTTCTCTCTCTTGCTGTCTTTCTCTCTCTGTCAAATAAATAAATAAAATCTTAAAAAAAACAAAACAAAACACAAAAAGCCCAAAAGAAAGAAGACTATAGGCCAAATATCTCTGATGGACTTTGTGATATTGGGATTTATAATAAGAAACATATTTAGTCTTAGTCCCCATTTCTAACACAGAGTTCCAGAAACCCTTGGAATTCCTAAGTGATGAGAATTGTACAGGTATCTTTTGTTATGTTAATGAGGTGACTTGCAGATCTCATCTAAGGATGGGGGCTTGCTTATCCTTATTAAGGATGGAGAATTAACTAGATGATTAGAGGGTTGGGACTTTTAGTTCCTATAGTGCCCTATCCTCCAGTGAGGGTAAGGGGCTGGAGGTTGAACCAATGACCATGACCAATGAGTTAATGAATTATGCCATAATAAGCCTCCATAAGCCTCCAAAAAGAGGGTTAGGAGAAGTCCTGGGCTGGTGAACACATGGAGGTTCAAGGGGAGTGATACGGAAACTCCACACTGTTTCTCCATACCTTGATCTATCTTGATCTCTCTCATCGGCTCCTGAGTTGTATCCTTTTCTAATAAACTGCTGACATAGACAGTAATATGTTTCTTTGAGTTCTGTGAGCCACTCTAGCAAATTAATCTGCTAAGGTGAGGGTTATGGGAACTGCAGATTTATAATCTGTTGGTCAGAAGTACAGGTAACTTATGACTGGCATCTGAAGTTGGAGGGGACAGTTTTTTAGGCCTAAACACCTGTGGGATCTGACAGTATCTTTGGGTATATATTAGAATTGATTTGAATTGTAGGATACCCAGCTAGTATCCAATAATTGCCTGTTGGAAATATGGGAGGAACCCTTTCCCCACATATGATATTTGGTGACTAGACATCTTTTAAATGTAGATGTAAAAATCTTCAACAAAATACTAACAACCTGAATTCAATGGCATATTAAAAGGATCATATATCATGGCCAAAAGGGATTTAGCCCTGGAATGCAAGGATGGTTCAACATATGAAACTCAATTAATGGGATACATCGTATTAACAGAATAAAGGGTAAAAATTACATGACCATTTCAATCGATATGCATTGATAAAGCATTTGATAATATTCAACACCCTTTTATGATAAAAACTCTCAACAAACTAGGAGTAGAGGGAATTGCCTTAACAAAATAAAGGTTATTTATAAAAAGCCAATAGCTAACATCATACTCAATGGTGAAAAACTGAAAAATTTTCCAGTAAGATCAGGAGTAGGGGGGCACCTGGGTGGCTCAGTGGGTTAAAGCCTCTGCCTTCGGCTCAGGTCATGATTCCAGGGTCCTGGGATTGAGCCCCACATCGGGCTTTCTGCTCAGCAGGGAGCCTGCTTCCCCCTCTCTCTCTGCCTGCCTCTCTGCCTACTTGGGATCTCTCTCTCTGTGTGTCAAGTAAGTAAATAAAATCTAAAATATATATATATATATATATATATATATATATCAGGAGTAGGAAAAGGATGTGCACTCTTACCACTTCTATTCAACATACATAGTACTGGAAGTCCTAGCCAGAACAATTAGGCTAGAAAAAGAAATAAAAGGCATCCAAACTGGAATGGAAGAAGTAAAATTGTCCCGGTTTGCAGATGATATGATCTTATATGCAGAAAACCCTGAAGACTCCATCAAATGAAACCTGTTAAAACTAATAAATACATTCAGTAAAGTTGTAGAATGTAAAGTCAACATATAAAAATCAGCTATGTCTCTATACACTAAAAACAAATGAATGGAAAAGAACTGAGATTAGTAAAACAATCTGATTTAGAATAGCATCAAAAGAATAAAATACTTAGGAATAAACTAAGCCAAAGAAATGAAGGAATTATATACAGAAAACTACAAAATACTGATGAAAGAAATTAAAGACACAAATAAATGCAAAGACATCCTATGTTCATGGATAGGAAGACAATATTCTTTTTCTTTTTTGAAGACTTAATAGTCTTAAAACATCCATATTACTCAAAGCAATCTGTGATTTAATGCATCCCTATCAAAACCACAATGGCATTTCTTTTCAGAAAGACAAAAAACAATTCTAGAAATCATATGGAACCACAGAAGACTGTAAATAGCCAAATCTGTCCTGAAAAAGAAGTGCAAAGCTGAAGGTATCACACTTCCTGATTTCAATGTATGTTATAGTAAATAAGATAAAATGGTAATGACCTAAAGACAGATATGTAGACCAGAGGAACGGGATAGATATCTCAGAAATAAATCAATGTTTATATGGTTTACTGATGTCTGACAAGGGTGCTAAGAATATGCAATGGGTAAAAGATAGTCTCTTGGATGAATGGCTCTGGGAAAATCGTATATCCACATGCAAAAGAATGAAACTGGACTCTTAACACTTACACAAAAATCAACTCAAAATGGATTAAAGATATAAATATAAAACCTGAAACTGTATAACTCCTAGAAGAAAACATAGGGGACATCTTCATGACTCTGAGCATCACAATTATTTTCATGGATAAGATACCAAAAACACAGGTAAAAGCAAAAATAAACAAGTAATGCTATATCAAACTAGAAAGCCAAAACAACAAAAAAAGACAATCACAGGAATGAAAAGACAACTTATGGAATGGGAGAAAATACTTGCAAACCATATCTTATAAGGGGTTCATTTCCAAAATATATAAGGAACTGATACAACTTAATAGTAAAACATTAAAAATAGGCCAAAAATTTAAGCAGATATTTCTCCAAAGAAGATAGACAAATGGCCAACAAGTATACGAAAAGATGCTCAATATTACTAACCATCAGGGAAATGCAAACCAAAACCATGAGCTATCTATCACCTTACACCTGTTTGGGTGGCTATTATATAAAAATCAAAAGAGAAGTGTTGGAAAGATTATGGAAAATTTGAATTTCTTGTACACTGTTGGTAGGGATGCAAAAATGGTCCATCTGCAATGAAAAACGGTTGCTCAAAGAATTAAAAATAGAATGTAGCAATCCTGCTTCTGGGTATTTATCCTATTGGGATCTCTGCTGGGCAGGGAGCCTGTTTCCCCCTCCCTCTCTCTGCCTGCCTCTCTGCCTACTTGTGATCCCTGTCTGTTAAATAAATAAATAAAATCTTTTAAATAAAAGAGCTTTTATTAGCTAGAGTAGACCATCTGCGATAAAAAACTAACCTAAAAAATTTTAATGGCTTGTCCTAATAAATATTTATTTCTTGTTCAAGAAATATGGATGTTCCTGGTTGATGAGGAGCCTTCACTGTGGTCACTAAGGAATACATGCCCCTTCTGTCTTGGTGTCCTCTTATGGAGGCTGCGCATTGTTTTGGGAGGTGGGATGGTAATAAAGGCTACCCATGGAGGTCTCATGGGCCATGTCCAGTAATGACTTTAACTTTGACCTGCATTCCAGTGTCAGCCACCTAACTGCAAGGGTTGATGAGGAATGGAATTTAACTTTTTGTCTAGGAGGAAGGAGAACAAAGGCAATCACTGAATACAGGTCTTTGGGTTCTGAAAGACTGTATTCTTGGGTTTGAAGTTTATCCTTTGCTCTTTATTGAGGCCATCTATGATTTAAAAGAAAGGAGCTAGAGAACACTCCCTCTTACATTTGACAAAGTATCTCTATAAGGCTGTCTTTTGAAAATAGGAAATTAATCCTTCACTTCTTTTGTTTAATAAAAATTATTATCTTCACTCCAGAATAAGCTCTTTCATCTGGTTGCCATATTTTGTTTTTATAAAATAACTGTTTGCTGAGTTTCTTATTTGTAACTTTTAAATTGGTGAATTTCAATAATTTTTGACTTACAAAAATGGCAATTTCATATTACTCAAACAAATAGGATATATACCTTAAATTCCTTCCTTTTTTTCTTTTCTTCTGACATTAATTGGTCTTCAAGTGTGGGTTATTCTACTTCTGAAATAAATGGGCAAAGGACTTAAATAGACATTTCTCCAAAGAAGATACACAAATGCCCAGAAAGCACATGAAAAAATCTTCAGCATTATCAGTCATTAAGGAATAGTAAATTCCAAACGCAAAGAGACACCACTTCACTCACTGGGATGGCTATAATTTAAAAAAATGGACTAGTGTTGAAGAGCATGTGGAGAAATTGGAACCCTCATAAACATTGCTGGAGGGAATGCAAAATGGTATAGCTCCTTTGGAAAATAGTTTGGCGGTCCGTGAAAGAGTCAAGCATAGAGTTAACACATGACCCAGCAATTTCATTCTATGTTATCTATTCAAAAGAACTGAAAACACATGTCCACAAAAAATTCATACATGAATGTTTGGAGCAGCATTTTTCATAATAGCAAAAAAGTAGAAACAATTCAAATGTCTATCAACTAAGTAGTGGATAAATAAAATATCTATACAATGGTTTATCATTCAGCAATAAAAAGGAATGAAGCACAGATACATAGTACAGCATGGGTGAATCTTGGAAGCAGTAGGCTAAGTCAAAGAAGCCAGAAACAAAAGGTCACATATTGTGTGATTCCATTTATATGAAAAGTTCAGAATACACAAATCCACAGAGACAGACTATAGATTAGTGGTTTCCAGGCTGGGGGTAGGAGGGGTTGGGGAGGCTATGGAGTTTATTTTTGGGGTGATGAAAATATTCTGGAATTAGATAGTGATGATGGTTACATAACTTTTGAAAACAGTAGAAATCACTGACTTGCACACTATGTAAAGATAAATTTTAAGATGTATGAATTGTACTTCAGAAAAAATTTAAAAAGAACACATGATATGTACCTTGTCCATAGTTAGAATGCCAAAGAAATATAAAAAGATATCAGTTGGGTATATTTGTTTGGGTCTTTCTGAGTTCTTTATTCTGTTTCATTGATCTATGTACTGTTCCTCAGCTAATACCATATTGTTTTGATTATAGTAGCTATATTGTTAGTCTTAATATTGGGTAGGATAGTTTCTCCCATGATATTCTTCTTTTCCAAGATTAAAAAAAATTATTTACTTACTTGTGAGAGAGAGAGAGTGAGTACCAGGGGAGGGGCATAGGGAAAGAATCTCAAGCAGACTCCCCACTAAGTGTGGAGCCCGAAGTAGGGCTCAATCTCAGCATCCTAAAATCATAACTGGAACGGAAAGGAAGAGTTTGATGTTCAACAGACTGAACCACCCAGGTGCCCCTTGTTTAGATTTTATTTATTTATTTATTTTAAAAGATTTTATTTACTTATTTGACAGAGATCACAAGTAGGCAGAGAGGCAGGCAGAGAGAGAGAGAGGAGCAGAGAGCTGAGCAGAGAGCCCGATGTGGGGCTCGATCCCAGGACACTGGGACCATGACCCGAACCAAAGGCAGAGGCCTTAACCCAGTGAGCCACCCAGGCGCCCCCGCCCTTGTTAAGATTTTAAAGAAACTATTTTAGGGCCTGTGTTCTTCCATATGTATTTTATTTTTTTATTATTATTACAATTTATTTATTTATTTTTAATTTATTTGACAGAGAGAGAGATCACAAGTAGGCAGAGAGGCAGGTAGAGAGAGGGAATCAGGTTTCCCACTGAGCAGAGAGCCCAATGTGAGGCTCGATCTCAGAACCCTGAGATCATGACCTGAGCCAAAGGCAGAGGCTTAACCCACTGAGCCACCCAGGCGCCCCTCTTCCATAACAATTTTAGAATAAACTTGTCTTTATCTATCTTAATCTCAAAATCTTGTTAGGATTATGAAAGTAATTGCATTAACTTGTATACAACTTGGGGAGAATTGACATCTTTACTTTGTTGAGTCTTCCAATTCATAACTATGGCATTTCTTTCTTTTCAGCTTTATTGAGGTATAATTAACAAATAAAACTGTAAGATATTTGAAGTGTACAGCACAATAATTTGATATACATATAGAGTGTGAAAGGATTACTCCCATCTAATTAACACATCCATCACCACATACATACACAAACATGTACATTAATTATTAAATTTCAATTATATAATACAGTGTTATCAACTATAGTCATCAACTTATACATTAAATCCTCAGGCTTTTTTTTTTAAACTTACTATGAGAAGTTTGTATCATATGACCAAATTCTCCTTATTTTTAAATTTATTTTATTTTTTTAAGTTTTTAAAAATTTTTTATAAACATGTAATGTATTATTAGCCCCAGGGGTACAGGTCTGTGAATCGCCAGGTTTACACATTTCACAGCACTCATTATAGCACATACCCTCCCCAATGTCCATAACCCTACAACCCATTCCCCAAACTCTCCCTATTTATTGCACCCTTCACCTCTGTTTCTGTGACTTGGATTTTTTTTTTTTTAAAGATTTTACTCATCCATTTGACAGAGAGAGATCACAAGTAGGCAGAGAGGCAGGTAGAGAGAGAGAGAGAGAGAGAGAGAGAGAGGAGGAAGCAGGCTCTCTGCTGAGCAGAGAGCCTGATGTGGGACTCGATCCCAGGACCCTGAGATCATGACCTGAGCCGAAGGCAGAGGCTTAACCCACTGAGCCACCCAGGCACCCTGGATTTTTAAATTTAATTTATTTATTTTAAAGATTTTATTTATTTACTTAACATAGCAAAAGAGAGAAAGAGAAGCAGGGGGAGTATCAGAGGGAGAGGGAGAAGCTGGCTCCTCACTGAGCAGGGAACCTGATGTGGTTCCATTCTAGGACCCTGAGATCATGACCTGAGCTGAAGGCAAATGCTTAACCCTCTGAGCCATCCAGGTACATCACCCCCCAACCTTTGTTTTAGATTCCACATGTAAGTGATACCATACAGTATTTGTCTTTCTCTGTTTGGCTTATATCAGTTAGCATGATACCCTTAAGATCTATCCATGTTGTCACAAATGACAGGGTTTCCTTCTTTCACATGGCTGAATAATATTCCCTTGTATATATAAATACAAAATCTTCATTATCCAGTCATCTGTTGCTGGACACTTAGGTTGTTTTAATATCTTGGCTATTGTGAATATGTGAAATATAGATATGTGATTGATTTTTTTCCCACACAGAGAGAAAAGGAGCTATATTTATCATTCAGACATGCTGGGCAAAATGAACATTAGAATCAGAAAACAACGGATTATTCTACCTAGGGTACAAACATTTCATGAATTACCCACAACATAACAATTTGTGACTATATTTAAAAACAAGGCTTTTTTTCTTACAGTGTTAAGAATATGAGTTACATCTAAAATTATAACATATACTCTTAATATTTAATATTATGTATCATTTTTTATTTTAAAAGATTTAAAAATTTTTAATTCCAGCATATTTAATATACAGTGTTATATTAGTTTCACATGTACAATATAGCAATTGTATACATTACTCAGTGCTCATCCTGATAAATGTGCTCCTAATTCCCTTTACCTATTTCACCCTTCCCCCACCCACCTCCCCTCTGGTAACTACCAGTTTGTTCTCTTATATATTTAAGAGTCTGTTTTCTATTTGTTTCTTGTTTTTCTTTGTTCATTTGTTTTGTTTCCCAAATTACATATGTAAGTGAAATCATATGATACTCATCTTTTCCTGACTGATATATTTCATTTTGCAATATACTCTTTAGATATGTCCATGTTGTTGCAAATGGCAAAATTTTATTCTCTTTTTATTTCTATTTTAATTCCAGTATAGTTAACATACAGTGTTATATTAGTTGCAGATGTAGAATACAGTGATTCAACAATTCTATACATCACGCAGTGCTTATCAGGACAAGTACACTCTGATACCCTTTACCTATTTCACCCATCTATTCCCCCAACACCCTTCTGGTAACTATCAGTTTGTTCTCTATGGTTAAGAGCCTGGTGACACCTGGGTGCTGCAGTCGCTTGAGCAAATGAGTCTTGGTTTTGGATCCAGTCATGATTTCAAGATTGTGATCTCAAGATCATGAGATTGAGCCCTGAATTGGGCTCAGAGCTCAGTGCAGAGCCTGCTAAAGTTTGTCTCTCTCTCCCCTTCTGCTCTTTTCCTCTGAGCACTTGCTCAAGTGCTCTCTTCCTAAAATAAATAAATAAATAAATTAAAAAAAAGATTTTATTTATTATTTGAGAAAGCACAAACAGTGGGGAGAGACAGAGGTAGAAGGAGACTCCCTGCTGAGTAGGGAGCCTGATATGGGACTCAATGCCAGGACCTGGAGATCACAACCTGAGCTGAAGGCAGATGCTTAACCATCAGAGCCACCCAGACACCTTAAATAAATAAATTTTAAAAAATATTTTATTTATTTATTCGACAGAGCAATCACAAGTTGGCAGAGGGGCAGGCAGAGGGGGGAAGCAGGCGCCCTGCTGAGCAGAGAGCCTGGTGGGTGGGGCTCGATCCCAGGACCCTGAGATCATGACCTGAGCCGAAAGCAGAGGCTTAACCCACTGAGACACCCAGGTGCCCCTTAAATAAATAAATCTTAAAAAAAAAAAAAAAGAATCTGTTTTTTGATTTCTCTCTCTCTTTTTTCCCTTTGTTTTATTCCTTAAATTCCACATATGAGTGAAATCTTTGGTATTTGTCATTCTGACTGACTTATTTTGGCTTAGCATTATACTTTCTAGATCCATCCATGTTGTTGCAAATGACAAGATTTCATTCTTTTTTATGGCTGAATAATATTCATCACATATATGTGTGTGTGTATACCTATATATGTGTGTATATATATACACACATTATATTTATATATACACTATAAATTCTTTATCCATGGATCTATCAACAGACAGTTGGGCTATTCCCATGATTTGGCTATTGTAAATAATGCTGCAATAAACATAGGGGTGCATGTATTCCTTTGAATTTTTTTTTTTTTTTTTTGTAAATAACTAGTAGTGTGATTACTGGATGGTAGGGTAGTTCTATTTTCAACTTTTTGAGGAACCTCCATATTGTTTTCCACAATGGCTGCATCAGTTTGCATTCTTACCAAAAGTGCAAGAGGGTTCCTTTCTCTCCACATCCTCACAACACTTGTTGTTTCTTGTGTTTTTGATTTTCACCATTCTGATAGGTGTGAGGTAATACCTCATTGTGGTTTTGATTTGCATTTTTGTGATGATGGATAATACTGAGCATCTTTTCATGTTTCTGTTGGCTATCTAGATATCTTTGGAGAAATATTTGTTCATGTCCTGTTCGTTTTTAACTTGGATTATTTGCTTTTATGGTTTTGAGTTGTGTAAGATCTTCATATATTTTTAATACTATCCCTTTATTGGACTTGTGATTTGCAAATGTCTTCTCCCAATCAGTAGGTTGTCTTAGTTTTCCTAATTGTTTCCTTTGTGTGAAGAAGCATTTTATTTTGATGTAGTTTTTTTTTTTTTTTAAAGATTGTATTTATTTGACAGAGAGAGATCACAAGCAGGCAGAGAGGCAGGCAGAGAGAGAGGAGGAAGCAGACTCCCTGCTGAGCAGAGAGCCCGATGTGGGGCTCGATCCCAGGACCCTGGGATCATGACCTGAGCCGAAGGCAGCGGCTTAACCCACTGAGCCACCCAGGTGCCCCCTTGATGTAGTTTTAATTGTTTATTTTTCCTTTTATTTCCCTTGCCTCAGGAGACATATCTAGAAAAAGGTTACCATGGCTGATGCCAGACAAATTACTGCTTGTGTTCTCTTTTAGGATGTTTATGGTTTCAGGTCTCACCTTTAGATCCTTCATCCATTTTGAGTTTATTGTGTATGGTTTAAGAAAGTAGTTCAGTTTTATTCTTTTGCATGTAGCTGTCCAGTTTTCCCAACACCATTTGTTGGAGAGACTGTCTTTTTCCCACGCATATTTTTGCCTCCTTTGCTGAAGATTGACCATATAATCTTGAGTTTATTTCTTGGTTCTCTATTCTGTTCTACTGATCTATGTGTCTGTTTTTGTGCCATTAGCATATTATTTTGATTATTAGAGCTTTGTAGTATATCTTGCAATCTGTGATTGTGATGCTTCCCATTTTGTACTATTTTCAAGATTGCTTTGACTATTTGGAGTCTTTTGTGGTTCTGTACACATTTTAGAATTATTTGTTTTAATTCTGTGAAAAAAATGTTGTTGGTATTTTGATAAGGATTGCATTAAATATGTAGATTGCTTTGCATACTATAGACATTTGTTCTTCTATTCCATGAACATGGAATATATTTCCATTTATTTGTGTCATCTTCATTTCTTTTATTGGTGTTTTATAGTTCTCAGAGTACATGTCTTTCAACTCCTTGGTTATGTTTATTCTTAGGTATTTTGTTATTTTTGGTGCAATTGGAAATGGGATTATTTTCTTAATTTCTCTTACTGCTACTTCATTATTAGTGTTTTGAAATGCAATGGATTTCTTTATATTGATTTTGCATCCTGAGACTTTACTGAATTCTTCTATTAGTTCCAGTAGTTTTTGGTGGAGTCTTAAGGGTTTTCTGTATATATTATCATGTCCTTTGCAAATAGTGAAAGTTTTACTTTTTCCTTACCAATTTGAATGTCTTTTACTTCTTTTTCTTTCTGATTGCTGTGACTAGGACTTCCAGTACTGTTGAATAAAAGTGGTGAGTGTGGACATCCTTGTTTTTTTTTTTTTTTTTAAGATTTTATTTATTTATTTGACAGAGAGAAATCACAAGTAGATGGAGAGGCAGGCAGAGAGAGAGAGAGAGGAAAGCAGGCTCCCTGCCGAGCAGAGAGCCCGATGCAGGACTCGATCCCAGGACCCTGAGATCATGACCCGAGCCGAAGGCAGCAGCTTAGCCCACTGAGCCACCCAGGCGCCCCATCCTTGTCTTTTTTTGATCCAAAGGGAAACACTCTCAGTTTTCACCATTGAATGAATGTTAGCTGTGGGTTTTTCATATATGGCCTTTATTATATCGAGGTATGTTCCCTCTAAACCTACTTTGTTGATGGTTTCCATCATGAATTGATGTTGTACTCTGTCAAATGTTTTTGCTGCATCTATTGAAATATATGGTTTTTATGCTTTCTCTTGTTGATGTTATATATCACATTAATTGATCTGGGAATATTGAATCACCCTTGCATCCAAGGAATGCATTCTACTACTTCATTGTGACTGATTTTTAAACTGTGTCATTGAATTTGGTTTGCTAATTTTCTTGAGGATTTTTGCATCTAAGATTATTAGAGATATTGGCCTGTAGTTTTCTTTTTTTGGTCTTGTCTTTATCTAGTTTTGGTATTAGGGTAATGTTGGCCTCATAGAATGATTTTGCAAACTTTTCTTTCTCTTCTATTTTTTGGAATAGCTTGAGAAGAATTGGTATTAGCTCTTCTATGAATATTTGGTAGAATTCACCTGTGAAACCATCTAATTCTGGACTTTTGTTTGTTGGGAGCTTTTGATTACTGATCCAATTTCATTGTTGGTAATCAGTCTGTTCAAATTCTCTATTTCTTCCTGCTTCAGTTTCAGTAGAGTATATGTTTCTACGAATTTATCCATTTCTTCTAGGTTGTTCAGCCTATTGGAGATACAATTTTTCATAGTATTCTAACACTTGGTATTTCTGTGGTGTCAGTTATTTCTCCTCTGTATTCCTGATTTAGTTTGAGTCCTCGCTCTCTTTTTTTTAAATGAGTTTGTTTGAGGTTTATCAATTTTGGTGATCTTTTCAAGAACCAGCTCTGGTTTCACTGACTTGTTCTATTGCTTATTTAGTTTTTATTTCAGCTCTAATCTTTATTATTTCCTTCCTTCTGCTGGTTTGGGGTTTTGTTTGTTCTTTTTTATCTCCTTGAGGTGTATGGTTAATTTTAAAACATATTTAATTTATTTATTTGAGAGAGAGAGAGACAGCATGAGGGGAGGGGGGCAGGGAGAGGCAGAGGGAGAGGAAGAAGCAGACTCCCTGCTGAGCAGGGAGCTCTGTGCAGGGCTCGATCCCAGGATCCTGAGATCATGACCTGAGCTGGAGGCAGACACTCAACCAATAGAGCCACCCAGGTGCCCATATAAGGTTAATTTTTTTATGTGAAATTTTTCTTGCTTTTTAAGGTAGGGCTGTTTTGCTATAGACTTCCCTCTTAGAGCAGCTTTTGCTGTCTCCCGAAGATTTTGGAAATTTGTGCTTCATTTTCATTTGTCACCATATATTTTTGAAGTTCTTCTTTGATTTCTTAGTTGACCCATTCATTGCTTAGTAGCATGTTATTTAACTTCCATGTATTTGTGTGGTTTCCAGATTTTTTTCTTGTTGTTGATTTCTGGTTTCATAGTGTTGTGTCAGAAAAGATGCACGGTATGACTTTGATCTTTGTGAATTTGCTGAGACTTATTTTGTGGCCAAATATGCAATCTATTCTGAAGAATGTTTCATGTGCACTTGAAAAGAATGTGTATTCCACTGTTTTAGAATGAAAAGTTCTGAACATATAGGTAAGATCTTACTGGTCCAATTCAAAGCCACTGTTTCTTTGTTGATTTTGTGTTTGAATGATCTATCCATTGATCAAGTGGGGTATGAATGCCTCCTACTATTACTGTATTGATTCCTTCCCTAATGTTTTTGGTGCTCCCATGTTGGCTGCATTAATATTAACAATTGTTTTATCTTCTTGTTTGGCTTGCTTGGCTGTCCCTTTATGATTATACAGGGTCCTCCTTTATCTCTTGTTTCTTTTTTTTAAAATATTATATTTATTTATTTGACACAGAGAGAGGGACAGAGAACAAGCAGGGGGAGTGCCAAACAGAGGGAGATGGAGAAGGAGGCTCCTGATGAGCAGAGAATCCAATGCAGGGCTCAATCCCAGGACACTGGGATCATGACCTGGGCTGAAGGCAGCTGCTTAACAAACCTGACCACCCAGGTGTCCCACTTTTATCACTTATTATAATCTTTAAAAATTTTTATTTTTAAAAATATTTTTATTTATTTATTTGAGAAAGAGAGAATGCACAAGTGGGGAGAGGGTTGAAGAAGGAGAGGGAGAAGCAGACTCCCCACTCAGCAGGGAGCCTGAGGTGGGGCTCAATCCCAGGATCTGGAGATCCTGACCTAAGCTGAAAACAGATGCCTAACTGAATGAGTCAGCCAGGTGCCCCTATAATCTTTTCTTAAAGTCTATTTAGTCTGATAAAAATATTCCTACCCTGGTTTTCTTTTCACTTTCCTTTTCATGCTAATGCTTTTTCATCCCTTCACTTTCAATCTGCATGTGTTTTTAGGTCTGAAATGAGACTTTTTTTTTTTTCAATCCCTTCTGTCACCTTATGTCTTTGATTGGAGCATTTAAGCCATTTCCATTTAAAGTAATTATTGATGGTATGTACTTTTGCTATTTTGTTACTTGTTTTATGATTGTTTTTATAATTCTTCTGTTTTCCTTTCTTCTCTTGCTCTCTTCTCTCAAGATTTGCTAGCTTTTTTTAGTGATATACTTGGATTACTTTTTCTTTCTTTCTTTCTTTCTTTTTTTTTGCATATCTATTTTGATTTGTGGTTACCATGAGGTTTACATATGATATCTTATGCATATAGCAGTATATATTAAGTTGATGGTTGCTTAAGTTTGAATCCATTGTAAAAGCACTAAATTTTTTTTACATCCTTTTATTTTGTGAATCTCTTGACTAATTTTTATAGATATACTTAATTTTACTGCTTTTGTACTTCCTACTTTTCTTACTCTTGCTTATGGTCTTTCCTTTTTACTCAGTCCCTTTTAACATTTCTTGTAAGACTGGTTTAGTGGTGATGTGTTCCTTTTACTTTTGTTTGTCTGAGAAACCCTTCCTCTTTCCTTCCATTCTGAATAATAGCCTTGCTGGATATGGTATTTTTGGTTGCAGGTTTTTTTTCTTTTAGCATTTTGAATATATTGCCATGCCCTTCTGGCCAGCAATGTTTCTGTTAAAAAATCAGCCGATAATCTTACAGGGTTTCCCTTTTAAGTGTTTTCTTTTCCCTTGCTGCTTTTAAAAGTCTCTCTTTAGCACTACTTTTTGCCATTTTAATTAATATGTGTCTTGGTTTGGACGTCTTTGGGTTCATTTTGTTGGGAGATTTCTGTGCCTCCTGATCTGGATTTCTGTTTCTTTCCCCAGATTTGTAGTTTTCAACTATTAACTCTTCAAATGCATCTTCTGCCCCCTTTCTCTCTTTTCTCCTTTTAGGATCCCTATAATACAAATATTATTACATTGGATGGTGGTGAAGAGTTCCCGTTATCTATTCTCATTTTTTATTATGCTTTTTCTCTGGCTAGTTTGGCTTCATTGGTTTACATTACTCTGACCCACAGGCTGCTGACCTGTTCTTCTTTAGTTTAGTATTTATTCCCTCTGGTGTATTTTAAATTTCAGTTATTGTGTTCTTCAGAGTATTTTTATTTGTTGACCTTGAATCCTCTGACCTTGCTGAACTCACTTAATAGTTTCAGGTTTTTCTTTTAAAAATATATATTCCTGGGGAGCCTGGGTGGCTCAGTGGGGTTAAAGCCCCTGCCTTCAGCTTAGGTCATGATCTCAAGGTCGAGCCTCACATTGGGCTCTCTGCTCAGCAGGGAGCCTGTTTCCCTTCCTCTCTCTCTGCCTGCCTCTCTGACTACTTGTGATCTCTGTCTGTCAAATGAAGAAGTAAAATCTTAAAAAAATATATATATTTTATATATATTATAATTTCTAGATAGAAAATCCCGGGAATGAATATATATATTCATTATATATATTATATTTTCTAGATAGAAAATCCAGGGAATGAATATATCTAGATATATATATCTAGATATATCTAGATATATTCATTCCCTGGATTTTCTATCTAGAAAATATATATCTATATATATAGATAGATATTGAAAATTCAGGGAATGAATATATATATGAATGAATATATATATCTCGATATAGATACGAATCTATAGGGAATGAATATATATATTCATTATATATATTATATATATTATATTTTCTATCTAGAAAATATATATCTAGATATATAGATAGATATTGAAAATCCAGGGAATGAATATATATATGAATGAATATATATATCTCGATATAGATATCGATATATTGATATATATATATTCTCTCTCTATATATATCTATATATAGAAAATCCAGGGAATGAATATATAGATCTATATCTATATATAGATATATATATCTATATATCGATATCTATAGATATCGATATATCTATATGATATATCGATATCTCTCTCTATATATTCATTCCCTGGATTCACTATAGATATCGATATATAGATATATCGATATCTATCTCTCTCTATATATTCATTCCCTGGATTTTCTATCTAGACAATTATGTCAGGTATAAATTGGGGGAGATTTATTTCTCTCTTCCTAACCTGTATTTTTTTTTTAATTTTTTATTTTTTATAAACATATATTTTTATCCCCAGGGGTACAGGTCTGTGAATCACCAGGTTTACACACTTCACAGCACTCACCCAAGCACATACCCTCCCCTATGTCCATAATCCCACCCCCTTCTCCCACACCCCCTCCCCCCAGCAACCCTCAGTTTGTTTTGTGAGATTAAGAGTCACTTATGGTTTGTCTCCCTCCCAATCCCATCTTGTTTCATTTATTCTTCTCCTACCCACTTAAGCCCCCATGTTGCATCACCACTTCCTCATATCAGGGCCTAACCTGTATTTTTATACTGTTTTTCATACTCTATTATACTGCCAGCACTATGTTGAATGAGAGTGGTGAGAGTTGGCATCTTTACCTTATTCTTGAGCTTATGGAGGAAGGATTCAGTCTTCCACTATTAAGTACATTAGCTGTACGTTTATTTTAGACACTCTTTATCAAGTTGAAACTTAAAAAATTTTGTTGTTAAATGTTATAAATATATTGAATTTGAGATATTGTCAATTTTTAAAAACAGATTTTATTTATTTCTTTATTTGACAGAGAGAGACAGAGAGCACAAGCAGAGGGAGCAGCAGAGGATAGGGAGAAGTAGGCTCGCTGCTGAGCTGGGAGCCCAGTGTGGTGCTTGATCTCAAGACATTGGGATCATGATCTGAGCTGAAGGCAGATGCTTAACTGAGCCATCCAGGTGCCCCGAGATATTGTCAATTTTTACTTAAAAGAGGTTACTATTATTTACATTCTTTTTTTTAAAGAAAAAAGAATGTGCCCCTATTATTTACATTCTTATCAAAATTACTGAAAAGATTGCCCTGCATTCTTTTCAATTAAATATAGTTCTTTAAACTTAATGGTCTTTATCGGTCTGATATGTAAAAAATAGTTTCATTAGTAGTCTTTTTTACATTTTTATGTAAGTAAATTTTATTAATTTTTCTTTATGGCTTTTGGAATTTATCGCATTTCCAAAAAGGTTTTCTTATTCTGATTTTATAATTTTATAATTTTATATGCTATCAGATCCTCTTAAGATTTAATTTCTTGGGGCGTCTGGGTGGCTCAGTGGTTAAAGCCTCTGCCTTTGGCTCAGGTCATGATCCCAGGGGCCTGGGATCGAGCCTCATATTGGGCTCTTTGCTCAGCAGGGAGCCTGCCTCCTCCTCCTCGCTCTCTCTGCCTGCCTCTCTGCCTACTTGTGATCTGTCTGTTAAATACATAAAAATCTTACAAAAAAAAAAAGATTTAATTTCTTTTTAGAACTCTGTCAGTACTTCATCAAAAGATTTTCTTAGACACAGATTATCTTTGACAAAATGCACTTTCAGTTGATATGTCATTATCTTTTTCTATCAGAATAAAACAATTAGACTCTGGTTTAACTTCCACCATGAAGAAATTACTCTTATAATAAAAATGTCTAAGGTGAATGTAGATAATCATTTAGAAAAATATATTGCAGGTGTTGTGAAGCTGCAGCATATTACAGTGAAACATAGATTTTGAGCTGTAAGATGTGGGTCCAAGTACTACTTTCACCTCTGGAATTGTGTGGCTTTAGAGGAGTTGCTTAATTTCTCAGGACCTCAGTTTTCCTTTTTTAAAATGAAGGAGTTGTACTAATCTCTAAGTTTCCATTTCTTCTGCTCATCTTTAAATCTATGCAGATATGTATTATTAAATTCTTATGATTGCAATTATAAATTGTGAAAATTTGAGCATATTTGTGTCTATCCATTTTTTTTTTTTTTAAAGATTTTATTTATTTATTTGTCAGAGAGAGAGCGAGTGAGAGCGAGCACAGGCAGACAGAGTGGAAGGCAGAGTCAGAGGGAGAAGCAGGCTCCCTGTGGAGCAAGGATCCCGATGTGGGACTCGATCCCAGGACGCTGGGATCATGACCTGAGCTGAAGGCAGCTGCTTAACCAACTGAGCCACCCAGGCGTCCCTGTGTCTATCCATTTAATTTGCTGATGTGAAAAAGTTGTAAACAGTTTTTTTAGATTATAGACTTATTTTTCTGTTTTAAATGCCATTATATCATTAATGCTTTTGCTATCTATTGTTCTTGCAAAATTTCCCATGTCAATGCAAAATCAGTAAAACCTGCAATTTACATTTCAACTATTTCTCTTCAGTATTTGTACTTGTGTGGAAATCATTTACTTGAAATGCCTGTGTACTTGTGGCTTGATACATTGATGAGCTAATCTCCCTAAACATACACATATCCACTGCGGTCTTAAAATATTTGGGCTTCAATCATCTTACACAATGCCTTTTATGTAAACCAGCAATAAAATGCAAATAAGTAATACTTTATTTCATCACATTGCTTACAACATGGAAATAATGTGGCAAAGGATATGATGGAATTCACGAGGTGAGAAGTTTAAGTGGATACAAAGCTTTCAGATGGGAAAACTTTTATTCATGGGAATAGCAGTACACAGCTTAGTTTTTTACTTCCCCTGAGAATCACAAGTGTATTTATGTCTGCTATAATCCTTACAGAGCAAGCACCCATGTGTCTCATTCTTGGGGTCTGAGAAATAAACAGTCTAGTAACCAAAAACTTGTTCAGAATAGCTCAAATCCTTTTTTTGTAGTTCTAAAAAATATGGAAAAGATTCACCTATATAGTCCACTGGAACATTTCTTAAAATCTTTACTCCTTTCCCACCCATTTCTTCACAATCTTCAGCTGCTATAGGCCATTTTGCTCTACAATTTATCTCAAATAGCCTCCTAAGTCCAGCTCAGTGCTGTTCCCTCCCACTTCACATCCCAAATCCTTATTATGTAGATCAATCTTTCCTCTTTTGGACTGGTGAGGAGGTGAAATTGGGCTGGAAAATGTAGTATTTTCTCTGGTAGGGTAGGGCTAGAGAAAAGGCTTTGAGAACAGTTTTGGTTGCATTACACTAACAACGTAGCAGACTCTAGAGGCCTAGTAAATATTTGTTGAATAAGTGAATGAACGCTGATAATTCTCATATTCCAGAAATCGCCCTGCTAAGTTAAAAAGAAAATCTAAGAATATTATGAAATATCAGGTATAACCTGTTATCAAGTTGGATGGAAACAGATCTTAAATTAGCTCAGCTATAATCATCTTGATTGGCATGTTAGAAGATGTTTCTTCTGGATGCAGAGTACGCAGAATTTCACTAAATCATAGCATTTTGCTTTAAGGGGCCAGAAATGGAGTGACCTAAGGAGTGACTGAGGTGAACTTCTATTGCTTTTATTAAAACTAATTAGAACCCCCAAACTGAAATACTTACTTTTTTTTTTTTTTTTAAGATTTTATTTATTTATTTTACAGAGAGAAATCACAAGTAGATGGAGAGGCAGGCAGAGAGAGAGAGAGAGAGGGAAGCAGGCTCCCTGCTGAGCAGAGAGCCCGATGCGGGGATACTTACTTTTAAATCTAACAAAATATGTATAAGACCTGTAAGAGGAAAACTATGAAACCCTGATGAATTAAAAAAAAAAACACTAAAAAAATGGACAGATAGTCCATATTTGTGGTTAGAAAGATTCAGCACTGTCAAGATGTTAGTTCTTCCCAACTTGATCTATATGTTCATTGCAATCCCAATCAAAATCCCAGCAAATTGTTTTGTGGATAATCACAAACTGATTCCAAAGTTTAATGGCAAGGCAAAAGACTCAGAATAGGCAACACAATACTGACAAAGAACAAAGTTGGAGGACTAAGACTACATTACTTCAAGCCTATAAAGATAGTGTAATATTGGTGAAAAAATAAGAAATAGATTAATGGAACAGAATAAAGAGTCCAGAAACAGATCCCCATAAATACAGTCAATGGTGTTTGACAAAGAAGCAAAAGCAGTACAACGGAGCAAAGATAGTTTTTTTGACAAATGGTCCTGTTAAGGACTGGACATCCACATGCAAAAAAAATGAATCTAGACACAGACCTTACACCCTTCATAAAAATTAATTCAAAATCTGTCATAGACCTAAATATATACTACTATAGAATAGAAAGCTATAAACCCCCTTGAAGATAATATAGGAGGAAACCTAGATGACTTTGGGTGTAGTGCTGCCTTTTTAGATACACCACCAAAGACTGATGCAAGAAAGAAATCATTGATAAGCTGGACTTCATTAAAATGAAAACTTCTGGGGCGCCTGGGTGGCTCAGTGGGTTAAGCCGCTGCCTTCGGCTCAGGTCATGATCTCAGGGTCCTGGGATCGAGTCCCGCATCGGGCTCTCTGCTCAGCAGGGAGCCTGCTTCCCTTCCTCTCTCTCTACCTGCCTCTCCGTCTACTTGTGATTTCTCTCTGTCAAATAAATAAATAAAATCTTTAAAAAAAAAATGAAAACTTCTGCTCTGTGAAAGACAGTGTCAAGAGAATGAGAAGGTAAGACAGACTGAGAGAAAATATTTGCAAAATGCACATCTGATAAAAGGCTATTATCCAAAATATACAAAGAAACTCAACAATAAGAAAACGAACAACCTGGTAAAAAAATGGATAAAGACCTTGACAGACACTTCACCAAAGATGATGTAACAGATGACAAATAAGCATATGAAAATATATTCTACATCATATGTCATCATATGTCATCAGGGAAGCCTGGGTGTTTCAGTCAGTTAAGTGTCTGCCTTTGGCTCAGGTCATGATTCCAGGGTCCTAGGATCAAGTCTCATATCAGGCTCCTTGCTCAGCATGGAGCCTGCTTCTCCCTCTGCCTGCCTCTCCCCCTGCTTGTGCTCTCTTTCTCTCTCTGACAAATATATAAATAAAATCTTTAAAAAAACCCCACAACAATGAGATACTACTACACATTCATTAGAATGGCCAAAATCTGGAACACTGGCAAAATCAAATGCTGAAGAGGATGTAGAGCAATAACAACTCTCTCATTCATTGCTAATCGTAATCTGAAATGGCACAGCCACTTGGAAGACAGTTTGGCAGTTTCTTTCTTTCCTTTTTTTAAAAAAAAATTATTATATGCAGTTAGCCACTGTATAGTACATCATTAGTTTTTGATGTAGTGTTCAATGATTCATTAGTTAGGTACAACACCAGTGCACATGACTTCCTTAATACGCATCGCCCAGGTACCTCATCCCCCAAGTCCCCTGCGTTCTGAGACCCTCAGTTCATTTCCTGGGGTCCACAGTCTCTCATGGTTCATCTCCCTCTCTGATTTCCACCCCTTCAGATTTCTCTCCCTTCCCCTATGGTCCTCTGTGCTATTGCTTTGAGTGAAATTGTCTTATGATAATTGTCTTTCTCTGCTTGACTTACTTTATTTACTATAATCCCCTCCAGTTTCATCCATGTTGATGCAAATGTTGGATATCTATCCTTTCTGATGGCTCAATAATATTCCATTGCATATATGGACCACATCTTCTTTATCCTTTTGTCTGTTGAAGGGCCTCTTGGTTCCTTTCACAGTTTGGCTATTGTAGACATTACAGCTATGAACATTGGGTTGCATGTGGTCCTTCTTTTGACTATATCTTTATCTTTGGGGTAAATACCTCATAGTGCAATTGCTGGATTGTAGGGTAGCTCTATTTTTTAACATTTTGAGGAACCTCCATACTGTTTTCCAGAGTGGCTGTACCAGCTTGCATTCCCACCAACAGTGTAAGAGGGCTCCCCTTTCTCCACATCCCTGCTGACATTTGTTGTTTGTGTAGTTTTTGCCATTCTAACTGGTGTAATGTGGTATCCTCATTGTGGTTTTGATTTGTATTATTGTTCCCTGATGGTTAATGCTATTGAGTATTTTTTTCACATGTCTGCTAGCCATTTGTATGTCTTCTTTGGAGAAGTGTCTATTCATGTCTTCTGTCCACTTTTTGACTGGGTTATTTGTTTTTTTAGTGCTGAGTTTGAGAAGTTCTTTGTAGATACTGGATATAGTCCTTTATCTGTAATGTCATTTACAAATATCTTCTCCCATTCTGTGGGTTGCCTCTTAGTGTTGTTGACTGTTTCCTTTGCTGTGCAGGAGTTTTATATCTTGATGAAGTCCCAGAAGTTTATTTTTCCTTTTGTTTCCCTTGCCTTTGGAGACATGTCTTGAAAGAAGAGGCTGTGGCCGATGTTGAAGAGGTTAGTGCCCATGTTCTCCTCTAGGATTTTCATGCATTCCTGTCTCACATTGAGGTTTTTCATCCATTTTGACTTTATGTTTTTGTATGGCATAAGAGAGTGGTCTGGATTCATTCTTCTGCATGTTACTGTCCAATTTTCCCAGCACCACTTATTGAAGAGACTGTCCTTTTTCCATTGGATATTTTTTCCTGATTTGTCAAAGATTAGTTGACCATAGAGTTAAGGGTCCATTTCTGGAGTCTCTATTTTTGTTTCATTCATCTATGTGTCTGTTTTTGTGAGTTTGGCAGTTTCTTAAAAAGCTAAACATACTCTCATATGATCCAGCAGTCATTCTCCTTGGTAGTTACCTGAAAGGGTTAAAACTTATGTCCATACAAAAACTTGCACACACATATTTATAGCAGTTTCATTCATAATGGTTGACACTTGGAATCAACTGAGATATCCTTCAGTAGATGAATGGGTAAATCAAATTTGATACATCTGGATAATGGAATATTATTCCGCACTAAAAAGAAATGAGCTATCAAACCATAAAAAGACATAGAGGAAACTTAAATGCATATTACCAGGGGAAAGAAGCCAATATGAAAAGTCTGCATAATATAGGATCCCAACTGTAGGATATTCTCAAAAAGGCAAAACTACATAGACAGTAAAAAGGCCAGAAGTTCAGGAGGAGAGAAGGATGAACAGGTGGAGCATAGTATATTTTTAGGGTAGTGATATAGCTCTGTATGTTACTATAATAATGGATACACTTCAGTATACATTTGTCCGAACAGATAGAATGTTCACCTCCCAGAGTGGTGGTAAACTATGGACTTTGGATGATAATGATACATCAGTGTAGGTTCTTCAGCTGTAACAAATGTACCACTCTAGTTAGGGATCTTGTGTTGGGGCAGGGAGCATATGGGAAATCTCTGTATCTTTCATTCAATTTTGCTGTGAATCTTAAACTGTTCTAAAAAATAAAGTCTTAAAAAATAATGGGAGCCAGAGCAATAAATTCTTTTGGTAAAGCTCCACCACATGTTTCAGAGACTTTATATGTAAGACATATCCCCTACCTCTATCTACCATCTATCTATCTATCTATCTATCAACTGTCCAGCTATCTTGTCTACCTAAATGTGGTAGGGTGACCCATTTGTTCCCAGTTTGCCTGGGACTATTCTGGTTTCCAGCACTGAAAGTCCTGCATCCTAGACTTTTAGTTCCAGGCAAATTGGGATGACTAGTCACTGTACTTTGTGTATGTGTGTGTGCATCAGCATATTATCCTTATTCTAAGACAGCTTTAAAAATATTGCAGACATGGGGCACCTGGGTGGCTCAGTGGGTTAAAGCCTCTGCCTTTGGCTCAGGTCATGATCCCAGGGTCCTGGGATAGAGCCCCACATTGGGCTCTCTGCTTAGCGGGGAGCCTGCTTCCTCCTCTCTCTCTCTGCCTGCTTCTCTGCCTACTTGTGATCTCTGTCAAATAAATAAATAAAATTTAAAAAAAAACTTGCAGACAGGCATTTGTTTTTGCCCATTTTTAACTAATATTGCTTTTTACTGGATATAGATTTATATTCTTATGATGTTTAATTTTGCTTCCTATGTTTTCAGTATCTTTTATCCTCAAATAACTGCCATTCTTTTCAAGACCCTGGGGAATCTCTTGGAGTTTCTCACAGTTTTATGATTTTACCTTTTCAAATACAGTCTATTCAAACTCTGTCATATCTTAATGTCTTTCCTGCCAAATGTCAGTTACAAAGAAACATCCCTTCCCTTGTAATCACATTTACTTCTCTCCTGCAGACACAGAAATGCTTTCCTGTTTTGCCTAGCTTTTCTTTTCAGTTTTTCACCTTCTTGCCTAACTATTATTTCTTCCTCCTGTGACTGCCTTCCTTCTTAGTCATCAATTGTTTTGAATACTCTTATTCTTCAAGAGCCCTCCATAATAATAGATATCTTGTGAGGTCATGAAGGAAACATTCTAAGTGAGATGAGATTAATTTGGATGATTTATTTGAAATTTGTAGTAGGTGGACTGGGCTTTATATTATTCACTAGAAACATTTTGTGCTACTAATTAAAAGCACAAATAAAATGTATGGAGGTGGAGGAATGGAAGTGGAAAGAGTGTTTAAGAAAGAGAATTATATTTTCAAGATTTTAAAGTCAGTTTCATTTAATGTTCACAATAGCGCTGTATAGTATTTATATGTCTCTATTAGTACAGAACCAGTAATGCTTCTTTTGTTTCATCATATATATGTACATATACACATACATACATATATATGCACATATATATGTATAAATGTATACCTATGTGCACATTTGAAAAATACAATTATAGCTACTTATTTCCAACAAGTCAAGGAAATTTATTTAAAATAAAAACAATATAGCTGACATTAATGTATGCACACATTAATTCAGAGGACAACAGGGTATGAAATGAAAGACAAAACTCTACATATACTCTTCACTGTCAGAAACCATTTTCTTTCTTTTTTTAAAAAAAATTATTTATTTATTCATGAGAGAGAGGCAGAGGGAGAAGCAAGCTCCCTGTGGAGCAGAGAGCCTGATGGGAACTTGATCCCAAGACCCTAGGATCATGAGCTGAGCTGAAGGCAGATGTTTAACCCACTGAGCCACCCAGGCACCCCCTTTTTAAAAATTATTTATTTATTTATTCATAAGAAAAGGAACATTTTCAACAGTTTCTCATGTAGTCTTTTGTACATTAAAAATCTTTTAAAGTTCCCCATGTGTGGGCAGGCATATGCTTTTTAATTTCATTTGATGTTTTACTTTTTAAAATTTATTTTTATTTTTATTTATTAAGATTTTTATTTGAGTACAGTTGATATGCAATGTTACATTAGTTTCAGGTGTACAATATAATGATTCAACATCTCTATAACTTATGCTGTGCTCACCAGAAGTATAGACAGATGGTAGCTTTATAAAGATTTCAGAAATAGAGTACACATCATGTACTACTGTCCTTTTTTTTGTTTCATTTGATAATATATTTTAGACATATTTCTATTCCACTTCAACAAGGTTTACCTAATTTTGTCAGGGCTGTGAAATATTCCATTGTATAGATATGATATAATTTATATAGCTAAAATTAAAGCATAGATACTTAGTTTTTTATAAAAATATATTTTTGCTATTGTAAGCAGTACTGCAGCTCATAGCCTTGTGAGTTTGTATATGTTTTTGTGTGTGGGTATGTGTCTGTGTCTGTTCCTAGCAGTGGAATTGCAGGGTTAAAGAGTATGCACACTGACAACTTTTTATTTATTTATTTTTTCAAAATTTTTTATTTATTTATTTATTTATTTGACAGAGAGAGATCACAAGTAGATGGAGAGGCAGGCAGAGAGAGAGAGAGAGAGAGAGAGGAGGAAGCAGGCTCCCTGCTGAGCAGAGAGCCTGATGTGGGACTCGATCCCAGGACCCTGAGACCATGACCCGAGCCAAAGGCAGCGGCTTTTACCCACTGAGCCACCCAGGTGCCCCACTGACAACTTTTAAAATAGATTTATCCAGGGGCGTCTGGGCCTCTAACTGATTTCAGCTCAGGTCATGATCTCAGTGTTGTGGGATCCAACTCTGTGTTGTGCTCTGTACTGGATGTGGAGCCTGCTTAAGATTCTCTCTCTCCATCTCGCTCTGTCCTTCACCTAATCTCTCCCTTCCTAAAATAAACAAACAAACAGATTTATCAAAATGTTCCTACACTATACTCCATAGTGTATATGGACCATATCTTCCTTATCCATTCGTCCATTGAAGGGCATCTTGGTTCTTTCCACAGTTTTGGCGACCGTGGCCATTGCTGCTATAAACATTGGGGTACAGATGGCCCTTCTTTTCACTACATCTGTATCTTTGGGGTAAATACCCAGGAGTGCAATGGAAGGGTCATAGGATCTATAATGAACTCCTCAAACTCAACACACAAAACAGACAATCATATCAAAAAATGGGCAGAAGATATGGACAGACACTTCTCCAATAAAGACATACAAATGGCCATCAGACACATGAAAATATGTTCGTCATCATTAGCCCTCAGGGAGATTCAAATTAAAACTACATTGAGATATCACCAGTTAGAATGGCCAAAATTAGCAAGACAGGAAACAACATGTGTTGGAGGGGATGTGGAGAAAGGATGAATACCCAACTTTTGTAGCAACATGGACGGGACTGGAAGAGATTCTGTTGAGTGAAATAAGTCAAGCAGAGAGAGTCAATCATCATATGGTTTCACTTATTTGTGGAGCATAACAAAAAGCATGGAGGACAAGGGGGGTTAGAGAGAAGGGGGTTGGGGTAAATTGGAAGGGGAGGTGAATCATGAGAGACTATGGGCTCTGAAAAACAATCCGAGGGGTTTGAAGTGGCGGGGGGTGAGAGGTTGGGGGAACCAGGTGGTGGGTATTATAGAGGGCACGGATTGCATGCAGCACTGGGTGTGGTGCAAAAATAATGATACTGTTATGCTGAAAATAAATAAATTAAAAAAAAAAAGTTCCTACACTAAATGTATAGATTTATCCTTTCTATCAGTGTATGAAAATGCCCATTTCCCCACCCATCATAAAAAATACATGTATGTTGGGTAGAAAAACTTTAGCTATTGTGGTAAAAATTCAAAGACAGGCATTTTGTTATTATATTGACTTTTAATCTTGAAGACCTTCTTCATTAAGCACTTGCAGCTCCCAGTAAAAGCCCCTTCCTCCTCTGCGGTTTCCTCTGGAAACCCCTGAACTGAGGACTGAGTTCCTTTCCTAATATTAGCCCCAAGAATCACTGTCTTAAACAAATGGTAGTGAATGGTGGGGTGGTGGTGGCTGGGTTCTGGAAGGGTGAGTAAGTGGTTTTAGATCAAGTAAGGCTCAAAATCTTTGGCTATTCCATAGGAAGTAGAGTTGAGTCATATTATGAGGTTCAGGTTGTCAAACTCTGGATCTATATGAAACAGTATGGCTCCAGCATAAACAATGGAACATGGAGAAAGAGCCCAGAGTAGGGTGATAGGAGATGGAGTCCTATGTGTGTCTTTACATGCTCTATATCACTAGGTAGAGTAAAGAACATTCCAACTCACTAGGTTCTAACTCAGGACAGGACAGGGTCTGATTAGTTTTGGAAGGCATGTGGGGCAGGTTGGTAGTGGCCAGAACTGGGCCTTTTGTCCAGGACGGGTAGACACAGGGAATAGACCAGACAAAGCTTCTTTACTGTGACAGGAACACTGTAGGTCTTCCATATATGTGTGACTAATTGAACTGAACTCACAGGAACTGCAGTAAATGGTTGTGGTGTTCTGGGCCCAGTCAATACAAGCTGACTGAGCACAGGGATCACTCTGAGGAAAGGGGCTTACCAATTGGGATCTAGAAAGGATCTCACTGTCATGTTGGTTACACGTCTCTATATGCCGATGGTGTCTATAGACAGTTTCTGGCTCTGATTAGCGCCTCTTTGTTTGTAAATAAATTTCTTATTTTCCAGGTTATACTTGCTTAGCAATAGTGAAAAGTGGAGGAAAAAAAAAGAATCTCATCTCTATTATACCATAGAGGTAGCCACTGTATTGATTGGCTGTAGTTAATTCTCTCCTCTTTTGTGTCATGTATTTATCACATATTTTAAAATTGTTTTGAACAATTTAAGATATACCAAAAGATGCAAAAATTATAAAGCCAATCTGGTACCCACTATTCTGCTTAAGAAATAAAACATTCATCTGTTCTATTGAAGTTCCCCTTGTGCTCTTTTTCTGTCATGTTTCTTTCCCTATCCTTAAGAGATAACTGTTATACTGCATCTCTTTATATTATTATATTTATATACATTTATCATTAAGTAATATAAAATATTGCTTTGCATGTTTTTAAGATTTTCATAATTACTTTTTCTACAATTTGTGTGTGATGCTTAATATTATAATTGTGAGAATTATGTATGTTGATGTCTCTAGTTCTTCTAAAATCATTGCTATACAGTACTTCTCTGTATGACTGACTACCATTTATTCATCCATTCTCTTATTAATAATTAGTAAGTTGTTTTCATGTTTCACTATTACAAAAAGTAAAATTTTCAGTGGTTATCTCATTATGTTCATTCAGAAAGTTTCTTTTGGGTATATACCTAGGAGAGGAAATTCTTCAGTTTTACTAGTTACTGCCAATTTATGGTACTGGTTCTTGTTCCACAGCTCCATCAACACTTACTATTGTCAGACCTTTAATTCTGTGGACCTAATGGTGTGAAATGCTATCCCATTGTAATTTTTATTTTCACTTCCCTGACTGAAATTGAGCCTCCCCCTTCTAAGACTTATTTCTTTGAGAGAGAGAGAAAGAGTGGGAGAGTGGGTGGGGTGAGGCAGAGAAAGGGAAGGAGGAAGGAAGGTGGGGAGAGAGAGAGAGACAGAGACAGAGAGAAAGAGAGAGAATCCTCAAGCAGACTCTCTGCTGAGTGAAGAACAAACATGGGGCTCAATCTCACGACCCTGAGATCATGACCTGAGTCAAATCCAAGAGTCGAATGCCCAACCGACTGAGCCATCCAGGTGCCCTGAGTCCCTTATTTTTGTGCATATATTTTTATATAATTAAGAACATCTTATAAACACATACTTTTCTACCTATAATTAAGTATAAGGATTTCTCCTTGTTACATGCTTTTCATAAATAATTTTTAATGGTCATATAATGTTCCACCATGTAAGTAGAATAAAACATTCTGCTATTTTTAGAAATTCAGGTTGTATCCAGATTTTCACTGTTGTCGATAAAGCTTTGAATGAATTTGACTAGAAAGCTTTTATGCATTTTAGATGATTTCTTTAGGTTGGCTTTCCAGAAGGTGAATTATTGGGCCAAATGGGTTGTATGATTCTAGAGTTCTTGCTACTACATTGCCAAATTGCTCTTCAAAAGGCTTATACTAATATTCTTGCCAACTAGCAGTGTACACTTGGAGCCTGAAACTTGAAGGGCACTGCTAATGTCTTTTCCTGATTCAGAGGAGAATGGTTCCAAATACTTTCTACAAGCAAGTCAGAGTCTGTTCTGAACCAGAGGACAAATAGAAGAGATGTGCACTAAAGAAAAGAGAGAGAAGCTGAAGTATTATAAGGTTTCTTGTCTAAAGGAGAGGAATGCTCCTCAGATTTTTTCCAGAGAGAACAGATTATGGGAAGGATAGCAAGGCAGCTAGAGACTAACCTTACACAGCTGCTGAGAAAGGCCCCTTCTACTCCTCGTGTTTTTCATCTGGTACAGTCCATCTCTGACTTCTCTGTCTTCTTTTAAAAAAATTGTCAAGTAAATGATAATAATCTGCAAATAAAAACATATAGGAGTCATAAATAGAATTTTTTTTACTTAGAAATAAAATATTATCTATCATATTGTATATAATACTCAATTAGAGTCAACAAACATCAGGCACCTGCCATATACTAGACTAGGATACAATCAATGGTGAAAAAATATATGACAATAGTTTATTATTGTTATAATGAATTCTATAATAGTATGTTTAGTATATGCCCTCTATAATAACTACATTGGTTATAGGGAGTAATGGCAGTCATGTCTATCATTAGCAATAACACTTAAGATCACCATACTGACTAGCAGTGCCTGAGTTGTTGCTTTGATAAGTGTTTTTCTGGGCAGTGCTGGAAATGAGGTGTGTAGGCAGATATTTTCTCCTGAGTTTCCAGGTCTTTCATAGCTGAGTAGGCATGCCAGATGGGTTGCTTCTTGAAATTGGCATGGTGCCCTCTGGGGCTAATGTCTTAATAATAAGTAGTGCTTCTCTTGAGCATTGGCCCTGCTCCTCATTAGTATCCCCCAGGATCTGCCATAGCCACCTTGGGTCTCCATTCTGCCCCCGACATTCCACTGAAAGCCTCCAGGAGTGGGGTTTCAGTGCTGCTCATACATCACAGGTGACTCTTTAAAAGAGGATCTTAAAGATGGCAGGATAATTTAACAGCCATGTGTAACATTTGTAGCTCCAGAGGCTAAGATAATGATGAAAGCAATGAAACCTTGAGGTCTGGAGCAAGGTCTTTCCACCAGAGAGGGTGAAAAAGGCACCTGGCAGTCCATGCATGGTGTGGAAGGATTTCTTTTAATTTTTTTTGATCTTCCTTTGAATGTTCATGTATTTGCTAACAGGTCACGAAGGAAGGAAGGATATAAAAGTTAACTAAGAGGGAACCATGGTATTTTGACTTGGTATGATAGAGGGGGTACTTTAAATGCATGGAGTAAACTAGAAGAGGAAACAGATCTGTGCAAACCCGGCCACACAGCCCAGTCTGGGAACATCTTCACTATAAACACCATGTCACAGTTCTTCATGGAGAAGGCTTTCTCGGGCTATATCATACTGTGAACTCTAAGGGCAGTTTTTATGTCTTCTATGCATACATTTCCAACAAGGATTTACCAATATAATTTATTCAGTTATAAGATTTAATGAAATTTTACTGCACTGTTTCAACTTTTGATATTTGGCAATATTTTTCAATAATAATACTGGGTAAAAAAATGATTGCTGAGAGCTCACATTATTAGTGAATTGATTTTCTAAGTTCATGGAATTTAAACACTTTTGGAAAAAATTTCTCAATATAAAAAATTGTATCTGATCTATTAATTTTATAAGCATATTCATTATTATTACTATTCTTAAAACTAATGAATTCAACTTGACATTAGATCACCATATAATTAGAGGAATAAAATTCTCTCTCTGAATGCTGAACTCATTGGGAATGGGTAATTTGACTACTCCAGCCTGTTCTATTATTAATTTCAGGGCTGTTCAGTTCAGCTTCAATTAAAATCAAACATTTATTTTATTACTTTCAATTTAATTGAATTGAATTGTTATCTTTGAATAAGTAATGTGGATAATATATGCACAAGGTAATATATGCAATAGTAATAAAATTCAAGCAGTATAAAATGGTACACAGAGAAAGTAAGGCTCTGTCCCACCACTGACCCTATGTATCTGCTGCCTCCTCAATGGCAATCACTTTATCAATTGTATGTGCACGTGTATCTCTTGAAAGATATAGCCGAGACCAATCTATCTATTTTTTCTGTATATGCCTCTATCCACATCTGATTTCATTTTATATTAATGGAAGTATGGTATAAACATTTTTCTCCTTTTGCTTTTTAATTAATATTATATCTTGGTCATGGTTTCATATCTTTTTTGAATGGCTGCCTAGCACTTTACTGTAACCCCAAAATGTGTGGAATAGCTACCATGTGCTAGGTGTTGCCTGGGAGGCAGAGGTGAATATGACATGTTTCTGTCTCCCAGGGTTCATGTTCTGTTGAAAAAGAAGATATATACCTGGGTAATTATAAAATAATATAGGCTGTCGGTGTGCTATAAGAATAGTGTAAGCAGAATTGGAAGAATGAATCTAAGAGGAAAAGATTAATTCTATTTGGAAGACATGAGAATTCCTCCTAGAAATGGAAGATTTGAACAAAGTATTGAGTAATTGATAGATGGGTGCAGATGTGGGCTAAGGGTCTCTAAGCAGGGAGGAGTGGAAAGGGATATGCTAAATCTGTTCAGAGCACAGCAGGTGTGTGTTGTGGTTTAGACATCATTTTGGTGGAGGTAGTGGGGGTGCTGGTGGGAGAATGGGAGTGAGGAATAGTGCTGGTTTGGGGCTTTGTATGTCAGAGTGAAGAGCAAAGCTCTGTGTTTGTGTGTGTGTGTGTGCATGCTCACGTGTGTACATTACGTGTAGGCCCATAGAGGTAGGTGGTGATGAAGAGGGAAGGCTTTTGTGTAGGCTAGATGCGGGGAGAGCCTGAATTTGAGCAAGTTTTGTGTGAGGAGAAAGGAAGAGATAATTCCCGAAATAACACAGAGCTAATTTTTCTTATGAATAAAGGTTGGCAGCTTTGTAACATCATTAGCCATTCTAAATCTATTTCCTGATGAACCTGGAGTTTTGAATTTCTAATGAGGGCAATCTGAATGACAGCCCATTTAGGATAATATACCTTAATAGAAAAGTCAAACACACTTACTTTAACAGAGACATGCAACACCATTAATTTGCAGAAGAAAATAACTGTAGGTTGGCACCCTTACTACGTAGCTATCATGGATATGGCTGATTGGAAAAGTCACTGAAGAACTGTGTGTGTGGGATTCTGAATTGAAACAAGGAGTACATATCTATGTTCAATTGTGCCACTACTTGCAAAGGTGATTATTACAAGTGAAAGTGCTAGAAAAAATGAAGGAAATAAAATGCTCCAGATAACTTTAAGAGCAAAGTATAAACGACACTCTACAAGCCAACTTCATTAGCCTGTCTCCAGCATGAGTGCTGTGGTGACAAATGGACATTACTTATTTTTCTTTGTTATTTAAAATCTCTCACAATTCCAAGTCATTCTTTGAAATGGAAAGCTACATAATTAGCACTTGAATTTGTGAAATTCAAATAGACTAGAATCTTAAATTAGCTACTTAAAAAATTGTAGTTTTCTCTTAGCTCACAATAGCTTTGTTTGTTTGTTGTTGTTGTTTTTAAACCACATCTCTTCTTGCCCTCCAGGGACACATACATGCAGCACAATAAGTGAAATTAATATCCTCTTCTATGTGCCCCTAATAAATAGTTTCTTGCCCTGAGCAAGTGGTTATTTGCAAGACCTGTCAAATATTTCAAATTACTGGCTGGAGAGATGTTCAGGTGAATGGTGCACTGACTTTGTTTGGCACCAGCTACTTTAAAAGTTCAAAGCAGGTGGTATGGGAAGTCCTATCAAAGATTTCATGAGTCTTCAGCATATGCAGGGCTGGGGATTAGAGATTCTGTAACCTGGGAATTTTAACTATGTAGAGTGGGGACAAGTGACTGGAACTTGGCAATCTTCATGTGCCTTGGACATCAGGATGGCCAGGAGTGATGAGAGGAAAGCATTGGAGTGCATACGTTATTGGCCAGTAGAGACATTGCTCAGCTTTCAAAACAATGAAGAAAATCTCTCTGCAGCTTCTTTTATCCCAGACCTTTCCCTGAATACCCCCAGAGTCAGATATATTTAACTGTTAGAAGGCTTCTGAAATATTGAATTGATTTCTGTTTTTTTATAATCCATTTGTCCCAGGACTACCCAGAAAGCAGAACTTTAGGGTGCATAAGAATCACCTGGGGATGCTTTTTCTTATTCTCTTTACTTAAATGTATTTATTAAGGAGAATTTTAAATATAACAGTAGAGAAAACTGTAAGTAGAAAAAAATCTATATTTTTATCATCCGTTTTCAATATTTTGAAAACAGTCTCTCTCCTGCCTTTTTTTTGAAAAGGCCAAATTTTTATTTTGAAAAGATGTGAAAGAAGAAGGCTATAAAGCCTTAGAGACTTTTTAAAAATTAACATACAAAGTATTGGGGTGTCTGGGTAGCTCAGTGGGTTAAGCCTCCGCCTTTGGCTCAGGTCAAGGTCTCAGGGTCCTTTGGATGGAGCCCTGCATCAGGCTCTCTGCTCAGCGGGGAACTTGCTTCCCCCTTTCTCTCTGCCTGCCGCTCTACCTACTTGTGATCTCTCTCTCTCTGTGTCAAATAAATAAATAAAATCCTTTAAAAAATATAATGTATTGTTTCAGGTGTACAGGTCTCTCCTGTATTTTTAATGGAGTAATTTAAAGAAAATCTCACTCATCATATCATTTAATCTGCATATATGCATCTCTGCCAGATGACAACTGTATTTCTACGCATTCATAATATCATTATTACACACAACAAAATTAACAATAATTCTCTAATATTAGACATATTCACATTGTTCTGGTTGTCCCCAAAATGTCTTTTAAACATGGTTTCTACACATTATACACTGCACTGGATTTTACACTTTAAAAAAATTTTTTTTATTTTTTTATAAACATAATGTATTTTTATCCCGAGGGGTACAGGTCTGTGAATCGCCAGTTTTACACACTTCACAGCACTCACCATAGCACATACCCTCCCCAATGTCCATAACCCCACCACCCTTTCCCAACCCCCCTCCCCCCAGCAACCCTCAGTTTGTTTTGTGAGATTAAGAGTCTCTTATGGTTGGTCTCCCTCCCATTCCCATCTTGTTTCATATATTCCTTTCTTACCCCCTAAGTCCCCTACATTGCCTCTCCACTTCCTCATATCAGGGAGATCATATGATAATTGCCTTTCTCTGATTGACTCAGCATAATACCCTCTAGTTCCATCCACGTCGTTGCAAATGGCAAGATTTCATTTCTTTTGATGGCTCCATAGTGTGTGTGTGTGTGTGTGTGTGTGTGTGTGTCTATATATATCTATAGATATATATCTATATATATATCTCACATCTTCTTTGTCCATTCATCTGTTGATGGACATCTAGGTTCTTTCCATAGTTTGGCTATTGTGGACATTGCTGCTATAAATATTTGGGTACATGTACCCCTTTGGATCACTACCTTTGTATCTTTAGGGTAAATACCTAGTAGTGCAATTGCTGGGTCATAGGATAGCTCTATTTTCAACTTTTTGAGGAACCTCCGTGCTGTTTTCCAGAGTGGTTGCACCAGTTTGCATTCCCACCAACAGTGTAGGAGGGTTCCCCTTTCTCCGCATCCTCGCCAGCATCTGTCATTTCCTGGCTTGTTAATGATTGGTTTTGATTTGTATTTCCCTGATGCCGAGTGATGTGGAGCATTTTTTCATGTGTCTGTTGGCCATCTGGATGTCTTCTTTGCAGAAATGTCTGTCCATGTCCTCTGTCCATTTCTTGATTGGATTATTTGTTCTTTGGGTGTTGAGTTTGCTAAACTCTTTATAGATTTTGGATAATAGCCCTTTATCTGATATGTTGTTTGCAAATATCTTCCCCCATTCTGTCAGTTGTCTTTTGGTTTTGTTAACTGTTTTATTTGCTGTGCAAAAGCTTTTGATTTTGATGAAATCCCAATAGTTCATTTTTGCCCTTGCTTCCTTTCCCTTTGGCAATGTTCCTAGGAAGATGTTTCTGTAGCTGAGGTTGAAGAGGTTGCTGCCTGTGTTCTCCTCTAGGATTTTGATGGATTCCTTTCTCACATTGAGGTCCTTCATCCATTTTGAGTCTATTTTTGTGTGTGGTGTAAGGAAATGGTCCAATTTCATTTTTCTGCATGTGGCTGTCCAATTTTCCCAACACCATTTGTTGAAGAGACTTCTTTTTTTCCATTGGACATTCTTTCCTGCTTTGTCAAAAAGAGTTGAGGGTCTATTTCTGGGCTCTCTATTCTGTTCCATTGATCTATGGGTCTGTTTTTGTGCCAGTACCATACTGTCTTGATGACGACAGTTTTGTAATAAAGCTTGAAGTCCAGAATTGTGATGCCACCACCTTTGGTTTTCTTTTTCAATATTCCTTTGGCTATTTGAGGTCTTTTCTGGTTCCATATAAATTTTAGGATTATTTGTTCCATTTCTTTGAAAAAAAAAAAATGGATGGGATTTTGATGGGGATTGCATTAAATGTGTAGATTGCTTTAGGTACCATAGACATTTTCACAATATTTGTTCTTCCAATCCAGGAGCATGGAACATTTTTCCATTTCTTTGTGTCTTCCTCAATTTCTTTCATGAGTACTTTATAGTTTTCTGAGTATAGATTCTTTGCCTTTTTGGTTAGGTTTATTCCTAGGTATCTTATGGTTTTGGATGCAATTGTAAATGGGATGGACTCCTTAATTTCTCTTTCTTCTGTCTTCTTGTTGGTGTAAAGAAATGCAACTGATTTCTGTGCATTGATTTTATATCCTGACACTTTACTGAATTCCTGTACAAGTTCTAGCAGTTTTGGAGTGGAGCCTTTTGGGTTTTCCACATATAGTATCATATCATCTGCAAAGAGTGATAGTTTGACTTCTTTGCCAATTTGGATGCCTTTAATTTCTTTTTGTTGTCTGACTGCTGAGGCTAGGACTTCTAGTACTATGTTGAGTAGCAGTGGTGATAATGGACAGCCCTGCCGTGTCCCTGACCTTAGCAGAAAAACTTTCAGTTTTTCTCTATTGAGAATGATATTTGCGGTGGGTTTTTCATAGATGGCTTTGATGATATTGAGGTATGTGCCCTCTATCCCTACACTTTGAAGAGTTTTGATCAGGAAGGGACACTGTACTTTGTCAAATGCTTTTTCAGCACTATTGAGAGTATCATATGGTTCTTGTTCTTTCCTTTATTAATGTGTATCACATTGATTGGTTTGTGGATGTTGAACCAAACTTGCAGCCCTGGAATAAATCCCATTTGGTTGTGATGAATAATCCTTTTTTTTTTTTTAATTTTTTATTTTTTATAAACATATATTTTTATCCCCAGGGGTACAGGTCTGTGAATCACCAGGTTTACACACTTCACAGCACTCACCAAATCACATACCCTCCCCTATGTCCATAATCCCACCCCCTTCTCCCAAACCCCCTCCCCCCGGCAACCCTCAGTTTGTTTTGTGAGATTAAGAGTCACTTATGGTTTGTCTCCCTCCCAATCCCATCTTGTTTCATTTATTCTTCTTCTAACCACTTAAGCCTCCATGTTGCATTACCGCTTCCTCATATCAGGGAGATCATATGATAGTTGTCTTTCTCTGCTTGACTTATTTCGCTAAGCATGATACGCTCTAGTTCCATCCATGTTGTTGCAAATGGCAAGATTTAATTTCTTTTGATGGCTGCATAGTATTCCATTGTGTATATATACCACATCTTCTTGATCCATTCATCTGTTGATGGACATCTAGGTTCTTTCCATAGTTTGGCTATTGTGGACATTGCTGCTATAAACATTCGGGTGCATGTGTCCCTTTGGATCACTACATTTGTATCTTTAGGGTAAATACCCAATAGTGCAATTGCTGGGTCATAGGGCAGTTCTATTTTCAACATTTTGAGGAACCTCCATGCTGTTTTCCAGAGTGGCTGCACCAGCTTGCATTCCCACCAACAGTGTAGGAGGGTTCCCCTTTCTCCGCATCCTCGCCAGCATCTGTCATTTCCTGACTTGTTGATTTTAGCCATTCTGACTGGTGTGAGGTGATATCTCATTGTGGTTTTGATTTGTATTTCCCTGATGCCGAGTGATATGGAGCACTTTTTCATGTGTCTGTTCGCCATCTGGATGTCTTCTTTGCAGAAATGTCTGTTCATGTCTTCTGCCCATTTCTTGATTGGATTATTTGTTCTTTGGGTGTTGAGTTTGCTAAGTTCTTTATAGATTCTGGACACTAGTCCTTTATCTGATATGTCGTTTGCAAATATCTTCTCCCATTCTGTCAGTTGTCTTTTGATTTTGTTAACTGTTTCCTTTGCTGTGCAAAAGCTTTTGATCTTGATGAAATCCCAGTAGTTCATTTTTTCCCTTGCTTCCCTTGCCTTTTGCGTTGTTCCTAGGAAGATGTTGCTGCGGCAGAGGTCGAAGAGGTTGCTGCCCGTGTTCTCCTCAAGGATTTTGATGGATTCCTTTCGTACATTGAGGTCCTTCATCTATTTTGAGTCTATTTTTGTGTGTGGTGTAAGGAAATGGTCCAATTTCATTTTTCTGCATGTGGCTGTCCAATTTTCCCAGCACCATTTATTGAAAAGGCTGTCTTTTTTCCATTGGACATTCTTTCCTGCTTTGTCGAAGATTAGTTGACCATAGATTTGAGGGTCTATTTCTGGGCTCTCTATTCTGTTCCATTGATCTATGTGTCTGTTTTTGTGCCAGTACCATGCTGTCTTGATGATGACAGCTTTGTAATAGAGCTTGAAGACCGGAATTGTGATGCCACCAACGTTGGCTTTCTTTTTCAATATCCCTTTGGCTATTCGAGGTCTTTTCTGGTTCCATATAAATTTTAGAATTATTTGTTCCATTTCTTTGAAAAAGATGGATGGTACTTTGATAGGAATTGCATTAAATGTGTAGATTGCTTTAGGTAGCATAGACATTTTCACAATATTTATTCTTCCAATCCAGGAGCATGGAACATTTTTCCATTTCTTTGTGTCTTCCTCAATTTCTTTCATGAGTACTTTATAGTTTTCTGAGTAGAGATTCTGTGTCTCTTTGGTTAGGTTTATTCCTAGGTATCTTATGGTTTTGGATGCAATTGTAAATGGGATTGACTCCTTAATATCTCTTTCTTCTGTCTTGCTGTTGGTGTAGAGAAATGCAACTGATTTCTGTGCATTGATTTTATATCCTGACACTTTACTGAATTCCTGTATAAGTTCTAGCAGTTTTGGAGTGGAGTCTTTTGGGTTTTCCACATATAGTATCATATCATCTGCGAAGAGTGATAATTTGACTTCTTCTTTGCCGATTTGGATGCCTTTAATTTCCTTTTGTTGTCTGATTGCTGAGGCTAGGACCTCTAGTACGATGTTGAATAGCAGTGGTGATAATGGACATCCCTGCCGTGTTCCTGACCTTAGCGGAAAAGCTTTCAGTTTTTCTCCATTGAGAATGATATTTGCGGTGGGTTTTTCATAGATGGCTTTGATGATATTGAGGTATGTGCCCTCTATCCCTACACTTTGAAGAGTTTTGATCAGGAAGGGATGTTGTACTTTGTCAAATGCTTTTTCAGCATCTATTGAGAGTATCATATGGTTCTTATTCTTTCTTTTATTGATGTGTTGTATCACATTGACTGATTTGCGGATGTTGAACCAACCTTGCAGCCCTGGAATAAATCCCACTTGGTCGTGGTGAATAATCCTTTTAATGTACTGTTGAATCCTATTGGCTAGTATTTTGTTGAGTATTTTCGCATCTGTGTTCATCAAGGATATCGGTCTATAGCTCTCTTTTTTGATGGGATCCTTGTCTGGTTTTGGGATCAAGGTGATGCTGGCCTCATAAAATGAGTTTGGAAGTTTTCCTTCCATTTCTATTTTTTGGAACAGTTTCAGGAGAATAGGAATTAGTTCTTCTTTAAATGTTTGGTAGAATTCCCCCGGGAAGCCGTCTGGCCCTGGGCTTTTGTTTGTTTGGAGATGTTTAATGACTGTTTCAATCTCCTTACTGGTTATGGGTCTGTTCAGGCTTTCTATTTCTTCCTGGTTCAGTTGTGGTAGTTTATATGTTTCTAGGAATGCATCCATTTCTTCCAGATTGTCAAATTTATTGCCGTAGAGTTGCTCATAGTATGTTCTTATAATAGTTTGTATTTCTTTGGTGTTAGTTGTGATCTCTCCTCTTTCATTCATGATTTTATTTATTTGGGTCCTTTCTCTTTTCTTTTTGATAAGTCGGGCCAGGGGTTTATCAATTTTATTAATTCTTTCAAAGAACAAGCTCCTAGTTTCGTTGATTTGTTCTATTGTTTTTTTGGTTTCTATTTCATTGATTTCTGCTCTGATCTTTATGATTTCTCTTCTCCTGCTGGGCTTAGGGTTTCTTTCTTGTTCTTTCTCCAGCTCCTTTAGGTGTAGGGTTAGGTGGTGTACCTGAGACCTTTCTTGTTTCTTGAGAAAGGCTTGTACTGCTATATATTTTCCTCTCAGGACTGCCTTTGTTGTGTCCCACAGATTTTGAACCGTTGTATTTTCATTATCATTTGTTTCCATGATTTTTTTCAATTCTTCTTTAATTTCCCGGTTGACCCATTCATTCTTTAGAAGGATACTGTTTAGTCTCCATGTATTTGGGTTCTTTCCAAACTTCCTTTTGTGGTTGAGTTCTAGCTTTAGAGCATTGTGGTCTGAAAATATGCAGGGAATGATCCCAATCTTTTGATACCGGTTGAGTCCTGATTTAGGACCGAGGATGTGATCTATTCTGGAGAATGTTCCATGTGCACTAGAGAAGAATGTGTATTCTGTTGCTTTGGGATGAAATATTCTGAATATATCTGTGATGTCCATCTGGTCCAGTGTGTCGTTTAAGGCCTTTATTTCCTTGCTGATCTTTTGCTTGGATGACCTGTCCATTTCAGTGAGGGGAGTGTTAAAGTCCCCTACTATTATTGTATTATTGTTGATGTGTTTCTTTGATTTTGTTATTAATTGGTTTATATAGTTGGCTGCTCCCACATTGGGGGCATAGATATTTAAAATTGTTAATTCTTCTTGTTGGACAGACCCTTTGAGTATGATATAGTGTCCTTCCTCATCTCTTATTATAGTCTTTGGCTTAAAATCTAATTGATCTGATATAAGGATTGCCACTCCTGCTTTCTTCTGATGTCCATTAGCATGGTAAATTCTTTTCCACCCCCTCACTTTAAATCTGGAGGTGTCTTCGGGCTTAAAATGAGTTTCTTGTAGGCAACATATAGATGGGTTTTGTTTTTGTATCCATTCTGATACCCTGTGTCTTTTGACAGGGGCATTTAGCCCATTCACATTCAGGTTAACTATTGAGAGATATGAATTTAGTGCCATTGTATTGCCTGTAAGGTGACTGTTACTGTATATGGTCTCTGTTCCTTTCTGATCTACCACTTGTAGGCTCTCTCTTTGCTTAGAGGACCCCTTTCAAGATTTCCTGTAGAGCTGGTTTGGTATTTGCAAATTCTTTCAGTTGTTGTTTGTCCTGGAAGCTTTTAATCTCTCCTTCTATTTTCAATGATAGCCTAGCTGGATATAGTATTCTTGGCTGCATGTTTTTCTCGTTTAGTGCTCTGAAAATATCATGCCAGCTCTTTCTGGCCTGCCAGGTCTCTGTGGATAAGTCAGCTGCCAATCTAATATTTTTACCATTGTATGTTACAGACTTCTTTTCCCGGGCTGCTCTCAGGATTTTCTCTTTGTCATTGAGACTTGTAAATTTTACTATTAGGTGACGGGGTGTGGGCCTATTCTTATTGATTTTGAGGGGCATTCTCTGAACCTCCTGAATTTTGATGCTCGTTCCCTTTGCCATATTGGGGAAATTCTCCCCAATAATTCTCTCCAGTATACCTTCTGCTCCCCTCTCACTTTCTTCTTCTTCTGGAATCCCAATTATTCTAATGTTGTTTCGTCTTATGGTGTCACTTATCTCTCGAATTCTCCCCTCGTGGTCCAGTAGCTGTTTGTCCCTCTTTTGCTCAGCTTCTTTATTCTCTGTCATTTGGTCTTCTATATCACTAATTCTTTCTTCTGCCTCATTTATCCAAGCAGTTAGAGCCTCCATTTTTGATTGCACCTCATTAATAGCTTTTTTGATTTCACCTTGGTTAGATTTTAGTTCTTTTATTTCTCCAGAAAGGGCTTTTATATCTCTCGAGAGGGTTTCTCTAATATCTTCCATGCCTTTTTCGAGCCCGGCCAGAACCTTGAGAATTGTCATTCTGAACTCTAGATCTGACATATTACCGATGTCTGTATTGATTAGGTCCCTAGCCTTCGGTACTGCCTCTTGTTCTTTTTTTTGTGTTGAATTTTTACGTCTTGTCATTTTGTCCAGATAAGAGTAAATGAAGGGGCAAGTAAAATACTAAAAGGGTGGCAACAACCCCAGGAAAATATGCTTTAACCAAATTAGAAGAGATCCAAAATCGTGAGTGGGGAGAAAGGGGATAAAAAGAGGTTCAAAAAGGAAGAAAGAAAAAAAAAAAACAAAAAGAAAAGAAAAAGAAAAAAAAAAGAAAAGAAAAGAAAAGAATTTTTAAAAAAAGAAAACACCTAAGAAAAATGTAAAAAAATATATATATATTAGATAAACTAGTAAAAAATCTTTAAAAAAGAAAAAGGTAACAGTTAAAAAAAAAAATTTTATCCGAAGGCGAGAAAAAAAAAAAATGAAAAAGAAAAAATTAAATTAACTGCAAGACTAAAAAAAATCACAGGAAAAAAGCCATGAGTTCCGTGCTTGGCTTTCTCCTCCTCTGGAATTCTGCTGCTCTCCTTGGTATTGAAACCGCACTCCTTGGTAGGTGAACTTGGTCTCAGCTGGATTTCTTGTTGATCTTCTGGGGGAGGGGCCTGTTATAGTGATTCTCAAGTGTATTTGCCCCAGGCGGAATTACACCGCCCTTACCCGGGGCCGGGGTGAGTAATCCGCTCCGGTTTGCTTTCAGGAGCTTTTGTTCCCTGAGCGCTTTCCGTAGAGTTCCAGAGGACGGGAATACAAATGGCGGCCTCCTGGTCTCGGGCCTGGAGGAGCCGAGAGCCCAGGGCCCCACTCCTCAGTGTGCCCTCAGAGAACAGCGCCCAGTTACTCCCGTCTGCCTGACCTCCGGCCGCGCTCCGAGCTCACCGAGCCTGCGACCGGTTCAAGGTAACACGGAGCTGCGAGCTTACTGTCAGCTCTGTCTCTGTATCCGGCTTTCCCGTTCCAATACCCGCAAGCTCTGCGACACTCAGACACCCCCGATCCTTCTGTGACCCTGCGGGACCTGAGGCCACGCTGACCCCGCGTGGGCTTCGCCCCGGTTTAGCCTCTGGAGCGATGTCCCTCAGCGGAACAGACTTTTAAAAGTCCTGATTTTGTGCTCCGTTGCTCCACCGCTTGCCGGGAGCCGGCCCCTCCCCCCGGGGTCTATCTTCCCGTCGCTTTGGATTCACTTCTCCGCCGGTCCTACCTTTCAGAAAGTGGTTGTTTTTCTGTTTCCAGAATTGCTGTTCTTCTTCTCTTCGATCTGCCGATGGATTTTCAGGTGTTTGCAATCTTTAGATAAGCTATCTAGCTGATCTCCGGCTAGCTGAAGCAGTCTCAGCTTGCTACTTCTCCGCCATCTTGACTCCTCCCATGAATAATCCTTTTAATGTACCGTTGGATCCTACTGGCTAGTATTTTGGTGAAAATTTTCGCATCTGTGTTCATCAAGGATATTGGTCTGTGGTCTCTTTTTTGATGGGATCCTTGTCTGGTTTGGGGATCAAGGTGATGCTGGTTTCATAAAATGAGTTTGGAAATTTTCCTTCCATTTCTATTTTTTGGAACAGTTTCACGAGAATAGGCATTAATTCTTCTTTAAATGTTTTGTAGAATTCCCCTGGGAAGCCGTCTGGGCCTGGGCTTTTGTTTGTTTGGAGATTTTTGATGACTGTTTCAATCTCCTTACTGGTTATGGGTCTGTTCAGGTTTTCTATTTCTTCCTGGTTCTGTTCTGGTAGTTTATATGTCTCTAGGAATGCATCCATTTCTTCCAGATTGTCAAATTTGTTGGCGTAGAGTTGCTCATAGTATGTTCTTATAATAGTTTGTATTTCTTTGGTGTTGGTTGTGATCTCTTCTCTTTCATTCATGATTTTATTTGTTTGGGTCCTTTCTCTTTTCTTTTTGATAAGTCTGGCCAGGGGTTTATCAATCTTATTGATTCTTTCAAAGAACCAGCTCCTAGTTTCTTTGATTTGTTCTATTGTTTTTTTGGTTTCTATTTCATTGATTTCTGCTCTGATCTTTATGATTTCTCTTCTCCTGCTGGGTTTAGGGTTTCTTTCTTGTTCTTTCTCCAGCTTCTTTATGTGTAGGTTTCGGTTGTGTACTTGAGGCCTTTCTTGTTTCTTGAGAAAGGCTTGTATCGCTATATATTTTCCTCTCAGGACTGCCTTTGCTGTGTCCTACAGAATTTGAACTCTTTTGTTTTCATTATCATTTGTTTCCATGAATTTTTTCAATTCTTCTTTAATTTCTGGTTGACCCATTCATTCTTTAGAAGGATGCTGTTTAGTCTCCATGTATTTGGGTTCTTTCCAAATTTCCTCTTGTGATTGAGTTTCAGGTTCAGAGCACTGTGGTCTGAAAATATGCAGGGAATGATCCCAATCCTTTGATACTGGCTGAGGCCTGATTTAGGACCGAGGATATGATCTATTCTGGAGGATGTTCCGTGTGCACTAGAGAAGAATGTGTATTCTGTTGCTTTGGGATGAAATGTTCTGAATATATCTGTGATGTCCATCTGGTCCAGTGTGTCATTTCCTTGTTGATCTTTTGCTTGGATGATCTGTCCAGTTCAGTGAGGGGAGTGTAAAATCCCCTACTGTTAATGTATTATTGTCGATGTGTTTCTTTGATTTTGTTATTAATTGGTTTATATAGTTGGCTGCTCCCATGTTAGGGGCAGAGATATTTAAAATTGTTAGTTCTTCTTGGTGGACAGACCCTTAGAGTATGATATAGTTTCCTTCATCATCTCTTATTATAGTTTTTGGCTTAAAATCTAATTGATCTAATATAAGGATTTGCCACCTCAGCTTTCTTCTGATGTCCATTAACATGGTAAATTGTTTTCCATCCCCTCACTTTAAATCTGGAGGTGTCTTCAGGTCTAAAATGAGTTTCTTGTAGGCAGCATATTGATGGCTTTTGTCTTTTTATCCATTCTGATACCCTGTGTCTTTTGATTGGGGCATTTAGCCCATTTACATTCAGGGTAACTATTGAGAGATAGGAATTTAGTGCCATCGCATTGCCTGTAAGGTGACTGTTACTGTATATTGTCTCTGTTCCTTTCTGATCTACTACTTTTAGGGTCTCTCTTTGCTTAGAGGACCCTTTCAATATTTCCTATAGAGCTGGTTTGGTGTTTGTAAATTCTTTCAGTTTTTGTTTGTCGTGGAAGCTTTTTATCTCTCCTTCTATTTTCTTTTCTTTTTCTTTTTTTTTTTTTTTAAGATTTTATTTATTTATTTGACAGAGAGAAATCACAAGTAGATGGAGAGGCAGGCAGAGAGAGAGAGGGAAGCAGGCTCTCCGCTGAGCAGAGAGCCCGATGCCGGACTCGATCCCAGGACTCTGAGATCATGACCTGAGCCGAAGGCAGCGGCTTAACCCACTGAGCCACCCAGGCGCCTTCTCCTTCTATTTTCAATGATAGCCTAGCTGGATATAGTATTCTTGTCTGCAAGTTTTTCTCATTTAGTGCTCTGAATATATCATGCCAGTTCTTTCTGGCCTGTCATGTTTCTGTGGATAAGTCCGCTGCCAATCTAATATTTTTACCATTATATGTTACAGACTTCTTTTCCCAGGCTGCTTTCAGGATTTTTCTCTTTGTCGCTAAGACATGTAAATTTTACTGTTAGGTGATGGGGTGTGGACCTATTCTTATCAATTTTGAAGGAGGTTCTCTGCACCTCCTGGATTTTGATGCTTGTTCCCTTTTCCATATTAGGGAAATTCTGTCCAATATATCTTCTCCTCTCCTCTCTCTTTCTTCTTCTTCTGGAATCCCAATTATTCTAATGTTGTTTTGTCTTATGGTGTGACTTATCTCTCGAATTCTCCCATCGTGGTCCAGTATTTGTCTCTCTTTTGCTCAGCTTCTTTACTCTCTGTCACTTGGTCTTCTATATCACTAATTCTTTCTTCTGCCTCATTTATCTTAGCAGTAAGAGCCTCCCTTTTTTATTGCACCTCATTAATAGCTTTTTTGACTTCAACTTGGTTAGATTTTAGTTCTTTTATTTCTCCAGAAAGGGCTTTTATCTCTCTGGAGAGGGTTTTTCTAATATTTTCCATGCCTTTTTCAAGCCCGGCTAGAACCTTGAGAATCGTCATTCTGAACTCTAGATCTGACATACTACCAATGTCCATATTGATCAGGTCCCTAGCCTTCGGTACTGCCTCTTGTTCTTTTTTTTGTGGTGAGTTTTTCTGTCTTCTCATTTTGTCCAGATAAGAATATATGAAGGAGCAAATAAAATACTAAACGGGTGGCAAAGACCCCAGGAAAATATACTTTAACCAAATCAGAAGAGTCCCCAAATCGTGGGGAGAGAAAGGGGATAAAAAGAAGTTCGAAAAAAAATTAATAAAAGAAAACAAATAAAGAAAAATATAAACAAGAAAAAATATATGTATTAGACTGATGACTAGAACAGGTCACCCACTTAATTTGGAGAGTGTTTTGGTCTCTTAGAAGAAACTACCTCCCCAAATTTTAAAGAATGAAAGACATATATCAGGGTAAACACAATGAAGGAATGGAATATGCCTATAAAGAGGAAAAAAATTTTTTTTTAATTTCTAAAAAAGGAGTTGATAAAGTAAGTTGGTTGGAGAATAAAGAAAAAGAAATTGGAGAGAATTTGCTCAGGCTGGAGACTAGAACAAGTCTAGAGCTAGATTTAGGAAATATAGGAAATATTTTGATTAGAAGAAGTTATACCCCAAATTTTTTAGAAGAAAAAACCCTATGTGTATACAAAAAATAAAGTTAGATAAAATGGATAAAATATGACTATAATAATGAAGGTTCAAAAAAGATTATTATTTTTTTAATGAAAGATATCATTAAGATAAACTAGTTAAAAAGAGGAAAGAGTAAAAGTTAAAAAAAATTCAGCAGAAGAAAAAAAATTAATTAACTGCAAGACTAAAGAATTCTGGGAAGAAAGCCATGAATTCCATGCTTTGTTTTCTCCTCCTCTGGAATTCTGCTGTTCTCCTTGGTAAGTGAATTTGGTCTGGCTGGATTTCTTGTTGATCTTCTGGAGAGGGGACTGTTGTAGTGATTCTCAAGTGTCTTTGCCCGAGGTGGAGTTTCATGGCCCTTACTAGGGGCCAGGCTAAGTAATCCACTTGGGTTCGCTTTCCGGAGCTGAACACTTTCTGTAGAGTTCTGGAAGATGGGAATGAAAATGGTGGCCTCCAAATCTCTGGCCAGAGGAGCTGAGAGTTTGGGGCCCCACTCCTCAGTGCACCTTCAGAGAGAAGCGCTCAATCACTCCTGTCTCCTTGGCCTCTGGCCACGCTCTGAGTTCACCCAGCTGTGACCAGTTCAAGGTAACCCCGAATTGAGAGCTCACTCCTCGGCTCTGTCTCTGTAGCCGGCTTCCCCGCTCTAATACCTGCGATTTCCGCAACTCTCAGATGCCCCCGATCCTTCTGTGACCCTATGGGACCTGGGGCCATGCTGACTCCATGTGGGCTTCACCCCAGTTTAGCCTCTGGAGCGATGTCCCTTAGTGGAGCAGATTTTTAAAAGTCCTGATTTTGTGCTCTGTTGCTCTGCGGCTTTCTGGGACCTGGCCCCACCCCCCATGGTCTATCTTCCTGTCGCTTTGTAATCACTTCTCCGCCAGTCCTACCTTTCAGAAAGTGGTCGATTTTCTGTTTCTATAATTGTTGCTCTTCTTCTCTTCGATCTCCTGTTGGATTTGTAGGTGTTCGCAATGTTTTTTTTTTTTTTTTTTAAGATTTTATTTATTTATTTGACAGGCAGAGATCACAAGTAGGCAGAGAGGCAGGCAGAGAGAGAGGAAGAAGCAGGCTCCCTGCTGAGCAGAGAGCCTGATGTGGGGCTCGATCCCAGGACCCTGGGATCATGACCTGAGCCGAAGGCAGCGGCTTTAACCCACTGAGCCACCCAGGCGCCCCTCGCAATGGTTTGATAAGCAATTTAGCTGATGTCCTTCTACCTGATATAGTCTCAGCCTGCTACTTCTCTGCTTTCTTGACTCCTCAGATTTTGCACTTTTTAAAAAAGATTTTATTTATTTATTTGAGATAGAGAGCATGCGGCACATAAACAGGGGAGGGGCAGAGAATGAAGCAGACTCCCCACTGAGGAGGAGGCTGGATGTGGGGCATGACTTTAGGATCCCGGGATCATGACCTGAGCAGAAGGCAGATGCTTAACCTACCCAGCCACCCAGGTGCCCCTGGATTTTACATTTCTTTTTCTTTCTTTCTTTTTCTTTTTTCTTTTTTCTTTTTTTCTGACAGAGATCACAAGTAGGCAGAGAGGCAGGCAGAGAGAGAGAGGGAAGCAGGCTCCCTGCCAAGCAGAGAGTCCGATGCGGGGTTCGATCCCAGGAACCTGAGATCATGACCTGAGCCGAAGGCAGAGGTTTAACCCACTGAGCCACCCAGGCACCCGTATTTCTTAAGGGTCTTTTAATCTTTAATAGTCCTCTCCCCACAATCCATTAAAAAATAGTACTTATTAGCCATTTATATGTTTTCAAAAGTGTCTGTTCATGTCTTTTGCCCATTTTTTGATGTGATTATCTGTGTTTTTAAATGTTAAGTTTGAGGAATTCTTTATAGATCTTGGATATCAGCCCTTTGTCTGTAGCATTTGCAAATATTCTAGGCAGTATAGATATTTTAACAATGTTTATTCTTCCAATCCATGAGAATGGGATGCTCTTCCATCTTTCTGTGTCTTCTTCAATTTCTTTTATGACTGTTCTGTAGTTCCAGGAGTATAGATCCTTCACTTCTTTGGTTAGGTTTATTCCCAGGTATCTTATGGTTCTTGGTGCTATAGTAAATGGAATTGATTCTCTAATTTCCCTTTCTGTATTTTCATTGCTAGTGAAAGTAACTGATTTCTGAACTTTGATTTTGTATCTTGCAACATTACTGAATTGCTGTATGTGTTCTAGTAGTTTGGGGGGGGATTTGGGGTTTTCCATATAAAGTTATCATGTCATCTGTGAAGAGAGAGTTTGACTTCTTCATTGCCAATATGAATAACTTTTATTTCTTTTTGTTTTCTTCTTGGCGTTGCTAGGACTTCTAGCACTATGTTGAACAAGAGTGGCGAGAATGGGCATCCTTGTCGTGTTCCTGATCTCAAAGGGAAGGCTGTCAGCTTTGCCCCACTGAGGATGATATTCATTGTGGGTTTTTCATAGATAGATTTTATGAAGATGAGGGACATTCCCTCCATCCCTATACTTTGAATCATTTTAATCAGGAGCATTATCAAATGTTTTTAATCAAAAGCATTATCAAATGCTTTTTCTGCATCAATTGAGAGGACCATGTGGTTCTTCTCACTTCTCTTATTGATTTGTTCTATCACATTGATAGATTTGGGAATGTTGAACCACCCTTGCATCCCCTGGATAAATTCCACCTGGTCATGGTGGATAATCTTTTTTTTTTTTTTTAAAGATTTTATTTATTTATTTGACAGAGAGAGAGATCACAAATAGGCAGAGACACAGACAGAGAGAGGGATGAGGAGAAGCAAGCTCCCTGCTGAGCAGAGAGCCCTATGCGGGACTCGATCCCAGGCCCCTGGGATCATGACCTGAGCCGAAGGCAGAGGCTCAACCCACTGAGCCACCCAGGCGCCCTAATAATCTTTTTAATGTACTGTTGGATCCTTTTAGCTAGGATCTTGTTGAGGACCTTGGCATCCATATCTATCAGGGATATTGGTCTGAAATTCTCCTTTTTGGTGGGGTCTTTGCCTGGTTTGGGTATCAGGATAATGCTCGCTTCATAAAAAGAGTCTGGATGTTTTCCTTCTGTTTCTATTTTTTTGAAATAGCTTCAAGAGAATAGGTATTATTTCTTCTTTGAATGTTTGGTAGAATTCTCCAGGAAAACTGTCAGGTCCTGGCCTCTTTTTTTTGGGAGATTTTTGACCAATGCTCCAATCTCATTACTAGATATTGGTTTATTCAGGTTGTCAATTTCTTCCTGATTCAGTTTTGGAAGTTTATAGGTTTCTAGGAACGCATCCATTTCATCTAGGTTGCTTGGCTTATTGGCATATAACTGTTGATAATAATTTCTGATCATTGTTTCTATTTCCTTGGTGTTAGTTGTAATCTCTCCCTTTTCATTCCTAATTTTATTATTTTGGGTCCTCTCTCTTTTGTTCATCATCATTGGCAATCAGGAAGATTCAAATCAAAACCACATTAACATAACACCTTACACCAGTTAGAATGGCAAAAATTAACAAGACAGTAAACAACAGGTGTTGGAGAGGATGTGGAAAAAGGGGAACCCTCTCACACTGTTGGTGGGAATGCAAGTTGGTGCAGCTACTTTGGAAAACAGTGTGGAGATTCCTCAAAAAGTTAAAAATAAAGCTACCCTATGACCCTGAAATTGCACTACTGAGTACTTACCCCAAAGATACAGATGTAGTGAAAATAAGGACCATCTGGACCCCAATGTTCACAGCAACAATGGCCACAGTCATCAAACTACAGAAAGAACCAAGATGTCCTTCAACGGATGAATGGATAAATATGTGGTCCATATATACAATGAAATATTGTGCCTCTATCAGAAAAGATGAATACCCAACTTTTGTATCAACATGGACGGGACTGGAAGAGATTATGCTGAGTGAAATAAGTCAAGCAGAGAGAGTCAATTATCATATGGTTTTGCTTACTTGTGGAGCATAAGGAATAACATGGAAGACATTGGGAGATGGAGAGGAGAAGTGAGCTGGGGGAAATCAGAGGTGGAGACAAACAATGAGAGACTGTGGACTCTGAGAAACAAACTGAGGGTTTTGGAGGGGGGTGTTGAGAGGTTGGATGAGCCTAGTCATGGGTATTGTGGAGGGCACATATTGCATGGAGCACTGGATGTGGTGCATAAACAATGAGTTTTGGAACACTGAAAAGCAATAAAATAAAGTAAAATGAAAAAAATTTGTATTTATTTATGAAGAAATCAAATAAAAGGAGTACTTAATTGTGAAGAAATCAATAAAAAATAGTACCTATTTGTGAAGAAATCAAATCATTCATCTTATAGAATGTGCCACATTCAGTTTGGCTGATTGGATCCACAAAGTAAATTTTAAATAGTTTGCCTCTATTTCCTTTTAACTAATAGTCACTTATATCTGAGGCTTATTTAGATTTGGTTCCATTTTGGGGGCAAGAATATATGACAGATGGTGCTGTGTACTTCCTACTGTGTCACAGCAAAAGAAGTCCCACATTTAGTGGTGCTGAGATTGATCCATGGGTTCAGGTGTTATAGCTGAAAGTGTCAGAAGTTCAGCCCAGACCTCTGACTTACAATCTCTAAGAGAATAGCACAGGTGATTCTGAGACAGGTGACCCACAGACCACCAAGGTCTGAGATACATTGGTTTAGAGAGGCATTCTAAGGTGGGAGAAGTTTTGAGAAAACATAGTGTGTGGTGGTTAATTTTATGTGGCAAGTTGACTGCAATATGGGGTACCCAGAAATTTGGTCAAACATTATTTCTGGGTGTGTCCATGAGGGTATTTCTAGATGAAATTAACATTTGAGTCTATGCACTGAATAATGCATTTTGGCCTCCCTCATCAGGGAGGACCTCATCTGATCAAAGATATGAGTAGAACAAACAGTCTGCGTAACAGGAATCTCCTACCTGACTGAGCTAGAACATCAGTTTTTTCCTGCCTTTGGACTCAAACTGAAAACTTAACTCTTTGAACTTGTTGACTTTCAGACTAGAACTTATACTATTGGCTCTTCTGGGTCTCAATCTTACCAGCTGTAGATCTTGAGACTTTTCATCCTCTAGAATTGAATGATCCAATTCCTTAAAATAAATCTTTCTCTCTAACCCATTGGCTCTGTTTCTCTGGAGAACCTTGACTAATATACTATACTAAACAATGCAAAATATGTTTTTTTTTTTTTTTTAACTGCAGGACTTCTCAGATTCTTTAATGTATGCTAACATCTATTGTGATTTTCCAAGCAGGGGAATAGTTTATAGTATTGGCCAGACTAATTTGATCAAGAAGCCCTTTGTGATTATACATCTTGCAGGGCCAGTGTTCCACAGAGCCTTATGGTAAACAAAGCTTTGGTGTCATGTAGAATAAATCTCCTTAATTTTCCATCTGCCAACTCTTCAAATATTAGAAGGTAGCAGTCTCTGTTCTCAGACTTCTCTTTTTTAGGGTGAATTCCAAGTACTTCCAAGTTTTCCTGATGTGCTTACTCTAGCATCTTCTGTTTCCTTTTCTCTTCTTGGGGTATTCTCTGGTTAGTCAGGGGGCATCCTAAATAGTTGTGGTTACCTCTTGTAGGATGTGAGGACTAAGAGGAAAGCCTTGACCAAGGCCCTCAGAAACAGCTGGTATTTACCTGGTACAGAAAATGTAGGACCTCTCACTGGTCAAAATAAGCTTTTGGTAACTCAAATTATGTGCTCTTTTCAGAACTATGCCTAGCAGTTTCTGCTGCTCTATTTCTTAAAATTTTTAAAAACAAAGAGAATTTATTTGTTCATGAAACAGAACCTTCGGGTATGGTTTGACCAGGGCTCAAATGGGGAGACCTGACTTCTCCATTCCTCTGCTCTCCTCCCTCATGCTTCAATCCTCAGATAGACACTCCTTGGTGGTTACAAGATGGCTGCAGTCAAACCCAAGGCCATGTCCTTCCTTTCTCATTCACACCTCACAGAAAAGAGTAGATTCTGCTACTTCTGAGACTTCTAATCTTTACATACCTTTGTCTGCTGAGACTTTATTTGGAATACGTCTGTCTTCTGAGAGTTTATCTGGATGGAAACAGATGAGCCTTTCCTTTATTTCCCAATTTGAGTATATATCCAAATCCACTGACTGTCGCACATGCTGCAGTGCCTAGAAGCAGCTGAGAAGCCAGAGAAATTCAGAATCAGTGGATGGGGAGATCCTCAAACTTACCTTGGTCACCCCCTGGTCTTTGGTAGTTCAATAATTTATCTACCTGCAACCCACCCCTCTTCCCATGGCCCTTTTATAGCTGAAGCCCAGAGAACTTAGGTGATTTTTCAGAGGTCACACAGACTGCTGCAGGGTAGAGCTGTGTCAGAAGCTTTCTTCTGTAAAGGCTTTTGTAAAAGCATTATATGGGGAATGCCACTTGTGAGCTTTAAATGCTTGAAGGTGATTTTTAATTCTGCAACTTCTGAAACTTCTTTCTTTTATTAATCTTGAATGTACTCTTTGTTTCGGAAGCCAGTCAGAAGGGGCAGCAGTTATTACTCATGGCCTGTCTTTGAAGTTGTCTCCAGGAGATGGGAAAATCCTGAGTGGGCAGGGTTTGTTACATCAAAACATTAAAAAGGATAGAGTTTAGAAATCTCAGGGTAAGAAGCTCTGAGGTGCAATATAGAACCAACCTAACAATTACTTAAAAATTAATCAACCAATTAAGTAAAAATTAATTCCAGTATATTTAACACACAGTGTTATATTAGTTTCAGGTGTATGATATAGTGATTCAGCAATCTATAGGTTACTCAGTGCTTATTATAACAAGTACTCTTAATATCCTTCACCTATTTCATCCATCTCCCCCACCTCCCCGGTAACCATTAATGTATTCTTTATAGTTAAGAGTCTATTTTCTGGCTTGTCTCTTTCTCTGTTCATTAGTTTTGTTTCTTAAGAGTCCATATATGAATGAAATCAATGGTATTTGTCTTTTTCTGCCTGACTTATTTTAATTAACATTATACTCTAGCTTCATACATGTTGTTGCAAATGTCAAGATTTCATTTTTTATGGTTAATATTCTATTGTCTATCTACAACACATATTCTTTACCTTTATTTATCTATCAATAGACAACTTGGGCTAATATCATAGTTTGGCTATGGTAAATAATGCTACAATAAACACATGGATGCATATATTTGATTTAGTGTTCTCATGTTCTTTGGGTAAACATACAATAGTGGAATTAGTATATTGTATGGTAATTCTATTTTTAATTTTTTACGAATCTCCATATTGTTTTCCATAGTGGCTATATAAACTTGCATTTGGGATAGGGTATACTTTTGAGTAGAAGGCCTTTTTGGTACCTTCTAACTAAGTCACAATCTATGTATCCTGCTCTGTGTTCTTCTCCTGTGAGCCACTGGGAAGCTAGGGAGCTCAGGGTGAGGGCAATGGGTGCCATGGTTGTGATTTGTACCCTCTGTGGCCATCAGCTGGAGACTACCAAATGAATTACTTTTGGGAAGTTATAAGGAACAACCAGAGGAATGAACCACATTCCTGCCTCTGCACATGGAATTGTTTGTCTAAGGCAAGGGAACAGCATGTGGATCATCATTTCATATATATATATATATATATATATATATAAATTTCCCATATTTCTCTCTAGTCATGTTTTTGGGGCCCTCAACTTGACAGTGGCCAAGCTGAGTTCTCAGTGCACAGAACAAGACAAACAGGAAGGCAAAAGCTGTCCCTGGGAGAGAAAGAATCAATAACCTATGTTTTTTTCTGCCAACTTGAATTTGGAAAATAAGGTATAACAAGAAATTTTACCTTTGTCTCTCAACCAGGCACCATAGACAGAGATCTGGGATAGCTGACTTTGGTAAGAATTCTTACCTTTTGCTGGCTTCTATCACTTTTCTCAGGGTGCTGTCTGCAGGCTCCAGAGTGAGTGGGGTGTGCCATGGGTCTCATCTCAGTCACCAAAACTATAGAGGAGAAAAGAAATAATCCTTCCTCTATGCTTTATAGTGAGTGCCTGGCAGAGACCACCCCCCACCCCCCACCCCCACCCCAACAGGGTAACTTGTAAATGGATAAGCTTAGCTAAGATGGTTAAAAGTTCCTAACTGTGGCATCCAAACTGGCAAAGGAGAGGTCAACCTTCAATTCTTTGTAGATGACATGATACTCGATGTAGAAAACTCAAAAAAATGTCAAAAGTTGCTAAAACTGATAAAGGAATTCAGCAAAATCACAGGATATAAAATTGATGCACAGAAGTTAGTTGCATTATACACACTAACAATGAAGCAGCAGAAAGAGAAATCAAGGTGGGGGGCCGAGGAGTGGTGTGGCTGGGTGGTGGACACTGGGGAGTGTACGTGCTATGGTGAGTGCTGTGAATTGTGTAAGACTGATGAATCATAGACCTGTACCCCTGAAACAAATAATATATTACATGTTAATAAAAAAAAAGATTCTGAGATATAAAAAGTGCCTTAAAAGTTATGGGGAGCCTGGTTGGCTCAGTGGGTTAAGCCTCTACCTTTGGCACATATCATGATCTCAGGGTCCTGGGATGGAGCTGGGAATCCGGTTCTCTGCTCAGCAGGGAGTCTGCTTCCCCCCTCTCTCTGCCTGCTTCTCTGCCTACTTGTGGTCTCTCTCTCTGTCAAATAAATAAATAAAATATTTTAAAAAAATTAGTTGAAGCTTCACATGGAAGGACTTCTCAAAATTGCACAAAGCATAGGGCTTGAGAGAAAGCTTTCCTTCGTAATTTAATAGGCAAAAACCTGAAAGTAAGGTATCTTTGCAAGCCTTTTTGAAATATTTTAGCTAGTTGGCAATAATTTGATTTGGACAATATAAAGTGCTAATAAGGTATGAGGGAAAAAAATCTCTTAGTGACATTGCTGATCATGATAAAATGACATTTGAAAAGCTGAGTCAAAGCTCAAGGGTAAAAAAAGATGAACTTCTGAATACTGATGTATTTTTTCCTAAAATAGTTAGGCATGCCCAGTAATGAACCATGAACAATATTGTGATTTCAGTTACTTTTTAAAGGATGTTTATCTTGAAATATTCTCAGGCTTACATAAAAGCTGCAAATAATTACTAAGAACTTTTTTTCTCGAACCATTTAAGAGTAAGATGTTGATCTGATGCCATTCACTTTGATACTTCAGTGGGTAGTGCCCCCCAAGAAAGGATGTTCTGCTACCAGATAATCACAATATAGCCAACAGGATCAGGAGATTACACTGATATATTATTGCTATCTCATTCTCATATCTTATTTATGTCTTTCCCATTGTCTCAGCATCTATTATATTAAAAGAAACACATATCACATTCATTTATGTCATTTCAATGTCCTTCAGTCTGTGACCATTCCTCAGTCTCATGATCTTGGAAGTTTTGAAAATACAAGCCGGTTATTTTACAAAAAGTCCCTTAGTCGGAAAATTTTGAAGTTTTCTCATGATTAAATTAGATTATGCATCTTTGGCAGGAATACCACAGAAATGAGGCTGTAACTCCTTTTCTCTTTTAAATTAGAAATTAATTTTGTGAGAAGCTTCTTTTAAACTATGTAAGAATTTCATTTCTCGTCATATTGTCAATGTATTCATTTATTTATATCAGAATAGACTTGTGCATTCTAATTTTATTAAACAGCTTACACACATTATTATTATTATTATTTTTTAAAAAAGAGAGGGGTGCCTGGGTGGCTCAGTGGGTTAAGCCACTGCCTTCGGCTCAGGTCATGATCTCAGGGTCCTAGGATCGAGTCCCGCATTGGGTTCTCTGCTCAGCAGGGAGCCTGCTTCCCTCTCTCTCTCTCTGCCTGCCTCTCCATCTACTTGTGATTTCTCTCTGTAAAATAAATAAATAAAATCTTAAAAAAAAAAGTAAAAAAAAAAAAAAGAGAAATCAAGGAGTTGATCCTATTTGCAATTGCACCAAAAACCATAAGATACTTAGGAGTACACCTAACCAAAGAGGTAAAAGATCTGTACTCTGAAAACTAGAGAACACTTATGAAAGAAATAGAGGAAGATACAAAGAAATGGGAAAATATTCCAGGTTCATGGATTAGAGGAACAAATAGTGTTAAAATGTCTATACTACCCAAAGCAATCTATACATTCAATGCAATCCCTATCAAAATATCACCAATGTTTTTCACAGAACTGGAACAAACAATCCCAAAACTTACATGGAACCAGAAAAGACCCTGAATAACCAATAATGTTGAAAAAGAAAACCAAAGCTGGAGGCATCACAATTCTAGACTTCAAGCTCTATTACAAAGCTGTGATCATCAAGACAATATGGTACTGGCATAAAAACAGACACATAGATCAATGAAACAGAATAGAGAACCCAGAAATGGAACTTCAACTCTATGGTCAACTAATCTTTGACAATGCAGGAAAGAATATCCAGTGGAAAAAAGAATCAGTCTCTTCAACAAATGGTGTTGGAAAAATTGGACAACTCTACGCAGAAGAATAAAACTGGACCACTTTCTTATACCACATACAAAGATAAACTCAAAATGGATGAAAGACCTAAATGCGAGATAGTAATTCATCAAAATCCTAGAGGAGAACACAGGCAACAACCTCTTTGACCTTGGTTACAACAACTTTTTGCTAGATGTATCTCCAAAGGCAAAGGAAACAAAAGCAAAATGAACTACTGGGATGTCATCAGGATAAAAATCTTCTGCACAGCAAAGGAAACAATCAACAAAACTAAAAGGCAACCTATGGAATGGGAGAAGATATTTGCAAATGATATTATCAGATAAAGGGCTAGTATCCAAAATCTCTAAAGAACTTATCAAACTCAGCACCCCCTCAAAAAAAAAAAAATCCAGTGAAGAAATGGGCAGAAGACATGAACAGATAGTTCTCCAAAGAAGACCTATAAATGGCCAATAGACACATGAAAAAATGTTCAACATCATTCGGCATCAGGGAAATACAAATCAAAACCACAATGAGATACCACCTCACACTAGTCAGAGCAGCTAAAATTAACAAATCAGGAAACAGGGGCGCCTGGGTGGCTCAGTGGGTTAAGCCGCTGCCTTCGGCTCAGGTCATGATCTCAGAGTCCTGGGATGGAGCCCCGCATTGGGCTCTCTGCTCAGCGGGGGGCCTGCTTCCTCCTCTCTCTCTGCTTGCCTCTCTGCCTGCTTGTGATCTCTGCCAAATAAATAAATAAAATCTTAAAAAAAAAAAACAAATCAGGAAACAAAGTGTTGGTTGGTAAGGACACAGAGAAAGGGGAATCTTCTTACACTGTTGGTAGGAATGAAAACTGGTGTAGCTACTCTGGAAAACAGTGTGGAGTTTCCCCAAAAAGTTAAAAATAGAGCTATACCTATGACTCCGTAATTTCACTTCTAGGTATTATCCAAAGAATACAAAAATAGTGATTTGAAGGAGGCACATGGATACCAATGTTTATAGCAGGAATGTCCACAATAGCCAAAATATGAAAAGAGCCCAGATGTCCATCAACAGATGAATGGATAACAAGGTCACAGACACACACACACACACACACACACACACACACAGAGGAATATTACTCTGCCATCAAAAGAGTGAAATCTTGACATTTGTAAGAATTCTTTTCATATTCCAATATGATTTCACCTACGATGTGAAAGAGTAAGTAAGCCACAGTCATATAAGCAAATAGTTAAAATACAAAGCAATACATACTATTTTACATTTGTATAGAAAGATAATTAGTTGCATAATGATAAGAAATACAGGGTTGGCGAAAGGCTTCACAAAAAATGTGAAACTTAGTGTGGGTTTTGAAGGATATGTAGGAGTTCACAAAGTGTGTAGTAGAGGTATCCATATATGTGATGGAGCCAGCAAGTCTGGAGAACAGCAGCAAGTCTGGAGTAACAGTATCAGGTATGTGAAGAATGGACTAAGATAGGAAAGATAGGTCTACCCAGGTTCTGAAGAGTTTTTTTTAAGTAATACTAAAGTGTTTACAACGTTAGTCTTATCAAAAGCTTCCAAAGACACTGCAAACTTCCCAAACAAGAAATACACATGATGAGGTCTGATTTTTATTTAAAGCTCAAAATTATATTATCAAGAGATAGTGATATTAATAGCTGGCATTTATTATGCATTTAATGTATAGAAACACTATGTTAGCCACTTTATTTTCATTATTGCATCTGGTTCTTATGATCACCTCACAGTGTGGGAGTGTTCTGGGCTGAATTGTGTCCCCCACCTCCCCAAAACTTATTTGTTGAAGTCCCCACCCCCACTAATTCCGAATGTAATCTATTTGGAGGTAAGGTTTTTAAAGAGGTCATTACGTTAAAACAAGGCTATTTCATTCAGTGGGGCCTAAGCTAGTCTGACTTCTGTCCTTACAAGAAAATGAAATTTGGACATACATAGAGATACTAGGGATGTACAAGCACAGAGAAAAGATTATGTGGGAGTACAGGAGAAGACAGCCATCTGTAAGCCAAGGAGAAAGGCCCCAGAATGAAATCAACCTTGCTGATAGCTTGACTTTGGACTCAGCTTCCAGAACTGTGAGAAAATGAATACCATTTAAGCTATGCAGCGGTGGTATTTTGTTATGGCAGACCTAGAAAACAATGGCTGTTATCCCCATTTTGTAGCCGAGGTGATTATGGCACAGAGAGCCATCTCCCCATGATTGTACAGTAATAGGGAGGAGTCCTAAGTCACTATACCTCAAGGCCTCCTAGGAGTCCCAGAGGGGCCTGGAGACTGTGAGAAATATAAGGCATTAGTGTACATGTGATTTTAAAGGTGATATAAAGGAGTGGTAGAAGGATAAGCTTGAAGGACCCATGCTTAAAGCTGTTTCCCAGACACAATTCATTCAGAAACATGCCACCTAACTCCTTTTTTACCTGTCTTACATTAGTAACAGCACAAAGAAATTCTACAGCATTTCTCTAGATCAAGGGTAAGAATCTGGAGATATATTTTAAAACTCAGGAAATAGCCCATATTAAGATGATTAAGAAGGATCTACGAGACTACCTCCTTTGTTGTAAATTGTGTATGTTATGTTAAAATTGATTACTGCCATCACTTGTGTGACAGCCACTGGTGAGCCTCACCCTGAATCAGTAGCTCACTGGATCACTCAGCTATCAGGCTGGCTCTGCAGAATGCACAGTTTTGGTTTTCAAGTATATAATTCAGTGTCAGAAGAGTTTATGTGCTGGTTAAGACCCTGCAGCCTATAGATAGGAAACACATTCTAAATGCAGTAATTATATTTTTAGAGTGCTGGGTCTATGCTAATAAATCAGAGAGGAAAGTCTGGCAGGATTGGGGACTAGTGCTAAAGACAATAACGTCAATATTCTAGCAAGGAGAATTGGAGGTCTGTACATAGCAGAGAGACCTAGTATTCAGCAACTGGATACACAGTCACATGTGAATTCCATGACTTCTTGTGCCTTTCTCATGAAAGCAAGGGAATTTACAAAAATACTTCTACTGTTGGGGAGCACAGGAAACATCAAAGATTTATGAATGAATGCTCTTTCTCTGCCTCATCCTTCCTCATCCTTTCATCTCATTCCCCTTTCTTTTTGGTAAAGAAGTGGGAAGAAGGGGAACCTGGGTGGCTCAGTCAGTTGAGCATGTGGCTCTTATTTCAGCTCAGGTCATGATCTCAGGGTCCTGGAATCAGGCTCTGTGATGAGCTCTGCATCAGGCTCCACATTTGGTCTGCTTGTCCCTCTCCCTCTGCTCTACCCCCCTACATGGTCTCTCTCTCTCTCAATCTGGAATGAAAAAAAAAAAAAGAAGTGGGAAGGAAAGACTACAATATTAGTTAAAAAAAAAAATGGACATGTAGTTAGATTTTTTTTTCCAAAAATTTTATTTATTCTTATTTTATTTTTAAATTTTATCCCAGGATATTTTATATTTTATTATTTATATTTATTTATTTAGTTTTATTTACTTATTTATTTTTAAAGATTTTATTTATTTGACAGACAGAGATCACAAATAGGCAGAGAGGCAGGTAGAGAGAGAGAGGAAGAGAAGCAGGCCTCCTGCTGAGCAGAGAGCCCAATGCGGGGCTCAATCCCAGGACCCTGGGATCATGACCTCAGCCGAAGGCAGTGGCTTTAACCCACTGAGCCATCCAGGCACCCCTTATTTATATTTATTTTATGCCAGGACTCTGGGAGCATGACCTGAGCATAAGACAGACACTTAACCAGCTGAAGCCACCCAGGCACTCCAGGAGACCTGGGTTTTATTCTGACTTTGCTAATTGGTGTGTAACCTTGGGGGAATCAATTTACCTTTCTGAACCTCCATTTCTGACTCTATAAAATGAAGGGATTAGACTATGTAATTTTAATATTTGATGATCCCAACTTCTCCTAGTGCTGTGAAAGAAAGTTGAAATGAAAAAGGCTTAAGAATATAAATAGTATGCATTGTTGGTGTTGGGGGTCAAACCTCCTGAGGGTTCGTGTGTGCTCCTTTGAATTGACGTTCCTTTCTCCACTCTGTTTCTCCTTTTACTGTTTTCTCTGGTTCCCATTAGTGGTAGAGACCTTATACATGGTGTCCCATGGACCATGCTTCGGGCATTTCCTGATCCTAACCTTGTCTTTCAAGGTTCTGGGTCCTCTTTCCTTCTTCCCCTCCTGAACACTGTCAGGTAAAACAAACAAACAAAAAAAGATAAATGATTTTATAATTAGGATGCAAATGATATTTTCAGCAGGCATCATTTTTAGATGCCGGTAACATCTTCTATCTAATAACTACCCACTGAGTATCCACTATGTGCAGAGCACTCTGTTACTGGCAATAAGGATTTAGATAAATAAGGTGAGGACCCTGTCCTTTAGAGTGCACACTTTAAAGAGAAACATATACCACTGACTGTGTTGTGACATTGTCTGTGAGGAGAAGAGGAAAGCCTGTGTTCCACTGGGTCTTGTTGGCTGATGGGGTAGAGAGAAGGGTGGGTCACTTATAGGAGAACTTTAGAATAAATGACCAGAGCAGAGAGCAACTCAAAGTGTGTTTAGTAAAAGTAGTGTGTGTGTGTGGGTATGATGATTTGAGTGTGAGGACAGAATTGGAAGATGAGCTGCAGTGGAAGCAGAGTGACTAGGGTTCTGAATGCCATGCTGAAGAATCTGGGCTTCATTGTATAGGTGGTTGGGAGCCACTGAAAGTAAGCTGGGTCATGGCATGAGGTAAAGCCTGTTCTCCCTAGAATGCATCATGTTTGGAGACCTGGGGTGAGAAATGTAGAATCCAGCCATGGTTTATTTGCATAAGAGATCCAGAGTCCTAGATTTCAGGATGTACACAGGCACTACTTTTTGTGCAAGATCTGATGAGAGACACCACCCGTAACCCTGTGTAAATATTGGTAGCCCACAGGTTTGGTTTGGAGCACCTAGGAAAGGCCTTTGGAGATTCTTGGGATGATCTGGGAAGAACTAGAAGGGTCTGCAGGTCCTGCAGAGTGGGTGGGGTAGAGCCAGAGAAATGCTTTTGTGTGAATATTATTGTCTCACTGGGAAGCTATGGTTAAGTGAAGAGGAAGGGGGTTTGGAAGGTAATGAACTAGGGAAAAAAGGTGACTGATGACCACAACTTTGTAGAGTCACAGTGATGGAGGTGTGGCCCTTCCACACATTCCATCATGGGGGTTGGTGTATGTTTGTTCTCAGCACAAGGTCAATGCTAACCAGACTCTCCTTCCTTCTATGCCTCTAAAAATTATATGTGTGGAGGGAAATACTATGAGCTTGTTGCCACTTCTCACCTGAGCAGCAACACCCTAGGAGTTATCACTGGTCTAGCAGCTTTTTAAAAATTTCTTTGATTCGTTTAAAACTTAGGGATTAGCCAGGGAGCTTCCTCACATCACAGTGAGGACCAAGGAAGATTTGAAGGAAGAAAAGTTGGCCTCTCCACTCTCCTCCTGGGTCTGCTAGAGAAGCAGATCCTGGTGTTTGCTTACCCACTTTTCCCCGGAAACCGGAAGAGTTAGCACAATGAAAGTGGGAAGACTCTTACTTCCAGATAATACCTAGAGGGAGATGCACAGCCTTAAAAGGCTGAAGGCTTATTTCAGTTCATGTAGAGTCGCCTTTCACATTTCAACGCCCCCTGATCTTGCATTCTCGAGGCAGCACCCTCTCAGATAGGCTCAACACATCCACTTAAGTAACTCGATTACTCTCACAGGAGCTTTTACATAATGCACCTCCCATCAGGTGGGACGCTCAATCATTCAGCACAGGACCCAGCGTCTCTCCTCTAATATCACTTTACACACAGCTAATGAACACGGGCTCCGAACAAGTGACTGCACCAGTCAATAAAGGACGGCACAATCCTACTTGCCCGCGCTGCTGCCGCTGCCGCCTCTGGAACCAATTAGCCCGCTCCTTCCCGGGTGCTGCGGGAATACATTTCCCAAAGTGGTTCTCCTGCTCACCCTGGGGTTATCTTTCTCTGTGTTGTTCTTCTTCGAAGAGGGCATGCAAAACAGGGGAGGCTGTGGCAGTTCCACTGACAAGTGAGACAAACTAGTGCTGGGAGCTGGGGACATGATTTAAATTCACCATCCAACTCCATTTTCTTGATCAAGCAAAGGGATCCAGGGTAATTTGGGGTGTGGGGAAGATGTGAGGAAGCCCCACCATTCCTGATGTTCTGAAAAGCAAGGAAGCTGCTAGGAGAACAGGCTGGTTTGTATCTCAGTCCCTCTCCTCTTCTGGTCTCATGGTTTGAACTGTTACCTGCAGGTACAGATCCAGGGAGAAATGAAAGTGCACTTTCTCCCATTTGTACTTGTCCTTTCTCCTGCTCACTCTGGCCATGAAATCACAGTCCTGAAGGAACGGTCCTGTGCTGTAAGTCAGGATGTACTGGCAATCTCTGACTGGGTGATTTCTGGCAGGAAAGCTCACCAACTTCTTAGTTTGTTCTCCTGTGGAATTGCTGCTTTGCCTCTTTCACTAGGCTCCTGAGAGGACCAAATGATGAAGTCTCTGTGAAAATACTTTGTTAAAGTAGAGTTCTGCACAGATACAGTGTTGAGTGCTAATGTGAGGAAGTGGAAACAACAATGGCTAGAGGTCAGCAGATTAGAACTCTTGAATTATTTTCTGTTCAGCTTTGCTACTTACTGGCTCAGGGGCTTTGGATACATCACTTTACCTACACAGGACTCAGTTTTCTTACTGAGAAACTAGGGAAGAGAAAGCCTGCTTCATAAAATAGTTTGAAAATAAAAAGAGATAATAGGTGTGAGTATTTAAAAACTATGAAGTATTGTGCAAATGGAAGGAATTGTTATTGCCTATGTTTATTTCACTGTGGCCTTAATTCAACTCTTCCTGTCCCTTGGGTATTTCATTTGCATTTTGTTATTTTCTATCAGTTTTTATGCCACTTTTTCTTTAGTTTGAAAAAAATGCTTCTCTCTTTAGATCCTCTTTTTTTTTTTTTTTTTTTTAAAGATTTTATTTATTTATTTGACAGATGGGGACCAGAAGGGCAGAGAGGCAGGCTCCTGCAAGCAGAGAGCCTGATGCGGGGCTTGATCCCAGGACCCTGAGATCATGACCTGAGCTGAAGGCAGAGGCTTTAACCCACTGAGCCACCCAGGTGCCCCTCTTTAGATTCTCTTGATGAGAGAGTAAGCTTCTCATACAAAGCTTGCATGGGCCAGGCCTGCAGTGGGTTCTTCACCACAGCTATTCCATTGAAGAACTTGCATACAATCAATGCTTAATGAATGCTGCAGACCCACTGAAACCCCTTGAGCAATCAGGTCCATCTTCTAAGTGTTACCTTATTTCCAAGAGGGATGCTAGTGGTCTGACTCAAGGAAAACAAAATAAAACAAAAACAAAAAACAAACAACCCTCACCCCCAAAACAACAGTAAGCTCAGAGGGATATTCTTTGATGATTTCTTCTTTCCTTGATATACTTTTTTTTGATTCAATGAATGAGTCTGGTTCCCTAAGTTATTTTGGAAGTCAGCCATACAAGTTCTCCCCCAGCAAGGCAATAAAATCCTTAATGATGGGGCTTGGTTGTAACTAATGGAATGAGACTAGAAGAGATAGCTCTTGAATAAAAGTTATTATCTTCATTTCAGTCTAATACAGTATCTTAAACTAAAAGATACAATGGGATAAAAATATCTTTATTTTTCCTGATTGGAAACAACACTCTTAAAACTTTAGGGTTATAAAATCATTGCATTTGTATATAGTTTTGAGCAGTTTGAATTTCCATTGGTACTAGCAATGCTGAGTCTTAGGAACCTTATGACTGGTGCAAGACTGCAAACAGCAACTCTCCAATGCAATCTATTAATCACTCAGTGAGTTCCTATGAGATGAAAAGCACTGTGCCAAGTTTTGTGGGAGACACAAAGAAGGGGGAGATGTAGTTTCTAAACTCACATTAACTCCCATCCACACTGGGTCTACATTACAGGGGAATAGGGCCTGGAGGTGTGTACCTTAGCAATTATTAATGAATGTTTTCTTTCAATATGTGAAATATGTCCATGCTTCATTTCCAGGCATCCAAACCTGAGTCATGCTTCTCTTCCTGTTTCCTCCACAATAACACTGGCCACAATAATATTTGGCAAGTTTTTGCCTTATCAGAGGGATCTCTCTGATGGCTGCTAGCATCACTGGTGTTGAAAAATCATGGGCCAGAGAGATGACTGCAGTAACAGGAGATGGGGATGGTTAGGACAAGGAAGGGAATAAATGTGTTAATTCCCTTTTGCCTCCATCTCTAATGTCTTTCCTAAAGTCACTGGATAGAGACCTGTTAATGCCGGTAGAGTCACTATTCCAAACTATTAGATCAAGACTGCATTGGTAAATAGATTCAAGTCCAAAGTTATTTCAATATGTTTCCTCAAAGACACAATTTCTTTAATTATGAAAGCCCAACTTACTAAAGTCCTTTGAGGGAATTAATAGGGGAAGAGATGCAGTCCAAAGCCAAACCACACTCTGATTCCATAGTATAGGCAAGTTTCCATTTGCATCCAATGCTAGTTCTTCCTCCTTGTGATTAATGTGGAAATAAACTGGGTTCCCATACAGTTGATGGTTCATGGTATGTGTGTGTTTGTGTGTGTAGAAGATACACCTAATGGGGAGGATAAGACTTGGTTACATGAACCCTAACACTATCTGCCAAGATATTGTGGATGGAATGATTGTGAGGATTTTTCCAATTATATATTTTATTTAAAAAATTTTAACAAAGGATTAGAGTCTGGAAAATATAGCACAGGCCCATTTCACTGAAAAGTTTCCAGTTTTCTGTTATATTCAGTATGGATAAATGGATATAAAGCACAGTGTGATTTCCCCCACCTGTCCCCCCCACCCCCATCCTCAGCATCTTCAGTGAGAAGGTGGAGGATGGTGAGTGAAGGACTCAGAAGAGTATCAGTGGGGATGCCTGGGTAGCTCAGTTGGTTAAGTGGCTGCCTTCCGCTTGAGTCATGATCCCGGCGTCCTGGGATGGAGTCCCACATCGGGCTCCCTGCTCAGCAGGGAGCGTGCTTCTCCCTCTGCCTGCCACTCTGTCTGCCTGTGCTCACTCTCTCTGACAAATAAATAAATAAAATCTTAAAGAAAAAAAAAAAGAAGAGTATCAGTGATCCAGGCCCTGGTTACCTTCCCCACTCCCATCCCCATTGCTGCTCAACTGGAGACAAGGGAGAGGTTGTGCTTTTGACTTGCCCAGTCTTAAGTCTGGATTAGTATTTTTTTCTTCTTAAACATATCAAAAATTGACATTTCCAAATATACACAAAAATAGAGAGAATAGCTCAATAAGTGCCCATGTTACCCAGCTTCAACAATTACCAGTATTTACCAACCTTATTTCATCCATTACCACTTCCCCCCATTTTCCTGTATGTATTTATTTATTTAAAAATTTTATTTATTTGACAGACAGAGATCACAAGTAGGCAGAGAGGCAGGCAGAGAGAAGAGAGAGAGGAAGAAGAAGCAGGCTCCCTGCTGAGCAGAGAGCCTGACGGCGGGGCTCAATCCCAGGACCCAGAGATCATGACCCGAGCTGAAGGCAGAGGCTTTAACCCACTGAGCCACCCAGGTGCCCCCATTTTCCTGTATTTAAAAGCAAATCCCAAGCATCATGTATTGTAAGTTGTTAATACTTCGATGTGTACCCATGAACTTAAAAAAAGTTACATACACCCGATACAATTATCAAATTGAATACAAATTTCAATAGATAATATTATTTACTACCAAGTTCATATTCAGTTTTGCTAATTGTTTCCAAAACGTATTTTTTCCATTTGGGTTTTTTTTTTTTTAAGATTTTATTTATTTATTTGACACAGAGAGAGAGAGAGAGAGATCACAAGTAGGCAGAGAGGCAGGCAGAGAGAGAGGAGGAAGCAGCCTTGATCCCAGGACCCTGAGATCATGACCTGAGCCGAAGACAGAGGCTCCAACCCACTGAGCCACCCAGGCGCCCCTCCATTTGGTTTTTTTGAACGAGAATTTAAACAAGTTCCAACCAAGAGCATTTAGCCAATTCTTTTAAATCTCTTTTAATCTATTCAAATTTCCATGCCATTGCTTTGTTGGAGAAACTGGTATTTATCCCCAGTGCATAAAAATAGTCTTTAGGAATAGAGACCACTGGATAAAGCATCAAGAGACCAATGCTCAAGGTCCAGCTCTGCTAGTAATTGTCCATATGACCTTGGGATACATAGTTGACCTTCCTGAGTAATAGTTTCCTCATCTAAAAAAATGAAGAGTTTCAGGTGGTCTCTTAGAGCTCTTTCCTTGAAAGATTTATTTATTATTTATCTTTAGAGGGGGAGAGAGAGAGCACGAGCAGGAAGGGCAAAGGAAGAGGGACAGAGATTCCCAAGCAGACTCGGTACTGACCATGGAGCCTGCCATGGGGCTCTATCTCACAACCTTGAGATCACGACCTGAGCCAAACCCGAGTCTGACGCTTAACTGCACCATGCAGGCTCCTCAAGACCCCTTCCTAAACAGCAGTGGAAAGAGGACAGAAATGGCTGCTATACTCTGTATATGTCAGATCCTCAAACTCTCAACCTCCCTACAAGATAGACGTTGTCTCTTCAGCTGAGCCTGTAAAATACTAACAAGCTAAATCCAGCCAGATTTGGAAGAAGAAGGACCTTCTCACCAGCATTGTCTTCTCCCTTGAAGCCTCTAGAAAGAAACCCTGGGGACTGGAGAAGCACTAGGAGTGGCTCACGGAGTCATTTTCCTTGTATTTCAACCTTTCCTACCTCTTGGAGCACCACGGTCTATTCCTCACCTATGGGCAGCACACGCCATGTTGGAAGTTCCTTCATTCTTCCGGAATAATTATGGCCTACCCGAGACGATTCCAGGGCACAGAACAGGAGAGTGGCAGGAGGCCTGAGCAATAACTACTCCAAACCATTATGGGATGAACAGATCCCTCTACGACATCCCCAACGCACTTAGCCTCCCTGTGGAGGCAACTCGCGGCCTCCTGTGGCAGCTCCTTGCCCGTTCTAGCCACTAGAGAGGCCTTCCCTACTGGAGATTTTCCCTTCTGAAATTCCTGCTTTTTGTTTTTTAAAGAAACCGTTTCTTCTCCATCAACCCCATTTCCATTTCCTGCTTACGAGCCTGTGGAAGACCCCTTAGGAGCATTCAGGGGTTGTTCCTACCAGTGCAGTGGCCCGCAGGGTGGGCGCTCCGGACCTGTCCTCAGAGGCGGGCCAAACGTTCCAGTCCTCGGGAGTGGACCAATCAATGAAGGGGCAGAGAGGGCCCCTGCACGCCTCCAGGCCAGCCTGCACTTGCCCGTGGAGAAGCAGCAGACGTGGGAGATGAAGCATTTCATTCACCCCGAAATTCCACCCTGGTGCCGGCTTCTCCGCAGCAGCCCGCCCTTCCTTTTCCCTCTCTTCAGGATCTCCACAGAAGAGATCCTGTGCGACTTCCGGGCGTAAGCCCACTCGGCGGCGCCACGCGTGCGCAGAACTTCCCACCCAGCCCGACCGCCTGCGGCTGGCTGGCGAGGCGTCCTTCTTGCCGCACCCGATGCCCTTGAGCACGTGGGGCAGAGGCGAGTCTGTTACACGGCAATGATGGCGGGTTAACACAAGAGCCGCCGTCGCGGGCTGGTGGTCAGCACTGGGATAGGAATCAGTGGAAGTCTCGGCTCCAGAGAGACGCTGCCTGGATCAGTTAATGAAGCTTCCAGAAGCGTCACGGCCCACGATAGATGTGGCTCCAGCGGCAGCCGCAAACTTCTTGTCCGTGCAGCCCACTCACGACAGTGTTCCTGGAGAAAAGAACAGTGACACCAGCCAGGTTTGCAATGGCAACAAAGCTGCAAGCTGTCAGCAGAAGCTTCTTTCAGGTCCTCTTCAGATGTATCCAGTAGTGCCATCACTTTTCCTTTCGTAGATGAATTATTCCATTTGGAAGTCACCGTGGGTGCCACCTCAGTGGGTTCCTGCTGCAAGGAATTTCAGAACATCCTCCTTCATTTGCAGGACAGCAACGGCTCTGGACATGGTGGAAGTTTCCCTTTAAGTTATGCAGAAACCCAGAGCAATGCCATATGGACCCCTCTGTGCCCAGCTCTATTCTTTTTAAACATCTCTTACTTTTCACATGGCAACTCTGTAACTGATGGAAGACTTGGACTGTACTCATCTTTGTCTTCTCTGGCCAAGGCCCTTCAACCACACACTCTAATGTCGACTGCCCCAGCTGCTTTCCCGAGGACACGTTCTCCTGGCTGATACCCCTTGCAAACTGTGGCTCCCACAGATGGACATTATTCCAGGTGAGTGACCAGTGTGGAGGGGGACTCTTACTGACCTTGTTCTGTACATTACAGCTCCATGGCTTTGGGTGAAAGGACAAGTATGTGAATGGAAGTTGGAATATTGGAGGAGCTTAGAACCAGAGGGTGGCCTCTGGGAGTGGCCTCAGGGAATGAATGAGGCTTGAAAGAGATAATGGGCATAAAAGCCACAGACAAGTATAAAATGCCATGAAAATGTAGGAAGCACAGGACTGCGAGCAGGCTCTTTTCCAGTGTGGAGGGCAGGTGCTAGGAGCCTTGCAGTCAGCTCTGGTTCTTATAAGATAGAGCTCCTACAGTGTTTCTTCATTTCGCTGCTCTAATTCCAATTGCTACTTTGGACAAATCACTTAAACTTTGAGCCATGCTTTTCTTGTTGCCATAGATGTTATCTTACTACAAATGAGCTAAGTCCCTCTTCATGTTTCTTCCAACCCTCCTTCCATCCCTACCATGTCTGCAGTCCTAGTCCCATAGTCCAGACAGTTCTGGAAGGATGTATCCTAGAAGCTGGTAATCTTTATCACTTTTCTGTGGCCTCCATGATATGTGGACCAGAACATCCTTCTGGGGCAGTGCTGTTCTGGGCAGAGTGGAGGAGGTGCTATCAGTTATTAGCCTTTGACCAAATTCCCTTGAGTCAGTGTCTAGCTTCCAGGGGCCTCCAGACCCTCTCACCCCAAAAACAGTGCCCTAGGGTGGGGAGGGATGTAGGATAGAGACACTATTTCTCTTTTCTCTGGAGAAAGGTAACTGAAAGTTGAGGTGTCCTTAGGTACACTGTGAAGCATGGGGCTAGGAGAAGGGAACTGGATTCACTGGTGACATCCAGAGGTCAGAGAAACTCATGAATTCCTCCTTCCTGAGCAAATTTGGTGGTTTCCTTGGGACCAATAACGGGAGAGGACTTCCGTGATGCCCGTGTACTCAGTAGCTTCTAAGTCAGCCAAACCATCAGCATAAATCATCCTTGCTCCAGACGTTTATTTTTTACCCAACAAAGCCATCAGACTCTAAGCTGAAATTGTGCAAGGAAGTTTAAGACAAGCTCTGTGAAACAAATTCCTTTTCTCCCTGTTTCTTCCCCCTGCCCCCTCTGCAGTCCCCACTGTTCAGCAAAGGATTACTGTGCAAACTAGGCAACCTCACCTCTCTTTCACTCAACAAAGAAATTTAGCAATCTCTGAGGCTGTGTCACCTTGCCAGCAGAAACACTGAATGGCAATAACGCTGAGAGTCAACACTAATAGCCGACACCAAATTAAACTGCCAGACTCAGTGTGATGTAGCTCTGTCACCTCTTGACACTTCTGATGTGAGTACAGGGGCTTCTGCAGGAAATTCATCAGTTGTAGTTCATGACGCATCATCTTTACATATCTGTCCATCTACATTTGTCAGCAACAGGCAAGCCTCAAATGACTTCAGTGATTGGTATATAGATTGCACTACCTCTAGACATAGTAAGCAAGGTTTTAACTCTTGGGGCTCCTTTAGCTCTGCCTTCCTCGCTGACAAGGCCTGGTTACTGGTATTGCTGTTCTCCTTGTGGTTTGGGTGGTGATTGACAAAGGCTGATTAAGAAGGCCTCCTTTCTTTTCTCCTACTAACCAGGATCTCAGATTTGTCCCATCTTTCCAAGTTGGTTATTCTGTGGATGTACCTTCTCTCTTATATGTATTTCTAGGGTGTCATCTAAAAATGTATATTTGCTCATTAATGGCTTGATTTGCCATTGCCTTGATGGGGAAAATTAGAAGTTTAGTACAGGCTGCTCTTGTTTGCATTTATTTATTTTTTTCAGGCTCCTCTTGTTAATCACACTTATTTGCTTCCCAGTGGAGAATGTCTGATTTTTTCATGCCTTCCAGGCAGATCATTTTAGTATACTAATAGCTGCTAATGGGCCAAGATCAGGGGGCTCACTGACTTTAAAGATATTTTCAGACCCTTAAAATGCTCCCTGGTCATTTACCACCATAGATATTTATTTTGCACTTTTGTCAACACCCTTGAGCTCCTACATACCATGAGGAATAAGTTAAATAGCTTTCCAGGTTGTGCAAATGTGTTTTTTTCCTTTCATGTTTTCCTACAGGGATTCCAGAAAGAATAGTCTCAAATATACAAATAGAGATGAGGACATGGGAGTCTTCAGCTTTTGGTATCCTATTACAAGCTCTATTAAAAATTTTTTTGGGGTGGGGTTCATTTCAGTAATAGCACTTTTCATATGCATTTCTGTAGAATGAACACTGTACTTATTCACAAGCCATGTGCATGTATTATTTTTATTTTTGTTTTTAAGGAAAATGAGCTTTTCTTTGGCAAGGTTGATACTTTCTTGCTTTTTTTTTTTTTTTTTTAAAGATTTTTAAAAAATTTTTTTGACAGATCACAAGTAGGCAGAGAGGCAGGCAGAGAGAGACAGGAGGAGGAGGCAGGCTTCCGGCTGAGCAGAGAGCCTGATGCGGGACTCGATCCCAGAACCCTGAGATCATGACTTGAGCCGAAGGCAGAGGCTTTAACCACTGAGCCACCCAGGCACCCCACTTTCTTGCTTTTAATTCTTTGAGGGTAGAGCACCTGACGTCATGATCTTGGTGACTGGAAATGTTGCTTCATGCTGGTTCACGCAGGCCATTCTTTGGCTTTGAGTAGGTAGTGTTGCCCCTCAGGTTTTGAGATCATCTGGTAATTGTTCTTCCTTGCGGTGTCCAGTCACTCACTTGCAAATTGATCTGCTGCTGAGGTTCGTGGTGTGTTTGAAGACACCCCTTCAAGGACCTCTCTGGTGGCTCTGGTCACTTTTGACGACTTCTTGAGGATGGTAGGCCCAGAGCACTAACAGGACCTGGTAATCTATTCCCAAGTGGATTTTCTGAGGCAGGTGGAATGCCTGTTTAAATTTCTTCAGATAGTCTGAATTTAACTTTAATTTTATCTGGGAATGGGTGGGTAGAGGTGGTGATGATGAATAAAAATAAAATAAGATTTCCTGGGAGTTGATAGTGTTGCAGGTAGGTTTGGGTTCATGGGGTTCATCGAATTATTTTCTTTGCTTTTGTATATTTTTGAAAACTTCCATAATACAAAGATAACATATGGTACTAAATCTCTCAAAATGTTGGATTATGTCTGTGAATTGAAATGACTCTTGATTTGAGTATTGTTGATGATCGTACATTGCTTAATAGGTGAATTAACATCAGATATCTTTAATATTTATTATATATAAACCTCAAAAAGTATTTAATGTGGGCTGTGTTTTCTTAGTACCTTTTGGACTTCTCTTCACAAAACCACTGGTTTTAAGCTTAAGTTATCTCCACACTGCCTAAGGGAAGCCTGACATTTGATATACTTACCTAAGGTGTTGTCTGATACTTAAAGAAAATAAGGCTTCCCTCTCCTCACCCTTCACCCTAGAATTCTCCTGGCAATTGTGGCTGTAGAGAGGAGGCTTGCTGAGAAGGGGGGCAGTGCTCACAAGATTGCATCCACATGAATCATGTTTTTACACATATATCATCCCACTTGAGTTTTATTTCTGTTCTTATAAAAATGCTCTCTTGATTCAGAATGCAAGACACCCATTACTTTTAATAAGGCTGGTCTATACATCAGGCAGATCACGTCATGTAAAGGTTTATGGCATAACAGTAAGATTAAATATCTAACACAGTTCACATTCCACATGGGTTTCATGAATTAACGAATATTAAGGAGGGCATGCTTAAGATGAATTCACCGAACACAATTGTCGACTGACTAATACACAAGACGACAGTCTAATATAGCCCAAAGCAGGGACAAATTCCTGCTTACTCAGAACCATTGTGGTGAGGTCAAGACCCAGTGTATGGAGCCAGCCTGAGAGGAAACAGTGAGCAAAATGGCAGAAAAAAAAGGCTAGGAATATAATGTATAACTCATATCTTAGAAACATTTGGAAAGAGTGTGCTTTGAGTGGGGGACATTTTGGTAAAATGATAGGCATCTCAGCAATGAGACAGCAACTGTGGACCTTGAATCCCCTTTATATAATATACAAATATACAATTGAGGTGCATATGAAGCATGGAGGTGGTTAGGATAAGTCATGGGGCCAAAACAAATTGAGACTGGCTGCTCAAGGCTATGTTTCAGAGGCTGTGACTTGAAGTGGCTGTGACAAACACTTAGCTCATTCAACTGGGGATTATAATGGGACTGCTGACAACCCTCACTAATTAGGACGCTCTTGGGCAGCCCTGTAATAGCTGCGGGGAGCTGCTGTCAGTAAACGGTGCTATATTTGGGGGTCATTGCATCTGGTGTCTCTCTGTACCGCAGAGACTCCGCTTGCCTTGCTCCTAGCAGTCATCTTGCTTCCAGCTCTTCCTCTAACACCCCAAGGATCTCACTGCCCTTCTCTAAGAGACACAAAAGATTCTGAGCTTACCCGCAGTCTCCTCCGCAGTGGAGGGTGAAAGATGACACCTGCAAACACACAAACTAATTATAACTCTATTTAGTTCCTGTGGGTGAATTTCTCCGACCATCCCCTTTGCCCTTTCCCACATTTAATTCCTACTTGGTAAGGAGGCAAGGATTATTTCTGGAAACTAGCCTTTCCCCTCCAGCTCTCCCCAGCCGCCCAACACAGGCGAGTCATCCTGTGGTAATTAACAATCTCATCTTGAAGAGTACGTTTTATGGTACTCTTGGTCAGGCAAATTCTAAATTAGTTAAAACGGGTCATAAGACACAATGCTGCCATCCCTATTAACTCCTGGACCTCGGCCAACGTACTGCACTATTTCAGGAGCTGGGCTTCTGGCAAAAGGAATCATTACCCAGAGATTACGTGCAGGAGGAGCGGTGTGGAGAACAGAGTCATGGTGGCCTTCTTTCCTTCTGACTTCACTCTCAAGTTCTGGGTTGATAAATGAAAGGTTAGGAAGGATTTGTTGTGGGGGAGGATAGGATATGGGGTTGGTGAGGAAGTGCTCAGGGACTTGTCACTGAGGTCACTGTCCCTGTCATCACCCAGGGATGCTGGGAAAAGTTTGTCACGTTCACACTTGGCTTCCCGATGGTCCAGAGAGGATTGAAGGGCTTTTCCAGATAACACCAAGAGTGGTTTGACCTCCTCATGCCATATATGTCGAGCAAGATTGAGTGGACAGAGGTTGGGTGTTTCAGGTCCTTCTCAGACAGAATATCTGGATGACCTTGAGCAAGTCATTTCCCCCTTTTTTTGGCACGTTTCTTTAATTACTAATTGAAGAGGTTAGGCAATATGATCCTTGAGGCTCTTCCTATTTCACATCTTATTCTCTGCAAACCTGTGGAGTCCTTCTGGATTGTTCCCTGAGTCTCTGAAGACAGTTGTAGGCTCTGTAGGCCCAGGTTTGATGCCCTCCTTATTTCAAGCATGATTGCCTCTGGTTCTAAAAATATATCTTTCTAAGACTTTTTACTGGCCACTTCTGATGTTCTGAGCTTGGAGGGAGCAAGGCATTCAGCATAAAATAACCTGCTGAGTTATGAATGCAAAGAAAGGAACACAACTTTTAAAAGATATGCAAATAAGCATTTTTGGAATGTGCCTTGGACTTAGAATGTGCCAAAGCAGTTTGCCAGGACCATGTGTGTGTACTGTGAAGATGGGTTCCTGCCATGAACAAGATACTCTTTCTTTCCTTAAGCATCTTGCAATCTAACAGAGACCAGTAAATAAATAATAAGTAAAAGGGGGATTTGAGTTTGACCTGAATTATACAGCAGAATAGCTTGAAACTGGCATGGGAGTGAAGGAACAGCTTTAGAAAACATAGTGGTGCTAGGGTCCTACCTAGATCTCTGTGGGACATTTGGTGGCTCTTGACTCTGAACACTGATATCACTGATGCTTCCACACTTTACTTCTCTGGGTGTAATTTATTAAGCCAGGCAATCTGAGAAACGTAATTTGGGGCCTTGTATACTCTGATACACAGCTGGGGATGGGAGGATGACCATTAGAGGGGGATGGAAATGGTGCTGCATGTAATGAAGAGCTTGAATTGGATCCACCGGGAAATGAGAAGCCACTTTGGCCCTTTAAAGTATGGGCTGGTGTGCTCATCACATCATCAGAATAAAGAAATTTGGCAGCAGTCAGAAGGTATGATGAGGGAGATGGTCATCAACACAAGAGTTTAATTAGTAGACGATTATAGCTTAGATCTTAGAAGATGAGATATGCAAAACTTTGTGAAATTCTCAAGCCAAGACATAAACAAAAATCTTACCTGCATTGAAATATATCCAATATTTATTTGAAAATAATCATATCCAGATGCAAAGATGTATGGTTAAATTAAGAAGGAAAAGAAAAACAACTGCTATCGTCTACTAAATGTTTATTAAATGCCAGCATGTTTTACTTGTTTTGCATATTATCTCATTTAATCCTCATAACAGTCCTAAGATATGGTGACTCTGTTTTACAGATGATGAAACTAAGCCTAAGAGATATTAGGTGACTTGCTTAAGCCATGTAGTTAACAACCGTGAAGATTGGGTTGTAACAAGGGGAGGGTCATTCCTCAGAGTCTAGGCTTGTATGATTCCAAGTCTTAGTCCTTATGCAGTATAACCTGATTTGTTCATGAAACATTATGCTTCTTATATTTATAATATTTTCCAGTAATTTCTAAGAAAAATATGAATTTTGAAATATTTTAAGGTCAGTGGGTAAAACATTTAAAGTAAGATGTTAATGCAATACTACTGAGACCCAGTGCCCTCCCAATGATTTCTGAAAACCACCGACACAAATATAATCATCATCATCATAGTTCTTGCCATTAAGTACAAACATCAGAGAACAGACATCCTTTAAGAGCATCCTTTAATAGGAAGATGAATTTATGCTCCTGAAAAAGGGATGTTATTTTTCCAAGGGAAGGAAGGAATTCTGGTGGACTCTCTTATGTTGACTTTTTTTTTTTTTTTAAGATTTTATTTATTTATTTGACAATTTGACAGAGAGAGATCACAACTAGGCAGAGAGGCAGGCAGAGAGAGAGGAGGAAGCAGGCTCCCCGCTAAGCAGAGAGCCCGATGCGGGACTCGATCCCAGGACCCTGAGATCATGACCTGAGCCGAAGGCAGCGGCTTAACCCACCGAGCCACCCAGGCGCCCCTCATGTTGACTTTTGATTCAGAGATTTGAGGGAATATTCCTGACTTCCTCCTTTGCCCTCAAAATACGAAGAGTAGAAGGGGAACTGGAAGAAAGCTCTTTTTTGAAACAAGTGTTTTTGATGCCCATGTGACATGGAAACAGTTTTCTTTTATATTAGATATAATATTGACATATTTGTCTCTTCTCAAATTTTTGTCTGAATACACTGAACTGGTAGAAAATGAAAATGATGATTTCCTAATGTTTGGCAATTGACAGCTTCATGTATAATAAAGTAAAACAATTAAAGGTACATTCAGTGAGAAATGTGTGATTTAAATTCATTTTTCTTTTTTCTTTTTAAACAACTGTGAAAAGTTCTTGTATCTCCTTGTAGAAGCTTCTGGCATTGAGTACTATAGGTTCCTGGAATGATATACTTCTATAGGTTGTGCAGAATTTTCTCTCTGGGGACTTGAGAACTAGTTTCTCATTTGAAACTTCCTCTTTATGAGGAAGAGGGGAGATCAAATGGCTCTTTGGGTTTATGCTTTTTAAAAATTTTTTTAAATATTTGTTTATTTATTTATTTTATTTTAGAGAGAGAGAATGCATAAGCAGGAGCAGGGAGGGCAGAGGGAGAGGGAAAGGGAGAGAGAATTTCAAGCAGACTCCATCCTGATTGTGGAGCCTGGAGAAGGGTCAGTTTCACAACCCTGAGATCATGACCTGAGTTGAGAGTTGGATGCTCAACCGACTGAGCCATCCCGGTGCCCCTCTTTATGCTTTTATAAACTGATAGACCATGTCACCCTATGTCCTTTACCATTTGTTTTTTTCCACATATATCATTCATGGGCTTCATCATGAAAAATCGAGTTCCCTCTGGCTTATTTAAGCAAGAAAGGGATTGACATAAAGGATCCTAAAGGGTAGTGGGGAGAATCACCTCTGAGTACAGGGTTCTAGGAGGATCACTTATGCCCAGATGCAGAAACTGCCCTGATGGAATGTCCTGAGGCTGTGGAACGCTACATGCGAGGAAACCAAATTTACTGCAAGTGCAAAGGACACCAATCCTGCTGCCCCTTTTGTGCTAGAAATTCTCTTCTGAGCTATTGGAAAACCTTCATGAGCACTGCTGCCTCCAGCACCAAACACTGCATGCTTCTGTCATTCCTCTCCCTGGGAATAAAGGGTGTCTTCCTCAGCCTGTATCATACATTGCACACTTTCAAAATACAGTGTTAGCTTAGTGTGCCTGATTGGCAGACCCTAAACCTCAGGCCTCTGTCCTCGCTGAAAGGGAGACTGGGCATTTGTGTTCTACTTTGGGGAGACTGGATTTATAATGTGGGGATTGACAGAGGAAGTTTATTCAGAAGAAAATGGGCCCTGTGAATGTGGCAGATGTCACTACTCCATCCCCTTCAATGTCTTGTTTCCAAGTAGATGAGGTAGTGATATGTGGACAAGGAAAGATGAGCAGAAACTCATTGAGCAGGTGTTGTGGGCACGCTCCCCATATCTATTGGAACTTCCTGTATTTATGTGCTGCAGATTTTCTTGTATCTAATATCCACCTCCCTTCACCCAGTGTGGGATGTTGGGGAGTTGAGATCACCCCAGTAGCAGTCATTCAATCACTGAGCCACGGTGGTAGCTAGCTTGATATCTGACACTTTATGTCTTCCTTCCCTGCCTGTCTCCCTTCTCACTTGCCTACTGGTTCTTAGTTCTCAAATATGCCACCTGCACCTCATCTCTGGTCTGCCTCAGGGGGATCCCACACTGAGACGACCCATTTGTCATAGGTGCTCTCATGTTCATTATGAGTTAATTCTCTCAGTACCGTCATGTTTAATGAGGAAAGGAGGGCTTAGTTATCATGTAGCTTCGACAGAAGGCTTCTTGCTTTCTCACTGTGAAGTGTGTTGTGGGATAGGCTGCTCCCAGGCAGGGCTGTGTCTCTGGGTCTTCTGGCTAGGCCACAAAAGCCTTCACAGTTTTTCTTTGCTGCCCCTCAGGGTATTTCAGGTGACAGAAAATCACTCCTAGGACTGTCCTCTTGCACAAATTGCTGCTCAAATACTTTCAAAGGGTCAACTCCCTTCTCTCAGAGCTCCTCTTTGCTTCTTTACAGGTAGCAGAAGACAAAAGACAGAGGGTGAAAGGGAACATTTTGGAGACCCTACAATGCCAAAAAAATGTAGGCTCTGCCTCCCAAGACTAGATTCTGTTTCAACAGAAGGAGGTAATTTCCACTTTGCTCTACAAGAAGAAATAAAGCAATCACCATTCTGTCAGTTTTCTAGTTTAAAGTTCTTTCTGGTGATTTTATGTGCAGCAGTGCCAAGACTTTGCTGGGCAGGACTACCTGCAAACCTTTCCAAAGTACCTCCATGGGAACTCTGGTAGGAACTCTTCAGAGAGAGCCTGTGTACTCTATAAAGATCAGGAAATCTCATACAAAGTTTTTGAACATGAGCTGGAACAGAATTTCAGGACCCCTTCAAAGCACGCTCTTGTAAGAATGGTCTGAACATGCGGAGAAAGATGGCCCTTCTCAAAAGATGCTGTCTTCGCAGGGCCTTGATGACCACTGGCTCCAGCTGCTGACCCAGCTTTCTGCCCCTCCATGTGAATGTGGGCTTCCCATACTCCTGCTCCTTTGCTTTTTCCAGATATAAAAGTCCTACACTCCTAACTGCAGTACCTTTTCTCTGAAAATACTTGACCCACAAGTTCCACAAACACTCTGTTTTCAAGTTATGGAAAATGGAGGCACAGAGGAGAGAAGTGATGTCTTTAGCATTATTCATGCTACCGAGGGAAGGAGAGCTGCCTTGAAAATCTCCCTTAAGAATTAGAAAGCTTTTATACCACTTAGTACTTCAGAAGGGGCCTGTGTAAAGGGTGCTTGAGGACAAACCCCACAAATACTACAGAATGTAAGGTTTTTCCCCCCCTTTCTTTAAATTCTCTGTCCAAAAATAAGGCATTGTCTTTGGGCCACCTTACCAGTACCAAATTTTGCTGAGTTCCTACTATGTGCTAGACAATGCTCTAGACCATGGGTCAGGCAGCTTCTTCTGTAAAGGGCCAAATAGTAAATATTTTAGGCTTTGCAAGCCATGTAGTCTCTCGCCTGTTCAGGTCTGCCATTACAGAGCAAAAGCGGCCATAGAGAGTATGCAGATGAATAGGCATGGCTGTGTTCTGACAAGACTTAGTTTATAAAACTTTATTCAGAAATTTGACCCACAGGCCATATTTGCCAGTCTCTGCTCTAGGCCCTGGGATACAGTCTTTATAGAACAACATCCCTGCCTTCCAGGAACCTTTCATTAAGATGAAAAGTGCTACTTTAAAATCTGAATCCTTACCAACGGGTGCGTGTGGCTTGGGATGAACATCAGCCACAGAGCAATGCATGGACTCAAAGCAGGCCTAGATGAAAGTGAAGATGGTGTGCCCTGGGAATTGTGTGAAGTGACCCAAAAATGGCTCTTAAAAGACGCTGAGGTCAAACATGCTGTTAGGAGTCTGAGTAAAATTACTTCATGTAAAGTGAGATTGACAAGGAGGAAATACTTGTAAATTGATATTTCTAGATTGATTCTGTAGATGTAATTTAAATATGTGTGTGAATGAAATTAAAATACTGTTGAAGCAGAAACTTGACTATTTAACTTACATTCTGGAAATCATATATTCAAGTTGGCCAAAGTACTTTTGGGGAAACTTTTTTTTGTGGGAAGAGGTAAATTGCCTTCTTATTTCCTCCTACAAGCTATCTCCTCAGTACCTGATTGAGTTTTGCCTGCTCAGACTCTTGCTCCTCTGTGCCCCACGGCCAGCTCTCCACAAACCTGTGACAGTCATCATTTTAAAATGGAGATCAGATCATATGACTCTGCTGGTTGGGACCCTCTGATGGCTCCCTCTCCTCACTCCCCACATTCAGAATACCGTCCAGAGTCCTTCACATGGCCCACATAGACCACAACAGCCTGGCCCTTACCTCCCTCTCCAGCCTGATCTTCCACTCCGTCTCTCCTCCCTTGCTCTGATGCAGCCAGCCCCTCTTACCTCCTTGCTGGTCCTTGACTTGGGGCCTTGCATTTTCCTTCTTTCTGCATGGTGCTTCCTCATTTCATCTAGGTCCTGCTTGAATGCCACCTTCTTGGAAAGCCTTCCCCGACTGCCCCATCTAAAGAAATCTAAAGAAATTCCTAGTCATTTTCCATCCCTTAATCTACTTTTTCTTCATAGTGCTCTTCCTACTCTCTGGCTTTGTTGTATATATATTTGCACATTTGCCAGTGTCCCCTGTGAGGGTTTTCTCTTTTTCAAAAAAATGCTGAATTCTCATTTTAGAACATGCCTTGCATATAGTAGACAGCCAATGAAGATTGAATAAGTAAATAAATAAATAATCAGATGAATATATACTATCTAGGGAGTACCAGTTATGGGCCAGACATTGTTCCTGCTTCTTCAGTGTATTTCATTATGTAACTTCTTTTTAAAAATTTTTAATTTATTTTTTATGTTTAAAGTTTTATTTATTTATTTGACAGAGAGCTAGAGAGCACAAGTAGGCAGAGCGGCAGGCAGAGGGAGAGGGAGAAGCAGGCTGTCTGCTGAGCAGGGAGCCCGATGTGGACCTGGACCCTGGGATCATGAACCTGAACTGAAGGCAGCCGCTTAACCAACTAAGCCACCCAGGCGCTCCTCATTATGTAACTTCTTTTGCATATGTCGGTCCGTGGGTGATGGACAGTGATTGGAATGAAGAGATCCCACTTCAGTGCAAATAGATTATCAATGTTATTTGAGAGTATAAAATCAATTAAAAGAAAAAAAGAATTTTATTTGTCTTGTGGGTTCCCATGTAGCTGTGGTACGGCCTCTGTTTTATCTTGGGTTATGTCTTGCCTTCGTCAGTATCTTAGAGCTGATCAGCCTCCCACTCTCTTTCCTGAGGGTAATAAGAAAATGTATGAGTTCTCTTTTTGTTTCATGTCTTCCATTTGCAGACCTCTTTTTCAACCCTCTCTGTGGAATAGAGATTCCCTTAATACACTTTTCAGGGATTTTCCATCAGTTTGGATGCCCAGAACGGGGCAATTCCACAGTCACTAAGCCCGAAGCCCACGCATGCCCTCTCTTCTGACCTAGGAAACCCTTTGGATTGCTAACCTGCATTTCCTAAGCTGATGTTTCCCTGAATGTTTGCTACTTCCTTTGCTTTAAGAATCAAGACACACCCATATAAAAAAAAATAAAAAAAAAGAATCAAGACACATGGCCTAACTCCACTGACTAATTTTGTTTCCTTTGGTATCTTTAGTGAAGTGTCCTTATCTGGAGCACCTTGTCAAAAGTTAGGACCTTCGGGCGCCTGGGTGGCTCAGTGGGTTAAAGCCTCTGCCTTCAGCTCGGGTCATGATTCCAGGGTCCTGGGATCGAGCCCCGCATTGGGGCTCTCTGCTCAGTGGGGAGCCTGCTTCCTCCTCTCTCTCTGCCTGCCTCTCTGCCTACTTGTGATCTCTGTCTGTCAAATAAATAAATAAAATCTTAAAAAAAAAAAAGCTACAAATTATCACAGTCCCAGAGCTCAAAACTGGCAGATGATTTCTTCTTTACCCTGAAGTATTGTTGGCCAGGTGGCAGAGTCACTTCACAAAGAAGGCAGCACCTGGCACGGTGACCTCTTCATTCAGTGCCTTCTTTTGTCTGCCTCTGTACTCAGTCATCCTTTATCCTGCTTATCCCACAGTCAGCTCTCCCTGTCTTAGTGTCCACCTTTGCCTTCTCTGTGTTTCCCTTTGAATGATCACATGGCTCGTCTATTGTCTTCTTGTTCCCAGCGATTGTTGTGTTAACTTTTAGGTTCCTTCAGGTACTTCATGTTGGGGCTTCCATCTTCCAAATGATGCCTCGTGTTCTCCATGTGAGTTGGCATTAATCTTGGTGATGATTCCCAGTCGGTGAAGGATTTCTTTTACCCCGTGGGTTAGGCCACATTCTAACTCTTCCTTTTTCATATTCCTTTGAGAGATTTCTCTCTAAGAAGCACATCATTTTGAACTCATCTGGTCCTCCTCTGTTTGAAATCCTTAGCCCTGTTCCTTTTTCAGGCACTCTCAGTAACTAGCCTGCCGGTAAGGTTACTTCGTCTTTGCACACAGATGCTACTTTCATGATTTAGCTCCTTGAAAGTGTGTTTTGGGTGAAGGAAAACTCTCCCTGCCATCCTCCTCCTCTCTGGCTCCTGCTAAGACTTTTCTAAGGGAACATTTAGGCCTTGGTACCTTCATCAAGATGAGCTGGCCTGTGTATAGAGCAAGGACATACAGCTCTTTTGATTTTAATGCTGACTGGGTCATTGCCATTCTCTGCTGTTTTTGAGAGATAATGCTTTAGGGGCTGAATTGCTGTCTTGGTAAATGTGCCATCAGAGAGTGCTTTGTTAAATGAAATTCTTTCCTTTTAAATTTGACTGTTATCCTGGATATTCCTTAGAGTTTGTTTTAAGAATCATGAATATTTAGACAGGCTTTTCTTCAGATTTACCATAAGGTATTAAATACTCATTGCAAAAAATGTATGAATGTAGAAATGTATAAAGAAGCAGCAATGAAAACAACAACAACAACAACTACAATAACTCATTCAAATCACTGTCCTTATAGAAGGAGTAGATATCAGTACTGGAAGGGATCTTATTCCCCTTCCAGTCTGACTGCTCCAAACTGATGCACGTATCTCCTACAATTTTCCTAGGAAGTGCTGTGAAGCTTCTGTTCTCAGGGCTCTGACCTTTGCTCTGTGATTTCTTCCCCCTTCTCTGTAGGTTTAAATAATTCCTTCTTTCAAGTCCCTTTCCTAAAGCCTTATTTAATCCCTTCATGTGGATATATTTGGTTTACTCTTTCATCCATTTACTTATGTTCATTTCAGTAGGGTAATACAATGTTTGTGAAAGATAGATGGCGAGTGAAATTTTCCATTTTAAAGATAATAGCATAATAGTACTTTTCTTTCTTTTTCTTTTTTTTCTTCCTTTTTTTTGGGGGGGGGGTTTATTTGTTTTTGTAGTTAGAGATTTTATATTGTGGAAGAGAGGAGTTGTTCTCTTTCTTTCTTCTTCTTTTGGTCTCGGGACCTTAACATTTCACTATGCTTTTGGTACTGTAAAGGTACAGTGCAGATCCTGCTTGGAAAAAACAGTTTGAGGCTATGATGAAAGAGCCAAACTCAAAATGATGTAATGTCTTATTATTGTGACAGAGCTGTAACTCTGCAGAGATTGTTTTGATACTGGCTACGAGAGGAAGGAAGGATTTCCTCCTCCACCTGGAGGGAAGGGGCTGTGACAGGCAGTGGTTCCTAAGTGGGAAGCTTCTGTCCATGGAAGTAGTAAGTTGGCTTTGAAACATGTGTGGTGTATGTATTGGAGGATTATGAGAGAGATGCCTCTAGGGGCATGATTCACAGACCCTGGAAACAGTGATTGCTCCCACTGTGTTTTGTGGGTCTTCCCTGTGTTGTAACTCCCCTCAGGTACCCCGAAGTCTTTAGTAAAACTCTGCTGAATACCATAGCCAACCTGAGCCTTGTGCTGGGAGACTACAGGAGAGTCAGTGTCCTCACTTGGGAATACTTGGTACTGAGAGTGCTTAGGTGACCCGAAGAAGCTGGCTATTCCAAACAGTTACGCCCAGAGAAGATTAGAGTAGGAATCCAGATCCAGACATGACAAGTAGCAGCCAACACGGCCCCTGGGATGCAGATATATCCATCCCTTAGACACCCCAAAAATATCGAGGGAGAAAAGCCAGGGTAAACACTGGACTTTTCAGCAATCAGGATAAGGTTAAGCAAGAAGTCCACACCATTGTTTTGGAAACAGTACGGATAAAAGGAAAGGGCATTGCCAGAATTAGAGGTGGAAGACTGCTTGATGGTGCATGTGTTCAGCAAATATTTGTGAGCCCCCACTCTGTGCTGGCACTCTGATAGGCACAGGGAATACAAACATGTCTAAGACACAGTCCCTGTCCTGAAAAAATTCATAATATCACAAACACACATTGAATTATCTTTTTTTTTTTTTAATTTATTTGACAGACAGAGATCACAAGTAGGCAGAGAGGCAGGCAGAGAGAGAGAGGAGGAAGCAGACTCCCTGCTGAGCACAGAGTCCGATGCAGGGCTCCATCCCAGGACCCTGAGATCACAACCTGAGCCGAAGGCAGAGGCTTTAACCCACTGAGCCACCCAGGTGCCCCCACATTGAATTATCTTGATAGTAACATGGAAATACAACACAACAAAGCAAATGTTGTGATAGAGGTGTATATACAACACCACTCGAGTACAAAACATAGGCAACCTGACTTTGCCTAAGAGAGTGGGAAGGCTTAGGAAATGTTCAAGGAGGAGGTGCTGTTTAACCTGAGTCTAAAGGGTGAATAGGAGCTGAGACAAAATGGTGAGAAGAATTTCAGGCAAAGAGAAGAATATGAGCTTCTCTAGAGGTGTGAAAGAGCATGGCTTTTGTGGGAAGTGGAGTAGTTTAGCAGAAAGGAAGGGTAGAAGACCTGATTGGAGTGGGCTACTTGGGAAGGGGATAGATGAGAGAAGTGTCTGTAGAAATAGGTAAGAATTTATATGATACACTAAGGTTTTTGGATTGTATGCATATAATGAAGTATAAGTTTTAAAAATGTATGCCAGGAGTTACAGGATCAACTGTGCCTTTAAAAATAAATAGTTCTGTGCCAAAATGAAGGATGTCTTAAGTTGGATTCCCTAGAAGCGGAACCTGAGATGGGGATTCTTATGGTTTCTGAAGGGTCGCTCTCAGAGGAAACAATTAAAGGAGTGGGGGAAAGTAGGACAGAGCAGTGGAAGAAGCTGGGCAGAGATGTGGTTTCAGCAAGAATCTAGACTCAGTTTGATCTCAGGGGGCTCTGGAGCATGAACTACATCTCGGAAGTTGTCCTGCTGTGCCCAAGGGGAATGGTGGCATCCCATGCATCTTCAGGTAAGATGATTTCATCAGCTGTGGATAGTCTTCCAGAAAAGGGTGTAAACATGAACTGTTAGCCACTTGAACATGCAGCATCTGGGGGACAAGTGCATCAGTTGGTAAAGGGAACTTGTGGGGCTCCAGGAGTATCAGCTGTAGAAAATGAATAAGAGCATCATCCCACTGCAAGTGAAGAAACAACTAGGAGTTGTCAGGAAAAGTATGAAAAGTGTGGAGAGAGGAAAGAGGGTGGATTTCAGATATCTCTGAGGTAGAATTTCACCAGATTCCAGTTGGATATGATGGTGGTTGAGGAGGAGTGCCTTCTTAGTTTGGGACATGAGTAACTGGGTGCCTGGTTTCTGGGTGCTACTCTCTGACTTCCGTGACTTCCATGATTAGCATGGGGTAGATTTGTGAGTAATGATGCTGAGTTTGGATTGCTCTCATTATATTAAGGTTTCTTGCCAAACATCCAGGGAGTGATGATCAGTGGATAGGTGGGAAATCCATTGCTGTAGCTCAGGGGAACTGAGCTGCAGAGTTTCAGACATCATCAGGGAGATCTGGCAGAAAAAGCTAGGGGGTGGATGAGATTGCCCAGGGAGAGGAAGATAAGACAGACAATGCTGAAGACAACTCCTGCAGTGCCTTGTATCCTCAGAAGCTTAGAATATGTTAAATTGAATTTCATATATTAATGAGGTGCTCATTCTAGCTCCTAGACTCAATTTCTTATCAGATTTCTATTGACAATGAATTAATGAATTGAAAATGAAGTTGTCCTTCTTGAAAGTGTTTGTTGAGTGAGAGTTATCACTGGATCATTGGTTTTCACTTTCTGCTCTCAGCCTGAAGTTTCAACCAGGAATCTGAGTGCTGAGCCCCTGAACTGAGTCCTTACATATCACTTCCCTTCAGAGTTGGCTGTGTGGGGTTCCAAAAGGGTATGCAGGTGTCTCTATGGACCTTCTCCTTCTAGACACTTCTGGGTATGTCTGGGGCAGGGCACCTGAGCAGATCTTTGAAAAACAGGGGAGCAATACTTTTATCCACACAGCCCTAGACACCTCACTCCTGGGGATAACAGGATAGGAAAAATGTCTTCTACTGTCATCAGCTTTTATAGTTTCCAACCTTAGGGATTCCCAGAGGGTTTTGGGGGAGGTACCAGGCTGTCCTTTGATAAGGCAAATGGGTGGGGCAAAAACATTTAGGTGCCAAGTTTTTGATTTGCCAAATAAGTATGAAATGGCATTAGGATAAAATTCTGGCAATGCCACATGTTGGGGCTATGGAAAGACAGATTTTCATGTTGACTCAAAACCCTTGCCTTTTTTTTCTGGTGTCTCAAACTGCCCTACTGACTGTCCACCTGAGGAGTGATATCGCCTGTAATTTCTGAATAGCTCACTAATGCTCCTGGAGGATGTGATGGAGGGGCATGCACTGTGGACATGTTCTGTGTTACACGGCTCCACATCAGGCAGCTGATAGATGCTGATTTATGCCACAAAATATTGGCATATTCTGATGAAGTACACTGTTAGGAGACATTTTGGCAGACTAATATTTCCATCCCCGTGTAACAGAAACATTTTCATTGACATTCTTAAGTTATGCTGCTCTATTGTAAAAAAAAAAAAAAAAAAAAAAAACCCAACAAACCTCAGCATTTAAAATTTCTATTGAGGTATAATTTACATACAGTAAAATTTGGTAATTCCATGGATCCAGTTTGATGAATCTATCCCACATCAAGGCACACAACAACTCTGTTACCAGAGAAAGTTTTCTCCTGCCTCTTTCTTTTCTTTTTTTTTTTTTAAAGTAAGCTCTATGTGGAATCTTTTGGATTTTTCTACATAGAGTATCATGTTGTCTGCGAAGAGTGAAAATCCGACTACTTCTTTGCTGTTTTGGATGACTTTTCTTTTTTTTTTTTAATTTTTTATTTTTTATAAACATATATTTTTATCCCCAGGGGTACAGGTCTGTGAATCGCCAGGTTTACACACTTCACAGCACTCACCAAAGCACATACTGTCCCCAGTGTCCATAACCCCACCCCCCTTCTCCCAACCCCCCTCCCCCCAGCAAACCTCAGTTTGTTTTGTGAGATTAAGAGTCACTTATGGTTTGTCTCCCTCCCAATCCCATCTTGTTTCATTTATTCTTCTCCTACTCACTTAAGCCCCCGTGTTGCATCACCACTTCCTCATATCAGGGAGATCATATGATAGTTGTCTTTCTCCGCTTGACTTATTTCACTAAGCATGATACGCTCTAGTTCCATCCATGTTGTCGCAAATGGTAAGATTTCGTTTCTTTTGATGGCTGCATAGTATTCCATTGTGTATATATACCACTTCTTCTTTATCCATTCATCTGTTAATGGACATCTAGGTTCTTTCCATAGTTTGGCTATTGTGGACATTGCTGCTATAAACATTCAGGTGCACGTGCCCCTTCAGATCACTACGTTTGTATCTTTAGGGTAAATACCCTGTAGTGCAATTGCTGGGTCATAGGATAGCTCTATTTTCAACTTTTTGAGGAACCTCCATGCTGTTTTCCAGAGTGGTTGCACCAGCTTGCATTCCTACCAACAGTGTAGGAGGGTTCCCCTTTCTCCACATCCTCGCCAGCATCTGTCATTTCCTGACTTGTTGATTTTAGCCATTCTGACTGGTGTGAGGTGATATCGCATTGTGGTTTTGATTTGTATTTCCCTGATGCCAAGTGATATGGAGCACTTTTTCATGTGTCTGTTGGCCATCTGGATGTCTTCTTTGCAGAAATGTCTGTTCATGTCCTCTGCCCATTTCTTGATTGGATTATTTGTTCTTTGGGTGTTGAGTTTGCTAAGTTCTTTATAGATTTTGGACACTAGTCCTTTATCTGATATGTTGTTTGCAAATATCTTCTCCCATTCTGTCAGTTGTCTTTTGATTTTGTTAACTGTTTCCTTTGCTGTGCAAAAGCTTTTGATTTTGATAAAATCCCAATAGTTCATTTTTGCCCTTGCTTCCCTTGCCTTTGGCAGTGTTCCTAGGAAGATGTTGCTGTGACTGAGGTCGAAGAGGTTGCTGCCTGTGTTCTCCTCAAGGATTTTGATGGATTCCTTTCGCACATTGAGGTCCTTCATCCATTTTGAGTCTATTTTTGTGTGTGGTGTAAGGAAATGGTCCAATTTCATTTTTCTGCATGTGGCTGTCCAATTTTCCCAGCACCATTTATTGAAGAGGCTGTCTTTTTTCCATTGGACATTCTTTCCTGCTTTGTCGAAGACTAGTTGACCATAGAGTTGAGGGTCTATTTCTGGGCTCTCTATTCTGTTCCATTGATCTATGTGTCTGTTTTTGTGCCAGTACCATGCTGTCTTGATGATGACAGCTTTTTAATAGAGCTTGAAGTCCGGAATTGTGATGCCACCAACTTTGGCTTTCTTTTTCAATATCCCTTTGGCTATTCGAGGTCTTTTCTGGTTCCATATAAATTTTAGTATTATTTGTTCCATTTCTTTGAAAAAGATTGATGGTACTTTGATAGGAATTGCATTAAATGTGTAGATTGCTTTAGGTAGCATAGACATTTTCACAATATTTATTCTTCCAATCCAGGAGCATGGAACATTTTTCCATTTCTTTGTGTCTTCCTCAATTTCTTTCATGAGTACTTTATAGTTTTCTGAGTAGAGATTCTGTGTCTCTTTGGTTAGGTTTATTCCTAGGTATCTTATGGTTTTGGGTGCAATTGTAAATGGGATTGACTCCTTAATTTCTCTTTCTTCTGTCTTGCTGTTGGTGTAGAGAAATGCAACTGATTTCTGTGCATTGATTTTATATCCTGACACTTTACTGAATTCCTGTACAAGTTCTAGAAGTTTTGGAGTGGAGTCTTTTGGGTTTTCCACATATAGTATCATATCATCTGCGAAGAGTGATAATTTGACTTCTTCTTTGCCAATTTGGATGCCTTTAATTTCCTTTTGTTGTCTGATTGCTGAGGCTAGGACTTCTAGTACTATGTTGAATAGCAGTGGTGATAATGGACATCCCTGCCGTGTTCCTGACCTTAGCGGAAAAGCTTTCAGTTTTTCTCCATTGAGAATGATATTTGCGGTGGGTTTTTCATAGATGGCTTTGATGATATTGAGGTATGTGCCCTCTATCCCTACACTTTGAAGAGTTTTGATCAGGAAGGGATGCTGTACTTTGTCAAATGCTATTTCAGCATCTACTGAGAGTATCATATGGTTCTTGTTCTTTCTTTTATTGATGTGTTGTATCACATTGACTGATTTGCGGATGTTGAACCAACCTTGCAGCCCTGGAATAAATCCCACTTGGTCGTGGTGAATAATCCTTTTAATGTACTATTGAATCCTATTGGCTAGTATTTTGGTGAGAATTTTCGCATCTGTGTTCATCAAGGATATTGGTCTATAGCTCTCTTTTTTGATGGGATCCTTGTCTGGTTTTGGGATCAAGGTGATGCTGGCCTCATAAAATGAGTTTGGAAATTTTCCTTCCATTTCTATTTTTTGGAACAGTTTCAGGAGAATAGGAATTAGTTCTTCTTTAAATGTTTGGTAGAATTCCCCCGGGAAGCCGTCTGGGCCTGGGCTTTTGTTTGTTTGGAGATTTTTAATGACTGTTTCAATCTCCTTACTGGTTATGGGTCTGTTCAGGCTTTCTATTTCTTCCTGGTTCAGTTGTGATAGTTTATATGTTTCTAGGAATGCATCCATTTCTTCCAGATTGTCAAATTTGTTGGCGTAGAGTTGCTCATAGTATGTTCTTATAATAGTTTGTATTTCTTTGGTGTTAGTTGTGATCTCTCCTCTTTCATTCATGATTTTATTTATTTGGGTCCTTTCTCTTTTCTTTTTGATAAGTCTGGCCAGGGGTTTATCAATCTTATTGATTCTTTCAAAGAACCAGCTCCTAGTTTCTTTGATTTGTTCTATTGTTTTTTTGGTTTCTATTTCATTGATTTCTGCTCTGATCTTTATGATTTCTCTTCTCCTGCTGGGCTTAGGGTTTCTATTTTGTTCTTTCTCCAGCTCCTTTAGGTGTAGGGTTAGGTTGTGTACCTGAGACCTTTCTTGTTTCTTGAGAAATGCTTGTACCGCTATATATTTTCCTCTCAGGACTGCCTTTGTTGTGTCCCACAGATTTTGAACCGTTGTATTTTCATTTTCATTTGTTTCCATGATTTTTTTCAATTCTTCTTTAATTTCCCGGTTGACCCATTCATTCTTTAGAAGGATGCTGTTTAGTCTCCATGTATTTGGGTTCTTTCCAAACTTCCTCTTGTGGTTGAGTTCTAGCTTCAGAGCATTGTGGTCTGAAAATATGCAGGGAATGATCCCAATCTTTTGATACCGGTTGAGTCCTGATTTAGGACCAAGGATGTGATCTATTCTGGAGAATGTTCCATGTGCACTAGAGAAGAATGTGTATTCTGTTGCTTTGGGATGAAATGTTCTGAATATATCTGTGATGTCCATCTGGTCCAGTGTGTCGTTTAAGGCCTTTATTTCCTTGTTGATCTTTTGCTTGGATGATCTGTCCATTTCAGTGAGGGGAGTGTTAAAATCCCCTACTATTATTGTATTATTGTTGATGTGTTTCTTTGATTTTGTTATTAATTGGTTTATATAGTTGGCTGCTCCCACGTTGGGGGCATAGATATTTAAAATTGTTAGTTCTTCTTGGTGGACAGACCCTTTGAGTATGATATAGTGTCCTTCCTCATCTCTTATTATAGTCTTTAGCTTAAAATCTAATTGATCTGATATAAGGATTGCCACTCCTGCTTCCTTCTGATATCCATTAACATGGTAAGTTCTTTTCCACCCCTTCACTTTAAATCTGGAGGTGTCTTTGGGCTTAAAATGAGATTCTTGTAGGCAACATATAGATAGGTTTTGTTTTTTTATCCATTCTGATACCCTGTGTCTTTTGACAGGGGCATTTAGCCCATTTACATTCAGGGTAACTATTGAGAGATATGAATTTAGTGCCATTGTATTGCCTGTAAGGTGACTGTTACTGTATATGGTCTCTGTTCCTTTCTGATCTACCACTTGTAGGCTCTCTCTTTGCTTAGAGGACCCCTTTCAAGATTTCCTGTAGAGCTGGTTTGGTGTTTGCAAATTCTTTCAGTTGTTGTTTGTCCTGGAAGCTTTTAATCTCTCCTTCTATTTTCAATGATAGCCTAGCTGGATATAGTATTCTTGGCTGCATGTTTTTCTCATTTAGTGCTCTGAAAATATCATGCCAGCTCTTTCTGGCCTGCCAGGTCTCTGTGGATAAGACAGGTGCCAATCTAATATTTTTACCATTGTATGTTACGGACTTCTTTTCCCAGGCTGCTTTCAGGATTTTCTCTTTGTCACTAAAACTTGTAAATTTTACTATTAGGTGACGGGGTGTGGGTCTATTCTCATTGATTTTGAGGGGCGTTCTCTGAACCTCCTGAATTTTGATGCTCGTTCCCTTTGCCATATTGGGGAAATTCTCCCCAATAATTCTCTCCAGTATACCTTCTGCTCCCCTCTCTCTTTCTTCTTCTTCTGGAATCCCAATTATTCTAATGTTGTTTCGTCTTATGGTGTCACTTATCTCTCGAATTCTCCCCTCGTGGTCCAGTAGCTGTTTTTCCCTCTTTTGCTCAGCTTCTTTATTCTCTGTCATTTGGTGTTCTATATCGCTAATTCTTTCTTCTGCCTCATTTATCCAAGCAGTTAGAGCCTCCATTTTTGATTGCACCTCATTAATAGCTTATTTGATTTCAACTTGGTTAGATTTTAGTTCTTTTATTTCTCCAGAAGGGGCTTTTATATCTCCCGAGAGGGTTTCTCTAATATCTTCCATGCCTTTTTCGAGCCCGGCTAGAACCTTGAGAATTGTCATTCTGAACTCTAGATCTGACATATTACCGATGTCTGTATTGATTAGGTCCCTAGCCTTTGGTACTGCCTCTTGTTCTTTTTTTGGTGGTGAATTTTTCTGCCTTGTCATTTTGTCCAGATAGAGTATATGTAGGAGCAAGTAAAATACTAAAATTGTGGCAACAACCCCAGGAAAATATGCTTTAACCAAATCAGAAGAGATCTCAATTCGTGAGGGGGGAGAAAGGGGATAAAAAGAGGTTCAAAAGGAAAGAAAGAAAAAAGAAAGAATTAAAAAAAGAAAACGAATAAAGAAAAGTATAAAAAATAATAAATATATATATTAGATAAACTAGTTAAAAAACATTAAAAAAGGAAAGGGTAAAAGTTAAAAAAATTTTAGCAGAAGAAGAGAAAAAGAATGAAAAGGAAAAAAATTAAATTAACTGCAAGACTAAAAAAATCACAGGGAGAAAGCCATGAGTTCCGTGTTTTGCCTTCTCCTTCTCTGGAATTCTGCTGCTCTCCTTGGTATTGAAACCACACTCCTTGGTAGGTGAACTTGGTCTCGGCTGGATTTCTTGTTGATCTTCTGGGGGAGGGGCCTGTTGTAGTGATTCTCAAGTGTCTTTGCCCCAGGCGGAATTACACCGCCCTTACCAGGGGCCGGGGTGAGTAATCCCCTCGAGTTTGCTTTCAAGAGTTTTTGTTCCCTGAGCGCTTTCCATAGAGTTCCGGAGGACTGGTATGAAAATGGCGGCCTCCTGGTCTCGGGCCTGGAGGAGCTGAGAGCCCGGGGCCCCACTCCTCAGTGCGCCTTCAGAGAACAGCGCCCAGTAACTCCCGTCTGCCTGACCTCCGGCTGCGCTCTGAGCTCACCAAGCCTGCGACCGGTTCAAGGTAACCCCAAGCTGCGAGCTTACTGTCGGCTCTGTCTCTGTAGCCGGCTTTCCCGTTCTAACACCTGCAAGCTCTGCGACACTGAAACTCCCCCGATCCTTCTGTGACCCTGCGGGACCTGAGGCCACGCTGACCCCGTGTGGGCTTCGCCCCGGTTCAGCCTCTGGAGCGATGTCCCTCAGTCAAATAAATAAATAAAATCTTTAAAAAAAAAAAAAAAAAGTCCTGATTTTCTGCGCCGTTGCTCCGCCGCTTGCCGGGAGCCGGCCCTTCCCCGCGGGGTCTATCTTCCCGTCGCTTTGGCTTCACTTTGCCAGTCCTACCTTTCAGAAAGTGGTTGTTTTTCTGTTTCTAGAATTGCTGTTCTTCTTCTCTTCGATCTGCCGATGGATTTGCAGGTGTTTGCAATCTTTAGATAAGCTATCTAGCTGATCTCCGGCTAGCTGAAGTAGTCTCAGCCTGCTACTTCTCCGCCATTTTGACTCCTCCCCTATAAACCCCTTTTATTTCTTTTTAAGGAGGGCACCTCTGTATGATTTCATGTAATGAGGACTGAGTGTTAAATGCAACTTATGAAACACTAAACTTTACCCTGAACCTAATAATACATTATATGTTAACTAACTTTAATTTATGTAAAAAAAAACCCCAAACTTAAACCAAGCAAACAAAAAGGTAAGCTCCGTGGCCAATGTGGAGCTAGAACTCAGGACCCCAAGATCAAGAATCACATGTTCTACCAACTGATCCAGCCAGGTACCCCCTTCTAGCCCCTTTATAGTCAGTTCCCTCCCTTGACCCCTAGGCCCAGACAACCACTGATCTGCTTCTGTCACTATAGTTTCACCGTTTTCTGGAATATTTATTTATTTATTTAACCTTTTCTGGAATTTAAAGATGGCAAATGTAAAGGGAAGAATTATCTCCTGTTAGGTTAGGTGAAATAATAGCATGACTAATCTTAAGAAAATCTGCAGATATACAAGATTTTACATGCTTATAGAGATCATATCTTTTAGAAAGTAAGGCAAAAGAGAATGGTCTGTTCAATAGGATGTGGCCTTTGGTCAGAAGAGGAGCAGGCTCTTCCTATAACCCTGAAGTCACTTGGACAATTGCCATTATTATCAGGATTATTCATACCATAAACATCTAGATCATTTGGGCTTCAGTGCTTTTTTGGGACCTCAAGCTTCTGAGTGATTGAACTTTCTTTCTTAATGAAGGTTGGTGTAATAACTTGTCTTTTGGGGTCCTGGGGCCTAGGCAGAGTGATTACTAACCAAACAACCAGCTGGAGATGGAAATACAGTTCAGTCTCTCAATTTGGGATATCTTTTAGAAACAGCTGCCTGGGTTGCATAGCATGGTGGCCCCAGGATCCTTCCTCCTTCTTCATTCACTTGCTCCTGCAGCATGCAGGTGACTGAACTATCTCCCATCTCATTTCCAGCACTTCTGCATCATCCATCATGAGGGCTGTGAATGGCAGGACAGATGGGGAGAAGGAAAGGGGAATGAGAAGGTGACTCTGTGCCACCCTCCCCTGCTGAGGCTGGTTTTTGTTGTTGTTGTTGTTTGTTTGTTTTGTTTTGTGTGTGTGGGTTTTTTTTTTTTTTTAAGTTTTCAATTTCATCTTCTCCTCAAACATTCCTCTGCAACCAGATCTCACCTGGATTTTCACTCCAGAGCCTCCAGCTCTGCACTAGGCTATGCTTCTGTGATGATGAAATATCCAGGAAAGTTTAAATCTTGGTGGTCTCCCAGTCCTTTCAGTGCAGAGATCATACGTCTGTCTGGATCTGTGTGAGCCAGAGGGAAAAACAGTATGTTTGTGTGGACTTGGGAGGGGAGGAGAGGAAAGAGCAAAAGGAATGGATTTACTATGCATGGGTTTTGAGGTAGGCATTGGGTCCTGCACTTTAATATGATGTCTCTAATTTAAGAGCAATCTCTATTTGAACCATTCGTAGAAGGGAGGGTAACTAGTACTTACTGAGCAGCAAGCATTGTACTGGTCTTTATTACTCTTTCATGGAGAGGAAATGGAGGCTCAGAAAAGTTGAGTGAGTTGCCTGAGGTCCCACAACTGGTCAGTGATGTCTTTTTTCCACATTTTTTAGGGAAGAGACCCTGTTTTGGAGTTGTAGGTGGTGACAGTGGAAAGGGTCAATTTCTGGAGTCCAAAGAATTAATGAAAGAGGGTGAGCAGGCTGTATGCATGGGAATTCACGTGAGTACCTGGGGCTGCTGCATGAGAGGTAGCCTTTTGCCCTCTGGAGACCTCTCCCCTTTTCTCAGCTTTCCTCTTGTTCTCTGCCACAGTAACCATCATTGTTCTGGAGCTGGGGGAGGTGAGCTTCCAGTCCCACTTCCTGGCAAGTAAAGGAGGTCACCCTATCTCACTGATCCTGAGGGCACTATGTTCCTGGGAACACATGGGAACTCTGATTCCATTCTCCCATGGCATCACTGATGGACACATTTATTACCAGCCTCTTTAGAATGCAGTGTCGGATTTATGCTCACCGGGTTCACACCACCTGAGGTGTTCTGATGCCACCTGGATGTTTGTAGCCACTGATTCAATTTGCTAGAAATACACCGTGGATCATCTGAACACTGAAACCTTTCTTACCTTTGTTCCCTTGAGTGGCAGAGCTAGGCTACCTTAATCTACAGGGTGGTAGTGTAAAAGGATTACTGTCTAACCTAGACCTGTGTCTGATCACTTCCTGAGTTCATTTGATTACATAACATATTCTCACTTGTGCCTTGATGTTGTGATAGGCTGCAGCTTCTAAAAAAGTAGGATGGAAGCTGGACAGGAAGGATAGCCTTTTTTCATGCTCTCATTCCTTCCTCTGGATCTGTTGGTGATCAGGGATGGGGAGGAAGGAAGACAGCCTGCAGAGACATAGTACATAGCCCTACTCTTCCTTCTTCCCATGGGTTCAGAAGAGTGGAAGGTGGGGCTCTGAGCAGTAGGATACATATCATGTGTATCATGGTTTCCCAATGATGGGTCATTGTCTGGCCCTTAAATATTTCCATATGTTGTTTTCTTTTGCCTTGAAGTTTAGAAAAATATATCTGCAGACTCATGGAGGTGTTAGCGGCATTCTCTGAGAGCAGCTACTGTCTTCTGAGAGACCCCTCCCCTCTTTTATAGGATAGGGCCTATAGGAAAATCAGGACTTGTATCAGGGTGAGCAGGCAAGGTACCTGGAGTGCAAGCTTTAAGATAGTGCTCATTCTCAAGGATGTGGAAGTACAGGGTTGGCACAGAGAATTTCCTCGTAAAATTTTGTGCCCTGGGGGCTTTGCTTGCCTCCCTCTAGTCTCAGCCTTGTTAGAAATTTGTATATCACAGAAGTGACCCTCAGAAGACACATACATTTCATTAGTACAGAGAGAGAGAGAGCCCACAGCACTTTACCCCTTTGACAAAGTGGGCCTATTCTGTTGTCATTGGTATGGAAAATAAACTGTAATCAGCTGTCTCGGGTCTGATTTGAACATATTCGTTTTCCTGAGGGACGTGTCAGCAGGTACAACCCACATGCCAGGCAGGGACTAAGGAGATAACAGCAACGATGCTAATTTGAAAATACTTCTGTGGCACTTAGCAGGGTGTGATTTTAATTCATTTTTTGTCCCTTGGTAATCATAAAATGCTTTCAGCCTGTGAATATCCATTTTTGACCAGCCTGCTCATACTTTATCTGGGGACCACATTTAATGGCCATGGTGGTGATGGGGTGCACAGGGGAATTGTGTAAGTTACAGATATTTGCTTTGTGGAGAGAAACATTTCCACTGATGCTAATTCACATGGCTGTTCTGTGCAAGGAACTGTAGATCTGAATGCTTGCCTGTATCCAAGTATTGTTTGTACGTACATGCACACCCCAAGCTAATACTTGCCTAGCCACTCTGAGTTTGATTCAAAGTTTTATTAAAATTGTTTTATTTGGGCGCCTGGGTGGCTCAGCGGGTTAAGGCCTCTGCCTTCAGCTCAGGTTATGATCCCAGGGTCCTGGGATTGAGCCCCACATCGGGCTCTCTGCTCCGCAGGGAGCCTGCGTCCTCCTCTCTCTCTGCCTGCTTCTCTGCCTACTTGTGATCTCTGTCAAATAAATAAATAAAATCTTTAAAAAAATTGTTTTATTTGATTCTTGGAATAATTCTATGAATTTTACTGAAGCCCCTTGGTGCCATGGAAAAAATATAATCTATGCTGGATTGCTTGAATTCCATCTTTTCCACTTAACTGGTTGTGTGACCTGGGGCAAGTTATATAATCTTTCAGCCTCAGTTTCCTCAGCAGAAAAATAGGGATAATCATGCCTAAGGTCCGGCTACTGGGAGGATTAAATGAGCAAGGCACAAACAGCACCTGGTACCTAGTGGGAACTCAGTGGGTGTTGGTTCTTTCTTCCCCCTGTTCCAGACTGGGGCCAGCAGTCTTTTCTCTATATCCCAGCCATCTCTGTCTTGACAGTCCCTCTAGTTTTGAGGAACTGATGATGTAAATGGTTCTCCCACAGGCCCAAGTATGACAGGGCGATCCCTCTCAGCTGGAAATCTGCTCAGGTAACCCAGGGTAAAGGGTATTTGCTGAGATTTTTAGATGGAAGTCTCAGGGGGGTTGGGAGGTGGGGTGGGCTGGGGCAGGGCACTTCTCCAAGTTGCACTCCTGGGCTGCCTCTCTCCCTCCTTCCAGCAGGTGCCTGCATCAGACTCACCCAGAAGAGAGGCAAATTGGTTGCCTCCTGCAGGCCCCTTAATGATTCCTGTACCTCTTCACTCTGAGTGGACAGTCTCTATTTTTCTTTTCTTTTTCCCCACCTCTTTGCTTCTATCCTCTCTGCTCTTTACCTGGCTTCAGGGACCTTCTGGCTGCTTCTCGAAAGTCCTGACTTCCCGTGGCAGCCCTGTAGCCACCAGGACTTGAGAACATGAGGAGCTAGTTCTGTGTTCCTTTTGTTTTCGTTGCCTCCCTTGGGGCCAGGAGACACTGTCTGGTTTGCCGAGTCCAGAGGAGACACTGGTGATTTTATTTTCTAACCAAAGCAGTGTCAAATGGTAGGACTCCCCAGCACTGTCTCAGGTCCATTAGGGAGTTATTGTTTAGATTGAAAGAGCTTCCCACATTCCTCAAGCAGACCCAGTCTGGGATGACTGGAGAAAGAGTCAGAGGATCAGATTATGTGTCCTGGCTCTGTGGTTCACTGGCTTGGAACAGCCATGTAGCCTGGTTGAACCTCAGTTTTCCTCACATGTTAAATGGGAAGGATAGCAACAAACTGACAGGATTTTTATGAATAAAGAAAGCAGGTAGATGGCTTTCACACTGAAGAGCAGGAAGACGTTAATATTATGGACCATTGCAAGTTCTCTCAATTATTCTCATGCTTAGAGGGTGAATTTTGGTCAGACATTTCTGGGCCACACTCTTGGATGCCTTCCTTCTTTCCTCCCTACAGGAGTTCCAAGGGAGATGATAGATCACCTACTGTATTCAGTGGGAATGGGAAGATCTGACCACAGACACATGTCTCTCTCATTCTAGAAGCCCTCCAGGTGCTTTGGGGGAATTACTGGGCAGAGGCTCTTAAAGGTTCTTATTAACTAATTTGCCCAGTGACAAAAGTGCTGCCGCATGCGAGTTAATATTACTGTTCCAGACAGGTAAACGCCTGGCTCTTAGGGGTGGAGAATTGAGCAACATCTCCTCTTTCCTTCATGCCACCACCCTGTGTTCCCTCCTGGCCTCTCCGTGCACACCATCTTCCTTTCAGTCTCCCTTCTTTCTAATGATCACAGCTGCTCGTGATGTCCTTAGGGAGAATGGAGGAAGTAGGCTCCTTTGCTGCCAAATCCAACCTCTGGGTCATTTATTACTTCAGAAGATACTTTGCTATTAAAGCGCAAAGGCTCATGTTTTCCTTTTCCTTACGGAACAAATTCCATCATAGTCATGGCTACACAATTAGATGTAAGGGAGCAGAGCGAACACCTGACAAGACTGCCCCTCATTTAGGGGGAGTTCTGACAGATGCCCGTGATTTGCTTCTTGAAGCAGCAGATGGTGCACTGTTGGGATATGCCTCTCTCTCCCTCCTACCTGCCCTGTCTCCCTCCCTCCTACCCCCCCTCCTACCCTCCCTCCCTCTTTCCTTTCATTCTTTCCTCTCTCCCTTCTTTCCTTCTCTCCCTCCCTCCTACCCTCCTACCCTCCCTCTATCTTTCCTTTCATTATTTCCTCTCTCCCTTCTTTCCTTCTCTCCTTCCTGCCAGCAGACACTTCTCCTAAGCATTAAAAATAGAAAAATTTTTGAAAAAATGTAAATAAAGAGCAAGAGGGGATATCCTTTTTGCCCCTATAAGCATAAAATGACTTAAATAAGGGTTTCTTTGAAAGAAAACACAAGGTCATTCATTATTTAGATTTTATATAGCACTGAATTAAAACAATTAGAATACTAGGGACAATCACCATTTTTCTTCATCGTATGAAGTGTGTCCTCAAAGTAGAACAGTTATTAGTCACATTCTTTTCATTTATTCTTTAAGAGTGTTAGAATTAATTTTTATCATTGGGCACAGAGCTCACTAGCATGGCCAAAGCAGCAAAGAAATCACTGACGTACTTCCCAGGGGGCTGTTTCCAGACCCCACCTTGACCTCTCTGAGACTTCCACCGCTGCTCTGTGCCCTTAATGACTGGTCATCCAGGGATGGGTCAATCAAGTCTCACGCTGTCATGGGGGCAAAAGGACAAGCTGAGAAGCCATTTGTATCATTTTACAGAGAACAGGGTTAAAGATGGCAAAGTATGAGGGCTTCTTAAAGACAGCTCGGGGGAACATTAGGGCCCATAAGTATCTGGCTTAACTTATGCCTTGTGACCTCACAGGATACTATCCCTTCTTTGTACGACAGAGCCCTGTTCTGGTAAACACTCTGTTTAAGGTGATTAAAATGGGTCTTGTATTTTTCATCTACCCTTCCTCTATGCGTCATTTTATTCCTGTATTCATGTAGCTCCTGACCTTTTCTTAGCTTCTGCATTTCTAGAACCAGTCGATGGATGGGACTTCTCTGGTTCTGATCTTTGGTACTTTTAGGACTGGCTTGTCCTGTGAGTTGGCCTCATGTTGAGGCCAACATGATCACAAGTGGGTAGTCCAGCCTGCCCTGGTTTCCTTGGTGAGCAGGTGTCTTTAGTGTTACCCACTGCATTTTTTTTTTTTTTTCCCTGTAGTGACTGAAGACCTGCTCATGGTATCATTCATAAAGGATTCCAGCAGTGAGCAGGAGTGAGCTGGATGACTGCTCTTCCATATTCCAGTTTTCTGTCCACTCTTGTTACATTTATGTCATACAGGCTCCTGAAATGTAGGGGGTTGCGATTTTCTAGTTCTACTTGTGTCATTTTGCCCGATAAGATTTGCTAAGTCAGATCTAACTAACAAGATCTCAAACTCAACCAAAATCATAATCTATTCCAATTTGTGCCTTTCTGCTGTGGTTTTGCAAGGGGCTCTTAATGAATAAGCGAGGTATTTGTAAATCCGAATCTTTCGTTGCACATGTGAAAAGCCATAATTTGTATTAACGGAGCTACCTTTCCTCACTTGTCTTGGCCTGGAGTGAAGGCGCTCTCCTGTGATTTATTACCTAACTGCAAAACCTTTGATAAGTGGCTACCAAATGGTTCCTCATTACTCACAACTCTTCCTATTCCTTAAACTAAAGTCCTCCCCAAACCGTACGCAAGCCACTTACATTCCAGGGGAAATGAATCAGGGATCTCTTCGCTAAACTATTTTGGCATTAAAAAAAATATCATAAATGAGAGAGGAGAAAATCTTGTTTGCTAAAGGGCTGCTGGGTGAACTGCCTCTTGGCCTTTTGATAGCATCTTTGAAATGGAAATGGCCAGCTGCCTGACCTTCTGTTCAGTGACCCTTTTTGTACAAAGTCAAATTGCAGCCGCCTCACAGCAGCATTTCACCTATGGACACAAACAGGATTTCCATTTTTTTCTAACCTTTTTTTTCCTGGTGCATTTGTTACCATGAACATTTTTTTACTATTCACATAAAAGACATCATGGTTAAAAAAAAGGAAGCCCTTTGCCTCAAAAGGATTGTAACTCATAATGATTTCAAAATACCTTTAATTCTTCTCTCTATCTGAGCCTTTACATGTATTGTAATGTGAAAAGGCCAGTGAAAAGACTATATTTTGAAACAGTTTGAGGTTGTTAATGTTCTTACTCTTTTCTTGCATTTGAAGAAAAAAAAATACTGTCAATTGTATTAAAAAGGAGGAAAATTATCTCCACTTTATTTTGAACAAAAAGAAAAAAGAAAGTTAATTCTGTTTATGCAGACTATGGTGAATCTAAGAAATAAATACCTTTGCCTGCTTTCTGTTCTGCAATGCTGAATTGGAATTAGGAGTCCATTTTAAAAAGAAAGTAGATCCAGGCTACACTGTCCCTTTGGATTGTGTGGAAGTCTTTGGCTGAAGAAACTATGAGGAGGACAAGGAGGGTGCTCTCTGATTCCTTTTCCATACTCACCCTTCCTTCTCCTCTAGAGGATTTTTTTTCTGCTTTAATCAGGTAGTGCAGATCTTCTGCATATCAACTCATTCTTGGGCTTGGAGTAGGCTCAGGACCCATGCCTGGGCAAGTTGTTGGTATCTGGGGGCTGCTCTGCCTTAGATACCTCCACCCTCTGTGCTGTTCTTTTGCTGGTGTGGGAGAGACTTGCCTTATACTCACTGAAGGCATGTGGGTGCCTCTTCTCCATGGGGAGGGTGGGCAGAGGCTCATTCAGTGGCAAGAGGAAAGCCTTTTCTGGGCTGGTCAGGGAGCTAAAGAAACAAGTGTTTTGATGGTGATAGTGAGGTTGTGATTCAACAAATATTTATTAGGCTCCTACTGTGAGCCTGACCCATTAGCTAATTCAATTCAGGAATAGCCCTGGAGATCTCATCCAGAGAGTGAAAGGAGCAGATTCTGGAGACAGACAATCCTTGGTTTGGATCCTGACTACTTACTAGCTGTATGACGGCACACACATTATTTAATGTCTTGAAGTCTCAGTGGATCATCAGTAAACTGAAGGCTAGTACTTGTCTCATGCGGCTGATGTGAAGATTGGATGGAATGATGTAGGTCAAATTGCTAAGCCCAGAGCCTGGTACATAGCAAGCACTCAGCAAATATTTCCTTCCTTTTCTTTCTTCCTGCTTAACAGGCAAGGAAATGAAGGAAGTCACCAGATTGGATTTGAATGCAGGTTTGTTTCTTTATTTTTTAAACTTTTTTTTTTTTTTTTAAAGATTTTATTTATTTATTTGACAGACAGATATCACAAGTAGGCAGAGAGGCAGGCTGGGGCAGGGGAGTGTTGGGGGGGGGGGTAAGGAAACAGGCTCCCTGCTGAGCAGAGAGCCCGGTGGGTGGCGGTGGTGGGGCTCCATCCCAGGATCCCAAGATCATGACCTGAGCTGAAGGCAGAGGCTTAACTCACTGAGCCACCCAGGCGCCCGTTTTTTAAACTTTTTAATACTCCCTGTCTACATGGGCCCATGGATGATAGCTACTCCCTGTGAAATTTTCTTCAAGACTTGAGTTTCAAATAAGTGCCTTCTGCTTTGTTCCTGGCCAAAACTGGGCAAATAATGGTTACAGACACACAGACTGAAGGAAAAAGTGAGAGCATTCTGTTGTGTTGCCCGTTTCTTGTGGGGACTATTTCTCTATACCATATCAAGTTCACACCCTGTCAAAAAAGAATATTAAAAAATCCCTCAAACAAAGCATACTACAGAAAACTGAAAAATGTTCCTTCTCCCCTACTAGTTCTTAGTTCTTTCACCTTGATACAATAATCATTTACAAACAATATATCATTTACATACCTCATTTTACTGAATATGCAACTGTTTTTGCAACTCGTGTCAGAGCATAATGACTTTTCATATTATTTTACTAACATAGCATAAGCATTTTCAGGATTCTGCCTGGTCCCATAATTTTAATTTTCATGATCCATTTTATATTATCAAACTTACCTGTTTAGGTCCCACATTTGTGTAGGCAATCCACGTGTAGCAAGAAGGTTAAGAACACTTGCATGGGGGTGCCTGGGTGGCTCAATGGGTTAAAGCCTCTGCCTTCAGCTCAGGTCATGATTCCAGGGTCCTGGGATCGAGCCCCGCATTGGGCTCTCTGCTTGCAGGGAGTCTGCTTCCTCCTCCTCTCTCTCTGCCTGCCTCTCTGCCTACTTGTGATCTCTGTCTGTCAAATAAATAAATAAAATCTTAAAAAAAAAAGAAGAAGAACACTTGCATGGGTGAACACTCCAGTCTGCGTTTAGTCAATTTAGATATGGTAAAAAGTAATCCACATAGGGGGCAAAAGGAAACAGGAATCTGATGTTTGTGCAACATACAAGCTGTAATGGCAAGTTTAAGGTTTGGAAAGCTTCAGTTAATCTTTTCCCTTTGCTCTTCTCTTTTATTCAGCCCTTTTTATTTTTTTTTAAGCTGATTCCAGGCACAACAGCAATAACGACTCCTTGCCTACTGTGGCTCATCGGCTGTATCTATTGCCAGAAGTCCTGTTTTCATCCGATAACCAGATATCAAAGGGGCTCAAATACGTTGGGCTGTTCCTGAGAGAGATCTGACCTTTCATAGGCCTCACTGCACTGAATCTATGACCCTCATGAGACAGGGCCATTGTTGCTTGGGGAACACAATCTTCCTGATCCCATGCATGTTCCTTGCAGAAAGCAGGTAAAAGTCACACCTTTTGTGTGCTCTTGCTCTGTGTAAAAATCAAATCCCTATGATGACTTGAGCCTCTGTACCTCTGACCTCATGATGGCAAATCATTTGACGAAAGCAGATTCTTAGGTGGGTCTTTGGCAGCTACCTTTAGAAAGCTGGAAAATGATTTTGAATTTCCACAGATATGACTGAATTTTTATTTTTATTTTTATTTTTTTTTAAAGATTTTATTTATTTATTTGACAGAGAGAGATCACAAGTAGGCAGAGAGGCAGGCAGAGAGAGAGAGGAGGAAGCAGGCTCCCTGCTGAGCAGAGAGCCCAACGTGGGACTCGATCCCAGGACCCTGAGATCATGACTTGAGCCGAAGGCAGCAGCTTAATCCACTGAGCCACCCAGGCGCCCAGATATGACTGAATTTTTAAAACTCAGTTTTTCACCTGGACACTCAGGCCATTTACCCAGTCCTTGGATTAACAAAGGCCTGAGTTTATAACAGGATTTCTTTTTAGCCCTGTGTGTAATACTTGGTAGGTTTTCAGTTTTTGCATGGTACTTGGTACTTTGATACTTGGTAGGTTTAATTATTTGTTGAATGAGTGAGAGAAAATAGAAATTTGGACAGGGATTAAATTCATGGATTTGCTAATAGCTCTAACATGTACTCATTGTCATAACTGTAGATTTAGAAATTAAAAAAACCCCCAGAAATGCTGAAAATTTGGGGGGAATATGTGAATTTAGGTCCCTGCCCTGCAACTAATGCCTTTCATAATCTTCAACAAATAGTGTCACCTTGAAAGTCCTCAGTTTTCAAGTCTGTAAAATGAGGTCAGCAGAGTGTTAGTGGGCAGGGCAACTATCCAGGTGTTTTTTTTTTTTTTTTTTTTCTCTGAGGCCAGCACCCTCTCTATCCAACTTTTTGTATTTTAACACATCTCCACATTGCTGTGCAGTGGCATTGGATGATTTCTGTGTCTCCTCCTAGAGCTAATCTGTGATTTCAGGATTCAGTTACTTAGCATCCAGAGTGTTATTGGCAAAAGCAGCAAGGACAAGTATTCATAGTGTAGGTAGGCATTTGGGTAGACATCAGCTCTGCTGTGAGTGTCAGACATTCAGCCAGGCTGAGAGAATCAGCTGGTTCTCTCCAATCTTGGAGATCTTGGGTCAGAGACTTTTAGAACTATGTGAGAGTTTTATGCATTGTTTCAATGTGCCAGCAAGACTGATTCAGATTCCATTATTTCTTCTTTCATTTGTATCCTTATTGTGTGTCCTTCTGCTTACTTAACTCTTTTACTTGGATCTGCAAATCTTTCCCCACAAAAATGCAAAAGAAAAGAATATCTGGTCTTTATCTGGTCTTTTTCTGATGGTCACTGCCTTAATGAATGCTACCACCATCCACTGGGAAAATTAAGTGAAGACCCCAGGACCCCAGACATTATTCTTGATCTCTCCCTAATGCATCACCAAGTTCTCCCTAATTTCTTTCCTCCTTTTCTTCCCCTGGGCTGTTTGCTTTACTCTAGACAAAAGATATTGTACATAAAGAGAATTTTTTTTGTCTTTAAACAGATAAAAAAATGTCTATCATACTTAATCAGGTTGTAACTTATGTTGAAGACAATTTGATACGTAATAAATGAACCTTAGTATTCATTCTGCATTTCTAAACAAAAAAGTTATTCCATGTTTGTCTTTTTAATGCTTTACTCTTCCCCTGGGCTGTTTGGATATTTTATTTTTATATTTTTGTATTTTTTAAAAGTTAAAATATTTTTAAATTGAAGTAATTAGCATACAGTGTTATATTATTTTCAGGTATACAATATAATGACTCAACAATTCTATACATTACTCAGTGCTCATCAAGATGTGTACACTTAATGCCCTTTATCTATTTCACTAATTCCTCTACCCACTTCCCCTCTGGTAACCACCATATTTAAAAGTTCTCCATATTTTAAAGTCTGTTTGTTTGTTTGTTTTGGTCTCTTTTTCCCTTTGATTGTTTTATTTCTTAAAGTCCGCATAAGAGTGGAATAATATGGTATTTGTCTTTCTGTGACTGACTTATTTCATTTAGCTTTATACCCTCTAGATTCATTCATGATGTTGCAAATGGCAAGATCTCATTCTTTTTTTGTGGCTGGGTAATATTCTATTCTATCTATCTATCTCACATCTTCTTTATCCATTCATCTATGGATGGACACTTGGATTGCTTCCATATCTTGGCTATTGTAAATAATGCTACAGTAAACATTGGGGTATACATATCTTTTCAAATTAGTGCTTTCATATTCTTTGGGTAGATATCCAGTAGTGGAATTACTGGATCATATGGAAATTCTATTTTTAGTTTTTTGAGGAGCCTCCATACAGTTTTTCAAAGTGGCTGTACCAGTTTGCATTCCCACTAATAGTGCACAGGTTTCCTTTTTCTCCACAACCTTGGTAACATTTGTTGCTTGTGTTTTGATTTAAACCATTCCCACAGGTATAACGTATATCTTACTATGGTTTTGATCTGCATTTCCCATGCAAATGCTATAATGCACAGTGTAATAATAGTGCTCATTTCATTTTTTTTTTTTTTTGAAATCAACAGACAGATTGGAAAAGTCAGGAGCAGAACCCAAGTAAGGGGTAGAGAATCTTAGATTGCTAGACTTTTGAAGGGTGCCAAACAAGAGTTCTTCCTGGAATGGTTCCCACCCCTGACTTTTTTTTTTTTTAAATTTTAATCTATTTGAGAGATTGCAAGAGATCATAAGCAGATGGTGGAACAGAGGGTGAAGAGAAGCAGACTCCCAGTTAATGGGGAGCCTGACTCCAGGGACTTGGTCCTAGGATCTTGGGATCATGACCTGAGTTGAAGGCAGATGCCTAACTGACTGAGCCACTCAGGCGCCCCTGGAATGGTCTCTTTACAAACTCCTTTATCTTCCTTTCCATCAAGGAGTTTTGATTGGCACACACTGTGTGCTCTTGTAGCAGGAGACCAGGACTGACAGATGTAGGAGATGGAGATAGGGGCTTGCTCTAGAGCTTTCTCATGCACACACTTCTAAAATATCTTTCAGTATAGCACACTGTAAAACTAACCAACTAACTTTTAGTTGCAAGATTAAAGCAAGATTATAGAAAGGTGAGGATAGAAGGTGATGTGGGGTGAATCGTTTTCCCACATTTTAAGATTAGGTGTCCAGCTTTTAGTCATTTTCTTCTCAATCCACTTGGCTGGCATTTCGTTGAGGATGGAATTTATCTTATACATCTCTGTAATGGCTGTACCTTTAGTAACCAACACAGGGCTTGGTCCCCAGCATTTCACGATGGTTGGATCCATTTTACATATGGAAGATTCCAACTCTCCCAAGGCAAAAGGCATTGTCTTATTCTTCATCTAATGTGTTCTTTTCTTTGCCCTTGTGTGTTCCCCATGGTCTGATTCTGGCTATTCATGCTGGAGGTTTAGGCAACTTTCTTGCTGCTATAGTTAAGAGCTTTCTTTCTTCTTGGGCAGGAGGCTGCACCAAGGCCATACAAACACAGTTTACCTCACTTCTGAGAAGGCATGTGCAAGTGGATCCATGCCCCTGACCATGGTTCTTTTTTTTTTTTTTTTTTAAAGAAATGTGTGCCTTTATTAGAATGGTGTTAGGCTTTAAATATACCAATTTTGGTAATCAAATTTACTTTTAATAAGAAATGACACGAAAGAACTTCTGTACTGGTCCAACAGTCTTCTCTTTACTTTTCCTTTAAAGCAAGAAACAGGATTCGAGTGGTCAGAAAACACTAGTGGGCATCAGTTAATCCACGATACTAGCTTCTTAGTTCCAAAAGCACTTGCAAAGAAAACCATTGGGGGGCACAAGGGGGTGGAAGCCATTTGTAATAACTGGAATCCCATGAGTGTGTGTGTACGCGAACTGACCATGGTTCTTGCTTCCTGATATCCACAAGAAAGGGATAGATGTTGCAGCAGTTTATTATTCTGGTTCAAGATTCTGGGCTCTGATTTAGGATTTTTGCTGGTGAGGATCTGGGCTCTTGTTTATCTCTTTAAATCCCTGGTGCTTCTACATTGCTATGCAACTTCTAGTCAGTATCTTGCTCTTGGACCCTAAATGTTGGTGTGTTCCTGGGCTGTGTTTGGATTACTTCTCTTTGCTTTACTGTCTACTCTAATTGGTTACCTCATCTAGTCCCATGGCATTTGATGCCATGTATAAATGGGTGATTTCTAATTTGGTATCTCTAGCCCTAAGAATGCCCCCAACTCTTAGATGTTTACATTTAAATCATGCTCAACATTTCCACCCAGGTGTCCACTGTAACCTTTCAGACTTAAAATGTCCAGAGCAAAGACTTTGATTTCACTCCCAAAGTCTGTTTCTTCCTTACTCTTCTGTTCCTAGCATCATCAGGTCACAGGTAGTTTTTCCTTCACATTTCACATCTAGTCCATCAACAAGTCTGTCAGTTCTACCTTCAAAATATAGTCCAATTTTGACTCTGTCTCACTACTTACTGCCATCTTAGTCCTGGCTTCCTTTATCTCTTATCTAAATTAGCAATAGCCTCTTCACTGATTTCCCTTTCTACTACATAGATTGGTCTATATTTTATTTTCTATATATCTGCCAGATGATTTTTTTAAATAGACTTTACTTTATAGAGCATTTTTAAGTCCACAACAGAACTGAGAGAAAGTGACAGAGATTTTCCATATACCTCTTGCTCCACGCATGCGTAGTCTTCCCTATTATCAACATCCTCCACCAGAATGGTATATTTGTTACCACTGATGAACATACATTGACACATCATTATAACTCAAATTCCAAAGTTTACATTGGGGCTCACTCTTGGTGTTGTATATTCTATGGGTTTGGACCAATACATAATAACATGTTTCTACCACTACAATATACAAAGTATACAGTTTCATTGTTCTAGAAATTCTCTATGTTCTGCCCATTCATCCCTTCCTTTCCCCAACCTTTGCTAACCACTTATCTTTTTACTGTATCCATAGTTTTGTCTTTTTAAGAATGTCATAATAGGGTGCCTGGGTGGCTCAGTGGGTTAAGCCGCTGCCTTCGGCTCAGGTCATGATCTCAGGGTCCTGGGATCGAGTCCCGCATCGGGCTCTCTGCTCAGCAGGGAGTCTGCTTCCTCTTCTCTCTCTCTCTGCCTGCCTCTCTGCCTACTTGTGATCTCTCTCTGTCAAATAAATAAATAAAATCTTAAAAAAAAAAAGAATGTCATAATAGCCAAAACTATATACTTTGTAGCCTTTTCAGGTTAGCAATTATGTTTCTTCCATGTTCTTTCATGGTTTGATAGCTCATTTCTTTTTATTGCTGAATAGCATTCCATTGTCTGGATGTATCACAGTTCATTTATCCATTTACTTACTGAAGGACATCTTGGTTGCTTCCAAGTTTTGGCCATTATGAATAAAGCTGCTGTAAACCTCTGTGTGCAGGTTTTTGTATGGACAGAAGTTTTCAGCTTCTTTGTGTAAATACCAAGGAGCATGATTGCTGGATCATATGATGAGTATGTTAATTTTATAATGAACTGCCAAACTGTCTTCCAAAGTGCCTGTGCCATTTTGCATTCCCATTAACAATGAATGGCAGTTCTTACTGTTTCACACAGAATGATCTTTAAGAAATGTAATAAAATCTTGTCACTCCTATACTTAAGATTCTGCAAATGGATTCCTGTCATACTCAGGGTGAAACCCAAATTCTGGCTTTAAAAATATGGTTCTTTTCTACTTCTTTAAACTTTCTTAATCCTTATTTGCCATACTCCAATGACACCAGTCTTAGTCCCTGAAGCACACTAAGTTCATTCTTGCCTCAGAAGTTTTCACCTGCTATGCCCTTTCCCTGACACACTATTGAAAGAAACATGCCAAACCCACCATCTCTTTATTCTCTCTTTTCTTCATGGCACTCATCTTTACTTCAAACTATAGCATATATTCATTCGCTTACTTGTTTATTATCTTTCTTCTCCATTACAGTGTAAGCTCCATGAGGGTTTAATTGCCTTTTCTTTATTCTTGTGATCAAAATGTCTTTAAGGTCCAGTTGAGCTTAAGGATAAGAGAAACTCTAAGATCTAAAACAGATTTTAAGTAGTGGTGCTAAAGCCATTCAAAGCTGAGGAAAGATAGCTGTGAACTGGAATTTTATAAAGGAAGGGGGTGTGTTTGGGCTAGAAGGTAGGTAGATTTAATATATGATCTAAGAATAGGTAGGTAGCCTTTATTGGTTCTTAAAAAAGGAATGGCCTACTGAAGATGTATTCTCTAGGAGGTTATCTATAGACTCCCTATCAGAATTGAGATCCCTGACCAGATTTGGAATGACTTTGGGATAGAGCTGTGCTTTTTTGCCTTTGTGTTGAAGCACAGTTTTTAGTATGTGCTAGATGCTGGAAGATTACTTATTGGAGGAAACTGGGGAGAAGTTGAGCCTGAAGGATTAAGAGGCAGAAGCCCAACAAGGATTGTCTTTTGTACTGGCTTCCACACACTGTCTCAGTGTGAGGTGGGTAGCTCCGGGGTCCTCACCAGCTGGGAGGAAACTGAAGGTGCAGTGGGTTCACATCTCCAATCCTGTAATTGCAGCCTGGACTTGAATCCGGAGCGTCTTGCATTCCACGAGGGCTTGATGCAATAGGACCTGGTCTTATAGCCGACACACAAGCTCAGCATATAGACACACTTATATGCCAGCCCTCTTCCTGAGATCATAATTACAGCATAATTCAATCTGGAGTTTCCTCGCATAAGGAATTCGTTTTCTCTTTGGTAGCTGCCTAGACTCAAACAGTGAAATCTAGCCATCAAGAGCTTGATTGAATGACCCACCTGGAATTGTTTATACTTCATTAACGCTTTTCATAAATCATGAGTTTGACAGGTTACTGGCATGGACTTTCCAAATCTCATAATTGTGTTTTGTTGTTCCCTTGCTTCATCAGTTTCCTTTCAGAGGCTGACAGCTTAGCAAATGTTACGAGAACTACCAGCTACTGCAGTGACCACTTCTGGTATGAGCACCTCCTGTATGCCTAGGGCTGCTGTAGGAGTGTGAACATTTGGCCTGTATGCAGTCATGGCTCTGCCACATATTAATGATGACCTTAACAGATTTCTGCTGCATATCTGTAAAAAAAGTATATTTATACACACGTGTGCGCAAGCATGCGCCTGTGTGTGTGTGTGTGTGATGGTAGCTATTTTGTAAGGCAGGTATTATGATAGCACGAGATAACATGGGTTAAAAATTTGGTGTAATGTCTGACACATAGTAGTTGCTGAATAAATGCTGGTGATTATGGTTGTACTATTAGTAAGCCCCAAGAAGATTTGAGCATCCAGAGGCTGAAGAGATTGCAAGTGACTGGCCCCTAAGTTTTAGAGTAACGGCTATTATTACTCTTATGTTTGTCTATAATAGGTAAGTTTGGGGGAAGGCAAAGAACTTCATTTGATCAAGGTCATTATCTGAATTCTTTCTCTTCCATGGGTAGAAAGCCTCCCCAAGATTATAGGTTCTAATGGAGGTGTGCAGAGGAGTCGTGTTTCTTACCATTAGATTATAACCTTTATGAAGGCTTGTTTTTATATTCTCAGAACCTACCACAGTGGCACTCAACAAATCAACAGGCTTTTAATAACTGTTGGATGGATAAATGAATAGAGAAATAAGGCAAAATAGAAGACCATTCCATTGTTTACATTATGCGTTACTGTATATATTTGTAGGTGTATAATTTGCATAATTTGTATAATATTAGAAGAATAGTATGTGCTGCCTATAAAAAATTAAACAACTAAGATATATAAAGAAAAATATTCCCTTGAAATTCCACCTTTACAGATACTACTGTATCTGGGCAGTGTCTGGGTGGCTCAGTTGGTTAAGCATCTGCCTTAACCTCAGAACTGACTATCCTCAGGTCATAGTCCTGGGGTCCTGGGATGGAGCCCTCCTTGCTCAGTGGGAAATCTGCTTCTCCTTCTCCCTCTGTCTCTTGCCCTGCTTGTGCTCTCTCTTTCTCAAATAAATAAATAAAATATTAAGAAAATGAATTTTCAGCTATTCTCCCTGATTTAAAAAAAATAGGTTCATGCTATTCAGTCTGTTCCGTAATTCATTTTTAATTTTAGGTGTGTTTTAAGCAAAATGTTCTGAATCAGTTCATATAAATTTCTCGTATAAATTTGTTTATTTCTCATATATAAGTTTCTCATGTAAATTTCTTTTTAAAGGTTGCATAGTTTCTACCATATGATTGCAGCATGTAATATTTATCCATTCCCCTCTTGGTGAAAAGTTAGATTGATTATAATTTTTCACTTATAATATTTCAAGAAGTGTTCACATACCTATTTTGCCTTTTTGGGAAAAGAGCTCTGTTAGAAAAAGATGTAGTAGTGGAAATGCTAAATGAGAGGATGTGCACATTTATAATTTTGATGTTATGTAATGTGATTTTATAGCTTCCTCTGAATTTGGAAAAGTAGTTTGTGGCAACCCTGCACTGTTCCTACCTGGAAAACAGGATGAGCTGCTTATCTTGGCCTTCTTTCATTTATACAAAAATAAAGAATGCTGAAAATGGGTTCCTAGGATGTTTGTAGGCTGTGGCCAAAGGAAATCCTTTTATCAGGCAGTTAATTATCTTTGGCCAGGTAGTTTTATGGGGTACATGCTTATAAAGGGGTGAGGAATGAAGGAGTTACCCACTCAGGAGTCCAAATAAATAGACAAGAAGATGAACAAAATAGCAAATATTTCCTATAAGGTAAGTCAGCTCGGCATAGTAACACATCTCCATAATATGTCAATATCAGAATTAGGAAATAGAAAAAATAGTCCCCATTTGTGGGGCAAAATATGAACTGAGCCACAGTCACCCTCAGCATCCTTTCCCTGTCTGCCCTTAACCCCAGCTCAAGATTGTGAAGTTTTATGTCTGAAAGGGTAAATGCTTCTGCAGAACCGTTAACAAATCTGAACAATGGAGAATTCCTTATTGTTGCAAAGATGGAGGGGGAGAGGATGAAGGGCTGGAATCAGGATGGCTTTGCAGCGCTGGAAGGGATTTTCAGGGTGATTTAGTGTGGATTGATTTGCAGTTTATTCTGCAGCCATTGTTTGTAATGTGCTTTGCCAGCTCATGTACCCTGAACCTTAATTGTTCTAAATTAAACTATAGGGACCAGACAGCACACATTTCAATCAGAATGACAAAATATTGCACCAAATCCCTTAGGGATACATCAGTCCCTGCTGGGATAGGCTTGTACACAAGGAAGAGGGAGAAGGAGCTCTCAGAAAGATATTTGATTAGAGTCGAACAGACTCTGTTTTATTTGTATACAAGGTAAAGCCCCAGTGTGCCACCCCAACTTGAGTGGATGTGAATTTGAATAGTCAAAACAACTGTCATTTATTCTTGGTCATTTGCCTAAATATTAAGAAAGTGTAGCCCTGAACTTAATTGCCTCGTATTTTGTCAATTAATGTTGATTTTAAAACATGAGTTGAAGTGATACCTGAGTCTGGGAGAATTCTGATTACCCTGGAAAAGCTGAAAGGAATTCTCAGGGATTATCACATGCACAAAAACTCAGATTTTAATTTTAATTTTTTTTTTTCTGGCAAGAGACTACTCATTTCCTTCTAATTATCCCATGTTGGGATGTTTTAAGTCATTGTAGAGCCTAGGAAATGGGTCTGGATAAGTGGCTTAGGCTGAAGCATTCCTTGCTGACTATAAGAGGGTTACATGATTTTCACCTCATCACAACCTACCTCAAGTAATTCATTTTTTGGACATTTACAATTATAAAAAAAATAAAATTAATACAGCAAAAATACATCAATTGAAGTAATACCAAAATGCATAAATGAACACAAAAAGCTAATTCTACTTCCTCTATCTTCTTCAAATCCCAAAGGTATCCATTGTTGATTTCTTAGTGTCTTTTTTTTCTACATGTAAACATTTGATAGATAAGGAATCATTCTGAATATATCAATATTATTATTGATTTGACAGTCATATTCATACTGATTTATTTCTTGTGTTTTTGATTTAACAGCATAATTTTTCAACTTAGCACATTGTATAAGCTTCTTTCTAGAAGTAACTCTAACTTATTCTTTTTAATGGTCATATAATATTCCATCCAGTAAATGCCTAATTTATATTCTTTATTGATAAGTATTTATTTATGGCTTTTGCCACTGGAATTATTTTATGATTTTATAAATATGTTTATTCATAAGACAAATTCTAGATGTGGTATTGATGGTCAAGAATATTCATAATTATCCTGATGCTAGGTATTGTTAAATAAAGAAAAAGCAATTCATATGCCTGCTAGGAAGATCTGAGAGTGTGTAATTACCCACAAAGCCACACAATTAAGAAATAGATGCCTTTAAGGAAAAATTGAGACTCACAGAACTCTGTTATTTTGATATCTTTATTAACCTTAGCTATTAGGGTCCCTGACCCTTCACCTCTTTACCATCTACGAACTCATGCCTTAGGTTTTGCCTCAGGCTAATGTTTCATTGCTTTTAGGACCATTTTAAAATTTTGCCAATAATGGGGTCCTCCAAGGTGTTGGGCTTAGCTAGTTTTTATTTGTAATGTGACCCAGAAGTGGCCTTGATTCATATTTTTTTTCTTCCTAGGTTTTATGCAATCTCTTTTCTCCTAACTTCTTGATTTGGAACTCCTCCTGGGGTTATACACAGGTCTGTGGATGGAATCTGTGCCATCTCCTTGAAATTCTCTTGAAACTGAGTTCATATTTCTATTCCCACAAATTCTGACAGAGCCAAGGGCCTTCTTTTGTCAGTTAATTTTAATTTTTACTCAGCAAGTCCTGGTTAAGAACCTACTGTGTATCAGATACAAGATCTTTTCTCTCTGGGGGATCATGGCTCATCTGGGGAGACAGACATGCAAATAAAGTTACACCTCTGGTGAGTGCAGGACATGCTTGAGATCTTTGCAAGGTCTTTTGGGACCAGAGAAGGGAAAGCACTTACTCTGTTAAACCAGGCCATGGGAGGCCTCTTGAAGGAGGTGACAACTAAACTGAGGCTTAAAAGATGAATCTCGTTTATTCTCAGTAAATCCATTTCAGTTATATCCTAATGGAAGTCTTGAACATACACACGATAAGATAAGTACAGGGTGGTCATTATAGCATTGTTCATAATAATGAAAAATTGGAAGCGAACTAAGTGTCCACAATAGGGAAATGAATAAATGTGGTATAGTCAGATAATGGAGTAATACCTTATTTTCAAAATAAACCCTTGAGATATAATGTATCAGTATGGATAAATATTGAAAATATGCTGAGTAAAATGAGCAAGTTGCTGCAGGATGAATACAATAAAATGTATATCATTTTAAAAACAGAAAATAAGACCATGGGTTTAGGGATATGTGCATGTAGTGTAAAAGAAAGAGGTTGTTGGTGGTAAGAATAAACACTAGGTGGTGGTTCAGTTGGTTAAGCTGCTGATTCCTGGTTTTGGCTCAGATCATGATCTCAGGATCCTGGGATCCAGCCCAGCATCGGGCTCCACACTCAGTGGAGAGTCTGCTTAGGGATTCTCTCTCTCTCTCTCAAATAAATAAATAAATCTTAAAAAAAAAGAATAAATGCTAGCCTTAGTGAAGTGGTTATATGGGCTGGTGGCATGCAGAAGGAGAATGGGATTGGAGAGGAGGAGAAAGGGGTTTTCAAATGTTTCTGTAGTATTTTACTTCCTAAAGAGATGCAATCAAATATGGCAATATGGTCACATCCATTAGATATGAACAGTGGGTACACTGATGTTCACTTTATTATTCTCTGTATGTTTAAAGAATTTAAAGAATAGTAAATAGGATTTCTGTTGAAGGATAAGCCTGTTTTTTGTGTGTTTATTTCAGGAGGTAGTGTTTGGATATATTTGCCACTGTGGGTGAATATGAACAGCATTTTTAGAAATGTTTTACAAAAAGGAGAGAAGAAATATCTCTTTGGGGTAACTCCCAGTGCTTTTAAACTTTGTCTTAGAGATGCCTTGAGATCCTATGGCACCCTTTCATGAGCCATTGTTGGGGTGGGGAGGAGGGCTTTTACCAGAGGGGGATCCTTGAGGGTCCACAACACTCTTCCTCAGCCAGAGCAGACTCTCATGTTCTCTGTATTTATTTGCATATTCATATAAGATAGCCTTTGAACACAGGTTTTGAGACTCAAAAAAGAGTTTGAAAACAACTGACTAGGCAATCTCTTGCCTGGGGTGGTGATTTCTATCTTTCACCTTTTTTCTTTGCAAAAATAGTCCTCACCAAGTTTCCATGGGTATGCTTGCACTAGAGGGAATGGTTGTCTCTCTGTCCTCCTTTCTGATCTTTTTCCAAATTTGGAAATCTCTGCTTTCTCTGCTTGTTCTTTGTTCTCTGAGGTCTTTTCTTAGCAGCATCATTAGTGTCTCGATAATTTTCACAACCTTGGGGTCCGTTAAGTTTGTGCCCTGGATTCATCTTGTTTTCCTTTACAGCAAAACATACAGATTTCCAGGAATCACCCTCTATTTTTTGTTTCAGAGTACTATCTTATTCTTTTTTTTTTATTTAAAGATTTTATTTATTTATTTGAGAGAGAGCGAGAGCATGAGAAGTGGGAGGGTCAAGAGGGAGAATCAGACTCTCGCTGAGCAGGGAGCCTGATACGGGACTCGATCCCAGAACTCCAGGATCATGATCTGAGCCTAAGGCAGTCGCCTAACCAACTGAACCACACAGGGCGTCCCAGGATAATATCTTATTCTTAATATATAAGCAGTTCTTTTTTTTTTTTTTTTAAGCTTTGTTGGGAAAATACAAAAAAAGTACCTACATTTAATATATACATTATGATGAGTTTGGATGCATGCGTATACCTGTGATACCACCATTAAAACCAAGATACTAAAGATATCCATCACCTCCAGAAACTTTGTGTACCTTGTGTGTGTATTTTGGTAAGAACCGTTAGCATGAGATCTATCCTTTTAATGTGTTTTAAACTGTGCAGCAGCCTAATTGTTAAGTAAAAGCATGGCAGATCTGGACAGCCTCTAATTCTCACTCTCCTCTGCGTCATCTTCTGTTTCTCTAGAGCTCTTCCTCCATCTATTCCATCTGGCCTGCAGACTGATCTCCTTGACTCTGGCCCTTTTCCTTTGTTATCTGTCAAACACACTCTTCAAAAGCAATTTTCCTCTGGCACCATCTTAATCACATGGTTGTGGTCAAGACTATTAATTTGATTCAGAACTATTAGTAATTTCTTGTCTTCAAAATTTCTTTTAATAATTGCTTCTATGAGATAGGCTTTTCTGCAGATTTCTCCTTCTTCCCTTGATTCCTCATTTCATCTCTCAGACACCTTGCTACCACCTTTATCTAATACCCAATAATGTGGTCCATTCAACAGGCAAGTTTTTGTGTAGTGTTGACAAAGCCTTGTGAATATATTGAGGCTGCTAAACTATACTCCGATATTTGTCAAATAATTCCCCTATATACAGAAGATATTGAATTAGTAATTTAATTAAATTATTATTTGCAATTGTCCATTGTAAACATGTAAATGCAGTCTATTGAGATTGTAATCTCTTTATTGCTGGAATAGTGGCTGACTTAATAGTGCCATTTGCTTATGGGGCTCTTATAAATAATCCCAAGTCATGAGAGTAAATGTTGGATGTGAAATCTGTAGACTAGCAAAGTTTTATTGTTCTTGGTGAATCCTGAGAAGCAGTAAGCTCTGGGACAAATTTCTCTGTAGTGGAAATTATGAATATAAAGTTTCCTTGGCAAAGGGCTATTTGTCTTCACTTCTCCAACTGATAAAATAAATAAATGTGATTTGGCTACTTTTGAAATTTGCTAAGATTGCAGGATTCTCCATTTAGAATCACTTAGGTTGCAAAGAATGCATTATGTATGCTTTCACGTTTATTGACCTTAACACATGGTGCCTTGGCTGCCTAGAATAAATCCCTTGTTGACATGACTGTTGTTTGGATTAGTAAATTAGGGATTATCAAAACTAACATGGATTTTACCAGGTACCATGTTGAATAAACTTCAAGGCTAGCATGAATTTCCTAGATGAATTAATGGTCAAAAAGTTTTTCTATAGGTATGTAATGTCAGTTAGGAATATACAAATCCCTGTCTCCCTCATTCCCTCCCTATCTCTATTTCTCCTAGATTAAGAGGCATAGTTGGATACTTGTTTTTTTCACACCAGTTGTATGGGGCTGCCTGGCCTAGCATGTCCTCAGAAAGAAGCATGATATGAGTTTAAGAACCTTGTTTATAAATTCATTGTGGATGGATTTAGGAGCCATCAATGCGTGTAGTTGTATTCAACTTAATATATCTCAACAGAATATTGGAGGAATTTCAAATCTGATTATATAGTCTTACATTTTCTCCAGCCCACTTGTTTATTAAGGTATAATATACAACGGTAAAACTGACCATTTTAGTGTTTAGTTCTACAAGTTTTGGCTAATTTTTAAGTCATGTTACTACCACCACAACCAGGACATAAAATAGCTCTCTCATTCCAAAGATTGCTTTACGCCTTTCTGTAGTCAAACCTTCCTTACACACCTAGGCACTGGCAACCACTGATGGGTTCTTTGACCCAATGTTTTGCCTTTTCAAGAATGTCTTCTAAATGGAATCACACAGTAACCTTTTTAACTTAGCATGTTGCATTTGACGTTCACCCATGTTGTTGAATGTATGAGTTCTTTCTTTTGTATTGCTGTGAGGCATTCCATTGTGTGATATACTAGTTTGCCTCTCCATTTGGAAGCTGAATTTTCTGTTTGTGGCCATTCTGAATAAAGCTTAATTATGACAAGCCAGGCTTAATTTTTTGTGTGAATATACATTTTTATTTCACATGGGTAATGAATTGGAGCGGAATTGCTGTGTTATACGGTAAGGCATGTTTAACTTCATAAGAAGTCAAACTGTTTTCTGACTGCTTTACTATCACATCAGCCATGCATGAGTTGTGGTTATTCTGAATCCTTACCAGCACTTAGCATTATCAAATAAAAACATATTTTTTAGCTATTTTGATAGCCATGTAATAATAATCTCATTGTGATTTTAACTTTCATTTTCCTAATGACAATGACACCTTTTAAAGTGCTCCACCCCACATATCTTCTTTGAGAAAGTGCTGCTGAAATTTTTTGCTTATTTTTAATTGGGTTATTTGTTTTCTTATTAAGTTTTGAAACCTATTTTATATTTTCTGTTTACAAGTCCTATATCAGGTATGAGATTTATAAGTACTTTTTCCCAGTCTGTGGCTTATTTTTTCATTCTTGTAATGGTGTCTTTTGAAGAGTTGAGATTCTTAATTTTAAGAAGTTCAGCTTATCAATCTTTTTCTTTTATGGATTGTGCTTTTCTGTAGTATCTGGGAAATATTTGCCTAATGCAGGGTCACAAAGATATTCTTTCTTGTTTTCCACTAGAAGTCTTTTTTTGCTTTAGGTTTCACAATAATGTCAAATTCATTTGAGTTAATTTTTCTATGTAGTAGGAATGTGAATTGAAGTTTATATTTTTGCTTATGGTATCCAAATGGTCCAGTACCATTTGTTATAAAGACTGTATTTTCTCCATTGAATTGCTTTTTGTGCCTTTGTTCATTATCAGTTGACCATATATGTAGATTATCTGTTCTCTCCCATATTTTACCCTTCTGCCAATAACACCCTATACAGATTATTTTTTTTTCTTAAAGATTTTATTTATTTATTTATTTGACAGAGAGAAATCACAAGTAGATGGAGAGGCAGGCAGAGAGAGACAGAGGGAAGCAGGTTCCCCACCGAGCAGAGAGCCCGATGCAGGACTCGATCCCAGCACCCTGAGACCACGACCTGAGCCGAAGGCAGCGGCTTAACCCACTGAGCCACCCAGGCGCCCCCCACCCTATACAGATTATTGTAGTTTGATAGCATTCTTGAAATCAGGTGTGTGAATCTTCCAACATTCCAAAAACTATTCTTTTTTTTTTTAAATCAGATCATGACCTAAGACTTTCAATCTATAAGCGTAGTATATCTCCCCATTTATTTGGTTTCTTTTTATTTCTTTTATCAGAATTCAGTAGTTTCAAGTGTATAGATGCTGAACAAATTTTATTAGATTTATACTTAAGTATTTATATTTTTTGGGCTATTTTAATGATACTATAGTTTAAATTTCAATTCCAGTGGCTCACTGTTATTATATAGAAATATAATGGATTTTTAAAAGATTTTATCTATTTGTCAGAGAGAGAGCACAGGCAGAGGGAGTGGCAGGCAGAGGAAGAAGCAGGCTTCCCACTGAGCAAGAAGCCCAGTGTGGGACTCAATCCTGGGAGCCTGGGATCATGACTTGAACTGAGGGCAGATGCTTAACCAACAGAGTCACCTTAGGCATCGCAGAAATTCAATGGATTTTAGAAAAAGATTTATTACTTTAGAGAGAGTGAAAGAGAAAGTGGGGAGGGTAGTAAAGAATGGGGGGAGAGAGAGAATCCTCAAGCCGACTGTCTGTTGAATGTGGAGCCCAATGTGGGGTTCGATCTCAGGATCCTGAGATTATGACCTGAACTGAGATCAAGAGCTGGATGCTTAGCCAACTGAACCACCCACATGCTTGTACAATTGATTTTTTTGTATATTCAACCTACTCAATCACTTATTAGTTCTAGTTGCTTTTTAAAAAAAATGGACTTTATACTTTGTAGTTTCGAGCAGTTTTAAATTCACATCGAAACTGAGAGGAAGGGATGGGGATTCCTCATACCTTCAGCCCCCACACATATGTAGCCTACCACATTATCAACATCACCCACATTTGGTACATTTTGTGGTACATTTGTTACAATTCAGGAAGCTATACTGACATCATTATCATCCAAAGTTCATAGTTTACATTAGGTTAATTCTTGGTGTTGTATATTCTATGTATTTCGACAAATGTATAATGATATGTATCCACATTATAATATCATACAGAGTTGTTTCATTGCCTTAAAAATACATTATACCCCTCTTATTCATTCTTTTCTCTAACTCCTGATATCTGCTGATCTTTTTACTGTCTCCATAGTTTTGCCTTTTCCAGAATGTCACATAGTGGGAAACATACTGTGCAGGCTTTTCAGATCAGCTTCTTCACTTGGTATGCATTTAAATTTCCCCCATGACTTTTCGTGATTTGATAGCTCATTTCTTTAAAGTGCTGAATAATATTCCATTATCTGGATAGACCACATTTTACTTATCCATTTACCTACTGAAGAACATCTTGGTTGCTTCCAGGTTTTGGCCTTTATGAATAAAGCTGCTGTAAACATCTGTGCGCAGGTTTTTGTATGGACAGAAGTTTTCAGCTTCTTTGGGTAGATATCAAAGAGCATGATTGCTGGATCATATGATAAATATGTTGAGTTCTATAATGAACTGCCAAACTATCTTCCAAAGTGGCTGTGCCTTTTTGCATTCCTATTAAGAATGAATGAGAGGTACTGTTGCTTCACATGTTCAACAGCACTTGGTATTGTCCATGTTCTGGATTTTGGCCACTCTATTAAGAATGTAATGGAGCTGTAGTAGCTTTTTTGGCAGATTCTTTGGGATCTTTTTACATCGACAATTATCATGTTGCCTATGAGGAGAGAGTTTTATTTCTTCTTTCCACATTATGTATGTTTTTATTTATTTTCATTGATTTATTGCAGTAGGTAGAACATCCAGTGTAATATTAAATATGGGTGGAGTGAACTGATAACCTTGCTTTATTTTCAGTCTTAAGGAAAAACATTTAGTCATTCACCATGAAATATGGTGCTAGCTTTAGGTTTTTTGTGGTGGCTCTTTGTTAGTTTGCAAAAATTCTCTTCTATTCCTGGTTTTCTGAGTTTAAAAAAATTTTGTAAATCAGAAATAGATGTTGGATTTTGTCAAAGGGTGTTTCTACAACTATTGAGGTGGATATATTCTTTATCTTCAAGTGATTTTCAGGTGTTGACTCATTCATTCCCTGGGGTGAAATTCCACTTGGTCATGATATATTCTTTTAAACAATATATCACTTGATTCAATTTTAGAGAATGTTGTTGAGTATTTTTTGTATCTATGTTCAATGAAAAGTATTAGTACTAATACTAAGTACTAAGTAAAGAAGTTAGTACTTCTTTCTTTGTTGAATTTTCTGTCTGTGCGTACTTTCTACCTTTTACACAAATCTCCAATACATTAATCATAATTATTTCATAATTATGTCTGAAAATTCTAACATCTGAGTCATATGTGAGTCTGGTTTTGTTGTTTGTTTCTTCTCTGGAGAGTGTATTTTTTTTTCTTGTTTCTTTCTTTCTTTTTTTTTTTTTTAAGATTTTATTTATTTATTTGACAGAGAAAGCAAGAGAGCACAAGCAGGCAGAGCAGCAGTGGGAGACCGAGAAGCAGGCTTGCCACCGAGCAGGGAGCCCGATGAGGGGCTCAATCCCAGGACTCTGGGATCATGACCTGAGCCAAAGGCAGACACTTAACAACTGAGCCACCCAGGAGCCCCTTTTTTCTTGTTTCTTTATGTGTCTCACAGTTTCTCACTGAATGTGAGATGTCTTATGCAGGGTCCATGAGAGGCTGAAATAAATATATGTATGGCCAAAATGAGCATACTTCTTTTTAAAATCCATGTGCATGTGTATATGTGTGTGACAGTGTACCTTAGGCTTCAGATTTCTCCAGCATGAATTCATATTTATTTATTTATTTTTAATTTTTTAAATTTTTAAAAATAAACATATAATGTATTTTAGTCCCAGGGGTACAGGTCTGTGACCTCCAGGTTTACACACTTCACAGCACTCACCATAGCAATACCCTCCCCAATGTCCATAACCCCACCACCCTCTTCCAACCCCCCTCCCCTCAGCCACCCTCAGTTTGTTTTGTGAGATTAAGAGTCTCTTACGGTTTGTCTCCCTCCCGATCCCATCTTGTTTCCTTTATTCTTTTCCTACCCCCCAAACCCTTCATGTTACATCTCCACTTCTTCATATCAGGGAGATAATATGATAGTTGTCTTTCTCCAACTGACTTATTTCGCTAAGCATAATACCCTCTAGTTTCACCCACATCGTCGCAAATGGCAAGATTTCATTTCTTTTGATGGCTGCATAGAATTCCATTGTATATATATACCACATCTTCTTTATCCATTCATCTGTTGATGGACATCTAGGTTCTTTCCATAGTTTGGCTATTGTGGACATTGCTGCTATAAACATGAATTCATATTTAGATTGGGGATGAGCTTCTGTATGTTTTATTCCAATGCTTTTGTTCTACCCTTAGCTTTAGGCTCTTCCATGAGCCTGACTTCAGAATTTCTCTCTCGTGCTCTTGTTTTCTATTGTTTCTTGCTACTTAGTTCTTGATATCCTGGTGTGGGAAGTGGGATGGGGAAAGTTCTGTTTTTATAGCTTGGCCTAAGTCTTTGGTAGGCTCCGTGTTCCTGGGTCTTCTCAGTAATCTTGTTCCTTTCTAATTTTAAGAATCTCTAATAGTTTGGGATTGTCATATTTCCTGCTTTACTCCCAGAGATAGAAGTTTTTTCTCTTTCCATTTTCCCAGCTATGGTGGGCTTTTATCAGTGTCCTGAGGTGACTGGACTTGTTATTTCCCCCAGAACTTAAAAGTTTTTATTATTTTGGCAAGGCTGTGTGAAAGACTTTGTATCTTTCCTGTGGTGGTAACTGTCCTCCATTTTCCAGAACTGTGCTTTACTTGCTTTGCTCTCCCAGTCTACCTCCAGTCTCTCGTGAGCACCCAGGGAGGTCTGTGAAGAACCTGTGAATGGGTGTGGATTTCTCTATGTCTGGGTCTCCCAGACCTTCTGTAATCTCATGCTGGTCCACTCTCAGCCTTCAGCATTTGTTTAAGAATTTTAGCTGAATTCTTCTTACCAGCTTGTATGGTGGATTTTGTCTATCCCAGGAAAATCAACTCTTGTGTTCTGTTTCTTCTTGGAGACACTTGTCTTTCCTTAGATTATGGGCTGATTGTTCACCCTACAACCTTAGCTCTCATGTGGGTTCAAGAAAAAAAAATATGATTTTGAATATCATTTGGATTTCCAGACAGTGTAAGGGTGGAGACAAAGTTCTTTCCACCTTTGTACATCTTAAGTGGAAGTCAGAATCTAGCACGTGTTATTGATGAAACTTCAAACCCTCTCCTATATAGTCCAATGTAATTATGATTACTTATACTTACTATATTATTTTTAAGAATTTTGTGACAACCTTGTTAAGAAGCCAAAATTCAACCAATCAACAAATATGGATTAAAGAGCAAGTCCATATCTATTAAAGTATTAAATAGTAGCTATTAACCTGAGATCCATTTCCCTTAAATTGGTAGTAGTTGCCTGAAATGTCATGTTGAGAAGGACTGTGAGGTAGATTTGATTTTATATCTGATTGGGGATGTCTTCCAAGAGCACAAGATAGCCAAGGCTCTGGTGGCATATATGTACTTTTCCTGGTTAGGCCTTAAAGAAATGGGGAGAGTAAGAGTGAGGGCATGTAAGAAGTGTTTCAAGAGAAGCAATTGATACAGTTCTTAACCAAAAGCACTTGCTGTTTAGTAGAAGAGGAATGATATGAGTCTATGAAACATTTGCAGACACTATAATAGTAAAAATTAAACTGTGTAGGTACAGGAAGATGATAGTTTTGGGGAAAAGAATAGGTCTTTGTGGGCTTCAGTGATCTTGAAAGGTATTTCCACAGAGAAAGAGGACTCAGAAGACCAGCCATGGCCAAGGGAGTCTGGTCAGTTCTGAGACTATTGAGTTAAGGGGGATGGAGTATCTTACAGATAGAAATGTTCTGTGTGGAGGGAAGACCATGGGAAAGAGGTTTTACTATCATCATTATTATCATCAGAAAACTGATAATTGAAAGCAGTGAGAGGAGAGAAGCTGACAGAGGGAGCAAGCAGATATGGAGAAGAAAGAAGAACTGAAGACAGACTTGGGGTTGGGCCCAAGGAAGAGAAATACCCTTAGAAAGGGGGAAGAAGGGACGCCTGGGTGGCTCAGTTGGTTAAGCAGCTGCCTTCAGCTCAGGTCATGATCCCAGCATCCTGGGATCAAGTCCCACATCCGGCTCCTTGCTCGGCGGGGAGCCTGCTTCTCCCTCTGCCTCTGCCTGCCATTCTGTCCGCCTGTGCTCGCTCTCTCTCCCTCGCTCTCTGACAAATAAATAAATAAAATTAAAAAAAAAAAAAAAGAAAGGGGGAAGAAGTGTTGCTGGTAAAGGAGATAATACTGTGATTATCACCATAGTACAGTAGTTGATATCTCAGACTCCTTTTTATCCTTCAAGGCCCAGGAGAATCCCTCCTGTTTGGCTTTTTTGATCTCTGGGCAGATTGAGTTGTTCTCCCCTTCGTTCCCCAAGTCCTTTAGCACTAATTACATTATAATATTGTTAGTGGGGTGTGTGTGTGTGTCCTTTTATTTTATAAGCAAGACTTGGGCTATGTCGCATTCACTGCCTGTCATCATCGACTCACATAAATTTTTGCACACCATCTATGATCAAGGACTGCTTTTAGAGTTGAATTTAAAAAGTGACATATCTGGCAAAGGATCAAAAGAAAAAGACTTGGGTTTGACAAGAAATAAGTGAATGGTGACTTTCAAGGGCACAGTTTCAGGACAGTGTTAGATAGTATTCTGAAATTCTGGTTTTGTTTTGGTTCTAGGGCTTTAGAAACCACAGAGACGTGGTTACTGCTTTGAATTATCTCACTACAATCTTTTATGTAAGCAAAAAAGTATTCACATCTGTTTGAAAAGTCCAGCAATTAAAAATACTAATGGATTTCAAATTTCTCTTAAGAAAATCTTAGAGGGGCGCCTGGGTGGCTCAGTGGGTTAAAGCCTCTGCCTTCAGCTCAGGTCATGATCTCAGGGACCTGAGATCAAGCCCCGCATTGGGCTCTCTGCTCAGCGGGAGCCTGCTTCCTCCTCTCTCTCTCTGCCTGCCTCTCTGCCTACTTGTGATCTCTGTAAAATAAATAAATAAAATATTAAAAAAAAAAAAAAGAAAATCTTAGAAACAGAACATAATTTTTTTTGACATGTTATGAGCAATTAAGTAAATATATTTGCAAATGACTACTCATGCATAATTGTGAAAGAAGGGAACATGCTCTGCTGGTTGGAGTAAAGTGGCATATAGGACAGAAATCGAAATGGAATTGAGAGGGAAGTTAAACCCAAGAATTTTCTCCACTTTATGGTGGCTGGACCTGAGATAGTGCTGTGGTCAGAGGAAACAGATCTGTTTTTGGGAATTCCTTCAGCTTCTCCCACACACCACTAACTTGCTAGAGAAAGCATTTCTTCAGTTAAAGACTGTTCCCTCCACTGTTTCCTGGGTTATCTCCACTGCAGCCTTCTCTGTGATGCACTTGGGGATTATGCCCTCTTTCTGGTGCCTGCAGTCTTTCCATGTCTCCTGGCTCTTTTCTCTCAAATTCAGGCACATTCGAATTTCTGGTATCCATAAAACTATAGCCCTGTCATCTTGGATATTCTCTTCCCTCCATGTCTTATTTTTCTTAGTCCTCTTTTCCAGTCAGACTCCTGGAAGGAGTGCGCTATACTCAGTGTCTTCACTTTAGAATAATCCCTTCTTAGCAAGAAGCAGGAGAGCTCATCTATTTAGGATATTAACTTGAATGAAGACAGTTTACTTGATGAAATAACCTCTCGGGGATTTTTAACCTTCATAGTTAAGTGATGCTAATGCACTTATGAAGTTCAATGAGACATTTGGATATAAAATGGATTTTAGGAACTCCAACTTAGTTAGCAACAAGTAGTCATCACATATGTATTAAAATAGGAGAGTTCTCAAAATCAAAACCTTCCCTTTGGTCTAATTTTATAATGAAAACATTATTCTAAATTGGGCATTTAGAAAAACCTGACACCTAATCAACTGGAAATCATTGTGTCCTAGACAGTGTGGTTTAACAAAAGTATTGCTTGTTTAAAACATTTGCAAAACCATAAGAAATTAAAGAACTTGACAAACTGAAACTTTTATAAGTTAACTAGTGTTGACGATAGAAGTATGCACAAGGAAATAAATAGAATCTGCATTTGGCTAAATGATAGAGTAAGATTAAGGGGAAGAGAAAGCTGTTTGCCTGGGCTGTTTTCTAACTGGGCTGCTGTTGGGGCTTTGAAGAAATATCATTTTGTGTTTTCCAGGATCAGAAATGCTGCTGCCAGAAACAAGGTCTCAGAAGAGGGCTCTCTAGTCAGAGTATAAGAACCATGAATTCGGGGCACCTGGATGGCTCAGTGGGTTAAAGCCTCTGCTTTCGGCTCAGGTCATGATCCCAGAGTCTTGGGATTGAGCCCCACATCGGGCTCTCTGCTCAGCAGGGAGCCTGCTTCCCCCTCTCTCTCTGCCTACTTGTGATCTCTCTCTGTCAAATAAAGAAATAAAATCTTAAAAAAAAAAAAAAAAAAGAACCATGAATTCAAACTAACAGGGCTCCAAATTCCTAGTTCCCACTACATCATCTCTTTGAGATTTGTTAGGATTCTCTGCAGGGAGCATGACCCACCTTTTACCTTTTCACTTTTACCTTTTCACCAAGACTAACTTCTCTCCTTCTTGTGCAAATGGTCAGGGAAATGCAACCAGGCCTTTCTCATAAAATGATGAAATGTTTCCTGGATTATAAGAAGCTGTTGTGTAAAGCTTTGATGTTGTAAATTGACCACCACCAGGAGGGTTGAACAATTCCGTGATTTAACTATATAGACCATGATCTTTTTGGTGTCCCAAGAGTGATGCAACATGGTGGCCTTGCCAAGGGTATGGAATGGAGATTCAAATGGTGAATAAACTTTTTAGTGATAGCCTGCTGAATAGAACTATAAGACAAAGTTCAGATCATGATAACTGCTAATAAACTTTTAATTGCCATGTAGAGGGATTTTAAGGACCCATAATTAGTTTGATGTGGATGTTCCTTCTTTACTCGGATGAGAAAACAGGAAATTATCCCCAAAGACAGACCTCGAGTGGGCTTCTAGGTGCCATAACCTTTATTGCTTATTTAGTGATCATGTGCTGTGTGCCGAACACTGTGTTAGGCACTATTAGTTGTCTCACTGAGGCCCTACTCTAGTATACCTGTAACAAATCTGATTGCTTCAGGGATTTGGAAAACATAATAGAATAACCAGACAAAGAAGAATTGTATTGAAATAGGAGAATTGAATTAGAGAAAACTTAGTTTCTATCTCTGATAATTAGTTTCTTTTTTTTTTTTAATATATCTATTATTTTATTTGACACAGAGAGAGAGAGATCACAAGTAGGCAGAGAGGCAGGCGGAGAGAGAGGAGGAAGCAGTCTCCCTGCCGAGCAGAGAGCCCGACTCGGGGTTTGATCCCAGGACCCTGAGACCATGACCTGAGCCAAAGGCAGAGGCTTTAACACACTGAGCCACCCAGGTGCTCTGGATAATTAGTTTCTTAAGGGGCATAATTTCTATCTATCTTTTCAACATGTGATGAAGAAGATATTTAGTTGTGATGTAATGCTTTCTTTTTTCAGAGGAGGCCAAGTTGCTAAGTGAAGTAAAGTGGGCTTCTCTCCCTCTGGATATAGAGGGATGGTTGTCTGACCTCTAGAAGTCCCTTTTGTTAAGCTACACGGTTTAATGATTCTTTGGCTCAAGAACAAATTCACATAATGTTCAGGCCATAAGCCTCCAACATTATTTTTTTTCCCCCAACATTAGTTTTAAATTTAGCCCAGACTTATGGAATCATTATTATTTCTTCTTTGAATACTTAAAGTGTGGGTGATCTTTCTGCCTGAGCCACAAGCTATAAGCCCATGAAGCCAACAGGAACACACGTCAGTATTAAAAAAGTAAGACCACCAAATTATTGTGATGTGTTAAATGATTTGTGCATTAGGCAGTTATTTTTTTAAAAAGATTTTATTTATTTATTTGACAGAGATCACAAGTAGGCAGAGAGGCAGGCAGAGAGAGAGGAGGAAGCAGGCTCCCTGTTGAGCAGAGAGACCGATTCGGGCTCGTTCCCAGCACCCTGGGATCATGACCTGAGCAGAAGGCAGAGGCTTTAACCCACTGAGCCACTCAGGTGCCCCTAGGCTTATTTTTAATTGGGAAGAATTTCATTTCTAAATAGTTAAACTAATTTTTGAAGTATTTCTTTTTTTACTTTTATAGTTCTCCAGTCTAGAGTTTGAACCTAGAGAAAGGTGAATTTGCTTCCTGACTCCACCATTCACTATCTTTTTAATAATAATAATAATAGGCTAACTTTTTAATTTAATTTTTTATTTAAATTCAATTAGCCAACTTGTGGTACATCAATAGTTATAGATGTAGTGTTAAATGAATTATCAGTTGTGTATAACACCCAGTACTTATCACATCATGTGCCCTCCTTAATGGTCATTCCCCAATTACCCCATCCCACCACTGAACTCTTCAGCAACCCTCAGTTTGTTTCCTGTAGTTAAGAGTCTTTCATGGTTTTTCTCCCTCTCTGATGACTTCCCATTCTGTTTCCCTCCCTTTTCTGCCCTGTTTCTTATAATCCACATATGAGTGAAACCATATGATAGTTGTCTTTCCTTGATTGGCTTATTTCACTCAGCATAATACTCTCCAGTTCCATCCATGTCAATGTAATGATAAATATTCATTTTTTCTGATGGCTGAGTAATTCTCTTGTGTATATATGTATACTACATCTTCTTTATCCATTCATTTTTCAATGGACATCTTGGCTCATAGCTTGGCTATTGTGGACGTTGCTGCAATGAACATTGGGGTGCAGGTGTGCCTTTGGATCACTACATTTATATCTTTGGAGTAAATACCTAGCAGTGCAGTTGCTGGATCATAGGGTAGCCCTATTTTTAACTTCTTAAAAGGATCCTCCATGCCATTTTCCAGAGTGGCTGTACCAGCTTGCGTTCCCACCAACAGAGCAAGAGGGTTCTCCTTTTTCTGTGTCCTCGAAAACATTTGTTTTTGCCTGTCGTACTAATTTTAGCCATTCTAAGTGGTGTGAGGTAGTATTTCATTGTGGTTTTGATTTGTATTTCCCAATGCTGAGTGATGTGGGGCATTTTTTGTGTCTGTTGGCCATTTGTATGTCTTCTTTGCAGAAATGCCTGTTTATATCTTTCCCCCATTTCTGGATTGGATTGTTTGTTTTCTGGGTGTTGAGTTTGGTAAGTTCTTTATAGATCTTGGATGCTAGCTCTTTATCTGATAAGTCATTTGCAAATATCTTCTTCCATTCTGTAGGTTGCCTTTTAGCTTCAATGACTGTTTCCTTTGCTGTGCAGAAGCTTTTTATCTTGATATAGACCCAACAGTTCATATTTGCTTTTGTTTCCCTTGAATGGCTAACATTTTTAGAGAGCTTACTGTGTGCCAGACACTGGAGTAAATATTTGACATATTTGACATATTTTGACATATTATTTATTTTACTTCTCATGATGGCTTTATGAGCCATCAAGTGGGCATTTTTTATTATCCCCATTTTATAGAAAAAGAAGTTTTAGAGCCTACACACATCCCGTATTCTACTCTATCCCTGGTTAGAGTACCCTTGCCTCACTACTTCTGGGTAAGGAACAGCTTAAACTCAAATAGCAGAGTGTTTAAGAGCTTAGATTTTGGAACCAGATTGCCTGGATTGAAATCTTGTCTTAACTGTATATTAGCTTTTCTCATGAACTGTTGGGGAATCTCAAGGTCCATTAGAATTGCCTGCTTGAAAGTAGGTTGTAGAGCAGGGCTTCTCAACATTGGCACTATTGCCATTTTGGTCAGGATGATTCTTTGTTGTGGGGGCTGACCTGTGCATATAGGATAGTTAGCAGCATCTCTGGCCTCTAACTACTAGATGCCAGTGGTACCTCCCATAGTTGTAACAATCAAAAATATTTCCAGACATTGCCAAGTGGGAGCAGCAGTCCTTGATCTTACAGTGGTTTATCATGAAATGAACTGACCGCTTCAGTCTGAATATGAGAACTTACTCAACAAATAGTATTTTTTAAAAGATGTTATTTATTTATTTGACAGAGAGAGAGAGAGAGAGAGATCACAAGTAGGGAGAGCATAAGGCAGAGAGAGAGAGAGAGAGCAAGCGAGCAGGAAGCAGACTCCCTACTGAGCAGAGAGCCTGATGCAGGGGTTCGATCCCAGGACCCTGAGATCATGAATGACCTGAGCTGAAGGCAGAGGCTTAACCCACTGAACCACCCAGGTGCCCCTCGACAAATAGTATTTATCCAGATATTCTGCTTATTGCTTATAGAAGCAGTCCTTTTTATTAGCAAGTGTGTTTGCAAGCCTGTGTGTGTAATGAATGATCCTCTCTGGGAAATACCTCACATTCTAAGGGGTAATATGGGACTGCAAGCAGAACTATCCTACCCACTCCACAGGGCTTTGGACTGAATGTGGAAATATTATAGTGTCTTTGTAAGGAAAATAGGACCATGGTTTTCCTGTGAGTTACAAGGCTCCCTGTTTTTGCTCTCAAACTATCTAAGAGCAGCTCCTCTCCTCTGAACAGCTGGAGAACCTACCTTCCCACCCTTGGAGTAGGAACTGGCTTGTAGTGGTTCTGACTGACTGAAGCACTTATAGTAGTCCAGGATGGATAGTGACAGGTAGTGGGTTTCCAACTAGAATGTAGCCTGTAGGTATAAGCTGGAGGTCTGGTTGTGGCAGGCACAACCCTGCTGTGGAAGGCTATGTCCAACCTAGGAAGTATTAGTTAAGAGGGATGGTGCCTGAATTGGATCCAGGGAGAGTGTAATTCAGAGGAAGGGGGCAGCACTTAGATGTGGAGGGAAGTACAAAACCGTGCTCAGGGTAGGCTTGGAGCTGCAAGATTAGACAGTCCAGTCTGTCTTGGGGCTGGGGACTGAGAGCTCTGGTAATATTATTCCAATATCAGAGCCAAGAAAATAGGGCTTAAGGAGGAACCAAGATGGGTGGAGGACCAAGAAATTCCTGCCTATACTCTTGGGGCTAATAATACATTATATGTTAATAAAAAAGAATAAAAAAATTTAATAAAAAAAGGAAGCTCCTGGATGGTTTAATAAATAGAGAACAGAAGCCCAAAGCACCTGCTTGCTGGATGCTAGGTGCCTGAGTGCGGGGGTGTGACTGCTGGTCCAGAGGCCCAAAGATAGGATAGATAGACTGGAATGGGAACAAGAGCTAGAAGAGATTTTCTGCTGTGATTTTTTTACATTAAAAAATTAATTAATTATTACCATATAATGTATTATTTGTTTCAGGGGTACAGGTGTGTGATTCGTCAGTTTACACAATTCACAACACTCACCATAGGACATACTCTCCCCAATGTCCATCACCCAGCCACCCAGTTCCTACCCTCTTCACCCCCAGCAACCCTCAGTTTGTTTCCTGAGATTAAGAATCTGTTATGGTTTGTGTTCCTCCCTGGTTTCATCTTGTTTTATTTTTTCTTTCCCTTCTCCCCATTACCCCCCCCATCCTGCCTCTCAAATTCCTCATATCAAAGAGATCATATGATAATTGTCTTTATCTGATTGACTTATTTCACTTCTGCTATGATTTTAAAAACATTTTTATTCCAGTAGAGTTAACATACAGTATTATATTAGTTTCAGGTGTACAATATAGAGAGTCAACAGTTCTGTACATTACTCAGTGCTCATCATGATAAGTGTGCTCTTAATCCCCTTCACCTGTTTTGCCCATGCCCCCCACTTACCTTCCCTCTGGTAACCATCAGTTTGTTATCTATAGTTAAGAGTCTGTTTTTTGGTTTTTCTCTTTTTTCTTCGTTCATTTATTTCTTAAATTCCATATATGAGTAAGATCAAATGGAATTTTTTCTCGTAACTGACATATTTCACATTATACCCTCAAAATCCATTCTTGTCATTACAACTGATAAGATTTCATTCTTTATGGCAGAGTAATAGTCCATTGTTTGTATATAACACATCTTCTTTATCATTCATTTATTGGTGGATACTTGGGTGGCTTCCATAATTTGACTATTGAAAATAATGCTGTAATAAACATGGGGGATATATATATTTTTGAATTAGTGTTTTTATGTCTTTGCCCAGTTTGGAATTACTGGAATTAATTTAGTTTTTAAAATTAAATTTTAATTAATTTTTATTTAATTATTTAACTTCTTAGGGAACTTCCATACTGTTTTCCACAGTGGCTGCACTAATTTGGATTCTCACTAATAGTGCACAGGGGTTCTTTTTTCTCTGCATTTTTGCCAGTACTTGTTGTTTCTTGCACTTTTGACTTTAGCCATTCTGACAGCTGTGAGGTTATAGCTCGTTGTGGTTTGATTTGCATTTCCATGATGATGAATGATATTTAGCATCTTTTCATGTGTCTGTTGACCATCTGTATGTCTTTGGAGAAATGTCTGTTCATATCTTCAGCCCATTTTGTAATTGGATTATTATTACTTTTTTTTTTTTTTTTGCAGATATGTCATTTGCAAATATCTTCTTCCATTCTGTAGGTTGTCTTTCAGTTTTAGTTTTTTCTTTGCTGTGCAGAAGCTTTTTATTTTGAGGTAGTCCCAATAGTATGTATTTGCTTTTATTTCCCTTACCTCAGGAGACATATCTGGAAAAATGTTCCTATGGCCATTATCAGGGACACTACTGCCTGTGCTCTCTTCTAGGATGTTTATGGTTTCAGCTCTCATATTTAGGCCTTTAATCCATTTTCAGTTTATTTTTGTGTATGCTGTGAGAAAGTACAGTTTCATTCTTTTGCATGTTGCTGTCCAGTTTTTCCAATACCATTTGTTGAAGAGACTGTCTTTTCCCCCACTAGATATTCTTTCCTGCTTTGTTGAAGATTAACTGACCATATAATGGGTTTATTTTTGGGGTTTCTATTCTGTTCTATTCTGTTCTATTCTATTTGGGGTTTCTATTCTATTCTGTTCTATTGATCTGTGTGTCTGTTTTTGTGTTAATAGAATACTGCTTTGATTACTATAGCTTTGTAATATAACTTGAAGTCTGGAATTGTGATATCTCCAGCTTTGCTCTTCTCTTTGAAGATTGGTTTGGCTATTTGGGGTCTTTTGTGATTCCATACAAATTTTAGGATTTTTTTGCGCTAGTTCTGTGAAAAATGCTGTTATATTTTGATGGGGATTGCATTAAATGTATAGATTGCTTTGGGTAATTTAAACATTTTAACAATATTTGTTCTTCAGCCCACGAGTATGGAATGTCTTTCCATTTCTTTTTGTCTTCTTCACTTTCTTTCATCAATGTTTCATAGTTTTCAGAGTATAGGTCTTTCACTTCTTCGGTTAAGTTTATTCCTAGGTACTTTATTATTTTTGGTATAACTTAAATAGGATTCTTTTCTTAATTTCTTTTTCTGCTGCTTCATTATTAGCATATAGAAAAGCAACAGATTTCTGTGCATTGATTTTGTATCCTGATACTTTACTGAGTTGATTTATAAATTCTAGTAGTTTTTTGGTGGAATCTTTAGAGTTTTCTATATATACTATCATGTCATCTGAAAATGGTAAAAGTTTTACTTCTTCCTTAACAATTTAAAGATTTTATTTATTTGAGAGAAAGAAAAACAGAGAGAGACAGAGAGCAGGAGCAGGGGGTGGGGGAAAGGAGAAGCAGACTGTCCTCTGAGCAGAGAGACTGACATGGGGCTTGATCCCGGGACTCCAGGATCATGACTTGAGCCAAAGGCAGACACTTAACTGATTGAGCCACCCAGGCACCCCATTCTTCCTTACCAACTTAGATGCCTTTTACTTCTTTTTCTTGTCTGATTGCTGTGGTTAAGACTTCTACTACTATATTGAAAAAAAGTGATGAGAGTGGACTTCCTTGTCTTGTCTTGATCTTAGGGGGAAGAAAATCTCAGTTTTCACCATTGAGGATGATATTAGCTGTGGGGTTTTCATATATAGCCTTTATTATATTGAAGTATGTTCTCTCTAAGCCTATTTTGTTGAGAATTTCTATCATGAATGGAAGTTTTACTTTGTGAAATGCTTTTTCTGCATCTATTGAAATCATATGCTTTTTTATGATATATTATGTTGATTGGTTTGTGAATATTGATCCATCCTTGCATCCCAAAAATAAATACCACTTGATCACTGGTGATTTTTTTTTTTTTTTTGTATTGCTGTATTTGATATGGTAATATTTTGTTGAGGATAGTTCTCTTTGTAGTTTTCTCCATAGTTCTCTTTTTTTGTCTTATCTTTACCTGGTTTTGGTATCTGGATAATGCAGGCCTTGTAGAATGAACTTGGAAGCTTTCCTCCTTCTTCTATTTTTTGGAATAATTTGAGAAGAATAGGTATTAACTCTTATTTGAATGTTTGGTAGAATTCACCTGTGAGGTCATCTGGTCCTGAACTTTTGTTTGTTGGGAGGTTTTTTTTTTTTTTTTTTTAAATTACTTATCCAGTTTTATTGCTGGTAATCAGTCTGTTCAAATTTTCTATTTATTTCTGCTTCCCTTTTGATAGATCACATATTTCTAGGAATTTATCCATTTCTTCTAGGTTGGCCAATTTGTTGGCATACAATTTTTCATAACATTCTCTTATAACGTTTTGTATTTCTGTGGTGTTGGTATTTTTCCTTTTTCATTTCTGAATTTGAGTCCTTTCTGTCTCTCTCTCTCTCTTTTATTAATTTTAATGAGTCTGGCTAAGGTTTATCAATTTTGTTGATCTTTTCAAGAACTAGCTCCTGGTTTCACTTATCTGTTCTTTTTAAATCTACTTTGTTTAATTCTGCTTTATAATTTCCTTCCTTCTGCTGGTTTTGGGTTTTGTTTGTTGTTTTTCTAGCTCCTTTCACTGTAAGTTTAATTTTTTATGTGAAATTTTTGTTTCTTTTCTTTTCTTTTTTTTTTTTTTTAAAGATTTTTATTTATTTATTTGAGAGAGAGTGTATATGAGTGGGGGATAGGAGGAGGGGCAAAGGGAGAGGAAGAAACAGATCTTCCTGCTGAGCAGGGAAGCCCAGTGTGGGGCTTGATCCCAGGACCCTGGGATCATGACCTGAGCTGGCAGATGCTTAACTGACACAGACACCCATGAGCCCCCGTTTTTCTTGCTTCTTGAAGTAGGCCTGTATTGCTATAAACTTTCCTCTTAGAACAGCTTTTGCTGCATCCCAAAGATTTTGGACTTCTGTGTTTTCATTTTCCTTGTCACATACATTTTTTCATTTCCTCTTTGATTTCTTGGTTGATTCATTCATGTTTTATTTTTATTTATTTATTTTTTTAAGGATTTTATTTATTTATTTTACAGAGAGAAATCACAAGTAGATGGAGAGGCAGGCAGAGAGAGAGAGAGGGAAGCAGGCTCCCTGCTGAGCAGAGAGCCCAATGTGGGGCTCGATCCCAGGACCCTGAGACCATGACCTGAGCCGAAGGCAGCGGCTTAACCCACTGAGCCACCCAGGCGCCCCTCATTCATGTTTTAGTATCATGTTATTTAACCTCCTTGTATTTGTATTCTTTCCAGATTTTTTCTTGTAATATCATAGTCTTGTAATCAGAAAAGATGCATGGTATGACTTTGATTTTTTTGAATTCGTTGAGACTTGTTTTGTGGCTAGACATTCTGGAGAATGTTCCATGTGCACTTGGAAAGGATGTGTGTTCTGGTGTTTTAGGATCAAATGTTCTGAACATATCTGTTAGATTCATCTGGTCCAATGTGTCATTCTAAACCACCATTTCCTTGTTAATTTTCTATTTGGATGATCTATCCATTGATGTAAGCAGGGTGTTAAAGTCCTCTATTGTATTATTATTAATTACTTCTTTTTTGTTATTAGATACTTTATGTATTTGGTGTGCCCATGTTGAATATATAAATATTTATAATTGTTATATCTTCTTGTTGGATTATTCCCTTTATGATTATATAGGGTCCTTTTTTATCTCTTATTATAGTCTTTATTTTAAAGTCTATTTTGTGTGATATAGGGGTGCCTGGATGGCTTGGTTGGTTAGGCAGTTGCTTTTGGCTCAGGTCATGATCCCAGGGTCCTGAGATAGAGTCCTATATCAGGCTCCTTTCTCACTGGGGAGTCTGCTTCTTCCTCTCCGTCTGCCTGCCACTCTGCCTACTTGTGCTCTCTCCCTCTGTGTCAAATAAATTAAAAAAAAAAAAAATCTTTAAAGTCTATTTTGTGTGATATAAGTACTCCTACCCTGGCTTTCTTTTCACTCCCTTTTGCATCTAAATGCTTTTCCATCCCTTCACTTTCAATCTGCATGTGTCTTTGGGTCCAAAATGGTCCCTTGTAGGTAGCATACAGATAGGTCTTGCTTTTTTATCCATTCCATCACCCTATTTTTTTTTTTTTAAAGATTTTATTTATTTATCTGACAGACAGAGATCGCAAGTAGGCACAGAGGCAGGCAGAGAGAGAGGAAGGGAGGCAGGTTCCCTGCTGAGCAGAGAGCCCATGTGGGGCTGGATCCCAGGACCCTGGGATCATGACCTGAGCCCAGAGGCTTTAACTCACTTAGCAACACAGGTGCCCCATCCTATGTCTTTTGATGGGAATATTTAGGCCATTTTCATTCAAAATAATTACTGATGGTATGTACTTGCTTTATAGTTGTTTTTGTAGTTCTGTGTTTCTTCTTTTTTTAAAAATTTATTTTTTATTTATTTTCAGCATACCAGTATTCATTATTTTTGCACAACACCCAATGCTCCATGCAATCCATGCCCTGTATAATACCCACCACCTGGTACCCTGACCTCTCACCCCTTGCTCCTTCAAAACCCTCAGGTTGTTTTTCAGAGTCCATAGTCTCTCATGTTTCACCTCCCCTGCCAATTTCCCCCAACTCCCTTCTCCTCTCTAACTCCCCGTGTCCTCCATGCTATTTGTTATGCTCCACAAATAAGTGAAACCATAGGATAATTGACTCTCTCTGCTTGACTTATTTCACTCAGCATAATCTCTTCCACTCCTGTCCATGTTGCTACAAAAGTTGGGTATTCGTCCTTTCTGATGGAGGCATAATACTCCATAGTGTATGTGGACCACATCTTCCTTATCCATTTGTCCGTTGAAGGGCATCTTGGTTCTTTCCACAGTTTGGCGACCATGGCCATTGCTGCTATAAACATTGGGGTACAGATGGTCCTTCTTTTCACTACATCTGTTTCTTTGGGGAAAATACCCAGTAGTGTGATTGCAGGGTCATAGGGAAGTTCTATTTTTAATTTCTTGAGGAATCTCCACACTGTTTTCCAAAGAGGCTGCACCAACTTGCATTCCCACTAACAGTGTAAGAGGGTTCCCCTTTCTCCACATCCCCTCCAACACATGTTGTTTCCTGTCTTGCTAATTTTGGTCATTCTAACTGGTGTAAGGTGGTATCTCAATGTGGTTTTAATTTGAATCTCCCTGAAGGGCTAGTGATGATGAACATTTTTTCATGTGTCTGATAGCCATTTGTATGTCTTGATTGGAGAAGTGTCTATTCATATCTTCTGCCCATTTTTGATATGATTGTGTGTTTTGTGTGTGTTAAGTTTGAGGAGTTCTTTATAGATCCTGGATATCAACCTTTTGTCTGTACTGTCATTTGCAAATATCTTCTCCCATTCCGTGCGTTGCCTCTTTGTTTTCTTGACTGTTTCCTTTGCTGTGCAGAAGCTTTTGATTTTGATGAAGTCCCCAAAGTTTATTTTCACTTTTGTTTCCTTTGCCTTTGGAGACATATCTTGAAAAAAGTTGCTGTGGCTGATATCAAAGAGATTACTGCCTATGTTCTCCTCTAGGATTCTGATGGATTCTTGTCTCACGTTGAGGTCTTTTATCCATTTTGAGTTTATCTTTGTGTACGGTGTAAGAGAATGGTCGAGTTTCATTCTTCTACATATAGCTGTCCAGTTTTCCCAGCACCATTTATTGAAGAGACTGTCTTTTTTCCACTGTATATTTTTTCCCGTTTTGTTGCAGATTATTTGCCCATAGAGTTGAGGGTCCATATCTGGGCTCTCTGTTCCACTGGTCTCTGTGTCTGTTTTTATGCCAGTCCCATGCTGTCTTGGTGATCACAGCTTTGTAGTAAAGCTTGAAATCAGGTAGTGTGATGTCCCCAGTTTTATTTTTGTTTTTCAACATTTTCTTAGTGATTCGGGGTCTCCTCTGATTCCATACAAATTTTAGGATTATTTGCTCCAGTTCTTTGAAAAATAATGGTGGAATTTTGATCAGAATAGCATTAAAAGTATAGATTGCTCTAGGCAGTATAGACATTTTAACAATGTTTATTCTTCTGATCCAAGGGCATGGAATGGTCTTCCATCTTTTTGTGTCTTCTTCAATTTCTTTCATGAGTGTTCTGTAGTTCCTCAAATACAGATCCTTTACCTCTTTGGCTAGGTTTATTCCCAGGTATCTTATGGTTCTTGGTGCTATAGTAAATGGAATCTATTCTCTAATTTCCCTTTCTGTATTTTCATTGTTAGTGTTTAAGAAAGCCATTGATTTCTGTACATTGACTTTGTATTCCAGACATTATTTCTTTAAATAAATTTCTGTTCCCTTTTCTTTCTCTTCACCTAGGATCCCTACAATGTGAATATTATTATGCTTGATGGTATCACTCTGTTGATAGCATCTATTTTTGTTTATTATTTTTTCTCTCTCCTGTTCAGCTTGATTGCTGTCCATAACTCTGTTCTCCAGGTTGCTGATCTGCTCTTTTGCTTCTTTTAGCCTCCTACTTACTCTCTCTCTTATATTTTTTAAATGGAAAATAGTTACAATTTTTAATATGTTAAATTTAAGGAAAGAGCCAAAATTTGGAAACAATATCAGATAAGTTATATTTTGGAAAACAATATCTTGTAAATTGCAAGGGTAAAGAAAGGAGTAGAAAAAATTATTATTCATAGACAATACAGTTGTATAATAGAATCTTAATGTATTTTTTTATTTTATTTATTGTATTCTTCATCTCTGCTTGGTTCTTTTTTTTGTTTTCTATCTCTTTGTTGAGGATCTTACTGAGGTCCCCCATTATTCTTAAGTCCAGTAGCTATCTTTATGGCCATTATTTTAAATTCTCTATCAGGTACTTTACTTATCCTCATTTCATTTAGTTCTCTTGCTGTATTTTTGTCCTTTTCTTTCATTTGGGTCATATTTCTTTTTCTCCTCATTTTGTCTAACTCTTGGTGTCTGTTTCTATGTGTTAGGAAATTCAGCTCATCTCCTGCTCTTGAAGGTAGTTGTCTTATGAAGAAGAGGCCCTGTAGTGCTCTACAGTGCAATGTCCCCTGTTCATCAGAACCTGGTACTTCAGGGATGTCTCCTATGAGTGTTGTGTGTGTTGTGTATGCCCTATTGTTGTGGCTAAGCCATGTTAGCCTTCAGTCCACTTATCTGCAATGCTCTCTTTGTTTGCTGTGGACAGAGTTTGGTTCCTGTGTTGTCAGCAGGCCAGTTTGCCAGTTTGCAGCTTCCTTTGAGTTGAGCCAGACCAGGTGTTTGTCAGAGATGCAGGAGGACCAATTGTTATTTATTTATTTTAAGAAGATTTTATTTACTTATTGGAGAGAGAGAGAGTGAGTGAGTGAGAGAGAGAGAGCACAAGCAGGGAGGAAGGGAGAGGAAGAAGCAGACTCCCCTTTTGAGCAGGGAGCCCGACTTGGGGCTCGATCCCAGGACCCTGAGATCATGAACGGAGCTGAAGGCAGACATTCAATTGACTGAGACACCCAGGTGCCCCATGGAGCACCAAATTGTTGGGCATTCTTCCTGTGTTGTCCCCGGACAAGCTTTCATTGGTGGGTGGGGGCTGTAGTCAGACCCGATGTCTACCACTATCTCACTGCTGGAACCATAGTTAGACTGGTATGTGTAGTTATCTTCTTTTCTTCCCAGGGCCAGGGTCACTTTGGGATGGTGCTGGCCTCTGTCATCGCTGTTTGCACACTGCCAGGGTGTGGTACCACTTTGGATGGCTTCTAGCCAAGAGCTTATCAGAGGAGGTGCATCCACAGGCGAGTGGAGAGGCAGGGCAAGTTGTGTTTTTTGTTGTGTGTTTTTTTTTTTTTTAATGGCAGCACATTGGGGTGAGGCCCTCATATATTCATTTAGTCAACCAGTCAGTTAACAAACATTTGCGTGTCTACTATATGTGAAGCACAAGAGCTAGGAAGGGGTACAAGGGGGGAGAGATCTAGACTGAGCAGCTAAAATTCTATACTGGAAGTTATGGCATGCACACAAATTATGACCTTAGGGAATAGAAGGTGTTAGGAATGTCTGGAGGGTGAAGAAGAGATTAAAGTCAGTATGTAATTGACTCACAATGGAATTGGTAATTATTTGGGGCACCTGGGAGGTTCAGCCTGTTAAGTATCTGCCTTTGACTCAAGTCATGATCCCAGGGTCCTGGGATTGAACCCCAGGTTGGGCTCCCTGCTCAACAGGGGAGTCTGCTTCTCCCTCTCCCTGCCTGCTTGTACTCTCTTTCTGTCAAGTAAATAAATGAAATCTTTAAAACAAATTGGTAATTATTTAGAATACTTATTTCCTGTGAAAAGGTCAGGAATGTGGTCAGTGGGTGAAGGTAGCCTGGGTAAACTTACTTAGACTTAGCTCAGATCTCATTGTTTCATTTCATAAACTAGATGAAGATTCATGGGTTGTCCCAATTTCTTGTGGCTTTTGGTTGTTGGTTGGCGTCCTTCAGAAGTCATTAGTTTCCAACAGCTACTGATGACTTCCTGTACTTCCTTCTCAAAAGTAACTTCCTTTCCGGTGGATGATTTCACCATGGGTATCCAATTCAGGGAAGCCCCTAAAGTGTAGAAATTGGGGACAGACTAGGGTTTTTACATAGACACTGACTTCGTGTGTTTGAAGACTGTGTCCCAGCCTATTCCAGTGATACATATTTCCACATGAACTGCCAAAGAATTGGATTAAAACCTTTCTCTTGGCCTCATTCTTAATAGCATTTGTCTAGACTTCTCCTGCAGTCTCACCACAAAATAACACAAATATTGACAAAAATAATAGAAAAGACGGCAATTACCCTGCCACGAACTCCTCCCTGCCTTAGGTTGTCACCACAGCAGAGAAATCTTATTTTATGGGAGACCAACTACTGCTACAATTCCTAAAGTAAAGTTTATTTGCACAGAAAAATAAAGGCAACTTTTTATTTGTCACCCTGCTGAGAAGAAATATGATTCCTGTCCTCTTCCTTCATATTAGCCTTCTTTTTTTCTGTACATTTTCATCCCCTGTATCTGATCATTTTATAGAAAGGGGGATTTCTGTTTTTGACCTTACCTCTTGCTGTTGTAACATTCCAATTTTCAAATGGTCAGTCACCATTTGCCATTTTGCTTTTTTTTTTTTTTTTTTTTTAAGGGAGCATGTTCTGAAGCTTGAGCATACGAGACTCTGGGCCATTTAAAAAAAAATGCTTGCTAGGTTTCCCATGTGATAGTGACTCCTCAGGAAAGCTATTCTTTCATGCAGCGGCAGCACCAGCATTGATCAGTGGGAAAGTTCAAGGTGGCAACTCATCAAGCATGGCTTCAATACCAGATTCCAGACAAGGTCTGCAATAAATAAGAGCAGTAACAAAGAATCATATTTCCTTCTTGCACGGAAAATCAGCAATGGCATAGTTCTAAATTTCAGGGTTCAGGCTTGGTGTCTTCTCCCTGCACTGCAATTTGAAAGCAGGATGGCTTTCTTCTCTAAGTTACATCAACATGCATTTTAGCTGTCCTTTCCTTAGAAACTGCGTCATAATGTAATTTTGAATTTTGCAGGTTGATTGGGGATTTTTCAGTGTGGGCATTGATTATCGTTTGGGTTGTTCAGATAGAACCTATATTGTCAAACATGTTTTGATTTTCTCACATTTGTTTTAATTGACTCATCTCCCTTTCCCTTTTAACTTCTCTTCCTCCAATAATGTCAAGTTTTCCATGTGATTGTACAAAAAGAACAATCTTGTGCTCTAAGTAGGTAGGGAAAATTTTTTTCTTCAAATGGCAGTGTGATAAAAAAATATACACCCTATGAGTCCCTCATGGATTATTGCTATTGATTTCTTTTCTTGAAACGTGGAAATGTTACCAGATGGGGTGTTAGAAGTAGGTGTGTGGGTGCAAATGCAGTTTATTGCTTGTTGACTAAAAATCAGTGAAAACCTTCACCATTTGTGTGCTTGTGTTATATATAAGGCGGATTTTAATCCTAAACTAGTCCTTATATAAAGCTTCTTGCAATTCAATAAGCAACATTTTTAGGATAAATTTTATGGCAAACTCAAAAAACATAAAGGTTTCAAGGATTTGTTTTCTCTGGCTTATTGAAACACTGTCCTTCTTGTTTTAAGTTAATTTGATCAATGAAATTTTCTTATCACAGCCAGATTTCTATTGTGTTTGTTTTCGTCTCTATACCCTCCCCACGCTGCTCCTTTGAGCTTCCTAAGGTCTCCTGCTCAGGGAAGTGTGAATCGAATTGCTGTGCCTTTCTGGAAGCTAGGTGCCTGTGCAGCACTCCGACACTGAGCCCGACCCTCAGGGACCCACCCATTAGGAAAAAAAAGGCTAACCTTCTGTCACTTTCCTTCTCCTCCCTTTTAATGATTCTTTCTCTATCCTTTTGAGAAGATCTTTCCAGCCCTTTGACCCCTGTTAGAAGAGGAAGGCTTAAACAGCTAAAAGTACCCTTGGTCTCAAGGCTTGCCAAAGAAAGCTCAAGAGGCCTTTTAGGAAATGCCAGAAGACAAGGGCCTCAGTTTTCAGCGCATTCAGAAGGCAGATCCCACCCCGACACCATTTCCCTCCTCATTTATTTTGTAGAAGCAACCCTGCCTCCTACCCTCACTTGTCAGTGCCACCGGAACCAACACATTCAGAGAGCAGCTGACTTTTAATGATAGCCGTTGCACTGTACGAAAGCTATTGTGCAGTTTGAAAAAGAGCACAGGAAATGTGTGTCTCAGGTGGGTCACTGGGCTGCTACTCCATGGGCTCTGGGTCCGGCCCTAGTTTTCACGGAATAACACCACTGCTGGGTAGGTTGCTGCCCTATCCCAAAATGGTGAGATACTGAGTCCAGGATTTTTGAAGGGAGAACAATTGTGGGTCCCCAGGGCCTGCTTGTGCTTTGTGATGTGACTCTGAGTCATACAACTGAAATGGCAGCTAACACTGAATAATGTGGTATTTTCAAGTGGTGAGCATTATTCCATATAATATGCTATGATACATATATTCACATATTTATTCACATATTCACATATTTATTCACATATTCACATATTTAATTTACACTATAACGCTGAAGGTAGGAACCATAAAACTGAGGAAAAGAGAAGACAAGTGCACCATAAGTGCACCTTACCATAAAGACCTTAGTATTGCAAGTTCAGCTCCGCCACTTAATAGCTCTTTGACTTGGGCAAATTGCTGAACATTTCTTTTTTTCTTTTTTTAAGATTTTATTTGTTTATTTGACAGAGAGAGACAGAGAGGTCACAAGTAGGCAGAGAGGCAGGCAGAGAGAGAGAGAGAGGGAGAAGCAGGCTCCCCGCCAAGGAGAGAACCCGATGTGGGGCTTGATCCCAGGACCCTGGGATCATGACCTGGGCCGAAGGCAGAGGCTTAACCCACTGAGCCATCCAGGCGCCCCTGCTGAACATTTCTGAGCCTCAATGTTCTCATCTATAAAATGGGGATTATTAATTCAACTTTCAGGATTATCAGGGGAATTTAATGGGAATGCAGTAAAGTCCTGGGCTTTCCCCCTTTCTGCTCTTTTATTGTACCCCGGACTCTTTTCCAGGTGCCCATGATTCAGAGGTATTGATAGAGAACAGCAAAATCCTAGTGAATTTTAGGCACTATGTCCAAAGAAAGGGGTGATTCTCAAAGAGTTGTTTACTTTCCTTCTTCCAGGGGAAGTTATACACAATATTTTATCTGTGTCACAGAAAAGAATCCAAACCCAACAGCATCAGGTCAGTCAATTACAGTTGAATTGGGAGTGACTAAAAGGATTAGGCATTTGACCCTGTATTATAAAGATATTTGGTGCCATTTCTACTGCAGGAAAGGAGGAATAAAAGTAGTATTTAAAGGTTCATGTTCTCACTCCATTTAACCAAGTGACCCCTTCTCCTGTTGTCTTTATTTTATTTTCAGTATGCACATCTGTGTATGCGTGTATCACTGTACAGGATACGCTCATATGCTCATGTACATCAGCAAATGTGCATATCCCTGTACAGGGTACACTCACATGCTTTCTGTAGTCATGGTATATTTGAAAGTAAAAGGATCTAAAAGGCTTAAAAGTATTTTCTCTGATTACAAAAGGAATGAATATTGATTTTATAGGTATATATACTTTATATAAATGAATGTATGTTTTATATAAACATAAAAATATAAAGAATATACTAATTTCCTCACTCAACATGCAGAGATAACCATTTTATTTTATTATTGTTTTTTATTTTTGAAGATTTTATTTATTTGAGAGAGAGAGGGAGAGCATGAGTGGGGGCGGGGTTGACAGAAGGAGAAGCAGACTCCCTGCTAGCAGGGAAGTGAGTGGGGCTCAACCCCAAGACCCTGGGTTCATGACCTGAGCTGAAGGCAAATGTTTAACCAACTGAGCTATTCAGGTACCCCAGAGATAACCATTTTAATTAATTAATTTATTTATTTAAAGATTTTATTTATTTATTTGACAGAGAACACAAGTAGGCAGAGAGGCAGACAGAGAGAGAGAGAGAGAGAGAGAGAAGCAGGCTCTGCACTGAGCAGAGAGCCTGATGCGGGGCTCGATCCCGGGACCCTGGGATCTTGACCTGGGCTGAAGGCAGAGGCTTTAACCCGCTGAGCCACCCAGGTGCCCCGAGATAACCATTTTATAACATATTTTGGGGACTCCAAATTTTTTCTGTGTATACATACACATACAGCCTTGTGGTAGCTTATAGACTCTCTTTTTATTTATTTATTTTTTTAAAGTAGTCTCTGTGCACAACCTAGGGCCCAACTCATGACCCTGAGATCAAGAGTCATATGATCTACCAATTGAGTGAGCCAGGTACCCCTCGTTTTTCTTTTAATATTATATTTTGAACATTTCTCTTTATCATTAATGTATTGGTTACTCATTGATGATAAAACCACCACAAAACCTAATGGCAAAAAAAAACACAGAATAATGTTATTATTTTCATGGTTCTGGCATTGACGAGGCTCAGCTAAATAGTTCTTATGCAGGATATTTCATGTAGTTGTACAGGAGGTGGCTTGGGCTAATTATCTGAAGTTTCTTACTCACATTTTTGGTACTGAGCTGGAGAGACCCAAACAGCTGGAGGCTGGAACAACTAGTTTCTTGGGCATTTCTCCCAGTCTTTAATATGGTCTTTTCTGCATGGTGGCTTCAGGGTAGTCATGCTTCCTACATGGTAGCTCAGGGCTCCACAAGTAAATGTCCATAAAGAAAGGCCAGGTTGAAGCTAACTCACCTTGAAATCTTTTTTTCTTAAATTTTAATTCCAGTATAGTTAACGTACAGTGTAATATTAGTTTTAGGTATACATTATAGTGATCCAACAATAAAAATATGGAACACTTCAAGAATTTGTGTGCCATCGTTGTGCAGGGGCCATTCTCATCTTCTCTGTATCATTCTAATTTTAGTATATGTGCTGCTAAAGCAAACATTAAGTCACCTTTTATGACTTAGTTTTGGAATTCACACAGCCTTCCTTCTGCCACATGCTTGTCACTAAGGCAGTCCAAAAGTCTACCCTAAAGCCCACAGAAGCTCTTCCCTTGAGACACAGAACTCTTGAATGACTTGTTAGTTTCTTATTGGTGATGTCACAAATTTAAAACAACAGAAATTTATTATCTTACAATTTAGAGGACAGAATTCTGAAATGAGTTTCCCTGGGCCAGAATCGAGGTGTCCTATCAGGCTCTAGAGGACAATCCATTTCCTTGCCTTTCTCGCTTTGGGAGGCTGCCTGCCCTTCTTGACTTCTGACTCCTCTGTCTTTAAGGCCAGCATTGTAGCATCTTCAAATCTTTCCCTGGCTGTGACCCTCTGTGCTCATCATTACATTTTTTTTTTTTTTTTTGACTCTGATCCTCCCGCCTCCCTTTTATAAGGATCTTTGTGATTACATTGGGCCCACCTGTATAATCAGAATACTCTTCCCATCTCAAGGTCCTTACCTTAATTACATCTGCAAAATTCCTTTTACCATGTAAGGTAAGATATACTCAAAAGTAAAGGGATTGGGATGTTCACATCTTTGGGGGACCTTTATTCAGCTTTTCATATTGGGAAATGATAAGGGTCTGGAAGAGCATATGCAACCAGAAATATCTTTGCAGTAATTTTTGGAAAATATGATCTTTTACAGTTAATTTAAGTGGTTGCATAGTATTTTACTGTATGACTAACTATTTATTAAGCCTTTCTTTACTGTTAAGCATTTGGGGTGTTTCTAATATTAAAAAAAATCCTAGAAAGAACAAACATCACTATGAATAAACATTTGTGTAAATCTCTGATGATTTTTTTGGGATAAATAGCTAAGGATGAAATTGCTATATAAAAATAAGAATATATCTAAACTGCCAAACTGCCCTCCAGAAAGGGGTCACCAGTTTTCTAGCAGCATTATAAAAAAGAGTTTATTTTCTGCATTCTCTTATCATTGAGTATAATGATTTAAAAAAATGGGAAACAAACTGAGGGTTTTGGAGGGGAGGAGAGTAGGGAGTTGGGTGAGGCTGATGGTGGGTATTAAGGAGGGCACGTATTGCGTGGAGCACTGAGTGTGGTGCATAAACAATGAATTTTGGAACACTGAAAAGAGATAAAATGAAAAAAAGAAAAAATCTTTTTTACAAATTTATAGGCAGAAAATGTCATCTTGCTTTCATATGTATTTTCTTGAATTTTTTTCATATGATTATTCATGATTTCTTATTTTCTTTTTTGTCCATCGGCTCTTCATGATTTCATTTATTTATGTATACAGAATGGTTATATTTTTATTATTGATTTTTAGGAACTCTTTATATATAAGATACGTCAAAAGTTTTTCATCATTTGAGGTAAACGATAGTATATATCTTTTTCTTTGTTGTTTCTTTTCCTTTGTTGTTCCTTTCTTTTTATGATTAAATATTCTTCCTTACCTACATCAGGTAAATATTCACCCATGTTTTGTTCTTGTTACTTTATGATTTATTTTTATAATTCTGACTGCTAAAGTGGTGTATTTGCATATATATTATATATGTGTTATTTTATCCTAACAGTTTAAAGAAGTGGATAGGGAAAGAGAGGAGTATAAGCAGCTGATTTAGTTTTATTAGAAAGAAATTGTAGCCTAATTTACTGTCTATCTGATTCAGTCAGTTCCCAGTTATATATGGTAAATGGGAGCTAGGAAGAACAAGGGTAAAATATGCATCCACTGATAATCCCCCAATCACATTTCATGACATGCCTGTGCTTAGAAACACTGTAATGGCATTACATTTTGAGGGCATAGTACTTTAGGTATCTCTTCATGGTCACATCACAGAAATCAGTGATCCTGTGGTCTATTTGGGTGACCTTGTTTCTATGACAGAAAAAAAAAAATCCTCTCATATGATACGCAAATGAGCTGCCTTTCTCCAGAGGAACTATGAGTGATGGTGTCTCAGGTGTATTTCTTGGCTTACAGGCCTAATCTCTAACCATTAGAGATTGATTCCTATAGGATAAGTTCTTGTTTCTGTGGAAAGTTCTTTAAGAACACCCAAGACAACACTACATGTACTATGAGGAATCACTGGTACTGTAGAATGAGTGTATCAAAAGTGGATGAAGGGATTTCCTTTTTTTTCTAGAGGGTAAAACAGAACAGGCTCAGATTACTGGGGAGGATGTGAGGGAATGGGGCAACAGAGAATGGTTATGGGGTGACTGGAGGAAGGGGGTGGGCAGATACCTGTACAGCTAGGAGGATCTTGTAGGCTGAGTCAGACCAGGAAAAATGGTATAGTGTGACAGATAGAAAAAAAGATATTACATGCTGAGTATTCACAGTTTTCCTCTTCTTCATCTCCCCTACCATCCTCAATTTTGCCATTTCTTTTTAGTCCTTTATTATGAAGAATAATAATGGGCAAATACATGTTTTTGAAAGCCCACTATGGTACTGGTATTGTGCTGGGGATATAATAGGAAACAAAACAGACAACCTACCTACCTTTACGGAGCTTGCACTCTGGAGGGGGGAAGATGGAAGGTAAAGAAGTAAAATATATAATATGTCAGATGGTGGTTAAGTGTTGTGGAAGTAGAGAAAGCACGGAAGGAGGATGGGTGTAGAGTGTGGGATAAGAACATCCAGTGTTACCTGGGGGTCCTGAAAAGGCATCATAGTGAAGGTGGCATTTGAGCAAAGGTCTGAAAGAGAGACAAGAGTGAACCAGGTGCAAATCTAGATAAAGAGTGTTTCAGAGCAGAGATAACGGTCAGGCCAAGATTCTGAGCCTGGAGGATACCTGGCTCATTGAATGGGCCCTTGATCACTGACAGAACAAAAGGATAGAGGGAAAGGAAAGATAAGAAAAAAAGGAGTCAGTGGGACTGGATACCCATGATATTTAGGTAGAGTTTTGGGTAAAAGAAAGTACTTTTAGGGAGGGATAGGTGCCATGTTTGTGGGAAGAAAATGATGGTGAAAGGGATTTTAAAAACCTTTGCTGGGTATTATGCATGGAGTCATTGGGTGACTTCAGGAAATATTTAAATTGTGTCATACAGGACTGGGCTGCAAGTTGCCCAAGCATTATATGGGTTATGTAAAGTAATCCAATAATTTATTACTGTGATGGAGAGATAGTCATTGTTGTTAAACTAGCAGTGATTGCAGTCATGAGATCTGGGGGTGTATATAAATATAAGAGTGTGGTGATTGGAGAGGCAACATGAAAACTGTAGTAGGAAGAATTAAGATAAATGGGGTAGAAAGTGCTGCATCATTTAAGAAGTTATTCCAGTGATGGGCCACCGGTCAGAATGGTCTATTGGTATTAAAAAGATTATCCACCATGATCAGGTGGGATTCATCCCTGGGCCACAAGGATGGTTCAACATTCGCAAATCAATCAATGTGATACAACAAATTAATATGAGAAGAGAGAAGATCCACATGGTCCTCTCAATTGATGCAGAAAAAGCATTTGACAAAATCCAGCATCTGTTCCTGATCAAAACACTTCAAAGTATAGGGATAGAGGGAACATTCCTGAACTTCATCAAATCTATCTATGAAAAACCCACAGCAAATATCATCCTCAATGGGAAAAAGCTTGCAGCCTCCCATTGAGATCAGGAACAAGACAAGGATGCCCACTTTCACCACTCTTGTTCAACATAGTATTAGAAGTCCTAGCAACAGCAATTAGACAACAAAGAGAAATAAAAGGTATCCAAATTGGTAATGAAGAAGTCATACTCTCTCTCTTCGCAGATGACATGATTCTTTATATGGAAAACCCAAAAGACTCCACCCCCAAACTACTAGAACTCATACAGCAATTCAGCAACGTGTCAGGATACAAAGTCAATGTGCAGAAATCAGTGGCTTTCTTATACACTAACAATGAAAATACAGAAAGGGAAATTAGAGAATAGATTCCATTTACTATAGCACCAAGAACCCTAAGATACCTGGGAATAAACCTAACCAAAGAGGTAAAGGATCTGTACTCGAGGAACTACAGAACACTCATGAAAGAAATTGAAGAAGACACAAATAGATGGAAGACCATTCCATGCTCTTGGATCGGAAGAATAAACATTGTTAAAATGTCTATACTGCCTAGAGCAATCTATACTTTTAATGCCATTCCGATCAAAATTCCACCGGTATTCTTCAAAGAGCTGGAACAAATAATCCTAAAATTTGTATGGAATCAGAAGAGACCCTGAATCATTGAATGAAATGTTGAAAAACAAAAATAAAGCCGGGGGCATCATGTTACCTGATTTCAAGCTTTATTACAAAGCTGTGATCACCAAGACAGCATGGTACTGGCATAAAAACAGACACAGAGACCAGTGGAACAGAGAGCCCAGATATGGACCTCAACTCTATGGTCAATTATTCTTCGACAAAACAGGAAAAAATATACAGTGGAAAAAAGACAGTCTCTTCAATAAATGGTGCTGGGAAAACTGGACAGCTATATGTAGAAGAATGAAACTTGACCATTCTCTTACACCGTACACAAAGATAAACTCAAAATGGATAAAAGACCTCAACGTGAGACAGGAATCCATCAAAATCCTAGAGGAGAACATAGGCAGTAATCTCTTTGATATCAGCCACAGCAACTTTTTTCAAGATATGTCTCCAAAGGCAAAGGAAACAAAAGTGAAAATAAACTTTGGGGACTTCATCAAAATCAAAAGCTTCTGCACAGCAAAGGAAACAGTCAAGAAAACAAAGAGGCAACGCACGGAATGGAAGAAGATATTTGCAAATGACAGTACAGACAAAAGGTTGATATCCAGGATCTGTAATGAACTCCTCAAACTCAACACGCACAAAACAGGCAAACATATAAAAAAATGGGCAGAAGATATGAACAGACACTTCTCCAATCAAGACATACAAATGGCTATCAGACACATGAAAAAATGTTCATCATCATTAGCCCTCAGGGAGATTTAAATTAAAACCACATTGAGATATCACCTTATACCACATAGGATGGCCAAAATTAACAAAACAGGAAACAACATGTTTTGGAGAGGATGTGGAGAAAGGGGAACCCTCTTACACTGTTGGTGGGAATGCAAGTTGGTGCAGCCTCTTTAGAGAAGAGTGTGGAGATTCCTCAAGAAATTAAAAATAGACCTTCCCTATGACCCTACAATTGCACTCCTGGGTATTTACCCCAAGGATACAGATGTCGTGAAAAGAAGGGCCATCTGTACCCCAATGTTTATAGCAGCAATGGCCATGGTCGCCAAACTATGGAAAGAACCAAGATGCCCTTCGACGGACGAATGGATAAGGAAGATGTGGTCCATATACACTATGGAGTATTATGCCTCCATCAGAAAGGATGAATACCCAACTTTTGTAGCAACATGGACGGGACTGGAAGAGATTATGCTGAATGAAATAAGTCTAGCAGAGAGAGTCAATTATCCTATGGTTTCACTTATTTGTGGAGCATAACAAATATCATGGAGGACAAGGAGTGTTAGAGAGGAGAAGGGAGTTGGGGTAAATTGGAAGGGGAGGTGAATCACGAGAGACTATGGACTCTGAAAAACAATCTGAGGGGTTTGAAGTTGCGGGGGTTGGGAGGTTGGGGTACCAGGTGGTGGGTATTATAGAGGGCACAGATTGCATGGAGCACTGGGTGTGGTGAAAAAATAATGAATACTGTTTTTCTGAAAATAAATAAATTGAAAAAATTAAAAAAAAAAATGGTCTAGTGGTGCTTGGTCTTGGTTGAAGGAGGCCTGGGTTGCTTTAAGGTGCTGAGCTGGCTGGTTATGGAGGAAGGTTTGGGGGCATATGTTCTAAGTAGTCAGGCCTGTCAGGTTGGGGCAGTTAGATGGCATGGAGTGCATAAAAGAAGAGGTCCTGAGAGGTTGGGGGAACCAGGTGGTGGGTATTAGGGCGCAGATTGCATGGAGCACTGGGTGTGGTGCAAAAACAAGGAATACTGTTATGCTGAAAAAAAATTTAAAAAACAAAAGAAATAATTAACCCTGTAAATAGCATCAACACATTAAAAAAAAAAAAAGAAGAAGAAGAAAAAAAAAAAGAAGAGGTCCTCAAAAGGTTCTAGGAAGACACAGCCTTTCTAGCTTGGCTTCATTTAACTAAGTGTCATCTAATACTGACAGATGCCTAGAATGTCATCTAACATTGACAGATCCAGAATGATAGTCCTACCTTTAGTGCCTACCACAGAGTTTAGTGCCTTGTGGGTGTTCAATAAGTATTTTCTGAATGATGAAATGACTATGTTTTGTAGACTAACTTCTGTGTATGGCTCCCACTTTTAGGCATTTCTTGGCCCTAGTTTATAAACATGTCTCTTTAATCCATTGTTGCCTATCACCTCTGTGACAATGTGTTTTTGTATTTTCTATACTATTACCCAGAGGATGTTCGATGAGTGAAAAGAATGTGAACTTTGGAAAAATTTAGAATTTGATTCAACTCTGAGCTCTGCACTTTGAACAAGTGACCTCAGTTTTCTTATCTATAAAAAATAGGTAACATTTCTGTGGTTAATTAGATTATGGTTAAACAAATATTCACTCTCCTCTTCCTCCTCCTTCCCACATGGGAGGAGTATACTTTCTCATCCTGTTGATGTTGGGCTTGGTCATATAACTTGGTTTGGTCTCATGGTTGGTAGAGGGTGCTTCCCTGCACTTTGATTTTGGGAGTGGTTTATGATTTGTTTTGACCAAGACTTAAAGAAATGGCTTTAGATGTCCTTCTGCAGTTCTTGCCTCTTGTACTTTTAACTTTTGCTATGAGAATAATATGTCTAAATAGCCACTGTCCAAGGGGCTCCTAGGTGGCTCAGTGGTTTAAAGCCTCTGCCTTTGGCTCAGGTCATGATCCCAAGGTCCTGTGATTGAGCCCCACATAGGGTTCTCTGCTCCACAGGGAGCCTGCTTCCTCCTCTCTCTCTGCCTGACTCTCTGCCTACTTCTAATCTCTGTCTGTCAAATAAATAAATAAAATCTTAAAAAAAATAAATAGCCACTGTCCAAGAAGAATGAAAGAGCTGAACCCAACCTGCAGCTGAATACAGCTTAGATTAGCCAAACCGTGCTGATTCACTGATTCATGAGTGAGAGATAAATGTTTACTGTTAACTGTCACTGAGGTTTAGATCAGTCTGTTACACAGCATTATTAGATATAACTGACTGATACAGTAACTTTTTCCTTCAGGTTATCTAGTGTTGTCAGAGATCTTGTAAAATGGCTGCTTAATCTTAAGGATAGCATTGTGTCTGCTTTCAAGGTAACCCAAAGAAAGACTGCAATTTCCTTTCTAGAACTACAGATCAACTTGGAAGGTTTGGATCCTTTCCCTCAAATGTTCTTACAATTAAAAAAGGGAAATCATGATATCTGGTATCGTATGGCCACCAAGAACATAAAGCTCCTTGAGATTTGATGTGCCAGATCTGAAAGGCACATTATCAAAGACACATTAGCAAAGTCTTACTTTTCCTTAAAGCTTCCCTCCTCTCCAGGTTAATCCCTTATTAGAAAACAATGGCTTTACTCTCTTTGTCTTAGGCAAAGAAATTGCTCCTAGTAAGTAGATATACTCTTTCTGATATAACCATGCCAAAATTCTTTCAGGAAGCGTTTGTATCTTCTGGTTGGAATACACAATTATAGAATATGGTGAAGATAATTTAAAAACAAAGTTTTTAGAACAGACGTCTGAAATTGTCGTTTACCTCCAGTGATGCCATGATGCCTATGCCAGTTCATAGCCTTCCTGTCTGGACAATCTCCACAATAATTTTCTCCCCCCAGTCACTGCCATTTCCTTTTCCTAGGTACCAGAGCTAGGAGTACAAATTGTGCCATCACTACCTTTGCAATACTCACATACGGTTCTATTAACACTTCCAATGAATGTGCTATACCTCGTAGATTTTTGTCTTCATATTTATATTAGTCATTTTGACCTCTCCTAACAAATTACCACAGTTTGGGTGTTTTTAACTATTATTAGAAAATAAATAAATAGGTTTGGAGGTTTTAAGTCCAAGATCAAGGTGCTAGTAGGGTTGGTTTCTGGTACGTCTCTCTTCCTGGCTTACAGGTGGTTGACTTCTCACTGTGTGCTAACATGGCCTTTTTTCTGTGGTTGGGGAAACAGAGAGAGAGAGAGAAAGAGAGAGAGTAGAGTTAGGGGAGAGATAGAATGTGCCTCTCTGGAATGTCTTCCTCTTCTTACAAGTACAACATCACCTTTGGATTAAGGCCAACATTTATGACTTCATTTATCTTTGATTACCTCTCTGAAGTCCTATCTTCAAATACAATCATATTGGGGAGTAGATTTTCATCATACAAATTTTGGGGAGACACAATTCAGTTCATAGCAATGTATGAAAATTAGTAAAAGGAAAGAAATGACAGAAAGAAGGGGATATGGAGTTTTATATGGCTTAGTGTGCAGAAGGGCATGTCTAACTCATTGTGAGGAGTCATACAAAGAGAGGGAAAGAGAAAGAGAGATGCTCAATGTAGCAACTGCCAGACTAGCTATGATTTAAAACCATACTTGGCAAAAAGTCATCACACATGTCCTTCAGGCCTCCTCTGACCTGTCAAAGTTACACACACACGGATCTCCAAATTGTTAGTGTATTAGACCATATAAGTGCTAAATTAAGGTTCAGGTGGAAACCATTATGATAGCCATGGTATTTGGAAAGCAAGGGAAACCAAGCGGAAAGGAACTTAAAAGAGGGAAGCAAGGATGGTTTCCTAATGTTTTGCCTAGTGACTTCTATTCACTAAAGCTTCAAATCTCAAAGTAAATGTCTCATCTATAGAAAGGTCTTCCTTAACTCCTTGGGATTGGTGAATTCTCCTATAATACTCTGTCCTCACAGCTGGTCTTCACATACATCAATGGTAGTGAGATGATTTGTCATAACATTAGTTTTTTAATGACCATCTCATCTGCACAAATGTGAGCTTCATGTGGGGCAGGTCCATTTGTGTGTCATTCACTATTGTATCCTCAGTGCTTGGCATAATGCTGGCCTAGAGAAACTTCTCAGTAATGTATGCTGAGTGAATGAACAAATGAATGAGTGAAGAGGAAACCCCTGGGACCTACTGATTGAATGAAATGGAGTGAAGAGAAGTCCTTCCTCTTTCCCAGCATGTACTTACAATTTATTCAATAAAATAGCTTGTTAGCCCTCATTCTCTGCAAGTCCTTCCTCTACACACGTTTATACCACCATTCCATTTCCAGAAGTCTTCTATTGCTATGAGGTCCTGATATTTGCCTGGCCTCCCCTCAGAGGAAGGACTGAACTTTCCTCGAATACTGGTGCATTGCTTTTGGAAATCACATTCCCTCGATACACTAAAGGCCTTGGTAGAGTGGAAAGAGCATGGACATTTGAGCCAGAAGATCTTTGTGTGGGTCTTTTTTTTTTTTTTTTTTGGTCCCTTGGTGTCTCTATGAACTTGAACAAATCAAGTAATCTGTTTCCTTACCTTAAATGGGGTTGCTGTGAGGATAAATGCAATAATATAATGGTTAGTGCTTTGTGAATAGTAAAATCTTTAGAAATGTTTATTGTTTTAAGTGGTAGTGGTAAAGAGTGTGGCCTCTGATTGACTAGAATAGGTGTGGGAAGCTCTCATACTAATACTATTATATACTCTTTTACATGGTTTTATTGTTTCAGCTAAAGGGCTGCTGATCCACAAATCTGATGAAACTACTTCATTTGGTTCAATTTTAAATGACAATAGTGAAATCTACTGAATAATGTGGAAAGGACTTCATTGAGAAATCACACAGGTGCATTGAAGCCATTAACTCAATTAAGATGTGCCTGCTCTGAGACTGTGGTACCAGTAACAGTCTAAATGGATGTATTAATGGCAACATAAAGAGTTTCTATATCTGAAATGTACTCATATCTCTTAGTTTTCTGAATGTATGATGATTTTATTTGGGGCTGGCTGAAAGATTTGATTCTTTCTTTGATAGTGGAATACCTGTTAGGAAGATTTGTGCCATGGAACACTCATGAATTTTGGAGTCAGAACTGCTAGGTCTGAATGTTGGTTTCATGACTCATTAGCTCTGTAATCTCCTTGAGCCTCAGTTCCTTATGAGTTAAATGCAGAGAATGGTTTTTATTTTGGGGGGGGATATTGTGAAGATTAGATGAGATGATACATGCAGACATACCCTAGACCATATTTCTCATGAGTGAGAGATTTTTCTCCTCTCTTCCTTTTCTACCATCCCCATAAAGTACTAAATGAGTTCTAAAACATTTCTTGAGATCTCTCAAGTGTGTTTTAGACTTACTATGTTTTTAGGACTAGATTGTGAACTTGTTCGGGCTTTACTCTATTTGTTACTCTGTTGTCAATGAATTGGAAAAAAAAAAAGGGCTTTCTAAGGAATGCTGATTTTAGTTCTGGGCTCAGACAATGAAATATTTCCACTTTCTTAAGAAGGAGAGGAGTCAGAAGGCTAATATATGGAAATAAGTGCCCCATGAATGATTCTTATAATTTAGACCAATTAATGTTCTATGATTACAGTGAAATAGGCAGAACATAGCACTCAAAAATCACTGGACAGATTGGAGAAGTGCAGGCCTGGACAGAACAGAAAGGGGTTAGTGAGAGTTCATGATAGAATAGCAAGTAGACTTATTTAATGCATTTCCATGTCCAAATCCAATGGTACAAATACATTTTGCAAAAATTCTTCTTTCTAAAAGTAAAACATTCAGTTAAGAGGGGGAAGTAACCATTGTGCTTTTAATGAACATTGATTCATGTAGATTTTACTATTAGAATTGAGCAGATCTAAGAAAGAAGACATATGAAGTTGCTATTAAGTTCCATCTGTTGATGGGTTTGAATGAGAACTCTAAAGGAGCCAATGAAAATTACATGCAAACATTATGGCCATTTGTTATCATTATAAAATGTGATAATGTCATTGCTGACTTACCAAGATGATGACCTGAAAGGCCATGACATTATGACATTACATTTTATCAATAATGAAAAACTGCTGCCTTTGCATGGTGGTTGGTGAGCTCAGGCGACCATGGAAAGGGCTGCAAGCCTTTTTGTTTGTGCCAGACTGAAAATGGAAACAAACCAGCAGTTAGAGAGTCATTAGGTAGCCAAAGGGAACACGAAATCTTTTCTTACTCTATCTGCCAGGGAAGCAGGAGGACCTATTGACCCAAGAGATTTAATATTCATTCAGTGAGAGGCTGGCTTCCAAGCTGCTTAAACTGCACTGTGGGCCCCTTAATAACAAGTTTTAAGGCTTGTAGGGAAATGTGTTACCCAAAGAAGCTATGACGTGAGGGCATCAAGGGAGATTGTGCATTTTTGGGAAGGGATACTGGGACCTAGCAGATGGGCTAGGAAATCAGGAAAGCTGATGTTAAGACATCAGTTAGCTTATTAGCTTGTTGTTCTTAGAAGGGAACTAGAAAATAGATTTCATGGTTGCTGAAGAAGCTCGTGCAGCTTTATTCAAGCTTTCAAGGGCATAATGAGGGTGAAAGAGTCATCCCAGATTATTCAAAACATCACATAGCATACAACATACCTGTGTTCTGACTGAGAGGGGATGATAAATCTGGCACCTGTAGATGAGCTAAGAAAAACTTGAGCCCATATGCCACGGCTGAATGGTCCACAAAAGCTTTGGCTTCTAAAGCCTTCCTAGTAAATCATGCAGAGTTTGAGACTTTTGTGATTCCGAGGAAAGATAATTTTCACAAAATATGAGGAAGGGGCAGTGTGATAACTTGTGTAGGCTGTTTTTTTCCCCCTCGCATTTATTTTATCAGAGAGCTATAAAGAGTGGGCCACATGTATAAAATGCCAAGTCTGGACCCTAATATAAAAACTTGAAGGGAATGTAAAATCTTTAGATTTGAGGTGTAAAATAGATTTTCCTCCCTTTTCTCTTTTATGCAGGTGTCTCATGGCAGACACATAAAATACCTATTTATTTGTAACATTTTCTGCCTTTGCACTCTATGCTTCTGCTTAGGTTTAGGGGTGTTCATATCAATATCAATTTCTATGGAGGGAAATAAAACTGACCATCCTTGGTCTGGACCTACCCAAAGGGATCACTTCCATCTACCTCTTCTGTTTTGGGCAGTTTCTGAGGGATGTGGTATGCGTGTGTCTGTATGTCTATGTACACTGCCCCCTCCGCCCAGCCCTGAGTATCCCCGTGGAGGCCATGTTTCTGAGCAGCAGGGTTCTCTCCCTGTTTTGGTGCTGATCTGACCGCCCACATTCCTGGAGGCCTCCAGCTCAGCCTTCCTGGTGAGACTGGCTTGCAGTCTCACTCTGCAGTGCCACTGAGTCTTCCCAAGGAACCTCCTGGTGGGAAGCTCTTCCCAAGGCCACATGGCTGTACTGATATCCATTCATCCTGTAACTCTCAGCTGCAGGCTCACCTGCCCATCTCCCTGGGCACGATGCACCATCTGTCTCCCTCACTAAGTCTTCTTCAATGCCTAGCATAGTGTTTGGCACATCACAAGCGCTTACTACATATTTGATACTGAGAGCTACTCAGATAATTACTGCTAGAAATAAATGTTTATCAGCTTTTTCATTCATCCCAAAACACCTAGGGAAGCTCGGCATACTCTTTCCCTGCCCTGGCAAGAAGCATTTGTTCTCAGAGTATGGTCCCTGGACCGGAAACTCTGATTTGGGGCCCAGCGATCTGTGTTTTAATAATACCTCCAGGTGATTCTGATGCAGGCTCAAGTTTGAAGGGAATGTTTCATGATTTTTCTTGTCAGCATAGCATTAGTGGGACAATTCTCAAATATCCTCTATGCATGCGAAAGAAACAATTATGTTTTGTTTCTTAACTGCTCAACTATGGCTTTTTAATGTCCTTTTCTTCTGAAAAACCTGGAAGTAAGGGTGCTTAATTTGTTGAGTAGTCAGACCTGCCTGTTTTGTCTTAATTCAGTCAGTTAAGGCTTTGTTCACAAATGGGTAAATGGTTATTTGGTTTAACATAATTTGAAAGGGGGCAGCTGGGTGGCTCAGTGGGTTAAGCTGCTGCCTTTGGCTCGGGTCATGATCTCAGGGTCCTGGGATCGAGTCCCGCATCAGGCTCTCTGCTCAGCAGGAGCCTGCTTCCTCCTCTCTCTCTCTCTGCCTGCCTCTCCGACTACTTGTGATTTCTCTCTGTCAAATAAATAAATAAAATCTTTAAAAACAAAACAAAACATAATTTGAAAGGATACAAAGATCTCTCTCTCTCTTTTTTCGTAGAAAGGTGATACCTAATATTCAGTTTTTAAATGTTAATACTTCTGGTTTGAGATATTATTAGATGACAAATATCCCTGGTATGGATAACACATTAAATACTTAATGAAGTTTATTTTATCAAGAATGAGTTTGTGACAGAGCCCTGGTGTTCCAGGATTTACCATTCTAAGCTTTAACAATTTGCAAGTGATTCTGAAGATTCATGACATTTGGTAACTGTACGTATTGTAATGGGAGCCAGTCACATCCCTGTCTGGTGGTAGAGTTTAACAGGCTACCAGAATCTTTTGTCTTTAGGCGTCTTTGCTGTTCTGTTGTTTTCTGTTAAAAAAGAAAAAAAAGGCGGAGGTGGGGGAAGGGATAAGATAGTATAAGCCTTATGGGATTATTGTGAGAATTAAGTTAAAAAATGTGATCCATTTCAAACAAGGCCAGATAAATACTTAACATGTGTGAGATACTGTGACAGTCATCTCCTTGTTCCTTTTGTAACTCTTGTTATAGTTTACTATTCTATTTGAAGAAATTACTGCTATATTTTTTGAAAATTGGCTACTGGATTTATGCATTTGGAGAGTCAAGATTTTGAGGTGGACCTAGATCTTCTCCTTAGCAACAGGGTAGATTCTGATCAGCTGGCTAGTGGGGAGGACAGGGCAATCTGAGCACCTTGGGAGCTGGGGTGAAGGATGGAATGTTACTTGAAAAGAGAGATAGACATTGAAATGGGCCATGAAATGGAAGGGAGTATTTGTGCTGAAGATGAATTTTGCTGGAGTGAGGTAGTATTCCTACCTTTTTAGGAAGGTCCAAGTGATCATTTCCTTTCAGTAAATATAATTTTGGCAAAAGAAGTATGATGAGAGGTATGTGAGAAACCAAGGACACAATCCAGGAGCTTAGGCTCACGTATTTAGAGTGTGGGTGCAAACAATAGGAGATTTTCCTACACAGTATAGTTAAAGGTTGCAAGAATGTCATTTCATATCCCTAGAATTCTTTTAGTGAGCTTAGGATGGCTTGCTTCCTGATGGGAGCAAAATCCCAGGATGTCTGCCAAGATGTATTACTTAATGTTCTCTGTTTCTCAAAGGTTCAGTAAGCAAAAGGGGTTATTCTGAGGAAGCTGCTGGGATGATGACAGGAACAAACACCTCAATGTATAAATTTGAGACCTTTCACCTCTCAGCTGTCAAATTTCAATATTTCTGGTCACAATGTTAAATGCACTCTAGTATCCATTTCAGAGAGCTCTGATGGAAAAATCAAAGTTTGCTTTTATTATTTACACACTGTTAGTAAGTTGTTAAAAGAAGAATAAAGCAAGTTGACTGCTAGCCATATTTTGTATACATGGCTTTACAGCTTCAGCATAATAAACCAGAACCTCTGTTTTCTCTGTAACTTACAATGCGTGCTCCAAATGACTATTATTGTCAGTTCCATATCCCCTTCCTTTTAAGAATGATGAACATAGCATGTTGAAGGTAAAGTTCAAAATCAGGACTATCTAAGGTATAGAAAAAATACGGGCTAAAACATGACATGAAGACCTTTTCATTTAAAATCCGATATGTAGATGTACATGAAGGACACAGCATGTGTCTGCACACATTCTCTCTCATTTCATTGTGTGTGTGTAATAATCTAAGGCAAACTATTGGAATAGAGAACCGGGAATTCCTACCTCTGTTTTTTGGATGCACTATTGCCTTTTGGTAGCAGTACCATGTTTTGTTTTGTCTTGTGTGGTTCTGTAGACATGTCTTCCATCATAATGACCTTTCTGACAGCTGATGGGTGGAGGGAAAATTGTTTGAGGAAACCATTTTCCTTTCTAGCAGTAAGTAATAATTACTTGGAAATGTGTGAAAACGATGGAGTGGGCAGATTTACCCAAGGATCCATACTGGAAACTTTCTTTGAGTTTCTTGTTTTATTCTTTGTCAGTACACTTGTACAGAATGGATGGTTAAATTTTATCTATGTAGAAATCTGTGAAGCTTAGAATGATTCAATTCCATAGATGTTTTTCTGGTGTCTTTCTGGGACTCTCTAAACTGGATTGGCCTGAGCCCAGGCAGGCTCCACATATCCTACATGTATCTCTGCCCTGCTGGGTACTGCAGCCAAAGCACTATGGAAAGGGCCACCGTGGGCCATTGCAAAAAGAGTGGACAGTGACAAAGCTGTGCTTCCTGTCAGGACATGCGTCATAGGCTCTGAGGAATGAGTAATGAGCAGGGGCTTCCTGGGTATTCTCTATCCACACATATTGGAACACTTGCCTATTGACATATGTAAGTCCATTTCTGATATTGGTAAACTAAACTTTTAGAGCAAAAATCAATGTGGAGAATGTGTCCAAATTTGTAACAATGGGAATTATTCGTGTACATCATGCCTCTCATAGAGAAATGAACAGTAATGGGGTTGGTGTTCGAAGAAGTACCCTGCTTTTTCAGTGCTATTATTTTCTTCTAGATGTAAACAATAGCTTCTGGTAGGAATAGCATCAAATCAAATCAAATCATATCCTCTCTTTTATAACCTATTCTTCTCTGTTGGTATTGCCATTGGCTTAGTGTGTAACTTCTATCACACAAACAACTTTTCATTCATATTAGCACATGATAGCTACTCTTCTTATGTTAATATTTCATGTGAACACATATAATTTCCTCGTAAGCAGCTTGATGGCAGTCTGCTTATGGTGTCCCAAACAGTGCCTTATGTGTCTTTGCTATCCCAAAGAACTTCTGTCCCCTCTTGTTTCAAATTCCTACCTTTGCTTGACTCTTTGTCTGCATTCAGTGTTTTTCATCTTGGAACTTCTGTTTTTTTTTTTTTTTTTTTTAAGATTTTATTTATTTATTTGACAGAGAGAAATCACAAGTAGATGGAGAGGCAGGCAGGCAGAGAGAGAGAGGGAAGCAGGCTCCCTGCTGAGCAGAGAGCCCGATGCGGGACTCGATCCCAGGACCCCGAGATCATGACCTGAGCTGAAGGCAGCGGCTTAACCCACTGAGCCACCCAGGCGCCCGGAACTTCTGTTTTTTTCAAGTATACATTGTTGTATCTAGGGAACCAGTGGTATACCCAAAGTACTATCAACAAAGGTATTATAAGTCATAGACTTTGATGAAAGGTACTGGGGGAATATGAGGAATGGTATACATCATTGTACAGACAAGTCAATATGTTAAACAAATGTGGTCAGCATAATTGACCTAAAGTTTTCCAGTCTTCTCCAGAGCCAAGAATTACTTTTCATTCCAGGCCACTTGTCTCTTCTTTCCTCTTTTCTAGGTTCAGGGCCATCAGTCCTCTTGTCTCTTGGGATGCTCCAGGAAATTGGAAAAGAAAAAGTCAGTCACTTTATTATGTAGAACAGATTATGCTTCTCTTCATCTTACAGTAAGTCTGAGTCAATAAACATGGATGTAGATAATTTCAGTACTTGTGTAGGTGATATTTTGAGGCAGGACAATATTGTAGCTGTTCTATTCCACTGAGCTGAAAGCTGTCCTTCCTGCTGTCCTTTCAGTGTCTACGCTATTCCCATTGCATTTTTTAACTCACTACTTTATTTAGCCAAAGATTTAGGAATTACAGCATGGGGAATTGAAATATCCCATGATTTTTTCCGCTGTATGCGTGAAGCTGAGTCAAGAGGGGATGAAAAGGCATTTTTTTCTGAATTGAGGGGATAAGAAGTGGAGCACTCAAGCAGGAGAGATTATATATTTGTACATGCACACGCATATACCATAGAATCTTTCTTATCCATCCTCCACTCTTCCGGCTTCCCCATTCCCTCTGGAGGACACACTGACTGAGACCAAGGCATTTTGAACTCCTGGCACTCAGGACACTCATACCAGGTGAATTAATGCTTACCAAGCATTATTATAAATACATAATTTAATTAACTATCATGTAAGTCTTACATAATTGATGAAATACCAGTTTAGAAATTAAAGAGAATTATTTCTACTAAAACTATTCTGAGTGCTTTGGAAAGGCTTGATAATAGCAAGTCTCTCTAATTTTTCTGTTGTATAAAGTGTGGATGAGGTGCTGTAAATAATTGGAATAAATTATAAAAATCTACAAATCAGATGCTTTGTAAATACTTTTAGATTGTCATTCTATTTTTAAAAAAATAGAAACTGGAAGTTGTAGTTGAGGCAAAATGAGTAGGGAACATGAGCCAAATTTTACAGAATCCTAATTGGGGGAGCCACACTCCAGTCTTGGTCCTACTTCAAAAGATTAACAAATGAATATATACACATTTTAAGGTTAAAAAACAGTGTTTAAGGTAGAACCCATCACTAGGTTAACATTGATTTAATCCATCAGTGTTAAGTGATGAACCCATCATTTCCTTCCTTACCAACTCTTTCAGTTAATTGATCACCCGTGGGATCGTTGTCATGGTGAGAAGGCTACTACTCTCTGTGCACATACCTAGAGCACAATATGAGGGGAACCTCCATGTGTTTTGGTGTTAATTCTTACACCGTCTTACCAGGGTAAAAACCCAGGTAAGGTTTTTAGACAGGAGTATTCAGGGAACTAGTGTTTAATCTAGTTCTTGTTTTGTTTATGTATCTTAATGTCCCAGACTGACTCTGGCCTTGCCCTGATCAAGATGACCATAGCCACACCCTCGTCCATGTGCAACTGGTTACGTGTAAGGGAACTAGCATGCCAATAATGGAGAACACTCAAGGTCTGCATTAGTAATTACTCCAAGTTTAGTTTCTAAGGAACAGAATTTTGGCTTATGCTACCCAGGCTTATAAACTGCATTCTTAGACTCCAAATTATTTATGTGCTTAATTGCTAACTGTAGAATCCATGTAAAATGTGAGAGGTGTGACTTCCCTGTGGTGTTATGGACAGTTGTTGGTGAGTCTCTTCAAGGACTAGGGATGAGGAATTATCTTGTCTTTAAGAGGAAAAACAAAATGTCACATGGCATGGTTTCTCACAGATGCTTAGAAATTTCTTTCTGGTGGATCCTTGTTTAACTTTGCATGTGTACACTTTAGTGGATTATACAAACTCTTTAGCAAAGTTCCATTAAGTTTTTGTTTTTGTTTTTATAGCACTTATCACTCTGACTCCATCTGTCAGTCTTCCTTTAGTGAATATGGCATCCAGGCAGTAAGGACTGATAGTTTAGCATTCTTTCTTTGAAGTCAGTGTAACTTATTTCAGTAGAATAGTGCCTGGTACATAGTTGACATTTGATACACATTTTGTTAAAAGAATATGGTTGTGGTAAATGACTTCAAATACTTGAGAGTAGGTTGTTCTTAGTTGTTTGTCTTTAAGAATTTTCACTTAGTCCCTTCTGTTAAAGTTTTTAAATAACATTGGTCTAGCTGACATCTGCTTGATCTTCTGAAATTTCATTATTTGCATAACTCTTAATGAAACGAAAGGAGTACATTTTATTAACCAGAATTCTTCTTAGAAAAGATGCCACATTTCTTTGAAGGAAATGCTTTGGTGGAAGGTTGGGGTAAAAAAGAGACCTCCCAAAGTGGTCCTGAAGGTGAGCATGTATGTTCTGTGTGGAAAGAGGAATGTCCTGTCTATTGCTCTGGGGAGATAATGGATGAAGAGCAGGAAAGGAAAGCAGGGTGGAGACCATGAGAGATAGGTTAGAAACTGTAGTTCTTTGACATCAATCTTTTCTCTGACCCTACTTCAAAATCTTCAGTAAGATTAATTCACCAAATGTTTGGATTTGGGTGAATGTGTGTGTGTGTGTGTGTGTGTGTGTGTGTGTTTGTGTGTTTGAGAATTTATTTGTGGGTAGAGGTTTGCACTAAAATCAACACAAAGTGAAAACTGAGGCAGCACATGTGCACCTGGTCTGTGGAGTAAGAGTGAAATCACAGCAGAGAGTCTTGTACGCTCCCCTAAGCCACAGGGAGGTCAAGGGCTGAGGCTGCATCAAGTTTAGCTAGCTTTCCAAGGGACAGGGGGACTTGTACTTATTTGGTGCAGAAATGGGCATTTACCATCAACTACTACGGGTGTTCTTTGAAAGTGGTTATTTGGGTGAATAAAGAAAGCTGCTGGCTCAGAGACCCCCATGCTTCAGTGAGCCTGTCATCAGCCAGAGACTTATGAATGAAGTTGTCAGGTGCAGTACTGGGGATTGGTGTCAGTCAGGTGGAGAAGTCACTGGTGCCAGTCCTCTTGTCCCTTCTCTTTGAAGGGGCTGCCCTCTCCTCAGGTTGCTAAGCCAAGGTGCCCATACCCCCCATGGAAGCCACCTTCAGGCATTTTGCAAAGTTTAAGATGATAATTTTTCAGAGATGTGTATATTTTAAAATTGGAATGAGTGTGGTTTTTCTAAATTTGGAAGGACAGCTTGACTTTCTTAATAAGTCTTCTATTGAAGATGGGGGAAAAGCATTTGACAAAGTACAAAATCCTTTCTGATTTAAACTCTTCACAGTTTAGGGATAGAGGGTACATACCTCAATATCATAAAAGCCATCTATGAAAAACTGACAATGAATACCATTCTCAATGGGGAAAAACAGAGCTTTTCCCCTAAGGTCAGGAGCATGACAGGGATGTCCACTATCACCACTGCTATTCAACATAGTACTAGAAGTCCTAACCTCAGCAATCAAACAACAAAAAGAAATAAAAGGCAATCCGAATTGGCAAAGAAGTCAAACTCTCACTCTTTGCAGATGATATGATGCTTTATGTGGAAAACTCAAAAGACTCCACCCAAAACAGTCAGAACTCATAAGAAATTTAGTAAAGTGGCAGGATATAAAATCAGTGCACAGAAATAGGTTGCATTTCTATACACAACAAGATAGAAGAAAGAGAAATTAAGGAGTCAATCCCATTTACAGTTGCACCCCAAACCATAAGATACCTAGGAATAAACCTAACCAAACAGGCAAAGAATCTGTACTCAGAAAACTATAAAGTACTCATGAAAGAAATTGAGAACGACACAACGAAATGGAAAAACATTCCATGCTCCTGGACTGGAAGAACAAATATTGTTAAAATGTCTATGTTACCTGTGCTTGCTTTGGCAGTGCTTATACTAAATGTCTATGCTACCTAGAGCATTCTACACATTCAGTGCAATCCCTATCAAAATATGATGAACTTTTTTCACAGAAGTGGAAGAGATAATTTTGAAATTTATGTGGAACCAGAAAAGACCCTGAATAGCCAGAGGAAAGTTGAAAAAGAAAACCAAAGCTGGTGGCATCATAATTCCAGACGTTAAGCTCTATTACAACGCTGTAATTATTAATACAGGATGGTACTGGCACAAAAACAGACACATAGATTAATGGAACAGAATAGAGAACTCAGAAATGGACTCTTAACTCTGTGGTCAACTAATCTTCAACAAAGCAGGAAAGATTATCCAATGGCAAAAAGACAGTCTCTTCAACAAATGGTGTAGGGAAAATTGGACAACCACATGCAGAAGAATGAAACTGGACCATTTCCTTCCACCACACACAAAAATAGACTCAAAATGGATGAGACACCTCAATGTCAGATGGGAATCCATCAGAATCCTTGAGGAGAACACAAGCAGCAATCTTGTTGACCTTGGCTGGCTGCAGCAACTTCTTCCTCGACACATTGCCAAAGGCAAGGGAAACAAAGGCAAAATGGAACTATTGGGACTGCATCAAGATGAAAAGCTTCTGCACAGCAAAGGAAATAATCAACAAAACCAAAAGACAACTGACAGAATGGGAGAGGATATTTGCAAATGATATATCAGATAAAGGGCTAGTATCCAAAATCTGTAAAGAATTTACCAAACTCAGCACCCAAAGAACAAATAATCCAATTAAGAAATGGGCGGAAGACATGAACAGACATTTCTGCAAAGAAGACATCCAAATGGCCAATAGACACATGAAAAAGTGCTCAAAATCACTCAGCATCATGGAAATACAAATCAAAACCACAATCAGATACCACCTCACACTAGTTAGAATGGCTAAAATTAACAAATCCAGAAATAACCGATGTTGGTTGGTAAGAATGTGGAGGAAGGAGAATCCTCTTATACTGTTGGTAGAAATGAAAGCTGGTGTAGCTACTCTGGAAAACAGAGTTTCCTCAAAAAGTTAAAAATAGAGCTACCCTATGACCCAGCAATTGCACTTCTAGGTATTTATCCAAAGGGTACAAAAATAGTGATTTGAAGGGAGCACATGCACACCAATATTTATAGCAGGAATGTCCACAATAGCCAAAATATGGAAAGAGCCCCGAGGTCCATCAACAAATGAATGGATAACAAGGTGGTATATATATACAATGGAATATTACTCTGCCGTCAAAATGAAATCTCTCCATTTGCAATGATGTGGATGGAACTAAGAGGGTATTATGCTAAGTGAAATAAGTCAATCAGAGAAAGACAGTTATCATATGATTTCACTGATACGTGGAATTTGAGAAATAAGGCAGAGGATCAGAGGGGAAGAGAGGGAAAAATGAAACTAGATGAAACCAGACAGGGAGACAAACTATAAGAGACTCTTAATCTCAGGAAACAAACTGAGGGTTGCTGGAGCAGAAGGGGGTGGGGGGATTGGGGTGGCTGGGTGATGGATGGTGGGGAGGATATATGTTGTGATGAGCACTGTGTTTTGTGTAAGACAGATGAATCACGGATAAGGAAGATGTGGTCCATATACACTATGGAGTATTATGCCTCCATCAGAAAGGATGAATACCCAACTTTTGTAGCAACATGTACGGGACTGGAAGAGATTATGCTGAATGAAATAAGTCAAGCAGAGAGTCAATTATCATATGGTTTCACTTATTTGTGGAGCATAACAAATATCATGGAGGACAAGGAGTGTTAGAGAGGAGAAGGGAGTTGGGGTAAATTGGAAGGGGAGGTGAATCACGAGAGACTATGGACTCTGAAAAACAATCTGAGGGGTTTGAAGTTGCAGGGGTTGGGAGGTTGGGGTACCAGGTGGTGGGTATTATAGAGGGCACGGATTGCTTGGAGCACTGGGTGTGGTGAAAAAATAATGAATACTGTTTTTTGGAAAATAAATAAATTGATAGCTGTAATAAAAAAATTTTTTAAAAATGAAAAAAAATAAATAAATGACCTGATTTAAAAAAAATTAAATTTATTTATTTTTTTAAATAAACATATAATGTATTTTTATCCCCAGGGGTACAGGTCTGTGAATCGCCAGGTTTACACATTTCACAGCACTCATCATAGCACATACCCTCCCCAATGTCCATATCCCCACCACTCTCTCCCATCCCCCCTCTGCCCAGCAACCCTCAGTCTGTTTTTTGAGATTGAGTCTTTTATGGTTTGTCTCCCTCCCATTCCCACCTTCTTTCATTTTTTTTCTTTTCCTACCCCCTACCCCCCGCCTACTACATTGCATCTCCACTTCTTCATATCAGGGAGATCATATGATAGTTGGCAGAGATAAAATCTTATTTATCTTTTTATATTTAGCACTTTGGTTGGGATTGGACCATGAAACATGCTCATCAAAAGTGGGTTGAATGAATGAACAGAGAGATGGGGCCAATCTCCTTATTTTCATAACACTAAGACTTTCCCAAAGACACAAGTGAGTCAGTGGCAATTAGGACAAGAAATGACTCCTGATTTAAGGTTCTTTCTTACATTTCCTTTTGAAGAAATTTACTTGGAATGGAGTCTATACTTTATTTCCTTAAAGTCTTCCTGGATCACCTTATTTAAAATAGCAACTCCTCAGTCCCATCATCTGTTACTTACTATCTTAACTTATTTTTCTTCATTTATCACCATTTTTCCTCTCTTCTTCCCTCCCTCTCTCTCTTGACTCTTTCTTTTCTTCCCTCCCTCCCTCTTTTTTTTCCTTCCTTCCTTCTTTCCTTTCTTCCTTCATTGTTTAGCCGCCTCCAGCAAGGTAAAGTTTTGTAACAGTGTTTTGCCCTCTTGTGAACGGCCATATTTCAAGCATCTATAACAATTCCTGAAACATAGGAGGACTTAATAAGTATTTGTTGGATTAATCAAATTACTTTGACTATACAGATTTAGGGAATGCAAAATAATTTAATAGAACCCAAGTTTAATATCAAGAGAACTATACATCTGTTGCATAGTGTTTGGTATTAGAAAGCTTGATCTCAAACGATGCTGGCATACACTCTGTCTGGTTTTTGGCCTGGATCCCCTTCTGAATATGTGTAAGTGGGCATTGAGCAGATGGTTGGAGGATTATTGTTGGGATAAGTCCTCTATGCAGTCAGTTTTAGGGGTGGAGGTCCCTGAAAGTGAAGTTGAATGGCAAAGTAGCTTTTGTCTTCATATACCAGCATCATCTTTAGAAGATGAATGATGTACCTTTTTTAATTGTAAATGTTTTCTTTCTTTTTTTAAAAAAATAATTCTGATAGAAAATCTCAGGTAGCAAACACCACTCCTGACAATTTTCCTTATGCATTGTACACTGAGCTGGGTGGTTGATAGAGAGGAGCTCCCAGGAATGGCTTGGAGAGAGTGGAAACAAATAGAGCAGGGAGGAAAGCAGCTTTGTAAAGAGAGCTTCCTCTCTCCTTACTTCCTCTCTCTGCTCTTCATATCTGACAGAACTACAGATGAAAAGGGATTGCCCAAATTCAGCCCTCTTTTCCCATTCTCTGCTTGGTTCTTGTATGCCCTCTCAGTTCTCAGCTGGTGACTTCCACAGTTGCCAGGACTTAGCTAAGTGGCTCTAAAAGCTGTCGAGGGAGCAGTGTAACCAATCTCACCAGCCTGCCTAGGCAGACTGAGCTGGGATTTTGGCCCAAGACAAGGTAAGTCTTCCCCAGCATCACTACACAAAGACTGATTGTGAATAGGTGCCGGGATTCTTTTTCTTCATTTTGTCTCCATCCTTAAAGCCTGACAAGAGTCTATTTGTGGGATTTACACAAATCTAGTGTTTGGTGCTTTGGTTGGCTCATTTTACTGTTACTCCTCAGTTAAATTTGTTCTCATATATAGTAAGAGGAGAATATTATTCAAAGATACTTTAATCAATATCTTTTCATTGTAAACATTGGTAGTCAAAAGTTCTATCATCTAAATTTATTTAAACAAAATATGAGTCTCCAGTACTTTAAGACTTCAGCATTGGGTGATATATTTCATTGCTGAGGAAATTAAATTAACCCATGAGTTTTTGCTTTATTTACCTACTGTATGTGCCTAACACTGGGGTAGGAACCTTAGTATCCATGAATATCCCCATTCAGCAAAGGGACTCAAAAATCTCCTTGAAACTTGGGTGTATCCATATCTATATTCCTCACTGGCATAGGGTTAACCTATATCTCTGTTGTATAGCTGAGAGAATACCTGGATACACCTTTGTGCCTTTATTCTTACCAGCTCTTTTTGTCTAGAATGCCCTCTCTCTCCTTTCTTCTGGCCTCCAACAGAGATATACAAATAGTCATTAAAATTGTATTTGTTTTTCTCAAAAGTTAGGTCAAAATTCACCTCATTGGTAGGCTTTCCTTGGTATTTCAAGTTGGTAATCTGACTGGAGATGCTGGGACCATTCCTCTTCTTCAAAGGCTGGAGGCAATTTGACAATATGATAAGTTTACCCAGTTGGTCAAATTCCCCAACATTCTCTTGGGCAATGACTAAAGCAGGGGTTGCCTACTAGGTTTAAGGATTGTTTGAAGCCCAGCAATAGCTTGGTCCCATACATCAGGTCAACAGGTTTCAAAATGGGCTAAGGCTCAGCTGGATTGGTGAAAATCAGCCTCTCTGGAGGGCGCACTCAGTCCTTCTACACGGGACCCCAGTCTTTGCGGTATCATAGCATTTTGTGTCTCAGTTATAAGACACTTCAATTTCAACTTCATCTGTTTCCCAGTAGATCATAAACTCCTTGAGAAAAGGGAGACATTATTTTATTTATTTATTTATTTATTTATATTTTAATTTTTTTTTAATTTTTTATAAACATATATTTTTATCCCCAGGGGTACAGGTCTGTGAATCACCAGGTTTACACACTTCACAGCACTCACCAAAGCACATACCCTCCCCAATGTCCATAATCCCACCCCCTTCTCCCAAACCCCTCCCCCCAGCAACCCTCAGTTTGTTTTGTGAGATTAAGAGTCACTTATGGTTAGTCTCCCTCCCAATCCCATCTTGTTTCAATTATTCTTCTCCTACCCACTTAAGCCCCCATGTTGCATCACACCACTTCCTCATATCAGGGAGATCATATGATAGTTGTCTTTCTCTGTTTGACTTATTTCGCTAAGCATGATATGCTCTAGTTCCATCCATGTTGTCGCAAATGGCAAGATTTCATTTCTTTTGATGGCTGCATAGTATTCCATTGTGTATATATACCACATCTTCTTGATCCATTCATCTGTTGATGGACATCTAGGTTCTTTCCATAGTTTGGCTATTGTGGACATTGCCGCTATAAACATTCGGGTGCACGTGCCCCTTTGGATCACTACGTTTGTATCTTTAGGGTAAATACCCAATAGTGCAATTGCTGGGTCATAGGGCAGTTCTATTTTCAACATTTTGAGGAACCTCCATGCTGTTTTCCAGAGTGGCTGCACCAGCTTGCATTCCCACCAACAGTGTAGGAGGGTTCCCCTTTCTCCGCATCCTCGCCAGCATCTGTCATTTCCTGACTTGTTGATTTTAGCCATTCTGACTGGTGTGAGGTGATATCTCATTGTGGTTTTGATTTGTATTTCCCTGATGCCGAGTAATATGGAGCACTTTTTCATGTGTCTGTTGGCCATCTGGATGTCTTCTTTGCAGAAATGTGTGTTCATGTCCTCTGCCCATTTCTTGATTGGATTATTTGTTCTTTGGGTGTTGAGTTTGCTAAGTTCTTTATAGATTTTGGACACTAGTCCTTTATCTGATATGCTGTTTGCAAATATCTTCTCCCATTCTGTCAGTTGTCTTTTGATTTTGTTAAGCTTTTGATCTTGATGAAATCCCAATAGTTCATTTTTTCCCTTGCTTCCCTTGCCTTTTGCGTTGTTCCTAGGAAGATGTTGCTGCGGCAGAGGTCGAAGAGGTTGCTGCCTGTGTTCTCCTCAAGGATTTTGATGGATTCCTTTCGCACATTGAGGTCCTTCATCCATTTTGAGTCTATTTTTGTGTGTGGTGTAAGGAAATGGTCCAATTTCATTTTTCTGCATGTGGCTGTCCAGTTTTCCCAGCACCATTTATTGGAGAGGCTGTCTTTTTTCCATTGGACATTCTTTCCTGCAGGGATGTCCATTATCACCACTGCTATTCAACATAGTACTAGAGGTCCTAGCCTCAGCAATCAGACAACAAAAGGAAATTAAAGGCATCCAAATCGGCAAAGAAGAAGTCAAATTATCACTCTTCGCAGATGATATGATACTATATGTGGAAAACCCAAAAGACTCCACTCCAAAACTGCTAGAACTTATACAGGAATTCAGTAAAGTGTCAGGATATAAAATCAATGCACAGAAATCAGTTGCATTTCTCTACACCAACAGCAAGACAGAAGAAAGAGATATTAAGGAGTCAATCCCATTTACAATTGCACCCAAAACCATAAGATACCTAGGAATAAACCTAACCAAAGAGACACAGAATCTCTACTCAGAAAACTATAAAGTACTCATGAAAGAAATTGAGGAAGACACAAAGAAATGGAAAAATGTTCCATGCTCCTGGATTGGAAGAATAAATATTGTGAAAAGGTCTATGCTACCTAAAGCAATCTACACATTTAATGCAATTCCTATCAAAGTACCATCCATCTTTTTCAAAGAAATGGAACAAATAATGCTAAAATTTATATGGAACCAGAAAAGACCTCGAATAGCCAAAGGGATATTGAAAAAGAAAGCCAAAGTTGGTGGCATCACAATTCCGGACTTCAAGCTCTATTACAAAGCTGTCATCATCAAGACAGCATGGTACTGGCACAAAAACAGACACATAGATCAATGGAACAGAATAGAGAGCCCAGAAATAGACCCTCAACTCTATGGTCAACTAATCTTCGACAAAGCAGGAAAGAATGTCCAATGGAAAAAAGACAGCCTCTTCAATAAAAGGGAGACATTATTAATGTTTTTCTTCTTCATAGTGTTTTTTTTTTTTTCTCTCTCTTTTTTTCATAGTGTTTTATACACAGTGGACATTCACTGTTTGTCAGAATATATATAAATAAAGATAGTCAGGATTCAAGGTTCTGCTGAGATACTTTGGTGCCCCTATTGGGAGGTTAATAAGACATTTTGCAAATAAGGTAACAAGACCAAGAACGGTGTGGTGCTGTGTTCAGGGCTGATGATTTGTTTTTGATGGAAGAGTGAGAATGAAAGTCCACCCGGTCTCTTGACTACCCACTTCATGAGTTTTTCCATGGAATATTCTCTTGTTCCTGGGAACGTGTACTTTTGTGTGTACTGAAGATCAAACTTGGAGATTAATAAGACATGGAAGCCCTAGAACTGTTGCAGAGTTAATCCTGGGTGTAGTGGTAAGGCAAGGTTATAAGGAACAGTATTGTCTTCATTTTTAGAAACTTAGCTTCTGAGGTTATATCTTTTAGTTTGAGGTTGAGTCTGAACAGGAACTGGGGCTCTAATCAGGAGTGAAAAAAAATCAATGAATTTAAGCAAGCTTTAGAACTTGTACCCAAAACTGAAGACTAATTGAAAATATAACCTCCAGGTACTTTAAAAGAGGAAGTCCTAATCTCATGGATGTATTTAAGAGACCTTCCATAATAGATAGAAAGTGGTACCCTATTTCTTTGATGACCTTGAATACCAAGTCACTAAAGCTCAGATCTTCTGAAGCCCTTACTATACTTACCAGAATTAGTCATTTCCTTTTATGTTCTTCCTTACACTCTGTAGCTCTGTTATGGGCCTGATACTGAATTTATATACTGAATATATACCCCCAACCTCAACATTGGTTTAGTTCCATAATTGTCCTACTTTGTAAAGTTCTGGAAGAGGTCTCAGTCCACCTTATTAATTTTATGGGAAGAAATGACTCAGCCAAGGTCAGGAAGCATCTGGGACCACAGCTCACACATTCCTAATCTTGATTCTAGTTTTCTTTTTATTTTCTTCTGCTATACCCTAAATATTTGTGCCCCTCTCACCCAAATCCTTATCTCCAGTGGGTTGGTATTTGGAGGTGGGGCCTTTGGGAGGCACTTAGGTCATGAGGTTAGAACCTTTATGAATGATATTAGTGCTTTTATAAAGGAGGCCCCAGAGAGCTCCTTCATCCCTCCTATAGTTTAAGGATACCACAGAAAGGTAACTGACTGTGACCCAGGAAGTGGGCCTTTACCAGACACTGAATATGGACTCAGTTCAGTGAAGTCCACTTGCTTTTAGACTTTTCAGATTCTAGAATTATGAGAAGTAAATTTCTGCTATTTTTAAGCACCCTCCCACCCAGTATTTTGTGATAGCTGCCCAAACAGACTAAAAAGGAAATTGATACTAAGGGGAGGTTGCTGCTATAACAAATAACTAAAAATGTGGAAGTGACTTTGGAACTGGATGATAAGTATAGGCTGGAAGAATTTTGAGATTCGTGATAAATAAAGAGCCCACATTGGTGTGAATGGACCCTTAGAGGAGATTCTAGTGAGGGCTTGGAAAGAACAGAGGAAAGCTGTGGAGAAGGCCTCAACCTTCTTAGAGAATATCTAAGGAACCCTAAGCAGAGTGTTGCTAGAAACATGGACAGTGAAGGCCATTTTCATGAGGTCTCACACAGAAGTAGGGAATGTTATTAGAAACTGGAGAAAAGGCCATCCTTGTTATAAAATGGTAAAGCACTTGGCTGAATTGTGTTTGTGTTCTAGTATTTTATGGAAGAAAGAACTTGTAAGTAATTAACTTAGATATTTAGCTGAAGCTGTCTATCTATCTATCTACCTATTTTTAATGGAAGTATAGTAGATATATAATATTATTTTAGTTTCAGAGATATAGTGATTCAGCAACTATAAAGATTACAAAATGCTCACCCTGATAAGTGTAGTTACCATCTGTCCATTTGTAAGCACAGTGTTAAATATGAGACTTGGCTTCTCCTGACTATTTATGGTAAGACATGAGAAGAGAAAAATGACTTAAAGAATGATTTTTAATCAGAGAGGAAGCAGAACTTAAAGATTTGGAAAATTCCCAGCCTGTCCACATAATAAAGAAATGAGAAAGAGTATCTGGAGAGAACACTAAACGGGTGGGCAAAGCACCTTTGATAAGATTAGTCAGCCATCTAAACAGAAGCCAGGAGCTATTGTTCAAGACAATGAAAGAATATAAAGGAGGAGCAGCCCATGCCTATGGGACCTCTGCCGTCTGCCCAGCACCCATCACTATTTCTGTGCCTGTACTCCTTCACTGTGTTCCTTGGCCATTGCCTGTGCCTCTCTGGTAGACCTGAGTGTTGTGTGAGCTGTACCCAGAAGAGTCATGGGAACATAGCTGCCTCTACCTAGATTTTAAAGGATGGGGCCTTCAGGCAGAATTTAGGGCTTGGGAGAGTTATGGAGCCTATGTACAGAGCTGCCTCAGGGCAGGGCTGCCCAAAGCTATGGGTGCCTAGCCCATGCCTGGCAAATCTGCAGAGGCAGGGCCACTACCCAGAGGGTCTGAAGATGATATTTCTGTCCCATTGAGCTCAAAGGCAGAGTATCTAGTCAGGATTATTCCAAGCCTTAAGAGCTCTTGGAATTTGCCTTGCAGTTTAGATTCACTTGGGGTTTGTTACCTTTTCTTTTCTATTTTTCCCTTTTGAAATGGGTGCATCTATCCTGGGCTCATCCCACCATTGTCTTTTGGAAGCACAAACTTGTTTGGTTTCACAGGTTCATAGTTGGGGAGGATTTTTGCCCCAGGATGAATCAATCATACCTTGAGTCTCATCCATATCTGATTTAGAGGACATTTAGATGAGGCTTTGGACTTGGGCTTTAGAGTTGACGCTGGAATGAGTTAAGATTTTTGGAGCTATTAGAATGGAATCAATTTATTTTGCATGCAAGAAGGACATAAATTTTGTAGGGACAGGAATGGAATTCTATAGGCTAAGTATTTATATCATTCTCAAAATTTATATGTTGAAATCCTAAACAGTACAATGGTATTAAGAGGTGTGGCCTTTGGGAGATGATTAGGTCATGAATGTGGAGCCATACTGAATGGAATTAGTGCCCTTATACAAGAGGTCCCCAGAGCTCCCTTGCTCCACCCATCATGTAAGGACACAGAAGAAAGATGGCTGTCTATGAACCAGGAAGTGGGCTACCACCAGACACTGAATCTTCTAGCATCTTGACCTTAAACTTCTCAGCCTCCAGAGCTGTGAGAAAATTTCTGTTGTTTATAGGCCATCCAGTTTATGGCATTTTGTTATAGCACCCTACATGTTTGAAAAAGTTTTCTTAAATGGACTTCTTCAGTGTTCTCATTGGCTATGGGTGCTGTTCTCAAGGATCTTAGAATTTTAAACCAGCCCAATATAATTTTTTGATTCCTGGCTTTGAATAAACTTCTATAGTCCTAAGTTAGAAGATGAGAGACAGAGGAGAAACAATGCCTCTTCCTTGACAATCCCAGATACCTAAAGAATAGAGGTAAATGACTGAAAAGTCAAAATTGAATTTCATAAAAATCTTACTTATTTAACTTAAAGTCAGCTATTGAATACTTTATTTTATTTTTTTATTTATTCATTTGATAGAGAGAGACACAGTGGGGGCGGGTAGTGGAAGAAGGAGAAGCAGGCTTCCCACTGAGCAAGGAGCCCAGTGTGGGGCCTATCCTAGGACCCTGGGATCACAACCTGAGCCAAAGGCAGATGCTTAATGACTAGCCACCCAGGTGTGCATAAATACTTTAGAAATAAGAATCCACTTCATTAAAAGAACTTGTTGATTTTTCAGTGCAGTGAAAGTGCTATAGTATTACCTTGTTTTTATGTGCATCCTGAATAACACGTTTTTTCATGCTTGGATATGTTCTATTCATAGAGTGTCAAAAAAGTAAGTTTCTTTGAAAAAGGATTTTTTTTTGTGTGTGTTGACTTTGCCGTATAGACAATCACCTTGTACCATATATTTGGTTGAAGAGCAGAATGTTTATTAGTTTTTTGAAGATAACCCTTGGACAGAATTGCTTCCTGAGCATATGCATTTAGCTGAAAAGATAAATGTGTGGTCAGAAGCCCTTGCCCGCCTCTGGTTAAGAGTTTTTGTTAATGGTATTCCAGGTGAGGGTCCTGTCTGCCTCAATGACTCTTATCACTACTTAAAAATGAATGGCAGTTAGGTACTGTCCATATGGAAAAAGCAAGCTTTTTGTGATGAGTGCATTTGGGACTAAGATGCATCTTTATCACCCTTTTTCTTACCCCTTCCTCCTTTAATGGCTCACTGAGGTGATTTAGCCCAGCTCTTCAAGACCACCAATAAAGTTATTCTGGACTCCTCTCCCACTGTGGGATTCTTTGAACCTTTCTGTGCTTTTCTGTGGGCTCCTATAATTGGATCAGACGCATCACTAAGACTTCATGTCTTTTTTTTTTTTTTTTTTCTAAAAGGCAAAATATCATAACACTCAGACATATATCTACATGTGTGGATCAATTAAGTAGCAAACTGGGACTAGAACTAACAGACCATGGGGAACAAAGCTTGATCCAATAGCCAATTTAGGACAAGCAGGGCAGAGCACCCTAGGCAGAATATGTGGGCTCTTGAATGTTCTAAATATTCAGAACATTTTATCCTTCCATAGTCTTTTTTTCACAGTTGAAATTATAGTCAGAGGTGAGATAATAATAAGAAAGTCTTTGGAGAAAGACTCTTGAGACAATAATTCAGAAGTTTAAAGTACAAGTAAGTTGTTTTGAATTCTCATTACTGTGATAATAAAACTCTTATGAATTTTCTACTTGCCCATGTCGACGTGCTAAGTGTTGTGGGTCTTCTAGAAAGATCACCCTAATCTCTGGAATTTCAAACAACCTGTTACCTTCCTCTTGCCCTCTAGAGAATAGTTTACCTCTCCTTTTTAGAAAGTTGTAATACCATCTTCCTTTTTTCTCATGGATATTGAGGCTCTTTATTGAACTTGTTTGGTGGTTTATGTATCTTGGATAACTGTCTGATCTGGATTATAAATTCCTCCAAAGAAAATTTACTCTAAGACCTCAACTCTCTAATTTAGTAAGAGAGTAGAATTAGTTCCCTTGGCTTAATACTTTCTGATGCTGCAGGACAAGGACAGATTTGATGGTAGATTACTGAACCATCAGAAAAGAGGATCCTTTTGATCCATTTTATCATAGCTTCTTTTTCTTTTTTTTTTAAACATTTAAAAAATTTTTATTTATTTGACAGACAGAGATCACAAATAGGCAGAGAAGAAGGCAAAGAGAGAGAGAGAGAGAGAGAGAGAGAGAAGAGAAGAGAGGAGAGGAGGAAGCAGGCTCCCTGCTGAGCAGAGAGCCCGATTCGGGGCTCCATCCCAGTACCTGGGATCATGACCTGAGCTAAAGACAGAGGCTTTAACCCACTGAGCCACCCAGGCGCCCACAGCTTCTTTTTCTTGATACTTATCTGAATTCTCTATAAATATTGAATTGGAGGCCTGTATTTAAAAACATGTTTTAAATATATTATGGAATAAATGCATTGTTAAGTATCATAAACAAAAGTAGAAACTAGACATATACACATATGTGGGAACAAAGTCTAAGGACAAAGCCCCTCTCTTCTTGGTTGTTACATAGTAATAATAATTGTGATGATTAATATGCTATTATTAAACAGTGTTTTCAATCTGCTAATGTCATTTACTTCTTACCACAACTCTATGGTCTAGCTTCTATTATTAGCCCCCTTTAGGAGAAAGTAAATTGAAACTGATGAAGGTCAAGTGGTTTGCCCAAAGCCACTCAGGCCATGAGTGATGGGGCTGGGATTGGAACTCTGACTGGCTCCAGAGCTCCTGTTCTTAACCACTAGTCAGCATAACTCTATTTTTGCTAGTAGTGTTGAAATTATCTGATCTGTTAAATTTATTTATTTATTTTAGAGAGAGAGGTAGGGGGTAGGGGCAGAGGGAGAGAGAGAATCCTCAAACAGACTCCCACTGAGAGGGGAGCCCAACACAGTGCTCGATTCTAGGACCTACTGAGCAGGGCACCTGGGTCGGGTCATGTATCCCAGGGCCCTGGAATCGAGTCCTGCTCAGCAGGGAACCTGCTTCTCCCTCTCCCTCTGCCTGCCAATCCCCCAGCTTCTACGTTCACTTTTTCTCTCTCACTGTCAAATAAATAAATAAAATCTTTAAAAAAAACCACCCTACTGAGCTACCCAGGTGTCCCCATGTTGTCAGTCGTATAGAAGTAAAATTGTGTGTAGGCTGCTGGCACATTCTAGGTTGAATAGCATACTGTGATTGTTTAAGATCTCAGACTTTGGGATCAGGCCACAGTAGAATCCAGTTCTACCCCTTAGAAACTGGGTGACTTGGCTAAGTTATGCAAACTCCATGAGATTTCATCTTGGGAATGGGGAAGAAGATAGTACTACCTGCCTCATAGGGTGCTGCTGGATAATATTTGTAAACTATTTAGTACAGGACTTGGCACAGTGTAAGTGCTTCCTCGACAGTAGCAGTTATTCTTACCAACAGAGTCTTTGGATTTGGCATGTGAAACTTCAACAGCACTAGCTTCCATGTGTGGCCCCACTGGTAAGAAAGAGGCATTAGCCCTCCCTTCCCTGAAGAAAGCTAGGACTTCCTCAGTAAAATGTACAGTCTCAGTCCAAGGGAGAGTTTGCATCTGTGCTGCTCAAAGGTGACTCCTTAAAATTACCTGGGGAGCTTTGAAAATTCCTGATGGCTGACTACACCCCAGATGATTAAATCAGAATCTCTAGGGTGGGACCATGGCATCGGTATGCATTCAAGTTCCCCAGGTGAATCCAACGTATGGCCAAAGTTGAAAACTGTTTCTGGTGACTGAAAGATGATCCCAGATGCTGTCCTTCAGGAAGGAGAGCACAACACGCCTGGAAAATGCAGGAGTCAGAGAGGCTAAAGAAGATTGTAACTGTTTTCAGGCACTCCTCAGTGACCTTCAGGTACATTGAGGGAGATTGTCTGAATTTCTTAGATGGACCTTGTGGTTGAGGCACCACTTAGTAATCTTATGCTCTTGATGGAAAATTCCAATAAAAATCCCTAGATTTTAGTCCATTTCTACATTTCCAAGTTTGGAACATATCATAGCACGTCTTGGGGCCTCAGTTTCTCCAGCACAATAGGATGTGTAGGGCTCTCTGAATGAGCAGCTGCTGCTTCAGTCAATTGTTGCCGTGAAAGCATGTTGTGACCAGTGTGCTCAGATTATCCGCTTTCTCAGGAGAAGCCAGAATTCTGTATTTCTGTGCGATTTTCTTCATTTTTAAATGTTTCCAACTATTCTAATGTTGTAATACAGACAAATAATAATTGCTTGCTCAGTTAAAAGCTTTTCACCTTATTGGCTTTTGAAAAAGTATACCACCTTTTGGCTTCCTCCCTTTTTCTGTGTGTATATAATAAATTTTTCACCTGTACACACAATATACAAATGCCTTCATGAGAAGTGGTATTATTTTTACATTACAGCTTTAGGCAAAAACACAGTTACCAATGTATCTGATCTAGTAGTTTCTAGTCAGGGAGTGAGTTTGAATTACACTTCACATGTGGATGAACCTAAAATGTTTTGTGTTGTGTACAAGTGCCAAGTGGCAGGTAGCACCTTCTCCTGACTCTCCAGCAGTTGCATGTGTGTTATTTCCACATTTTGAAGTACTCTCTTATTTAGCTTTTCTTTTGCCCAGAGGGTGTTTTTCAGTGTTAAAACTTTATTTTCAAGAGCAGTTTGAGTGCAAGATAACCATGAGTCCTCCAAAGGTTGAAAAATTGATGAAGAAAATGATTCAGAAAGAAGGAAAAAAATGAGTACAATAAACTTTCATCACATTCACATTATATTTTATGTGAAAACTATATTTTTTCACTTTTAAATTATTGTTCATCACCTATAGACTTGTTTTTATTGTTCAGTTGCTTTACTTTTTTTTTTCTTTAACCTGAGATATTTTGGGCAGTTCGGTATTTTGATTTGGGATGGAATACATGGCATTTTTTTTCTATTCACATGGATAGAAAAACATTTTTTTTTTCATTCAGTGGCTTTTCACCTGGCATTCAGTTTTTCAGGAATGAGCTGAAGTCCCTAATAGGGATCAGTGGTTTATTCTGTGGGCCAACACAGAGTATATCTGTGGTTCACATATGACTGGCAAGATGCTTGTTTGTGACATTCAATGAAGAATGGCTGCAAAAGTACAGTAAAAATGTTAAGTGCTGAGCAAGCATGAGGGCTATTATTCTATTTGGGCACAGGGTATGGGGCAGTGCTTATCTTCCTTTAGGACAATCTTTTTTCTCTCCTTCATTACTTTTCCTGTGGGTTTTCCTAGCCCTCCCTCCATGTTCCACAGGGTTCTGAATCAAATTTGGACTTTCTGCCCCTTTCCTTCTGAGACCAATCAGCTTCATGAACCTTCTGGTCAAGCTTGTAACCTGGACATGGACTTGGATGACAGTAAATTGGGATAATAATTTCTTCTTATTATTTTTGCTATTACTATGACCGGAAGTATTGACATTTTCTCAACCCCAGGCTAGACTACAAGATCTCTAAATTCTTTTTAATTCTAACATTCTGTGGTTCTAGAAACATTTCTATAAACGTTCATGTATGTTTCTATAGCAATAACACCCTCCAAAGGCAGGCATACATTCTTATTGCCAATATTTGCTCATTTGTCAACATATATTTATTGAAGGTATACAGACTATCAGATGTTGTTCTAGGCACTGAGGGTTGAGCAGATAGCAAAACAGGCAAAAATTTGGTCCTCACTTAGCTCACATTCTTGTATTTCCGTCGGAGATGATGTTTTCTCCTCATTTAATACCCGTTACTTCCTGGATAAAGGAATTCTACGACTCCATAGAGAGCCATATTAATTTTAGAGGAAGAAGTTATTCTTAGGGGCATACAGGAGTGACAAAGAACTTTTGACATGAACTCATTTGGTGTGGTGGGTGAGGTAGGTTGGGAGGTCCGAGACACCAGCTTTGTGAATTGGTTTGCTCTTTGATCATGTTTACAAGATGCCACCATTCACAGATGGACTGCTAGCATCGGAACCGGCAGTATTTTCACATCAAGCTGTGTGGTGGCAGACAGATGAGTCAGGTTGAGGGAAAAAATGAGCATGTGGGTAACCACATCTGTAAGCTGAAACTGGTCAAATCACAGAGAATTCAGTGGTGTTACATTTATGGCTGATTCTATCTAAAGAATACCCATTTTCTCTTCAGGGAAGCTTGGCAAAACATCTTTCCTTGGTGGAAACAGCCCATCCTTACCCCTGCTTTAAAGGTTCCCTAATTTTCCTTGGGAATGTTGCCTTTGAAAGACTTTGGAAACATTTCTGTCCTTCTGGTCCATCTAGCTTCCCCTCCTTTTTGCTCCTCTCTCTTCTTCACCTATTTTTCTTTTTTCTCTTTTCCTCTTTTTGTTTCTCCTCTCTTCCCTTCCCATCCTTCTCTTCCTATGTCTCTTCCTTCAGTTAAATAGAAAGCGATTGAGGTGCCTGGACGGCTTAGTGGGTTAAATGCCTGCCTTTAGAGCTCAGATCATGATCCTGGGGTCCTGGGATTGAGCTCTGCCTTGAGTCCTGCATCGGCCTTCCTGGACAATGGGAGACTGCTTCTCCCTCTGCCCCTCATCCAGCTCTTGTGCTCTTGCTCTCTCAAATAAATAAGTAAAATTTTTTTAAAAAATAGAAAATGATTACAAGGATCTGTGATAGATTGATGTCCCCACTGGGGATTTAAAAGATAATTTTAGAAGACTCTAGAAAAAACAGAGCCAAGGCAGGCTTGACATAAATGGGCCTGGGCATCATATCTGCTTTTCTAAATACAAAGAAGACTACAGATGCCTTGAAACAGACCTGGTAAATGTTTCTGTTTTGTCTTAAACCAGACCAATCCATATTTACCTATCTTAGGTAAATGCCTCCTAGAAATGGACTGATTATGAGGACAAAACAGGTTACAGCAACTGGGGCTGTTGTAATGGCCCACTGTCAAGTGGCTAGAGAATGACAACAACCAAAACAAAAAATCACTCAGAGTCATTGTCAGGAATTTGAGTGGAACCTATAATCAAGAAATGGCAGCCACTTAGTTAAGAGCATGGGGGTGAGTCAGTTGGGTTATTCTTTTCCTTCTTAATGGCTGTCATTGCCTTGATGACGTCTCTCTATGCTTACTATGTATGTATTTCATTGAGGCCCTCTGTAGAAATGCCCTGATTTAATCACTTCTACATTTATACTAAGGATATTCCTGAGAGCACTGTGACTATATCCTGTGGTTCCTCCTATTTGAAATATCGTGTAAAATTTGTTTTTTTCTTCTTGCTTCTTGGGCTCTGTTTCTTTTAAAGGACTGTTTTTTTTTTTTTTTTTTTTTTAAAGATATTTTGTGGTTTTGGTCTATTTGGACAATAAGGACCAGACATATCTCTATTTTCCTTTTGGTTTCCAGGACACTGAAAGCCAAATCTGGGATTCACCCTGTAACAACTGTCTAGGTCCTTATGGCTTGCGTGTTGGCTTCTACTTCCCATCCTTGATCTTGCTTCCTACTCATTTGTGTTCAATTTTTGGTCTGGATTTTTTTAACCATCTCCCACCTCCCCATAACATGTTGCCATGTTTTCATAGGGATAACCTCAAATTTTTTGTGAAATTCCTGTCTTTTTTAATCCAAGGTAGCAATATCTGTGCTCAGGTTCTCATGTATCACAGTAGAATTTCTGCAGCAGCCTCCTGTTCAAGCTCGCAGCCTCCTGCCTTGCCCCGCCTCTAACCGTTCTGCTGGATTTCACTCCTGAGAGCTCAGATTTAAGCATGATATTCCCATGCTTAAAATCCTGCCCTCTCTCTGTGGGCAGAACAAACTTAAAATCTGCCCTTACATATGGCTCTAATCTTAACATATGCTCTGTTTCATACACTCCATACTTCTGTAAATTTTGTTCAGTGAGTAATGATTATTGTAATTTTCACCACAGCAGTAATTTTTGTACACAGTAGCATGGGAATTTTGCATGTTTCCTTTATCAAAAAGTAAATGAGTCCCATGTTCATGTACATGAGAGGGAAGGGAGTAAATGAGGGATGGAAGGATGGTAAGACTGTCAGTTTGCTGAGACTACGTGGTACCAGTTTGGTAATTTGGTCAGATCTAGAAGCTAATTTATTGTACTCCAAATCTGTCAACCTAATATTCTCTAGGCTCTTCCCTCAAACACCCTGTCTTTTAAAACAGGAAGGAACTGAGACCATAAATAGCTTCCTACCAAGATTCATTTCCTAATCTCAACTTTTAAAAAAAATTTATTTATTTGACAGAGATCACAAGTAGGCAGAGAGGCAGGCAGAGAGAGAGGGGGAAGCAGGCTCCCTGCTGAGCAGAGAGCCCGATGCGGGGCTCCATCCCAGGACCCTGGGATCATGACCTGAGCCAAAGGCAGAGGCTTTAACCCACTGAGCCACCCAGGTGCCCCTCAAATTTTTCCTTAAACCTCTCTGTTACATTCTTTTAGGTAGAAGCAATATAGATTTACATATTATAGTTCAACTAGAGTTAGATATTTTCATAGTCTCTGGATTAACCTTTAGTGAAATATGACTCAGTGAGGATAAGAAGGTATATGGGAGATGCTGTTCTGTATGAGCATAGATTTTGGAGGAAAAAAGTTGGGTATTACTTGTAACCATGTCATAACCTAGCTATGTGATCCTGAGTAATTTGAGTCTTTGATTTCTGGATAAAATGAGAGTCTTGATGGTGGACTGTCTCCAAAATCCTCCCAGGTCCTTGATTCTAAATAGAATGTTCTTAGAATAAGTAGACATATGATATTTCCTCATTCATTCATTCATTCATTCATTAACAAATGTTCACTGGATACCTGTTATATGCCCAATATTGTATAATTTGGGGATACAGGAAAAACACAGAGTTTAAGAAACAATTATTTTGCCATCACAGAGCTTGAAGTTTAATTAGGAATTTACATAAATGTCCATCATACAAGGTAGAAACGTATAGATGGCATTAGAAACACACAGCTTATAGAACCATAGTGTTAGAGCATGTAACTTCAGATGTCACAGAGACTCTGCTTCTCGAAGTGTGTCCATGAAGCTTCAGCTTCACCTGTGTAGAATCTTGAGCACTACTTTAGAACCACTGAATCAGAATCTGCATTTTAACCATATCCCCAGGTAATTCATATTGCCTTGAAACCTTGAAATGCAAAGATATGGTCCAAACCCATCATAGGATGAAGACACAAATCCTGAAGTTTGAAATAACTCAGCTGGTATAGTGGGAGGGTAAGAACTTGGACCCACTGCCCCTGATTATTGTTGGGGTATGTATACAGTGTGTCATTCCTTGTTACGAGGTACTGTGGGACTTCAGAGAAAAGCAACTATACTCAGTTGGCAACTGAGTTGAGTTGATTGGCAACTATACTCAGTTCTATTATAACATATACCAATGAACCTAAACTTTGCAACTCAGGCCAGTTTGGCAGATCCATCCTGATGCAGCCTGTTGTACATTTCATGGATCATATTAACTGCTGTTTCTCACTAATAAAATCAATACTGTATCTTATTCCCACACTCTCTTTGAAATGCAGAAATGTTGGTAATCACCAAGAGGAGAGGAAATTTCCTTCCGCACTAAAGAAATTTCCAGGCTAGGCTTAATGCTTTGTCATCAGATCCATTACTCCCAAGGAGAAAAAAAAAAGCACCAAATACCTCCAAGCACACATCCTCCTGACAGAGGGTCACAAGAGTCATCTTCCCACATGTGCAGCCTGTGGAATGGATGCCCTAAATGGGCCCTGTAGGCTAGGAGGAAGACATGAAAGTGAAATGAGATTCTAGTTTCTCAATGAGCCTTTCTATGTTCTATTGGTTAGAAGTAGTCTTACCCGGCTTCGGTAGAGAATTCACAGGGTTAATGACTAAAGAATGGAGTTCTTGTAATCAATATAGTCCTCTGGCTTTATTGATTAGAATCACCTGCTTATTTTGCAGCTAAGATTTTTTTTTATCCCATTCAAAACAAAGACACCCTAGGGGACCATTAAGTAAATAGGCATTTAAGACTTTTTTCATTGCTAAGAAAGTAGTTAATTATTATTAGTGCCTAAAAGTCTCAATTCAGACAGAACACCTGAATGCACACAGTGCTGAAATGGTAGTGACATGTCTCCTATGAATGGATGCCAATTTGTAGTTTATTGAAAACATTCTGCTTCCTCTTTAGAGTAGTTGGGGAGGGCTGTGACTCCACACTTAACTCCTGAAAAACAATGAGACTTGGCAGAACTTTTCTTTAAAGGAGATGAGAGAGAGCAGCTTCCCCAAATATCTCATTTCCCTGATGAACACTGCTGTTGCATGCACAAACAGTTCACACCACAGACTGTCTAAAGAAATAGATTGTTAGTATGGAAACCCTTTAAAGACATCAGGTCAATTTTATTCTCTTTCAAGAACACATATATTGTTCTGCTTCAGGAAAACACTTCAAGTGCAGACTCATGGTATTCTTTGGGTAACTTGCTTCTACTAGTTTGGTACAATACTCAGGATTTAACATACCACTTAATAACCTGTTTTTTCTCCTTGTTTGTTAATTACACAAATCAATGGTTTCACACATCTTTAAGGAGCATCTGCTATGTATAAGATGTGGTGCCTAGTGCTTTTGAAATTTGATAATAATGTCTAGAATTTATTGGTATTTCAGTCATTAACAAATACTCTTATATTTGATCCTTATAACAACCTTCTGGAATTCACAGGACAGGACACTATTCATCATTAGATAAATAAACTTAACAAGGTTCTGTGAAACATAGAATTATAGTATGATTTTGTGACACTACTTGTAGGGATATACCCAAGAGAACTGAAAATGTATGTTCACACAAAAACTAGTACCTGTGTGTTCATAGCAGCTTTATACATAAGAGCCCAGACGTGGAAACACCCAAATGACCACTAATGAGTGAGTACATAAACAAAATGTGGTATTCCATATAGTAGAATGATATTTAACAATAAAATATATGAGGAATTCATGGGTTAGCTTAGAAAATATCATTCTAAGTGAAAGAATAGAGACACAAAAGGCCACACATTGCATGATTCCATTTATATGAAATGTGAGTAGACAAATATATAGAGACAGAAGGTGGGAAGATTAGTGATTTTCAGGGGCTGGGTTGGGGTTGGTGAGTTGGGAATGACTGCTAACAGATATGGAGTTTTTTGGGGGGCTGGTGAAAATATTCTGGGATGAGGTAGTGGTGATGGTTGTACATTCTACCAATTGTGGATTGATGTATAACCTTGAGAATAGACTAAAAATGTTGAATGATTTTTTTTAAAAAAAAGATTTTATTTATTTGACAGACAGAGATCACAAGTAGGCAAAGAGGCAGGCAGAGAGAGAGAGAGAGAGAGAGAGAGAGAGAGGGAGAGGAGGAAGCAGGCTCTCTGCTAAGCAGAGAGCCTGATGTGGGGCTCGATCCTGGGACACCGGGATCATGACCTGAGCCGAAGGCAGAGGCTTTAACCCACTGAGCCACCCAGGTGCCCCTAAAAACTGTTGAATGCTTTAAAAGTGAATTTTATAGTATGTGAATTATATCTCAATTAAATATATATATATATATATATATATATATTTTTTACTGTTGACTTACTCAGTGGAAATGTGGCAGATACTTGTGTTCTTAAAATGTCAGACACATGTTCAGTTTCTGTCACCATGACTAATAAACGTCTCCTGAATTGAATAAAGATGTAGTTCTTGTCTTTTTAAGGACCTTGCTTATTTGAACATGAAAAGATTAAACATTGACAAATAAATGGCAGGTCAGAATAAGTGATATGAACAAAGGGTTCTCAAGGTGGGGTCTCAAAGTAAGAATTTTGTAACTTACTTCCAGAGTTTTGTATTTGATTTGCATGGGATGTATTCTCGTGACTTTATATTTTTTAAAAGGGTTTTAGGTGTGGAAGAGACTCATCCATATCGGTTTTCTCCTTCTTCTTGCCATGATTATTGGGATAGTTATTCTTCCCTAGCTCCTTCTGGTTGGTTGTACTATGTAACTAATTCTGGCCAGTTGGTTGAGAGTCAAAGTTACATATACAACCTCTGGGTTAAAACATTTAATTGTCAGTGTTAGAACCTCCAGCATTCTCTTCCATTGCTGTGCAATCAAGGAGACTTGTTGTTCCAGATGGTTCAGCTACAGAACGATGGGATTTTCACTAGCGGGAGCCAGATTTCGGCGTTCCTGCATGGAGCGGATAGCACTGGAAAGTTATCTAGACCTGTAGAGGGCTTTATATTAGCAACAACTAACCCTTCGTTGTGTTAAAACATTTTTGGTTTTACCATTTGGTTAAAACATTTTGGTTTTGGAGTGTTTGTTATTGTGTCATAATCTAGCCTGTTCTTAACCAGGGGATTTTGATGATCAGCCAGCTTTGGAAATCAGCAATAAAGATAGTAAATGCTAAAGTATTGGGGAGCAAAAAAATCATTTAGGGCTGGGGGTAGTCAGAAAAGGCTTTACAGAAATATTTGAGCTGGGCCTTGAAAGATAAGACAGGGATAGGAAAGAGTAATAGAGCATTCCAAATCACAGGTCACAAATGATAGGGAAGGAGTCACACCAAAATAGTAGTTCGTCTTGTTTTCTTTTCTCTTAAAAAATGAATTAAGACTTTATAATGTACTTGCAGGGCAGATTCTTCAGCTGTTGCCAAACATTTATTTTCTAGTTAAACAAACTGGGATAACAATCCATGTGCAGTGTTATGCAATTAATCTTTCAACAAACATTGAATTGCTTCAGTGTTTCATTTGTTCCAATGGAAAATTGTCCCGAATTCTCTTTACAGAGAGAATGTAAGTGCATAATTTTTGATGGAATTAGGGAAGATTAGCTAATGGAAGCCTTGAATGCCAGACTGAAGTTATCTTCCTCACTACTACTTTGAGAAAAACCCCACATGTTTTCCTCAGGTATTTGCATATAGGTGATTTTTTTCCCCCTTGCCTTCTGAAACAGTAACCTCTGCTGCTGATAGGCTCTTATTCCTCGGTTCTGCCCAACTGTTTTTGTTCCCTTTTCTGCTTGTTCTCACAGCTTCCTTTCTTCCATCCGCCTATCTTTTGGGATATGAGATCAGTGAAGAAGAGGGAAAAGGCACTGTTACTTATTGAGGGTGTTGTGTACTCCATATATGCATTTGAGATAGATCTTCTCATCTAGTCCCTGATTACAGCCCTCTGAGAGGTACTATTTGCCCCATTTTTGTGGGTTATAAAGCTGAGGCTGATGAGTAAGAGGATTGTCCAGAAGTACACAATTAGAAAGTAGTGGAGCCAGGACTCAAACCAAGATCTTTTTGACACTGATATCCTTTAAATGATACCACGTTGCTCTTGGTGAACTGGAAGCAGTACAGTTTATTTTTTTTTTTAAGATTTTATTTATTTATTTGACAGACAGAGATCACAAGTAGGCAGAGAGGCAGGCAGAGAGAGAGAGAAGCAGGCTTCCTGCGGAGCAGAGAGCCCGATGCAGGGCTTGATCCCAGGACCCTGAGATCATGACCCGAGCTGAAGGCAGCAGCTCAAACCACTGAGCCACCCAGGCGCCCCAGCAGTACAGTTTAGTAATCTGTCTCCTCTTGGATAAATTGCATAAAGTACTCAATTGGAAAGAAAGGTTTATAAACATAAATCTTTCTGTCTTTCACAATGTATGCATTATCTTGCTTAAACCAGTCTTATTCTATGTAGGAAGGAATTGCTAAAGGAAGGGGGATACTGGTAAAACTTGATTCCAATAAATTCAACAATTGCTTTTTTTAAAAAAAGATTTTATTTATTTATTTGACAGGGAGAGAGAGAGATCACAAGTAGTCAGAAAGGCAGATAGAGAAGCAGGCAGAGAGAGAGGGGGAAGCAGGCTCTCTGCTGAGCAGAGAGCCCGCAGAACCCTGAGATCATGACCTGAGCTGAAGGCAGAGGCTTAACCCACTGGTCCACCAGGTGCCTCTACAATTGCCTTTTTATTGAGAATGAATAAAGAGATGGGAGACATCCAAACATTAACAAAAATTCTCTTGCCCTGTTTTGGTTCTTGGAGAATTCTGAGTAATTGTTATTTTAAGTATGTAGAGGATGACATTGGTAGATTGTAAATACTCTATGGTGGGATGAAGACTGTGAAGCAGCCAAAGACCAGACCAAAGAATTTATTCCATATGCAGAGGGATATTCATTTACTTGTTCATTCCACAAATATACACTAAGTGCTCAACCTGTGTGGGGTGTTGTTCTAGGTGCTATAGATATAGCAGCAAATGCGACAAAGTCCTAGCTGCCATGGACTTTAGAGTGTGTGGGAATCAGATAATAAACAAAAAATAAAAGGCTGCCATAAGTAGTAGACAGGATAATAGCTCCCCAAAGATGACTGCATCTCAATTCCAGGAACCTGTAAATATGTTGCCTTATATAGGAGAAGAGACTTGCAAAATGTGATTAAGTTAAGGACCTTGAGATGGGGAGATTATCATATGTTATCTGGGTGGGCCCAATCTAATCACAGAGGTTCTTCAAAGTGGTAAGTGTTTCCTGGCTGTGGTGGTCAGGAGATGGGACTAGGAAAGAATGGTCAAAGAGATATAATGTTGCTGGCTTTGAAGTTGGAGGAAGAGGCCATGTTTCAAGGAATGTGAGTGGGCTGTAGAAGCTGAAAAAGGTAAGGAAACAAATCCCCCTCCCCACCCCCCAGAGTCTCTGGAAAGGAAAGGAATGCAGCTCCGCTACCATTTTGATTTTAGCCAGTGAGGCCCATGTTGGACTTCTGAACTACGGAATTGTAAGATAATAAATTTCTGTTGTTTTCAGCCACTTGAAACTGGTAATTTGTTACAACAGCCATAGAAAACTAATACTTTATAATAATGTATTTTTTTCATTAACATATAATGTATTATGGATTTCAGAGGTACAGGCCTATGATTCATCAGTCTTACCCAGTGCTCATTACATCACGTGCCCTCCTTAATGTCCATCACCCAGTTACCCCATCCCTCCTCCTCCTTCCCCTCCAACAACCCTCAATTTTGTTTCTTATGGTTAAGAGTCTCTTATGGTTTGTCTCGCTCTCTGGTTTCATCTTTTTTTGTTTTTTCCTCATTCCCCCTATGATCCTCTGTTTTGTTTCTTATATTCCACGTATCAGTCAGATCGTATGATAATTGTCCTTCTCTGATTGACTTATTTTGCTTAGCATAATACCCTCTAGTTCTATCTACTCATAGCAAATGGCAAGATTTCATTTTTTGATTATAATTATGTATTTTGGGAGAGTAATAGTTACTCCAAAGAAGGTAATATAGGAGAAGGAAATAGCTCGTGACTTCTATTGGCAAGGTATTCTTTTTCTCCCTAATGTTGTGGTCAGGGAGAGCCATTTTGAGGAGGTGGTAATTGGAAGAAACCTCAGTGATGAAGAGTCAGCCAGGTGGAAATTTGGGAAAAGAGTGTTCTAGAAATAGGAAACATCACGTGGGTCTGGAGGGCACTGACCAGTGTGCTATGTTGGTGATGCATGAGTTTATCAGAAACAAGACTTTCATTCATTCACTCAGTGATTGAGTTTTTCATTCAACTGATATATCAGCGGATCCGATGTGCCGGGCACTGTTCTAGGTCTTGGCGATGTAGCAGTGAACACATTATCTTTGCACCGGTCTGCCCCTCAAAGCTTGGTGTCACCTGTGTATGGAATTTTTAACTCCAAAGGAAGACGTCAGATGCTCTTTTCCTAAATGATTCCTTAGATCTTAGGGAGATTCATATAAAGATTCATATAAAATCCACCCAAACTTGGGTTTGTTTGCCCTTCTAGATACTGGGTAGCATCTGGGCAATTCTTATTTCTGAAGGTTTCTTAAAGTTACCAGTACAAGAATAATACTGTACAATTAAATATTTATGTCTATCTTGCTCTGAAATATTTGTGGTAATATTAACAATAACCCTTTATTCAATTTTAATGTATCACATTTTAGTACCTAATATGCCTGGCATGATTCATTCTTTAAATAACTTGAAGTTTCCTATAAAGTCAGAAAATGCTTTATTTGTGTGGCCATTCACAGATACACACACAATGAGCATTTCAGTCAAATCTTTTTGATCTACATGATTTCATCCAAATATTTCTCCTCACCAAATCCTTAAAGTTTTTTTTTTTTTTTTTTTTTTTGTTAAATTTACTAATTTAGTCAGTGAGAAAGATAAGCAAGAATGTATTGGCGAAGTCACCTATCTCTTCAAACAGCTGATGTTCCTGCAAATCAGAATTGATTTGAATTAAGGTGAATGATAAACGTGCACTGTCAGACTGCCTCCTGGGAGTGGACTGGGTGAGTTTTCAGGGTGAATTTTCTTTGTCCTCCTGGCTTCAGGCTGACTCTAGCTCTGCCTTTCACTCCTCATCAAAGCTGACTTTCTTGCTCTGTCTCATCTCCCATTCCATTCCCACCTCCACCCACTGAGGCACAGGCTGAACTCTGCTCTATCAATCTTGAGACTAGGTCCCCCTGAGCGGTCACTGAAGCACCTTTTCTTTCTAGATACCTCATTAGGCTATGGTCAAAATCTAAAGAGCCTGCTCAAGGAGGGTGAATCTGTGTGGAAAACTTATAGAGGTTTAGAAAGCTGAGATTCTGGCATGTGGGTGTGTGTAAAACATTGGAGAGAACCACTCACAGCTTCAGCTTCTTTGAGCTGGGGAGAAAACACAAGGTAGATGGACTTTTCTTTCATCTACTTTCTTCCCGGACCTGGAAGTTTCTCCTTCCCAGCCCTGTAACATTTTCAAGCGTTCCTCTGAAAATCTAGGACAATCTGGAGAGTGGGGACAAGAGAATGCCCCTTTGGAAAATTAGGAACAGGGACGCCTGGGTGGCTCAGCTGGTTAAGCGGCTGCCTTCTGCTCAGGTCATGATCCCAGCGTCCTGGGATCGAGTCCCGCATGGGGCTCCTTGCTCAGCCGGGAGCCTGCTTCTCCCTCTGCCTACCACTCTGTCTGCTTGTGCTCACTCTCGCTCCTCTCTCTCTCTCTGACAAATAAATAAATAAAATCTTAAAAAAAAAAAAAAGAAAATTAGGAACAAATTTCCTTGACTCCCAGGGCCCTTTGTATATGCCGCTTTCTTGGCTTCAACTTCCTTTCCCTTAGTCTTATACTTCCTTCAAAATTCAGCCCCGAAATGCCTGGGAAGCATTTCAGGGACCATGCCTCTTACCTCAAGTTCAAACACTCCTCTAGCCCCATCCTCTAGCAGCCGGGGCATCCTATATCATAGCTTCTGTTGGCTGAATCATGAGCATTTGCTTGCATTTGTTTCTGAGGTCTCCAGGAAGGCAGAGACCCTAGCCCTGATATATTGTGGATGCTTAGAAAAATGCTTGTTGAGTGCACTTTCCTCAGGGCCAAAGGTAGAACTGAACAGAGTATTTTTTCCCTGCCGCAAGTAATTATAATACCCATTTTACATAAATTACCTAAGAATAGTAGACTCTGGAATTAAGAACAATCTAAATTGACGTATGTTCCTTGTGTGAGTAATGGCTTTTACAAATTGATTAGACCCTTTCCTGAAAAACAGTGGGAGTGCATTTTATACATATTAGCATTTTATAAGTATTGCCATTTAAGCTTTTAATTCTGGCTCAGCCATTGGAATTATGTCATATTCCGAAAGTCAAACAGATATTTAGAAGGGTAACTTGTCACTGCCCAAATGCAGAAAAGTGGTAGGGGCCATTCAAAACCCACTGAAGTGTCAATAAACATTGAAGAGGAAAATTCTCTTGTGATTAAAAAAAATCAAAGAAAATAAAGAGGTGATGCTTCCTAGAGGAGAGTTTGAGAGAGAGGATCAGTGAGAAGCAAAGATGAAAAGCCCTACTTCCTTTCCCACTCCCAGTTGGTACAGAGAGAAGATACCAGGCATTTTTTACTTGTGGACTTACTTCTCTCTCATGGGTTTTAGCATTCATGTCTTCCAAAGTTCAGGAAGCTATAGAGATTTTTCCAGGGTTCAGGAAAGAGCCTTTGAATTTCAAACTAAAGATACTCTTGAGCACTGTAAACCAAAATGAGCCATGGCTTCAACAGATGCCTTTGCAGTTTTCTTTTTCTTTTCTTTTTTTGGGGGGAGGGGTAGAAGGATAGGGAGAAGGAGAGAGAGAAGTTTAAGCAGACTTCCTGCTGGGTAAGGAGCTGGAGGATGCAGCGCAGTCTCACAATCCTGAGATTGTGATCTGAGTCAAAATCAAGAGTCATGTTTAACCAACTGAGCCACCCAGACACCCCTGCCTTTCTAGTTTTTTTATGGAAGGACCTGGGGCAGAACTGTCTGTCTGACAGATTGGGGTACAGATTGGTTGACTGACATTCATTAGGAACCTGTTATGTGCCAAATACCAAGGATGGATGAAAAATAACAGAAGGTTTCTCCTTTCCAGAAACTTAAATGTCTTGGAGGTAGAGAGGTATCTAGTCTATAATATTGACGGAAATCAGAGATGTCCTTGTACTACTTGTATCTCCATGTATGTATAAGTCAAACTTATGGGCTATATTTGTAATATTTTTAGGATTGTGGGATCTAGATTTGATATGCCAGATAAAGAATAATGTGAGTTTTTTGTTCATTCCAGGGAGCTTAATTTTATGTTTAAAATGCTAAAATATTTCAATTTTTTTAAATTTGGCTAAGTTGAAAATAGATAAATAGACACATGAATTTTGAACGGTCCCAAGTTAAGCATGGAAAATGAGCCCTTTGGCAGACAGGTCTGCCTGAGCACAAACCTCTACTGCATAATAATTACACATATAGTCAGATATGCATGAAAACATACACACACACAGATAGTTATTATTAATCATGGATTAGATTCTGAGAGCTAGAAAGTATTTATTAATGCAGCCCAACACTTCCATTTCTAAAACATACTACTACAACTAATGATAATGTTAATAATAATTGCAGTCATCTGGGCATTTGGTATCTGTCAGTGTGAACCAGGCTATTGTCTCCTTGAAGGCAGGAACCAGCTGTTTAATTACCTCTGGGTGTTAGTGCCTACATGGGTGCCTCCACATACCTGGAGTGCCCCATACCTGGGTACCAACCACTCATGTTACACAAAGGAATATCATGTGTCAGGCTCTGTGCCAGACACTTTGCATATGTTGCCCCATGGAATCATCAGAACCACCCACGGTAAAAATTAGCACCTCCATTTTGCAGATAAGGTAGCAAGACCAAAGATGGTGTGGTGCTGTGCCCAGGGCTAGTGATTTGTTTCTGATGGAAGAGTGAGAATGATAGTCTACCCGGTCTCTCAACTACCCACTCCACGAGTTTTTCCATTGAATATCCTCCTGTTCCTGGGAACATGTACTCTTGTGTGTGCTGAAGATCAAGCTTGGATTAATGTCTATAAACAGGGTATGAATATCACCAAATTAATTAGTGAAGGTCATATTGACACTTCACCAGATGTCAACGAGCGTTACCTGTTTGAGTGAGGATGTCCTCAGTTTACAGCTGCCCCTCGGTGCTTGATTTTCACAAGTCTGTGGGAATTGCTATCTTGCATTTCTTACTAAAGTCTGAGCCTCAGTCAGTATTTTTACAGTAAGACAGTTCTTTGGAAGACTCTGGGTGTTACTTAAGCTAATAAATGACTATCCTTCAAGCAGAATTACAAGCAATGCCCCAATTAATGAAGGTGGTAACAGCCGTTCTTGGTTTACAATGGCCCCATTGCCCAAGCTGGTCACAGGCTGGACTGTCCGAGTCCCCAGTGATTTACAAATCTGAAGGAAAGTGGAGAAAACATAAAATTTATTTTTCCACAATTTGAGGCATGAGCTTCCCTAGCATTTCAGAGCCCTACATTTCTGTGATGGGCTTTGATTCAATCCAGCCTGAATGAAAGACATTTCATCACCCCAGAATGCATTTCTTTATTTGCCTTGGATCTATGATTCTGTCAGTATTGAGAGAAAAGAAAAATCAATGCTGCACTATAAACCTCGGGCCGCCTCTGGCCAACGTGGTCAGCATGGTGTGAGCAAAGGAAATGGCAGGGGAAAAAATTGACCGCTCAGCAAGAGTGTGGCCAGTAACGGACACAGCTCAGGGCTAATAACAGCTTGCAATTACACATGGAAAGCCAAAGCGTGTAGGGCATTCGGTGCGAGGGGGATGTAATACAATTTATTGAACCACCAGTTAGAGTTCTGCAGCTTCTCAATAAAAAAAAGTGTTGGGTCTATTCTCCTTAAAACACAGATGTATATTCTGCCACCAGGTGAAGGAGGCTTGGAAAACTGGAAAGTCTTGCCTTGGCTGGGCAGCAATCAGGAGAACATGGCCTATTTACATTAAAATTGGCATGTACCTGTCAACCAGATATTTAGTGCACGCAGAATTTTTGACAACTACTGGCATGTATCAGGATCAGTAGATACATTACCGTAAAATTCTAGTTTAGGGTTTTGTCTCTGACCATATCTAGAACCAAGTTAATGGTGGTGAACTGAACCAATTCATGGATGCCTGAATGTGTGTTATTTTATGGTAAAATATGCCGAGTTCTCTCTCCATGCTGTGTAATTCACTAGCAACATTACTAATGCATTCTGTCCCAGTCATCCATTTTCTTGACTCTGCAGGAAGGGTTCCTTTCCTGCTGGTCTTTAACAAACAGGACTTCAGAGACAAAGAACTAAGAAGGATCAGCATGTATGTTCTGATTAGCCATCAGGGTCCTTTGAGGAAGTAAGAAGGAAAAGGTTTTGAATACCGATGCTGCCATTTCCCATCTTATTTGGCTTCAGTGGGGTTCATGTTTGTTGCTTGCTGAATTCTCTTGCTGAAGCAGAAGTTCCTCTCTGGGTGTGAAAAGACTGCCAGGACTGGCTGCTTTTTACTAGCTTTCCTATCTTCATTCTTCTGCAGACATTTCTGTGGATGTCCTCAAGAACCTCCAAGTTCTCCTTTTTTGGGCAGATGCAGGAGACTTGCTTTTTCTCAGAGCATCTCTGCAGATGCTGAATGCCTGCATGCTTTACTGGTTTCAGACTTTTCTGCCACTTCCTTTTCTGTAAGTAGGAATTTTGGGGAACCAGGTGGAACAAAGATATACCAGCTAATTGAAATTTTTATGTAAGTGATTTCTGTGTATTCTTACTGCCAGGAGAGGTTTTAGGTAGAACCCTGAGCAGACGCCCTTCTGTTGAAGGACTGGGTACATAGCATTTTTTAAAGGAGGCCTTGAAGTCATGGGAGAGTTGCTTATTTGGCAATGAGAAATTTAAGCTGATGCCAGATCCAAGAGGGATAGAACAGTTCCCCAGTAATTACATGAGATGAAATGGGTTCTTTAAGCTTGGGAGTATATCACTTAGTTTGCATATTCATCCAAGGCTTAATACTGGCCCGGACAAGCCAGAGTCAGCTTTGGGGTGGGAGTGGGGGAGGGTGGGCACCAGTGAGTGGAGAGAGAGCCATCTGTGAACTCCACATTCGCTCTGGGTGGTTAAGGGCTATATGAAGTTAATTGAACCAAACTAGGTGACCTGTGAGCTCCCTGTTCCCCCCATAGCAAAGTCAAATGTGGGTGGGAAGAGGGGAGGAAAGGGAAATGGAGCGCTCAGCCTGGATCTGTGTAAGGGGCTGAGCTGGATTCCCACAGCTCACACAGCCGCACACAGCTCCTTGATCTCTAAAGGGGCCAGCTCTTCCTTTCCTTGATTCTGTCCAGCACGATTCGTCTTGCCCTGATCTGCACAGACACACGCAGATACAGACACACACACACATGCACCTGCGCATGCACTGTCCTCTCTTCTGATTATTCTCTTCTCTACAGCCCCAGACTCATGGGGGTGTGCACACACACACACATGCACCCCCCACCCCTAACACAGCTGCTGACCTAGAGGTGTTAGCCACTCTGCAGCTGCTGTTCTTCTCACATTAATCTATAGGAATCAATGGACATTTCATTAGAGTAATCAAGTGCGGATGCATCCTGCATTTATATTCTGTCCCCCTCCCTTCTGCTTTCACAGACTAATTGGTCCTATAGCCGAGAGTCCATGGATATTTTTCCCTATAGATGAATGTCAAGAATGGTTTTTTACTGCTGGTTGAAATACCTATCAATACCGCGGTGTCTGTGTAAAAGCCTTCGCCCATCAGAGCCACAGAGCTGTTGATAATACATTATGCAGTCCTGATTCTAATGCATCTCACTTCCTCTTTTACACCTTATTGCACATCCACACGCCATTTATGTTTGTCTCATTCGGAGAATTAACTAGCTCTCGGCTGCCTTTGTTTTAACGTTCAGCCCCAGAAATAATCTTCTCCCCTTTGTGTATGTGGTCTGTCATTACAGGGCAGCTGTGGAAGGGGCTAGAAGGGGAGGTGGTTGGTATGGCACCCACGTGGGGGTTATACCTTTCAGCTCTATTCTTCAGCTTCCTCTCTTACCATTAAACACACTTTTTCTTGCCAGGGGAACGTGCCAGGTGAAGGGTACAGAGAACATCTTTGTTCCGAGTGGACTTTTTGTGACTGCAGTTTGATAAAGCAAACAGACAAAAGAGGTTCTTGCTTCCCTCCCTTGTACATGTGTGTCTGGGCATGGTAATGGTCAGAGGCTGATGGGAAAAGAAAGGTCAAACAGATTAAAAAAAAAAAAAAGAAGAGCCTTGGCTTTAAAATCTGTGCACAACTGTAAGTGGTGGCTATGCTGTGTACGGTGGACTGGAATGATGACCGGAGACCCAGTTCTTCCCTGACCCCCTCCCCAACCATGTCTTCCCTGTGACATGACCAGGAAAAGACCAGAAGTAGTAAAGATAGGAGTTTGGTGGGCTTTGCTGACTTCCAGAAAGTGTGTGTGTGGGTAGACTAGCAAGTGACCCCTTTTCTGAAACTTTAACTTGCTGGGAAATAGAAAGAGAGGTGTGAGTGCTCAGAGAGTGATCTGGTTGTCCCTGGGAGTCAGTAGGAGGCCAGTGAGAGATGTGTTAGAGTCAATTGTCTCTACCTCCATGTAGGGAATTGGGTGAGATGAAAAATAGAGGTTCTAGCGGGTTCTGGCAGACGTCTTTTTTCTACTTCATCATTGCTCTTTCTTATATCTGCTTTTTCCAAAAGACGAGTTCATGGAGCTCGAGAGGATGGTGACTGCCCACCCTATTCTTGCTTGATGTTGAGAGGTCACATGTCTCTGTTTCTAGTCATCAAGAATGGTGAGCCAAGATGTCATGACCGACTCTCCTGCAGAGCAGAGTTGGCAGTCTCTGGGCCTGAGGCCTCATTTCACCACTTTCTCTGTGCGTGACTGTGGGCAAGGCATTGAGCAGTCTTAATCCTCTCTTTCTTCAGTTGTAAAGTGGGAACAATGTTAATGCCTCTCTCTAAGACTGATGTAAGGTTTGGAGTTCAGATATTCAAAACTGCTTTGTGAAATGAGAAATATTATGCATATCTGAAGTATTATGATTATGATGTGAAGTTTTCCTCTTACAGTGAAAGTGGGCCTGTAACAAACACATGCTTGCTCTGCACCAAATGCCATACACTGTGCCGCTTTCAGTGCTGCTTTCTCATTGAATCCTCATGGTAGCCTGTGGGTTATTGCCCACAGTTTGTGGAGAGAGCTAGTTATTGCCCACAATTACTGGAGAGAGCTGAAGTAGCGCAGCCCCCCTGTTTGCCTCCTGATTCAGAACTCTTCTTATGGCCCCTCAGGGCCTTGCTTACTGCGTGCCCGAGGAATTGCTCCCACGCCCTGCTCTGTTCCCAATGTTTGCTCTCACAGGAGGTGCTGCAGACAGAACTGCTGGCCAAGCCTCAGTCCAGGGTGGGTCTCCTCCAGGTGTTGTCCCCAAAGGGCTCCTAACCACCGCACTTAAGTCCCACAGAAGTGAAGAAAATTATTTCCTCTCCATGATTCTTGGCTCTGTGGATGGTCAGAGTGACAGTAAAGACCAGAAATGACCCTCTCATGTGTTCAGTCTCAAAGCCTTGGGTGTTCATGCCAGATCCATGGATTAATATAGGAGCAAGTTCTTTGGGATATATGTCCCAAACTTTTTGAAGCTGACCTCCCTGAAGGTAACCATATATTTCCTTCTGTCATGACATTGGAGCCACCATATAAGGAAGTCACCATATAAGGTACTACATAAAGGAGATTCCTGAGTGGAAAACCATGACAGAGTGTTATAACAGAAGTGGAAGATTCATTCAGACAACTGGTATGTGGATCCCAGATCCAGTGGTTTTAAGCTACATGATTTTGGACAGATTTTACAACATTTCAAAGTCTCAGTTTATGCATGAATAAAATGAGGATAATAATTGTACTTATAAGGTATTGTGAGGATTGAGCAAAAAAAAAAATATATATATATATTTCTCACTTATATATAGTGACTATGTATCTGTGATATATATATATATATATATATATATATATATATATATATGATTTTATTTACTCATTTGTGAGAGAGATAGAGATAGAGAGCAAACATGAGCAGTGGGGAGGGGCAGAGGGAGAGGGAGAGGCAGACTCCCCACTCAGCAGGGAGCCTGATGTGGGGCTTGATCACTGCACCCTCAGATCATGACCTGAGCTGAAAGCAGATGCTTAACCAACTGAACCACCCAGGTGCCCCAGCAAGATAATGTATTAAAGTCAGTAAAGTTATAGTGTCCAGAGTACTACACCAATGAACATTACCATTTATTATTATTATTTACAAGATTTTATTAGGATTAAAGGAGAAAGTATAAAGTACCTGATGTATCTCCTCATACAAAATAGGCACTTCTTAACTGTCATGTAGCCCTTTCCCCTCCAACAGAAAAGGTTATTAAAAAAAATCTTATAACCATTTCTACATGACCTTTCCCCTCCAAAATCCTTATGGTTTGCCTAAGAGCGAAAAGAAGACAATTCCTCATTTCCTCTGACATCTTCTGAGACAGATTTCCCTCCTTGAATCTTATTTCAATGTCTGTGCAACTGTGCACTTAAGCAGTCTTGCTAAACTGTGTACATTACTGGGATAGTTCCTTTGAGGGAAACTGGAGCTCGGGGAGGGTTCTGGGAATTGCACAGTGCTTGGGCAGGAGAATTCCAAAGGGCTTTTTCTCTAGTTTTAACAGCAAACATCGTTGGAACTCGGCTGATTCCTGAGGGCTATGAGATCTCTCTAATTTTCTTCAGGAATTGGATGAAAGTTGCTATGAAATTCTCAGTTCAGTGTCAGGCCTGCTCTCCTATTAGCACTTCTGGCAGCTTGACTTAGTAATGTAGTGATTCATTTATTCACTGACTCTCTTGAGCACCTGTTGTCTGCTGCTATACAGAAACAAATTTCAGTTTATTATGGATGTTGGGGAGGAGATGGAAAAATAGAAAGATATTTGGAGAATGGGACATGAGGGAGAAACTCTACTACTGTGGGCTCTGAGTGTGAGACAATAAGGTGGAGGGGCTTCTTTGTGGGAGCTGAAAGGGAGGAGTTAAGGTCCAGGCAGGAGCTTTAGAAGGAGAAAATTCTGCAGAGGAGTCATTATAGAGGAGGTGGCAGAGTTGGAGGGTGGAGCATGTTGAGCTGCTGCTTGTGAGTGGGAAGGAGGGGAGCAGACAGTGGTGAGAGCTAGGTCATGTACCATGGGGAGCAACACCTTCTTCTATACCTGCTCCTGTATCTAACACACACAGCAATCACTTCCCATGTTGTCTGTCTGTCTTTCTTTCTTTCTTTCTTTTAAAAGATTTTATTCATTTATTTGACAGAGATCACAAGTAGGGAGAGAGGCAGGCAGAGAGAGAGAGGAAGGGAAGCAGGCTCCCTGCTGAGCAGAGAGCCTGATGCGGGGCTTGGTCTCAGGACCCTGGGATCATGACCTGAGCCGAAGGCAGAGGCTTTAACCCACTGAGCCACCCAGGCGCCCCCCCATGTTGTATTTCTTTAACAAACCTCCATCTTTGTTCTGTATTATGGACTGTCTTTTAAATGTCAGATATAGTCTTTTTACAAAAAAAAAAGTTTATTTATTTTAGAGAGAAAGAGAGAGAGAGAGAGAGAACATGAGCAGAAGGGGGCAAAAGGAGAAGGAGAGGGAGAATCTCAAGTAGACTCCTTGTTGAGTGGGGGGCGAGACTCAGAGCTTGATCCTAGGACCCTGAAATCATGGCCTGAGCTGAAACCAAGAGTTGGATGCTTAACCAACTGTACCACCCAAGTGCACCAGTGTTAGAGATATTCTTAACAAGATCAGTTGGAGTCAGACAGACCTTAGTTCAATTATACACAGTTGCCCTCAGGCCCTCATTAAATTTCCCTGTATCTCAGTTTCAGCATTTTTAAAATGGGGGTAATCCTGCCCCTCAAGACTGTTATGAGGAAAGGGTCTAGGCTGACACATAGCTGGAACTTAATAAATATTAGTTTCCCCATATTATGGTCCCTCCCTTACACCCTTTCCACACTCAAAGTTTCTGTAAAGGCTGATGGTTTCCTGCTGCCAGGACTTCTGACCCTCTATCTGAGGATTACATATGACAGTAGGAGTGTGCTTGGTTGCCACCAGGCAGGCCAGAGGTGCTGGGGAGTGAATACCCAGCTTGTATAGCCTTCGATCAGTGATGAATTGGTAGGCAGATCCCCCAGCTTCCTCATCTCTTAGTGGGTCAGCCCCAAATCATGTTCTCACCATCAAGGGATATGACTCCCTAGTTGAATGGAGCCCTAATGCCCCCAGCAACAGCTTGCTCGCCATCATACTCTGTATGCATTTCTCCTCATCCCTTCTCTTCTATCACTGCTTCCTGGCATCACCTCCCAAATAAATTATTTTCATTCAGATCTTTGCCTCAGGTTTTTGGCAAAACCTAACAAAACAGACTTAATGTGTATACTTTTGTTCATCCTTCCATTCTTGTTAATGATACCTCACAGTGCTAGGCTCTGTGTTTAGTGATGAGCTGGGAGAGTTTCTGTTTCATCTTCTTGTTCCTCTTCCCCACTTCCATCACCATTGCTACTTCTACCACTACCATTGGACCCAGGTCACAGGAAGTGCTCAGTAAACACCTGCTAAATGAGATGAAATGTCTATGTGAGGGAACACTGAGGTACAAGTCCAGGAACTTCCTCATTAGTGTTATTTGTGTTATTTTTCCACTGTGTGATCTTGAACAAGATATTTTCTTATGTGGGAATGAGTTTTCTCATTGGACAAAAAGGGAGGAGGGGTTGGATGACATGATCTCTGAGGTTTCATCCAGGTAGGAATATATGTGGTCATAGAATATGGAGTATAGATGGCCACTCTTTCTAAAAGTGTGTTTTTGTTCTCTTGGAAAAGAATACAATATTGTGTCAATGGCTCTGGTTGAATTCAGATAATTTATTCTGCAGCAAAGTCTACTACATTAAAGCAATAATAATCCAGAAGCATTTGATTTGCAAAATGAATGCTTATCTGGCTTTGCTTTGGTGTTACGAATTTCTGTTTTTCTTCTTCAGATGGTGAACTGGAAGTTCGTATAAGTGCCATTCATCACTAGGAGGCTTCCATTCTGGGAAAAATGGAAACAAATTCTGACTGAAGCACTAGCTATGTTTTTTATTCTTTGTCCCTCACAAAGGCAATTGTGGAACAATGAGATAGGTTGATATCCTGGAAAGTGATGAGGGAGATCAGGGCCCAGCTTCACATATCACACTCAGTGCCCTCCACTCCGACCTGGAGGTCACCACCTTACAGTGAGAGGGGGGCTTGGTCTCCATATCCATTAACTCCTTGGCTTCTCGTTTGAAACTGACAACGAGGTGACATGGGCAACTGTCCACATGGAACAGGACAGAGACCATCAACTCATTCTACATGGGCCACCAGACAGCACCTAGAGGTAATAACATTCTGTCAATAGTGACCTGGGTTGGATTCAAATCAGTGATTTAGGGGTGAAAGGCTCTGGATTCTATTATGAAGTGCCCTTAGCTATCCAGGGGCTGAAAAACCATCCTTTTACCACAGTTAATGACAGAAATAAAAAAAGCCACTCTTGTTCTTTTATTTCTTTTCCTTTTAAAAATTGAATAAAATTTTGGATTGAGCTATGAATGGATTCAGCCAGTAGCACATGGTGGAGAATGGTTAATATGCTTCAACTAAGTATTCAGTGTTGATATACACAACATATGTTCATGTTCTTTCCTTCTTTTTTCCTTAGTATCAAGTTTTCTGAGCTGAACAGAACTATGGTTTGTTGTTTGAGTCAAATTTTGCTTCTTAAAAGTATAGAGTCATGAAGCTCTAAGACAAAGCTCTGTTTTCAGACTTTACTATGAACTCACAAAGAACAGGGCACTCCACATGATTAATTAAACAGAGACAGTGTTTCTAGAATGAAACCCCAGAGTTGTTCAGCCCAAGCCATGGTAGGAGAGTTGGACATCCCCTAAATGTTGCAGTGCTATGGAGCTGGATGTGAAAAGACCATTCCCTACCTCATAATGTTTTCACCATTAGCTGGAATGACATGCGCCATGCTTTGCAAACAAAATACTTACTAAAGATCAAGAGGTCCATTTTTCTTACCACTGGCTCAATTCTTTTTCTTTTCCCTTGACCATTTGAATCTTAACCTTGTAACTAATAGCATGATCTTGAAAATAAATGATCAATTCAGCTAGGACTGCTTACAAATTAAGATAAAATAACTAGAAAAACTGTGGCTCTCAAAGACCATAAACTAGCATGATAATAATGTTTTAAACTGTACATTAGGGCTTTGTATCCCTTTGTTCTTAAACTGTACGATCCCCTTAATCGGGTGGTTTCAAAGCCTTTCTGAGACAGGCTTCCAGGGCCTTCTGCAAGATGTTGTGTGGTAAAGAGATCATAATGAACATACTCGTGTTCAGATGAATCTAGTGGAGCTGGGAGTAAAAGTTGGCTCTTACTCCTAGCTCTTTTATCTGCCTTATTTCCCTAGGCCCATGTTTTCTTAGGGCTTTTGAACCAAATATTATGCTCATGGTAGTTTCTAAGTTAGCCCTCGGCATGCCTGTGCATGAAAGGAATGTGCATGTAGGCAACCATGAGGGGATAATTCTGGGGGCACAGCACAAGACAGAGAAAGTGGTGATTCCCACCAGGGTAGGATATTTAGGAATGTCAGAAAAGCTCATGTGGCCCTAACTTCTTCCCTGATCAAGGCCTGGAACTCCAACCAGAGTTTCTTCTCTTTGATGTTGATCCCACTTAAAATACAACCAAACATAATATGTTGATAAAATATCTATTTTAGTGTGAATGAATGGTTTAAGAGAACAAAATTGGAGGAGTGAGGATAGTGAGGATGGAGATGGGGAAGGTATAGAAAAAGAATGAGGGAACTCATTTTGGACACCAGCTGAGTGGGAAGATATTAGTAAAGGCCCTGGAAGCTTCTTTGGCCAATGGGAATGTTTTTGACTTTACAATCTGTACAACTAGACTTGAGGTCAGTTAGCCTTGCCTCTATGGGCTGGCACACTAGTGTTTGTGGTTCTCAAGCTGCTGCATGGGTACTTTCAGAACATGGGTACTCTGGGCTTCTCTGTCCATTGACTTAACCCTCAGCAAAGTAGCTTACAAAGTAGCCTGGCTACAACTCCAGTGTCTTTGCCAAAGAGTAGAGACATTGTGCAGAGCTAAGAAAGATTGTACTGTGGCACTCAGAAAGGCCTTTGAATGATGGAGAATGACTGCTGTTTTGGTAGAGACTAGAGAGAAGACATTTGTGGTTGGGACCTATTTGTGGGTAGGGATTCACTGTGGCCATTTCTGTAAGACAGTCCTACAGTGGGTGCTTCCCCACTCCCTTCCCAGCCTTCTCTTACCTCCTTTTCCCTCTTTTACGTAGTGTGTACAATTCACAAAGTATAAGACCGTCATTATTTAATTTTAGCTATACAGCTTCTTTATAAAAATTTTAGAGAGATCCAACAAACATAAATGTAAACATTCCTTTCCATCTTGCTTTGTTCCTCCTGCAAAGAGAACTGATCTATCTGTTCAGAGCCAAATGGATGTAATTAGGTGAAGAATCGTTTTCTCTCTGTTTCTGAGCAAATATGTTTTGCAGCGTACCAATTTCTCAAGGGCAGTGGGCTGGGACGGCCAGTGACTGCTGGGGGATGGCTGCTGACCTTCAGGCCAGGCCGAGTTTAATTTGCAGAACACTGGTAGTCCCAGGAGGCTCTTCAGGCTGGGCCATACAATCAAACTGACCCAGCAGTCTGCTGCTGTCCAGCTGCACCCACCACCCTGCAGGACATGAAGCTGTAGCTAACTAGACGTTGCTGCTGCACAGACTCTGGAATCAGGAATTGGGAAATTAAGCACCACAAGAATTTAGCCCTTTACACAGGAGCCAAAAAGCCTTCTTGTCTTAGCGGCACCTCTTTCCAGCTACATTATTTAATAGGAGAGTCTCTGTAGATGTAGCACATACCTTCCATGTTCTTTGTGTTCGTTTCAAAAAGTGGTGCTTTGAGTGAACTTGATAATTAGATACCAATTATGTGAAAGGCTTGAAGCAGGATTTCACTTAAAAAAATTTCATTAAAAAGATAAAGTCTACCTGGGGGCTGCAAAGTATTTTGACATGGGAGACTCCTGCCATCTCTGGATGAATACAATAACTGAATGTCCCTCAGTTGATCTGATTATCACAGCTGTCTTAATGGCCAGGTTGAGTTGCCACATGATCAGTCCAGCTGATTGCTTTGCAATCAATTGAATGATGAAAAATGATAACAAATTGACCAGGTGGGGGTAGATTCATTTGTGGTGCCCGGGCATCCCCTTTGTGCATATGTATGTGCTTGTGTGTGTGGATTTGTTTGCATGTGAAAGAGTACCCTAGTACTGAAATTTTGTTCTCAATTTGGGAAATTTGAAGACCGATAGCAACGGAAGACAGTTATAGCTTGTGGGTCAATTTAAGCCATATAATGTTCAAGCAACATAAATGTCAGGGACAAAATAACTATTATCGTGGCCATTACATATGAGCAATTAGATTAAATGTCAATGACATATTAACTACCACATGTTGTTATATTGGAATTTGAGGGAGAGAATTCTCTTGGATGCACATTGTGTATAGAAAATGACAGGAATGTAAATAAGAGGACAGGGTACAATATTTGAATGAGCTGGTTGTCAAACATAGTAATAATGACATTATCTTTTGCACCCTCAACAGTTTGTATGTTTTTTTTTTTTTTTTTTTTGAGTCATCTTTTCTTTACTTCCCAGTTGTTCAGGAATAAGGAACAGATGGAAACACAGGGTACAGTGATAGATCATAACTTACTGGCTGCAAGACACAATTACATAAGATATTGGAACCTATGTAGTTTGTGCATATTTTTATGTAGCATTTATTATTCCTTAAAAGGGCCTGTTTATGTGTATGTCTTCCTACTAGTCAGTGAGATTCTTTTTTTTTTTTTTAAAGATTTTATTTATTTATTTGACAGAGATCACAAGTAGGCAGAGAGGCAAGGCAGAGAGAGAGAGAGGAGGAAGCAGGCTCCCTGCTGAGCAGAGAGCCCGATGCGGGACTCGATCCCAGGACCCTGAGATCATGACCTGAGCTGAAGGCAGCAGCTTAACCCGCTGAGCCACCCAGGCACCCGTCAGTGAGATTCTTACTGCCAAGAGCTGTGTCTTCTTTTTTCATTCTTGATAATGATAGTAGCTAGCAGAGTACCTGTGATACAGGCATTGTTCTACAGTATCAACTCACTTGACTCTCATAACAGCCCTGTGTGATGAGTACAATCATGAAGCCCATTATACAGAAGAAGAAAATGAAGCACAGAGAGATTGCATAACTTGCTTAAGGTTACAGAGCTTGTTAGTGGTGGATCCAGGACTTACACCCAGGCAGACGGGCTCAGAGTTTGTGTTCTGAAATATTCTATTCTACTGCCTTCTTATTCTTTGCAATGCTTGCATGTACCAGTTTTGCTCAGCCAGTGAAGTTTAGCTTATGCATTTACAACTATAAAGATTAAGGCACAGGAAGAGTTGAGTAGTCTGATTTTCAGCTGCTTGATTTTTACTCACTGAGCCAGGTCATCTACCCAGGTTTTTCTCTTGGAGCCCTGTCCAGGTGGTATGTCCCTGTCTTGGATGGCCTCTACAAGGCTCACGCATGTTTCCTGAAGACCTTGCAGATAACATGTATCTCTGTCCACTTTTACTGCTGGAAAAACCTTTTGCTTTGGCTTCTTTTGCTCGCCTTCAGTAATCTGCCTGTGTGGTTTCTCAGTTTCATCACTGCCCCTGCCTCTTCCACTTTGAATTTTCCCCTGCCCCTTTGAATTTTATCTCCTATTTGAGTAATTGGGTGAGGCATGAAGGGGATTCCTTTAGGGTGTCTGTACCTTATTCCAAGCACTAAAGTAGAGAAGGACATTTTCACAAATGTGTGGGCAAGGTGACTGTGTCCTATTATATCTATCTTATAGATGCTTGCAAAATTGGTTTGGATTATGAAATACTATCTTACTTGCAAATGATGTTCTTATGGGAAGGTGGACTACCAGAGATAATCCTAAAACGTTTGTGCTGAATATTTTCCCATTTGACCTTCCAGATCACTTTCTTTTCGAAAAGTAGGCTCCACACCTAATGTAAAGCCCAGTGCAGGGCTTGAACTCACAACCCTGAGAGGGGTTAAGATCAAGAATCGGATGCTTACCTACTGAGCCACCCAGTCACACCTCCAGATCACCAGTTCATGGTGTTTTGGGAGGGACAGTGAGATTCTCTTTCAAAAACAGATTTATGTTTTAATAAAAATTGTTGAATCAGATCCTTATTTTATTATAATGACTTTAAAGATATTTTTAAATTCATGAAAGACATCGAAAGGCTTCAGAGGCTGAATAGTCAAAATTTTCCCAGGACTGTAGAAATCTTGATATGGTTCTGCACAGTTTGTCCAGATAGAATAATTTTTAAAAATTACTACTTTAGAACAACAGTTTAGGATGTCATTGACACACCTAACGTCTCTTATGATGAAATATGGATATCTGAAGTCTTTATTTGAGCGATTTAAGTAAAATATGATGTTGAGGAATTATCCTGGAAATTTAATTAAAATAATAATTTTGGGTTCAATTAAAAGGTATTTTATTTATTTACTAACAGGCTATAAAAATTAAGTCCTTTGAAACTGGAATAAAGATATGATAGTTACAAACTATCATATTTCTTCTAACTAGCCTAAAGGAACATGAAGATGACCCCTTGTGCTGAGCTAAAGTATAATAAATATAATAATAGTTAATAAGAATGTGAATAATATATTTGCCATGCACAGTGTAAGATTTTTATCTTATCTTAGGCCTAATAATCTTGTAAAGTAGTTATTATTCCCAGTTTACAGATAAAGAACTTAGACCTTTAATATTAAATAACTTGCAAAGGCTTTAACAGTCATAAATGACAGAGTGAGGCTAGAGAGAGCCTACTATGGTTCGACTCAAGTGTCTATGCTTTAGCTCTGAGCAGGCTTCTGTATGAACAGACCAAAAACAAGCAGTCAAATTCCTGGGAGAGAATAATTTCCTCTCTCATAAAGATGTTTTCCATGAGGCATCCTCTCATTCATGGAGTATTTCAATTGGAATGACTGGAAGGATAGTTCAGATTAGGATTCTTATCCTCATGTTTAATGTATTTTTCATCATTGCTCCATTCTAAAATGAAGAAAAAAAAAGAAAGGCCTTTGAGAAGGAAAAAAATCAAGGGAAATTAAGCACTCCTCATGTATTTTTGCATTCAGGCATCAGGGCTCACTGAAAAATGCATTTTGATATGAGAAACAAGTCCAACCACCTTCAAGGCTCACAGCCAAACTTACACAGACCTGTATTTTTACATGTTCTTATCCTTTGACCACAGCATCATGTCAGCTATATAACATCTTAAACTTTCAAGGTGTAGGGTAAATTGGGTCTCTCTTGACTATCCATAGCTGCAGCTGATGCATAACTGAATCTGTCACACGTGGCCTTCCTCTGTCTTGTGTCACCAAAGTGCAGGGGGATAACTAGGTGCTATAGACTTGGTTGTCATGGAAACTAGCAGTTGTCCGTGCAAAGGTTTTGAGTCAATACAAAGTTGCTGTTAAAGTACATGCAATTCTGTTGACAGAGATGTGATCATAAGACCCTGATTTCTTTCTCTGTCCCTCAAAACAAAAGTATCAAGTTCTTTCCCTGTTCACACCTTTTAGTAGGTTGGTTGCCCCAGGAAGCCATAATCCTAGGAAAACAGATATATGTTTAAACCACATTTGGGAACAAATGGTATACATCTAAAGCCAGTCTTGTGGCTAAGAGATAAAAAACATTTTGAAGAAAAGATTCTAGAAGGGGCAGTGGGAAAAAACAGACTTTATTCTTATACCATTTTATAAACCCGTCTTTGCCTTCAAAAAGGTATTTGTGAATAGAAAAGATGAACATATTTGTAACCTGGGATCCTCTAAGAGGCTCTTAAGGGGCCTGGTTAGGAGCAAATGGATCTGGTCCCTTTCATCTACTTTGACTTCTCTTGTTCTGTTGTGAGTGTGAGGGGTGATAAATGTACTAATAGCGAGAGGGCAAGGTTCTGGGAGACACAAGAAATAAGCTGCATCTTAATGTGAATACACTTAAAGCTGGAGCAATGTCTAAAAAGCTACCTTGGATAATAAAAACCTTTTACAGAACGTTTCTAGGAAAATACACAATAGAAGGGGGAACATATTACTGGTTTTTTTTTTAAAGTCCTCTTAAGATCAACATCCATTTTGGTCTTGAAGTGGCTGGAGTCTTATGGGAAGCAGAGGGGAAGAGTAGTCAGTCTCCTTCCTTCTTGGGGCAGCCTGATGCTGACCCCCATCTTCTCTTTGGGTGGTCACATAGACAAAACCCTGCCTGGATTGGGAGAAGTTTGTGGACTCAGTTTTCAGGCTCACTTCTGTTCCCAGTGGCTGTGCTGGAACTGATTTCTTTTAAAGGACAGGGATCTCCACTGCTTAATTTGATACAGAAGTGGGGATAGACATGTTTAATGGTGCTGGGTCTCTTTCTAACCAATACTGAGCATGTGATAGGTAAGTTCTCAAAAATGCTTCAGGGGTGAAGGGAAAGACGTTTTTTTCTCCCCACTTTCATATTATCAGGATATTAGTGGATAGTGGGATATTAGGAGGTTGGGGGGGGGTGCGTGAGGTGAGAAGTTGACTCAATAAAAGGAGGCATCCTGGGCGCCTGGGTGGCTCAGTGGGTTGAGCCGCTGCCTTCGGCTCAGGTCATGATCTCAGGGTCCTGGGATCAAGTCCCGCATCGGGCTCTCTGCTCAGCAGGGAGCCTGCTTCCCTCTCTCTCTCTCTCTGCCTGCCTCTCCATCTACTTGTGATTTCTCTCTGTCAAATAAATAAATAAAATCTAAAAAAAAAAAAAAAAAGGAGGTATCCAGTATGATTTTGAGGATTGACAATTTTGGAATTCTTCCTCAGATCTGCCCCCTTTTCTCCATGTCTACTGTCACTATGCCCCTCAGGCCATTATAATCTCTTATTTGGGCTGCAGCAACAGCCTCTTAAGTCATCTCTCTTGATTCTGCCTTTTTAAGTGGTTCTCTTTATTGCATCTGAAGCAACCAAACTTAAAACTCGTAAGTGCCTTCTCATTGCATTTAGGAAAAAGTTCAGAATCTTCACCTGACCCTCTAGAATCTGAATTATTTACCTTTTCAGTCTCAACTCTCATGCATCCCCTCTTTTCTTCCCCCAGCTTTATTGAAAAATAATCCCACCTTGTTTTTGTACAACTTGGCCATCAAGGACATCTCTCACTTTCCCAAACAAGCCATTCTTTCTTTCATCCCTGGTATATGCTGCTCCTTCTGTCTGGAGTGATCTTTCTCTTCTTGAGCCCTTATCCACTCCTGACTCCAAATAACCTTGTTGACTTTTTACTTATCTTTCAGGGTTCTGTTTAAATGATAAATCCTTAAGGACTATTCTCCAGGCTAAGTTAGGTCTTACCAAATGTCTATAGCAATTTTACTTCTTCTGGGCTCCCCCCATCACAGCTGTAGTAACTAGTGAGGTTCATCAACCCCACTAGACTGAAAGCCTCTGAGGGTAGATACCAACCTGTCTTATTCATGCATCTGATAAATCATGAAATGTTCAATAAATATTAGTAAATTTCATGACCCGTTCACCATGGAGGCAACATCTATGATTTTTGTAGCCATCTGTGAATCAGCCACTGGATTGGGCTTCTTCCTCATTAACTCTTTTCTTGATATATGTAGCTAGGGCTTGCTTGAGGCACAATTACATTTATGGCAAAGTTAGTAAAAATTTTATGTATATGGTTCATTTTTTGATGAGTCATGAAAAAATGGCTTCCCTAAAACCATTCTACATTGGAGATTTTTTTGTCACCAGAAAAGCTAGATAAAAAACAAAAGACCCCATCAAACTTGCTGTTTGGCATATTGTAAGGAAAAAAAAAAAAAACAGTCCATTTAATTTACTGAATTTGTTCCTTAAAAAACAATCCCTGAATTCAGGCAATCCAGTTTGTGTAGACCCAGTGAGACAGGGATCAATATCTGGTTTCTGAGAGATGAGACTGTATGTACTGCAGATTCAAAACTAAAAATCCATATAGTCGGCTGCAATTCAAGGCAGCCTCTGCAGGGCTGTAGGTCAAAAAAAGGAGGAGCATTATACCTGCACTGGTGTCCTGATTCTCTGTTGGAATGAAAAATGGGGGAGAAAGTGGCTTATTTCTGTATTTTCTTGTAGTGGGAAGTTGAAGAAAAGGGAAATTGTCCATGAACAGGTTTTAACCAGCCTGACAGGAAATTAGCTTATTCATTCAAGGTCTTCCTGAACACCTGCTTTGTGTGTTGCACCGTTACAGCAGGATGGTGAAGACTACTTCTTGCGATCCAGCAGGGAAATGAGACAAGTCCACAGAGCTGGCTCATTAGCAGGGAGTAAGCCAGGGCCTGAAGGTGGGGCCACAGTCCTTAGAGCAGGAAGTAAAGGATATAGAATTCCATGTGATGGTGATTGAGAAGAATCTCTAGGTGGTTTTGGGGCTGGTCTCTAAAGGACGTGGCACTAAGTAGAGAGTAAGATGTGTGTGTGTGTTGGTGTACCTCCCAGCAGGAGGAATTGTGTGAATAAACTCTTGGAGGGTGGGAGCATATGGTAGGCCATTAGAATGGGAACTCATTTTCCTTTTGGAAAGTGAGGGTGCAAACCCAGGCTGTTTCAGCCATTATCAATCTGCATTCCTGCTGGGCCAACTATAGATTCTGTGTGTATACTCTTGTTTGAAGCATCTAACCCATGCAGCCATGTGAAATAGTGGTAAAGCTCACAGTTCAGGTTTCTTTACTTGTCTTCTCAGTCCTTTGCTACCTACCACTCAAGTCCCAGAAGCCTACTTTCTGTCAGTGTGGGAAGAACACTTACCTTTTTCATTCTGTAACAGTGATCTGCTTTTCTGCCCTTTGTGAAAGTTTGTTTGTTTCCTAGAAGACGAATAGTAGGGGTTTGCAGGGAAAGAAGGGGACCAATCATTGCAGGGAATTTCAGGACTTATTATATGTAGCCAGGGTATGAATGATATAATTTAATTATTCCAAAAACCCTGTGGATCAGTACTATTAACTTTATATAGGAGGGAATTGAGATCCAGAATTGTCATCCCAAAGTTAAAACCAGAAAGAGCAGAACTAGAACTTGAAACCACATTTGCTTGATGCCAAAAACCATGTGCCTAACACAAAGCTCTACTGTTTTGGGAGTGTCTTACCTCTTCCTTTAAATTTTTCTTCCGATTTCTTAACTTTATACTTAAAAGATAGCATATGCTCACTTCAGACAAGTTGGAAAGTATAGAAAAGTATAAAAGAACAGAAAAAAATCTGTTATCAAAAATGTATTCCCCAGAGATCGCTTTTATTACAATATTGGCATATATTCCTCTAATGCCTTGTATAGCTTTTCAACTAGTTATACTAGTTAATATAAATGCATTCCTTAATGTTACAAAATAAGCACATCTCTATACACTTAGCCAACCTGAGTTTTAATAGCTACAAACATTTTATTACTTAGATGTGCCATAAATTTTAACCATTCACCTCTTATTGGAATTTTAGAGTATGTCTAATATTTTTTTCACTATCATAAACCAAAATGAACATATACATGAAGATACAAGATGTGCATTCATTTTGATCTATAGTTCTGTCAGGTTCCTAGAAATGGTAATACAGAGTCAAAAAGATATGAACATTTTTTAAAGATTCTTGATGGGCATAAATAAAACATACTTCAGAACAACTTCTTCAATTTACATTCCATCACTTTGTGGACTTCTTTTTTTTTTTTTGGATAATCAGTTTTCCCATTCAGAGCACATCTATTATTAAAAAAAAGTTAAAAGTATCACTATTGTGATATGATTCAGATAGGTACATTTTTGTTAAATTTTCCCCTTATGTTTCGTATTTTTCTTGATTTTGTGAGTAGGACTTTTCCCTTTTTATTTTATCTTAACTGCTGCATATTTATTTTGCCTCCCACTGTAGAATACTTATTTGAAAGGTTGACGGAGAAGAAAAGGAGGTCTATGGAATTATGCATTGAGAAGTAAGACCTCCATGCAGGTTATGATGGGTCTTTCCTTGCTCAAAACCAGAATGGGAGAAGCCATGGTCTGCTTTTGACAGAGGGTAGTAAGCTAGAGGAGACACTTGAAAAAGGACTGATGATTCGTGACCACCATCTTTCAGTAATGGACAAGAGAAAAATATAGAAGCTGAGTGGTGGTGGGAGGACTTACCATGGAAGTTTTATCATGAGACTGGGAGGAAGGATGAATACAAAAACAAAAGGAGGGCAGGGGATGGTGAAGAGGGTGTACTCAGAAATTCCTTTCTCAGCCAAGTAGATCAGTGGCTGAGCGGGTGGAGTAGAGGGGACTGGGAAAAGAGAAGAGTGTACAATACCGCTATGGTGCAGTGATCAGAGACATCAGCAAGATCCCCTCATTTCAGCTTCCTGAAACATATATCAGATTGGAGCCTGCCTAGTGCCATCTACTGCTGAGGGTCTGACCCCATAGCCCCCCTACAACACAATTGATTTTAATGAAAACAGAGCATGGAGACTGAACACGTGTTGGAAGCCTGCATCCAAATGCTGCCAGATATCTGGAGAGAAATTGAAAAATTCATGTAACCATGAGAAAGCTTTAAATTATCAGATGTTAGGGAAGCCAGGCATAACTTAAATTTGTCATTTCACTTTTCTTTTGTGGTTAATGGAAAAGAAGTTTCTTTAATTTAAACCTGTCTGATCATGTTTCTTTCTGAATTTTGCAAATCTTTTAATAAAGAAATAACTGATCAGTGTAAAAGCTTTCATTATTTGTGGTGAATTCCAGCATCCAGCACCTCAATATTTAATCTGTATAATTCCTGTTAATGTTTTATTCATGCTCACTAGGGAGGTTATGAGGGCAATGTTAATTGCATAATTTTTCCTTTGTCTAAATACGAACACTTCTGTTTGTTTCTGACTTAAGGAAGAACTTGGTTTTTCTTTCTTCTCTCTCTCTTTTTTAGCTTTTCAGGCCAGGCTCATGTCTCAGAATTAAAATCTAGGGTCCATTAGGCGTCATTCATCTGTGAGATGAATTCTATATTCCATCTATTGATTCCATCGTGGGTGAACATTTGCAGGGTTTAGGCAAGCACTAGCTAGTGCTCCAAATAGGACTTACATTATTCCTTCAATATAGAATGAAAATGGAGGGAAATATCTTCATTTGAACAGCTTGGAGGAAAATGTTTCATATATTAAGAGCTGCTATATGTAATACATGTAGTTTTCTGATAAGTGAAATGAAAATAAGTATTCTCCATGATATTGATCCAATGGAATACATTTAATAATTCCAAGTCCATTTGCCTTTGACTGATGCCTTCTGGGATGGAGATATTTTTCAAGTCAAGGACATTTTATGATTATAAATAGCAAGTAGACCTATTTTTGGTAGTGAGTTTGCTAGAAATTGTGACAAAGGTGTTAAGGGAAGATTGTGGCTCCATCACACCTCTGAAAAGAATCTTGACAGTTTCTGTCCCTGGTAATATCTGTACCTCAGGGTATCTTATTTATATGGATACCTATTAGTAAGCTATCTACTAACCAACTATCTTTTCATTGAAAAATCCCCTCGCCTTTTGCTTAGTTCATGTCCTTAGTTTTTCTATGTATTTTGCTTGAAGCCCATGCTATCTGTGACATTGCACTATTCTAACTTTATTCTTCCTTTTTGAATAGTTTTTTTTCTTAGTCTCTTTTGAAGGTTTCTTCTGTTCCTTAATGTGAGTGTTCATTAAGGATCAGAGGAGGCATTCTGCTTTTGCCCTTTTTAATTCTCTGTCTTGGTGAGCTCCTTCATTTTCTTGGCCTCTCTCAACATCTCTATTTAGATACTGATCTCTGAGTTCCCATTCCATGCCTCTTGGGATTTCTACTTGGATTTTCAAACTCAACATATCTAAAAACTCTTGTTTTCTACAGAACAATATTCTCTCCTATGTTTCTCTTTCATTATCCTACTTTTGCTCACTTAAGCCTCAACCTTGAAGGCAATTTTGCCTTCTCTTTTCATGATCCTTCCATATCTAATCAGTCACTGTTTTTGTTCCACCTCCATAAATTCTGTACAATCCCCACCCTCTCTTTTTCTGCCCTTACCACCTCTCAGAATCGCCTCTTAAGACTTCACATTTGGATTATTGCAGTAGCTGCAACATAGTATATTGAGATAGTAACTTTTACCTCACTGCTTATAGAATTTTTTATTTTCCCCATAGCAAGACAGCAACCTAATTTTTGTGTTCTCTGCCTCTGGAAATTTTGTGAAAGGGAGTGGGTATGGCAAAAAGAGAAGTTTCCAGACAACATCCACCCAGGATATTGTTTGGAAAACCTAAGCTCACTGAGGAGAGTTATTTTGGATCACTCCAGGGGGGTGGGGAAGCTAGAGATGAATGACTGAATTTGGGAGGTAGAAGTGGGTAAAGAGGAGTGATGTTTCATAGAGTATTCCTTTTGAGACAGGAAGAATGTGGAGTTGGGTAAGTTCTACAGAATCAGGATAGTCACTCTGTTGTCTTTCATTTGAGTTGCTGGGACTTCTGATGAGTAAGGTTTGTGTGATAGATGGGCCAAACCTAAAGAGCTGCTTCTCTAGCACTAGCAGGCATTAAACGTTGCTGGTGCCCACTGTTCTCTGTCTATTAGAAACATGCAGGCTCGGCAAGTGAATGCATCAGTTGTATCAGAGCAGTCTGAAGACTAGAGAGTCCCTCTCTCAGTACCTTGTATAGCATAAAGCCCCCAGGATTCTTGCTTGACTTTAGGGTGGGGGTAACACAGAGACCCTAAGATCCAGAGGCTAGAATAAGTTTTATTCTCTCTTGTAATAGTCTAGAAGTAAATGAGCTGTTTGGGTCTGATAAACAGCTGTGCACTACAAGGGCATTTAGAATTCCATGTTCCATCCATCTTGGTACCTCCCCATCTCCTATTACAGGTTGTTAAAATCGTATGCCATGGCCCCTTTGGGCAATCTGGTGAATGTATGAACTGTGTCTCAAAAAAATTATTTTAGGGGTGCCTGTGTGGCTTATTTGGTTAAGCGTCTGATTCTTGTTTTCGGCTCCCGTCATGATCTCACAGTTGTGAGATCAAGTTCCGCGTCAGGCTCTGTGCTCAGTATGAGTCTGCTTCAGATTTTCTCTCCCTCCTGCTCATGCTCTGTCTCTCTCTTGCTCTCAGATAAATATAAGAATCTTTAAAAAATGATATTAGATGCATAAAAATATACAGGGAGATAATAAAGAATGTAAATCTTAACAATATACAATTGTTACAATAATAAAAAGACACATTTGTGGTATACTAATGCATATGTTTCTTTACTGATTATTAACATGATCTGTTGGTATGTCTAATATTTTAGTTTCAAAATAATGATGGACATAAATTGTTACTTCATGTTATCCATATAAATGTAGTGTAATATGAAAATATCTTTGGTTTCTGAGGGTGATAAGGTCACAGATACTATGAACATTATTGTGGTTTATTGCCTACGTTTGTAATGAGAGTAAAAGCTGAATTTCAATTATAGGTTTCTGAAAATGAAGATGTAATTTCCCATCCCAGTTTTTGGATCCCCCTGATTTCTATTCATGGATTCTTTGAAGACTTGTCAGCCCTAGGCTAAGGATCTTGTTTTGGAGTGATGAAGCTTGCTCACCTTCATATCTATGCTCTAGCCTTAATAAAAGAGAAAAAGAAGGGTTCAGGGAGAGCGATCTTGCCTTTATGGAGATGAAGGTGTGCTCATCACTTCTCTTAGTCCATTGACTTGAATCTTGTCTTTGGTTATACCTAGTTTCAAGAGAAACTGTATTAGGGGGTCTGTAATCAGGTGACTGTGTGCCTGGCTAAAATTAAGGAGTTTTACTACTACACAAGAGAAAGAGAGGATAAATACTTAGTGCCTACTATAGGAATATAAGACTCCCAAAAGTATGCCTGAAATTCAATTTTCTACCAGCCAGGCTCAGAAGAGATTGTGTGATTTAGAGAGTATTATTGTGAGGATTAACTACAGTGTGTTCAAGTGGCTGGTAAAGAGTAAGTGCTCAATAAATATTCACTGAAGCTGACTTGCATGTGACCAGGGTCTGTTAGAGGAATAATACACAATTGGAGATAACATACTGGAGTTCCTGGGATGAGAAAGAGAGATATTTACATTTGCATTCATTCATTCATTTGTTCATTTAAGAAATTTTTATGGAACTTTGAGCCAGTGTTGTAGTTGCCAGAAAAATGGCAGTGAGCATTATTAAGTCCTTGCTCTAGAAATCTTTCATTCTATGCAGGGAAAATAGAATAATAAATAAACAAAATGTAGATGGAGGGCAGAGGATATGAAAAGAGATGGGGTAAATGTTGTGGTAGTATGATGTGATAGGCAGAATTAAAAGATGGGCTCCAAGATACCTGATCCTGGTTTCACTCTCTGTATAATCACTCTCACCCACTCCTCCAATTTCAATGTGAATGCCACCTGTGAATAGAATAGAATGTGAATTCTATGATTAGGTTATGTTTTATGGCAAAGGTAGGGAGATTTTTAAAATGTAATTTAGTTCCCAAATCGGGGAATTCTGAGCTACTCAGAAAGGACATTATCCAGGATGGGCCTGACTTAGGTAAAAGCTCTTAAAAGAGGAACTGGGCTCTACCTGAGTTGAGGAGAAATTCTCTTGGTAGTTTTGTGAATTGCGTGTGGAAGGAAATACATGACAATGACCTGAGGGTAGCCCCTCCAAACTGAGAGCAGCCTCCTTCAGCTACTAAGAAAATAGGAAACTCAGTTGCAAGGCTGTAAGGAAAATGAATTCTGCCCAAAACATGAATGAGTATGCAAGCGAATTTATCCCCAGTCAAACTTTCTGATGAGAATGTAGCCTACCCAGCACCTTGTTTGCAGCCTTGAGAGTCTAAGCTGTGTCCAGATTCCTGTCTCAAGAAATTGAGAAAATAAATGCCTGTTGTTTTAAGCCACTTGGTTTGTGGTGATTTGTTGCATAGTATAAAAAACTAATACAAATACTATTTTAAGTAGGATGGTGAAGAAAGTCCTCTCTGATGAGTTTGAATGGAGATCTGAAGGAAGTGAGAAGCAAAATGTAAGGATATCTGGGGGCAAGAGCAGAGGACTGGCCATCCTTGCTGGCTTGTGGAGAATAGCCCAGTGATGAGCATGAGTGGAGGAGGAGCAAGCACTAGGTAAGCTGGAAGAAGATGGACACTCCGACTAGGAAGTTGTGGTAATGGGCATTAGATTAGGGACATACTTCAAAGATAGGGCTAACAAAATTTGCTAAAGGATTAGATATGGAGTGTGAGAGATAGAGAGGTGATGGCAAGCTCCAGAATGCAGTTGCTATTCACTGAGCTGAGAAGACTGGTAGGGAGAAACAGGCTTTAGGGAGCAGTCAAGAATTTGGTTTTAGATATGTAAAGTTTGAGATGCCATCCCAATGAATTTGTCAAGGGCAATTGCATATATAATTCTGGAGCTCAGGAGACGGGTTGGGATGCAGATAAAAATAGGAAGTAGCTGCAAGTAGATGTTATTAAACTATGAGACTGAAAGAGATAACTCAAGATACTAAAATCATGGAATATTGGGCCTGAAAGTCCCCTTAAGAGTTAATTTTTTCAGATGAAGAAGCTCTAGCCTAGAGAGGTAAAGTTACATTAGATCTGTACCTAAGGGCACAGAACCAGTTAGTAGTAGCGGAGCTCAACTAAAACCCTGGTTTTTTAATTTCCAGTTTAGATTTTTACCAAGGATCACAGGTTCCTTTTCTTTTGCTTTCCTGGAGTACTTCCTATACTTGGAAAAGAGCCTTACAAAGTCAAGAAGTCTTGACTCTTCTCCTTCATGGGGGTTGCAAGTCCCAAATACAGATTTCTGAGGCATCTTCCCCCACCCTGGGGGGTGACCCCAGAAGATGCTGATTAGATTTGATGGCTGTGGGAGGGTGGGGCTCATGTAACAAACGAAAATGTATGCTGTGATGTCTATAAACCTCACCCCATCAAATTAATAATGAAAAGCCTCCCATCAAAGCCCTTCTTGTGCTCAATAGCCTGTGGCACATTTGGACTCATCAATAGATGTTCTACAATATTACAACTTGTTTAAATCTTGGTAAAGTAGTGTTATGTACTATTGTTATTGACTTCCCTTTTCTAATTACCACCCAAAGGTGACGGATGATATAGCTCTAATGACCACATTCTTGGAGAGTGAGTGGCTTTGGGTCTCAACTCATTGTGTCTTAGCTGTTCTGAAGGAGGAGACCCCCCTGCTGAAAGCAGATGAGCTTTAGCAAAGCTATCACATTGGAGCCCAGGCAATGTTTGAGGCTATTCATAGAGAGATTTTTGTGACTGGTTTGAAACCAGAGACTTTAGTGTATCTGTGCGAATGTAAGACATGGTAATTGCAGGAATCCTAAGGCATGTGGAGCTAGCTGTAGCCAGCTTCTTTGAGAGCCCACAGTCTAGGTGGGCAGAAAACATAACTTTTTCTTTTTTTCCATTGTAACTCAACTTAAATTTCTATTTTGTAATTTAAACTTACATTTCTATTTTGAGTCTCCATTTTGCTGGGTTAGCAGAAACATAAATCTTCCCCCTCCCCTTTCTTATAATAGAAATTTAAGTTTTGGGGAACATGGATTATGTGGTACCCAAACATGACAGGATGGCCTGTAGACTTTGACATTGTTAGATGTATTTGTCTCCTGAGATACTCATTTTTTCATCTGCTTCTCTGATATTGGGTCCCACAAGGTGCCCATGAGACTTTCCTTTTTCTTTTCAAGGTTTCTTCAAGTCTAGTGGCTCTCTGTTACTCCTGTGTGTGGTTATCATTCCATCCTTTCCTACTGTTCTGGAACATTGAGATCTCTTTGGGGATCCCTAAGGTGCCTGGTACCTGGACTCACTGTGCTTCCTCCCCTTTCTGCTCCCCGAGCTCTGCTGGGGCCTTGCTTCTTGTAAGGACCAATATTAAATTTTATCACTTTCTGTCCTCTGGGGAGGTCTTTTATGGTCTCTCTAAGAAGGCCTCACACTGCCCAGATCTTGCTTCTCTCCTACATTTTTTTTTTTTTTTTTTAATGACCAAAGTCCTCTCCAGTTCCTTCAAATTTGGGTTTTGGAGTTTAGAACTAGGAAGACATTTTTTCCCCTCAAATTTACCCTAAGATAATAAGCACAGGAGAGTTAATTACTTGTTTTTGTAGAGGGGATGATGAGATGAGGAAAGAAAAATGGGAAAGCACCAGGAGATATGAAAGTGATTTCATTCATATAGAAGCAACCATACCACAACAGGATACTACTGGAAGCTGGACTGGATTTTCCCCTTCTATATCTCTGGCCAGCATTCTAATAATTGAATATCCCTTCTCATTCTGTGTAGTACAGACTATGGTTAGTCACCTAGAAGTAGACAAAAATATTTGAAAAATATAGTGCCTCTTGGGAACTTTTTAAAATTCTTTCATTGTATATTTGTAAATGAGGAATTTGGTAATGACTGAGCAGATTAGGTGATGGCTTCTTTTCCTGAATTCCAATCATGCTTTATTCTCTACTTTCTTAACTTCTTTTACACAACAGTTGAGTTCTTGAGCAGCAGAACCTGTTTATGATTTATCTTTGTATATCCAGTTTAATGAACCTACATAATAGGTTCTCAGTAAATTTTTGAAGCCAAAAGTAAATTGTAGAAAACTCAGACAATTCTTCTTTAAAAAAAAAAAAAAAAAAGAAAAAAAAAGGCAGTAGCCATGTACATTTTCACTTGAAAGAACTTTCTTTTTAGCCCACCAGAGTATAGCATGGTGGGTTCTGTCAAAACTCTCCATATATTAATTCAGTGGCTTTTTAGGGAGGGCTCTGTTTGGTGTCACCTTGTATTTTCAGTTCTGGGACATCAGCAGTAAAGAAAACAGGCAGAGGAGCACTTGGGTGACTCAGTCGGTTAAAGCCTCTGTCTTTGGCTCTGGTCATGATCCCAGAGTCCTGGAATCTAGCCCCGCATTGGGCTCTCTGCTCGGCAGGGAGCCTGCTTCGGTCTCTGTCTCTCTGCCTGCATCTCTGCTTACTTGTGATCTCTATCTGTCAAATAAATAAATAAAATCTTTAAAAAAGAAAAAAAAAAAGGAGCCCTTACTGGGGCCCTAAGAAAAGAAAATGTAAGAATTAATTTCCTTGATATAGAGGACTTTGGTTTTAAAGGTGTCATCCATTCAGTAATTTTATTTACTATTTATCAAATATTTATGGAACACCTATAGTGTTTCAGGACCTGTAGTAGATCCTTGAGATTAAAAAAAAATTAGCAAGATGTGTCTTTAAGGAGTTCATTTTCTTGGAATTGACCTGCATGTTAACTGACCTTATCAACAATGCAGAACCCATTATAGGTATGTATCTTACTTTAACTTGTATTCTCTAGACACTTGTGCTGCTTCTAATCTTTAGCTATTTTCAAACAATGCTTCAGTGACTAATACAAGTGCATGTATATAGGTAGGGTAACTTGATAAATTGCTCTTCATAGAATATCCTCATCAGTAATATATGACAATTTACATCTATTTTTAAATGTCTTAACCTTGGTTTCTACTGGCCATCATGTTAGGCTCTTTAATTTGTTTATCTGAAGATTTGGTCAACATCTTTCCCTTCCATTCTCAGGCCTCATAATGAACAAAAACACTAAATTCTATAGATTGGGTCATCATTTCCCTACATGTATTCTGTGGAGTACTAGTCCTATAAGATAGAGTCCAGTGGTCACATAATACCATGTCTGCTTCTTGCAGAGTTACAAAGCACTATAAAACAACAACAACAAAAACAAACAAACAAACAAACAAACAAAAAACTTGTTTAACTGTGTTTAATTTCAGTGTTTCCCAAACTAATTTGGGAATCACTTTTTAAAATTATTAATATCTCTTAGAATGTGTATACAACACACACACTACTCACACGTACACTTTAAGAAAACTTGGAAGTAATATTAACATTGATGCCCTACTAAAAAACTCCTCACACATTTTCAGAAAGGAAACTTACTCTTTTCTGAAGGTAGTTTCGGAAGTTCTGACCGATGAAGTATTCTCATTTCCTTGCTTTGAGTAATTGTATTTCACTTGTAGACATATCCATAATTTCCTGGTTTGTGGCCAACTAATTGGTACTGAAAGATGTCTCCAGTGTGGATAAACTAGAAATGAACTCTTTCATCTTTCAGACTGAGAACTAGTCACTGTTTTTTTGTTGTTGTTTTAAATGAGATTCTACTTAAAATCATGGAAACTTAATAGTGGAATAAAATGAAACTGAAAAAGCAAACCTAGTTTCATAGCATAGTAGTTCATAGGATGTTTTATAAAAATGGTTTTGTCCTCTAATAAGTTTGAGAAATGCTGCATGGTATAACCCATTTTTGGAGATTCACAATGTGTTAAAAACTGAGAAATGTTTCAGTAAATTAAGGTTAAGTTAGTATTTTCTAAACTTATTGGAAAAAAGTTTTTGTCAGGTTAATATTTGATTGGACTGAAGTTCTACAGAATATGCTGGAGGAAATACTGACTAAACAAACTCATATTTCAGGGATAAGATAAGAACTCAAAGAAGTAAAGCTACTTACTCAATTTTTTTTTAAAGATTTTATTTATTTATTTGTCAGAAACAGAGAGAGAGAGAGAGCAAGCGAGTGCACAGGCAGACAGAGTGGAAGAGGGAGAAGCGGGCTCCCCGTGGAGCAAGGAGCCCGATGTGGGACTCGATCCCAGGATGCTGGGATCATGACCTGAGCCGAAGACAGACGCTTAACCAACTGAGCCACCCAGGTGTCCCTACTTAATCAATTTTATCAAACTCAATTTTTGTTAGTTTAAATTCAGTCCTACCTGTTATCTTTTATCTTCTTGTTTCATTAAAAAAAATCCCCTAAACCCTGTTCTGTGGAAAAAATATATCAAAGAGGTTAGAAGAAAGCCAAATTTAAATACCCAGGCTGTCTGATATTTACTACTGAATTGCCTAAACAATCATTTGTGTAATCAATGATATACTCCAAATGTCATCATTTTAAATTTATTTGAATCCAATAGGCTTTTCAGCCAAAGTTTAGTTTTTATTTTTATTTATTTATTTTAAAAAGATTTATTTAATTATTTTAGAGAGAGAGAGTGAGAGCATGAGCAAGAGAAGTAGTAGGAGAGGGAAGGAGAGAGAATCTCAAGCAGACTCTGCACTGTGTGCAGAGCCGGACACAGGGCTTGATTTCACGACCCTGAGGTCGTGACCTGGGCTGAAATCAAGAGTTGGACCTTTAACTGACTGAGCCACCCAGGTCCTCCAAACAAAGTTTAGGTTTTAATAGTTCCACTGTATGTATTTGATTTTTAATTTTAAGACACATTATTTCAGAGAATAACCATCCTCTTATTTGCCCTTTTCATAGATGCTGGCTTTGCATGTTACTTGAAACTTGATTTGAGTTTATATTGACTCCACCTCTATTTACAAATTTTCTTGGTCTTAAGTTCCACTGAACTTCTGTTCCAACATTTGTAGGAGAAAATAAAACTGTCTTCTATAATATCTTTCTGTCCAAATATTCATTCTTTACTTCATCTACCAACAGAATTTATGAACACAGGTGCTAGGCATTGAGGTAAATGTCACAGCTGACACAAGGGCAAGTATACATGGTTTCTGACCCAGCTTAGTTGCATCTAGCTGAGATGGCATCTAGCTCAGCCTCTGGCTGAGGCTCTGCATGATAAAGGCTATTGTGTATGGTTACAGAGAGAGTGCCAAGGCTATTTTGTATGATTGCAGAGAGAGGGCCTGCCCAACTGCAGGGGACACCATCTACACAGATGATGACATTGAGGTTGTGCCACATATGTGTGATGCTATGGACCACACAGGGGTCCTGTATGAGGGACCTGTCCTAGGACTTTATTCTAGCACTTGCCTGTTGAAGTTTTCAGTGTAGCTCCAGGAAGTCATTTGTGGGTAAAGTTAGAGTGGGAGAAATAGTTTCTGTTCTGTACAGTAGAATTCTGCGCATACTGGAGGGGTCACCAGTTTTTGATACACTGGCTTCAGAGCTAGTTTGAATATGACTGAAAAGTTGGATTTCACTTGTGACTTGGCTCCACCTGTGAACTCTTTGGACAGTGAACTAGGGAGTGCAGAAATTTGTTCTGGACTGGAATCAACTTGGTAAGTGAAATAAGAAAAAAAAAATCACAGCATGAAGTCAATAACAGATGATGCTAGAAAATTCCCAAATATCAGAAAGTTCGGACATATGCTTCTAGACAATAACCCATAGGTTAAAGAAGAAAGCATGTTGGAAATTTGAAAATACTTTGAATTAAATACTTCGGAAGTTTTGCATATCAAAAGTTGTCAGATATAGCCAAAGCTTTGCTTACTGGGAAATTTATGTGAATATGTTAGAAAAGATGGGAGGCTGAAATCAATGAGCTAAGGATCCATTCTAAGAAGTTTGAAAATAACAGCAGATTAGAGCAAAGAAAGCAGAAAGAATGACAGTATTAGAGATAAGAATAGAAAGTAATGAAGAGGAAAACAAAAAACTAACACACAGTAGAGAGGATCAAGGTGGACAACTGTTGGTTTCAGAAAAGGCTAATAGAAGTGAAAGTTCCTAGTGCAGGAATGGTGGGGGGTGAGAGAGAAAGGGAAAGGGAGAAGAAGAGGGGGGAGGGGGAAAGGGAGAAGGAGAAAAAAAATCTATGTTAAGAATAAAAAAGTGATTATTTGAGATCCTACAGATATTAAAATGATAAGCTCTTTCATTTTAAAATTTAGGTGAAATGGACCCATTCTTAAATGCAATTTATTAAAAAAGATATTAGAAGAGAGGGAAAATCTGGATAGTTTTCTAACTATTAAGGACATCAAATGCATAATTGAAACTTTCACCACGAAGAAAAACCCAGAGCAGTAGTTACTAAATTATATGAAACCTTTAGGAACAAAACAACTGCAGTCTTACACAAAAGAGAGAATATTCCTGACATATTTTTAAAGGTGAGCATAAGGCCTATCTCACTCATGGATAGAAATTTAAGAAAGCCTAATCAAAATATTAGCAAACAAAACCCAGAAATATATAAAAAGCAATGAAAGATTGGTTTAGCATATGAAATCAATATAATTCACTTAGAATAATTGATTAAAAAGTGACCATTTCAATAGATTCAGAAATTACATCTGATAAAATTTAATACTGGTTCATAATAAAAACTTAGGAAATTGGAAATAGAGGAAGACTTTCTTAATATTATAATGGATAGCCATAAAAAAAATCTATACTTCATGGTTAGAAGCTCCCCTTTGAGAAGGAATAATATAAAGATCCCCAGTATCACAACTTCTCTTCAGTATTGTGCTGAAAATGCTATCCAGTGCAAAAAACTGCAAGGAAAAAAACAAGAAAAAAGGTAAATAGATTGGGAAGGGAGAAATAAAGGTGTTATTCAAGGGTACAAAAATGTAAGATAAATATTGAAAAATCAATTGTATGTCTGTATATACCTGCAATAAGCAGCTAGAAAATGAACAAAAATATATTATTTATGATGCATCAAAAATGTGAATTATCTAGGACAATTTTGGGGAATGATGTATAAGACATCTATGCAGAAAACTGTAAAATATAACTGATAAAAATTTAAAAGAGACATAAATAAAAGGAAGGAAAAACCATGTGTATAGGTTTGAAGACTCAATAAAGGTTTAATGTTCCCCAAACTGATCTTAGTGTGATCCCTAATAAAAATACCTTTCCCAATAAAAAGTCAGTTTCTTTGTGGTGGGACTAAACAAGTTGATTCTAGAATTTATGAAAACCGAAAGGGTCAAGAATAGTTAAGGCACTCTTGAAGAAGCACAAATCAGAAGTTAATGTTTAATAAGCACATAGAATGGTGGGGTATAATAGAAAGTTCAGAAACAGACCACCCATAGATGAACATTTAATTTATAACAAAGGTGGTACTCCAAAAGAGTTGGGAAGCTTAGTTTTATCATTAAATTATGGTGGAACAGATGAGTGAACACAGAAAGAAGGAAACTTGACACCTACATCCCGCCATACACAAAAGTCAGTTCCTGGTAGAATGTAAATGTGGATATATATGTAAATGTGGATATGTATAAAATGGTAATACTGAAGAAGATAACATAGGAGACTATCTTTGTGGTGGAAGGTAGGAAAAGCACTAAATATAAAAGAAAAAGATAAAATGGCTAGGTTAAAATTCAGAACTTCTTTTCAGTATAAGAGAGTGAAAAGGCAAGAAGATATTTGCAACAAACGTGAAAGACATATTCAAAACATAAAAAAAAAACCCAGAAATTAAAAAAAAACCCGAATAAACATATAAATAAGAGACTTGAATAGGCACTCTATAAAATATAAAATTAAAATGGAAGAAATATAAATGAAATTTCCTTAATTTCCTTAGTAGTCAAGAAAATGCTAATGAAAACCATAAGAAGATTCTACTAGTCATCTTACTGAATGGCTAAAATTAGCAGGACTGACAAATGCCTAGTGTTGTTGGAGACACGGAGCAAGGAGAGTCATATAAAAGTGTGTATTGGTATGGCCACTGGAAATAAGTTTGGTATTATCTATGAAAGTTAAAGAACATGTATTCTCTTACCCAGAAATTACAGTCCTATGTGAGCACATGTGCAGTAGGAGACATAGATGAAAATGTTCATAGTAGCATTACTCCAGTGGCCCAAACTGAAAAACGGCCAATGTCTCTTCTAGAATGGATACATAGATTATAGTATATTCATACAATGCAATTTTATACATCCATAAAAATAAGTGAATTACATATAAATGCAACGACATGGATGCCTTTTACAAGTATAATGCTGAATGAGTGAAGCTGAATTTGAAAGCATGCATGCATTTTTGACTCCATTTATGCAGAGTTCAAAAAGCAGGCAAGCGTGAGCTGTAGTGTTTGATGAAGTATTTTTTGGTGGTGAGACTTGGTAAGCAGGGATTACCATAGAAACCAAATAGAGGTTGCGTTTGAGGAGCTCCAAGTATTGGGGATTAGGTGGAGTGGGCTTTTGGGACTCTGGCAACATTCTGTTTCTTGATTGGGACAGTGTTGTATGGAAAATCACTGTCATAATTCATTGTGATATGCATTTCTAATTTTGTGTACTTTCCTGAAAATGATTAAAAAAGAAAAGAAAAAAGTAAGCATGTACTTTTACCCAACATTTCCACTTTTGCTTATTTATCTCATCGATACAATTGTGATGTGAGTGAAATAAAGTATGTACTAGGGTATTCTTCACAACATTGTACTATTAAAAGATTAGAATCAACTGAAATGTTCCTTAAGAAACAAGTTAAAAAATTTATGAAAGAGCCATATAGTAAAATACAAAATAGGTATTAAAAAAGAACGATACAGGAGTGCCTTGGGTGGCTCAGTGGGTTAAGCATTTGCCTTAGGCTCAGGTCATAATCCCAGAGTCCTGGGATGGAGCCTTGCATTGGGCTTCCTGCTCAGCAGGGAGTCTGCCTCTGCTTCTTGCTCTGCTGCTCCCTGCGCTTGTGCTCTCTTGCCTTCTCTGTCAGAAAAATAAAAAAAAATTTTTTAAAAAATGATACAGCGCATAACATATACTTATCTGAAAATTTCTTCAAAGCCAAGTGAATGGAAAAACAGGGTTCAGAATAGTATATAGAGTTTGCAACATTTGTGTGTAGAAAAAATGCATAGGGTGCTTCTAAAAGTAGTAATAGTGATTTCCTTTTGAGAGAGTACTAGTGATTTCCTTTTGAGAGAAGACAGTGAGGGAAGAAGAATTTCTTTTCAATGAATATGCTTTTATATACTTTTTGAATTTCCTAGTGTATGTGTATGCCTTAGTTTCAAACTTTTAAAAAAAGATTTATTTATTATTTATTTATTTGCAAGAAAGAGAGAGAGAGAGGAGGGAGAGAGAATGCAAGCTGTGGGGAGGGGTGGAGGGAGAGGGAGAGAAGCAGACTCCACACTGTGTGGGGAGCCAAAGGTGGATGTACAGAGGTGTTGACTCTTTAAAAAACAATAGATTGGGGTGCCAGGGTGGCGTCTCTGTCTTTGGCTCAGGTCCTGATCCTGGGGTCCTTGGATTGGACCCTACACTGGGCTCTCTGCTCTTCGGGGGGTCTGCTTCTCCCCTTGCTTATGCTCTGTCTCAAATATATAAATAAAATCTTAAAAAAAAAAAAAAGCATTAGATTGCTCTGGACCTCTCCACAAATTCCTTCCTGTGGTTTCATTTTCATGGCTGTCTGGATTGGTTTCTTGCATTTCGCTGCAGGTTTTGGTCTGTCCTCCCTTGCCAGTGTTCCAGATGGATTGCTTAATGACCTTTCTCTGACCTTCTGACTGCCCCCACCGACTTACTTCCTCAGTTCTTCCCATATTTGTGTGAAGTCTGATTCCTAAAATAAATCCCGTATTCCCATAATACTTTTTTGGTGGCTGTGAACTCTGACTGCTAGAGGGAGATTTCTTCAATAAGACACAAACTTTGACTAGAATACTTCCTTCCTCTGCCCCCATTTCTAGCATGGCAAAGTCTTGTGTGTTTTCAGGGTTCAATTTAAGTATGTCTGCCATTGTGAAAATGTCTAGAATTTCCCTCCTTGCTGATTTTACACAGACAGTGGTCTTGAAACACTTTGGACACTTTTTCTTTATTTAGCACTTATATTATGGTTTGGTGTTTGTTAATTTATCCCTCTCCACTAGATTGTGAGCTGCTTAAGGTCAAGAGGAACATGTCTTGCTGTCCTTCCTATTCCCTATTTCTTCACCTTCTGCCTTATACAGTGCTGTGCACAGCCCTGGAAACCAATTTGAGCTTATTGCCTTGCATTTGCAACATAGGTTTGCTTCCAAATCCGTAAGGATTAGGTTACTGAAAGCCCCACCTAGGAGGATTTATGGTTGAGAAGCAGATGATTTTTAACTTTTTGAGGAACCTCCATACTGTTTTCCAGAGTGGCTCTACCAGTTTGCATTCCCACCAACAGTGTAAGAGGGTTCTTAACTAAATTGACTTTAAATAAAAAGGGAGAGAGAGAGAATCAGATCATTGTATAGGCAAAAGTGTTGGGGAACTGAGAAAATGTATGGGCACGCAAAAAATCATTTTAACTATTTTAAGAAATGAAAATAAAACACTAAAATCTAAGAAAGTGTAATTAGAACTAAAAATTTAAGCTACATTTGTTATTTTACCTTTTCTAGTAACGATGTTTAAAAAATTTTAAAGTAATGATAATTTTAATATTTTATTAAACCCCAGACATTCAATTTACTATCATTTTGGCATATAACCAATAAAAAAATTATTTATGAGAAAAAAATAATGTAGTACAATTAACATACTAAATAAAGAGAACACCAATGACATATTACTCTTAGTTACTTAAAAAATTATATCATAGGGCCTCCTGGGTGGCTCAGTGGTTAAAGCCTCTGCCTTCGGCTCAGGTCATGATCCCAGGGTCCTGGGATCGAGCCTCACATGGGGCTCTCTGCTCAGCGGGGAGCCTGCCTCTTCCTCCTCTCTCTTTCTGCCTGCCTCTCTGCCTACTTGTGGTCTGTCTGTCAAATAAATAAAAATCTTAAAAAAAATTATATCATAAAAAGTTATATCACAGTTAATTTCTATTTGACAATTTTGGGTTACTGCAAAATATTTTAGGATTTCCTCTACCTTTGTTTTAACACTTGAAAAGACTGAATTCATCTCTTTCCTCTATTTTCCAGATAACATGCATGTTGAAAAGACTTTTCTTTGTGTTTTCCCGCCATTCAAATATTTAATACGTTTTCCAGTGTAATGGCTTAGAATTGTTGCTTCTTGTTTCAGGTCCTATTCATGTGTACAATTGCATAGTGACTTGGATGTTAAAGATAGAAATAAAGAGAGAGAGAGACGGTAAAAACTAGCAAGCAAACCCTAAGGCTTTGGGGAAATTTCATTTAACTTACTCATTCTCACTGTGTAGATATTTCTCTTCTCTTCTCCCTAATACACAGAGACTTAGAACCTCTCTGGTAAGCCAAGTTCATGTTTAAGTGTGCTCACCTGTCATATTTCTATTACCTGCCTTCGAAGGGCACAGGAGTGTAGTTCTGAGGCCAGGTTTTACCTTCTTTCAGTGTCCTGAGAGAGAGGAAAAAACATTGCAAAAACTCTTGCCAGTGTTCTGCTGTCTTTTTTTGCTTTTTCCTATTCCCTACACCACTTTCCCTTTCTCTAATTATCCCCAGTCTGAGGGACTCATAAATCTCATACGTGGTAACTGAAAGTGAAATTCTCCTAGTTGCTGCAAAGCAGCACAGAAGCAAATCCACAGATACTGGGATTCTGCATAAAAGGGTGCTCGTTGCTGAGGATGGATACTCTGTATTCAGTTCTCATATTCATGTATTCACAGATTTGCCTTCATTTGATTGGCTAAAAAAAGAAAACTGGTTTCTCATAAAATCTTCTTGAACTACTGTTATAAGACTATCTCAATTGTTTTATTTTAGGGATGTTTGCCAGTTTTTAATAATTGAATCTGATTGGCTGAGGGAGAAAATCGCTGAGAGGCCAGTCAAGTTGCTTCTTATTTGAGAACTTGGCCATTTAAAGATAGCTCAGGCGGATTTCATGATAACTGGATCCTGAAATGGTCAGCCATTAATTTTTGTGTTTCAGCAACTGAACGGGATGGCCCATTGATTGCCCATTCATTGTGACAGCCCAAAGCCCCGTGATTGACCAGCATCTGGTTAACTCAGTTGACCTGGATATCTAAGGCCTCAGTGATTGCTCCCTGAACCTTAAGGAGAGCTTGAACTGCCAAGGACCAGTCACATGCCTGTTTTGTTTGCAGAATCCTCATTGTCAGAGAACAAAATTCACGGTCCATCTTTGTTCTTTCATAGTGCCAAACAAAACAAAAACAAAAACCCCACAATAGTTTGGGAAATTGGTTCTACTAAAGAGGTTTTTAAAAAATCATGCCTACCATTATAAGCACAGTAAAGTTTAAAAGATCTAGTGCTGTTTACATTAGGTTTATTCTGGGCTTATTTGATTTGCAGGTAATTTAAAGCCCTAAACTAGTAGTCCTCAAAATTTGGTACCCAGCATGGCAGCATCAGAATCACATTGAAACTGCTTAGAAACTCAAAGTCCTGGGTCTCTCTCCAGAAATACTGACTCAAGGTCTCTTGGGTGGGGCCCAGCAACCTGTGCTTCAGCAAGCTCTCCAGGTGACCCTAATGTGTGCTTAAGCTGATAATCACTGCCCTTAAATGTTAGTATGTGGGATTTTATTCAAATGGTGGCAGCAGGGATTTCAGTACTTCTGTTCTCCTCTCTAACCTTTCCTCTAGGGTCCTCCAGAGTCAGAAGAATCACTTCTTTTGTTTATCAGTCCCTCAGGGCCCTCTACTCCTGGGCCATGGGTGGGTTATTTGGTATCAGGATGTGCTGGGAACACTATGTGACATCTCATTAGAACTTAGCAAGGAAACCAGAGCTTCTCATCTGGTTTGGTTCAGTAACATTACTAACCTTCTGGCCAGCCTAGGTAGCCACACACTTACTGCAAAGAAAGCAAACTATCGCCTTTGTGTGCTCCTGTCAGCATTATAGGGGTGAGGTAAGGGTCAACCCTCTCAAATAGCACCCTGGCAATTTTAAGTTTTCATTCTGGAAGAAAAATTTCTATTTGTTTTCTTTATGAGCCTGGTAGGCTGGAAGTCTATAACATATCTAGAATTTTAAAGACCCATTGTATTGAAAGAATGCATCTTGGTGTTTGTTTTTTTTTTTAAGATTTTATTTATTTATTTGACAGACAGAGACAAGTAGTCAGAGAGACAGGCAGAGGGAGGGAGGGAAGCAGGCTCCCAGCTGAGCTGAGAGCCCCATGTGGGGCTTGATCCCAGGACCTTGAGATCATGACCTGAGCTGAAGGCAGAGGCTTGACCCACTTAGCCACCCAGGTGCTCCAAAAGAATGCATTTTCTATGTTAAACGAGAGATTCAGGAGCCTAGGAAAATGTCAGCTTGCATTGTGACTTAAATATTGTATTTCCTTGTCCAGAGGTTCTGGGATGGGAGCAGGGAGGTTGGAGATAATAGACTCATGGGTCCTACTCAACAAAGTTTACTAGAACCAAATATATTTAAGAAAAACACATTGGTACGGTGCTTTTTTCCCCCACTAGAGCTGCCCTCCATAAAATGTGGGAGTCATTTGAAAAGGGCATCATTTCCAATGGTTTCTTAAAGTGTCACATGGAGTATTGATTGATCAGTCTTGCTGACAGAATGACTAGGGCCAGAGTGGAGCTGTCCCTGTGATCCAATTTTCAGAGCTCACAGACACCTTCACTCCCTGGCAAATAGCATCAGCAAGTGTTAGAATAGAGGGGGTCAGAGGTATGGGTATGTGTGCAGGAATAATCTGGGAGAAAGGTGGCAAGAATGAATTATTTTTTATCATGGCCAGCTTGTCTAACCAATATGTGTTGAAAACTGCAGGTATCACAACTTAGATGATTCTAAGTCTGCTTTATTTTCTCTAACAAGTAACATTAATCCATGAATAAGTCAAAAGCAGGTTCTAATCAATGAAGAATACCAATACCAACATCAGTGAAATCATTTTAAGATAGCATTAGTATTTACATTTGTGTTTGCTTTTGTCCATAAGTTTATACAATACAGAAATGGGAAAGAAGTACCCTCCCAACTATACTTTCTTTGCAGCACAAAACATAGTTTTACCAAATACAGTTGGTCCTCAGAATGACAAATACACAGTCTAGGCAAGTGACTTCTAAATGTGCTACTTGGTTGCTCTAAGATTGCATGTATGAACAGATGCATAGATGAATATGAGCAGATAGATCTACCATGGCCCATGTCACAAAGAGTTTGGAGGTTGGCTGAGTGGTTTAAGGTTTAAGGTGTGGGCTCCAACCCATTTTTCTATTTATAAAATAAGAGCCTGGACCAAATGATTTCTAAAGTTTCATCCCAGCTCTGGCATAGTATGCTTTTTCTCATGGGTTTTAGTCAGGGGCAGCAAGATTGAAGCAGAATAGGAGATTAGGGGCCTCCTGGGTCACACAGTTGTTTAAGCATTTGCCTTCAGCTCAGGTCATGATCCCAGGGTCCTCAGGTCAATCCCACATTGGGCTCCCTGCTCAGAGGCAAGTCTGCTTCTCCCTCTCCCCTTGCCTCTCCCCCTGGCTTGTGTTCTCTCTCTTGCTCATGCTCTTTTTCTCTTGAATAAATTAATAAAATTAAAAAAAAAAAATAGGGGCTTTGTTTGAGTAGAACAAAGGTGGCTGAGGGCTCACTACTTTCCGTGAAAAAAGTTTCCCAGGGTGTGAACCCTGGACTACTGGATGAGAAAAATGAGCATGAAATTTGCATCTGGGTGGGTCCACTCCAGGGCTCTGGGTTGTCTGGACATCAGGACAGGGACTGATGGTACTGGAACCCTGACGCCAGAAGAGTAGGGCAAGAAGTACTCATAGGAATTCTAGGCAGTCTCCCTTCTGAGCTGAAGATTCAAGGGATTTTGCTTTCCTGAGCACTCCTACCTGGGATCATTGGGACATGTTGTTGTGGGGAACATGCAAGTGTGTTTCTTTCTTCCTTTGCACAAGAGAATAATAGCATGCTATGATTTATTCACTCTAATTTTTATATACTCTTTCAACTTTGTTGAGCCTGTTACATTCTGTGCTCATTTTCTCCTTGCTCTTGGGATATTTTCCTATCCCAAACATGTTCAGAAGAAGCTCTTTTGGTCATAACTGTCCTTTTCCCAGTCTGGTAGCTTATGCCCAATCATGGGCTGCTGCATTTTGCTTAAAAGACCTCACAGAACTGCTGGAGCACAACATTGAAAGCACCAGATCTTGTATAAGATGATAAGTATGTAACATTTGGTTATTATTTCCAAAGGACTGCAAACACCCTTAGAGACCAGGACTGTGCCTGTCTTCTTTGCATCCTCTTTGCTTAGTACATTGTGGAGCTTGATGGATGTTAATTCAATAAGGAAATCATTTCAAGACCTGCCTCCATAGCTGTCACAAGTGACTTGACTATCTGGACTCTTAGAATAGCTCAGGGAAAAGAATTAGTACTTGTTCTTTGCAAGGAGGATGATAACTTAGACTTCTGGCCATTCTTGTGTACAGTGTGTTCACATAATGGTTGGATCCGATAGCTATAACTCTCCATTGTAGGAGAATCCAGATAAAACATTCTGTCCAACTGTTGATTTAATCTTTGGAGGGATACCTAGCTTCAACCTTTGTTCTTTCACAGGGAATCTGAGCTTAGTGTTCACTTTTGTTTGTTCTTGCAGCCCAGCTCCCAGATATGTGCAGGTCAGTGGACTGGCTCCACCTGCCTCCTGCCACACCCCAGTGAAGGCCTTTGCCATTGGTCATCACTGCCCTCACCATTAGTCCATGTGTGCAGTGGTATTTGGGACAATCATCCTGCTACAGGGTGAGTGATGCCTATTCTAGTACCATTTTAGATGATGAAACTGGAGGACTACTTTATAAAGTGGCCAGTCTAACCAGAAGAAGGATGAAACAAAATCAAATAATTATTATTCTAGAGGGGAAAGTCAGAACGGGAACTGAAGGATATCAGGTATTTTGCCTGTTTATCCAATGCTTCATCATTATTTTTTAGTTTTATAGATTGAACATGATTTTATCTGAGTGGAAAAAATTACTAGAGTATGAAGAAATTCAGTAATCCTTATTTCCAGTTGGCTAATGGAATTATGGCACCTGGAATCCTGAGCATTTGACCCAAAGTCTTTCTATTGCACCACACAATCTCAGGATATGTAGTCATTCCTGTCTTATGGCTGGTTTGCTGGCTGCCCACTGCTGAAAAACTTTCTACTGATTATGGGGGGGAAATTCAGCTACTTTCAAAACCATTTTACTAAAGCAAATAGCCCAGTTCTCTATCTCTATTCCATTGGTGACTTATCAGTTAAGAAAGTAAAAATATGAAACTTGCATTACATGTTTGGAAACCATCCCAAATAATTTCAAAGACAAATTATTGTTCCACCTTTTCTAAGGTTTTATGTTTATGTTTTCTAGAAAGATTATATAGGCAAACTGAAAGAGAAAATAATGATTATAATCTTGTAATTCCTATCTGATATTATTACTGGCATTTATTTTTATTTTTTAAAGATTTATTTATATATTTGAGAAAGGGAAAGAGAGGGTACATGTGCTCACATGAGTGGTGAGGAGGACAGAGGGAGAGAACATCTATGCAGATTCCCACTGAATGAGGAGCCAGCTGGGGGCACGATCTCATGACCTGAGCCAAACCAAGGGAAGTTGGGTGTTCAACCCACTGAGCCATGAAAGTGGCCCTATTTCTGGCATTTAGAGAATTTCTTTTCGATATATTCTCTCTGTGTCCATTCATCTCCATCTAATTATCATTACATTGTTGATATTATTTGGTAGTCTCCTCCACCTAATTTTATAGTAGAGGACTTTCCCCTTATTACATATTCTTCATAGTCATCCATGCTTTAAAATGATGCATTACGTTGAATATACCTCAGCTTAATCGTTCCATATTTTTGATATTTAGACTATTTTCTATTTTCCTGTGTTATTTTCATGTATCACTGTTGTGGACCTCTTTAAACATAAGTACTTTTTCATTATTTAAAATTATTTCTTTTTTTAAAAAGGATTTATTTATTTATTTGAGAGAGAGAGAGAGACAGAGAGAGAGACTGAGTGAGCAGGGGTGGGGAGGGGCAGAGGGAGAGGGATAAGGAGAGACAGTCTCAAGCAGACTCCCTGCAGAGTGTGTAACCTGACATGGGGTTGGGGCTCCATCTCACAACCCTAAGATCATGACCTGGGCTGAAATCAAGAGGCAGACACTTAACCAACAGAGCCATCTAGACACCCCTAAAATTATTGCTTATCAAAGGGATGTATTCATTCTAAAAATTATGATATATGCTTCCCAGTTAGTTTTTAAAATGGTTTTAAACACTGCATAAAGGATGTTTATTTCGCCATATTCACCATATTTAGTCTTATGAATTGTCATGAATTTTTATTTTTATTTTTTTGCTAATTGATACACAAAAATAGTAACCTGTTTTATTTTTATTTATTTATTTATTTTTTAAGATTTTTAAAAATTTATTTGACAGAGAGAGAGAGGGATGACAAGTAGGCAGAGAGGCAGGCAGAGAGACAGAGGGGAAAGCAGGCTCCCTGCTTCCGAGCAGAGAGCCTGATGCGGGACTTGATCCCAGGACCCTGAGATCATGACCTGATCTGAAGGCAGAGGCTTAACCCACTGAGCCACTCAGGCGTCCCAGTAACCTGTTTTAATTTGCAATTTAAATTTTGTTTGTAATTATCATCCCTTACTTTAATGGTTTGTCATTGGAATCTTGACTTCAACTAAAGTTTTTTAAAAAATTAAATACAGTAATTAATAGACACCAAAAATTGGTAATACTTACATGATTAAATAATCAGATAGAAGCATAGGAAACTAGCTTGTATTGCTAAAGCTAAGTCTCTTGGACAACTGATGTCTCCAAGTGAAGTGTGAATTTCTTTGGAGGGCAGTGGGATTAAAATAGGGCTTACTGAAGGTCCATTCCATATACTTCCGAAATTTCTAGAATGCAGAGGCTGGATAATAGGCATTTGAAGTAGTCTTACCCTCCATTGTGTCTCTTTGGGAGATTTTGGCTTGTATCAGAGTGATTTGTTTATTACACGCAAAACAAATTATTTTTAGACAATATATTTGTGAATAAAATGTGACACTGGGTATCCAGTGTCCAGATCAATGCAATATGTTATTCATGAGATAATGCAGTCATCTTCCCATCTAACTCCTATCAGGAGATAAAGGGTTCCTTTTACTGAAGACTCCAAAGGGGTGAAGAACTGTGGGGTCTGGAGGTGTGATTTGTAGATCGCGTCTGGGATGGCTTGGAAGTAATTACTGCTAAGCATAGTCATGTGGTCTGCTTATAAGACACTAGTTGTTCCAGTGATTGACAATACATTTGGTAGATGTGTGGAATTTACAAGGATTTTGCACTTTCTGTCTCTCACTTGAAGATAGGGATTTGCTTTGTAGGCCCTCTCTAACCTTGCTTGCTGATTAAAAAGCTTAAGGACCACCACATAGATTTCATGGTTTCTGAATGCTCCTTTATGAAATTCCAGGAAGGATGAGTTTGTGGAAAAAAAAATTTTTTTTTTTTTTCTGGGAGAGAAACTGGTACAATCGGAATGACTCAGAATTTAATTTTAAATGATTCGAAGCAATTGAGTATTGCTTATTCAAAGCCCAGGGTGGAGAGGAACTCCTTTGTTTTTGGCAAAAAGTGCTTGTAATGGGATGTGGCAGCAAATAAACAATAGGGAAAAAGTTTATTAGTTCTCCTAGCCCTCCTCTCTTTTCTTTTTCTGTGTTGCATTTAAGAACTATCTCAAATAAAAGGTAAGGGAAAGGAAGGACTCATGGGACAAAGCAAAAATAAGGGAGGGATGGTATTTCAGATAGTTTGGGACAAATGAAAAAAAAAAACTGAAAAAGGAAAGATATGACAGGCAGACTCAACTGATCAACAGGAGCTGGGCACATCCATGACTGGTAAATTGGGCCCCTGCATGCTCTAATTCCTGCTGCACCCCGGACTGCTAACATGCCTCGATAAAAAGGAGAAAAGAAAGGAGGGGAAAAAAAATCCATGCAGGAGGCTGTGAGTGCACACAGAATCTGTTCTGAGCTCCCTCCACAGGCAGACGTGGATCAATAAATCAATAGGGAATGTTCACTGGCTGTAAAATGGGTAGAGATTCCAGTGTCAGGCTGCTCCAAGATGGATGGACAGTGGGCTTGCTGTCTGCTGAAAAGCCAAAGGTGACTATCACCTTGAGATGAGATCAGTGACCAGCAGCCTAAGGGCCCTTTGAACTCAGAGTCTATGATTGAAGACCCGGGCATGGCTTAAAACAGTCCCAGTGCGACCCATGATGACACGCCCTCTACTTTGTGCATCACCCCCCAACAGTCACACCTCTTGGCGGGGCTGATGGTTTGCCACACGGGGCCTGGTTGCTGTCTACCCCTGGCCTGCTGTGCTCTGACATTGAAGTAAAGGCTACAGGAGACTGAATCAGAAATTACCAGATGCCCTAGTGGTAGGAAGCATCGATCGGAAAGGGTAGGGATTTTCTGCACAACAGTTGGATTTTCCCTTTTATATAAAGGGGGTTTAACATAATACAGGCAGTGCTTTCGCTGCATAGCACTGGATGTTAACCCTTGCTTTCGTGGACTTAACCTGAGGCTACCGCAGGGGTGGCTGTAGCTGGTGTTTCTGAAATTCAGAAAAGTGCTTTCTATTTGAAGGGCAGTTAGGTCAGGCCAGCCTGGCTGTGTGGGGCCTCTCCTGGAGCGGTGGGTGGCTTCTCTTCAGCTGCATCTCTGCCAGCGGGCTTTGCAGCGTGATCACATTTGCACACTGAGTGGGGACAGCCTTGCACAGGAGTCCCTGCTATTGGAGCTGGCAGGGGATGGTGTACTCCTTGTCCTCTCTGTGACCCCAACTTATTTTCACCCTTGAGGATACAGAGCCCCTAACCTCTTCTAATAGAGACCAAGTGGTCACTTTGGGTTCAAACACTGCACCGTCCACCTCCTGCTTACTTCTTAGGATTTGCTCTGACACAAATAGCTCATCCAAGAAAAAATGTAAAAGAAACCCCAAATTCTGGGTGATATTTCAGCTTATCATTTAGATAATTTGCCAGTAGTTGGCCACAGGTACAGTGTACGAGTCTTATTCATTTCTTCATTCCCTTATTCGTAAACGTGTTTTGATTTCCTGCTGCTTGTTACTTCTACTGTGTGCCAGGCAACTGGTAAAAAGATTAAGAGGGTCCTAGCCCTTGAGGAGTAAGGAGTCCCTGGACATGATATATAAAACTTCTATTTCTAGTATGTCTAGAAGATCATATTTATTTTTTTAAAAATAATTATTTTAATTTTTAAGGTTTTTTTTTTTTAAAGATTTTATTTATTTATTTGACAGAGAGAAAGATCACAAGTAGGCAGAGAGGAAGGCATAGAAAGAGGAGGAAGCAGGCTCCCCACTGAGCAGAGAGCCCGATGTGAGGCTCGATCCCAGGACCCTGAGATCATGACCTGAGCCGAAGGCAGCGGCTTAACCCACTGAGCCACCCAGGCGCCCCTAATTTTTAAGGTTTTTTAAATCAAAGTTTTTGGATAAACAGAAAAGGCAGATTCTTTTTGCAATAGGTAAAAAAATTAAAAAGGTATATTCAATCCATAGTTAAATGAAAGCTATATGATATCATGGGAAATGCATTGGAGAGGATTCATTGATCCCTCACTCATTCTACAAATGTGCCTTGACTATTCTTTCTGGCAAGCTGCTGATGTTGGATAGTCCTGGTGGAGAGTAGACATTCAGCACAGAGTCCTACAAATAAATGTGCAAAGGTACAGAGTACTGTGAGGGTGAGTATGAATAGAAGGAAGATCTAATTTTGATGTGTGGGAGGGTAGGAGGGAGGTCAGCAAAGTCTTTGAGAGCTAAAGGAAGAGATGAAGCCAGGGTGGAGAAAAGTGGGACATAGACTGGGCCTCGCATCTTGGTCCTGCCACCAACAGAATGTGTGACTGCAGGTCAGATTGTCTTTCTAGGCCCGTGATTCCCCATCTGTCAGATGGGGTGGTGGTGGTTTAGGCTTGTTAATTTACACAAAACATTTTGGCTCTGAATTAGTGTGATTCCTTAAAAAAGTCATTTATATGAGGGCTGCATCTATGACAAATGGCATTGTCAGGAGTAGTTCAGATATTTCCAAAAGAACACAGAGTTGTTGATATACAGCCTCAGTGGCACCACTCATGTGGGAAACAGGTGGTGCTTTTTACCATGGCTCCTAACCATGGCGTTAAAAATGATGGTCTGAGTCCTGATCCAAACAACTCATGAGGCCATTGAGAAAGACTGGGGTAGATTAGATTGAATATGAGTCAGACATGAGGTTTGATGACCATCCTTCAATTTCTGGTTTAAAAACATGGAAAAAATAGGCAATAGGCTACATTTAGACATACTAACAGGTTTCTCATTTCTCAATACCTCTGTGCCAGATACTGAACTTAGTAGGTGAGGGAAGGAAAGATTTTAGACTAGGATTCTTTTCTCATGAAGCTAGTTTAACTGAATTGAGAATAAAAGTTGTATTTAAAATTTTAAATAATTGTAGGTATTTGATCCATGTACACTAAATATAGAGCTGATCCATATACAGATTTAAATAAAGATGTTAGAGCTTTGTTGCTTTATGTCATTCCATTATGGTTTCTCGTCTCTCCTTCTTCCTCTATAGATGGAGACACACTGTCTCAGCTTCAGATTTTGGCATGCAGTATCCTTAATATGTTCATTGGTATGAAATGTCATCTTGTTTTCCTAACTAAAATTCTAGTCTCCGGATCTTAAAAAGAGGTCTTGGGGATGCGAATAGCTACTCCACATTGGTCAGGGAAGCAGGAAGATAAGAGCACACAGGTAGAGAGTACACATATGTTAGAAATTGCTGGAAAAATACCATTTGAACTCATATCTGTCTCTCTTGCTTTCTTCCAATCCCAAATGATACAAGGTGTCACACACTCCAAATAACTCCCAGTCACGACCAATATTAAAGGTGGTGACCTGGGAACCTACAGTCCCCAGGATATGATGATATTAGGAGGTCTATTCCGGGATCTCTTGAGAATGGTGATAAATGGAGTCACCTTGAAGTGTGTCCCGAATGGCTTTGTGGGGGCTGCTGGTTTATCTGGGAAGCCCTTTAACATTGCCTCCTTTTAATCTGGGCTGTCTTTGATGCTGGGTATGTTGCTGGATTATTCTACCAAACACAGACTTTTTGATCGATTTTTCTTTTTAGTTGTAGCTGATTTAGAAACTGCTTTTTAGGTCTATGTGGGTAACCTGAGTGTTGAAGATGCCCCTGGCAAGAAGGCTCCTGAATTATCACATAATTATCTGGAAAGCCCTCACCTCTTGGCCTCGCTGGTGCTTCCTTTTCTTGCCATCACTCCGGAAAAACCTACCACTTCAGTGTCTGGGCTCTGTCTTTGCAGAATCTTGGGCTCAAATCCCAACTTCCCACTTACTAGTTCCTGTGAAAGTTAATTTTAATCTTTCTAAATCTCAATTTTATTATCTAGAACATGGATTGTTATGAGAAGTTAATGAGATGATGCCTTTAAAGATCTTGGAAAATAGGAAATACTCAAGAGATGTTAACTCTTTCCATAGTAATAAAAACAACAATTTGAGTTTAACTAGCATCTAGTCTAACCGCAGCTGTCATTAGATCTGAGATCTGCTGAATCCGAGATCTGAGAATGACGCATGCCTCACATATGCATCTCTCCCAAGACCAGTCTGGACACTTGTGTAAAACATAAGGATTCTCTCTCATCCTGAGCCTCTGTTAGTCTGCTCACCCTGATCTCTGGCTTGACCTTTCCTCAGCATTTTGCTAGTGAGTCCCTCCAGAGCCTTCCTGTACTTCATCACATTATATTATAGCTCTGCCTAAACATATTCCTGGTTGCTACATTCTTCATCCCTCCATGGTCCCACTGTCGTATAGTCTTACTGATTTCTCTTGAGGCTTCTGGAAGGCAGAGGAGAATAAGATCCAACAAGTGATGCTGTTCCCCATTTCAAGTGAGACCACCACATTCTTAGTATGTCCAGCCAGTTTTCCTAGGGGGTCTCTTTATCCTTTCCTCAAAACCCATTCTTCCCCCTGGTCCTGCTCAAGGGCTTCTGTATAAGACACTGTCACCCCAAATCACCAAAGGTATGATTGGAATTTAAAAGTAGATCCACCTTCCTATTGGTCAGCCCCTCCCAACTCAACTAAACCTTGAACAGGTTTTGCCTGCCCATCTCAACAACAGCCCTTCCTGTGTCCCGAACCTACTTGTAAAGCATTTTCCTGCCCTGGTCCCTTTGTGCTAAGGGACCTGGGTTCCATGGCATTAGCAGAACGAGTTGCTGAGTCCTGTGAGCCTGACCCACTGCCACATCTAGTGGTCAGACCCTTTGTTCATCTTCTGTTTTTCTGAGACACTTCCCACACTGGTCTTCCAGATGCCTTCCTTTTTGCTCCATCCCCAGTTCCTCCTTGCCAGACTGGAGACTTCCTGACTCCTTTAGAGCAAACACAAGGATCATCTGATGGCATGTGAGCTCACAGTTGCTGCTTCTATCTCGGAACATCACATCCTCTCATTTTTATTTCAGACTCAGAGATAGGTGTCATCTCTTTTTTCTGCTGTACCCGGGATCCCTTCCCCACTCACTCCTGGGAGACCCAGCTCAGTCATCCCCCTCTCTTTCATCTTCAGTCTTCCTGTCCCCATGGTCTGATTCTTTTCTATCTTCACATCTTCATATGTCCCAAAAGTTTCAATTTCCAAAATACTGTAAAACCAGAAATACCCTCATCCTTACCAAAAAACCACCCAAAGTCTTTTGAGGACCCTTCTGCCTATATAGACTTTTTTTCAAAATCCTCTTCCCCCCTGAAATGTGCTCCAGTTCTTTATTTTAACCTGATTTTACCTCTGGAGGTGGGGGAGGGGGAAGCCTCCTGTTGATTCTTTTTTCAGAGCCTTTATCTGTCTTTGCTATTTCTCTCTCCCACCGCCCCGCCCCACCTTCCCATTCAGGTCTCTGTCACCTCAAACCTGGGATATTACCCGAGCTTTCTAATCATTTTCTCCAATCCAAGGCCACGCTGCAAGTAATTGGCAGGTAAATCTTTGTAAAACAGCACTTTGGCCGTGTTGTATGTCCGCTAACAAAATGATAGCTGGTTATCACCCACAGGACAAAGTCCAAACTCCTGCTCTCCCACAGGGAGAACCGCAACATACTCTTTTTCCAATCTCTTTTCTTTTAAAGACTCATGTCTATTCCAACTAATTACCACTGAAACATACCTCTTACATGCCAGTGTTACTGCAATTAGTCTTGTCTCCTTTTTTGAAATGAATTTTCCTTCTCGTTTACTTACGGAAAGTGCCCATGTCCTTCTACATCTGTCTCTGGCAATAATACTTCAAGTTCTTTCCTGATCTTACCTTCTAGCCATAAACTTTGTCTCTTGCCATTCTAAAATTTGTGTCTGTAGAGCTATCCTCCTCCTCTAAGGAAAAAGGGAAGTTTTATTCACTTCATTAGGGTTTTTAGGTAAAATTTTAGAGAAATATATTTGAGCTAAAAATTCATTTATTTTACTATGTGTGTCTAGACTCAGAGCATTTCCTCTCCATCTATTCCTTTAATTTTTTTTGAGTACAAAAAATACTGTCTATTAGAAGAGGTCCTAGAAATGCAGATTGGTAGACATAAAAAACATCTTGCAATATAGACTGTTGTTAATATTTTGGTATATAACTTTCAGAATGATAAAAATGATGCATATTCTCGTTGGTTTATCAAATATTTCTAACCATCCATGTGTGGATCACTAGGGATAGAATGACAGATCAGACAAACATGAAATCTGCCAGGTTATGCTGACATTCTAGTGTATATAGTATATAAAAATACATATATCATAAAATACTAATGATATACATATTTTTATATACTATATGTATATCACTAGTTTTTGAGGGAGAGAGAAAATCTGAAGCAGACTCCCGGTTGAGTGCGAAGCCCTATGTGGGGCTTGGTCCCAGGACCCTGAGATCATGACTTAAGCCGAAATCAGGAGTTTGATGCTTAACCGACTGAGCCACCCAGGTGCCCCCATCTTAACCATTTAAAAATGTGCAGTACAGTAATGATAATTGTATGCATTTTGTTGTGCAATAGGTTTCTTAAACTTTCTCATCTTGCAGAACTGAAACTCTGTATCTGTTGAAAAGCATATGCCCTATTCCCTCCCCCAAGCTCTTGGCAACTACCATTCTACTTTCTGTTAGTAAGAGATGGACTATTTTAGATACCTCATTTAAGAGGAATGAACCGGTCTTTGACTTCCTGTGACTGGTTTATTTCACTTAGCATAATGTCCTCAGGATTCATCCATGTCGTAGTCTTCTTTTTACAGGAGGACAGTATTCCACTTTATGTATATCCTACATTTTCTTTTATCTATTCACCTGTCAATGGAATTTTAGATTACTTCCACCTCTTGGGTATTGTGATTAGTGCTACAATGAACATGGGTGTACAGGTGTGAGGGAGAGAGAAAATCTGAAGCAGACTCTTCAAGATCCTGGTTTCAGTTCTTTTGGATATATACAAGAATTGGGTTTGCTGATCATATGGTAATGCTATTTTTAATTTTTTGAGGAACGTCATACTATTTTCCATGGTGGCTACACCATTTTACATTCGTATCAACATTCCACAAGGGTTCCAGTTACTCGAATTTCTTGGCAACACTTGTTATTTTCTGGGTTTTGTTTTGTTTTGTTTTGTTTGATAGTGACCATCCAAATGGGTAGGAGGTGATATCTCACTGTGGTTTTGATCTGCATTTTCCTGGTGATTAGTGATGTTGAGCCTCTTTTCATATGCTTGTTGGCCATTTGTATATTTCATTTTCTTCAGAGCTCTTATATCTATCTTTTTAAGTCTATGCCTTTCCTTCCGCTTGGGTTCAGGTCTCTGTCACTTCAAACCTGGGGATAGTCTTAGAGAAATACTATTCAAGTATAATCTGGTTTTTGTTTTTGAGTTGTAGAAGTTCTTTTTTTTTTTTTTTTAAGATTTTATTTAATTATTTGACAGAGAGAAACACAGCAAGAGAGGGAACACAAGCAGGGGGAGTGAGAGAGGGAGAAGCAAGCTTCCCACTAAGCAAGCAGCCGGACTTGCGGCTTGATCCCAGGACACTGGGATCATGACCTGAACCAATGGCAGATGCTTAATGACTGAACTACCCAGGAGCCCTGAGTTGTAGGAGTTCTTAATATATTCTTGATATTAACCCTTTATTAGATACATAGTTTAGAACTATTTTCTTCCATTCTCTAGGTTTTCTTTACATTTTGTTGATTGTTCCCTCTCTGCACAGTTTATAAATTTGTCGTAGTCTCATTTGTCTATTCTTGCTTTTATTACCTATGCTTTTGGTGTCATAGCCAAGAAACATTGCCAGATCCAGTGTCATGAAGCACTTTCCCTGGGTGTTCTATAGTTTCAGGTCTTATGTTTTGGTCTTTAATCCATTTTGAGTTAATTTTTTTGTATGGTATAAGGTAGGGATCCAGCTTTATTTTTGCATGTTGATATCCAGTTTTTGTCTCACCATTTGTTGAAGAGATTATCCCTTTCCCATTGTACAGCATTGGTACTCTTGCCAAAGATCATTTCACAATGTATGTGAGGTTTTATTTCTGAGATCTCCCGTGTTCCACTTATTTATATGTCGTTAGTTACATCAGTACTGTACTGTTTTGATTATTGTGGCCTTAGGCTAATTTTTAAATCAGGAAGTGGCAGGCCTCTAGATTTATTTTTCTTTCTCAGGATTGTTGTAGCTATTCAGGGTCCTCTGAGGTAGCATATAGGTCTTTGAGCCTCCCCGCCACCCCGCCATCTGCAAAAAATGCCGTTGGGATTTTGATAGGGATTGCATTGAATCCATAGGTTGTTTTGTGTACTATGGATACTTTAACAATATTATGTATTCCAATCCATGAATATGTGATGTCTTTTATTTTATATTCTTAGGATTGTGTGTGTGTGTGTGTGTGTGTGTGTATTTGTATGTGGTTTTGGAAAATAAATCTTTTACTTCTTTGATTAAGCTTACTTCTAAGTATTTTATTCCTTTTAGTGCTGCAGTAAATGAGATTCTTAATTTCTGTTTCGGATTGTTCATTAAATGCAAGTGATTTTTGTGTATTGATTTTGAATCTTGCAACTTTGCTGTCCCATTCCGGTGGGAGGTCGATAGAGTAGTGCGATGACCAGGTGCATTGTAACACACATGCTTAAGCAGAACAAAGAGCACACACTGAGCTTGAACAGGGAAATGTGTTCCCATACAAGGTGATAAATCCTGCACAGGCTGTTAAGGGTTCCTTATCTCTTGGTAAGGAGTCTCCAGGCCTAGGAAAGACTGCATGCGTAAGACTGCCTTTCCCAACAAAGTGAGCCATCAGTATGCATCTAGGGATAGGTTGGAGCAGTGGTTAGTAGCACGGACTTTGAGGGGCATGTGGGTGGCTCTGTTGGTTGAGGGTCTGACTCCTGATTTTTTGGCTTACAACATGATCTCAGGGATGTCAGATTGAGCCCTGTCTTGGGTTCTGTGCTCAGCAGGGAGACTGCTTGAGATTCTCTCTCTCCCACTTTCTCTGTCCCTCCCCACCCTCTCTCTGTCTGTTTCTGTAAAACAAATAAATCTTAAGAAAAAAAAATAGTATGGGCTTTGAAGTCAGACTTGGGATTGAGTCTAATCTGTTAAGCTTCACAAGAATACAAGTTGTGTCTGCCTTGTTTATTATGACTCTCCAACAGGTCCTAACCCCAGGGTCTAGGTGGTGATGCATAATTAACCCTGGCTACACTGCTAACTAACTTCATGTCTTTTGGGCAAATTCTTTAATCTCAGCCCTCTTCCTTAAAATGGGGAGAATATTAGCAGCCAACTGATAGGTTTTGGTGAGGACTACATGAGTTAATAAATGTAAAATACTTAGCAAAGTGACTTGTACACAGTAAGTCTTAATGTTAGCAGTTTTATTACTATTAATATTATCTTATTAATATGGAACAAGCTTTGTGGTTTATGGGAAAGAGAAAAGAAGGTAGCTAAATCAATTTTGCTAATGAAAGTTCAGGCTCCATTAAAGTGGAATGTTTTGAACATTGTAATGACCAGTGAATCACTGAGTCCTGCATGTCTGTAACGTTTTGGGATTTACATGTACACCTAGTTTCACTTGCAAATGATGGATCATCTGTGGATGATCTAGCCAGAGTTACAAAGGGTCATTCTGGCTTTTCACACTCTTGGTAACTTCCCAGCTGCAAATAATGGATTTTTGTGACAGATCTTTTGGCAGTGACTTGACATGTTTTCGTTAGCTAATTCAAGTAGTCATCACACTTCCCTGGGCATGTTGAAAGCTTTCAACATCATAATTACCTACTCATTTCAATCACTAGTGCTTCAACAATCAACCGCCATCGTAAGGACTTCCAGGGAATGTTAAAAAGAGGGAGCACAGTATCCTAATTCCTCTGGGCATTTTGTGAAAAATGAAAAAGAAGTTTTGCTAGCATTTTGGGGAAATGTGTAAAATATGGCAATTCAGTATTATACAATTATCTTTGAAGAGTCTGACGAAATGAGTCTTCATGAATAACATATTTTATACTCTTGGTTTTGACAAAGTACCTGCTTATGAAGTACACATAGGATGTATTTATAATGTCTTTATAATGTGCATATAATGCATTGATCTTTCACTGTGCAATTTTCCTTAACATGGGGACCTGTTGGGAATTTATTAACGAACTGTATCTACATAAATATCCTGGAACTGAAGATGCTTAAATGTATTATAACTAAAGACTTAATAAATTAAAAGTGACTTTCATGCCCATTTGAATATGACAGCAATTTGTGAACTGAAGACTTCATGTAGTATGATTTTCTGGTTATTTCAACTACTAACGATAGTGAATCTGAGCAGCTCCATTCTGTTGAAGTGATAGAACCATCACCTGAATGAGCTAGTGGAATAGATATCAGAATCAGACAGAATTGGGTTTATACCCTGGCTCTGCCAATTAGCTGTTGTGGCCATGTGTAATTATCTCATCTCCTTAACAATTTTTCTTTTCTGTAATGTAGCCATGATACTATCTACGTCATAGATTTGTTATAAAGATAAATGAGATCAAGTTTGTAAAAAGTGCTAAGGACAAAAAGTGTATAGCAAATGTTCAGGAAAAAAAGCAACTATTAGATAATTTTTGTTACCAGAGACAGAGAAGTACATCATTCCTATTACAAAAGTGTGAGTAGATCAAAGAGTACTGGGGAGTTTGTGAAGTGAGGTAGTAACTGTCTGTGAAGGTTGCCTAAATAGCAGCTCAGTGTACAGGACTGACCACGGGCTCTTGTTAGAAGAGTCCCAGGGAACTGGACTATCCAAATCTTTTTGTCACATCAGAATGACTGCAATTACAGAGTCTATGTCAATCTAAACAACAGAGCAACTTACCAACAGTGTTAACAGTTGGCTAATCAAATAGCTTTTGAATGGATGCTTTGACTGCCAAAATATATGATGCCAAACATTGGTTTGGCAACCTTTTTTTTACTTAATTGACTGATTTTTGTGGGTGGAATTGGCTGCCATTGCATGGATGTAGCCATCAGTCTGGGTATATATTTATTGTTCCTTTAAACTTCTGGTAAAGAGACAAATAAGGAATTGTAACAAAGCGATAGTTATTAAATTCATGCCAAAGGCTTATCAAATAATATGGCATTGATATTGGGGAGAAAAAAAAGAAAAGGAAATGCATTAATAAGTAAGATAGGTTGTTGTTATTCCAACTATCAGTTTATTGGATTTATATAGATTTTTGAATCCCATAAATCTATCTATTCACCAATTGTTATTGCTATAAACAATTGAAAATGTTAATCGATTGGTAAGACAATTTATGTTCAAGATTTTCTTGGACGAAAAAAACCAAACAAACATGCTGGATAATTCCTGTTTATTTTATTCAAGGTCTCATGTTTCTTTATTACCTTTATTCAATATAGAAAAAACGTGAAATAATTTTTAGAAATACAGCAGGCTCGAGTCTATGTACAAAAATAAATTACTGCTTAAGGGGCCAGAAGACAAGATGATATTATGTGTTTAATTTGCTCAGTTATGAAAGAACCTCCAGGGTATTGGGTTATGAAAAACAATGGTTATTTTGAGAGAAAATGGAGCCAAATTGGGTGGATTTTAAACATTTTCCAATGTATTTAGTATTGGATGTGATTTCCAGGTTGGGGTGGGGGTGGGAGGCTCTGTTCTATTGTTCACTGCATCCACTTTGGGGAAATGCTCCTTCCTCTGACTTTGTTCTGAACATGGGAATTTCTCTAGATTGCTTTCTTGGAAATGGCAACAGAAAATGGTAGCAATAATAGGTTTTAAGGTGCTTGGCGGTGAATCATGCCATTTTATAAATTCATCTCCTTACACTTTATTTCCTTGCTTGAGATAATTTAGACAAATGTCAGTGAGGGAAAAAGAAAGTGATTGGTGATTCCACCTCCCCCAATAAAGCAAATTCCTAATTTTCTGTCTTTTATCTTTTGCCATTCTTTTGTGCTCCTCTTTGGCCTTGTCAAAACATATCGTTCAGTTAGAGACTAAAAATATTTTCCCATCGATTGGGGTTATTGATTTTTTTTAATCTGTACTTTGGCTTGAAGAGCGCGGGTGAAGGGTGAAAGTTCACCAGCTTAGTCTGCCGTTTTATCTGGACAGCAGAAGAATGTATTGGCAGCAGATTTGATTTACCTTGTTGGGCAGTTGTAGACACTTCAGCCACTGAAGACAATCCCCTAGCATGTTCTGCTGTTGCTTTCTTTCCCCCGCCCCTACTCAGGAATTCTTTTTTTTTTTTTTTTTTTTTTAAAGATTTTATTTATTTATTTGACAGAGAGAGATCACGAGTAGGCAGAGAGGCAGGCAGAGAGAGAGAGAGGAGGAAGCAGGCTCCTGCTGAGCAGAGAGCCTGATGTGGGACTCGATCCCAGGACCCCGAGATCATGACCTGAGCCGAAGGCAGCGGCTTAACCCACTGAGCCACCCAGGCGCCCCTTACTCAGGAATTCTTGAAAGATCCACTTTCCTATTGATTTTATCTCTCTGTTTGCAAGGAAGAATATATATATTTTCTTTTTAGGAGTCCAGATTATGCCTTTTGGAGATGTCATGATGCTTTCTGGACTCACAGTAAATAAAACAGTATTGCATGCACCAGTTGGATTTTGGCCACTCTGACCATTTGGCTTGAAGTCTCAGATCATGTCATCCATGATGTCATAGCAGAATCTGATGTGACTGGATCAAATTTGCTTAGATGTCTATGTTTCTCTATCACAGCTGATCAGACACATGTGCTCGAGGTAGTGTCTGCCTCCTAATTTGAGTCCCAAGATGGCACCTTAAGCTTCCTAATGACCATCAGGAATGTGGAAGGTGGCACCATAGCTATTGTTTAAAAAGACAATGTTTTGACTGTGAGCATGGATTCTTTATAGATTACAGTCCCAGCTATAGCACTTGTCAGCTGTGTGACTCTGTACAAGTTGCCTAATGTGTTGGTGTTTTAGTTCTTTGATTTGTAAAATGGGGACAGAAATTATACCTGTTTAATTAAGTGGTTGTAGGCATGTGAATAAATACATATAAAAGTCCTAATGCGGGGGCACCTGGGTGGCTCAGTGGGTTAAGCCACTGCCTTCGGCTCGGGTCATGATCTCAGGGTCCTGGGATCGAGTCCCGCATCGGGCTCTCTGCTCAGCAGGGAACCTGCTTTCTCCTCTCTCTCTCTCTCTGCCTGCCTCTCTGCCTACTTGTGATCTCTCTCTGTCAAATAAATAAAAAAATAAAATCTTTAGAAAAAAAAACAAGTCCTAATACAGGACCTGGTACACCGGAAGTTCTCAGTAAATGTTAGCTACTGCTGTGATTATAGACAAGGAAGGTGAGACTGGTGGTAGGGGCTGGGATTGTTAAGACCCAAGAGAAGTTCACACAGAAGAAGGAGGAAAGAACTGATTCTCAGGTTCAGGATTTTGGGCTCAATACCACAGATGGCCTCCTTATTCCTGACACACTTAGGACCATGTGGTCTTGAACCCTTGGTTGGTTCCTTATGGGATTGGTGTGGACTTCTAGAGTTAAACCTCAGGTTGTTGACACAAGGGGGTGCTGGACTCACCATGCTTTGTGGAGAATCAGTCTGGATTTTACTGTCCCTGCTTTCATGTAATTGGGCATTTCTCCATCACTGTGGGCTCAGCCCCAACTAGAACATACCATTATCATTCAACATGAGTCACATGTATTTAATACTCAGAAGACAGGCTTCTCTTAGAGAGGAAGCCCAGTGGTTCCTCTGCCCACAGAGGCAGGTACAGTGGTTCTAGAACTTGAGTGTATATAGGATCTCCTGATTCTATGTATACTATATACCTAGTGCCTGATTCAGAGTGTTGGGTATTTATTTGAGAGAGAGAGAGAGAGTGCAAGCATAGGGGATGGGGAGGAGCAGAGGAAGAGGAAGAGGAAGAGGGAGGTGGGACTCGATTTCATGACTCTGAGATTATGACCTGAGCTGAAACCAAGAGTTGGATGCTTAACGAATTGAGCCATCCAGATGCCCCAGGCCTTTGATTTTAATAATCATCTCAGGTGACTTGGGTGAAGATGGGTGGTCTCAGTTTATACTTTGAGAAACACTGATGCTGTAGAAAGAACTTGGGCTCTTGATAAGGACAGAGTTGGATTTGCATTTGCTTATCAGTTATGTTTATTTGGGCCAGTTATTTAATCTGTCTGAGCCTCAACTATAAAATGGACCAGTATACTAATAATATATTGAAAGTATTGAACACAGTACCTGACACCTAGAATGTGCTCCTTAAATGCTGAAGTTCTCATCCCCTGATTCTATTTGCTATCTTGGATTCCAGATAATTTTATACTCTGTTGGAATTAATTTGTCTTAACTTCTTTTTCCTCACTCATGCTTGTTGTTGATTTCCTGTCTGAACTATATCTGCTCTTACCACCCCCTTTTTAAACACTTTCCTGTTTAGATAAGGTTGACCATATTGCTACAAACCTTTTGCTCTTTCTTTTACTTATCTGCCCTTAATGACATGGTGGTGCCACTCTCACATCTGGGTTGGGTCTCTGTGCAGTGCTATGGACTGGAGTTCCTCTTGCCTTTTCTTGGCTGTCAGGACTTTGGGTCTAGAAATGCTAAAGGCCATATCTTGCCTCTGTCTATGGTATAGCTGAGGCATCTCTTTCCAAAGTCCGTTTATCTCCCAGTGTTGGCATTTCTTGCCTGCTCATCCACTGCTCAGTACACAGCCAGGTGCCCCTGTGATCTGACTGTTACAGGCCAAATCAACCAACCAACCTGAGTTAGCAGATGTATCAGCCTGTCAGGGGCTAATGGCACTTTTTTTTTTTTTTTTTAACGCTTAATATTTAAACCTGGCTAGAGAGTCAAGACTGTCTTTTATGTGGAACCGAAAGCACTGAATTAAACTGATGTCAAAAAAGTTGTTCAGGTTGGTCCCTTTACTCAAACACACAGTCATTTGTGTGTGTAGGGAAATGCCCTATCATCTCTTTGGTCAATTTAGTCCAAATGGTAGTTTTCCGTAAATAGGGTCTTTAGCTTTAATAGACCTAAACACCTATTTGCCAAAGAAAAGTAAGAGGAATGCTGGTCTTTTAGGCAGATACCCATCTGGAACTGCCACTAAGATGTCAGCTAGAGAGAAAAATGAAAGATATAAAACAAAGACTCATACGAATAACATCAACATTGCTGAAACAGGAATAAATTGTCAACTTACAGAAGCCTAATGGAGAACTAGAGAAATACCCTGGAAATGTGGTTACTATAAGGCATGAATAGAGGGATATTCTCTTTCTTTATATTAACAAGAGAGATAATAATCTTAATAAGTCATTGGATTTAGGGACAATCCTAAATCTAGGATGATTTCATTTCAGGATTTTTAATTCTATCTTCACAAGGCCAATTTTGTAATAAGGTCACATTTTGATGTTCTGGGTAGATATGAATTTTGTGGGAGACACCATTCAACCCATTACAGAACACAGACTCAGTAGGCTTGATACAGCTCCATGTGATGGAAATCCAGAATCTGGGCAGTATGATGCTATCTCTTTCTGCCTCTGTTCCATTCTATTGTGAGAGCCTTAGGAATAGGAACTTGTATAAAGACACTTAAATGATAGGTGCTCAGTAAATGTTTTCTAGAAGAGTAAGCTAGGAATGGCAGGTCAGGAATAACAAAAACCCTAAGGATGAAACTCCCTCAGAAGTATCCATTTCTACTTCTCCCATGACCATTTTAATGTGCTCTGGACAATCAAAGGTGTGATTCCACTTTTGTGTCCAGTGGGCCATTTGGATCCCAAATATTTAATCTACTACAAAAAGGAGTTCTGTGTTGAAGGCAGATAAAAAACAGAATTGCATGCAGTATGATGGCTTTCTGAGAAGAGGGAACATCCAGATGTACCTTAGTGAAAACATGCACTGAAATGGTATTAACATATTTAAAAGGATGAGCTGTATCACTGAACAGGGAAAAAACCTGCAGGATTGGTCAAACTTATAACAAATTTAGTTGACCTGCAGTAGTTAGGAAGGTGGCTCAAAATGAATAAAACTGGTTAAAAACCAGTGAATGTTAATGAATCAATTCATTTACTGTTTTTTAACCCTTTAAAAACAAGATGGATTCACTCATTTGAGTGGTTTAAGGATATAGTCACAAAGTGACAAACAGGTGCATAAAGACAGAGCATTCAGTCCATTTGGGTATGGACCCTCTTACTAGTCCCAGAAAATTGACCTATTTTATTGCATCCTTTTTACAACCAATTCCAGCTGGCTGAATTGAGTATATTTTTCATTCTGACTTGTTGACTTCTGGCCCATTAAGGCAGCCAATCCAATTAGGCAGGTTTTCTGTTGCTTGCCTCCTGACAAAGAAGCCGGTTGGCTCACAGTTCTTGCTAAGTAACAGTCCTTCCACAACTGTGGGTTATCTTTCTTAAAAAGATCTTATCTCTTCTACTCTTTATTTATTTTTTAAATTTTTAAATTTTTAATTTTTTAAAAAGATTTTATTTATTTGACAGAGAGAGTTACAGATCACTAGTAGGCAAAGCAGCAGGCAGAGAGAGGGGGGGAAGCAGGCTCCCCACCAAGCAGAGCATCAGATGCGGGGCTCGATTCCAGGACCCTGAGATCATGACCTGAGCCAATGGCAGAGGCTTAACCCACTGAGCCACCCAGGCGCCCCCTCCTCTACTCGTTAAAATGCTTGTATTTTTTTCTATTTGTGCTTAGGTTTGGGTTTTAGGGCATTTCTCATTCTAGTACTTGGGTTTGGATGTTTGAGGTTAGGACCTACATTGTGTGATGAGTCAACTGGGTTGCTAGGGTTCACATTTTGATGCAGTCCTTGGATTACCAACTATGTAGGCTGGATAATGCTCCCCCAAAAGATAACTACATCTTATTCTCTGGAACCTGTGAGTGTTATCTTATATGATAAAAGAAGAACTTTGAAGGTATGATTAACCTAAGGGTCTTGAGATGGAGAGTATCCTGGATTGTCTAGGTGGTCCCTAAGTGTAATCACATGTTTCATTATAAAAGGGGGATTTAACACATAAAAGAGGGAGACACATAAAAGACACATAAAAGAAGGAGGTCATGTAGAGAAAGCAGAGTGAAGAATCAGGGAAAAAAGATGCAAGGCCAGTGGCTTTGAACCAAGGACTGTAGCACTAGAAGCTGGGAAAGGCAAAGAAACAGATTTTTTCTGAGAGCCTCTAGAGGGAGCATAGCCCTGGCAACACCTTGGTTTGGACCTGGTAAAAATGATTTTGGACTTCTGGCTCCAGAACTATGAGAGAATAAATTTTGTTGTATCAGATTTGAGGTAATTCACAAAAGCAGGCACAGGAAGCTTATATACAACACAAGACCATCCGTACTGGGATTAAATCCCTGCTTCTGAGAATTGTGCTTTGCAGGATGATTGGCATCAGTTATGCTATTCTTCATGTATTTGTCTATGTTTGTTTTTCAAAGATAAGTTTGAATGTCATTTTTGACCTTCAACCCTCAACTAAAATGTTGTCTGAAAATATTTGGTGAGATTTTCTGGATTAAAATGAGAGACTCAAACCTCTCATGTAGCAATCCAGTTTCTTTGGTTTATTAAAACTTTCTAAAATTTTTAAAAAATTTTTATTTTTATTAACATATAATGTATTATTTGTTTCAGAGGTACAGGTCTGTGAATCATCAGTCTTAACAACTCGCAGCACTCACCATAGCATATACCCTCCCCAGTGTACATCACCCAGCCACCCCATCCTTCCCTCAAACCACCACCCTCCCCAAACTCCTCAGCAACCCTCACTTTGTTTCCAGAGACTTACAGTTTGTCTTCCTCCCCACTCCCATCTTGTTTAATTTTTTCCCTCTCTAACCCCTATGACCCCCCCCCCCCGCCCCGCCTCTCAAATTTCTCATATACAAGCGATCATGAGCTAATTGTCTTTCTCTGATTGACTTATTTTGCTTAAGGTAATATCCTCTAGTTCCATTCATGTCGTTGCAAATGGCAAGAAATCCTTTTTTTTTTTTTTTTTTAATGGCTGCATAGTAAGACTTTTTTTTTTTTTTCTCAATTTTTTTTTTTTGCCCATTTTTTTTTTTAAATTTTAATAAATTTTTTTATTTTTTATAAACATATATTTTTATCCCCAGGGGTACAGGTCTGTGAATCACCAGGTTTACACACTTCACAGCACTCACCAAAACACATAGTAAGACTTTTTATGTCAAGGTTACCCAACCCTGAGGTTGTTTATAGACCCTCATTTTCTTTTCTTTTATTTGGAGGGAGGATCATTTTTATTTAACTGTATGGACACCTAGCACATCACTTAGCTATCCTTGAAATTCTCTTTTTCCTTGGAATTTCATCCTTTGTATTAGTCAGGGCTCTCCAGAAAAGCAGAATTAATAGGATATCTACCTATCTATCTCTTATCTATTTATTATCTATCATCTATTTATCTATCTAGCTACCAATCATCAAACTATCTACATCATTTACTTATATGAGTATGATGAAGTATTTATTTATTATTAAGAAATTGACTCACATGATCATGGAGGCTGACAAATCCCAAGATCTACAGCTAACAAACTGAAGACCCAGGAGCTGGTGGTATAGTTTCCTTCTGAATACTGGCAGGCTCAAGACCCAAAAGGAGCTTATGTTTCAGTTCTCATCTAAAGGCAGGAGAAGACAGATATCCCAGCTCAAGGCAGTCAGACAAGAGGAGTTCCTTCTTGCTGAGGGTCAGTCTTTTTTCAAGTCTTCAGTTAACTGGATGAGGGTCATTGACATTAGGAAGGGCAATCTGCTTTACTCAGTTTACAGATTCGAATATTAATCTCATTCAGAAACATCCTCACAGACCCACCCAGAATAAAAATTGACCAAATATCTGGGTATCTGTGATCTACTCTATTGACACATTATATTACCTTTCACATTTTGTCTTACCTACTTTTCTGTTTTTTCCCCCTGCAACTTTATTTTCATTCTTAAATGTGAATATCCTTCAGAATTGAGGCTGCCCATCTCCATTCCTCCTCTCTAAACTGTTCTTTGACACTGTTCTTTCCCTCAAACATCCTCAGCTCCATCCCTATACCTAACTTCACAATGAGCAAGTAAAACCTGACTCTGTTCAAATCAAATATTTCAAAATTGTACCAGATTTCCTACCCTTTATCTGTACATTATTCTTGCAAAATCATAAAGGCACCATTGGATCTACCCATTTTCTTTTCTTTTCATAGCAAAAACTCAACTCTTTTTGATTCTTTTCAAAAGTTTTTCCTCACGTTCTTTCCTTCCTTCTTTCCTCCCCATTCCTCCTGCTGGCAAGATAATACAGCCAACAGTATGTGGCTATTGCTGTTGACCCTGACTAGATTTCGCTTAATAAGCATTTCCTCTGTGCTAGATGCCATACTAATATATTATCTCATTTATTTGTTCCCCCAAATCCTTTGAAGCAAATATTTTTTTCCCATACTTTGTAGTTGAGATAACGAGATTAAGCGATATGTGTAAGCTTTCCTAGCTGGTAAGTAGCAGAATGAGAATTAAAACTAGGCATAGCCGAGTCCATAGCATGTATTCTTAAAACCCTTTTTAGAGTGCCTCTTTGGATTTTCTAAAATTTCTTCCAACTCACATTTCCTTTTTTTTTTTTTTTAAGATTTTATTTATTTATTTATTTGATAGAGAGAGATCACAAGTAGGCAGTGAGGAAGGCAGAGTGAGAGGAAGAAGCAGGCTCCTTGCTGAGCGGAGATCCCGATGTGGGGCTTGATCCCAGGACCCTGAGATCATGACCCGAGCCGAAGGCAGAGGCTTAACCCACTGAGCCACCCAGGCACCCCCCAACTCACATTTCTAAACCATTCCCATTTCTAATCTTTTCTATAACTGGAAACATGACATTTGTTAGTTTCTTTCCCCACTCAGAAACTTTTGGTGGCTCCCCATATGCAGGGAACTTAATTCCAGTTATGGCTGCCTTACATTTCTCCTTACAGACATTTCTCCTTATCCCATTCTGCTTCACTGTCTACTCCCATTAGACTTTGTCAGTTGCCTGGATGCACTTCCATTGCTTCATTCATACTCTGCCTTCCATCTGCTGTAGCTGTAGCTGTCCTTTCTCTCCCAGCTGATACATCTCAGAGCATTGTTCCATGTCTAGTTCATATGTCTTTAACCTGAAAAAACCTCTGTACTTTTGTTTTTCTATTTTGAACTAAATAAATCCTCATTCCATAGTTTTGGTGAGCATGTGATCTACTGTATTATCTTTAGTTACCAGCCTATCTTCCCGATGGAGAAAATTTTTAATCTCACTTATTGACAAGTGTGAGTGTGACAGGGATAGGGGTGGCATCACATTCATCCCTGAATAGCACTGCCAGATCCCCTCTGCCCTTGAGGACTCAGTCAGTCATTCCTTCCTTTACCGGGGTTGGGTAGAGAGGGTGGGGGAGTGTGGAAGGGGGGGGGAGTGAAGAAAGGGTAGGGGAAGGTGTTGTGGTTGACAGCTCACAGCCCAGTCCCTCTTCCTGAATTGCCTCTAGCAGAAGAGAGAAGCCCATATGCAGTGATTGGTTGATGTGGGGATAACAAAGGTCTGCCCCCTTGCTTCAATATGGGGCAACTCACAAGGGCCATTCCAGCTCTAGAGCTCCCTATGGGATTGACAAAGTCCTTTGTTATCACTGTATTGCTTTTCAGTTTCTTCCTGTGTCCAGTCATGCTTCCTGCCCTCCTCCACAGGTGTTGATCTTGAGGGCACTTCCAAAATACTGTCTACACACAAATCTTCGCTTCCACATTTCTTTCCCAGAGATCGTAACCTATGACAGGAAGGTCTACACCTGGCTGCCAGCAGTACCTCAGTTTGGGTGGCAGAAAGAGGCTGGGGCTTTACCATTTAGGATGTGAGATTTTTCTTTTCTTTTTTTCTTTTTTTCTTTTTTTTTTAAAGATTTTATTTATTTATTTGACAGGCAGAGATCACAAGTAGGCAGAGAGGCAGGCAGAGAGAGAGGGGAAGCAGGCTCCCTGCTGAGCAGAGAGCCTGTTGTGGGGCTTGATCCCAGGACCCTGAGATCATGACCTGAGCCGAAGGCAGAGGCTTAACCCCCTGAGCCACCCAGGCGCCCCAGGATGTGAGATTTTTCTTATCTTCCTGTTTTCACTACAGTGCTCTTGCTCACCTCTTCATCATAGTTTGGATTTTTTGGGTTCATTTTCTCCATAGAATAAACTTCTTGGTAGCCTAAGAGACAGTGGTTGCCTGGTGGCTTGGGAGGAAGCCTGGGAGTCTGAATTCTTATGCTGACATTTTCCACCCCTCCTAGTTTCAGGCTCACTTCTCCTTTCTTCCATGGCACCAGGGGTCTCTACATCCTAAGCCTTCCCAAGATGCTATGAGGTGAACTGGCTTACTTCTTCTCTGCCTGTATTTAGTTGTCAAATTTTTCACTTCTATTAATTCCTCCAACTATTTTCTGACTCCTGAGATTTTGTTTTGTTTTGTTTTCACTCGCTATTGTCTCCTTTTCTTTACATTTGGAGGTTTGTAATTTTTACATTCTTTAACTCCCATTTTAGTGGAGCTTCTGGAGGAACCAGTGTTTAGCAGAGGCATAAAATATGTCCTCTTTAACCAGGAGTATGGAGTTCAGTGTTTGTTGCCAACTTTAGAGCATCTTGATTTTTATTTTAAAGGGAGGGAAATGGTTTCTTAAGACATATGTGGCATTTTATTTCAAACTATGTTTTTATTTACTAAGGGAAAAATTCAGGTCCCATGTAGAGTACTGGGTTAAAATGAGCATATATTCATTTACCAGAATAGTAAGGGCATCATTGACCTCTGTCTTACCCAAGTACATGCAGCATGAGACTGGATGAGACTGAGACTTCCCTTTGGTATGCCTAAGCATCCAGAGAGACATGAAACCTTCCCACCAGTCACTCAAATGTTTTGTCTGCATGTCAAGAAACCATCCGGAGGTGCCTATGTATTTGAGTGTTTGGTGCCCTATAGACAACACATCTGCGTGACTGCCTGAATTTCTCTCATCTAATTTTGATGTTTGACCTTGCGGAGATGTAGCCGAAGTCTGACCAACTGCATCGCTGGATGTGTCAATTACAGTGGGATCTGAGGTTTGTAAATTAAAGATCGTGCTTTTTTTTCAGGCTGTGTTTGATGCCAGCAGTCACATTTTGGTTTATGTTTAGTCCATGTTTTGGGAACACAAGAATATTTTTGAAAAGATAAGGGCTAATTTCTGGAGAGTGGGCATGTGTACTGGAGGTGGTCTGCTGTGCTGCAGACTGCCAATCAAAATGTGCCAGCAATGTCATTCAAGGTCAGAGACCCAGTGAACCGCCAATCAAAGTCGCAGAGCTGTGCATGTTCACTTGTCAGTGTTAGAAAGAGGTCACTCTCTCTGTGGTGTGGCTAGTGTGTGAACAATGAGAGTATTTCAGTGGTCAGAAGCACATTCTGCTGCCTACCCCCTGGCGATTTCAGGATGCTTGCCAAGGTTTTTCCTATCCTACAGGAATATAAGGCAGGATGGTAGAAAAAGCTGAGGGTATTTTTAAAAACTGAGTTATAGATTCTGATTTCTGAAAGCAAGCATGGTACCTAATTTAGTATGTAGCTTTGTTTAATATAATTTGCTTCAAATCTCTGTCTGTGAGAAAGGATAACAAAGAAAAATCAGAAAAACAATTTTAGACATCTAGAAAGAGATAATACCTTTAAACATTTTGTACTTGGTATTCCGTTTGCTCTCTTGCCTTAACTCAGCTAATCATTATCTTGTTGATTTTCATCATGCAAATATAAGTTCTGCATTTATGGAAAAAATGATAATTTTAAGGGTGTGCTAACATTACAGAATAAAGTTTGAAAAATTTTAGTTTTTCAGTTTCTCAAAAATGATAGAAACATTAAGTTTTGTATTAGAGTAGGGTTTTGATGGATTTTCAGAATGGTCCCTCAAGAATATTAGCTATCAAAAGTTATTTCAGTAGCAACAAATGCTATCTATGGTGGGCAGATGTTCAAAGTTTAATCAGGGAGTCTGCCTGATGGCAGAACCTCCAGATGAGTCATGCTCTGGATGTTTTGCCGCCCCGTGATAAAATATCCAGATAAATTTATGTAATTCCACATGCTTAGCCTCATAGACACAAACTATTTGGCTAGAATGTTCAGAAGTCATCTAAATGCTATGTAGATTCAAGTACAAGCAACTGCTTTAGTCGTATTCTTATCTAGGTAAAGAATGTCAACAATAGCATTTTTTAAGTTCAGAAATCAAACACTAAATTGAGGCAAAGACTATGTATACTAGGTGTGAACACTAAGTAGAGATTTTCCAAATTTGTAGACTAGTCTGTGAGAAATACATGTAGATTGGGGGAGGTGAGCATGAGGTTTTAGGGTCGGAAAGACCTTTGGGGTTCAGACTTCTCATTTTGTAGGTGGTGGTCCTGGAGGTTCTTGTGGAGGAGGCACGGATAGTTCATGGCAAAGACAGCTCGTGGATCCACATTTGAGTCCTGGGCTCCTTCTCCTCTACCAGGCTTGTGGGAGGCCAGTCTGTTTTCTAACTCCCCTGGGAAAGCTTGTGGAGAGGTGAGTTTTCCAAAGCTGCTCAAGAGGCGAAGAAGTGAGGCTTTAGGATCCAGAAGGAGAGTGGACGCAGTGAGAAAATGCTTAGCAGTGGCCTTGACCATTTAGATGAAGGGAGCATTGGGTGGTTTTCATGTGAGAACTAGAGTTGGGGGGTTGCAGAAAGCAAAGGTAAGTAAAGAGGATGCTCAGAATCACCCAGTCAGCAAAACATTCTCTTTAAAATGGGTTTACCTGCTCTCAACTTTGGATTAGAAATATTCTCGACTCGGGACTCCTGGGTGGCTCAGTTGGTTAAGCAGCTGCCTTCGGCTCAGGTCATGATCCCAGCGTCCTGGGATCGAGTCCTGCATCAGGCTCCTTGCTCAGCAGGGAGCCTGCTTCTCCCTCTGCCTCTGCCTGCCATTCTGTCTGCCTGTGCTCGCTCTCTCCCCCTCTATCTCTCTGATAAATAAATAAAATCTTTAAAAAATATATATATTCTCGACTATCAGCAGCAACAACTTTTTGCTGGTAAGTCAATGTTTTGAGAGTGATAGACTCTAGACATAGAGAACACCTGATTCCAGTGCTCAGCCTTTGGCTGGCTTGTTTAATAGTAGATTATGGGAATGAGATGTGCAGGCAAGGGGATACAGATCATATTTTCCTTCCCTTACTCTGATATCCTGATAAACACCCCTAGGCTTGGAGGAGAGATTAAAATCCACGAAGACAAAAGAGGAGTGAATCAAGCGTGACCGGTTTCTTTCACAGATGTGAAGGGGGCTGGCCAAAAGGCACAAGGCAGCCAATTTTCAGCTCTGACAGCTGCCGAGGTCATCAGCTTCCTAACAGCACCCCTTAATTCCTCTGAGGCCAGGGTGTCCTTTGAACTCAGTGGTTGTTACCCTTCCAAAGCTAAGCTGAGAAGGGGAGAAACCTGAAAATTTTGCTGGCCACTGAGTACACAATTACCAGGCCATTAAAACCTTAGGCTAAGGATTTAGGGTTCTCCTATCTTCTCTGACCTATGAACCAGTAGTTGCTCCCAGACAACTTATACATACTCACACAGTGTGTGTGTGTGTGTGTGTGTGTGTGTGTGTGTATTCATGAGCTAGGAAAAGGGATGTTATTTATATGCTAAGAGTTTCAAGGGTGGCAGCAATATTTTTCTGAGAAAGCCTAATGCTCTAGTTCCAAGGGTGCTTACAGTGGGAGTAGGGACTGTAGAACTGAGAAAGATTTTCTGTGAAAGACTTTTGTTATGGCTGGATCTAAGGGCTGGATCTAAGAGAGGATGGGTGCTGTCTTCACTGCTACAGGCCCAGGCCACTTGGTAAGAAGTAATGATGGGGGGATTCAGGCCTGGGAAGTCTGCATCATTAGAAGACCCCCAATAAAAGCAACATGATGGATAAGGACAGCACTTGGAAAACTTCTAGATAGTGGGATAGGACATGGTCCATTGTTTAAAAATTGTATATAGAAAACCATGTTACATCAGCAATGAAGTATGATTCACAAGCAACATGTGAATGGTGTTTAGGACTGTCATCAGGTAAAGGCTGAAGCATTTAAACTAACATGAGTTGGAATTTTCAAAATCTTTAATGTGCAGAGAGTAATTTAGCTTAAGGAGTAGGCAATTCCTGTAAGAGATAGAAAATAATATTGTTCAACCCAACCTTTATTTTTTCTTCTTTTCATTGTTAGTTCATTGTTACCTATATTTAGTTGTGATACTAGATGCATTTTATGCTTATTCTATATATCTTGTATATAGGTGTATAGATATACCTTGAACTCACTCACAGCTAATGAGAGGCAAGAGGTCCCACTTGGACTACAACAGCTGGATTCCTTTGAACTTTGCTCTCATGATCCAGGAATGCTGAGCTCCGTTCCATTGTCTGTCCCCTATGTGACTATTGTGGGATGGAGTATGGAAGATAGCACATCACAAAAACTACCTACATCATACTCTGCTTTACACAGCATGAGGGTACCCTGTGGAAGGCGGCTTACCCATGCATTCATTTGTTCAGTCAGAGATTGTGGCCCTGGTGCCTGGCACAGACAGTCAGTGGCCTGATAGGAAACTTACTAGGCAACTCGCCCTTCCATCAGGGAGTAGCAGGGATTGGTGGTCATGTCAGGCAAAACCTGAGGTAGGGAGCTATCTTGGAGCTGGTGAGTTCGAGCTAGTTAAGTCCGGGCAGGAACGGCAAAATGGCCAACGTCAGGAAGGTCAAGTGAACAGAAGGACTTGGTGCAGGGATGGGGTTACTGTCAGAGGCTAAAGCTCAGGTCAGGCTGAGGTGGCAGACCAGACATGGCCTGGGCAGAGAGCCCTTCTGGGTTAGGATGGACACAGAACAGCCCAGCCAACCCACCTGGACAGCTCCCAGATGCAGGTCCCTGGACAGTTTTCTTCTGCAGCACTCTATCCTCCTCCTGCTTCTGCTTGTTAAAGAGGCTTTATAGTAGACTTCTTGTCTGTATAAGACAAGGGCTAGTAATTACTCTCATTGCTCTTAAGCTACACCCTAGAACAGAGGCCACCTCTTCTGGCCTGATAGGGAATTCTCCAGTTTGTTCGCTCATTTGTTAACTCATTTATTCATTTATATTCAGCAAAATTATTAAATCCCACTATGTGCCAGACCCCCTCCTGGCTGCAAAAGATATAACAATGAATGAAACATAGCCTTCGAACAGGAGCTGGCAGTTATTGGGGAAGGTAGACACTTAACAATGAATAAAAATTAACATGACGAAGGCAGTGGTAGAAATGTACATAGTACGTTATGGAAGCACATGGGATCCTGAAAGAGTCATGGATGGCCTTCTGGAGAGAGTGATGTCTGCATGGTGTGTCTTGAACAAAGAGAGGAGTTATCCAGAGAAAGGAAGGGGAAGCAGCGGAGGGAGGGCTAACGCAAGGACATTGCAGGCAGGGGAGCCAGCCTAAGCGCAGTGGCCAAAAGGCGAAAACAGTATGGAGTGAAAGGATTTTCAGAGCAAGACTTATGAGATCCAGAGGGTTAAGGGAGCTCATTTTGGCAGCAGGAAAGCTCTGTTTTTATCATTAGTGGTGTGTTCATCATCTTTCTTGGATCATGCTTAGCCTGAGACCAGGACACCAACATCTCACTGAGAACATGCCCAAGTATTTTACACTCCAGATGAGTTGATGAGACAAACTGAGTGTGCATGGGTGGCCCTCATTTGCCCCAGCATTGAAAATGAATAGAAGCTACTCAAGTACATCTGGGAGCAATTCCTATTAATGGTATCTACTGACTGCTATTACCATTGCCAGGCTCCTGGAAGCCCCAATGCCCTGTTCTTAGCCTGACAAGGAAGGAATAGAATTTCCCCTAGACTATGGAGGGTAGATAGGGTTTTTGACTGGAGGTGAGAAAAGACAAGCTCATTAGGGAAAATATATGGGCTAAGCAAAAATAGTTGTGGGATGGAGTATGGAAGATACCATATAAAGATAGTGAGGAGTTTATTTGGCTGGAGTAGAAGGGAGGCTTATCCACTGTTTCAGGAATAGAGAAAACCAGAAGGGTGGGTTGGGACAGATCGCTTTGACCATAAGTGTGAGACAGCGTTGAAACCATTAATAAAATCCAGTTGCTTCTGCTGCCTAACACAGCATCTAATTTGTGGTACTATTATCGCTACTTGCGTTGTTTCTTTCCTTCTTACCCATCACACTGCCCCAGGATTATTTGTTTATTCATTAATTCATGCATCTATTTACTTACTTAGGCTTCTGTGAAGCACTATTTGATGTATATCAGAGAAGACTCTTGAAAGGGAGATAACTTGAATTGCTGTTCTGTCCACCCATTTTTCTATTTTTCTGAAAAAATAGCAGTTATCTTCTTTTTATAATCTATTCTTATGCAAAAGGTTATAAGAGGCCTTAATTTGTCTGTGTTTCTTAGCATTAGGAAAGGTCAAGTTTGGAACCATGGGCTAGGTAGAGCTGCAGGCCTTTTTTTGCATGTAGCTTCTCCCTTAGTCTCACCCCAACGCCCTGTCAGCTATCCAGACAGGCAGTACCATGTAGTGTCTAAATACAAGGACCCTGAAAGTAGATAATTTGGGGTCTGAATTCTCTTTTTGTCCCTTTTGGCTTTGTGACCTTGGATATCACTACCAGAGTATCAGTTTCCTAATCTAACCATATGAGGTCAATGTGAGACTTAAATGAAACAATATATGTTAAATGCTTAACTCATTTACTTAACTCATTTACTCAGCCTATAGTAAGTGCTCAGTAAACAGGGGCTAGCTATATTACCACAAATGGGCCTTTGAATACTACCCTAGAATAGAATCCAGAGAAACATTTGAGATTAAAGCAGAATGGCAATTAGAAATTGTAAACAAGGTCTGCTGTCTCCAATTTAAGCTTTCTCTAATCTATACCATCCCATAACCTCATCAGTGGTGAAATTCAATACTACTGTTAATGATATGGGGAAACATCCTCTGTCATATAGACCTCTATTGTAGAGCAAATGAGTATCTACTTGAGCAAAAAATTAGGTAATTAGCCCACTCCTCCAAATGAAAGAGGAAATATGAATAAACAGGAACTATTATAAAGATCCCAGAATAGACTTTCATTGAAAAGCTCCCAAATTACACTAGTGATTCCACAGTTGTCACAGTAGGAGATAGAAGAACACTTCAAAATCATTGTTTGGGTGTCCTTGGGTGGCTCAGTCGGCTAAGCAGCTGCCTTCAGCTCAGGTCATGATTTCAGGGTCCTGAGATTGAACCCTGCATTGGGCTCCCTGCTGCTCAGGGGAGTCTGCTTCTCCCTCCCTCTGTGCCCCTGCTCATGTGCTCACTCTCTCTCTCTCAAATAAATAAATAAAGTCTTTTAAAAAAATCATTGTTAATCAGAGATAAGGTATATTTTCTGGTGTTTCCTTCTATGGCTTCTCTCTGTGTCTCCCTCTCTCTCTTTTATATCCACCTATCTATCTGTCTACCTATTTTTAAAAAAGATTAAATAAATACATACATACATTAATTAATTAATTTTAGCAAGAGAAAGAGAGTGTGAGTGTCAGCTCCATTGAGTGGGACCCTGATATTGGGCTTTATTCCAGGACCCTGTGATCATGAACTGAGCTGAAACTGAGAATCAGACGCTCAATCAGCTGAGCTGCTCAGGTGTCCCTCATGTGTCTACCTGTTTATCTGCTCAGTCCCAAGTCCTGAACAAGAACAACACATCCTAAAGCTGAGTCTGGCCTACTTTTGAGAAGTGGGGCATCATCCTTGATGGAAATGCCTGCTCCTTTCCCTGATCCTGGAACTCAGGTTACCATCCCTCACTTAGCATTGACTGCCTGGCCTGGTGGGTTTCCCTCAAGACATTCATGTCTTCACAACTAGATTCTAAGCTCTCTAGCAGTAGCTCTCTACCTACTTTTTTGATCTCACCAGCACTGCCTAGCCCAATGTCTTGCATATGCTGGGGCTCCCTACCTGGAAGTTTGGCTTAGATAAGGGCAATTGGTCATCCTTGCCACAGAGACAGGACTAAGGCATCTCAAGGCAGAACCAGCTGCCCTTGGAGGAACTCTTCCTCACTGGAACAGAAGTGTTTATCCCACCTGTGCAGGGAGAACTGTTCTGTCCAGTGAGGAATGTGCTCTAGCAATCTCCTCTTTATCCATCTTTGCTTATCCTAAGAAGCAAGGAGATACATTATTTCTAACAAGGTACAATGACAGATAAAATTCCTCATGTGCCCCTTTCTTCTTCAAGATATTAATTTCCCCCCATTTTTATTGAGAAGGAATTGATATACTTCACTGTATAAGTTTAAGGTGTACAAGATTATGGCTTAATTTACATAGATTGTGAAATGGTTATCACAGTAGGTTTAATTAGCATCCCTCATCTCATTTGGATACAATAAAAAGAAAAAAACTATCTCATCGTAATGAAAACTCAAGATTTACTCTTTTAACACTTTTCCAGTGTATTATACAGCGATGTTAGCTATAGTCATCATATTGCCCATTACATCTCTAGTACTTATTTATTGTATCACTGGAAGTTTGTACCTTTTGACCACCTTTCTCCAATTCCCCATCCTCCAGGATGTTCCCATTTTAACTGGTGAAAAAGCCCCTGTTAAATTCAGGCAAATGAGATGGAGGGATAATTATGGGACTTGAAAGTATCAGCAGTGTTTGCTTTCGGGGGTGGCAGTGTGTGGATGTAATGTGGGAGAGATAGCTACACAGGGTAGTCAGGGAAGGAGGATCTTTCCGCAGTTTCTGAATTGACACCTGTGAGTAACCAATTTCTCTGACAAACTACCCAGAGGGATTTCCCTTTTGAGTCATGTTTTGGCTTTTTTTATGGCATTCTCATCCTTGGCAGTTAATGTTTCTTGACCTTTTGCTCGCTAGGTAAAGGATTGAATGGGAAGTATGAGGTGTAATCTTTTTAGTAACTGTGATTATTTTTTCTGTCCTGGAATATTAAAGAAAGACCCACTCTTTGTTTCCCATTTAATCCCCTTCCTTAGCCAGCCATCTTCAGCTTTTGGCTGCCATGTCCTTTCTGGGATTATGATACTTCCTGGCACAGGTCGAAGAGCACTTGATTAGGTCTAAGATAGCAGCTGGCAAAGCACCCTGAGCATAGTCAGTTTATTTTAGAGTTTGAGTTATTTTGTTACCTACTCTGAGTTCTGTCTTCTGGAGGGAGTTCATGATCTCTGTTGGCTGAGGTGACATTTCCCTGCCCTTTCCTTCACTCCAGGCCCTTCTTTCTGTCATTCATAACTCTGATGCCAGAGTGACCTACTTGTGTTGGGATTTTTATTCCTGCACACTTCACAGTGACATCTTTTATTTTGATTGATAGAGTCATCTGTCTTTAAAGAATTTCTCTGCTATTCCTGCTTCTCCTGTGGAATGTAATTCTCCAGACTACCTCCTATCTTCTCTCCATGTAGTTTTCTCATAAAGCCTCTTTCCTGACCCTTTGCATTTTCCTGACTGCTGACCATATTTCTACCTTACTACTTGATCCTTCTCTTCCCTCCTCTTTCAGTGAGAACCAGTGCTACTGCCATTCTGAATTATTTGAGGTTCTCTGGAACTGCTATACACTTGCATGACTCTAAACAGGTTGTCTGTCTGCCTGGAATTTCTTTTAGGTCCCTTTCTTGTTTCTTTCTTTCTGCAGATGTGACTTCCCTTACCTGATTTACTAGCGAAATGCCCATCTCTGAATTCCTATGCAACCTACACCACTTAAATGGCTATCTCCTCTGAGCTTTTTTTTTTTTTTTTTCTTTGACCCCCTCCTTATTTCATATTATTTCCTTAACCCTTAGTCCCTGGTAGAATATATCTTTACTAGCACTTATCCCAGGATATTTTAATAATTAATGTGCCTGTCTGCTTATAGAGCAAAGATTTGCTTTCTTCAACTCTGCACCAAGAAATCTGGTCTCTTAAAGTCCTGGGATAAATAAATGAATGAATTAAGGGGGCACACCAGTGAAATCTGACTGTCTTGGTGGCTTCTTAGTGATGGAGTAAGAATTATAAGGGAGAAGGAAGCCTTGAGTCCTGGATCAAATCCCATTAATTCCATGTGAGTTTTTCTCTAGGGCTAGAAGAAGACGACTCTGGCTCTCCAGAGGCAGAGAGTTTGGTGGAATGGTTTAGTTGAAAACACATTGGACAAAGTAACAAGTTGGTCAAAATTGACCACATGAACAAAAAATCCTGAAAATTTCAGTTTATTGGAATTTCATGTATTGACAAATTTTTGTGCATCATGTAGATAATATTGCAATATTATATACATTTTTAAATATTGTTTTCCATAGTCATGAATTTCCAAGGGTATATACATCAGTTTTGTGAACTTTGGAATTCTTATAACTTTGTATTTCAGGTTTAAAATTTTTCTTGGGTGCAGAAAAATTATCATATGATTCAGTATTCTTTTGCTCTGTTTTTGTTAAAAAATTAAATTTTTAAAAAGATTTTATTTATTTATTTGACAGAGAAAGATCACAAGTAGGCAGAGAGGCAGGCAGAGAGAGAGAGAGAGAAGCAGGCTCCCCACTGAACAAAAAGCCTGATGCATGGCTTGATCTCAGGACCCTGAGATCTTGACTTGAGCTGAAGGCAGTGGCTTAACCCACTGAGCCACCCAGGTGCCCCTAAAAAAATTAAATTTGAGCCATAGACAAGAGTTACATAATTAAAACATTTCTGAATAAATAGAGACATATTTGAAAAAGACTTAAAAGTTTTTAATGTTCAAGTGTGAAGAAATGAATAAAGTGCTAAAATTGGATTGTAAAGACAAAGGTCTAACTGGGCCTTCTTCCTCTTATTCCTGAGGTGGATCTTGTAATATTATCCTGTGGAAACCAAGGGCTTGGGGCAACCTAGTTTAAAAACCAGTGACCAAGCATTTTGCATTTGAATTTTGTGGATACAGACACTATCCAAAGAAGGCAAGTGAGCCACAGCTCAAATTTAGATTTTCTTTCTTCTAGAAGAATGAAATCTGCCTGGACTCCAGACATCTTTTCTGAGAGGGAAAATGTATATTTACTGCACTGAGTAGAAATAGAGTGGAATTATGTCTATCCAGAGAATGTTCCTCAGGCCCATATAAAACTTGAAGAAGTGGTCACTCTGCATGCCATCTTGGAGGCAGGAAAGTGCTCCAGTCATTGATAAAGTACATCCTTGGGAGTTCACACACATGACTTTTGTTTTCAGATGTATTTTTAGCCCAGTTCTGTAAAGCCGTATAAATCATGTCATGTGTCTAGGCCTTAGTCTTTTCATTCAAAAATAAATGGCTGGAAGTTGTCGTTTCTGGGGTCTCCTCTGGGTTTGGTGTTCTGTAATGATAGGGGACGTGAGACACCTTCTTTGGCTGAATGCTCTCTTTATAAAGGGTCCTGTCCCATTTCCCTAGCACAGGACAGAGGAATACATAATGAAATTATCTCGTTCAGATTCTCTTACCTGGAGATGTGAAAATTCACTTTGTTATAAAGAAAATTAGAAAAGCTTATTTGTAAAAGGAAGCATAGGTTTCATCTTTTCATCTTAGGCTTGCTGTGGAATTCTCTGGAACCTGAATAGTGCTTCCATTCATTCAGTGTTTATCATGAGTGGATAATTTTGCCAGGGACTAGAGTTAAAGAGAATAAAACTTGATCTCTGACATTCTTGTGGGAGAGAGATTCTTAAAAACAAATGTAATCTGTAGAGCCAGGATAGAACATTCATAGGACAGTGATAAAAATAACCAAGTGCTTTACATGCTTGCTTTCTTCAAGTCCTCTCAACTATTATATCCATTTAAAAGATGGGATAGTTAAGGAAACGAAGGCTCACAGAGACTTTTCTAAAGGCATTACCACTATTAAGAATGGATTAGATGGGCTAGACTTTAGGTATTGGGATTCTAGTAAGGGAATTATTGCAAAGGTCTAGGTAGGTGATAGTGTGGGTTTGAATTCAGCAGATGCTGTGGGCATAATAGGATAAACCTCAATATGCTGCCTTGCTTATACTAGTAGAAGGTTCCTTCTACTATCTTCTTCCACATAAATCATTATGTTGATACAGACTTTTATTTATTGGATGAAGAATGGATGCTTAACATTTGCAACACGGATGAACCTAGAAGCTAAGTGAAATAGGCCAGACAAAGAAGGACACAAACTACATGATGCTACATATAAGAGAAATCTAAAATAGTCAAACTGGGAGAAGTAAAGGATAGAGTGGTGGTTGCTGGGGAGTTAGGGAAGGGAGCAATGGGAGATACCAGTCAAAGGTGCAAAGTTTCAGTTATACAAAATTAATGTCCACAGATACTTACAGTATGGTGCCTATAATTAGTAATACTGAATTTTATATTTAAAATTTTGCTTAGAGAGTAGATTATATGTTAATTATTCTTATCACACACACAACTAAGTAAAGAGAGCAAGAGGACACTTTTGGAAGTTATGAGTATGTTTATGTCATAGATTGTGATAATTTCATGAATGGATGCTTATTTCCAAACTCATCAAGTTGCATACACTACCTATGTACAGGTTTTTATAGGTCAATAGTATCTTAATAAAATGGTTTAAAAAATAGTGAGTACTTAACTTAAGAACAGTCCAACTACAGACTTGAATAAAAGCCAGTGGGGTAGTCTGGCAAAAAAAGCCATGACCTGTGGTGTGGTTGAACAATCAGATCTTGTGACTTAAGCTATTATTTATACTTGAAAAATAGAGAAAGAATTAAATAGTCAGAAGCCAGAGTGGAAGTGAGTGGACATAGAGTAAAGCAGAGTCACTATGTAGGGAACCTCAAGTTCCTAAGCAAGTTCTGATCACTTCAAGCCCGAGTGTGTGGCCTAATCTCCGTGTTCAAGATTCTTATCATCTTTTATTCCTACATGTTATCCCTCAAGTCTTCTTTGCCTAAAATAAGCCAAATTATATTCTGTTCCTTGCAACCAAAACAGCTAATCTAATATTGGGGTTGAGAGTAGGAACCAAATTTGGAAAATTTTCCTGAGGAATAAAGCTGATGAGATTTGATGACCAGTTTTTATCATTATTGATTATTTTCAAAAGCTGGAACTAGTGGAAGAGAGAAGGCCTCTACAGTTTGCAACAAACCTCATAAAACCAAATCTGACACATGTAGTTTCAAACCAGTCAGAGTCTGAATTTCTAGCAAAATGAAGGAGGCAATATACTAAAGAAATACCAGAGAATATAACAAGAAACAGCATAAAATGCGAAATGCACCACAAGAAATTAAAAGAACTAGTATGGTTTGGAGAAACCACAATTGAACTCTGCAGGAGCTGCCTTTGTTTCTCTGCCTTAACGTGTATTTGCTACTGCAGATTAATAGCCTCCATTTGGGAAAGAAATAGCCCTGGATCATTGTTCCATTTTAGGAACCACAGGTGTTGTTGTACACATTCTGTTTATAACCTTAGGGGTGAATGAGAAACAAAACCTAACCAAAAAAAAAAAAAAAACCAGGATCAGCTTTGCCAACATTCCCTTCCTGATCATTCCTACACACTCAGACACACAACAGTATGCTAATAAGCACAAAGTTTCACTGTCTTTGTGGAATGCTGACTTTATGTTAAGCATGAGGACATGATTGTGTGTCTGCATGAGTATGCGAAAAAGAATTAAAAAATTAATGTGACTAATCTACTCATGTCTTGCATATTAAGTAACTTTCAGAATTCACTTCATGGAAGGGGCCACTAGTTTTGAAGAATGTAGATTAATAAGCCTCCTTGCTTAAAAAATGAGCTTCAATATTTGTGCGAATCATAGAGTCAAAAGAAAAAATCGATAGACTATCGACTACTGGGGATGATCACATTCATTTTGCCCTTTGTGGTTGGTGAAATCCATGCTGCAATTACAGAGACAGGCTGGCAGCAAAGAGCCTCAGTCGGGCTTTCAGCTCCACATTAATCCAAAACTCCCCATTTTAATGCAGATATAGATTGCTTTGAGTCAATAGCTGACTGCTTGAATTGTGAAGTAGCAGTTCTGCTGGGCTCTGGCAGGCCAGAGCTTACAGTATTTGGGAATTTCAAAGCTTTACTGTGTGAACCAGTGTGACTAAGGCTTGAGGGGAGGTGTAGTTGTGCTGATGTTGTTGAAAAGATCGGTCTTTGGATCTAAAACACGGATTATAGCAAATTCAAGGTGGGCGGGTCATAGAATCATAGGATTGTAGAGCTGGGAAGGACCTCAGAGGTCGCCTGGTCCAGCTCTTTCCTTACAGATGAGGAAATTGAGGTCCTTAGAGGTTAACTAACTTGCATGTGGTTACACAGCTAGTCAGCCTCAGAGGATCCTGTGGTAGGAAAAGAGACGCATCCTCCTGGGCTTTCCACTACTCTACATAGGCTATGAAAAAAAAATCAAAATTTGTTTTATTTACTACACCACACGCTTTTGTGCATGCAATAGATGCTTCATTGAATAGGTTTCACTTAATCCATTATTAACATTCAACAATACATTAAATAAGGTGGGTGAGGAAATCCTTATCACCGTGAGTATGTATGCAGCTAAGCCAACATACAAAATAATCTGTAATATGTTACAACTGAGGAAAAGGTGAGATACCACGTTTGAAGCATTAAATGGGCAAAATCTTTTAAAAGGTGCTTTGTACATGGTACAGCACTATACTCATGTTAGAGTAAAACGCTATTTTAAGGAGACATTCGGGGGCAAATTTCTGTTTCATCAGTACCATTACTTATATCAAACTAGACTGTGAATGTGTTAAGAGAGAGACACAGTATCTTTCATCTCTCTATCATTAACAAATAGCATAGCACTTGGTATTTGCCGAATGTTGAATACTGTATAGCTAAATTCGTATAATAAACCCTTGCATTCAGAGTGTGATCTGTGATCCAGTAGCACTGACTTTGCCTGGAAATTTTTTTAGAAATACAGAATATAGGGTCCCATGCCTGACCTACAGAAGCAGAACCTGAATTTTAACAAGATCTCCAGGTGGTTAGCAGGTTCATGAAAGTTTGAGATACCTTGCAATAAGCTATGTTGTACCAAGTTTTTTATTGTTCAAACCTTATTACAAGAAGTTTAGGTAGGTATAAAGTCTGCATATGAAATGAAAATTGTGAGTGGTCAAAATGCTATCCCTAAATGAATATCCCTAAAATCATCCACTCACAGTGAAGGACTGTGTGTGTGTGTGTGTGTGTGTGTGTGTATGTGTTGTCCTTTAGTTAACTAATGGAAGAGTGGGTTAACATTTCCCATCTAATTCCTGATAGCATATATTTTCAAGTAGAATGGCACCATTTAAATAATGATTTTTCTCTCTTCCTAATTGATATAATTTGAGTTAAATGCACTAATGGTAAGACCCACTGTCCCTGGAAAATATCTCTAAAAGTACATTGATCTGCTTCTTAGTATTATGACCTGAATACTTTCGCCCAGTTAACCAAGCTCAGTTACAGTAACTAGTCACATTGAAATCCAAGGATTTCACCCAGTTATGCTGTATTTCACTGAACATTGTTGTATATACATCTTTCAAGTGGAATTTTGAAACAGGGTGATGGGACATGAATCATCACTCTCTCACAGCACCTTTAATACCAATGGGCTTTGTGGGTTATTTATGGCCTGAGTAGCTGCCTGGATGCCACACGCATCTCAACAGTGGCAGAGAATGGTCTTGGAGAAGGAAGCTCTGACTCTGAATCCTGCTCCTTTCTTAAGCATCTACAGTAGCTGAGCTGATGCCTGAGTGACTGGACTTGTGCTCCAGCAAACAGCTTTGTCATAGGTTTTTCTGTCTTCTTTCATGATCCCACAACAGAAAATCCAAGTTGAGCTGAGGCTGAAAAAGGGCCTCATAGGGTGAGAGGATTCCCCTGCCATGTTTCTGTCCTGTATCATCTTCTACTCTGTTTGTGCTGGCTTTGTGACCTGTACTGAAATACTTTGAGAAGGCAGGTGTATGGTTGATCAAATGGGGGTCACCCGTCTCAACAATGGGATGGTTAGATTTCAGCCACTTAAAAGGGATATCCTAGCAGCAATCAGCTTACTTTTACTAGCTTTCAAATAAACTCCAGGACTCTCTGGGCTTCCATGGAGAGAAGTGAGTTTGCCCTGCAGAGAAAGCACTGGAAGGATTGATCAGGAATAAAAGTTCTCCAAGGGCATGTCTGATCTCTGTGGCTGCTGCCCCTGTGTTTTATTCCTGTTCTTGTCTTCCATCTCTGTCCTGCTCTCTGAGTGCCTTTTTATTTTTCAGGCTCAATCATTTTGTAAAGTCTCCCTCTTGTCTTCCCTTCTCATGTCTGCTTCTTTAATTCTCTAATAAAAGATTTATGCAGTCTGAACTGAGCATGCCCAGTAGTGGAAAGCAGGTTGTGTTTGTAAGTGGATAGCTATAGCAGTATCTCTTTATGGTGTTTCTTTTGTTTACATGAGAATAATTCCACCAGATCAGCTGGAAACAGATCAGCTGGAAATCAGCTGGAAACCTCTTGCTTTATGACAGAAGAGATCAGTTCAAACTGAACACTTTACTGGAACATACTGCTGGGCAGCCTAGCTTGGCTTCGCAAAAAGCTGCTTTGGTTCCCGCTGGTGCTGACCAGTTCATCTCAACGACTTGCTTTTAGACACCAGCATACAGCCTGAAAAAAAGATCTGGATGGGAGTTAGCCTACATTTTGCTGGCTTTTAGCCAACCATGACTGTGGGAGTAGATAGCCTGCTTTAGGGAAATGATTTGCCCCAAGCAGAACTCAGACCTTTGTTTTTTTCTTTTTGATTGAAACAAAGGCAATTCTGCATAATAACATAGTCACAATCAACTTTTTTGGCTTTAGTTTCTATAAACAAGATCAGTATCAGTGCCATTATTTGCCTCTTTTTCCACGTACCATTCTTGTAAAATTATAATTAAAATTAAGCTATTTAAGATGGAGATGAGTCTGTTATTTAACTCCTCCAACCTCCCAATTTCCATGGAAATGGCTGAAGGAATCTCAGAATGATGGTGTGTGTGCAATACTAGCATTAAAAGTAAGGAAGAGGCTGGAAACTTTATGGAAGTTTTTTTTTTCCCCTCTCTCTTTTTTTTAAATTTATTTTTTATTTTCAGCATAACAGTATTCATTATTTTTGCCCATACCCAGTGCTCCATGCAATCCGTGCCCTCTATAATACCCACCACCTGGTATGCCGACCTCCCACCCCCCGCCCCTTCAAAACCCTCAGATTGTTTTTCAGAGTCCATAGTCTCTCATGGTTCACCTCCCCTTCCAATTTCCCTCAACTCCCTCCTCTCCTCTCCATCTCCCCATGTCCTCCATGATATTTGTTATGCTCCACAAATAAGTGAAGCCATATGATAATTGACTCTCTCTGCTTGACTTATTTCACTCAGCATAATCTCTTCCAGTCCCGTCCATGTTGCTACAAAAGTTGGGTATTCATCCTTTCTGATGGAGGCATAATACTCCATAGTGTATATGGACCACATTTTCCTTATCCATTCGTCCGTTGAAGGGCATCTTGGTTCTTTCCATAGTTTGGCGACCGTGACCATTGCTGCTATAAACATTGGGGTACAGATGGCCCTTCTTTTCACGACATCTGTATCCTTGGGGTAAATACCCAGGAGTGCAATTGCAGGGTCATAGGGAAGTTCTATTTTTAATTTCTTGAGGAATCTCCACACTGTTTTCCAAAGAGGCTTTACCAACCTGCATTCCCACCAACAGTGTAAGAGGGTTCCCCTTTCTCCACATCCCCTCCAACACGTGTTGTTTCCTGTCTTGTTAATTTTGGCCATCCTAAGTGGTGTAAGGTGATATCTCAATGTGGTTTTAATTTGAATCTCCCTGATGGCTAGTGATGATGAACATTTTTTCATGTGTCTGATAGCCATTTGTATGTCTTCATTGGAGAAGTGTCTGTTCATATCTTCTGCCCATTTTTTTGATATGATTATCTGTTTCATATGTGTTGAGTTTGAGGAGTTCTTTATAGATCCTGGATATCAACCTTTTGTCTGTACTGTCATTTGCAAGTATCTTCTTCCATTCCGTGGGTTGCCTCTTTGTTTTCTTGACTGTTTCCTTTGCTTTGCAGAAGCTTTTGATTTTGATGAAGTCCCAAAAGTTTATTTTCGTTTTTGTTTCCTTTACAATTCCATGCTCTTGGATCGGAAGAATAAACATTGTTAAAATGTCTATACTGCCTAGAGCAATCTATACTTTTAATGCCATTCTGATCAAAATTCCACCAGTATTCTTCAAAGAGCTGGAGCAAATAATCCAGAAATTTGTATGGAATCAGAAAAGACCCCTAATCGCTAAGGAAATGTTGAAAAACAAAAATAAAACTGGGGGCATCACGTTACCTGATTTCAAGCTTTATTACAAAGCTGTGGTCACCAAGACAGCATGGTACTGGCATAAAAACAGACACATAGACCAGTGGAACAGAGTAGAGAGCCCACATATGGACCCTCAACTCTATGGTCAATTAATCTTCGACAAAACAGGAAAAAATATACAGTGGAAAAAAGACAGTCTCTTCAATAAATGGTGCTGGGAAAACTGGGCAGCTATATATAGAAGAATGAAACTCAACCATTCTCTTACACCGTACACAAAGATAAACTCAAAATGGATAAAAGACCTCAAAGTGAGACAGGAATCCATCAGAATCCTAGAGGAGAACATAGGCAGTAATCTCTTCTATATCAGCCACAGCAACTTCTCTCAAGATATGTCTCCAAAGACAAAGGAAACAAAAGCGAAAATAAAGTTTTATGGAGTTTTTTAAAGCCATGTTGTTATTACTGGATTGATTAGAAAGATAATTAATCTTTGATTGGCCTGGGAAGCACCTGGAAGGAACTCTTTACTAGGTGCCCCTAGAACATGTATTTCAGAGTGGCAGGGCCTGCAAGTGAATGCAGGCCTTTAAGCAGTTGTTAGGGCTCTTGATCTTAAGAGCATCTTGGGAGAAAGCATGATGTTCTGGGGCTCAAACAGAGTGGAGTTCCTTTGGGCTGGACTGTGTACATTCAATCGCTTCTCGGCCTTTTGGCTAAGATCAAGTGGACTGTGTACATTCAGTTCTACTCGGCACTGCCACTATTGGTGGGAGGCAAGCAGTGGCACTTCTTGAGGGCTTGTATGAGGGTGGACATATCAGTAGAGAGTGGGAACCCTGTATTCACCACATTCAAATTTTCTCAACAACAGAGAGGAGACTGTTTAACCTAGTGGCAGAGTATACCTCTTTGTCTCCTTTCTATTAACAAGTGGACTGCAGCGCTAACAAAGTAAAATTGCAAGATATCTAAGGTTTTACCTCATTTCTTTATCTGGGCTTGAGACATGCACACAGAAACCAGCAGTGTCTCTGCTAGACTCCATTCCAACCCCCAAGACAAGCATATATTCTTACATTTTAAGAATGAATAAATTGAGGGAATTATTAAATACATGAAAAAACCTGGTAATAAATAGTTACTGAGCACTGTGTGCCAAGCCCTTGACATAAATTGCCTCTTTGAATATTCATGACAGTCCTAAAATCTGGGAATTATACATACAGTCACACTTTTTTTTTTTTTTTTTTTTTTTTTTAATTTTTATAAACATATATTTTTATAAACATATATTTTTATCCCCAGGTCTGTGAATCACCAGGTTTACACACTTCACAGCACTCACCAAATCACATACCCTCCCCAATGTCCATAATCCCACCCCCTTCTCCCCAACCCCCTCCCCCCGGCAACCCTCAGTTTGTTTTGTGAGATTAAGAGTCACTTATGGTTTGTCTCCCTCCCAATCCCATCTTGTTTCATTTATTCTTCTACCCACTTAAGCCTCCATGTTGCATCACCACTTCCTCATATCAGGGAGATCATATGATAGTTGTCTTTCTCTGCTTGACTTATTTCGCTAAGCATGATATGCTCTAGTTCCATCCACGTTGTTGCAAATGGCAAGATTTCATTTCTTTTGATGGCTGCATAGTATTCCATTGTGTATATATACCACATCTTCTTGATCCATTCATCTGTTGATGGACATCTAGGTTCTTTCCATAGTTTGGCTATTGTGGACATTGCTGCTATAAACATTCGGGTGCATGTGTCCCTTTGGATCACTACATTTGTATCTTTAGGGTAAATACCCAATAGTGCAATTGCTGGGTCATAGGGCAGTTCTATTTTCAACATTTTGAGGAACCTCCATGCTGTTTTCCAGAGTGGCTGCACCAGCTTGCATTCCCACCAACAGTGTAGGAGGGTTCCCCTTTCTCCGCATCCTCGCCAGCATCTGTCATTTCCTGACTTGTTGATTTTAGCCATTCTGACTGGTGTGAGGTGATATCGCATTGTGGTTTTGATTTGTATTTCCCTGATGCCGAGTGATATGGAGCACTTTTTCATGTGTCTGTTCGCCATCTGACATACAGTCACACTTTTAAGTAAGCAGAGTTCCTGTTGAGGTTAAAGAACTTACTTGAGTAAGTAGCAGAACAGAGACTTGAGCCCAATTTAAACTTCAAAACCAATAAATGATTGGGAACTGAGCAATCATTCCCTCAATAAACAGAGTTACAGAGAAAAAATAAGAGAAAACTTTGGAGAATTTCTATTTTGTATTATCGGTAAAATTTAGCAATGATATCTTCAAATTTTCAAAAGCAGTATTCAATCAGGGAGGATTACTTTAAAATAATAATAATAAAAAAGCATAAATGACCAAATGAAAATATAAAGGGAGATGTGAACAGTAGATTGGTTATAGTAAATATCAAAATACATAATCAGTGAAGATGAAGATAAACTCATGGAATTTTCCAAGAATTTGGTGAAAGGATACAATTAAATAGGAACAAAGAATAAATACATGAAGAATGAATCATGAAGTTTCTATATACATGTAGTAAGGATTCTAAAAAAGGGGAACAGAATAGAGGGAGGAAATGCAATGAAAAATAATGGAAGAATATGTATCTGTGTTGAAAAAGATGAGTGTTTGGATTAAGTGTGCTTCCCAAATACCAGGCAAAATTCATGAAGAGAACCCCTATAAGATATGTCCTGGATAAGTTTTTTTAATTTAGAAGAAACAAAATGTTTTTTTTAAGAACCTAGAAATTAAAAACAGGCTATCTAATAAGGAAAGTCTGGTATCAGGTTTTCTCGAAGAAGTGGAGCAATGTCTACTAAATTGTGAGTAAAGAAAATAATCCCAGAATTCTATGTCCAGCCATGCACTCATTCACATGTGAAAGCAATGGAAAGACATTTCAGACATTTCAATTTCTCAGACATATGGGGACCTTGCAATCTTTTTTGATAACCATCCCTTAAAGAACCACTTGAAATTAATGAGAGAAAAAAAAATCAAGATCTGAGGAGATGTGATATACAAAAATGTATCTTAATTAGTGAAATGCTAAAATTTGGCACTGTTCACAAAACTTTTATTCATGTTAATAAAAATGTGTGAAAATATCAGAAATAATTCTCTAAAACAGCACCATCCACTAGAACTTTCTGAGATAACTGTTCTCTGCACTGTTTGACAGGGTAGCTACTAACATATCTCATGGTTGAGCACTTAAAATGTAGCTACTGTGACTTGGGAACTGACTTTTTTTTTTTTTTTAAGATTTTATTTATTTGTCAGAGAGAGCGAGTGAGAGCGAGCACAGGCAGACAGAGTGGAAGGCAGAGTCAGACGGAGAAGCAGGCTCCCTGCGGAGCAAGGAGCCCGATGTGGGACTCGATGCCAGGACGCTGGGATCATGACCTGAGCCGAAGGCAGCTGCTTAACCAACTGAGCCACCCAGGCGTCCCAGGAACTGACTTTTTAATCACATTTCATTTTAGGTAATTTAAATTCAAATACCCACATGTGGCTAGTGGCTACCCTACTAGACAGCGTAGCTCTAAAAGCAGATCTATAATATAAAAATTAAAGATGACAAGTATGAGTGGAATAGATAGATCTGCCTACTGAAAGTAGCAATGGTAACTATCATTTATAGAGTTCTTTTTCTATATTAAGGTTTTCCTAAGAACTTTCTGTATATTCTACTGCAGCAGCTGCTCTACCAGGGATTGTATTTGTGTTTGTGTGAGAGTGCACATGTTAATTTTTGATTGTGGAGAAGTTTCCTGATTGTTGGAATAGGCAGGAGCAAAAATTGCCTTAAACTTCTTCTTCAGTGTTTGAGAAGGCTACAGAGCTGATATGGCCTTATTATCCCATGGAAGAAGGGTATAGCAAACTTTTGGTGGTTTAAGTACCCTAGCAATCAGTTTTATTTCTATCCCTATAGAAGAGAAGGTTTTTAAAATTTATATGGAAATACAAAATATCTACAATAGCCAAAACAAATGTGAAACAGAAGGATAAATTTTTAGAGCTTTAACTTCCCCATTTCAAAAATTATTACAAAGTATCAGTAATCAAGAGAGTATGGTACTGGGGTAAGGATAGATAAAGATCCATGGAACAGACTGTGAGTCTAGAAACAAATCTTTATATTTATAGTCAATTTTTAAATTTTTTTGAAAGTGCCAAGGTAATTCATTGGGGAAAGTATAGTCAAGTGCTGGGACAATGGAATACCTGTATATGAAAAGTTGAATTTAGACCCTTAGCTTATACCATACACAAAAATTAGGTCAAAATGGATCATAGACTTAAAAGTAAAAGCTGAAAATGAAATTTTTAGAAAAAATAGAATAAAATTTTTAAGAGGTGTAGGTAAATAAAGATTTTTAAAATATGACTCTAAAAACATTGCTGATGAGAGTAAATATTGATAAAGTAGGCCTTAGTGAATTAAAAGAATTTGCTTTCTAAAAGACACCTTTCAAAATGAAAAGGCAAGCAATAAACTTGGAAAAAATATTTATAACACACATATCTAATATAGGACTTGTATACAGAATTTACAAAGAACTCTTAGAACTCAATAATAAGAAGACAAAATACCCAAACAAAAAGGGGCAAAAGGGACTTAAAGGTCGGAAGATGGTGGGAGAAGAGGACCCTAGGCTTGCCCTGTCCCATGAATACAGCCAGATCACTATCAAATCATCCTGAATACCCCAGAAATTGACTGAAGACTGGCAGAACAACCTTCACAACTAAAGGTAGAGAAGAGACCACATGGAAGAAGGTAGGAAGTGTGGATATCTGGTTCAGGAGATAAATAAATTGTGGGGAGGGAGTTGCTGTTGTGGAGAAGGGTGAGAGACAAACTAGCACATGAGGGAGTGCACAGAGAAAAAAAATCTCCATTGCATTTGGCTTGAAAACAGAGAGGGGTAAAATTTTGTGAGTTCTGGCCACTAGTGGGGCTTAAAGCCTGAGTTTTAAAAGTCTGCAGGCTTGGCTGGGATAGAGCCCCAAGGCCATTGCACTGCTCTTGGAGAGAAGGCAGGCAAACAGTCCATGGCCACACAATGATGGAAACGGCAATCCAAAGAGCACCTGGAGCACACAGTGGGGAGGTTATTTGCTTATCTTGGAGCATGTCAAAGAGAAACAACATTCACAGAGAGACTCCTGTGGGAACAAAGGAACTGGTTAAAGCCAATTCCCTCTCCTGCCCCCAGCATAAGCACTGGGCTAAACACTGACACTCACTACACAACCTTTTTATATCAAGCCTTTCCCCTGACATTATCTAGTGGACTTACCCTTCCCAGTCTCACTTGCCTCAGTCCCAACATGGCGGCTCACTCTTTCCCCCAGAAGAGTACCCAAAATTCCTGACACAGGAATTTTGCAGAGCCTTGGTTTTGGTAGTGGTGGCAACATATCTCATTTTTCAGGCAGACCAGAGCACATCTAGTTAAAACAAGCACACTCAGGCCAGGGACCAAATACTGCCTATGACAAGCAAAGAGAGCTTCTTCAGATGACTGGCCTGAATGATAAAGTGGCCAGAACAAAACAAAGCACATGCAGCACAAACTGATGACACTCCTGGAAGCACCAGGTCCCAGGGAATAGGGGACACTACATAGCAGGGCTTTATAGGACCTCTCTTCCTAAGGCCATTACCCTTAAGAACAGGAGACATAGCTGACTTTCCTAATACAGAGAAACAGGCACACACACTTAGACAAAATAAGAAAACAGAGGAGGAATGTATCCCAAATGAAAAAAACAGGTGAAGGCCACGGACAGAGATCCAAGTTAAACAGATATAAGTAACATGCCTGGTGGAGTATTTAAAACAGTGATCATAAGGATACTAACTGGATTTGAGAAAAGAGTGGGAGACATGAATGAGGCCCTTAACACTGAGATAAGGAATAACATAGCAGAGATAAAGGGCTCAATAAATGAAATGAGAGACATGCTTAATGGAATGAAGAGCAGGCTGGAAGAAGTAGAGGAGTGAATTAATGACCTAGAAGACAGAGTAATGGAAAGTAATCAAGCTGGGCAAAAAAAAAGAAAAAAGAATTATGCAAAACAAGAATAGACTTAGGGAACTCAGTGACTCCATCAAATAATGTAACATCTGTATAGGAGTTATAAGAACCCCAAAAGAAGAAGATAGAGAAAAGCTGGAAAAGAATATATTTGAAGCAATAATTGCTGAAAACTTTCCTAAGCTAGGGAAAGAAGCAGATATCCAGATCCAGGAAGCACAGAGAACCCTCAACAAAATCAACAAAAGCAGATTCACACCAATACATATCATAATTAAATTGGCAAAATATAATAAAAAAATTTGAAGTAAGACAAAAAACAAAAACAATAACATACAAGGGAAAACCCATAAGGCTATCAGGGGATTTTTCAGCAGAAACTTTCTAAGCCAGGAGGGAGTGGCATGATCTATTCAAACTGCTGAATGGGAAAAAAAAATCTGCTAGGAATACTCTATACAGCAAGACTATCTTTCAGAATAGAAAGAGAGATAAAGAGTTTCCCAGACAAACAAACAAACAAACAAAAAATGGAGTTAGTGACCATTAACCAGCCCTGTAAGAAACATTAAAGGGGATTCCTTGAGTTAAAAACAAAGACCAAAAGTGACATTATGAAGGTAAGAAACACAAAAGCATTAACAGTGAATATTTCTTTAAAGAATCAGTCAAGTAACTCACAAAATAAAAGGATGTAAAATATTGTACCATATACCTAAAATGTGGGCAGGAGATGAGTAAGGAATGTTTTTAAACTTAAATGACCATCAATTCAATATCGACTGCTATATGTAGAGGAGATTATATACAAACCTAATGGTAACCATATATTAAAAAACCACTAATAAAATGCACATAGATATGCAAAAAATAAAGAGAAAGAAATCCAAATATATCACTAAAGTTAATCACCAAACCATGAAAGAGAAAAAGACTAAGAAAGGATCACAGAAAATCTTCAGAAATAACTACAACACTTAATAATAAAATGGCAATAAATACATATCTCACAGTAATTGCTTTGAATGTAAATAGACTAAACCCTCCAATCAAAAGACATAAGGTGACAGGATGGATTAAAAAACAAAACCCATCTATCTGCTGCCTACAAGAGACTCATTTTAGACCTAAAAACACCTGAAGATTGAAAGTGAGAGGATGCAAACTGAATTAAAAAAAGAGTAGCAATACATATATCAGACAAATAGACTTGCTTTGAGAGAAAAAGGAAGAAGGGGAGAGAGAGAGAAGGGGGAAGGTCAGAAAAGGGTGAGAGAGAGAATCCCAGGCACACTTCATGCTCAGTGTGGAGCCTGATGTGGGGCTCAATTCCATGACCCTGAGATCATGACTTCAGCAGAAACCAAGAGTCGGATGCCCAACTTACTGAGCCACCTAGGCATTCCCAGATAAATAGACTTTAAAACAAAGATTGTAATGAGAGACAAAGAAGGGCACTATATAATAATGAAGAGGACGATCCAACAAGAAGATAAAACATGTAAAAATTTATGCATCCAACATAAAAGAATCCAAATACATAAAACAATGAATAACAAATATAAAGGAATTAATTGATAAAAATACAATAATAGTAGGGAATTTTAACACCCCACTTATATCAATGGACAGATCATCTAAACAGAAAATCAACAAGGAAACAATGGCCTTGAATGACATAATGGAACAGATGGATTTAAAAGTTTATATTTAGAATAGTCCATCCTAAAACAGCAGGATATACATTCTTTTAAGTGTACATAGAATATTCTCCAGAATAAATCCCATGTTGGTCCACAAAACAAACCTCAACAAATTCAAGAGGATATTTAATGCAATCTCTATCAAAATACCAACAAATTGAAACAAATGAAAATGAAAAAAAAAACCCCACAAGTCTGGCTAATGGTTTATCAATTTATTACTTTTCTCAAAAAACAAACTTCTGTTCATTGGTCTGTTCTATTGTTGTATTCACTTCTATATCATTTGTTTCTGCTCTAATCTTTATTATTTCCTTCCTTCTAGTGGTTTGAGGTTCTGCGTGTTCTTTTTCTAGCTCCTTTAGGTGTAAGGTTATGTTTACTTGAGATTTTTCTTGCTTCTTGAAGTAAGCCTGCATTGCTATAAACATCCATTTTAGAACCACTTTTGCTGCATTCCAAAGGTTTTAGAATGTTGTTGTGGGGTTGTTGGTTTTTGTTTTTTGTGTGTGTGTGGTTTTTTTTTTTAAATTTTCATTTGTTTCAATGTCCTTTTTTATTTCTTCTTTCATTTCCTGGTTGATCCATTCATTGTTTAATAGCATGTTATTTAACCTCCATGTATTTATAGTCTTCCCTTCTATAATGTTGCTGGTTATTTCTTCTCTCTCATTTGTGATATCATTTCAATAGATGCAGAAAAAGTATGTGACAAAGTAAAATATTCATTCATGATGAATGCCCTCAACACGGTAGGTTTAGAGAGAGCATACCTCAACATAAAAAAAGGCCATCTATAAAAAAATCCATAGCTAACATTGTCCTCATGGATGAAAAACCCAGATCAGAAATGAGAGAAGGAGGGGCACTCTCACCACTTTTTTGTAACACAGTACTGGAAATCCTAACCACAGCAGTCAGTCAACAACAATAACAAAATAAAAGGCGTCCACATTGGTAAGAAGTTAAACTTTCATTGTTTGCAAATGACTTAATACTGTATAGAGAAAACCTGAAAAACTTCATCAAATAACGGCTAGAACTGGCAAAAAAAATTCAGTAAAGTCTTAGGATGCAAATCAATGTACAGAAATCTGTTGCATTTCTATATACCAATAATGAAGGAGCAGAAAGAGAAATTAAGAAGATAGTTCCATTTACAATTTCACCAAAAATAATGAGATACCTAGGAATAAACCTAACCAAAGAGGTGAAAGATCTGTACTCTGAAAACTGTAAAACACTGATGAATGAATTTGAAGATGACACAAAGAAATGGGAAGACATTCCATGCTTCTTGTTTGGAAGAAGAAATAATCAAAATGTCTATACTACCCAAAGCAAACTACATATTTAATGCACTCTCTATCAAAATACCAACAGCATTTTTCACAGAACTGGAACAATCCTAATATTTTATGGAACTACAAGAGATCCTAAATAGCCAAAGCAACCTTGATAAAGAAGCATAAAGCTAGAGGCCTCACAATTCTGGACTTCAAGTTCTATTACAAGCTGTAGTAATCAAAACACTAGTACTGGCACAAAAATAGACACACACATCAAAGGAACACAATAGATAACCCAGAAATAAATCCACAACTATTACTTCAATTAATCTTTTACTTCAATTAATCTTTGACAAAGGAGGGAAGACTATCCAATGGGAGAAAGGAGTCACTTCAACAAAAGGGGTTGGGAAAATTGGACAGCTAGATGCCAAAGGATGAAACTGGACCACTTTCTTACACCACACACAAAAATAGTAAGTGTATTACAGACCTAAATTAAAGACCTGAAACCAGAAAAATTCTAGAAGAGAATGCAAGCAACAACTTATTTGACATTGGCCATAGCAACTTCTTCTTATATATGTCTCTGAAGGCAAGGAAAACAAAAGCAAAAATAAACCCCTGGGACTACATCAAAATAAAAAGCTTCTGCACAGTGAGGGAAATAATCAAGTACTAAAAGGCAACCTGCAAAATGGGAAAAGATATTTGCAAATTACATATGCAATAAAGGGTCAGTATACAAAATATATAAAGAACTTATAAAACTCAGCATCCATAAACAAATAACCCAATTAAAAAATGGGCAGAAAACATAAACAAACATTTCTCCAAAGAAGACATACAGATGGCCAACAGACGCGTGAAAAGATGTTCATCGTCACTTACCAAGAGGGAAATGAAAATCAAAACTACAGTGAAGGGAGTCTGGGTAGCTCAGGTGGTTGAGCATCTCACTCTTTATTTGGCTCAGGTCATGATCTCAGGGTCATGAGATCAAGCCCTGTGTCGGGCTCTGCATTCATGAGGGACTCTGCTTGAGATTCTCTCTCTCTTCCTATGCCCCTTCCTTTGCTTGCACTATCTCTCTCTCTTTCTCAAATAAATAAATATATCTTAAAAAAACTATAATGAGATGTCACCTCATGCCTGTGAAAATGGCTAAAATCAACAGCACAAGGAACAGCAGGTGTTGGCAAGGATATGGAGAAAGGGGAGCCCTCTTGCACTCTTAGTGGGAATGCAAACTAGTGCAGCCACTCTGGATAACAGTGTTTAGGTTCCTTAATAAAAAAGATAGTACTACCCTATGATTCAGCAATCATACATTGGGTATTTACCCATGAAATACGAAATCAGGCACTGGGTGGCTCAGTTGGTTAAGTGACTGGCTCTTGATTTTGGCTCAGGTCATGATCTCAGGGACATAAGATTGAGCCCCAACTTGGGCTCCATGCTCAGTGTGGAGTTTGCTTGAGATTCTCTCTCTCCTGCTCCCTTTGCCCTTCCCCCTGCTCACACACTCTCTCCATCTTCCTCTAAAATAAATAAATAAAATGTTCTTTTTTAGTAAGAGCGAAAAAAACTAATTCAAAAGGGTACATGCTGATGTTTATAGGAGCGTTATTTACAATTGCCAAGATACAGAAGATTATTGATTGATGAGTGGATAAGGAAGATGTGCCATGTATACACAATGGAATATCATTCAACCATAAAAATGAAATCTTGGCATTTGCAATGACATGAATGGATCTAGAGACTATAATAGTAAACAAAGTAAGTCAGGAAAAAATGAATAGGAAGTGATTTTACTCATGTAGAAATTAAGAAACAAAATAAATGAACAAATGGAAAAGAGAGATAAATCAAGAAACTGAGTCTTTTTTTTTTTAAAGATTTTATTTATTTATTTGTCAGAGAGAGAGCGAGCGAGAACGAGCACAGGCAGACAGAGTGGAAGGCAGAGTCAGAGGGAGAAGCAGGCTCCCTGCGGAGCAAGGAGCCCGATGTGGGACTCGATCAACTGAGCCACCCAGGCGTCCCAAGAAACTGAGTCTTAATTATAGAGAACAAACTGATTGATATTAGAGAGTAGGGGCATGGGCGGATGGGTTAAATAGGTGATGGGAATTAAGGAGTGCACTTGTCATGATGAGCACTGGGTGTTGTATGGAATATAGTTGAATCACTATATTGCACACCTTATATTAGGGTAATACTGTATGTGACCTTATTGGAATTAAAATAAAAAAACTTTTAAAAAATGGGCAAAAAGTAAGAACAGTCATTTTACAAAAGAAGATACATGAATGCCTAATATGCATATGAAAATATGTGCTTGTCATTACTTATTAGGGAAATGATTCATACATACTAGAATGGCTGTAATAAATAACAGAATAACAAATGTTAATGAAGATATGGAGAAATAGGAATCCTTATACACTGTTAATGGGGATGTAAAATGGTGCATACACCGTGATAGCACTTTGGCTTTTTCTTAAGTTAAACGTGCAAATACCATATGGTTCAACAACTCAACTCCTAGGTATATACTCAAGAGAAATGAAAACATGTGCACACAAAGATTTGCACACAAATATCCATAGCAGTATTATCAGATAAGAACCCAACATTGAAAACAACCTAAACATTGACCACCTGGTGAATCGATAAAATGATGCGGAATATCCATACAATGGAATACTACTTACCAATAAAAAAGAATAAACTAATAATAAATACTACATCATGGATGAAAATCAATACTATTATGGTAAGTGAAAGAAGCCAGACACAGGAAACCATGAATTAGATGTTTCTAGTTAGATGAAAGCCCATAATATGAAAATTTATAGACATAAAATAGGTTAGTGGTTACTTGAGTTTTGGGGGTAGGAATGCGCATTAGCTATAAAAAGGCTTGAAGGCTTTTTATTGGGGGGATGGAAATGTTTTTCTTTTATTTTTTTTTATTTTTTGTTAACACATAATGTATTATTAGTTCCAGGGGTACAGGTCTGTGAATCGCCAGGTTTACACACTTCACAACACTCACTGTAGCACATACCTTCCCCAATGTCCATAACCCCACCACCCTCTCCCCCCCCCCCCCGTAACTCTCAGTTTGTTTTGTGAGATTAAGAGTCTCTTATGGTTTGTCTCCCTCCCGATCCCATCTTGTTGCATTTTTTCCTTCTCTACCCCCCAATCCCCTCACTTTGCCTCTCAACTTCCTCATAACAGAGAGAGCATATAGATATTTGTCTTTCTCTGATTGACTTATTTCGCTCAGCATAATACCCTCTGGTTCCATCCATGTCATTGCAAATGGCAAGATTTCATTTCTTTTGATGGCTACATAGTATTCCATTGTATATAGATACCACATCTTCTTTATCCATTCATCCGTTGATGGACATCTAGGTTCTTTCCATAGTTCGGCTATTGTGGACATTGCTGCTATAAACATTTGGGTGCATGTGCCCCTTTGGATCACTACATTTGTATCTTTAGGGTAATTACCTAAGTCTAGGTAATTACCCTAAATATCTTTAGGGTAAATAGAGCGATTGCTGGGTCGTAGGGTAGCTCTATTTTCAACTTTTTGAGGAACCTCCATGCTGCTTTCCAGAGTGGCTGCATCAACTTGCATTCCCACCAACAGTGTAGGAGGGTTCCCCTTTCTCCGTGTCCTCACCAGCATCTGTCATTTCCTGACTCGTTAATTTTAGCCGTCTGACTGGCATGAGGTGGTATCTCATTGTGGTTTTGATTTGTATTTTCCAGATGCTGAGTGATATGGAGTACTTTTTTATGTGTCTGTTGGCCATCTGGATGTCTTCTTTGTAGAAATGTCTGTACATGTCATCTGCCTATTTCTTGATTGGATTACTTGTTCTTTGGGTGTTGAGTTTGGTAAGTTCTTTATAGATTTTGGATACTAGCCCTTTATCTGATATGTTGTTTGCAAATATCTTCTCCCATTCTGTCAGTTGTCTTTTGGTTTTGCTGACTGTTTCTTTTGATGTGCAAAAGCTTTTGATCTTGATGAAGTCCCAATAGTTTATTTTTACCCTTGCTTCCCTTGCCTTTGGTGATGTTTCTAGGAAGAAGTTGCTGCGGCTGAGGTTGAAGAAGTTGCTGCCTGTGTTTTCCTCAAGGATTTTGATGGATTCCTTTCTCACATTGAGGTCTTTCATCCATTTTGAGTCTGTTTTCATATGTGGTATAAGGAAATGCTCCAGTTTCATTTTTCTGCATGTGGCTGTCCAATTGTCCCAACACCGTTTGTTGTGATAATTGTTGAAGAGACTGTCTTTTTTCCCATTGGACATTCTTTCCTCCTTTGTCAAAGATTAGTTGACTATGGAGTTGAGGATGTATTTCTGCACTCTCTATTCTGTTCCATTGATCTGTGTGTCTCTTTTTGTGCCAGTACCATACCGTCCAGATGATGATAGCTTCATAATAGAGCTTGGACTCTGGAATTGTGATGCCACCAACTTTGGCTTTCTTTTTCAACATTCCTCTGGCTATTCAAGGTCTTTTCTGGCTCCATATAAATTTTAGAATTATTTGTTCCATTTCTTTGAAAAAAATGGATGGGATTTTAATAGGGATTGATTAAACGTGTAGATTGCTTTAGGTAGCATAGACATTTTCATAATATTTGCTCTTCCAGTCCATGAACATGGAACATTTTTCCATTTCTTTGTGTCTTCCTCAATTTCTTTTGTGAGTTCTTTATAGTTTTCTGAGTACAGATTCTTTGTCTCTTTCGTTAGGTTTATTCCTAGGTATCTTATGGTTTGGGGTACAATTGTAAATGGGATTGACTCCTTTATTTTTCTTTCTTCTGTCTTGTTGTTGGTGTATAGAAATGCAACTGATTTCTGTGCATTGATTTTATATCCTGACACTTCACTGAATGCCTATACAAGTTCTAGCAGATTTGGAGTAGAGTCTTTTGGGTTTTCCACATATAGTATCATATCATCTGCAAAGAGTGAGAGTTTGACTTCTTTGCTGTTTGGATGCCTTTTATTTCTTTTTGTGGTCTGATTGGTGAGGCTAGGACTTCTAGTACTATGCTAAATAGCAGTGGTGGTAATGGACATCCCTGCTGCGCTCCTGACCTTACTGGAAAAGCTCTCAGTTTTTCTCCATTGAGAATGATATTCGTGGTGGGTTTTTCATAGATGGCTTTGAAGATATTGAGGTATGTACCCTCTATCCCTACACTTTGAAGAGTTTTGATCAAGAAAGGATGCTGTACTTTATCAAAGGCTTTTCCAGCATCTATTGAGAATATCATATGGTTCTTGTTCTAGGAGCCTACGTACAGAGACTCTGATTTAAAATAACCTTACTACTTGATAAAATCTTACTAACTAAATGCATCCCAAACCTTAAAAGTGATAAAATGATGGTAAAATTCACAAGTCAGTTTTGAATCCATGTAAAATTAAGAATCAAGACTAAACAGCTGTGAAAGTTATGATGACTGAACAGGATATCAATATAAACCACGGACAGTGTAAAATTATAATGAACACAAATCAGAGAGTTGGGCAGATGGGGAAAATTAGGTTATTTTCTCACCTTTCACAGCAAGAAGTTGGTAATTACTGTGTAAAATTGAAATGTGATAAAAAAATCCCCAAATCCTCAAATCGATGGCTCTAGACCCTTAACCTGAGGAAGGGTTTTTAGAAGGTAATATGGAAACATTATCCAAAGTCCAGCAATTTCATTTCAAGTAATTTTTCTTTGACTAAAATCAAGCATAATTTATCCATATATTTAGCTATCTGTCTATATATTAGTAGTAATAATTTTCACCCAAGGTAAATAGATATTTCTTGGTGGTAAGACTTTGGGAGATTTTTAAAATTTAAAATGTTTTTCAATACGGCTGGATTTTTTTTGAAAAATGAAAAGCAGTCATCATTTTTTTAGGAAGTTATTACTTAAAAAAATACACACAAAATGAAACAATATAAAAATAAGTTTTAGGGATTAGAAAGGATTGTGATCCATTTTTATTTAATCCATGGGATTTGGTTGTATGTTTGTTATGAGATCTTTTCCAAGTTTCTTCGTACAATACTTAGTTTTTATAGATCTAAATTTCTACTGTTGGATCTTGAGCTCTTTGAGAAGGAGCTGCACCTTGTTTATAGGACACAGGAGGTCCTAATTCATACAAATCGCAGGTGCACTTCTTGTGTTGGTTACTCCTGTGCTTTGACAATTATGGTTAACACATTAGACATCACATTTAACTGACAGCCTCTTCTGAAAATTATGCTGATTTTTCAATAACCCTCAAGGTCAGCAATCTTGTTAGCATTGCCCAACTGTCTATAACTCATAATTTGGGGTTTACAACTTACTTTTAGAGTATACAAGCAATATTTATTTTATCTCTGCCACTATAGCTATGCAACTTTGGGTAAGTTACTTAACCAAAACCTCTGTTTCTCCATTTTTAGAAAGAGGGACAATAATAGGCCCCAACTCTTATTATTGTGGGATTAAATGTGTGGATCTCTGGAAGCCTTGGAGAAGTTGTTGCCACATAGTATGTCCTCAGAAACAACTAGTTGTTTTTCTTTATGGAAGAGGAATTGGAGTATAAAGGAGCATTATTCTAGAGGTCTGTGTTATAGACCCAGCCCTGCCAGTCAGTATCTGGGCAATCTTGGGGAAACCATTTCTCTTTCCTGGGTTGTAGTTTCATCTTCTAAAATGAAAAGATTGGAGCAAATGATCCCAAAGGGCCTTCCTAAATCAGTCACCCTAAATTTATGATTAAGATAGTTAATCTAGTTCACTGATTAAAAGAAATTCAGTTTGAAAATGATTGATTTAAATTACCTTGATTGTGTTTATTGCCCACAATAATGGATGTCCCAGAATAATTGGTCTCCCTTATTTTTTAGACAACATAAACTTGGCCTAGAAACATGTTATTTTTTCCCCCTCTGTTCTTTTTATCCTTTCTTCACCACCATCAAATCTTTCTGATTTCTTCATTTAGTGTTCTAATCTTCTGAATTAGCAAGAAATTTTCTTACTCTAAATTTGTCTCTTTCAAATATGATTTACAACAGAATCCACCATATTGAACAATCCCCGATTGGAATAAGAAGATCCTTATAAACTCTGCCTTCTTACAGTGTATACATGGGACCTCATTCTGTAGATTTTCATTACTCCTTGTTGTGATTTTTTTTAATTATTAGTTTTTAACAAAACAGAAGGAGGAAGGGAGAATTGTTATCATCCCCTCGGGCATTTCTTAGTTATGGGAATGGAAGTTTAACTATTGGTGGAGAATCCATGGGAATTTGAAATAGTTTTATGGTTTATCCAAATTCTCTCCTATTCCTATTGAAAAAGGTAACCTTTGCTACTAATTTAATAACAATTGTTCAACTCAATTATGTAAACACTTGACACTTTTGATTCTTCTGGAGTATTATTGAATTTTAAAAATGCCCTTTAGCATAGTGAGGATAAAATTTATTCTGCCTACTATTTAGAAGCATAATATAATATGGAGGTAAGAAGTGTTAGAAAAATATTTTTCTCTGAGATATGTAAGCAATCTCTTTTTTCAAATATTCCATTGTCAATTGCATGTATTGTGTAAAATAATGGATTTAGCCAAAATCAAGTCTGCTGTTGCATACTTTGGTGATAGTACCTGGTATTTGTAAAATTTGCTATATGTTGTTTTTAGTGGATGGGGATCTCACTCTATAGAAGTAAATTAAATACTCACTCTGGTTACCTGACACAAGGTGAATTATGGGGCATCTTTTTTGAGATCAAAGATACTGACTTCGTTTGTTTGTTTGTTTGTTTGTTTTTGTCTAGACAAGGAACAGGAAGGCCAGGCACATGGTTGACTGATCCATATTTTTTTCTACAAAAATATTTTTAGGTGGAAAGAGATATGTTTATATGCTTAGAGTTGCTACATAACAAGAGTTCCAAAAGTGCAAACTCTTTTGTATAAATTTATCTTTAAAAAAAAAAAAAAGGTTTTTATTTATTTATTTGACAGAGAGAGAAAGCACAAGCCAGGGGAGTGGGGGAGGGAGAAGTAGGGTTTCTCCTGAGCAGGAAACCCTATGCTAGACTTGATCTCAAGACGGTGGGACCATGTCCTGAGTCAAAGGCTGACTGAGCCACCCCAGAACACTTTTTTTGGTTTTGTTTTGGTTTTGTTTTTTTACTTTGCGGATATTCTAAACTATGAGGACATATGTTAAATTTTGAAATCCTCTTGGGTTTTACTTCTAAATTTCTTTCTTTTGACTTTAAAACTCATGGTTTGCAACAGGGTTGCATAACAGAATCATGTATGCAGGTTTTCAAAAATACAGGTAGTAAAACTTTCCCTTCTACTTACTGAATCAGAAACTCTGTGGTGAGACTCAAGGATACAGCCTCAATGTGACAAATGAGTTGGACTAGTAAAATTCTTGCTCTTGGGAATATGACTTAGAAAACATGGGCACTGAGGCAAAGCTACCATAAATAATACTGAAATAAGAGATTTAGTATAGGAATTGGACCTTACACAAGTGTTAGAGGAACTGGGAAAGAGAAGTCTGAAAGGCAGAAGTTGGAGAGTCAGAGAAACAGTCACTAAGTAGTCCATTTGAAGCACTGGTGTGAGTCAACAAGCCAGAGCTTGCAGAGAAGTCAAAGAGAATAAAAGCACATCTGGCTGTATGGCGGGCTATGTAGGGGAAGTTTGTGGAGATGTTTATAGAAAGGGTACTCTGGGGAAGCTCTGGGTCCTCAGCCAAGTTCCTAGTAGTGGGAAACAGGACTGATCTTGGTCAGCAGGACCACAACTGGGAAGATGAGTTAGATGTGTTGCAAAAGAGAACAAAAGCATGCTGGATCCCACCAGGCACCTCTGCTCGATGTCTGACTTTGATGGATCTCCAGGATAATGGCTTCTACTTCAGTTCTTCCTTCCAAATATTATGCACATTCTTCTTTTGACCAAGTCTTAACTTGCACTCACACAAAGGACGGGGATCTGAGAAATGTATCTTCTAAGTAAAGTTGTTATTATGCAGTGTATCATAGTGGTCACACACCAAATTTGTGGAGGAACAAGAACTATGAATATAGAGAGGAACTGTGCCAGCAGAGAGAGTGGAATGAAGAAGCAGAAGATCATGTTCTCAACAAGAGATGGCAAGAATGGCTGGTCCTCAGAGCTACCTTGGTTCTCAGTGGCTTGTCAATTTCAGATCCTCTATATTCTTAGAGTTAATTTCCCATTTTCTGAAGTATTTGCATGTATTATCTTTCAAACAAGAGTCTATTTATCTAAAACTTGTCTCCAAAATAAGCAGTAAAGTGTATCCAATTAGCTTCTCCAGGATTTTCCCTAATTGACTAGAAAATATATAATCAGGGCCTAACAGCACATTTGGCATGGTTAGTAATTGAAAAGTATTTGTAGAATAAATGAATGAATGAATGAATGAATGAATATAAGCCTGAGTTTTTCTGCCAGTTTTTGTATACCAATCAATAAAACTGTGTATGAGAACCTAATGCTTCATACTTTCCATCAAGCTAAGTGGGTGCTATGAGTTGATTTGTCAGGAACAGCAATTAACTTTGTCTAAGGCAGTAGTTTCATTACTGCATTACTTAGAGTAGTTAGGCTAACTGATTCTAGAGGCTTTATCTAGAATATTATCAAGTTTGAGATGTCTCATCAAAGTCTTTTATTGAGATGGCTTTTTAACTCCAGTGTGATCAGTTTTCTTTTCTTTTTATGTGAAATTTTACTGCTTAATTAAGGATGCAGAATGTGAACCCATATAAGTAACATACCTACTTCTAGGTATGCATATTACATATACTTACAGTTACCTGAAAGGAATAGACTTTGACTCTTTATATTTCATATTCCCTTTTGCTATTCTATTATATGAGAGGTTGAGAGGAGTAGAAAATGTCCCTATCTGCAATGGTACAGAGAAAGATATTCTACTTTCCATTTCTTCATTAAAGCCTTGCCAAAGACTGTAGAGAAATATGAAGAAATATGATCCCAAATATAAGGCTGTAAGAAAAATAGTCTAAAACCAAAATTTGAGTTTATGAGCGTTCAGAGCAAGACCAACTTTTCTCTTCTCACTCAACTCTTGACCTGGGAGCACAATAGTGCATGGTTTGTAAAGAGTCATATTAGATTATATGTGTTAGGACTGGTAAAGGCAATTGACCACCACCACCAACAACAAAAACTCTCAAATTTTACTCTGCATGGTGTATGTTATTTCCAGGGGAGGTTCTTAAAATGTCTTCTTCAAATATTTTTTTAAAGATTTTATTTATTCATTTGAGACAGAAAGAGCACATGAGCAGGGTAAGAGGCGGAGGGAGAGGGAGAAGCAGACTCCCAGTTGAGTCAGGAGCCTTGTGTGGGGCTCCATCCCAGGACCTGGGGATCATGACACGAGCCAAACACAGATGCTTAACCATGTAAGTCACTCAGGTGTCCCAAATTTTCCCTTGCATTTGGACCTCTTCATACAATTAAAAGTGCTTTCATAAATATTAACTCATTTGTATCTTACAGAATTAAAATATAAAGAACATTGATTATAATTATTTTTCTCCAAGTCAAACAAAAAAAATTTCCACACATTTAATTAATCACAAAATTTTCTCCTGAGTGTAATAAATTCCATGCAATCATTTAATGTTCTCTTCAGTTCTCCTCAGTTCCTATTCAGGGTTTGTTCCTTGTACCATAGTTGTATATTCCAAGATTAATGGAGGAAGCCTAGAGGGAAAAGGGCAGGATGTAGGATTCTAGGGATAATGTGTCTGCAAAGATTTTTCTCAGGTAGAGCAAGATTTGGGTTCCGTGGAGTGAGGCTAGAATTGGAGGGATGGCTATCCTAGGTCTCTTAATTTCTTCTTATTTTACTTTTCCAGTTCCCTCTTTATTTTCAGTGTCCTCTTTCTCCTCCAGATTCACTATGGCTTGCTAATTTTTTCCATATGGGACACAATAGTCTAGATGTGACTTGAGACAGAAACCAGAGGGATTATTAGCAACTTTGATGTATCTCCTGCAATTCTATATATGTGTTAGGCACCTAAAATTATTTCCATGACAAGGTAATGGCCCATGTTGCACTTACAGTTACCTGAGCTCTCAGAAAAGATATAAGAGAAAACTGTGCACAGGCTTATGAGAGAAAGTCCTTGGCATGGGCAGGGATGGAATTGATCATTCCTTTCAGCCTATTACAGATTTGTTGAGTATATCTCATATGAATATTTGTTGAATATACCTAAAATGCTTCATCTGTATTGCTGACAAAAATATTGATTACAGTAGAGCCAAGGACATGGTCCTATGCCTCATATTGTTATAGGCCTGATATCATTAAAAATCCCTTTCCTTATTGATTTGATTGTGATCAGCTTTTTGTGAAAAGATGTTTGTTCAGATATGCTTCCCTAATTACACTGTCAGAATCCCTAACATCTTTGTTTTTATAAAAGGATATATGATAATCCATTATATATCATACCAAAGTCAAGGCGATAGTATTCTATCCCTGATGGCCCAGCAATTCCTCCCCTATGTATTTATCCAAGGGAAATGAAAAAAAAAATGTTTACTAAAAGATCTGTAGAAGAGTTCTTGTTCATTGGAAGTTTATTCATAGTAGCCCGAAATTGGAAATGACCCACATGTCCCATTAATTACAAAATGGATAAACAAACCATGGTATATGCATACAATGGAATACTACTCAGCAATAAAAGCAAACTATTGATATGTGCAATATGGATGAATCTCAAAAACATACTGAATGAAAAATTCTTATTATGTAAAAGAGTGTCTACTGAATGATTTAATTTATGGAGTTTTAGAACAGTTAAAACTAACCTTATAGTGCAAAACAGTCAAAATCACCATTCCCTCTGGGAGTGGGTAGGACCAGGTATTGATTGGCCAGGGGCACGAGTAACTTTCCGAGATGATGCTCATGTTATGTATCTTGACGGTGGTTGTTAGACAGGTGTATGAGTAAACATATCAACGTAACCAGCACCCTGATCAGGAAATGGAACATCACAGTGTAACTGATGCATCTCCTTGTGCTTATTTCCAGTTACTTACCTCCCGAGGGAAACAGTGTTCTGATTTTTAACACTGTTAATAATAAGACTTGCCTGTTTTTGAATTTCATAGTGCTGGGAAAGTAATGGATGTTGAAATATTAGATCGTTTCTCCTAGCTTTTTCTTCTAGTTAAACTGAATAAGATACCTCAATACTTAATGTATCAGCTGGTTTAATGAATCAAGTTCTGTCTACATGACCTTCAGGAAAAATGAACAGCCGAGCCCACTGACCAACTGATATTGCACACATCTGGGTCTTAGAGCTATTGTTAAAATAACTGTTTGCCTGATTGAAATGTCAACTCGCCATTCAGATATTTAGACTTTGGTTAGACATCCATTAAATGAGGCATGCGAATGCAAAAGCATTCCAAACTGAGCAGATATAAAGAAATATTATCCTTTAGAACCCATTTGATCCTTTTTTTTAACCCAAGAAAACATAAATGCAACAATAGATCAATTTGACTGTAAATATTATCTAAGTATGTCCTTTAAAAGCCAAAGGAATGTCAGATACAATTTATTTTCCACCAGTGCAAGCTGAGACATTAAGTGGCAATTCTACTTCCATTAGCTAAATCTGGCAAATATGCAACTGTTTAAAGGCATTGTCGATAGCCATTGCACAATTAAGTATTTGTACTGATGCCTTATTAAATTACCCTTTTCAAGTAGGCATAATAAACTCGGAGTTCACTGTACAGATTTTCATGGTGAAAGATCAGTATGGGATTTATTTAGAGAGCATTTAGTGCACTAAGTAATGAAGCAAATTTCATATGTCTTGCCAAAATAAATTTTAATTTCCTTTAAACTTTTTTGTTTGTTTGTTTTTAGGGTCAAGAAGCAGCAAAAAACCAAACCAAAACAAACAAACAAAAAAAACCAGGCAAATATAATTGTCATGATTTATAACATTGATGAAACAACTTTATAATTCCAGTTGTCTTTTTAATAATGAACTCTCTTTTGTTTTTAATTGGGAGCATTGCCCGACACAGAGATTTCCAATCTTCCAATAAAAAGCTGATACTTCTCCCCCAACTTTAAAGTTCCTACAGGGGGTGAATGATAAATGAGTGAACGGGGAGGAGGATGATAGAGGAAGGTCATGGAGAAAGGATTAGGACAGGAGGCTGTTTAGGATTAGGAGAGGAGGAGATTGTTGAACAATATCTAAAGAAGGTCTTTTTTTTTTCTTTTTAAAGATTTTATTTATTTATTTGACAGGGAGAGAGATCACAAGTAGGCGAAGACACAGGCAGAGAGAGAAGGGGAAGCAGGTCCCCCGCTGAGCAGGGAGCCTGATGTGGGGCTTGATGTGGGGCTTGATCCCAGGACCCGGGGATCATGACCTGTGGGTCTCTCTTTTTCTTCAGTAATTAGATATAGTTCTCATCACATAATTCATATGCAATTGTTATATCTTTCTGGGTCTGGTATCACATTATTTTCTATGTAAAATTAATTTGACTCCCATTTTCTTCCTTCCTCAACCATGCAAAAAGTTTTGTGTCCTGGTTGGCCTTCAATTACTGAGTTTGCCGAACACCAAATTTTCTAGCACTATGATTTGTTCACAGAAAACACTTAACAATTATTACTAATTCAATCAAAATGAAATAAGTGAATTCTCCTAAAATATTAGATAATATAGTATATATCAATTATTTGGATACATGGCTAAATCTTTACAGTTTCCATCTGACTGTTTAATGTTATATAAGGACAGTCTCTGTGCCTTTCTCATTGCTCAATTTACCCAGAAGAATACTTTTACTTTCCAATTTGCCATAATGCAAAATAAGATTGTGGGAATAGTTGCTCTAAAGAAATATTTCTATAAGATAAATCATGTTTGGGATATTTTAGGGAAGTTTTTTTTTTTGAAGGCATTGTAATAAGTTTTTTGTACTGGAAAGAATCACTTCAATTTACCTCTCTGAATACCTTTTATTTTCATTTATTAAAGGTGAGAGTATGTTTGTATTTTGAATCTTTTGCATGCTGATTATAATCTTGAATTATTTTTACCACATTTATTTGGGTTGATGACAGATAAGGAAACTGAGGCACAGATGGAGTTGTTTTCTAATGATCTCTTGCACAAGGTAAAAACTAGATTAAATATCAAAATGGCCAGTGTTAGGCTACCAAACAGACACTTTAAATTACTTCTGTGCTGTATTTCCTAAAAAAGCTGTGACTGAATCATGTAAAAATTTCTTCTCAGCCTTTTATAGAATTATCTAATTTTTCAATACATGTCATCTTTTTATATCAAATATACAGGTTTTATTATTCCTACCTCAGAGAGGGAAGGTGGTATGAGGTAGAGGACTCAACTGGAAGATGAGAGACATGTGTTCTAATCTGAGATCCACCACTAACTTTTAAAACCTGAGCAAATCCTTTGCTTTCTCTGGCCTCACTTTCCTCAAGGCACTTGAAGTAGGTAATGTGTTAAACACAAGTAATAGTTAAAAATTTATTGTTTTGCTTTGTCTTTGTAGTCTCTTCTGGGACCAGGAACAGACTTATTAGTCAGGGACAAGCATTGAAGTGGAAACCAGGAAAAACCACAAAGCAATTTTTCTGGAAGTATGATGGATGGATTATCTTTTAAACAATACAAATCCCTGGACCTTCTCATTTTGAGGCAGGATTTTCTAGAAGGGGATGGAAGTGAGGAGCGTCTGTAAGTCTAACAAGGGCTTCAGAAGGTGGTTCCAGTGTTCACTGAAGTTTAAGAACCACTTCCACAAGATAACATATGGAATGAACATTCTGTTCCCCTGAGCACAAACTTTTAAAAAACATATTCAAGATTAGTCTTTCTTACAGAAAACATGGGCATAATTCCCAGCTCTTAAAGGATGGTAGTGGTTTGGGGGTACCTAGTATAGACCATGAAGCCAGGTTGGCCAGGGTGACCAGGGACACAGGGACCTCTGAGACTTCTCCGGAGGGTTCCTGGAAGATTCTGACTTAAAAAAAAAAAGAAAAAAAAAAATCAAGAGTGTAGAACTTGCTTAGAAGGTGGTGGGCCTGAGACCTGGCTCTGGGAGATGATCTTTAAAGAGACAGTATAGTTTCTTTTTCTTTTCTTTTTTTTTTTTTTTTTAATTTTATTTATTTATTTGACAGAGAGAGATCACAAGTAGGCAGAGAGGCAGGCAGAGAGAGAGAGAGAGGGAAGCAGGCTCCCCGCTGAGCAGAGAGCCCGACGTGGGACTCGATCCCAGGACCCTGAGACCATGACCCGAGCCGAAGGCAGCGGCCCAACCCACTGAGCCACCCAGGTGCCCCAGTATAGTTTCTTAATATAGAATTACCATGGAGAGTTAGTATAGGGACCAGCATCAAATAAGAGGCCGGAGGAGAGAGATCCTAGGTCATGGTCACGGAAAACAGAGGGAAGAGTAATACCAGTGGCATTTCGTCTTTTTTCCACAATTAGAACTGACATTTCATGTCCTATAAGTAAGTCCGGAGGGTCTTAAGCGTCCTGTAGCCAGCCAGCCAAGATGAGCTCCTGCCTGTAGCCTCCGTGGCTCGAGCATTTAGAGTTCAGCACAAGACCTCTTGTGTTTACATTATATGCAGTTTAGTCTCTCCTCTTCCCACCTTTGTATTTATAGAATTGCTCCTAAGTACTGTTTTAGACTTACCCAGCTAATTATTTTTGTGTCTTATACAGAGTGAGAGATATTCTTCAGGTAGTATAAATCAATAATCTCTGAACCACATGGTCCTCAAATTAAGGAAAAAAAAGGGTCACTGTAGGAGTGTCGAAATTGGGACAGCTTCACCATTGGCCTCCCCCTAGAAACTGTCCTTATGTATCAACCTTTGGTTCCTTAAGTTGTGAGTCTATAAGAAGGGGCTGCACAGTAGTAATTGAGTCTAGGTTTGGAAACAGACACCCTGGGGTCATGAATGATCTTGCCCCAAACTTATGAGCAGCAGAACCCTGAATAGTTTCCCACCTGTGAAATGGAGCTGAAGATAGGATCAAACTTGCAGAGTTATGAAGATTAAAAAAAATATATATGTGAAGTGCTTAGAATGCCACCTGTCAAAACACAACACAAGGTTATGGTTAACCTTCCTTTGCTCTTAGTAAAAAAGATAACTGCCTGTAATACAGCACTTGAAGGGTCCTCAAGCCTCAGTACTACCGAGTAACAGTGGGTCCTGGACTTAATACTATTGATACTCTAGGTTAAGAAAGCAGCAATTCTAGAATTGTAGAATATGACTCAGGAAGAATGTATGTGAAGCCATTACACTGTGATACATGTTGACTTCTTCAGATGAGATAGTGAAGCCCAGAGGGAATTGGCCTCAGCACAAGTGTGAGCAAGTCAGGAAAGTTTGGCAGGACTTACAAGGTGAGGTCTTTTGTGGGCAGCCCAAGGGTGCATAAAGCAGGAGGTGAGGAGGGAGCATGCTTTCTATTTTGCCTCCTCCCACCAGGCTTGCCAACGTGAGAAATCAAAGGACAATGACAGAGGTATTCTGACATTTAACCAGAATCCAGATGGGTTTGTGTCCCTGTTGAATGCTCACAGTTTTTCCTTCTTGGTTAAGGAAACCTGTGTCCCTCTGTCTTGATTAGTAACCCTGTAAACCATTAGGCTGAAGTCCTCTATTGATCTCCACATAGTGCAGCCAGGCTTCCAGCTGCCCTGACAGTCGTCTCCACTCAGAGTCCAGGAGCCAGGCAAATGCTGCTGCCTTGGTATTCACTGGGAAGGCCTCTTGCTTGCACTGACACTGTCCAATCCTGTGCAACATGGAATGAGAAAAAAATGGCTCCCGAACAAGACCTTACAATTGTGAACAGAGTGAATGGGGGGAGGAACAGCAGCCATCTTATCCAAGGGTAAATAAATTTAGGGTTTATTTGAACCACTTAGCCCATCTCTTGTCTACATGATCTTCTGTCACATTGGAAGAAATCGATGCTTATTCCAATAATGAACAGAATTCTGACTTCAAATCAGAGACTCCACAGGACCTCTTTTCTTTTATTTATTGTCTTTATTCTATTGTTTCAGACAACATATTCTTGCCTATTCTAAGATCCATATCCATAACCTGTATATTCATATACTTAAAATTATTCCTTGGTGTATTAATTTATTTTACATGCAGCATTTAAGTGGAATTCATTTCACTGACATACTATAATGCCCACCTAATATTCTTATTATTGATTTTAGTATTTCAAAAGTATTATTCATGGTGACACCTACTGGGAAGCAAATTTCAGTTATATCAATAGATATTATTATAATATAGAAAACATTAATATTTGATGGTGACATAAGTGTGACACAAAGGCAATAAACTCATTAGTAAACACCCACATGTCATTAATAAAACATTCTAAGATGAAAACTATGAATTTTCAGCTCTTGTTCCTCAAGTTCACTGTTTATTTACCAAGTACATTTTGCATGTTTACCATTGTTCATAAAAGTTATTTTTGATTAATGAAGCTGGCCCTCTTTTAAAGTAACATAGAACTTGAAAATAATTATAATGATAATGTTGGAATGAAATCCACGGATTTTCTAAAAAAAAAAAAAGAGAGGTTTATCAGAACATAATGATGCTTTCCTCTCTTTTTTCTTTTCTTTTCTCTCTCTTTTTTTTTGTGTGTGTGTGTGTTGCTTGGCAACCAACATTGATCTGTCCAAAAAAAAAAAAAAATCACATGACTTAGGAATTGCTAGTGGCAATATTACTCTGTCATTTTTCTTTCTCACACCAAGCTGATGAAGATACTACTAACTGGAACAGCTATTAATTGTTTCTTCTTTCTTTAAAGTTTAATTTTCCATGTATTTAAGATATATTGAGAATGGTCCTGCTAAAGACTGGCCTAGAGGAGATGGCTTGAGAGAGATAGCTGAGTGGGAAACATTTCTTTGAGATGAAAGAGAGCAGTAGAACATTCAGTTTTTTATTCATGATTCATGATTCATCAGGTCAGTCTTGCCTTCCCAATATACCAATCATGGCAAAACCTATCAGGTGGCCTCTATGTACCCTCACTTGTATTTTGAAAACATACCCAAGAAAACCTGCTAATTGCCTCCATGAGGCTGATGGAGTTGTGTGTGTTCTTATGCGTTTATTAGAACCATCTTCCTGATCATCGTGAGCCACTTTGGATCTTACTGCCAGTCTGGTTTGTCCCAGTCCCAGCTGTTCAGTTTCCTGCTTAAGGTTACTCTCTCTTGAATGGGTTACTCTGTTCTTTGATGAAATCTTTGATTTGCAGACTCCCACCGCGCGCCCACCGAAAGCCACTGTTGACAAAGCATCCAATATTTTGGGGACATCCTTCCATTGCTGTCAGAATTAAACAAAACTGAAGACAAAGAGAGTAGGAATTTCACTGAATTCCATAAATTATTTTTATAAAGTATTTTTCCTTAAAAGAATCACTTTGCATGATTTTTTTAAAGATTTTATTTATTTGACAGAGATCACAAGTAGGCAGAGAGGCAGAGAGAGAGAGAGAAGCAGGCCCCCTGCCGAGCAGAGAGCCCGACGCGGGACTTGATCCCAGGACTCCGGGATCATGACCCGAGCCAAAGGCAGAGGCTTAACCCACTGGAAGAAACTGTGCTTTGTCTGCAGGTAGGGGACAAGCAGTGACACCAGTATGACAAACATGGTCAAAACTGTGTCACAAGTAAATGGAAGATATTTTCCTTTCTAAATCTTCTTTTCTCTACAGTTACTTGTTTATTTTGAAAGGTCTTGAAACATATTCTCCATGAGAAGTATATCCAGTTTCACATTTTCTCTGTTACATTCTCACATCTATGAGAATTGATGCTGTTTTCTCATATTGCTTTTGTGGCTTTCCTCACCCCACCCTATGTAAGAGTCTAACAAGGCAGAAGCTTCAGAGAATCTTTACTGGCTAATACCTGACCCCTTTCTCTCACATTACAGCTCCAAGTGACCATTTTCAAGGCAAAAGGTCATCCCTGTCCCCATCCCTTTGGAACCAATGTGCATCAACCTTCTAACCTCTGCCTTAAAGAGATGATGGCTGTTTGGGCTGCAATCCCTTCATTACAGATGGTCCATATTTTATATTTAGTGTGGGAGGTCAAATTTAGGAAAGCAATTTCTCTTAAAGCTTAGAATTCCAATAATCCAACATCTTCTATAGGCTTATGGGTGAGTGGGCAGTAATGGGTTTATGGGAAGCGCCCGCTGGTCTGTCTTTTCCAGGGAGGGGATTATTCCTGTCAATCTAAATTTTTAGAATTGGTGGGCTCCCATTGTTTATTATTCAGCAAGCTTTTATTAGATTGTCTCTAAGCACAATGCAGCAAGTGGGGCATCCTTCTGAGCAGGCTAGCAGGCTGGATCAATATCTCTGGGCATTTAAAATCTTGGATAAAATAATGCTACATTTTCATCTCAGCTCCAGAAGAAAGTCCTGCATGTAGTTCAGTTGCAGAGAGAATATACAGAAAGATATTGGCATTAGCACACATAGTAATTGTCTAACAGTGACAGAATCTAGGGGTAACATGTTAGATTTTTCAGGTGAACAGATGTTTAAGATATTTTACTCTTTTATGACAGTTCAGCTGAAACCTACAAAGAAATACTGTATGACAGGGCTACACAAATGGATTTATTGTGCTACCTTCAAATAAAATAGCACAGAATGATGGCATTAATTTTAAAATTAACATTGTAAATGAATTTTTATCTTTTACTACATATGTGTATGGATTAATTCACTTGTGTGTAGCAGATGAATTAAATCAAGCACAGTGACTTGGGACCTAAGAGAAGCCACATGACCCCAGAACCTTTAGTTGTGCAAGCCCCAGAAGACCAAACTATGCTATGGAAATATGGGGAGGGGCGATGGGTCACAACCTCCATGTCTAGATCAAGTGTTCTTATCCTTAATGAACTCTAGAAACAAAGCAAAGCAAACACTCTAGTCTTTTGTGTTGAGCTATCAGGATTAAAAAATTCCTATTCTGACTTTCCAGTTTGCCTGATTTGAAACTAGGCTGGGAGTGGAATAGACTCTAGTAAGGAAAGTTTCCTGAGACTTAAGTGATACTGATAAATGGGGTCCCCTCACCTGCCTGCCCATTCCCTCCACTGGGCAAAAAGACATGTGGGGACACACGTGTGTCATGGCAAAATTGAATCAGGACATCAGGTTGTAGGGCTTGAAGACATCTTCCTATAAAAATAATAGGTAATGATGGTGATAGTGGCTGCTAGTATTATTTTTTATCATTGTTGAATATTGCTATGTCTTGGATATTCCCACAGTATTTTCTCAAAAGTTCCCTTGAGATAAAACATTATTATTATCTAGTTACCTTATAATCAAGAAGCTGAAGGGCAGTAAGGAACTGAATGTTTATTGACTATCTCTCATGTGTCAGGCAGTGTGATTAGAATTTTTTATATATTATTTAATTTTATGCTTAAAACTCTTTTAGGTACATATTAACTACAATTATACAGGTGAGGAATTTGAAGCTCGGGAAGATTAAATAAGTTGTTCAAGGTCTCAGAACTCATATGTGGTGGAGTTGGGTTGAAAGTAACTAAGTCTACATTGTTCCTAAGTGCATGCTATTTTCACTTGACTATCTTGTCTGTGAGAAAGTGCAAATACCATTCACACTTAGGTCTTTTTTTTTTTTTTTTTAAGACTATTTATTTATTTGACACAGAGAGAGTGAGAGAAAGAGACAGAGAACAAGCACAAGCAGGCAGGCAGAAGCAGAGGGAGAAGCAGGCTCTCCCCTGAGCAGCAAGCCTGATGCGGGCCCAATCCCAGGACTCTGGGGTCATGACCTGAGCCAAAGGTAGACGCTTAACGGACTGAACCACCCAGGTGCCCTGAGGTCTTTGTTTTTTTTAAAGATTTACTTACTTATTTGAGGGAGGGAGAGAGAGCAAGCCTGTGTGAGCACATGCAAGTGGGGAGGGGGGCAGCGAGAGGGGGAGAGAAGCAGACTCCCCACTGAGCCTAGAGCTGATTCAGTCTCAAAACCTGGAGATCAAGACCTGAGCTGAAATCAAGAGTCAGACTCAACCAACTAAGTCACCCAGGCAACCCCACATTTAGGTCTTTTATCTTGTCCTTCAGACATGTTTTTCTTACCACTACCTCATGTTCACTCAGCACTGAAGGTATTTGACCCTGAAAGTACTAGACAGACAGAGATCTGAGGATCCATGAGTTGAAGCCCTATGTCATTACTTTCTGCCTCATAGAGGGCTACAATGTCTGGAATTCTCCAAAGATTTAGTGGAACAAAGATGTTGGTATCAGGAGAGAGGAGTGAGAATAACTCAAGGAAGTGGTTTAATCCCAAAGATTTGTAAACTGACTCTTTAAAGTGTTTGCTGTAGGGGCGCCTGAGTAGCTCAGTGGGTTAAAGCCTCTGCCTTCTGCTCAGGTCATGATCCCAGAGTCCTGGGATCAAGCCCCACATCGGGCTCTCTGCTCTGCGGGGAGCCTGCTTCTCTCCCCCGCCCCTCCCTCCTTCTGCCTCTCTGCCTACTTGTGATCTCTGTCAAATAAATAAATAAAATCTTTAAAAAAAAAGTGCTGTTAACTCATGTACGTACTTAAAGCTCTTATTCAGCAAATTCACTTTGTTTCTTAGAATGTTTAAGAGTTGGTATCAAAATCCTGACTGTAATCCTTTAATGGGGTTCAGGCTGTTGGAAAAATCTACTTAGGAGTTGAAATGAGGACACAAGATGCAGATCTGAGATTGCTGTGATCAGTTGATTCCTTACCTACTCTGCTTGAAAACCTGAGGAATCATCATTACACAGTCCTGGTGGGTCCCTTTGTGCCTCACTTCTTCACATGCAAGATTGGATGATAACATGGCTGTCCTATGACCTTGTTGACTAAAGAACAACCTGCGAACAAAGCAGTGAGGAAATGCCCAGGTATCTGAAGGGAAATATTGTCTGCTGTGTTCAAATGCTCTTTAGAATGTTCAGGAAAAAAATACAGAGTTAGTGAAAGCAGGTGGTAAAATGCTGAAGCCAAAGCTCTTGAGCAACTATTGAACATGAACCTGTATCAGGTACTAATGCTTACCGGTCAAGACGGAGAGGGAAAGAAACCCAAACTGAGTGAGTGCAAGTGGAGAATCTGACCTCAGACACCCAGTACTTTGTTTCTGCAGTTTTTCTCCTCTCTGCTGTCTGCACGAAAGAATGCAGAAGACACAAAGTGAAAACTGGTGATTAAATTTCAGATTGCCTTTCTTGGGAAGAGCATGAAAAAAGCTTCTCTCTGATTCTGACGCTTGAAGGAATCTATGAAAATAGCAAAAGACAGCGACTCAGAGGGAGGTGAACAGTTAATTAACCTGTTATCACCTTCCCCTCTCATTAGGTCTAAGTAGGTAGTCAAAGAAGGAATTAGAATCTAGCCTGTTGGAAGGCTTTGGTTGGTAAAATGTTTACATGAACACAGAGGCAGCCAAGAAATAAGAGCCTCTGAGTGCAGCACTTATTAAATCTGGAGAGTCATAGCAATGAGGAGGTGCCCCCCAGTGGCTATGGCATGGACCCTGGGGCCTGGCTCTGCCACTTACCTGTCTGAGTTATTTAAATTCTCTCAGTTTCCTCAGTCATTAATTCCCACCTTGTCAGGTTTGAGGATTAAATGAAAAACTGCATTTATTTATTTTTTTTAAAAAGATTTTATTTATTTATTTGATAGAGAAACAGTGAGAGAGAGAGCATGAGCAAGGAGAAGGTCAGAGAGCGAAGCAGACTCCCCATGGAGCTGGGAGCCTGATGCGGGACTCGATCCCGGGACTCCGGGATCATGACCTGAGCCGAAGGCAGTCGTCCAACCAACTGAGCCACCCAGGTGTCCCGAAAAACTGCATTTAAATCAGATTAAAAACTACCTATAGGATAGTCATAATAATTAAACATATTAAAAACTACCTATAGGATAGTCATAATAATTACTATTACTTTACTATAAGAAAAGATTTGGGAGAAAGTTAGGTTAAACTTGATGAACAAAAGTTGCTGGTTGTCAGAGAATTGCTGAAGTACCTATAAGTTTGTTTCTTTTTAAGGTATTGAAGAATTTCTTCTGTAAATGTTTACATTTGGAAATTTATTATATTTTATGCTATTATTTGTAGGAAAAAGACATTAAAAGGACATCAGTACCATTCACTTTTGCTTTCTCCATCACCGATGTGGAGTAGTTTAGTAGGAAAGTAGGAAAGGGCAGTCAAATTATAAAGCAAACATTTTCCAAAATGTATGTTCAAAACACTAGACTTTAGAGAAATCCTTCTGAGATTCACAGTGTATGTTATCTGCAAAGCTCCTAGGTAAATTACTTTGTTTGATTTTGTTAAACTCAGTGGTTTCCAAACTTATTTGACCATAGGATCTTCATTCTACATGTTACCCATTAACCGAAACACTAGGAAAATTTGATCTAAGACAGTACTTTCCTCCTGGGGGGAGTGTGCTAGCATTGTGGGCATAGAACCCAGGAGGAAATACTGATCATTTATAGATGTGGAACTAAAAACCCCAACCTTAAATTACCATGAAAATCTTTGCTAATAACCCTGATGATTCATGCTGTGTCAGTTTTTTGTATTGAGCAGAAATAAGTGCTATTAGGGCATCATTTAATGAGTACATATTTTTTAATGTTGACACTTGATGAACATTTCTAGATGCATGAGTTGAAATTTGGCCATGCCATAGAGCCACTTGCTAACTTATTGTTGACTCATTTGCTGAGAGTGGATTATCCTTCAGGAACAAGTGAAAGGCAATGAAGCATAAGCTAGTGTGAGAGGAGGGAGAGGGAAACAGCCCCACCTAACAGTCTGCTATATTTTCCCTCTGCCTCCACATAAGATGTGCTTTTGAAAAACAAGCAATCTGATTATTTTGTCATTGAAATAGGCAAAAAAACAAAACAACAACAAAAAACCAAAACCCCCAAAGCCCTACTTTTCCTTTAGGGGAATCAGATCCCCCCCCCCCCCATCAAACAATGTTTTTAAAAAGTGATTTGTTTCTAAACTAGTCTACAAAAGCCTATTTCAGTTATATTTTTTCTAAACTGTCAAGACCCCTCCAACTTAACCATGGTAGGAGGAGAAATGACAAATTTTTACCATTTATCCAGTTGACAAATATTTCATGACTTCTAATATACTGGGATGCAAAGATGACAGATATCTCGTTTTTACCCTGAAGCTGCTTACCTTAAGGTGATATAAGTCCTAAACATCAGTAGACAAAGGAAGTGGAAGTAAAGTACACTGGAAGCAGTTCTGGTTTGGATGATTAAGACTTGTGGAGTAACGTTTAAGCTTAGCTTTACAGAATGGGTAGGAATTAAACAAGCAGAGAAAGAGGTGTGGGCACTTAAGACAGAATGCTTTGAAATCACCTCTTTAAAAAAAGCCAAAAGGAACCTGACAAATGAACTTATTTCTCATGCTCCATTGTTTCCTCATGCCAACGTGTGCAGAGATGAGATAATTTGAGAGTCTGACACAGCAGCTCTCTCCCTTACTACAGCATGCATAGTAGAACTGCAGTTAACAAGTCTTTGTGGTCCCAGAGAGAAATTAATATTTGCTGATTGCACTGTGCTGAAGTAAAATTACAAGAGTGCATTAAAATCCTTTGTAAGGATTGTTGAAGACATTACAAAAATGCGTGGGTATCTTGGGCATTAATATTTGATTCAATATCTTTTAGTTGCATATGGCACATTTTGATGGAAGAGGCGTGTGTAGATATAAATACAAATTGGAGAACCACCAGAGCTAGTGCTAGCTGTCAGTAACTGACTCCTGCCTGGCGGGATCCACTTGATCTCACCTCATACATAGAGTTTTTGAGGCCATATCCTGAAGGAAAACAAGTCAAGGGAAGCTTTTTTGTCTATTCTGTTGTTTGTTAAAGGAGGAACTGGCTACTACTTGCAACCAACAACCATAACATACCCGCTAAGGGTGGCTAGAGCACCTACTAAGCCAAAGCATGGTGCTTGGATCTTGACATAAGTGGCAAAAAGATAAACAGAGTTTCTATTCTTTTTTTTTTTTTTAAGATTTTTTATGTATTTATTTGACAGAGAGAAATCACAAGTAGATGGAGAGGCAGGCAGAGAGAGAGAGAGGGAAGCAGGCTCCCTGCTGAGCAGAGAGCCCGATTCGGGACTCGATCCCAGGACCCTGAGATCATGACCTGAGCCGAAGGCAGCAGCTTAACCCACTGAGCCACCCAGGCGCCCCAACAGAGTTTCTATTCTTAAGGAGTTCAGAATCTAGTGGAGGGACACACGTTAGTTGCCAGTGAACATGAAAACAGCAAAATAAATGCTTGGGAGGGAGGGGGGAGGGAATGAGATCCTGCAAGTGCCTGTCATATGGCAAACTTTATTGCATTTCATTGAAAGTGTTTTTCTCTATTTCTACTCTTAGACTACCCATTTGGGACTTTGTGGGTCATTGTGGACACATTTGCTTTTTCTCTGTATCACTTGTCATGCTCAGCCCTGCTAGAGCAGCTTTCTTTGCTGGTGTTTTAGAAGATTTCCTCACTGGCTTTCGGTGAACCAGGGTTCAATTGCCATCCACAGAGCCCACTCAAGTTAGATTAAGCAGAGAAGGATTTGTTACAGAGTATCAGACAGCTTATAGATTTTGGGTGCAGAGAACCAAGCTTGGTTGCCACGCAGCAAAAGTGAGTAGCCAGGGGGAATTCTCAGTCACTCACAGGATTGTTCCATAGTAGTTCAACAGAAAAGACACTGCTGCAATCACCTGCCACTCAACATTCATGAATCCACTACCTGGAATAGCACAACTCTGCTATGGCTGCTGCAAATGAACTCAACAGCTTCAGAACTCTGCTTTCCAGAAAAGGCTTGGGGCCTCAAGAATTTACCTTGCTTTCCTAGTCTCACAGGATGACTCTGCTTGGTTGAAGGTAGTAGTCATATGCAAAAGATACTTGAAATGGAAGTTTTTGTATTCTCTTTGGGAAAAACATAATGTGGCAAATTACCAAAATGGTGAGACAGGTTAGCAAAGTCATTGGCAGTCACAAATGAGAGTGGTCTGTTTCATCATCCTTCAGACTCTTTGCCCTTTGAAAGTTTGATCAAGGTTTTAGAATTTAATTACATTCACAGATTTACTTGGTAGAGAATAACATTTCAACATCTTATCAGGGATAGCAGTACAGCCTGGACTTTCTTGGAATCTGTCAAAGAGAAGCAAAGATGGTCAGGAGCTGAGCTTCCCATTTGCTTTACTTTTTCTTCTTCTTTTTTTTTTTTTCAGTCACATGAGCAAATAAGTACCCTTTATTTTTTAGGTGACTCTAAGTTGAAATTATATTATTTGCAACCAATACGTTCTTCTAGAATAGAAGAAAAATCAATGGATTAGGAGTCCAGAGGCCAAGTGCAGTGTGTATCACTCAGGAACAATTAGCTGAATGTATAGACTTTCAAAGTTTCCATTGTCTCCCTATGTAAACTTGGGCAAATCATATTAATTTAATGTCTCTGATTACAAAATAAAATGTTAATGAACATTTTCTTCTTTTTAAATTAACATAGAATGTATTATTTTTGGGGGGGTATAGGTCTGTGATTCATTAATCTTACACAATTTGCAGTGCTCATCATAGCACATACCCTCCCCACTATCCATCACCCAGCCATTCCCTCCCTCTATTCCAGCAACCTTCTGTTTCCTGAGATTAAGTCTCTCTTCTGGTTTGTCCCCCTATATGGTTTTGTCCCATTTCATTTTTTCCTCTCTTCTCCCATGATCCTCTGCCTTGTTTCTCAAATTCCTCATATCAGTGAGATCATATGATAATTGTCTTTCTCTGATTGACTTATTTCACTTAGCACAATACCCTCTAGTTCCATCCATGTCATTGCAAATGGCAAGATTTCACTTTTGATGGCTGTGTAATATTCCATTATATATTGGAGCAAATTATAGTGGAGAACATCTCAATTTGGGGAAGGAAACAGGCATCAAAATCCAGGAGGCACAGAGAACCCCCCTCAAAATCAATAAAATAGGTCAACACTCCAACATCTAACAATAAAACTTACAAATCTGAGAGACAAAGAGAAAATCTTGAAAGCAACTCAGGATAAAAGCTCTGTAACCTACAATGGTAGAACCATTAGATTGGTAGCAGACCACTCCATAAAGATCTGGCAAAGGACTGACATGATATATTCAGAGGACTAAACAAAAAAATATGCAGCCAAGAATACTATATCCAGCTAGGTTGTCACTGAAAATAAGAAGAGAGATAAAAAGCTTCCAGAACTAACAGAAACTAAAGGAAATTTGTGATCACCAAACCAGGCCTACAAGAAATATTAAAAGGAGTCCTTTAAACAAAGAGAGAGCTTAAAAGTAACATAAACCAGGAAGGAACAGAGACAATATACAGTAACAGTCACCTTACATGGCACTAAATTCATATCTTTCAATAGTTACCCTGAATGTAAATGGGCTAAATGCCCCAATCAAAAGACACGGGGTATCAGATGGGATTAAAAAAAAAACAAAAAACCATTGATATGCTGCTTTCAAGAGACCCATTTTAGACCCAAAGACACCTCCAGATTTAAAGTGAAGGGATGGAAAAACATTTATCATGCTAATGGACATCAAAAGAAAGCTGGGTGGCAAGCCTTGTATCAGACAAATTTTAAACCAAAGACTGTAATAAGAGATGAGGAAGAACACTATATCATACTTAAAGGGTCTATCAAACAAGATCTAACAACTGTAAATATTTATGCCCTTAACATGGGAGCAGCCAGATAAATAAAGCAATTAATAACAAAATCAAAGAAACACATTGACAATAATACAATAATAGTAGGGGACTTTAACACTCCTCTTGCTGAAATGGACAGATCATCTAAGCAAAACATCAACAAAGAAATAGGGCTTTAAATGACATACTGGACCAGATGGACTTCACAGATATATTCAGAATATTCCATCCCAAAGCAACAGAATACACATTCTTTTCTAGTTCACATGGAACATTCTCCAGAATAAATCACATCCAGGGTCACAAATTAGGTCTCAACTGGTATCAAAAGATTGGGATCATTCCCTGCATATTTTCAGACTATAGTGCTTTGAAACGCAAACTCAATCACAAGAGGAAAGTTGGAAAGAACATGGAGGCTAAAGAGCATTCCATTAAAGAATGAATGGGTCAACCAGGAAATTAAAAAAGAATTTAAAAAATTCATAGAAACAAATGAAAATGAAAATACAACTGTTCAAAACCTTTGGGATGCAGCAAAGGTGGTCCTAAGAGGAAAGTATATAGCAATACAAGCCTTTCTCAAGAAACAAGAAAGGTCTCCAGTATACAACCTAACCCTACACCTAAAGGAGCTGGAGAAAGAACAGCCAGTAAAGCCTAAACCCAGCAGGAGAAGAGAAATAATTAAGATCAGAGGAAAAATCAATGAAATAGAAACCAAAAGAACAGTAGAACAGAAACTAGGAGCTGGTTCTTCGGAAGAATTAATAAGATTGATGAACCCCTGGCCAGACTTATCAAAAATAAAAGAGAAAGGACCCAAATACATAAAATCATGAATGATAGAGGAGGGATCACAACCAACACCAAAGAAATTCAAACACTATAAGAACATATTATGAAGAACTATATACCAACAAATTAGACAATCTGGAAGAAATGAATGCATTCCTAGAGGTGTATAAACTACCAAAACTGAGCCAGGAAGAAATAGAAAACTTGAACAGACCCATAACCAGTAAGGAAATTGAAACAGTCATCAAAAATCTCCTAACAAACAAGAGCCCAGGGCCGGATGGCTTCCCAGGGGAATCCTGCCAAACATTTGAAGAAGAATTAGTACTTTATTTTTCTGAAACTATTTCAAAAAATAGAAATGGAAGGGAAACTTCCAAACTCATTTTATGAGGCCAGCATTACCTTGATCCCAAAACCAGACAAAGACCCCATCAAAAAGGAGAATTACAGACCAATATCCCTGATGAACATGGATGCAAAAATTCTCACCAAAATACTAACTAGTAGGATGCAGCAATACATTAAAAGGATTATTCACTGTGACCAAGTGGGATTTATTCCTGGGCTACAAGGTTGGTTCAGCATTTGTAAATCAATCAGTGTCATACACTACATTAATCAAAGAAAGGACAAGAACCATATGATACTCTTGATAGATACAGAGAAAGCATTTGACAAAATACAGTATCCTTTCTTGATTAAAACTCTTCACAGTGTAGTGATAGAGGGTACATACCTCAGTAACATCAAAGCCATCTATGAAAAACCCACAGTGAACATCATTCTCAATGGGGAAAAACTGAGAGCTTTTCCCCTCAGATCAGGAACACAGCAGGGATGCCCGCTAACAGCAGGGATGCCCGCTATCACCACTGCTATTATTCAACATGGTACTAGAAGTCCTAGCCTCAGCAATTAGACAACAAAAAGAAATAAAAGACATCTGAATCAGCAAAGAAGAAGTCAAACTCTCACTCTTTGTAGATGATATGATGATACTTTATGTGGAAAACCCATTTGCTTTACTTCCGACTGTCCTTTGTACTCCTGAATTCAGAGGCCCTATGCCAGACATTATAACCCTAAATAATCCTGAATGACTTATAATTGCTTCTACTTCTTCCCTGAAGACATGTAATAGGGGAGCATCTACAGTGTTTGGAGTGTATATTACTTTTCTCTGGATTAACCAGAGAACTAGAGGCCAAAATTAAACCCTCTGGAATTAAAATTCTATATAGTTGTTTTAGTCAGAATTTGGTATAAAGGAGCATAGATCTTTTCACCTGGCCCAAAATTAATGGAAATTTGATTATAATGATATTTAGAGGCTTAATTGAATGCCCAGGCCTCCAAGAGGGTAAGAGAAGTCTCTTCAATGAGGCAGGAGAAGTCTGTGGATTTACCACCAATGATATAAGTTCATTGCATTTTTAAATTTTCTATTCTGGATAAGAATTTCCAGATAAGAATCTAATTGGTCCATATGGTCTTTGTGTTCCAAGCTACAGGTTGCTAACCAGCTGTGAGAAGTCTCCTCTTTATGTCAGAGATTCATCATTAGTCCAATCAACTATGTCATGGTTAGAAGGAGGCTGCATGATCTGCTGCCCACTTAACAAAAGCTGTGGGTGGCATCAGATTCTCTGAGAAGGATCATAGTCAAGCCAGTCCATCAAAGCCTGTCTGGTGTAAAGCAAAACTCTCCAAGGCTCTTGAATTGGTCCTTGCATATAGCTGGCAGGCTGGTAGGGAAGGGCAACAAAAGGTCTGTTGGCATGAGAACCTGAATGATCATTAGGGAGGGAGCTTATGTCAAGGTAAGGGAGAACCAAGCTTGTGGCAGTTGATCAAGTAGTGACTGTTGGTGGGGCAAACTGTGGTGACTGTTACTCAGTCTTTCAGCCTGGATCATTGTCAGATCAGGGCCTTATTAGAGAAGAAGACAGAGGTGAAATTTGAAAGGCTTGTCTGAAACACAAACACCCATATTTTGAATTCTCTCCAGGAGAATATAATACATAGAAGGAAGATAAATATTCTCCACCCTTACCTTCAGAACATGGTCACTCTTTGGTCATTAGGGGTATCTATTGACAGCAGAAGGGGCCTGATTAAGATAACAGGTCAACTGATTTCACCTACTCTTAGGAGAATCCCTGGAATTCCAGTCAAATTTAGGAGGTACTTGCCAGGAAGTGGGGTCCTCATGATGCACTGGGAGCAAGGGCAAGTGACATAGGAGTATTATCATTAAAGTGATCCCATTTGTATCTGTAGGCTAGCAGGCTAGCAGTATATGAAGAGATATCCAATGACAATTTAGTTAAATTAGATTATAATTATTTATACAATTTAAATGTCTTCTTTCATTCAAATGAGGTTACTTTATTTTATAATTTTTACCTATTTGCCATCAGATAACATACCTGAATTGACTGAGTTTGTATATTCTTAAATATTTTAGGAGGAACTCAATTTTATTAAAGCACACAAATGACATTCTCATAAAATCTATATACATGCCACTAATTAATGAACTTGTTAAAGCCATGGATAGAAAGTTTGGATTTCTTTGTTAGTAATCACCTGTACTTACTTAAACTCCTTAAGGGATTCACTGATAGCTGTCCCTAGTCATTGTCCAACACTTCTAAGTACCATTTACATGGGCTCTCTGATCATGTCCTCCCTCCTTAACCTCGTTAAGAACAAGGCACTAAGGGGCACCTGGGTGGCCCAGTGGATTAAAGCCTCTGCCTTCGGCTCGGTCATGATCTCAGGGTCCTGGGTTCGAGCCTCATAGCAGGCTCTCTGTGGGGAGCCTGCTTCCCCCTCTCTCTCTGTCTGCCTCTCTGTCTGCCTCTCTGTCTGCCTCTCTGCCTGCTTATTATCTCCGTCTGTCAAATAAATAAATAAATAAATTCTTAAAAAAAAAAAAAAAAAAGAACAAGGCACTAAGTTCCATGCTCCTTATTCACAGCACTGAATACTAAAGTAATGATCGGGAAAAAAGCTAAGCAAACATACAGATGACAAACAGTTAACTCAGGTGAGCAAAGCCTCTGTACGTCCAGCCTTTTACCAACAATTGCAGCCAAGCTCTTTGCAGTGAATATTTTTAGTGGGATTGGTTGATTTGCAGTAGAGGAACCTATCAAAATCTGATTTATATTTTCTCTTTTAAAATCCTCTATATATGTAAATTCTTTAAGTCTTTTTTTGCAGGGGGAGTTAAGGATTTTGCCATAAAATTTTCATCTTTGAAATTAGGATGAGGCCTAGAGGAAGGTCAACAAATGCATCTCATACTTGGACTTAAGGTTTAAATTTCTACTAACAATCCCCCTTTTTGTTTATTTCTCTTTTATTGTGTTTTTTTTTTTTTTTTAAATCTGTCTACGTCTTTTCCTCTATCTCTTTCTTCCCCTACCTGCTATTGCCTTTTTCCCCTCTCCCTGACCTTTTTTTTTTTTTTTTCCTTCTTTCTATTTTCTGACCTGGCATTTTTTCTGGGGAGTAAAGGTCGTGGTGGAGGGAGGATGGCCTCTTAAATCAGTGAGAAAGTCATTTGAGAAAATGGAGGCAATTTTCCTCTCAGGGGACACTTGGCAAAGTTTGGAGACCTTTTTGGTTATCACAACTCAGAGAGGGCAGAGGGCATGGTGCTTCAGACAGCCCTCCCCCCTGAAGAGAAGACATTTGGTAGTGGCCGGGGATATTGCTAAACATCCTACAATGCATAGGACACCTCCCTCTGCCCTGCCAACAAAAATGGTCCAGGCCCAAATATCAATAGTATTGAGGTTTTGGGAAACCCTAGTTCCATGAAGATGAATCTGTATTTGTGAAGAACACAGAGGTTCAAAAGAATGAGGAAGGCCTTGTAGGGTCCTTCTCCTTTCTTTCTATCCACAATTGCTGGCTGGCTCTTTAATTTAACTCTTCATCTGCCACAATGAATATAAAGTTTGTGTACATAGATCTACCTCTACTGGCAGCAGAGTTATAGTTTCAAACAAGCAGATAGAAAAAACCCACTAAAACTGTGTTATTTGGGAAATGTGACAGACAAATCTTTCTCTTGATTTATTTTTTCAAAATATGTATGTGGTAGAAGATATGATAGGGAAAATAGATGTAAATAAATATGATTATGGTGAAAATTTTTGTGTAGGCATTTTACCGAGATTACATATTCTTTGGGTTACTAAGACAGTTGTGACAGATAGGCTTAAAGGATTAAAGATCAAATTAATGAAGAGAACAAGGAAGTCTATAAATATCTGGTCTTATTGTAATTGAGATGGTTAACCATAAAGCAATGAAAGCAAACCCATAGAAAACATTTGGTTCTCAAGCGGCAAAAATAGTTAAAACTTACATTGATATAGGCAGGGAATTTAAGATGATAAATACTTATAGTATCAGTTCTAATAACTCTATTTAATTGTGAACCAAATACCTAGATGCCACTGCACATGGAATGTGTATATTAGCAGCCCAGTTTATCTAGGTTACTTGACCACAGGCAGATAGCAGAAGAAGGGAAATTGGCATCAAAAATTTATTCCTTTCTAGATTACAAAATAGAAGAACTACTAGCCAGGTTGTAAGCTAACTAAATTGGTCAGTAAAAACAATCACAGTTTTATAGAGTCTATACTATAGCCGGGAAAGAGAAACTACAACTCAGCAGAAAATTTACCAACATGCCAGAGTTAAATAAGGAAAAAAAATTGTATGATGCATACTGGTGACAGCTAACCTTAATAAAATGGGACATAGCAGTTGAGATACACAGGCCTCTGGATTGGGTATTACCAGGGGCCACTGGTCAGTTTTTGCACAGGGTTTGGAGCAGAGAACTGCTGAAGAACTGGGCCCTACACCCCTTTGGCCTTTGGTCTTTTCTGGGCCCTAATAACATTACCCAGAAACTGGAAGACTGGAGTCTGGTTAATTCAATCCAAGTCCAAGGTCTTGGGCATGAGAGATATGCTGACTCTCTATTACTAATTTTCCCTCAATCTTTTTGTTTCCATGTTTCCCTAGGGCGCCTACTCCCCTGATCCCTATCTTCACTCAAGATCTTCCTATTCATCTTTTCTACTATGTCTCTGTACTTCAGACTCTTCTCACAGCATCCCTATTTTCTGGTCCCATTCAAGGCTGGCTTCTATTGTATAGACATTTCTTGCCTTGTAGCCCTCTAGATGAGTGCACTTCTCCCTGCCCACAGCATCTCTCTCTCCCCACAGTGTCTTTGATACCATTCTCTTGATTCACTAAACAATCTGCCTATTGTGAAGTTCACCCTGAGCTTGCTCACACCTTTCCATGCTCTGCTGCTATAACCTCCTACCACTTTGATCCTCCCCTTGTGAGTGACATGCACTTTTCTCCTCACTTCTATCAATACCTGAGTGAATCCTTATATCACATAGGCAATGTATTTAGCAACCTCTTTCCAGTTCCTTGATCTCAATGCCAGTGTCCTTCATCACCACTCCACATCAGTAATTCTCATATACAGCAACACCTTGCCATCATGTGGAGTGTGTCATACCTGAAATCTCAAGCCCCATGACCCTCCTCTACAATGGTAACTTCCTGTCCTTCCTACTCTCTGTCACTCCCACAGCACCCACTCCTCAAGCTTCTCAGTTTGTCAGAAACTGTGTGTATTTGTGTTAGTACAAATTCATGGTTCCTAATATCCTTTGGGCTTCAAGATTCCCTATCACTTATCTTTCTTTCTTTTCTTGTCAGGACTTCCATTTCACTCAACAGCTCTGTCCCCTCTCCAAGGCCTATCTCTCTTAGTAGATGGACGACCCCATTTAGCTACCTTAAATCATGTATGGAACATAATGGTGTTTAAATGTAAATAGATAGCCTTGGTTTCTACTTACGAGAAGTTTGAGATTAATTGGGAACTCTTTAATTTCTTGTCTCCTCCCTGTCTGCAAACTTATTTATCTCTGTATTTATTCTCTAGACCCAAAGGAGGCATTATCCTTCCTGTTCTGTTCCACCCATCTCATTTGAAGCCCTGCTCTATCAACAGTCTCTCTTTTTTCCTGTATCTTCAGCTTCTTTCTCTCTTCTCCTTTCCTTAGACTAAACCATGATAAAGATCTCCCATTCTAGGAGAAACCAGAATAAAATTTTCCTTTTATCCTCTGATGCTTATGGATTTTTAGACAATCTCTCTCTCTCTCTCTTTTCCCCATCATAGCTCATTCGTTTCATGCTTAAATGTCCTATTTATTAAACCCACTACAAGCTGACTTTGGCTGCTGATGCTGTTCAGACCAAGGTTGCTGGTAACTTCCACATCACCAGATGCTCTGGGGAATCTTCTATCCTTGCGTTATGTCAGCTTCTCTGTAATACTTGAATACACCCAGTGGTTGCTCACATTTTTTTTTTGCATATACCATTCTCTCCTTTTGAGATGTCTTTATGTCCATTCCCCTCTGTCTTCTCTGCCTGGAGAACTCTCATTCATCCTTCAAATTCCAGTTTAGACATCACCTCCTCTTTGTTGCCTTGGCAGATTTAATTTCTCAGCATGAACATCTTATTACTAAGTATGACTTAGCTGAAGACATCTTTCTCCAAATTGAGTTTCCAAAAATAATCTTTAAGTCGCAACATCTCCTATTTTATTGCTTAATCACTTTTTAAGATTTATTTATTTGAGAGAGAGAGAGAGAGAGCAAGCAGGGAGGTGGAACAGAGGGAGAGGGAGAGAGAAACTCAGATGGACTCCTTGTTGAGCACAGAGTCCAACGTGGGGCTTGATCTCACCACCCTGCATGGAAATCAAGAGTCATGCTTAACTGACTGCGCCATCCAGGCACTGCACAGTCTATGTTAAAGCAGAAACAGAAAAAGAAAAAGAAACAGATGAAAACTTGCATCTTCATCGAATGAAACCTCGTTACATGTATTTTTCTATTTGCATATGGAAGCAATGTTGACATAGTGTTACTAGTCCTTCCTTTCTCTACCTTTCTGTCTTATCTTTTCCCTCTGTTTTAATGCATTTTTAATGAGCATTGACTGGATAATTAGCATTGACTTTTAACATTGAAGCTGGTTTAGCAGAAGTATTTATAGTGTTTTGAAACTCAAACTAAATTCTTAATTTTTTTTTTTCAATCTGAGTTATAAGAAGGTCTTTGGTTTTTTTTTCCTTAACAAAAAGAATGATATGGTTTCAAAGATATGGTTTTCCTAATAGCAAGCTACATGCCTGTGCTTTTTAAGAGAAGCATAGGATATGGGTTTAAGTTGAAATATAAACATATACTTATATTAGGGGGAAAAAACAATATGGTCATTTCAAAGGCCAACGATTAAGTCTCAAGTATGAATTATTATTCACAGCTGAATTACATTTTGTTGAGCACCTTATATTAGGTTTCAGTTTATAATTTGGGGGGCAAAAGTATGAAGAAAATAGACTACGATGACACTGAAGTCCATGTATAATTGGACTGGAAGGATCTCTCCAGCCGTGCTCTGGGCTGACTGTGTCTTTCTGTTGCTTATGTGTTAGTGGCACTGGTGTCAGTGATACTTCTGGGCCCCATCGCCATGCAGATTGATGGCAAAAACAGTTCTGGCCAGTACGGCTTTTAGATGTCGCCTGTCTAGACATTGTCAGGATTACTGGAAACCTGTCTCTTTTCTTTATTTCATGGATACTTTACCCGTTTGCACTTAAACCTCAGTCTCTAGGGGACAGACATATCTTTTCAGCTTTGATATTTCACAGGCATGATAGGTTTTATGTTTTTATAGTTATCTGTATTTGGCCCTATTCTGTCCTCTCTGTATCTTCATGAGTTAGTGAAGTAGGCTTACCTGGAAGGCTATCCTAAATACTTTGCATATTATCATGTGTAATATGTGTAACACTTTTGAAACAACTCCTTTTTATACTCTTGCATCAGGTTTCTTCCTCTCTATACTCCACCACTATTATGATCAGGGTAGGGGTGTATATTTTAAATACTACCTCTGAGGGGGGAGAGCAGGATAGTGGGGGAGTTTTGTCCCAACAGGAAGAGAGAGGAGGAAGCTCACTGCTCCTGCCATCAGAAGGATCATCAAGAGAATGAGTGGGTCAGAGGTGGAGTGGAGGATTCAGTATATTCCTTTTTTTTTTTTTTTTTAAGATTTTATATATTTATTTGATAGAGAGAAACACAGAGAAAGAGGGAACACAAGTAAGGGGAGTGGGAGGGAGAACCAGGCTCCCTGCGGAGCAGGGACCCTGAGTTGGGCCTCGATCCCAGGACCCTGAGATCATGACCTGAGCTGAAGGCAGATGCTTAACAACTGAGCCACCCAGGTGCCCAGGAGTCATGGTTCTTGAGAGGCCCTCAAGTGAAAGACACCTAGAGAGGGTGGTGGGAGCATGTCCTGTGAACTGAAGGCTGATGTTTCTTCTCTGCAATTATGTCTTTTGATATACCCAAGTACCACTTTGAAAAAGAGTAGTTGGAAATGTGAAATACTGAGTCTTTAAACCATATGAGATGACATGGTTGCTTAAAATACCTGTTTAAACCATAATGGTCCTTCTTAGTTCACTAGATTAGGCCAAATTTAACCACCCTTTACTCTGCTGCTCTAGGTACTGGGGGCTTGAGAGGAAGATTAGTTCAAATGTGAAGACAAAGACATTACATTTTTCTTTGTACATGAATATATTTTAAGTACATTTGGGACCCTGTTATACATAAGTGAGAAACATGCGTTTCTGTCCTTACAGCACTGAGGCAATAGTCATGAATATAGGTTGTGGGTATGGGACAGGAAGGACTTGTCTCAAAATGAAATTGGCGAACACACCCTGAAAATGGAAAATAGCTGCATGCATGTTAGGTATAGGGAAATTGTTTGGTAAAAGCAAGGCCCCTGGGTGGTTCTTTTTAGGGGTTGACCCTTATTTGGGGGGACAGAGTGAAAGCTTTTCCAGACATTTTCATTTTCAGACTGTATGGATACTGTGCTCTACTCCCCCACCTCCCACTGGTTATTAAAGCCAATTATGGTATTTTTAGTTTATTGTCAAGAATTAGTTGAGGAATGGATAAACTTACACTTATTTGAGCCAATGAAAGAGAAAACCTTTCTCGGAACTTTGTGGAAAGAAGTTCTGCCCTTAACAGAGAGAGTTGACAGGTTAACCTAATAATCCGGATGGCAAAGATTTCATCTTTCATTCAAAGATGAAATGGGGTGTCAGATGGCAGAGCTGAACCATTCGATCAATTGACCCAAAGTGTGCTTTACCTCTGGATGGCTTCTAGGATGAGCTAATGTGCTTCTTCGTAGTTAAAGTAACTTAGAGATGAGATTCAGTTATTTGCATTGCCAGGCAATTTGACTGACACATGGGCCACTTGTATTTTTCTCCATGACAAAAATGAAATTCGTTTAATCATTACTATTTCGTTTGATCATTACTGTTATGCTAAGTATCTATTCTACAGGGTATTTTCTAAAAATCTATTTGTAATGTTTCCAGGTAGATAAGAAATTTATTAGCTTGGTAGTCTGAACATCTCCTTCCATTCCTGATTCTTCTAGTGACAAGGAGTGCAAGCATTAGTTTCTTTAGGCTTTTGTTTCCTCACTCGTGGGATGAAAGTGTTAGACATGAATCTCACTGGTTCTTAGAGTTTGGTAAGTAGAGTGCTTAAAATTTAAAAAATGTGTGAGTTGAGTGCTTAAAATGCAGATTCTTGAGGGCCTCCTTCAAAGATTCTGATTAATTCTTAGCAAGTTAGTTCTAGAGATATTCTAATGGGAGGTTTCAAGGACCACATTGAGGAACTAGAGACACAGTAAGATCCTTCACAGTTAGCTTGGAAGTCCAATTCATCTTACCCATCAACAATTCTTACCTGTACTATTCCTGTACTTTATTCTTTTTACTTGTGAAGAAGTCATGGGTTCTTACAATGAAGCTTTATTGGGATGGATGACTAAATGTAGGGGGTTATAGAATCATCGTGTAGGAAGGAACCACAAGAGGTCAAAGCAGTTCACCTCCTAGCTTCTGGGCTTGGCTCCACTAAAAGTACCCAGACAAATGGGTATCTGCTTCTGTCCATAGGGATCTCGAGAAAGTGATGCCATGTCTACCCTGGCTTGTTGATTCATGTGAGCAATTTCTAAGTAGGTTAAGAAGTCCTATAGTCTGACTAATCATATATTCACATTTGTAGATTCCATCATAGCCTGGTATGGGTGTCTGATTGTCAAAGATTTGGGAAATGAAATAAAACATTTGAAACTAATATTATCCCGAGTACCATTTAATCATTGGAGATTTGAAAAGGAATTCTTGACCTCATTAGAAGGAATGCTTGAACTGGCAACATAAAGGAAGTCTGGTTAAATTGACGTTCATAATTGGGAGAATACTGACTGATGGAAGTTCTTCCTTATAGTTAGTTTAATTTCCTCCTGCTGTGATTTGAGCTGGTTTTCTCTTACATTCTTTATGGAGTGGGAATAAACTGTAATTACCATTCTCTCCATAATAATCCTTCATTCTTTTTAAGAGTTATTAACTTTCCCTTCAGTCTTCTCTTTATAAGGCTAGAAAAAGTTCCAGTTCTCTTAACCTTTCCTCATATATTCCATTTTTCAACTGTTAGTAATTTTCATTATGTGTTCCTGGACTTGCTTCAAATTTTCCACTATTTCCACTATTTCCAAGCAATAGTGTTGTAAATAGTACTACAAATAACAGCTCTGGCCATCATAAGGTACAGTTTCCATGAATTTTTTTTTTTTTTAATTGTAGAGAGGAGAGTAGTGGATTCAAATCTCAGGTCTAATGGTTTGGAAAAAGTGTCAAATCCTGGCCCGAGTTTCCTTGTCTGTGAAATGGGTATTATAATAATAGTGCCTATCTCATAGGCTATTCAGAACATTAAGTAAGTCTATATTCATAAAGAACTCACTATTATACCTGACATGTAGCTATTATCATAGGGGGTAAGTCATGGAAAATGTGAGAATACAGAAAAAAATATTAGTTTTCCAAAATAAAGTTAGCTTTATTCATAACAAGGCCATGTTACATGTAAATAGTATAAGGCTCATCAGCTATAGAGCAAGAACTTGCATAGTTTGTAGTGAAAACCTTTAATGTTGCCTATGCTGCTAGCTGTCAGGAAAATGTCGCAAGTTATCTAGGTATCATGCTTTTCTTGTCTTGGGAACTTAGTGGATGCATCTACAAAATAAGAATAACAAGGCTTATCCTTCTGAACTACATAAAGTTTTTAGTTTTGGGGGGGAGCTTTAATATGTGGATTTCTAAAACTAAGATTTGGTTAACAGGTGGTGGAAATTGGGAGAATAAGGCTGTAAATCATGACAGCAACAATCTACTGAAAAAGAGGTAGAATAGATTAAAATAAATAAGCCTCCCCTCTAAATACCAAAATTCAGTGGCAGAGCTGGAATCCAGGTTGACTTTAAATGCATGATCTTCCATCTTATTTGGAGATAATATGGTATTTATGGTGGCTTGGTGTGTAGGCATGGGCATTTACTTGACTTCAGATTCTGACTGTGGGATACTAGTCAGGTTACTTGTCCTCTTTGGGTTTCAGATGCCTCATCTGTAAAATGGGGATCTTTATGACTACATTACAGGGTTGTTTAAAGAATAAAAGTGAGATAATACATGTAAAGTACTTAGGAGAGTGACAGTACATTGTTAATGCTCAGTGAGTGGTACCTGCTATAATAGTTATGATTATTCTCTATTTTGGATGTATCAGAATTCAAAATAATTAACTCTTCTTGGCCTTTCTGAGCACATGTCTGTTTGAATGCTGTGCCTGGAGCTTACCTGTGAGAACCTGAGGTTTTGGGGTGTGAAGTTTTAAGTGGTGAAGTAAGAACAGGGAATGGGATGGCAATGTCTTCTTTCCAAATCCGAACACATTTGCTCAAATGAAGTGTTGATGGGGGATGAAGGGCAGCCCAGAGGAGTACTGAGGAGGGGGAGGCAGAATGAGAAGCCACATATGATAATGCAAACCACATTTCCTGGCTTGACCACTTAGTTTTTTCCCTTGGGAAATTTTTACTGGTATTTTGCCTTACTGTGAGTCTTTGCACTTCCTGTTATGAACTGGTTAAGAAGATAATTATACCATGGTTATGGGAAATGGTAATGAAATATACCTCACTACACAGCAAGAGAACAAGACCTCTGCCATTTGGGAGAGAGTAGAAAAGCAAGCACCCCACCCCCCCTTAAAGTAATATTTGTTACTTTTAAAATTATAAAGTATTATTTTAGAAATGTTTGGGAAAAAAACAGAAATGGAAGGATTATTAAAGTGACAAATGTGACCACTATTCAATAATAATTACCGTTAGCATTTTACCATTTTTCTCTTTTCCTTTTTCTCAGTCTTTGTGATTATATAATTACTTATGCATATATTAGATATACAACATTTTAAACATTTTTATATAATATTGAAAAAAACCTGAGTCCAAATGCACGTATATAAATTTTTCATCCTGCTTTCAACAATAATTGTGTGGTAAAAATTTCTTCATAGAATTGCACATATTTTTAAAGTGCATATTTCAGTTTGTGTTTGTAATATAATTTATGTAGCCAGATTGGTAGTTAGGCTCTTCCCAGTTTTTTTATGTTATCAGTGAAGCTGCAGTAATCACCCTTTCCCCCAAATTCCTATGCATATTTGTGGTTATTTCACTGGGATAAATTTCTCTCCACATAGGTTAGGATTCCTTATATGTTGTCCAGTTAACTTCCAGGAAGATGGTGGTATGTTCCAGTTCATTAGCAGCACATAGATGTTCGTATTTTACTCCACCATCACCAACTTAACATAAATTTTTTTTTAGACATTGTTAGTTTGCTACCTAATAAGAAGTTTTTTTATTGTTTTTGTAATGTGTGTATGTTTGTACATGTGTTGAGTTTTGAAAATAGGTGAATTTGAAAGGATTATTGTCTATTTGCATTTCTTTCATTTATAATTTCTATTAATGTACTTTGCTCATAAATTGAATATTCTTACTTATTTTCTTATGCATTTATACATACACTTGCATATGTATGTTTGTATGTCTATTAAGGTTATATTGCCTATCATAAACATTACATTTTACCCTAGTTTTTTAAATTTGTATTTGTATTTTGTTTGTATTATTTGACATGACCTTTTCAAACTTGGTATATTTAACTGGATCAATACTTTTCTTGGTGCTTTTAATGCTTAGAAATTCTGAGATCAAATGTATTCCTTTTCTTAAAAAATTATTTTTATGGCTTATTTTCATTTGTAAAATAAAACCACTTAATTCATCTTGAATTTATTTTGGCTTAGAGTACAAGATATTGTACAAATTAATAATCTTTTCTTTTTGCCTGAACTTAAACCTTTCTTTTCATTTTGTTCTGTTTTCTTTCTTTTTGATAAGAAACAAAGATTTCCCTAAGCCAAGCAAAGACTGCAGAAGCAAAGCAATCTGTCTCCCAGCTGCTGCAGGCCATGGACATGGGACAGAAAGGGTCAATCACTGGCCCTTGGCTCTGGGGGAGCCTTAAACCAAGGGCCAATGTTGCTATAGCAGAGCCGGCCTGTTTCTGTTTAGACACTTATGCTCTCAATGTTCCTAGTAAAGTCATAGAAGCAACAATCTTCTGTTGATTGAATTTTAACTTAATTTAATTTAATTTCCTTGGCAATCACAGATGGTGTCATCCAGCAGCTAGAGGCTAAAAAGGGGCACTCTACAAACTGAATGAAAACATATTGAGTTATATAATCAGAAGCACAAGCAAATGGAAGCAAAAGTGTGACTATCAACAGTGAGTTGCAGCATGAATTCTGAGTACAGCAAAAGGCCAGACTGGTCTCCATCAAGTGCTTTGAGCACGTTTAAACAGCTACAGTGATGTCACCAAAGGAGACTCTTCTCGGCGTTGGGATCTACAAGGGAGGGTTCAAAAATGTTAAACAAAAACGATGAAGAAAAAGGTATTACAGTGTCCTTAAATGGGTGGAATCAATATGGTTAAGATTACATTTGATTGGAAGCAACAGAAAAATTTTTAGTTGTCTCAGTCCAAAGCACGGAGGGGCAAACACCTTGGCTTCATTGATTGTGCTTTGTCTTACGAAAATATTTACTGCGAAAATGACCATTTTTTGATGTTTGATATTTATTACAAGGCTCTCGGTGTCTGATGAAAAGATAAGGGTGAACAGTAAGTGTCTTGCGCAGGGAGAAGGCACTTGTACTCTGCTGCGCTATACTGGAGGGTCAGACTGGAGGGTGTTCTGAATCATCCTAGGACCTCTGCCTCCAGATGTGTTATTTATTCACCCAGTTAACAGCCATTTCCTGTAATCAGTAAAAGCTGATCAATCCTCCCTGATGAAGATGGAGCCAAGAGGTTTCTGGCCAGGGAAATGTCTTTGTTGCTTCTAATCTACCCACACAACAGACTGGAAGCAGAGTAGCTACAGTCGTCTCGAAAATAAAACTAAGCTCTCGCCCCAGCTGTTGTGGTCCTCTTTCTGGCACATTGTGGAATCTCAGGCCTGGGCCATTTTCTGATGTAACACCGATATGATGACACTCCTGTCAGTCTTTGCTATAGATTTGGATGTTTCAAGCCATATTCACTGGGATATGAACTGCCATTGTTCATTTTTTTTCCAATTTTGGTGAATAAATGGTATGCTTTCACAAAAATTTGTTAAGACGTAACCCAGATAAGCAAGTGGATCTAAAGGTGGCTGTCAAATATCCCTTTTTTAAAATAGAAAACCGGCACTTTGAAATGCTCAAATTGTACTATTTTCTATACCCTTGTAACAGGTCAGGTGCCAGAGCTTGATGAACGAGATAGAATTGCACAATGGGATCAAAGGGACAGCCAGCCCAGTTTATTTCCAGAGGAAAAGCTTACCAGTACACAAAGGAGAAAAAAGGACTCGGCTTGAAACCAATTCTTTCCCGAAGTGCAAATGTTAGAGAAAGGACATCACCAGCAGCAGTTATCTCTATGGTTAGAGTAGTTGTGTAAGGCAGGCCTGCTCACGAAGATATAAATTATTTGACCAACCAGAGAAATATATGCAGTTCATTTAGACGAAAAGAAAACTCTTCTCAAACTATATCTTTAAAACTTTTCTGGCTAATTCAGGTGAAAGCAGTCTTCTCTGTTCTGAATTATTTAGGTAATTGATTATGCCCATCTGCTCCTCTTCAGAGAACTCAAGGACCAAATGCTTTTTTGGCATCTCCTTTTCTGTTCTTCCCTTTTATATGACTTACTCCTGTCTAGATCAGGAGTTTCTATGAATAATCACCCACCAGCTGTTACTGGTTCTATTTTCACCTGTTCTATTTGCAAATCTGATTAATCTGAACCTGCTTGGGTTAAATTCCCCAACTGGCTGGGAGTATCTGATTCTTCAGTTGCAAGATTGTACTATCATTGGCCACCTTAAAAAGTTGTGATTAGTCTGCCTTTTGGGCATGTGAATCTAATTGGTGGTGCAGATAGAATTTTATTCGCTGGAGAGAGCTTATTACAGGGCTGTTTGTCTTCACACATGGAAGTTCAGGAACGTTTTGTGTGAATGTTCATGTGTAGTGACTCTGGCCAGAATGGTCATTTGTTTTCAAGTGGTAACTCCAGTTTTCCCATAGCTGTTCTTCCTGCTGGCTTTGATCCTCCTATCCCATGTGATGATGGAGCACTTCAAACTCAAGAGAACAAATGGAGGATGGACAGGATCTGGCTCTCATAATGGCCTGCTCCCTGACAGGGTGCCCCCACCAGCTGAGTACTATGCCTCCAGTGCAAATATGGGAGCTCATTTGTGGAATGTATAATCCCCAGCTCAAATGTGGAAGTGGTACATGGTTAAAAGGAAATTGCTCATTTTAGTGTAATTTTCTAGCCAAAATTGTAAGTAAGCTGTGTGATATGTAAACAGAAGTTCTCTAAGCTTGAAACCAAAACCCTTGGGTTCAAGTTGCCTCTCTGATAATTATTAGGTTCATGGCCTTGTATAAACCACATCAGTTCTCTGAGCCATGGGTTCTCCATCTATAAAATGGGGATAATTTTACCTGCCAGACCTCCTTGGGTTGTCATGAGATTTGAATGAGAACCTAAAAAGCATGTAGTGAGCTGTAAGTAAGCTGTGTAACTATTTGGCAGAGGGGTAACTTGTTTAGAATAATAATAGGTATTGAGCACCTAGTTTGTGTCAGGAATGGTTCTATTTTATATCTTGTCATTCATTTGATTGTCACTGTAACCCCCCCGTGAGATGAGTACAATTGTTATTTGTTCCACTTTTCAGATGGAAACACTAAGGCTCAGAGAGGTTAAGTAACTTGTCTTAGGTAAACCAGCAGACAAGTTGTTGGGCTCTGGAGTGTGAACCCTTAGCTTCTCTTCCCATACTGCCTGTCTAAGAGTAGTGGAAATTGATAAGTGGGTGTGGTGAGTGTGGGTCTATGAAAAGTGCCGTACTAGTCCTTTTTTTAGGTAAAATAGCTGACTGCTTTAATTAAAGAGAGGTCTTTTCTGTCAGGGGATGCCTCAGGTCTCAGTCCTGTGGGATCACTGGGCATGTCATCTGCTGCTGAGATGGGTGTAGCCATCTGACTCCCCCTCCCTACCCTCCCAGCCTCCCTCTCACCCACCCTTCTGACTCTGCCTGGAAGCTATTGGCAACAATGACAAAGTTGTATGGTAAATAGAATGGTTTGGAAACCTATGGATCTGTTTCACAGTTCCTGCTCAAATTAGTCTTTTCCCTTCATTTTTAAGAGATATTCATTCATGATTACTTCTCCCCTTCTCCCGGGGTGGGGGCAGGAATTGACAGCTTGTCCTGTACTTCCGTTAGAGCATACAACATTCCTTTGTCTTCTGGAATTCTGTGGTGAATTCTTCCTGATCAAATCCCTGCCTTCCTGTTAGAGGCTTATCAATTTAAGTCTTGGAGGCCCAATGATTGACTCTCCTTGGTCCAACTTAGAGGGAACAAACAACACATCATCAGGAATTTTGAACCCATGTTACTTTGCTACTTGCTGTGCGTGATGAAATTTCACATGATAAATCATGAGATCCTGGCAAGATTCTGTTGTTTGCCAATGAATTTTGATTTGGTTTTAGAGCACTAGGAAGTGCAAATACAATTAAGTTTGAAAATTATTCAAGAATCGTTTTAATGCTCCCAGGAGGTTACTCTGCTAACCCACATGGATTTCCTTTCCCTATCAGAATTTAACCACTTCAGGGAAGGTTTTGATTGGAAAGAAATGTCAAATCTTTCAGACTGAGACTATCATTAACTGATGTAAATTATTGGACAACTGCTCACATTTGTTTAATTCTTTGGGAAGACAGAAAAATTTCATAAAATGTGACATCTCAAACCTTAACTTGGTTTTCTTTATGAAAGATTTCACCTCCTTATAAACATAATAATGAATAATAATAGCTACTGCTTATGAACCACCTTCTCTGTATTAGATACTTCATGTAACCTCTGCTATTCCTCCCTGTCATCTTTGCAAGGTAAAGATTATAATTTTTAATTTTAAATATGATAAAAGTTTGCTGCTCTCTCAGAGATGTAAAGTAACTTGCCCAGGGTCACGGAGCTAGTCACGAGTAGAGCTGAAATTCAGATCTTGGACATTGTATCTCCAACCCAGTTTTACCAAACACCCTCTCAGAGCTGCTGGTCCCTAAGAAGAAAGAGGAAGGCATGGAACTTCTGTCTCACCACTTCTTTGACATCACTAGTTAGCAACTCTGAAATCACAGCCTTAGCCTGTGCTGGCCACGTGTACCTGGAATCAGCCAGTGATTTGTAAGGAACACCAGAGACAATCCCAGAATGCTCTCCTTTCATTCTGGATTAGTAAATAAGCAGGTCTTCGACCCTTTGAAGGGTGGAATAGTAGAGCATAATGGTTAGCAGCTTCAGTTTAGAGTTACCCAGATTTACCTATCTGGGCATGTTACCTGCTTTGCATTTTAGTTCTAGTTGTAAAAGGAGCATAATAACTGTAAAGTTTATGTGGATTAGAGAAGGGATTTTAGGTAAGATATTTACGATAATGTTTGGCATGTGGTGGACTCAACACTGTCATTTATATTGTCATGTATTGCTCTGGAGGGAGAAAAAGCTAACAGTTGGACAAGGTCATCTCCATAGCTCAGATTACAGCTTTATTTACACCTTTTTCTTGTTTCTCCTAAGTACCAAAAACTCTTAAATAGTTAACACTGGAAAGCTGTGTACCTTTGAAGAAGAGGAAGGAGGATTTTAGCTTCTATCTGTGTTAATTTTACCAAATACTTTCAGATGTCTCATGCACATGTGGTAACCTTCACAATGATATTGGATGAACTACAAGCAGGTATCATGTTCCCATTCATAGATGAGGAAGCCTGGGATCAGTTCATTCATTTATGACTACATTGTTATCTCATAGCAGAATCAAAACTTGATTCTCAGTCTTCAGACTGCTTCCAGGATTCTCTTCAGCACACACAGGCAGGGTTTTGTGGAACGCCTAGATGTCTGGTAATACCAACCAATGTAATGATAACATTACATTTATCACTTTTTGCACTTACTGTGCTTTTTTGCACTTACTGTGCTAAGCACTTTATACATGATCTGATGTAGTCCTCAGCCCAACCTCGGCAGTAGGTACTGTTATATGCGTCAGGAAACTAGAGCATGGGGAGGTTAAGTAACCTCCCATCGCTTGAATATGGAGGTGCTTGTTTCAATATCAGGCTATTGGGGCCATGGTTCCTTTCTTGAAGTGGGGCCTGGCTTTCTCTCTCAAGGAGGAGCACAGAAAGCCCTAAGGGCATGGTGTATGTGCTAGAGGCTCAGAGATTAACAAAAAAAATGGGTCAACCTATTCTTTTTATATTAAAACCAATGTGGGAATAGTGTAGAACAAGATGCTAAATTTACATGAATGTTAAAGAATAAACAGGAGACTTCAATTGTGTTTTGGGCTTTTTGGTTCTGTTTCTGAACATCTTTAGGGATGTAAGCTTATTGGCAACTGTTATCAGGGGCACTTTGGCAGAGAAGTTCTGGAAATCCTGACTCAGAAAGTGCAAAAAAGTCTACTCCCTTCTCTGGCAAATGATAAACGTAAAGATCACTAGCTACAATCGCTTTTTGCAACTCATTGCAACAAGAAGCTGTTGGCCATTGATTAGCAATGGGCACATTTTTCACCAAAGGCTTTGCCCTCCCCTTGCTCTGCTAATCCTGTTTGCAAGCATTTCCCCACAGAGATCGCTACTTCCTAATAATGAATAAGCTCACACTAGTGAGTTCAAACTGGCAAATTGCCACTAGACATTTATTAGCTCTGGATTAATGGATCAAGACTCAAACTTTCTAGTTAAAAGAACAAGACAAGCCCTCAGGATTCAAGACTCTCAAAAAAAAAACAAACAAACAAACAAACAAACCCCATTCACTTGGCATTACCATTTCTTGCAGTCCTGGGAGCTAGTTTTTTTGTTTTTTTCTTCTTCCCTTCTCTTGCAGAGTTCAATTTGTAAGTAAAGCCATGAGGAGGACTTATTTTTCAACCATTTTGAAACAGGGAAAATTGTCAACCCCAGAAAATGTCCTCATTGTGATCTTGGGAATTGTGAACAGGCTGGTGTACTGACAGAATTTACTACACATTGTGTAGTACACTGGAGTATGTTAGGAGAATAACATGGCCACTACATCATGTGTTTGAGAGAGCAAGGGGAGTCAGGGTGGTCGGTTTGAAGAAGAAACAACTCCAAAGCTCATGTGAGTTGTTTGAAGATTGTGGACAGGCTACCCTGGGGAAGAATTTCACTCTTATTCATAATGCTCCAGACAGCTGAGCAGGGATCACCAGGGGAGCCCTGGGAGATAGATTTTGACTCAGGGAATGGAATTTCTAGAATGGTCAAAGATACTCAAAGTTAGAATGGCTGCTTCAGGAACCATTTTCTCCTCATTCTCAGAGGGAATAGGAAGAGAAAGAGGAGCTTACTTTAGGAAGAACACACTATGAGCTGAGACTTTCCTAGATCATTTCATCTATTCAGTGCCACTGCAAACTTCGTGCGTCTCTGTCATTGTTCACAAAAGGAAAAAATTCTCGAAGAGCTGCAGCAGGGATGCAGAGAGATAAGCAGGTTCTTTGGGAGAGAGGGGGTGACTGGGTGATGGACGAAGTGGTGGAAACCTTGTAGCATTTCAGGTTTTAAAATGTACAAGTCAGTCAGTAGGTTAACTATTGGCAGTTTAGATGACATAGAGTTGATGGTTGTTCATGCTGAGTGATCAAAGAGCTGTGACCCAGGATCATCTATGTGGATGGTAAAGTCATCAAGAAAGATAAAGAGAAAGACAAGAAATAACAAGTGTTGGTGAGTGTGTGAAGAGGGAATCCTTGTGCACTATTGATGGGAATGCAAACTGGTGCAACCACTGTAGAAAACACTATGGAATTTCCTCAAAAATTAAATATAGAAATATCATATGATGCAGTAATTCCACTACTGGGTTTAAAAACCAAGAAAAATGAAAACACTACTTTGAAAAGATATATGCATCCCTATGTTCATTGCAGCATTATTTATAATTGCCAAGATATGGAGGCAGCCCAAATCACCATCAGTAGTTGAATGGATAAAGATGTGGTATAAATGGTATAGAATATATATACACATATATATATGTATATGTATATATATACCATTTATGTATATATATATATTCTATACCATTTATATATTCTAAAATGATATAATATAATATATAATATATAGATATAGATATATAAAATAGAATATCACTCAGGCATAAAAAAGGATGATATTTTGCCACTTACTACAACATGGATGGACCTAGAGAGTATTATGCTAAGGGAAATAGTCAGAAACAGGCAAATACTATATAATTTCACTTATATGTGGAATCTAAAAAACAAAACAAATGAGCAAATATGAGAAAATAAACTCTTAAATACAGAGAACAAAGTGGTGATTGCAAGAGGGGAGTGGGTGTAGGGGATGGACAATATACATAAAGGGAATTAAGAGGTACAAACTTCCAGTTATAAAATAAATAAGTCATGGCAGTGAAAATACAATATACAGAATATAGTTAATAATACTGTGATAATGTATGGTGACAGAAGGTGACTACACTTACCGTGGTGGGCAGTGAGTAATGTATAGAACTGTCAAATCAATATGTTGTACACCTGAAACTAATATAACGCTGTATGTTAATTATACTTCAGTAAAAAAGAAAGATGCAGAGAATTATGAGATCAGATCTAGAATCATAAGGGAGAAGGTGCAGTCACCATCCCGAAGCTTTTAAAATGGAGAGAGAGAAGTGTATAGTGCTGGGCTTTAGAAGAGAGATTGTTGATATTTGCAAGGGAAACAATGATTTGGAAGCTGCCTCAGGAGTTCAATAACAAGATGTAACCCTCTCACCAATATCCAAAGCGTTAATTGTCTGAATCTGCAGAACCAATATGCTTAGAGTCAGTGGGGACAAAAAAGGAGAAAGAATATAACTTCTGTTCCCAAGGTTTCTGCATTCTGATGGGGTAGAAAAGACACACAGCCGTGCAGTGAAGGATGGGGCTTTTAGGTTTAGAGGAACCTTTTATACTTTTGAGTATGGGGTTTGAAGGAGTTAGCCCAGGATGAAGCAGATGGACATTGAAGTTAAGGATCCCTTAAAGGATTCCCCTGGAGCTCGAATAATACCACCAAGGGAGCAATTTCAAGTGCAAGATATACTCAGAGAGTGGCCTGTGAGTTTCCTGGAGCAGAGGGGACTGAATTGGTGAGTAACACAATTCCAATGAGGGCCTTGAGCCTTACTCAAATGAAGCTGAGAAGTTGAATTTAACCCTGATACTGTGGTAATGGCCCCCAAATGAAGGAAAAGAAGAGGGAAAGATCTTAGTCAAAGGATAATCGCTTATTAGGGTAAAACTGAAAGGAAAATTCATCTTCTTTCAGTGCTTCAGCTGTTACTTTATGGCAGATGATTTTCAAATCTGTATTGTTAATGCCCACATTTTCCTCTCGCCTTCACTAGCTGTTTTAGTGATACCCACCATGCCAAGTCAAATGCCAGTATTGTTGTTATTCTTCCTCATAACCACTTCTCCATGATCATACTATCTTCAGCAGCCCTGCCATGCTCTGACAATCTTAAGAATGAATTACCTGAGGTAATTCTCAAATACCCTTTTTTCTTCCCTCTGGCATTTAATGGTTGATGATTCTTTGTCAAGCAAGGTGTTAGGGAAACCAGTTTGGGTAAGTCTTTGCTGGTGCCTTAGAGGAGTCTGAGAAAGACTGAAACAAGCAGGAATGTACAGATGGTTATGGGAACAGGAGGCTCCTGGGGTGAAGGAGGCAGGAAAGGCCAACTGAAGGTGACACCCTGAGCTGAGAGTGAAGAGTTGAGTTGGAGCAAGAAGGAGAGAAGGGAGGGAAATGTATGTACAAAACACAGAGATGAGAATGGTGACTGTACTGCTGGAGCATCCATTGAGGCTGGGAGTATTCAGAAATGAGTCCTCATCCAGCGATTCTAGCCTGATAATACCGGTCTACTTGCCCCGATATTATCTTGACAGAGCTGGATTATCTTACCACTGAAGCCACCCAGAAGCACATATTTAACCAATTTCTATGCCTATAGCCATTCTAATCTTTAGTTCTTGCAATACCAATAATGTCACTGAAAAGAGTCCCAAATCTGTTTTGAATTACATATAAGTTCTCATTATTGTTTCAAGGCCCTTTGCTGAAAATGCTTCCCTTCCCCAGGCTCTGTATTACCTAGCTGTTGGCATGATTCCAGTTTGGGAGAGGGGTGGGCCTTCTTCTGCCTGACACCATAGCTCAGCCTGCACCACTCGAACTCTCACCCAAGACTTTGATTGTCCTTCCTTCAGGCCAAACATGGTCATTCCTTCCTTCCAACCCCATAGAGGCTCCTGTATTTCACTAAGTGCATCTGCCTGGAATTGGCCACTGCTCTTGGAATATTTTGTTGAGACTGATTTTTAGAAAATTTAGAAGGAAGAACATTCCTTTGTTTCTTTTTTAAACTTCAGAAGAAAATATTCACATTATTCAGTGTTATTTATGTGATACTCATATAGAAAACACCTTCAGGAATGTTTGTTTCTCTTAAGTCCGTATTTATGTATGTGTGTGTGTGTATACTTACTTTTTAAAATCAGATAATGAGAAGGGTTTTTTCCCTTTATTTTCTTTCTAGAAACTGACTAACTTTGATGTTTAACTGTAGTCACTATATTGGTCAGTTTTTTGTGTAAATATTTCTTCCCTTCTCCTGTGCAGATATTAAAAATATTTAATATTCCTATTTTCTATTTTTTATAGTGAGATGCCTCAGCTTACTTCTTCCTCCCTTTCTTCTCTCTTTCCTTCCTTCCTTTCTTCTTTCCTTCCTTCCTTCAACAAATGTTTTTTCTATTATCTCTAAGCCCAGATACTGTGGTAGGTCTGGGGGCAGGGTCCACACTTGGTTTCTGTACAACAGGAAGAGATGATAGTGGCAGGGAGCAGATGACATAGACCTGATGAGAAATGATCCTATGGCAAGGGGATATCAAGAAGGGGAGAGATTTAAATGAATGATTGGGATAAGAATGGCAGAATTTGATATGTGATTAGATACAGAAGGTAAGGGAGAGAGAAGATTGAAGATAACTTCAAATTTCTCATATGCCTTGAAGGTATTTGAGTTGTAATAAGGTCTCAATAAATGCTTGTTGAACAAGCAAATGAAATTGATGTCATTTACAAAGATGAGATGGTTTTAGATCAGCCAAGTTGAAGGTGTCTTCTAGATATCTAGGGGATATATGTAGATGGTAGACTATAAATGACAATGATTCCAATAGTAGTTTGCTATTATTAGCACATCCTTTGTTTTTTTTTTTAATTTTATTTTTTAAAATAATTTTTTAATTTTTTTTAATAAACATGTAATGATTATTAGCCCCAGGGGTAGAGATCTGTGAATTACCAGGTTTACACACTTCACAGCACTCACCACAGCACATACCCTCCCCAATGTCCATAACCTCACCACCCTCTCCCTACCCCCTCCCCCTGGCCACCCTCAGTTTGTTTTGTGATTTTAAGAGTCTCTTATGGTTTGTCTCCCTCCCAATCTCAGCTTGTTTCATTTATTCTTTTCCTACCCCCCAAGCCCCCCACGCTGCATCTCCACTTCCTCATATCAGGGATATCATATAATAGTTGTCTTTCTCCAGTTGACTTATTTCGCTAAGCATAATACCCTCTAGTTCCATCCATGTTGTTGCAAATGGCAAGATTTCATTTCTTTTGATGGCTGCATAGTATTCCATTGTATATAGATACCACATCTTCTTTATCCATTCATCTGTTGATGGACATCTAGGTTCTTTCCATAGTTTGGCTATTGTGGACATTGCTGCTATAAACATTCGGATGCACGTAGCACATCCTTTAAATTTAACCTGTGTGTTGTTGCCCTCATTTTTTTCATCTTTTCCTCAAAAGCAATCATATTTCATGCAGATGGAGATCATGTCTTTAATTTCTTTTCCTTCTCCCGACAACAGCCAGAATAGTGGCTTCAACATATGGCAGCAAACATTTATTGACCCACTGGTATGTGTCAAGCAGTTTTAAGGGCTTTATAAGTAGGAATTCATTTCATCTTCCCAACAGATCTTTGAGCTAGGTGTTACTATTAACATCTCTATTTTAATGAAGAAATGGAGGCCAGAGAACTTAGTTTGTCAGTGGTTCCCCATTTCTTCTAAACTGAAGCTGAATTTGAACCCAGGCAATCTTACTTTTAGAATCCTTGTGCCTCTCCTAGGTGGAGCTGCCCAGGATCAGTGAGCTAGCTGGTCAAGAAGTCTGCTGTGGCCCACACTGAAATTCCGTTGACTGAGTTTCATTGACAAGTTTGTGCAAATGCTACCAAAAGACATTCTTGTAGTGAACTGGATATAAACAGTAAAAGAGAATGGACAAAGCTTCAGGAATGGGGCAATTATAACTTATTTTTGCAAATATATATAGGGAGACAAACAATAATTACTGACTTACCTATTAAGCAGGCTGAGGATAAAGTTTATTTGCATATTATTAAGAATAATGAGATTTTAGAGTTGGAAGATTCCTAATTATTACAGAAACATAACCAAGTGAGTAAGAAATAGAAGACATGGAAGGGGAGTAAATGCTACAAAGTATCTATGTGAGGGAAAGCAGCCCCAAATGAGCTGCCTGTCTAAATAGTTTACATTTGAGCAGAGAGGGATGTTGCTAGCTCATTAATATGAGCATTTGGTTGGTTCTGCTCTAGTGCATGCAATGAGGGGTACAGGTAAGGTTACAAATGTCCCAACTGGTGCAACATGGATACAATGCCTAGGATATATTAACACACCACATCCTTCTGAATCCCAAAACACTTATGAAGCAAGGAGAACATAACAATTACTATGCTCAAAACGTGAAGGCAGGTAATAGAAGTTAAAAAAAAGTAAGGTTTTTTTGGAAGTTATGTAGAAGGGGAAGATTGTATTCCCAAATGCTGATATGGCCAGTTCTAGGATCAGTGCTTGGAGGTCACAGGAAGCTAAATTGTTAACTTGGTATTGTATCCTGAACTTTGTAACACAAGATGCTGTTCAACAAAGAGGCAGACTACTGTCATTAGAACTGTGCAAACTGGATTGGAGGAACACACATCCTAATTTTTTTTATACCATACTTTATACTTGAATGCTTTCCGTGGAAGGTGCAGAGAGGTTTTGTAACAGCTAAAGTCGTAAGAAATAGAGATTTAAGCCCACACAATATGGCTCCATAGTTTTTTCTCTTAACTTCTATGGCATGCTGCTCTCTCAGGTGATCAAAGAGAAGGATCCAGAAGTATTAATGGGATTGAATAAAAACCATAGAAAGTAACTCTGTCTAGGTATCTGTTTGAGCAGAAGTTTAAAAATATACTATGATTCCCACCCTTTATTCTGTATACTTGATGATGTTAATCAAATTCCAATTTTATAAAATGCTCCCAAGGGCCATATTTAGAGTATATATATCATAAGTGGAAGGCTCTGCTTTTGCATAAAAATGAAGAAATTGGCTAGCTACCGTCTACAATAGTAAATTATAAAATATAAAATCAATTTATAAGTTAAGGCATTAAGGATGCATTTCCCACATTAATTCAATTGGCTCAGCAAATATTTATTGAGAACTTTCTATGTGCTAGGCAATGTTCTAGGCATCAGGAATGTAGCAGTGAACAAAACTGACAAATATCTCTTTCTGTATGTAGTTTGAACTGCAGGGAGACTGACAGTAAATATCAATCACAAAAAGTAAAAACATATAGTATATTAGAAGGTAATAGGTGATATGGATACTGAGGTGGTCAGCATAGGCCTCATTGAGAAAGTGACAGTTGCGTGGAGACTAGAAGGAGGGTGAGAATAAGTTGGTTACGTGAGTGTCTGGGTAAGGAGCATGCCAGGTAGAGGGAACAGCCAGTGCAAATGCTTTGAGGTGGAAGCAAGCCTGGTGTGTTTGAGAAACAGCAGGGAGGCCAGTGTGGCTATAGCAGAGTGAATGAGTGGGGCAGTGGCAGGAGATGAGGTCAGACGGATAATTGCGCCCAAATCATTCAGGGTCTTGTAAACCATTTTAAGGACAATTTTTACTCTGAGTGAAACAGGGAGTCATTAGAGGATTTTGAGCAGAAAAGTGACATGATCTCTTTCTGGTTGCTGTGTTGAGAATAGACTGTTGGGAGCAAGAATAGAAGCAGTTAGAGGGTTATTACAGTAATTCAGTAATTCTCCGCCCCCGAGGTGGAGAATTAGAAGTAGCCATATTCTGAATGTACTGTAAAGCCAACAGAATTTCCTGACAAACTGGAGAATGGAAGGAAGGTATGAGAGAAGAAGAGTCAAGAAGGGTGCCAAGTATGCCAAGGAGGAAGAGCAGTCAGCATTGCAAGAAATAGAAGATGACCATCAGGAGTTTGTCTTCAGACATTTTGATATCAAAGTGTCTGTTAGATCAAGGAGGTAGTAGATAGAGTTAGAATTCAGAAAAAGTCTGGCAGGTATTGGCAAATAGGTAGTATAAAAAGACAGGGGATCTGATGATATCAATAGGGAAGTGAGGGCAGCTAAAGAATAGAAAAGAACCAGGCCACTTCAAAATTAAGAATTTATGGAGAATTGAGAAGGAGCCACCAGTGAGTAGGAGGAAAACGGAGAATGGTATTCTGGAAACCAGGTGAGTACAGTGTATCAGGAAAAGGTAATCAGCTGTGTCAAATGCCAGCGATAGGTCAAGATGACCACTGGACTTATCAGCATGGAAGTTATTTGTGACTTTGACAAACTTGTAAGAAGAAAATATGCGTAATGGTAGCAGAGGCAAGACTATTTTATTCAACCCTGAATGAATCTGCACTACAGCTATGTTACTTCTAGCTGTGGTTCTCATGGAAAATATGCTTAGCAATACCATGAACAAATATTTATTGGCCATCTACTGTGGACTCAAGTGCTCTGTGGAGCACCATGGAGGGGTTCAGGAGTTGTGTCTTATGCTGCGCCATACAATGCAGACTGAGCAGGAAGCATGATATTGAAAATGGAAAGCTACAAGGATGTGAACTGTTATCAATCTGGGGAAGAAAGGAACCCAGCCACAGCTCTCCTGGTTATGAAAAGCAACACATCTGGGAAGATGATGAAGCCTAAAGATATATTTTCCGGCATTCTTGTGTACTTTTCCCTCCAAGTAAATCTATTTAAGCAGTGAATGGACAACCTTAATAAAATTTGTGGCATGATAGGGATCTTGTGTAAGTCACTAGTGGCTTGATTTTGTCTTCTTGGTGTGGTTAAGACCACATGTCATAGCGGGGGGTGGGGAGGGGGGTTTGGGTGGTGGTGGGAAATGCCAGAAGACAGACTAGAACAGGGAAGCAGGGCAGACTCACAGTGGAGGCAGGTAGTTTCTCACAAGGAGATATTCCAAGGAGGAAGTCCAAGAGGCATTTTAGGCCATGCCAGGAAGCTCTGGTGTTAGACAAAACCAAACATTTCTGAAAAACTTAAGTTGCTAATAATGGCATATTGAGCACTTATTATGTAGCAGGCACTGTACTAAGTCTTTTAATTTTTTTAATGCTTTCACACTCCTATTATTAGTACTGTGAGGTGGGTATTATTAATATTTCCATTTTTATAGGGGGAAATCTAAGGATCAAATGATTTGTTTAAGGTCACAGAGCTATTAAGAGTAGAGTCAAAACTCAAACTAAGGTGATTTGATTTCAGGTGACCTGCGGTCTTACCATAGTACCATACCACCTCCCAAGAAGCTGCCTGTGTTTTGGCCAAATAACAACCAAATATTCTCGTAACTTTAATTGAGTATTTTAATAAATCTTATTTATTTTTCTGGAAGTGAGGAAACAGAGGTCGAATATCTCATTCTAGGTCACACAGTGGATAAAGAAGTTGAGTGGACCTTCGAGCCATTATTAGTTTGGCTTCAAGCCTGGGATAGATTTCTGTGACAGTGAGCTGCTTCCAGTAGGAAAGGAACTGATTTCCAAGTTTCAGTCATGGAATGGCCTTCAGGTGGCCCTGTCTACAGGGATTGGTGGCCTAGCTTGAATGGCAGAGCCTTTAAAATTAGACTGATTTGAGCACAAGTCTCTGAGCTGCCCCTTCCTAAAGACTTGCCCTTGGGCACTTTAACCTCATTTGGCCTCCAAGAACTCCTCTTGAAAAAAAAAATAAGATATTTACATCATAAAGTTTTTGTATAGATTAAATGAGCATAGTGAGAATCTATATAGTAAAAGTTTTCTCAATGGTGACGGATGTTCTTGTTTTATAGCCAAACGTTATTGTATTACCATAGAGGTGACCACAGCATTCAAGCTGCAGACGACAGTAAACATTCAGAATAAAACCTGTAGATTCTGTGGAACATTCTTCTTTGTAACTGGACTTGCTGTAGTAATTGCTGCACTTTCTAGTATCTTGTATTCAATAAATTCAAATTTCAAACGCTAAGAATGGGAACACGTACTACATTCTTTCGTAAAGAAAAAAAAAAGCCTATTAGTTGTTTTGCTTTTCTGAATGCCTGTTGTGAATTTCAAAATATGGCAAATCATTTGTCCTGGGAGATTCCAAAGTGAAATTGCAATGATTACTGACTCAGTGAGTTAAATATCAATTGATTGTTTTTGTAACCAGCCTCTAATTGATCAAAAATTATGGGTTTCAATATCATAAGGGAATATGATCTCCCTAGCACTAAGCAATGTTAATTTGGTCCATGTGGGAGACTGGGGAATTAGTAATTCCATAGAGAAAATCAGCTTCTGGAACCAGAACATAGTTGCACTGAAGTTAAGATGGACAAAGAAGGGATTTATGGAAGGAGATAATATTAGCCTCTTTTAAAGGGCAAATAGGAAGACTTTGTTCCACTATTGTCACAGTATTTACTGAGAAATTTTTGATACAAAATGTTGGACCGAAGTTGTAGGAGTAGTGTGGAAATTTTTATGCTATGATAACTTCATGGGCTTGGGAAAGCCACTTCACTTCTGGAAAACTCAGTTTCTTTACATGTAAAAGTGGTTTCATAAACACTGATAGCCAGAATTTAACAACTGCTTATGTTGTACCAGAAACTGTGTTGAACGCTTTATATGTATTACTGGTTTATGCCTTAAAATAACCGAATGAGACAGATCCATTTTGATCCCCATTTTAGTCATTTCAACCCCAAATCCAGTGTTATTTCCTGCAGCATATTTAAATTCCAGCAGATAAAGGGGAAACAGGATTGCTTCAATCAGAAATGATCCTAGGGATTGCAAGTGATGTTTTCATCGGATTGGTTATTTCTGTAACCATCACCTTAATCATCATGTGTATATTTTAATATACTTAAAATTATGAGAAATTTTAAGCTTCCATTTACTTGTCACATGTTGTTATGTGTATATGGGCAAGTTGGTAGGAGCTTATAAAAATTAACAATAATAAAAGTAATAATAATAAAGATAATAGCTACCATTAGTTGAGTGTCTGGCATTGTACTAAGTGTTCTACACAAATTATCTACTTTAATCCCCTTTAATGACCCTCTGAGTTTCTGCTGTTATCCCCACTTCACAGATAAGAAGCTGGGCCTCAGAGAGGTGATGTGTTGTGTCCAGATTCCCACACATGTACATCCACATGTTTTGGCTTGAAATACAAACTCTTGTCTTTTGTGAATTTCTCTCCCAGGAGGTTCCCAATTCATTTTTTATCACCTCTAACTTTTATCACCTCTAGCTTTCTCTCTTATGCCTCAGGTACCCACCAGGGTCTCTTTTGCCTCCTTTGCACTCCTCATAGTGTCTGCTCCTCTCCATGAATACTATAAACTTTACTCCTTTCTCATTATTCTGTCCTAAGAAGAATTCTTGCTTCCCAAATCTATCTCAGCCCTGGGTTGGTGGATTTGAAAGAATTAGAAAAATCCTAGACATCTTTGACCATGAAAGAGGTTATCTTCCATCAAGTTGGTTAGTTTTTTAATGTCTTAGCTGCACTTTCTCCCCTATGAAAACCTGTGCTCCCTCTCTCCCCTACTCATCACCTTCATCATCTCAATGCTCAGGAAGAGCCTTCCTTTGTGCTTCTCAGAGGTCCTTACTCTCACTGCTTCCTTACCTAGAAAGCCCTTCTTCTCCATCACTAGATTTTAAAATTGTATCCATTCTTTAGGCCCCACCTGAAATAGCAATGTCTTCTAAACTTCCCTCATTATCCAGTTGCGTGCAGTTTCCCTTCGATGCCCATATCTTACCTTCTAATAGTAGTGATGATGTTGGTGGTGTTGATGAGGAGGAGGAGAAAGAAGAGGAGAAACAGAAGAAGATGAAGGCAAAGAAGGAAGAAGAGAGACGTACAACATGCCAAGGACTTCAAGTGCATTATCTCAATTAATCCTCACAACAACCCTTGGGGTTACATAATGTTATCACCTTTTATAGGTGAGAAATTGAGGCCCAGAAAGGTCATGTGCATGTCCCTGTGTTACCTCACTTAGGAGATGGTCCTCTTTCACTATAGGCACTGGTTGTCTTTACCTCAGGGTCCCTCAGTGCCTCTCACAGTGCCTTATATCCAGTAGGTTCTCAATGGATACTTTCTCGATTGAGTGAAAGAGGTAATTAACCAATTAACTGAGCGCTATATACCTACTCTTCCAAAGCACAAGGATTGCTTTTCCGCATTTCTTGTCTCTTCCCCTGATCTTTCTCTTTGGACTTTCATAGTGTAGCAGAGACTGTACCACATGTTCATACAGGAAAGCAACATGTTCTCTTGCTTTGAGTGAGGGTGTGTGACTGCCTTCTACCTGACCAGATATGGGTGGATGGGAAGTGCACCATTTCCACATTTCCAAGTCCGCCTTTGAAAGTCCACCAGATCCCTCCCATTTTCCCTCTTTCTGGATATGGAGTATCCAACAGAAAATCCTGAGGTCTAGACTGAAGGAGCCTGCATCCCTGACTAACTGCATGAAACAACATCTGACCCCCCCTAACCCCACAAGGCCACCCCCAACTTGCAATGGGCTAGGCATGAAAGAGACATGTTTTAGCATGTTAAACATTTGACATATGGGGATTATTACAGCACCAACCATTACTTATCCTGATTAGGACACTGCTGTAGAATCCAGGCATTTAGGAAAGCAAGTCTGTCCTGTGGTTTTGAATGAGGCTTCCTAGAGCCCAGATACAGCCAGGGTGCCTGGGTGTCAGTGTTCTTGAAGTAGTAATCAGCTTAACATGGTCCTGTGAGAAGTATCTGTCTTATCTCAGATTCCTGGCTTAAGGAAGAGGTCCAGCTGAGGATTTCCTAAATGCCCTACCAAGAGCATAAAATTTCTCAGACAAAACAATAATACCAATAGCAACAAAACAACCAAAAACTTAACAAAAGATTTTTTTCCTTTCCCACCATTCTGTCCTGTCTTCTCAAATTAGATCTTTTTCTTTCCAAACTGTTTATGATGCTGGAAAATTCTCTATGGCTTTCCTGGATAGCTCCAATATCTAAAGATGTCCCTCACCTCTGGATTTATTACTGGGCCACTCTGAGTGGGGTCAAAGGGCATCCTAAGCCCTATATTCTGAGCCTCCTCCTTCTCTTATGTGCTCCATAACTCTCCTTTGCCATTTATTGACATTTGAGACACTTGATCTATGACTGCCTTTCTCTCCCTCCCCCCTGTATCCATGCCTTGGTTTCCAGGGACAGCAGGAATATATTATTTGGTGATTGAGGACAGGGCCAACTTATCTAGGCTCTGCAAGCAAATTACGGATAGAATTTTGTATAGGTTGATAGTACATTTAAGATTAAAGATTTAATATAGCATTGGACATATTATTCAGATTCTAGGTCCAGCAACCTAAGACTGGAATCAGAAATGAGTTGAAGATCCCATGGTGCTTGCTGTCCTCTAAATCTTGGCTTGCCTGGTCATCATCTCAGTGGTCCTATGAGGTAGGTGTCATCTCCATGTTAGGAGGGACCAAGACTCAGAGACTGTTTGAAAACAATGAGGATAGAATTGGAAATGGGGCCAGGTGTTCTGGCTTTCCTCCCCCTGCACCACAGCAGGTTTCCCCCTTTATAAAGGACAATTTCTTTAAAAAACAGCATTTATATAGAGCATAAATTAGGAAATGCTTAGAAAAGCAGACTGGATCTAAAATTTCCCAGTTTCTTAGAAAGTCTCAGCTTGGCCTCATGGCCAGGAGGATCTGCAGTCTGCCCTGCTCAGAGTGGGGTGGGGGATCCTGTACTTCCTTTGGTTGCCAGTCCAGCTCATTAGATGTCACAACCCTGGTCAGCTGCATGTGAGACTGGACCAGAAGGGGCTGCTGTGGGCTCGTGCACTGGGAAAGCTTGGTTTCTTTATTCTTACTTCAAATCAACCTTTAATTCTATGAAATGAATTAGAATATTGACTTTCAAAATCATCAGCTCCTAGGCTTTTGGGAGCTATGATGATATCAGGGACAGAATAGCTTAGCTGTGTGATTGCTAAACTTTGATCCTTGGAGAAATGCCTGCTTAAGAAGGATCTTCTGTTGGTACAGGGAAAAAGAAAAATAAGGACAATAGTGAGTTTTCTTAATAAGGCTATTTTCATTCAATTTAAAGTCCTGTGTTTTAGCCCAAGATTATATTTTCTTCCTACTTTTTGATGGTAAAATTGTGAGAATAGATTTTTCTTTTGAAAATTTTAATTGGTAAAATATGCAGTTAGAAACCCTATATTCTAGTAATATAAAAACTACTGATCCATATATCAAAGGTATAGAAGCTACTTGTTTAACAGGTATTTTTCTAGACATAGTAATCTCTGTCATTTGGAGGAGGGAGTATCCTTTGATATATAATCAGTCTTGGGCAGTCAGTCTTTATTTTATCTGAGCAGAGTAAAAATTTTACCATCATCTTCATATCAATCAATTTGTATGTGAAAGTGCTGTGATCTCCTTTGGCTACAGAGACTGCCAACTCTCTCTCTCTCTCTTTCTCTTTTTGTGTGTATGCTTTGGGGAACCAGAGTTGGCCTTTTAAGGCTAGGCCACTGGAACTAGGGCAGTTTAGGTTTTTTGAGACACAGGAATAAATGAATTTGCTTCCTGTCAGCTATAGTGATGTTGGATCAATTTTATTTTTATACCTAATACAGTATTTTTAGTAAAATAATTGAATAAATCATTAAGAGACAAGAAAGTAGTGTTTAGGGTCTCTATTACATTTTACAAAACACTAATAATTAATGCTCCATTAATAGATGCTCTTTATTAATAAATTAGATCATGTATATCAAGAGTTAAATTGTATTTACTTTTACGTTGTATATTGTCTATTTAGAAAAAATTAAGGCTAATTGTTAAGAATTGGTAGGGTCCCAGTCAGGAAATCACCAGTATGTTCTCTATTGATTGTTGTACATCTGAATATATAATAGAGTTGAGGAGCTGGATTCCATAATCACTCCCTGTTGTTCAAATAAAGCATCACTAACATACACTTCTTTAAGACTCACCGTGGTCCTTCTTTGTGACATACAGGGACAATCGGGAGCATTTTAGTCTTTATTTATTGAGGCTGCATAATCTAATTATCTCTCATTAGTCCAGACCTGATTATTTCATTTATCTTTGTAAGTGTGACAACAAAAGGCTCACTTTAATTAAGCAGATCAGCAATTAGCTCTTGTTTTATAGGAGTTTTAAACATCCCTGTACTAATAGCAGGCAGCATGATTATAATCAGAAGCCCAGGGAAAAATGGTGGCAGAGGACAGCTTGATTTAGAGCCCCCACTTAAGTGAAAGCTATATAGGCAAAGTGGCTCTCCAATGACAAAGGTCCAGAAAGTGCTGGCCAAACCAAAGGATGGAGTTGAGAGGCCCAGGTCAAGACCTTCTCACCTCTATTTATGATTCAAGCAGTGACTTCATTCTTCTTTTCAAAAAAGTTTTATTCACTTATAACAGTGTTAGTATTTATCAATCACCTACTATGTCCCAGGCTTTGCATCTATTACTTAACTATATCTATCTTTTGGAAACTTCACAATAGCCCTTGAAGTAGGTATTATTAACTTATCCCCATTTTACAGATGAGCTGAGTCTTAGAGAGGTTAAGTCACTTGTCCATGTTTACTCAGCTAAGAATTAGAACACTTTCCTGATTTTGCTTCTCTGCAAATTGGCTTTTTCTCCTCTATATTCCTTTTTTCTCTCCTGTCCTACTTCTCTTTCCCTTCCATTTTAAAATTCATTTCCTTGTGATATGCTGGGGATGGTGCACTGGGCTGGAGATAGTAAGATAAGAAAGACCTGGTCAGGACCTTTGAGAAATGGAGAGTGTAAAGGAGACAGAGACATAAACTAACCATTTACAATGCCTGAAACAATGCTAGGACACAGCTAGATAGAAAGGGCACAAAATAAATAAATCAGTATTTATTAGACTGAATTGGCCTCGTCCCTTTCATTGTTGTATGTTACGGCTTCTCCTCTTTTCCTTCCTTGTATGTTACAGCTTCTCCTCTCCTCCTTTTCCTTCTGCTGCCTTTTTTTTTCTTTTTAAGATTTTTAAAAAATTTTATTTGACAAAGATCACAAGTAGGCAGAGAAGCAGGCAGGGAGTGGGGAAGCAGGCTCCCCGCTAGGCAGAGAGCCTGATGAGGGGCTTGATCACAGGACCCCAGGACCAAGACCTGAGCCAAAGGCAGAGGCCTTAACCCAATGAGGCACCCAGGCGCCACCCAGGCGCCCCCAAGGTGCTGCTTCTAACTACACAGAACTCTTCTGATCCCCTCTAGTGGTTATACTCTAATGTTTGATATAAATGAGACAACTTTGAGCAGAAGTCTGACATAGTTTATTGTATGTTAACTTGGAGTTTAGTTTTTCAGGAGTAGTTAGAGGAAGAATGAGGTAAATATGGATTTTTCAGAAGAAGAGAAAAGAAATTGGGAAAATTAAAAGATGCATGGAGGAAGGAATGAAGCTCCCTCTGCTTGGAAAGGAGGAGGGGAAGAGTAAGATGGAGTGATTGAAATATGATTCCTGCCTTCCTTGGAGATGGGCTGGTAACCAGCAGTACATAGGAGTGGTTAGGGACAGGGCAGCTTCTCAGCTTGCATGGTGAAGTTGGTCAGTTGGCCCTGTCCCTTGAAAAATTATCATGAGGTTGGATCATATTCTTTGGAGACCTGGACTGTACTGCCACCTCTACCTCACACCTGTCACCAATAATCCCCAGGTCCTAAGATTATCAGAACCTCTGCAAATATTTTTGATTAGCAAGTTTTTGAGTACTATTTTTGTACCTAGCACTATGAAAAACACTTTACATTGGTGACCTAATTTTAATTTTTACTATTATGTTGTGTGGTAGGTATCATTTTCTTGTACAGATGAGGAAACTGGGGAACATACAGGCCAATTAACTTTCCTGGATTCACATAGTAGTAAAACCCAGGCTTGAACCTATGACCCTAATAACGTAATAACTGCCACTCTTCTTTGGACTTTCTGACCCATCAAGGGCACTTAGTCTAAGAAATGATGAAAAAAATTTAGTTACTGCTTCTGAAAATTCTTATTTATATGTTTCATCAACTACAGACTGGGGACTCATACTGTAGTCAGTGGGAAGCCATTGAAGGATCTAGACTGAGGTATGGCATGAATAATACAGTGTTTCAAGATTGTGGAGCATGATTTAGAAAGAAATAGTCCTGGAGGTAGGGACATTGGCTAGGAGGCTATGTTGGCTAGAGAGAATCCCAAGCACAAGGAGATGCAAACTTTGTGGCAGTTGAAATGGGGTAAAAAGAGCAACTGTAAGACAAATCATAAAGAATGATGATTTAATGGGTCCATAATCATAGGAGGAAAAGATGGAGGACAATTAGAAAGTTACCGTGTTTTTGAGTCTGCATACTAATACAAGTACAGAAGTCACATGCGGTTGAGTAAGTGAACTATATAGAAAAAAATGTTGAACATGGTAATTGGTCTTCGGTAACCTAGGAGGTTTGAATTCAATGAGGATAGAGTCAACCTAGAAAGGATTAAGGAGAAGCTGGAGGGTAAGGAGGGAGATAGGGAACATGTAGAATGGTTTTCAGGCCAAGGAGAATTATGTCTTTTTCAAGGTAGCATGACGTCCCTCTCAGCTCGCCTCTGGAAAGCCTGTGAGATGGTAACCATCACCTCTCCTCTCCTGCTCATGAGATTGAAATGCAACATAAGGGTAGGGAGCTGAATTGTTTTACTCATCTCTGCATTCCCAGCCCTAGAACAGTGCCTGGTACAGAGTAGATAGATGATCAATAAATAATTGTTGATGGACTGAATAATGAATGAGCGAGAAACTGCACCCAGAATGCTGGATCTGGAATGACCACAAGTGGCAGGGGCCAGAATACGAATGCAAAAAACTAGGAGACTGAAGCTGAGGGTCAAAATGAGAGAGGATGAATTTTTTCATTGAGTCTCACGGGTGAGCATTGCACAAAGGAAACAGCAGGCATTAAAGTTTTGTGACATCTGTGGTTAGGAGCATTGTTAGAAAGAGGACTCCTGTACCTGAGGCCATATTTATTGGTACCAGGGGCTTGGCATGTAGATGGGGAGAAGCCAGAAGCAGATTCCCCAGTCTGAAACTGAGAGGCCTTTAGAGGGAGAGAGACAGACTGGAAAGATATGAGCAAAATGTAAGTATAATTGTGACCCCACTTCCCCCCAAGGACCACAGAGAAAAGGTGGTGGCAGGGGTAGTGGATGGTGGTGTTTGGGCAGTGGATCTTGGCCAGTCTTAAGAAGTAAAAGATTTAATGTATTTCTTACCACTCTGTACTGGGTTTGGAGTAGGTCCAGGTGGAAACAATTTGATGTTCTATGAGTGACCAAGCATCTAGGCTCATCTTTGAGGGAGTCAGATGAACAAAGCAAGAAAGTCTCAATCAAGGTGGATTTTGCTGGGGAGCCTCAGACCAGGGTGATAGTAGTTTAGATATATAGTGGTTTTGTCAATTTAAAGGCACAGATTCAGGGGAACCAGAGAGAAAGGCATTAGTGAAGTGAAGGAGATGTAAGATGCTGGCTGGAGAGGGGATAATTGAAGGCAGAAGACTATAGAGTCATAGACTGTCATAGACAGATAGGATCTCCTATCTGTACACAAATATCTGTAGAAAATTCCAGAAAAACAGTCATATGAAGTCAGGGAGTGAATTTAGTCAGAGAACAGGGAAGAGCATTCATCGTGATCTAGAGAAGAAGTAGTTGTTTCTGTGAAAAAGAGGGGAGAGTGAGTGAGAGCCAACTAGACAGAAATTTTTTTGAAGTGAAGAGAAGGAGTATTAGGGCTTTATAACTAGAAATAGAATTTTACCTCTTTCCCCTCAAATATTATTTTTTTCCTCTCCCTTCCTTTGCAGAATGAGTGTGAATAGCATGGGGCATGTACAGACTTTTCACTTGTTCCAATTCACCTCTAACACCATGCAACACGTAAGAGTGGGCCTACCGGCAACAGAGAAACCAAAGGCGTTCACATTCTGAAATTGAAACTCGAAAGGAAATCCTAATTGTAAACACCTTTCAATTTCTTGAACAACAATTCTCTTACCCTGTTTTTCAAAAAGAGAAAATTATCAGCTTCCCACAAAACAGTATTTCTAAGTGTAACAATAAACAAAGGTTAAACACATGTATTTGTGTTACATGTGCATGCACGTGCACGCACACACACACACACACACACACACACACACACACACAATCTGTAGTCCTGTGCTTTTGCCAAACAAAAAAAGTTCAACAGTTAAACAAATATGAACAGTAATCCTGAGGTGGATTTAGCATCTTTGCTTATACCAAAGGAGAACTATATAGGTAGTGTAAAGGACTAATTGTACATCCCCACAAAAACTCAGACAGCTAGACTTTAAAGGCTCCATAAAGTGGATGGCAGTAGATATGTACACAGGCACATCAGGGACAAAAGTCTCCCCCCGACGAGAAGACCAAGCTGGCAGGGTTTACCTGGTGCCTAATTGAGGACAGTAATGAGTGTAAAGGGTAAATGTATTGATGGGGTGGGTGTAGGGTGGATCATCAAATTGGCAGCGTCAATGCCTGCTCTGTGCAAGGAGTTAGATATTCCGATGTAATCGTTACAACAACGCCATGAAGCCATTCGGAAATTTTAGGTAAGATTCAGTGTGCTTGAGTAACTTGCATGAGTTCATATGGCTTCAAAATGGAGGAACAACATCTTGCACTGTGGGTTTTTGCTCCCAGAGTTCAAGCTCTTTCCTCCTTACTGTGCTGCTCCATGCCTCTGGCCATGCCTTTGGCTTGACCTCCAGGGATGTGGGAACTGACACTTTAAAAACATGTCCTAGTCTTTCCCACTTTTGTTCATTTGGCTATTTCTCCCCTTCAAATTAGTTTTTCAGCTTAATTCATTTTGGCTTTGGGGCTTTTTATAATACCACTTTCTCCCTACTTTGCTTAGAAATTGTATTCCATTTGATATTTTCTGACCTTACACTTGGGTGGAGGAATAATAGAGTATTTTACACAGGAATGAATTGTGATGTCGTAGGTGAATGTGTGGGAGCTCATAAATCAACAGCGATCTCGGGGGACCACGGAGGGCCTCCTGGCCCTGGCCAGTGCTCTTTAGACCTCTTTATGCTAATAAAACAGAGATTTCTCTCTGAAGGGCTCCACCTTTGCAAATGACACTCATAATAAGCTTGGGCCAGTGCTACAGTGATAGGCTGTTTACCTGCTGGTAACTGGTAATTTAGCTCATATGGAAGGGCTAATGGTCCATCTCCTCCTTTTGGTGAATTAATGAGTAGAATTTTGTCCAAGTAAACTGAATTTGTCTATCTAACATCCTGTAGAGGGCCATGGACAACGATAATGTTTTCCAAGTATATCCTTACTGAAAATACAAATGTGTGAAGACATAAAATTTATTCATTTCCAGGTTTCTAGATGAGTTACTGAGTTTCTTTGAAGAGCCTTCGTTATATATTTAGCCATCTTGATAAGTGAGAAATGGGGCAGCTTTTTAACACGACAAAGAATGGATTAACTTGATTTCTTGCTTAGTATTATGACATTGAATAATAGATGTTAGTGGAGGACTAGCGTGATCATTTAAAACTCACTTATTTTAGTCTATATAGTGCTAATATGGACATATTGTTATATGGCTTGAGGCAGAAGGGAGGAAAAGAATGCTGCTTTTCTAAACTAATGATCACAAATAGGGATTTTTGTAAAAAGTGATGATAGTATGTTAACGTAGTGTAGAATTATGGAGATATTAAAATAACTGAGAAAATATTTAGAAATAAGGAAAATTTGTATGATATGTACATAGTGAATAAAAGTAGAACAACAAATTGTATGTGTTGTATGTGTTCTCTGCTGAAATATATGTTTTCATTTTCACACATTTGCATATTACGTTTTCTTTTTCCCTGTACCATGCAGTGCATACTTGGCTACTAAGCTCTGTTTTACATTGCCCTCTACCTTTCATGAGGGCAGGGTTTTTTTGTTTGTTTTGTTTGTTCATTTTTTACATAGGCATTTTTTACATGGAAGCATCTTGAGTTTAGGTATCATCCCAGAGGTTTCTTATTTATTCTAGGGATATGGCACGCAATGTAACTTGTACATGTTAAATATTGGTGAATTCAACTGCTTCCAAACAATCCATCTGTTTTCAAAGACATTTAACTGGTCTTTGTAACTTTTAATTTTCTTTTTATAACTCAGTGCCTGGAGTATAGTTGATTACATTACATGGAGTTCAGGACATGCTATCAGCATTAGCCCATAAAGGCTCTGTTGGTTTTTTATTTTATGATTTATTTCTCCTGTATCAATTACCTCCAATATTAATTCTACACCATTCCACAGACAACCACTCTTCAATTTTTAATGTTTGCCATTCTAAGCCACCTTTCATATGTTTATTTACATAGAGTAGTATATGTATTACTGTTTTGTGTATGAATTTTTAAAATTTACATAAGTTTTTGATTTTATATTTATTCTATTTCTTGTTTGTTTTTAATTTATGTTTTATCCAATTTTTTTGTAACTCCAGCTCCTTTCTTAGGCATAGTATTCTGTCCTATGTATATTTACCCCTTTCTTCTTCATTTCTTTTATAATAGACACTAGAGTTGCATAGCCCTGAGATGAGCAGCATTATCCAAGAGGACAGTAATGCAAGCCACAAATACAATTTTTAATCTTCTGGTAGCCTCATTAAGAAAGCAAAAATGAGTAAATGAAATTAACTTTAATAATATACTCTAACCCAATATACCTAAAATATTATTTCAGAAGTAGTTAATATAAAAATATTATTGAGATGTTTCACATTAATTTTTTAAGGATTTTTTTAAATTTATTTTTTAGGATTTTATTTTTTGAGCAGTTTTAGGTTACACGTAATTGAAAGGGAAGTATAGAGATTCTCCATGTATTCCCTGTCCCCATACATGTATAACCTCCCTCATTACCGACATCACTCACCAGAATGCTACATCTTCTTCTAAGGATGAACCTGTACCGACACATCATAATCACTCAAAGTCCATAGTTTACCTTAGGGTTCACTCTTAGTGTTGTACATTCTATAGGTTTGGACAAGTGTAGTATAACATGCATCCATCATTACAATATTATACAGAGTATTTTCCCTGCCCTAAAAATCCTTTCTTTTCCCACTCCAGCCCCCACCACCAATAACCACTGATCCTTTTATTGTCTCTGTAGTGTTTTGCTTTTTCCAGAACGTCACATAGTTGGAATTGTGTAGTATGTAGGCTTTTCAGATTGTCTTCCTTTACTTGGTGAAATATATTTAAGTTTCCTCCATGTGTTTTCATGGTTTGATAGCTCTTTTCCTTTTAGGACTGAATAATATTCCATTGTCGGAATATACCACATTTTGTTTACCCATTTATCTACTAAAGGAGATCTTGGTTGCTTCCAAGTTTTGGCAATTATCAATAAAGCTGCTATAAACATCTGTGTGCGGGTGTACATGTTTCCAGCTTCTTTGGGTGAATACCAAGATTTGTAATTATTTATAAGAGAATTCTTAGTTTGTAAGAAACCGTCAACTGTCTTCTAAAGTGGATGTCCCATTTTTGCATCTCCACCAGCAATGTATGATAGTTCCTGTGCTCCGCATCTTTGTCAGCATTAGGGGTTTTCAGTGTTCTGGATTCTAATAGATACGTAGTGGTATCTTGTTGTTTTAGTTTGTATTTCCCTGATGACTTATGAGGAGCTTCTTTTCATATGCTTATTTGCCATCTACATCTTCTTTGGTAAGGTATTTGTTATGATCTTTGGCCCATTGTTTAATTGAACTGTTTGTTTTCTTATTGTTCGGTTTTAATATATTCACATATTTCATATATTTTGAATGATGATCTGGTTTCAGATGCATTTCTTGCAAATATTTTCTCCCAGTTTGTGACTTGCCTTCTTGTTTTTTTGACATTGTCTTTCACAGAGAAGACATTTTTAATTTTAATTCCAGACAGTTTTAATGAAACCTAGCTTATTAATTATTTATTTCTTTGGCTGAGGATCTAAAGGCCTCTCCATACCCAAGATCATCTAGGTTTTCTCCCATCTTCTGGGAATTGTATTTTCCATTTAAGTCTATGATCCATTTTGAGTTAATATTGGTGAAGGATGTAAGATCTGTCTCTAGGTTAATTTTTTTTGCAGTTTTGTAGTTTTCCTCATACAGAGCTTGTACATGTTTTGTTAGATTTATACTCAACTATTTTTTGGATGCTAATGTAAATGATACTGTGTTTTAATATCTTAATCTATTTGTTTACTGTTGGTTTATAGGAAAGTAAATGACTTCTCCATATTAACCTTGTATCCTACAATTTTGCTATGATTGCTTATTAGTTCCAGGAGATTTCTGCCAGTACTTTTGGATTTTCCACAAAGATGATTATGTCATCTGTTAACAAATTGTTTTATGTGTTTCTTCCCAATCTGTATACATTTTATTTCATTTTCTCACCTTATTGCATTAGTAATGACTTACAGTATGATGTTGAAAAGAAGTGGTGAGAAGGGACATCCTTACCTTGTACTTGATCTTAGTAGGAAAGCCTCAAGTTTCACATCATTAAGTATGTTGGCTATATTCTTAATCAAATTAAGAAAGTTTCCTTCCATTTCTAGTTAACTGAGAGTTGTTATCCTGAATGAGTGCTGGATTTTGTTAAATGCTTTTTCTGCCATGTTAACTTTTAACTACATCTTCCATGTGTGTTTTATCATTACAGGTTGTGTCAACTTAGACTGTTTATCATTACAGGTTGTGTCAACTTAGAGTGTTTAGTCAAACACTCCATAGACACATGGCTAGTGGCTACCATATTGGACAGTGCAGCTACAATACATAAGCTTTTTGTCTGTCTTGTTTAGTGCTACCTTCCTAATGCCAAGAGTAAGGCTATTCTCCTAATAGCCACTAAACCAAAACTTTTATTAAATAAATGAATGTTGCTTTCCCAGTTGTGTCTTCACCATTTTATACTTCCAGCAGAAATGTATAAGGCTTCCCATTTCCTATTTTCTAATTTTTGTCAGTCTACTAGGTAAAAATGTGGCATTCGTTTTCATTTGAATTTCTCTGATTATTAGTAAAGTAGAACATTCTTTCATGAAACAAACATGTATTTTGACCATTTTTCTATAGCGTTTCCTATCTTTTGGGTGGTTGGGGAGTCTTATTTGTTCTTGTTTGTTATCTATTCCAGATGTTAATTCTGCCTCATGTAGAGACATTGTAAGATTTTTCTGTAAGTCTCCTGTTAAACATGTCAATAGTGTGAACAAAAGTGCTCATCTTGAATGCAGGGAGTCCAGCAGTTCTTCCCTTCATGGCGTGTTCTTGTTTTGTTGAATATTCTCCTATATGTTCTACTAACTTTACCATTTTGTCTTTATCATTTAGGTCTTTACTCCACGTGGGATTTATTTTTGTGTGCACTCTAAAACAATGATCCAACTTTATATTTTTTAATAAGGCTGAGTCAATTATTCCAATTCCATTTACTAGGTAGTCCATCTGTTTTCCCACTGATTTTTGATGCCTTTTCTAATATCTGGCAAGTTTCCATATAGACCACATAGATATGGCTCGATTTCTGAGCTCTCCATTTTTTAAGACAATTTTTTGGATCTTTTTGCAATAATAATACTCTAATATAATACTAATATTGTGTCATTATTCTAATATCTGATAGTGTAATGTTTCACCCCTTCCTCTTCTTTTTCAAAAATTTATTTGTGGATTCTTATTTGTCTATATAAATTTCAGATTTAAAAAAAAATTCTTTACCTTTTCCCTGTATTCTTTCAGAATATTGACTGGGGTTACATTAAATTTGTAAGTGAATCTAGACAAAATTGATATTTTAACAATGTGAAAATTATCCCATCCATTAAGATGATATATATCCGCCCTTTACAGAGATTTTCTTTTATCACAAAAGTTGGTGCATTCTTGGTTAGGTTAATTCCTAGATTCATCACTGTAATGGTTATTTTGATAGCTTATTTTCTTTTGCATCTTCTAATTAGCTTTTGCTGATAGAGAAGTTTCTGATTTTTATGTACTCATCTTGTATACAGCAGCCTAGATGAAATTTTTGACTAGTTTTAGTAGTTTATTCTCTTGGGTTTTCTGTGTGAAAAATTGTATCATCTGCAAATAAAAACTGTCTTTTTCTTCCTCTCTCTCCTCCCCTCCCTCCCTCCTTCCCTTCCCTTTTCTTTCTTTCTTCCTCTCTCTCGCTCTCTCTCTTTCTTTTTCTCTCTCCCTCTGTCTCTTTCTCCTATCATTGAATTGTCCAGTAACCAGCAGAACTTGGTTGAGCTGTAACTGTAATCACTGGCATTGCTGTGATTTTTCTCTTTTGGCTCATGATTTTTGATATTGAAGGAATAAAATATTATATTTATTTAAATGTGTTTTCTGAAAAAGAGAGAGAGAGCAAGAGAGTGAGTGAGCAGGAGGGTGCAGAAAGAGAAGGAGAATCTTAAGCAGGCTCTGCCCTTAGCGTGGAGTCGGACATGAGGCTCAGTCTCATGACTTTGGGATCACGACCTGATCCAAAATCAAGAGTCGCGCTCTTAACTGACTGAGCCACCCAGGTACTCCAGGAATAAATTATGTTTAATAATGATGTGTTACAAATAATACATTGTTGGTTTTAGTTAACTAATGTTTTATTTAGGTTTTGGCATCTATAATTGGTCAGTAATTTTTTTCTTTTTTTAATAACACTCTTTTGGTTATAGCTTGAAGGCATTATTTATAAAATGAGTTAGATAACCTTCCTTTTGCTATTTTCTGTAAAAATTTGTGTAAGATAAATATTATTTGCTTTGTTGCAACACATTTGTTAAATAATATCAGGGTTTTTTTTCTTCTTTTAATATACCCTATTTTGTGAATTTTTAAAAATTTTAATTGACATTTAGTTAACATACATTATATTAGTTTCAGGTGTACAGTGTAGTGATTTGACAATTCTATACTTCACAAAATTTTTACCATGGTAAGTATATTACTATCACTATAAAACGTTATTAAAATATTATTTTGTCCCTATGCTGTACTTTTTATTACTGAGACTTATTTATTTTAACTAGAAGTTTGTACCTCTTTCCTCTTCACCTATTTTACCAGTCCTTCCACCCAACTCCTCTCTGGCAACCACCAGTTCATTCTCTGTTTTTTTGAATCTGCTCCTGTTTGTTTTTTCGCTTGTTCTTTTGCTTTTTAGATTCCACACATTAGTGAAGTCATGTAATGTGTAAGGGAGAGATGGTAGTAGAGGAAAGATTCTGATGGCTGATTTTAGGTTCTTTATTGGCAATTCCATGTATTTTATGTATTCCTGTATTAACTCTGATATTTTCTAATTCTATTAAAAATTTATCCATTTCATCCAATTTGTCAAATTTTCTAGCAAGCATTTGTTAATAACATTCTTCTGTTTCTTTTTTAATGTTTGAATTTGTGTATTTGCTCCCTCTTTCTTTCTCTTTTTCTTCTTTTGATCAATCTCACTAGTATCATACGTCTTATCAGTTTTTTCAATGAACCATTTTGGGAAATTTGTTAATGACCTTTAATGTTTTCTTTCTTTATTTCACTGATTTTAGGCTTATCTTTACTATTCTCTTTCTCTCTCTCTCTCTCTCTCTCTCTCTCTCTCTTTTTTTTTTTTTTGAGTTTGTTCTGTTGCTGTGTTTTTCCTCAGGTTTTTAAGTTAAATGATTCTCATTTATTTTCGTTCCTTCTGGCTTTCTATATAAATATAATTAAGACTCTAAATCTCCCACATAGAATTGCTTAAACAGCAAGCAATACATTTTGGTGTTTAATGCTTTTATGTACCTCATAATTTTCCTGGTCATTTCCTCTTTATCATATGGATTATTTAACAATATGTATTTAGGTTTCTAGACAAAAAAAATTTAAGGTATGATTTTTTTTTATAAATGCCTTATTTTATTTCATTGTGATTTACTACATGATCAATTTTTGTGAGATTTGCTTTTAATGAAGGTTTATTCTATGCCCATTGGTTATAAGGCTTATATATTTAGGTCAAAATTATTTATCATTTTATTTCATCTTTGATCTACTAACTCCTAACAGGGGCAATTTATCTATTTCTTCTGTGATTCTGTTAATTGTTTTATCTATTTTGAGGCTATGCTATGAATATCTATTTACACATGATTGTTATATATTCCTGTTATGTTATTCTTCTACTACTATGTAATGATCAGTTTTCTTCTTTATAATTTTTTTCTTATTAACCCTATTTTGTCTGATATCAAAAATAGCTATTTTTGGTTTACTTTTGGTTTTTATTTATATAGCATATACTTTTCACTTTATTTTCAACTTTTTTTTTCATACATGTTTAAAAACTCTTTTTATAGACAATATATATTCTTAAGATTTTGGCTTTTGATTGGTAAGCCTAAGCCATTTTCATTTATTATGATAATTTTTAAAATTCTGCTCATGTAGTTTCATGTTTTCTGTTTATGATGCTTTTTTAATTTGATTTTTATTTGTTATTTTTAAGATTTTATTTATTTATCAGAGAGAGAGAAAGAGAGAGAGAGAGAAGAGAGAGCACAAGCAGAAGGAGTGGCAGGCAGAGAGAGAAGCAGCCTCCCTGCTGAGCAAGGAGCCAGATGTGGGACTCCATCCTAGGATCTTAGGATCATGACCTGAGTCCAAGGCAGACACATAAGTGACTGAGCCACCTAGGCATCCCTTGATTTTTATTTTTTTAACTTTCCCTCACATAGTCATTTTTTCTCATTCATTGGATTGGTTGAAATTTATTTTGCTGGTTTGCTGGTTATTATGCTATGAACTCATACACTGAACTCTCTATCCTAGAAAGTATATATTTATATCAAAAGTCGGATTGGTTCTCTGTTTTTTTTCTTGCTTTTGTGTTTTTTATAGTCTTCTTAATCTTTCTCTGTAATGTACATTTTATTTTATTTATTTTTTTAAAGATTTTATTTATTTATTTGACAGAGAGAGAGATCACAAATAGGCAGAGAGACAGACAGAGAGAGAGATGAGGAGAAGCAGGCTCCCTGCTGAGCAGAGAGCCCAATGCGGGACTCGATCCCAGGCCCCTGGGATCATGACCTGAGCCGAAGGCAGAGGCTTAACCCACTGAGCCACCCAGGCGTCCCTGTAATGTACATTTTAACCTCTTTTCTGTTCCATGAGTTTTGTTTCTTCTGATACAGCTTACTTCATCCATTGGTTGCCTCTTTTTCATAGTCCTCATGTTTCTAATACTTTTGTAATGTTTCCATTTAATCTTATTTTTATCCTTTTGTGATGTCAACTAACTTGACTGATATGTGTCCTCTTGGAAGATGCACAAAAACCTTAGGCTGCAGTCCTTTGTGTGAACTTAGAAGGTCATAGGTGTGCTTTAAGGAGGAGAAACTCAAGTGTTCCTGTCCAGATTCAGCCACTCTTCTATTTTTTGCTGCAGGCATTTCTCTTTTCTACCAGTAGACCACTGTGAAGGGATGAAATACGAAAATGGAGGAAGGAAGCTACCCTGCTGACTTGCTGATACATCTACTTCAGTCATCAAAGCACTGAGAGAGTGAGTGGTGATCACTACAGTCTGATGAGTGTATTCATGCTCATGTAGGTGTGGGTTTTGTTGTTTTGTTTTGAACAGAGTGTTTTTCACCAGTCTTTGAATCTCTAAGCATCTCCTTTCTGCTGTAGACTTAACAAAGCAAGATAGGGAGTTGTAGTGTAGCATCGTAGAACAGTAATTAGACTCTGGTCAGAAAAGCCAGGTTCTAGTTTCCTATGTGCTATGGGCAAGCCACTTGATCTCTCTCGAGAAGCATTTCTACAGCAATTAGTCTTGAAAGATGCTATACACATACAGGTCTGTGGTCCTATATACTCTTTCCTTTTCTCCACCTCAAGATTTCTAACTCACATGAGCCCTTCTATCTGAGGATAGAAGCCTGTTGAACTTGTTTGATCTAGGGTTTCCTAAATTTTTTTGACCTCAGAATCCTGTACCTAAGGATAGCATATTAGATCCTGGGCAAATGTTGTCTGGGAACAACTTTAGGAACTGTTATTTTATAAACTCAACTTTTCTCATCTATGAAAATTAGGCTATATAAGCTGCATATTGTTCCTGTTGATTATTCTGTGTCATTTTTCCCATGCCCATTCCATTTTTTCTCTTGCCATGTTCTTCCTTATTTTAATATCCCAGTTCTTCAGGTATTAATAGGTGAATAGATGGCTTATGGTACCAGCCTCTTCTTCTGCATTGACGACATATTAATTGGGTGGGGTTCTGAGTATCAGATCCAACCCAAAGGAGTGATTTGCTAACGGCGAGGTTTCAGGCACTGTGACAAACGTTTTCTGGATCCACTGGGCATTCTTATTACCCCTCCAATTATGTCATCTCTTTAGCCACCTCTTCATAACACCCGCACTATTTTGCTCTAAGTGAAGAGGCAGAGAGTTAGCAGCCTCCAGTTAGCAATCCTTTCTTTGAACCACTTAATGGATATAGAAGCTCAACTTTACAAGAGGAACAGTTGTTATTCGCTCGCCTAGATAATGATTTCTTTATCCAAAATGTCCTCTTTGTATCTTCATGACAATAAAATTGGGAAAATGGATTTTTTTTAAAGTAATTACACAATTGAACATGTGATAAATCCACTTAATAGGCAAGAATTATCTGCTTTGGCTGCCTTCACAGCCCAAAATCACAAAGTAATTCACAACTCATTCAGTGGAATTCAGCTTTATCTCCTAACATGGGACTTAAAATGAGACAAACTTAAAAAAAACCTGCATGCCTTTGTCATGAGAGATGGCCATGAGGACTTTTGAGAGATCAAGTGCTCTTCTTTATCTAACCTAGTGTCACAGCACAGGAAGTGAGATCCACTGTCCCTCGCTGTGACATCTGCACCCCTTGGTAAGTGCTTGAGGACCTGGAGTCCGTTGTTGCTGAACCCTGTCATGCCAAGAAGATAAGGAGGGCCCTTGGTAGATGGACCCCTTGGATTCCATACCTGAGTGAATTACAGCTTTTCATTAGTCTGTCAGGCTTCCATCCAAAATCAGTTTCTTTAACCATCGATTGTGTTGACCTGTTCCTCAGCAAAGTAAGTTATCTTTGTTTTCAGTATGATGGAGGAAAAACTTATTTCTTTTGATCAGGAAGTAGTGTCCCACAAGGGAAAGCAGATAGATGTTGGAATCTGAAGGGAGTACACTTCTGACACAGGAATATAGTTTGCTTACCAAAGTTGTATAGTAGCTGTTAGGACCACCAATTTGTTGTTCTGTTAAAATAGCTCCATCTTTATACATTAAGAAATATGTTTACCATAACACATTAACCACGTGTAGCACAATGATTAAGAGGATGGGTTTTGAAGAAAAACAGATTTGGGGCTTAATCCTCATTCTGTCTGCAATAGGTTACATTCCCATGGAATGTGACTCTGAGACAAGAGTTTCACAAGCAAGATGTTTACAGGGATTGCCTTTGAGATCAACACTGTAGAAGAGAGGGGAGGGAAGTAGGAATGGTCAAAGAAAGAAGCTGCACTGTGGCCCAATTTTGTTAACCCATAAGGAATCCCAGAGCTAGCATGGCCCTTCAGAATTGTCTAGAAATGTCTGGGTCAAGGTGGCCAGACCTTTACCCTCCATTGATCATTCAAGGGTGGCACTGTCCTGGGAAGAGGTCTGACCTTGAAGCAGGCTGCTTTCTGCAGCTGAGGCTGTATGCTATCATCAGAAGGGAATCTGGGTGGTTTATCACAGTACCAACAAACCATTATGTTTCTGTTGGGAGAATCTTTGAGCTACTAAACTGCTGGGGACCTCAGTGTGCTTTTAGTAAAATGGAGATAATAATATAAGAATGTAATTAATTCTTGTTCATTAATGAATTTGGAGTACAAAGCATATAGCAAAGTCTGTCAAATAGTAAGTACTCAAGAAATGTTGATGATAATGATGATGGTTACATTAAAATGTTATGCTTCTGAGTATTAGATAATAGAACTTGATCTTTGATTTCTCTTTTGGTCTCAAATTAATTATTCTTTTATCATTGTATTTATGTTTTTATATTAAGTTATCTCAAATCCTTGTTTTGGAAGCAGACAGGGTATAAATCAGACAGTGTAAAATATTCTTAGTAATAGAGGTACAATAGAATAATACTTGATATACTATATTAAACTTATATTTTTTTATCCTCTATAATTCCTTTATTTTTTGACCCTCCTCCCACATAAGCAGCAGCTAGAGCATTCCTGGGCTTATTGCTTCAGGAGGGATGACGTAGTTGAATAAAAGCCAAATTCTTGTTTTTTGAGTTGCAAAAGCTGAGGTCCTGGCATAAATAATAGATTTAGGAGACTAAGTGATCAGTCAGTGCCCATTTGTCCCAGCCTAGAGGAAATGAAGATTCTCTAGGAGGGAGAAGAAACAGAGTGGAGTTCAGATGCTGGTGGACCCTTGGGAAAGGCTTGTATCCTGACATTCCTTTCAGGACTTGGCTGGGGGAGGGATGTGTCTGAGTTAGTTACTGTGTATAGGCCACAAACCTACAGATACGTTCCCATCACTCCCGAAAGTGATGGGATCAAAGTCCAAGACCTAAGGTGGTACAGAGAAAAGGAGCTTTAAATATTATCTTTATAAAATAATCAGAAATTTGACCAAATATATACATATTATTTCCCAAAATACATCATGAGAGAAACTTAATCCTTAAAGACCACAAGACTCATTAGCATATTAAAGGTTCTGAGAAAATCTGTAGTTACTTAGGTCATTTCACTATGCTTAACCAGTTCTTGCCAAACTTCTTTTCAATAAAATTCTTCAGTTGTATTCATAGCTTAGGATGTCCTCGTATAGAAGTGTATATAAAACATCATCCAAGTTCTTTTCCAAGTTATGTGGATTTATAAAATCCTTAAAAAATGATCTAATCTAGATCATTCAAACAATCTCTGCCACTTTGGCAAGAATGGGGAGTGGTGAATTATTTATTTGCCTAAATCTACGACCCAAATTCACTGGATAGAGGCCAACTCTAGACTTGACTTTGGTTAGGTGTAGACAGGTCTCTAACATAATAACTCTCAGTTGCAGAGAGATTTAGAGGTAGATTAGGTTTCTTTTTATCCTGTGACTTATTTCAACCTTGACCCAGTAAAATTGCCCTTTTTCAGGAGGAATTGATAATGAAATCAGTGCCATCACTCAACTGCATATCTTTCAAAAGGCCAAGGGGGAAAAAAATAGGACAATTTCTATCAGAGAAATTTCAGCATAATATTTTTAGCCACAGCAACCCAAGGGATTGGACCATTTTGTAAAAATCATCATAGACAACATGGACACAAAAGAGACTGTGAAAGTTTTCTAACTCCAAATTTTAATAACAATACTACAAATCGCTTAGAAAATTCCATTTCCAGATGAAATGAGCCTTTTATAAGATTATATCATGGAATTAGAACATGATACGTGGAAACAAGCCTAATAGTTCCTGAACCTTCTCTGAGACATCAGCTGTTTTTCTGTATAATATACTTAGGAATCAGTGCAAATGAATGTGGGGGTCTTCTGCTTGGGTAACTTTCCTTCAGGAAAGCATTCAAAATTTTCCTCGAAATTTTATTAAAAAAAAAAAAAAAAAAAGATTCTTAACCAGTGATTCTCAACTGGAATCAGTTTTGCTCCCTAAGGGACGTTTGGTAGTATCTGGAGATGTTTTTCATTGTCATTACCAGGTGGGAAGGGAGTGTCACTGGCATCCAATGGGTGGAAGCCAGAGATGCTGCTAAACATCCTATAATGCACAGGGTGGCCTCACAACAAGGAATTTTCTGGCCCCAAATGCCATAGTGCCAAGGTTGAGAAACCCTGCCCTAAATGGTATCTTGCTTAAACTGGTATATCTTAAAATAACTACTAGGCCTGGGAACTTATTTGCTAATTAGAACAAGTGTGTTTTGATTTAAAATATATGAGGATAAGGGACTTGGAATTTTATGTCTCAAGCTGTTCTGAAGATGTAACCATGTAAGAATGAGCATAAATATCACACAGTTGTACTCTGTGTAAAATATACTCTCCAAAGCATATGAAGTGAAAACCCAGTGTTATCTGACTTAATTTGTGTTGTGCTCAATATGTTCCATAACCACGGCTGACTAAATAAAACTAGGTCATATTCTCAGTGCATGAAAGCACATCATTTTAGTCTTCATTCTCCCCCCACCCCCCATTAATGTCCAATAAACGTTCCAAGGAAACCACACACAAGCAGGTGAACATGTGCTTGCCTGTACACACACTCCACACCATCACGCAGACAGTGGTACATTTCAGGCTGTGCCTAAATTGTTTGCAAAGTATGGAAACAATTACAGAACAAATTCCCATCCTCAACCTGCCTCTGTAAAAGAGGTCTGGCTCAGAGGTGCTCCAAGTTATTTATGGCTGGAGCAAACAGAACGCTTAACTATGCAGATAAACTTCTCATTCTTTTATGTGAGGCAGCAAAATAAACACCTTAACAGTTCATGGTTCCCAGAGTGCATTAGTTAATCGGCCCAATATCATTCTAATTCTCCTCGTAGCTCATTGAATAGGAGCATGTGAGCAGATAAAATGCGTCTCTAGCCACCATGTACTTATTCCAATGACTGTATGGTTGATGGATGACTTTCTGATTTTTTGAAACAATGCCAGCCCAGGGCCTCGTGGTGGCTGCACAGCGCCCAAGATCTCTCGTTGTGCTTTGGGGCGCAGGGAGGGGGCGGGGCTCTGCAGTACGAGGTCTGGCTCAGTCATTTTCAAAATCAATACTTGCTCTCCAAGCCTTGGATAATTTAGAGAACATAATTCAGAATTCTCCCTTTCAGCATGTATCCTCCATCAAAGGGGTGTTTTCATCCAGAGTCAGCACAATGCTTGTGCGACCCAGGAATGCACAGATAAGGTTGAAAAGAAAGAAAGAAAAGCTGCACTTATTCTTTCTCTTTCTCTCTCTCTCTCCCCAAGCATCTTTGAGATCCAATGTATGCGTGTTTGTGTGCCTTATTATGAATATTTCTGTTTAGAACAAAGAACCTAAATTATGGTGTCTCATAGTATTACTTCAGATTTAAGGCTTTGGCAGGGGTGGGGGGCTGTTTTCCTTTATAAACTCTTAGCCTAAGGGATGTTAGCCTCAGATAATTTATTCCTGGCAGGTCAGATATAGGATACAAAAATTTCTGCCCAAGGGCTACTAAATCCTGCTTTCACCTCATTTTAGAAAGTGCCATCAAAGTAGTGTTTTGTTGTAGTGATAAAATTTTGTGTTCTGTGCACAGAAACAACAGGCTTCATTTGCTTAAAAACCAGCATGACACTAATTATTTAATCTTTTCAGCCTCTGTTCTCTAGGTTGCTCTAAAAAAAGGAGCCCCAGTGGAACACATCTTGGTCATTTAAGTAGAAAGAGCTTGGGATTTTACAGCAATTTTCCAATACTAATTACATTTCATACTATCTATCATATGCATGGCTTGCAAAACCCTATTGATTTTATGGATACTAGTGCATTGGGAACAGGTTATTTTATGACATGTTATGTTATAGGACCTCTATGAAATACCTAGATCTTAAACTGTGGGCACAGATATACTCTCAATTATCCACAAGTGGATTATCCACTTGGTCTATTACCCACAACATATTTTAAATTAAAGCTGCTGTCATTAGGTGACTCAGTAGCCCTAGGCCAATTTCTATCATCAATATTCTGTGCTGCTGGGTGGCAAACTCATTTTGATAGACCTGGCTACATGACTAGTAGGAATGTGCTATTGGAGTTGTTGCCCAAAATATAAACATAAAAAACTTGCAGATTATGTTTTATTTTGGATTATCCTTGTCACAAATTCCTTTCTTTAGGAAGAAAAGGCAAGTATAAAGTATCTTGAGAAATAAGCACAGTTTTACACTCTCTAAATGATTAGTAAAATAGTTTAGACTAAAATGCCAACTGCTTTGTGGAACCTTCCTGCATTTTGCCCTTTAGAATTGTTCACCTCTCCCTCTGGGGCAGACTTGAGTAGTGACACAAGAGAATAGGCTTTGGAATTAGAAAGAACCTGAATTCTGATTCTGTAACTTATTAGCTGAATGGTCTGGAAAAGATACTTAACCTTGGCGAAACTCACTTTCCTTGTATTTAAAAATGACCGTAATAATATCTACCGATATAATGTATGTAAAGTTCATAGCTCAGTGTTTGGCAATGCCATGCATTCAAAACGTGCTTGCTTCTATTCCTTTCCCTTCCTTATCTATTCTTCATTAGATTCAGAGTTCCTTGAAGCAGTGACCAAATTTAATTCCCAGCATTTAGGCAATCATCTTATATGTGGGATATAATGATATTTGTGCAATTAAAGCATGAATCAAAGTTGTCTTTTGGTTTATATCTGAAATAAATTTTAACAGTTTTGAATTTCCACAAATCTATTAAATTATTTTGTTAGTAATTTCATAGAAAGTGTTTTTATATATAAATATCAGCAATTGGGCATAATGTTTTCTTACAACACAAATTTATTCTTAAGAATATTATTAGCGTATGTATATAGCTGTATTATGTATGTATTATATGTGTATGAAGACCATAACATGAGAAGTGGGAAAGACTCCTTCACAAGTTCATGAATTGTTTGCTTTTATTTGTTTAATTTATTATTTTGTTGTTTTATTGTTTTCAGAACTCTTTTCAAGGCTACGTATGGGAACAAGAGATTTTACCATAGTTAAAATAAGATGGATTTAAAATTTGCTATGTTTTTCATTTTCAATTTAAAGACAATGCAACAAAGCTTCCGTAGACTTAAAATTGTAACATAAACAGAAATCCTTAGTGTAGTACACAATCAATTAACCCTGGGAATCAGAGAATTTTTTTTTCATTGTGTTCCTTAACCATGAACTTGAGCTCTCTCTCATCATGTGTGTACAATTGAAGTAAGTATCATGTTCATTCTTTAGGTATTTATTTAGGGCCGTTTCTGTCTGTGGTACTGAATGATTCTTATGGCACTGATCAAATAATGCAATGAAACCTAAGCTAGGGATAATTACGCTTACATCCCTGAGTGTTAGGCTTGGGAGATGGGCAGTGTAACCGCAATATCATTCTTTTCAGTGTATTTATTTGTTTAGTTTTGGACTGCATACTCATTTTATTTGAAAGCTTTAATTATAGAAGTAATATGAACAAAATATTACATAAATATAAAATCAAGAATGTTTGTCATTTGTTTAAGTTAATTGATGCTAAAAGCAAAATAGAGAATTCTTGGACATAGATTATGTTTAAAATCTGTAACTATATTGTGCAAACATTTGTAGGTGCATCTTTGAAAAGAAGCACTCATGTTCACATCTGTTTTGAATCTCTGTGCATTTAAATCAGCAACAAAAACAATAGGAATTTGGGCTTTCCTTTTTTTTTCGGTATTTCTGTTTTTTATTTTTAAATTTTCAAAAAGTTTTCATTTTAATTCCAGTTAGTTAGTATACAGTGTTATATTAGTTTCAGGTATACAATATAGTCATTCAACACTTCTATACAGACCTGGTGCTCATCACGACAAATGCCCTCCTTAATCCCCATCACCTACTGGGCTCTCCCTTTCTTATTTACCTGGACTGTTTGGGAATTAGATCTAAGACAGTGCTCCTCTTCATTTTTGTAATGAGAGACTCTACCTCTCTGAAAACTGTATTACATTTTTTCTCACCAACACAGTATGAATGAAAAGGACAAATAACTGGGTCTCTTGGCTGACTGCATACAAGAGTCTGAATACCTAAGTGCATAGCAACAATATGTGAATAACATATCAAAATAAATATGTTCAAGTGCAGCAGGTCGAGTGGGTTGTGTGGGGTCAGTGTTGCGAATGGGGGTTAATTTCTGTTCAGTCAGGTGAGGTACAAATGCATCAACTTTGCCGGAAAATGATTTCAGTTGTGGCCGATGGTCTAGTTTCCTGCGGGATGCAAGCAGCCTATTATTTCACATTTTATTTTTATTTTTTTTTTTTTATTTTATTTTTTATTTTTTTTTTTATTTTTTATAAACATATATTTTTTATATACATATATTTTTATCCCCAGGTCTGTGAATCACCAGGTTTACACACTTCACAACACTCACCAAATCACATACCCTCCCCAATGTCCATAATCTATTATTTCACATTTTAAAAGGCTTGTTCAGGTTTGACCATTTGGATGGGAATCAATACAACAGAGAATGAGGATGAACATCAGAGATCACGCCAGGTGTGCCACTGAGGCCAGATCCATGTGCCCATGAATTCTCCCGGAGATAAAATCCATTTTGGTCTGGCAGAACCGGGAGCTAGATGGGCCAGCTCACTCCTGCAGGCCTCATTTCATTACTGATAAGATGATTTGGGGTAGGAACGAGAGCTGGCTGGCCTTTGGCTATCTAACTCTTCTTAAGCCATGATTGAAGTGAATCAATTGGGAGGTTACCAAGTCATTCCTCAGTGAATTTGGGCTGACCAGAATAGCTGTCTGGAAAAGGCAAGCTGAGACCTGTGTTTATGTAAGTGATCTAGATTCTTTAATAAAGTTGCTCAAATTACTATGAAATGTGTGGGGATCTGTTGGTTGCATGGTAGGTGAGGTGAAGCTGTGAAGGAATGAGGCAGGTTTCCCATTGTGGTTTGTGAAAATAGCTTCTTGCTTACATATTTTATAAATTTATAATGAGTTATTTTAGTTTTAGAGACATGTGCATGAAATAAAAAACCTTTCTTCAGATACTAAGAAAAAGTCCCAAATCACAGGCACTGAATTACTGGGATTTCACTTGGTAAGACCTATGTCTGAATATTTGGATCCAAAGATAGGCTTACACAGGCCAAGTTTTTTGGAAAAAATGAGACAGAGTCATGATAATTTTGTGGGTATATTTACTTTTTCAAAAAGCCAAATATAATTTAGTAACGGCCTAACTGGTAGAGTATTTTCGTACCTTAATTTTGCTAGATAATGGCCTCTTTCCTCACTTTACCTGCCTGGAGATCTCATGTTTTCAGTGCAGTAAAATCCACCAAACCTGACAGATTCCAATATGAGTTGATTCTAAGTTCTAGGTCCCCTTGTTGGAATGGTCATTTTTTGTTCCATGAAGTTGTATGGACTTGCATAGCAAAGTACCCTCTCACAAATCAATCCTCCAGGTTTTTTTCCCAGGCATATATTAGAATGAGTTTTGGTGCAATTATTCTCTCTGAATTCACTAAGCAGGTGCCATCTTTAAGCTGCAGAACCTATAGAAAGATGACCTAGGGAAAATAACGTCATGTCCCCAAGCCAGTCTTCAGTCTCTGTTACACATGCCTTATGGCTTTTGGCAACTATGAAAGAGAAATCCTGGCCATTTGGCCAAAAATTTACCTGAACATTAATCTAGTATCAGGAATACATCTGAGGGCAGCAACAAGAAAAAAGGCAGACAGACAGGCCATCCATACCTGACAGTTCTGCTCTGAAGATTCCTAGAGGTACCTTTCACAGGAAGTCACTCACGATCTAGATTTATTACCAAATATTTTTAAAAAGAAAGAATAAAAAAGTATAATCTGTTAAATGTTTGCTTATATTCTGATTCATGAACTAAGGAGGCAGGATATAAAACCCCCAGCTTTTATCTATGTAAGAAGTAATTGTAATCTATGAGAAGTTGAGAAGTAAATAAGTGCTAAGTTAAAAAGAGGTAATTCATTAAATATTGTTGAATTGTCCAAAATATCTTTTAGCTAGGCACTATATAAAAGGACAAATTGAGTTAAGGTGGTTTTTAACAAAATCAAGAGGCATCAAGGTTTTTTCCTGCCTACTGATATTTGATAGCATTTAAATTGTACATTTATTCAACATTTATCTATAATGCTTATGTAAGAGTATAACAAAGTTATTTAAAAAACTGGACATTTTCATTTTCTTCTCTTGGAGACTACTTTGTATCTTAGACATCTTCATTTTTCCTTAAATGAATCTGCAATTATTCTTATATGCAAGTAAGAAACTGCTTCTGAGACTCTTTATTTTTTGCTATAGGAAAAATTGAAAAGCATTCTGGTGTCCATCCCGCCTCCCCCACAGCCTGAGTCACTTCACGGGCCTCATATCTCTTAAACCACCTGCTAATCATAACAATTGCTAATTTGAGCTCTTTTTAGTCACTTCTGGTGACAATGGCAATGCCATCTAGTTTGCAGTGGCCATGTGGTCAGTCCCCCACCCATCCTAGCAGGCTGCTGCTGCTGCTGTGCCTTTAGCTGGGGTCTCCATTGTTCTCCAGGCCTCTGCTGACCATAAGCAATTCCTTCTTCCCTAATCTCAGGGGATCTGCTTCTTTCACAATGGGGGCAGGGCCGTTTGCTTTGTGTGCAAGATTATCTTCCCTAGAATTGTTCACATAGGCAAACATACACATAAAACAAAACAAAACAAATCAAAACCCTGATTGCTGGATGTGGAAGGCTATATGTATCTACGTATGGGTACACACATACACACACATACACGTTTTAATGTTAGCCATAATAGTCACTTATCAATTCTGCCTAGATATTGTCAAGTCACTAGATAATATCTATTAAATTCAGTTATTTGAGTTTCTTCTTGCCTTATTTTTAAAATGTGATTTTTTTCTTCTTAGACTTGGCAATGATAATTTTAAATGTTAAAATTGAAGTTCTCCTTTAAGCTTCCTGAAGCCCCGTACCTCGCCCATGCCTTGGGAAAGCATTTTGGGAATGAATTGGAGATGAAGGTAGATGCATGTCCCTAGGATGACTGATTAGGTATTGAGGAATTGATCATCTAAACTCGGAGGCCTGAGCTCTACTCCAGAACGTCCCTCGGCTGAACAGCAGATAAAATTTACTGGATTTCCATGTCTGAACCTTTGCAATCGCACTCTGTACTCCACTTTGATGGATTTAAAGCTGGTCATTATGTTACAGGGCAAGTTGTAGCACGAATAAAAGCAGGTCGTTTCAACCAGCCATTTTAATCAGGAGACAACGTTACTCGGTTATTGTTAAAGCTTGCCATATGCCATAGAAAGGGATAGGAACAAACTCTGGACTTTTAGGGCAGATTAAAAAAAGAAAAACAACTGATTTTGCAGGGAGGCAGAGAGGAAGTAATCCAATAATACATATATTTTAAATATTTCTCCGCCTCAGTAAGCAAGGCGGTTTTTGTAGGTCTCCTTTGGGATTGTGACCCTCCTTTACCCTAAAACGCTGAAGTAAATTAAAAAGCGGAAAAAAACTCTGCTCTGTTGGGTTGTTCTGCTGGAGCTGCGATACTCCCGGGTTGCCGAGCACGTCGAGAGCGCCCCCTAGGCGTTGCCACGTAACACGGCGGGAAGAAGCGCGGCAGGTGGATAAGCGCCTGTGTGTCTGTGCAGAAATCCATACACAAAGCGTAGGGCGTGTGTGTGTGGGGGGGGGCGGGTGGTAACCCACAGAATGCCTGCTCTTTGAGCCCCTGTCTCAAGGTGGATTTGCAGGCATCTCCACTTGTTTTAGAAGCTTCATATCGAAGGAACTCAGAGTGCCTTTTTTGTGTACTAAGGACTAGAATGCTATGGAGAATGATGTTGAAATTAAAATGAATGGCTTCCAGGGGTTCAGCTTGGTGCCCCTACTAAGGCTTTGGGCATGTGTTTAGTGGTTCATCCTGTGCTTCTTGGTGTGTTGGGATTTCACTGGTCCTGTATTTATCTAGGTGGGAGGACCCCACTTAGGATACTTCATGGGGGCAAATTTGCCCTGCAAAAGTCATGGATGCCTCTTTAAAACTATAGTCCACAGCTCTGCCTGGGAGTAAGGAAAATGGCCCTGGACTTAGAAACCAGAGGTTCCAAAGTTAATCCTGGCTCTGTTGGTTAAGGAGCCTCTCTGAGCTTCATGTTGGTTCCTCTACAGAAGGAAAAGATTTGATAATCTCCACGTCTTGGACCACAGTATTAAAGATTTTTTCTTAAAGTTTGCCAACCAAATCAACACTTTACAGAACTCTTGAGAGTCAAATTGGTCAAAGGAACAGAGTGTATTTGTCTTGAGGGCCATGTCTGTTGGCACAACCAGCAGAAAGTCAATTTGATCAGTTGTGTGGCATCTTCATAACCAACCTGAATTCCCGTCTGATGTTAGTCACTCTTCAAAGGCAATTCATTTGTCCAAATTGAGCACTTTCCCCCCATTCTGGCGGTCACTTTTTGGTCACATTGATCAGCAGCTACACTGATCCAAATGGTGGTGCTCTTGCCCCCTTTTTGATCTCTGCTGGCTAGTTGCCTGATTGCTGATGGGTAAGTGGTCCTCTATTCATAGGTCGCTTGTGGGCAGTTTCTCTAAATTGGCAGCCCCTGGAGTCATTTTTCCTTGAGGCCAGCTTATTCACAGGCGCTTGTTCACAAAGCTGCCGGGTAAGACTTTTTCTGTTTGTGGAAGCTGCTCTGATGCAAGCAATTGAAGGAGAGGGTTCTGGATTCCTGCCTGAGTGGGAATAACAGGGAACTCATGCAGAGGTTGTTTGTGGCAAGACTGAGGATGCAGGCCAGAGTAAGAGCAGGGATGGGAAGGCCCAATGTCTCAGTGATATGACCAGTCTGGACTTTCAGAAAAGCCACACAACTACTTACCACTTACCTATTCAAGAATGGTAATTTGTCTGTCTTTCTATCAATGATAATGATTATAAGACTTATTACTCTTGCATTCTTAGTTAAAACTCTACCTTACTCCCTTGAGTCTCTGTGGCTTTGCCCATGCTATTCCCTTTATTTGAAAACCCTTTCTGAATTTGTCTGGCTGACAAGGTCTAGGACTCAAAGCTTCATGCTAAATAGTTTCTGAGCACTCCTAACATCCTCTGACATAGCAATAATTTTTTTATTTAATCAGGACTGATAGCTGATAGGCATTGTTATGGCTCTATAGTTGTTAAAATATTCAACTATATTTATATTCTGGTTGACAAATAGCTACAGCCCAAGACCTCAGAAGGCCCCCATTGCCCTATACCACCTTTCCCAAGCCTCCCCAAGTTCTAGCAACTCAGCATTTAAGACTTGATGAGCAGAGGTGGAAATGTCTGGCCTCATAGAAATGATCTGCCTCTCCTAAGTAGTGGTACCTGAATCTTATAGACTGTTGATTATTTTTCATAACACCTCATTTGCATTTATTCTTTTATTTGTTTCTACCTTTAGACTGGGAGCCTTATTCCTAGTGCAAAAAGCGTGTGGCACTTGGAACTGTCATGGTTGCTGAAATGGGTTTTTTTGAGTATTCTTTTATTTTTTTTAATTTTTATTTTTTATATTTTATTCATTTACCTGACAGAGAGAGAGAGAGAGAGAGAGACCACATGCAGGCAGAGAGGCAGGCGGGGGGGAGGGGAGGAAGCAGGCTCCCCGCTGAGCAGAGAGCCCCATGCGGGGCTCGATCCCAGGACCCTGAGATCACGACCTGAGCCGAAGGCAGAGGCTTAACCCACTGAGCCACCCAGGCGCCCCTTGAGTATTCTTTTAGATACCACACTCTGGAGTAGGTGGTTTGCATACATGACAAGAAGGTGATAGTAGTATTAATTTCTATTTCATTCTAATTGCTGGAGAAGACTCAAGGAAGGATACCACCACCTGCCAAATAACCAAGTCTTGTATTGCAGATGTCAAGGCTACTTTGCCAGTGAAGTTAGAGTAGTATTCTAGAAGAGAATGAGCTCCAAGAGATGGAGAGAAAGAAGTGGTTTAATCAAGCACATGTTTGTGTGTTCATGTGTGTATGTGTGTACATGCATGCGTGTGCAGCAAGGAGTAATGCCCTACTCCCATGCAGTATTGCAAGTGAAGCAGGCTCTCCCATGCATACTACCTTGATGTTGTGAGGTAGGCAGAATGTGGGTGATTATTGAACTCTAAGACTTAGCTATGGCTTTTTGTGGTGGGCAGTCTGTGTGTCCTCATTGACACAGAAGAAGGTGAGTTTACTGCCTTTAAAATGTCTTCTGTGGTCTTGGAAAATGAAACCTCAGTAATGATTATCACAGACCAGGATTAGAAGCTCTGCACCTGGTTTTTGGTGCCACAAAAGCCCTGTATTTTCCCTTAATCCCACATAGCATTTGAAGAAAGAACACCAATACTGATTGTGGTTGTATTTCTCTCTACTGTAGAGAGTGGGGAATTAAAGCCAGATTTGAGACCTGGCTTACAAAAATAAAGCAAGGACACTTTCTTTACCAATATGGCAAGTTCATACCAATAGTGTGTGTATTACTTCAAGAAATAAATAACCAAGCTTGAATCTATAGTTCTTTTGTGACTATTGGGCCTTATGGATGTGAGCTTCATCTTTATGGCAAGACTTTTGGTCAGCTACTCCTTTGGGGATAAATTCTAGATGCATGTAGTACATATTCACAAAATTGTTATGTGATTCTGCATATTTTTTTCTTTCTAAATCTTTACCTAACTTATTGTAAATCCTTTAAATAGCCTCAGTGTTTAAAGATGTAACTTGAACATCATATCTCAAACCCAGTATTTGGTCATGAATCTTTATTTAAAAGTTCCAACTTCTTGACCACTTCTTCAGAGTCACATGTTAGAGTAAGATTATGGAAGCTCAATATATCATAGAAGCAAAAGAATTCTTTATGGGACTCTGTATCAGTCCAGTAGACAATCCTCTTGGTTGCATGTAGCTTTTATTTTGTTCAAGTTGATTCATAATATGAGCATAGATATAATCAGTTGGGGAAGCATAAGTGGTTGTGTCATGTTCTTAGAATTTTTTTTTTAAATGACAATATCTGGAAATGAAAGTGATCATCAATTCAGGACAACTATAAATATATATATGAAAGCTGCCTTTACTTCAAATAATAATAATATTTTGTATAAGAACTCCTTTAATATTATTAAGAACTTTCACAATAATCCTGAGAAATAATCATGGCAGGTAATATTATACCCATTCCTCAGACAAAGAAATCCACACTCAGGTAGGTTAAATGATTTTGGATAATGATACAGAGCTAACCAGAGTAGTGAAGTTAGGTTGGAACCAAATATGGCCTTCTTATTCTTTCTCTGGTTTGTGTTCATTAAAATGGAATCTGGGGACCCACTATATGGAATCTGGGGATCATGTTGGCTTGGCAGGAGGGAGGTGACAAGTTGGGTTCTATATAAGATCCATGCAAAGTGTTGCATACCTATTCCAGACACAGGCTTAGGAGGACAGCAGTGCTGGGGATATAAGTCCTAAAACTCATTTGAAACATGGACTGAGCTGTGTCCAGATCATGGATTGGCCCAGCATCCATGTGATGAAGTGAATCCTATCCTTTTGTAAACATGCTCTGTAGCCTTCAGGATATATATTATTTTTGTTGCTTATGTGTTCCTCCATTTTCCTTTGGGCTTGAGACATGTCTTCAGTCTTTCCACAAAGGAAATTCTAAGGGAGAAAGGAACAGCTCATGTGTAATCCCTGTAAAGTATAGAAGACCCAGGGAAGAAACTTTGTATAGTTAGAATGTAGGCTTGAGACTGGGATACTGCTAGAATGCATGCAGAGGTGGCTGGCTTCTCCTTCTTTGTCTTCCCTTTGCACAAATTCTTTGTGTCAAAGAGGACACAAACGCAACTTCAGAAGTCACCGCTCAGAAACCAGCTCTTGCAACTCTGAAGGGGAAGACCTTTGTTTCATTGCACACAGCTAATGAACTTAAATGTCATCACAGGCCTTCCTGGTAGATTACTTGGCATTTGGGGTTGCAGTTTTGCCAACATAGAAACATAAGCTTAGCTACGTGATGGTGAAACAAGAATCCTGGGGGCAATGTGGCATGGGGAAGGACATAGATTTTTCTTTCACATTGGCCTGGATCAAATTCCTGCTCTGTCATAGTAACTCTGTGGTCTTAAGCAAGTTTCTTAATCTCTCTTTGTCTCATTTTCATTGTCTGTAAACTGGGGATAATGGTGAGTGCCTCACAGAGTTTTTAGGGGGCAAATGAGAATGTATGTAGTGAAATTGTGCTTGACATGTTACATGTTCATCATTACCATAAGAGTTTAGGTTTCCTGTGAGATTGGAATTGAGCCTAGAGGACAGCTAGAAGGCTGTCTTTAAGCCACCTCTGGTGATGGTGATGGCGATTACAGGGAAAAAGACAGAAAGAAAGTGCAAAAGAACAAAGGAAGGAAGGAAGGGGCAAGCCATAGGCTCTTCTCTATTCCTGATTCATCTTTTCAATATCTATATGTGTCTGTAAAGGTGAGTCCATTTTCCTCTTTTAAGAACAGACTCAATGTTTTAAGTTGTTATACCAGCTGATATTTTAAGCATTTATAATCGCTATTAGGAAAGACAATGGGAAGAATGATTCTTTGGTTCTCTTTGACTTGGGCATGGTTTGGAATATGCTGGAAGGACACTCCTGACTTCATTGTCAGGCGAAGTATACATCCCACAAAGACAACATATATTTTTCTCTCAGGTTTACAAACCTCCTTTAAAATGAAAAAAAGCTCTCTGAGAAATAAGCAGAGGCAGCATCACACTCCATTTTATGTATGGGAAAGCTGATGTTTAGGGGGAATAAAACATGGGGAAACCCCTAGCAGGTTGCCTAGCACATAGCAGATGCTGATTTCCTTTGTCATCATTATACTGAGAAATGGCAGAGCCATTTTCCAAGAAGCTATAGCTCAAGGACTAACAGGACCCTTGGCTCTTGGTTTATGTTCTGTTTACCTCACAACTGCCTTTCCAGATATCTTAACTTTGCTTTGGGAGAACAATTTTTTGAAGGATAGATCATTGAGACATAGGTCCCTTCTGATAATCTGGGAGGTTCAAACCCTCCTCAGGCCCTTTGCTTACCCTGGCTCAAGTTGCCTGTGGATAGCAGGGTCCCTGGTCCTGGCTAGAGCACTGTCGTCTTTATTGTGACCTGATCTATTGCCCATGATTTTTCTGAGTTTGAAGTGGTATCAGATGTGCATGGGATTTCTCATCCAATTGCCAGGTGGTTCTGGAGCTACAGATCAAAAACTCCCTGGAGGTACTTTTAATATGAGTGCTTTAATGGGTAATCATACAGTCTGGTATGAGCTGGAGATTAACCCAAGAGAAGAAATGAACTGGGTCACTCTGATTTAGCTATGTCGAACAAGGCATTAAGGTTTCCCCCAGCAAAGAAGGCTCTTACTTATTCTCATTAGTTGTTCTTTCACCACTGTGAACACACTGGATACGGGATTAAGTGTTCTTCTGCCCACATTGAGAGTTTTATCTGAAAAAAAAAAATCATGTAACAGTATAAACTTTAGAAACCTATATTTATTTTGTTATGAGGAATTCTAAGTACTTCTTTGCACTTGGAGGTTGCTAAAAGAAAGGATTGCCTAAAAATAGACTTGTGCTTGGAAACTGACTTAAAAGTTCTGTCCTGTTTCCTTTTTGCACAGGTCATATTTCCACAGCCAGGCAATTTTCCAGACAAGGCAGACTTCACCTTGCTCCTTTCCCTGTATTTTCTGTGGCCTTGTTATCCAAATAACTGCTTCTTTTCTCCCCTCCCATATGGCCCCTGTCCTCTGAACTATTTCAGGGAGAAGCTCTCATTTGGTTGGCAAGCCTTTGAGAATGAATTGATGAGGAAAGGGGTATCTAACTCTCTCCTGGCCTTCATGGATTCTGAAACTATGCTGGGGACTGGTTCTACCTTAGTTCCAAAAGCCATTATTTCCTTCTTTGGCTTTTGAAAGAGATGAAATTTTTTTCTTTTTATAGCATAAAGTGTTTATTTGTTTAGTCATTAGTCCACACACTGAATATTTAAATCTATATTTCTCTCTCTCCCTGTCTCTGTCTCTGAGAGAGACCCAGGGAGAAGGAGAGGACGGCTTCTTTATGCTAGGCTCTGATGACATAGAGTTTATTGAGACTAAATCCTTGGGTTCATGGAACTCTTGTCTAGTCTTATAGGACTCTGCCCTTCCTTGCAGGGAGGAGGAATATCAAGAAGTCTCTTTCCCTTTTTGTAGGTCTTTATCCCTCACCTATAGTTCCCTTCTATCCGACAGGGCCAGATCATATACAGTCACCAAGACTAAGCTCTTACTCTCCCTTCTTCCATGAAGCTGTTCATGGTCACCCCCAACCATGCCTTCCTCTGAACACATACAATAGTTTATTTGCCTAGCTTTTATTTCTACATGTGTCACATAGTTATTTATGTGTATGTCAATAGTCCTAAACTATAATCAGGTTTGTATATAATAGGTGCTCAATAAATGTTTGTTGAATGTTGAACAAATGTTTCTACCATTTCTCTAAAGGCTGCTTTCAGCTAAAGTGAGGTTGAATGGCTGCCAGAAAAAGACACATTAGGTCATTCCAAGGTTAGTGAGATGAAAATCTTGAAAATGACAGCATCATTCCCCTCTGGGGCTGTGCTGCCAATCCTATGCATAAAAATAACAGTGGTACGCTGGATCATGATGCCTAAGAAGAGGAAGGTAAAGAGATGAGACTTTTCTCCTTCAATATGTAAAATGACTTGCCCATTTTCCCTTGGAGAAAAGAACTGGGTCCATAAGCGCAGTCAAATTCCAATTTACTAAACAGAAGGATATAGTCTTCTGGTAAACAATTAAGAAAAAAAATCTCTTTTTATTTCATTTCATGTTGGAAACTTTGCCAAAATGTCCACTTCTGTGGTTTATGAATTACATTAGGGGGGCAATGCTGAAAATACCGAAGTACATTTGGCTCATCATGGAAATTTTAGTTATGATTGTGCTGGAACATGGGCATAGGTAGAGGAGGTTGGATTACATTTATCCTGACCACGGGCTAAATATTTTCAAGTTTTTTAAACATGAAAGTCCTTACTATCATTTTATTTTCTGCAAGTGTGACTTGCTAGAGGAATACTTGATCTTGGAAAGAACTGGGTCTCAGCTCTTTCCTTTCTGTGGAAACTTGGAGGTTTCTAAGAGTCAGTTTGCTCATATGAAAGTGGGAATAATAATAATTGCATTTTCTCCATCAGTTATTAAATGGATTAGATAAGATACTATGCAAAAAGCATATAGCATAGCCTAGCACAGAGGGCCCAGTAAATACTAGCTCTGATTAATGGTGGTAATAATGAGGATGTAGTCTGTATTCGTTTCCTGGGGCTGCTATAATAAATTGCCACACAGTAGGTGACTCAAAACAAAAATTTATATTTTCATGGTTTAGAAGGCCAGCAATATGAAAATCAATGCATCTTCAGGGTTGGTTTCTTTTGTAGGCTTTGGGAGAGAAATCTGCCAGTGCCTCTATCCTAACTTTTGGGGGCTGCCTGCAATCCTTGTTGTTCCTTGGCTTGAGATGCATCCCTTCAATCTCTGCCTCTGTCTTCACATGGCATTCTCTTCTCTGTGTGTCTGGGTCTTCTTCTCACCTTATAAGGTCATCAGTCTTTGGCCTCATCTTAATTGCATCCTCAAAGATTCTATTTCCAAATACAGTCACATTCTGAGCTTCTTGGTAGACAGGATTTGGGGAAACAATATTCAGCCCACTACATAATCATGAAAATAAGTGAGGATATATGTCATTAAAAACAAAATTCTAAACATATCTGGCAGGTAAACAGCTCTAGTGAGATGGACCATGACCAATTGGTGCAGCTATTGGGACTGTCCATGGGCTTTATTTTATTTACAAGATTCAGTCCTCATATTTTTCATCTTTGGGTTGGTCTACATGGCCCCAGAAAAATGGATGATTCATGAGAAAAATGGTGTTTTCCTGATTGACCCAGATTATGATTTAGTCTTCTCCTTAGTCATCTCAGTTGACTTGTGCCATCTCTTTATTCGGCATCATCAGAGAAATGGATATTTTTGGCTAATCAGAGACTCTGGTTAATGGGCAGTAACTATGCATCTCACTTGTGACCAATTAAGGAAGAATTGTAAATACAGGGAAATTCCATGATACATGGGATACTGATGAATGTAATAGGGTCCTGCTTTAGTGATTCAGAACAGTGTCAAGGTTTTGCTTTAGAGTCATAATTTTGAGAAATGGTCCTAAGTGCAGCAGAAATATGTGGATGATGGTGAATAGAAAATTCCCATTAAACAAATGCTAGACTGGAAGGGAATAGCTGTTCTTCTCTTCAGTTGTAAGTTAGTAAATGAATGAATTGGGATGGTAATTAGTCTCACCCTTTTTCCTTCATACTTCTACATTTCTTTCCATTCCATGGTTCTTAGGCAGGGGTTGAGGATGCTATATCAGAGACCAGGGGATTGTACTCTTAGTGGTATAACTTCAGGGCCAACACTGCTCTGGGAATACTTTCTCTCCATGTGATCTCCAAAGATGATACACTCATTCCAGAGGTTAAAACAACAACAACAACAGCATTATCTTCTACAGAAATGTAAGACTTAATGCTTTAATGCTTACATAGTGTTTGGGATACTTAGATGAAATGTGATATAGAAATGCAAAACTCACTGGAATTTCAGATTTTTTTTTACTACTTTTATTTATTGGCCAAGCCCTGCTGGGACCATTAGGGTTAAGGTTGTATCATGTTTCCATTTTAAATCTCTATTTTCAATAGAGATTTAACATCTGGTATATGTTTTTTTTGTTTGTTTTGTTTTGTTTTAAGATTTTATTTATTTATTTGTTAGAGAGAGAGAGAGAGCAAGAACAGGCAGACAGAGTGGTAGGCAGAGGCAGAGGGGGAAGCAGGCTTCCTGCCGAGCAAGGAACCCTATGTGGGACTCGATCCCAGGATGCTGGGATCATGACCTAAGTTGAAGGCCGTCGGTTAACCAACTGAGCCACCCAGGCGTCCCAACATCTGGTATAAGTTTTTAAGCCAAAGGGGATTTTTATCTTAAGCAAAATGTGAAGGAAAAAACAATCCAGTTGCACATCTTTTATTTAAGGGAACCAAACAAAATAAAAGAAGTTAGTGTTTTCAGATAGTATTTTGTACCTCAACAACTTAAAAATGAGATTTCTAAAAACAGGATTTGGTTGATTTTTACATTATCTGGAACATAAAAACAAGGGAGGGATTTGTTATTCACAGGAGGAAACAAAGTCAATAGAAATTACTAGTTTAGAATAATTAATGTTACAGAGATATTATGGGGCAGATATCTCAATGTTGACTCCTAGTATCAGCATCATTTAGTTAACATAGGTTCTTGCTCTGTAGCTTTCCTTATGGCTATTTCATATCTCTTCATTTTAACTTCTTATCATTGAGAATATTGGCCTAAGCTAAATAACCCCAGCATAAATCCAGTTATCTGGGAAATTTTAGTTTCAATTTAACCTACCCTATTTAGATTCAATATTTTCCTTTAGAGCTGCATAGAAAATAATAATAAAAAATGTCTGTTAAATTCTAAAGACAGGGTTTCTCTTAAAAACGTCTGGATTTCCTTACTGTGAGCGCCCTTGAATTCAGATACAGGGCTTGTGAGGCAAAGAGGATTGCAAACCCAGACTAGCTATCATTTGCTTATGTTTCTAATACCTTTGCCCTAAATAAATCCCACAGAGCTGAACTTATACACTCTTCAAGTATAGGGGAAATGAACTCATTAAATTTTAATCATCAACATGCTGCATCTAATTATAATGAATCTTGTCTTAATTCATGACTGATGTATAATAAATTCAATTACTTTGGTTTTCCTTTCTATTTATATAAACTGGTTTCCAATGAAGGCAGAGTGGCAGACTCCTGTGAAGAAGGAAAGTAACCCTTAATTTTCAAATCATGAGCTCATTAGAGCATGCATGTAGATGTGTGTGTGCATGTATGTATAAAATTTGTTATTCTAAGGAGAAAGGCAACACCTTATAATTAGACCTCTCCCACCTTCGGCCTCGAGGGTGTCCTAATAAAGAAAATTTCATACATTGATGTGCTTCCCATCTTTTCATTTCTTTGTTCTATCACCCTGTTGTTAATAACACCCTGCAGCAAAAAAAATGTTTGTGAAGCTAAGAGCTGTCCAGATAAGAGAAAAGGTCATGATCCCCCTCCTGCGTGTTCATCAGCAAACGAACACCAATCTGAAAGTAAGAGGATGCCTGTCAATATGGAGTGGGCAGGCGGCAGCACACCGTCAGTTGAAGGCAGTGAATGCTCACACAGTTGTACTGAGCTCCAACCTTAACCCCAAATCAATAATCACCAAAGTATTACAATATGAAGTGACTGAATCATAGAGGGCAGAGGCGAAGGGAGAGGACGTAAGTGGGAAGCTTTATACATGATGCAAGTAAGGAATTTGGGATATTTCTCACCATCTTGGGACTTCTGAGATGAGTTTGTTATAGATGATTAAGTGAATAAAATGGAGTCAGAGAGCCTAAGGCATTCCCCCATGTTATTAATGTGTACTGTGGCAGATTTCTTAAATAAACTTCTAACTCAGTAAAATGGAGAATCCGAAGCTGCTTGCTTGATTTCAGGCCCCAAATTTGAGTGCAATGAATAATATTAGTGCATGTATATTTTATTATCATTGTCTTAGATAATTGTATCAATAGTAAGGGTGTCATAGGACAAATGTTATTCTTATGATGAGGGAGATGAAAGAACCCTTATTGACTAGATTTAAAAAAAAAAGAATGAAAAGTCAGATTGCTTCAAACAAATACTCCTTTTTTTTTTTCTTCCTTGCCCTGGAGCTCTTTGTTTTGAAGCATGAAGTGTGGGAGAAAACCCTCCTCTTCCAGGAAGACTTCTGAAATCCAGTGGAGAGAAGAGAAGGATTTCCGTATTTTCCAAAATACTAACTAAATATTAAATACTAACAGTCATTAGGCAACCAGGAATAATCTCATAGAAAAATTGACTAATATGCAATAAAAATGTAACATTCCAAAGAAAAATTATACAATACTTGCGCATTTATAGGTTGCTTCTAGAGGTATATGTGTTACTCTCCTGTTTATTAACTCCTGGGTAGCATTTTTTGGTGGTAGGGGGATATTATATAACTATAAATAACTATATAATACATATATAGTTATTTATATATTATATAAAAATTTATATATAGTATATAAATTATATACTATAATAGATATTATATATAGTTATATATTATATAACTATAAAACTATAAACTATATAACTATAAACTATAAAATATATTGTTAAAGTAAATGTATTTGGTGATAATGAAAGTTTTATCTTGCCCTTTCCTTTCAAAAATTAAAAAAAAAAATTAAAATGTTTTGTCCTTTCTAGTAATCTACTTAATTTAATTATTTTTTTGTGTCTCTATGTATGTATGTATAAAAGTAGGTATTTAGGCATGTATTTATTTCTATATATATGGAGGTATGTATTTATGTATGTGTATATCTATTCATGTATCTATCCCTCCATATACATACATGTATCTATGTATTTACCTATGTATGTATCTAAGTACACACACACACATCTATCCATGTATACATACATGTATGTATGTTTTATATACCTCTTTCTGATTCTATTTACATGTGCTGCTCCCAGCCTAGGAAGTTCAGCATCGGAGACTTTCCTGCCAGCCATCTTACAAACAAAATCCTAAGCCCTTGTTTTTCCCAACATCCAGACTTAGGTAAAAATCAAAGAACATTGGATGAAATTAAACAAACATTCAAGATCTGTCAGATAGGTTTGCTTGGGCTGAAGAACAGAACTGAGAGGAAGCTGTTTGCTTTTCTTGATGTTTTGATATGCTGACCATTTATAGAATTTAGTCAATTGATAGGAAATAACACTTGAAATTTCTTTTAATTATTACTTCTCTTACAGCTCAAGACATCTTGCACTTCCTGTGGTGACCTGGCCTCCCAATATAGGCATGCAAATAAATACACATGCATGGACAACAAATATAATCTCCAAAGTGCCTTTTTTATGGAATAAATTAAAAATTAAGAATAAGGAGTCTACTTGCTGCAAATGACTTCTGATCTCTCCCCTTATTTTCCAAAAGAAATTCAGAGGAAGACTGATGATTACTTGTAAAGGACATGATTTGTAATAAAGGTGAACTTTAAGTAGGAGAGAGGTGGGGGTAGGGAATGAAGAACAACCAAATGGAAATACCCACAGAGAGGCAGGCCAGGGAGTGCTTGGGGACCTTTCTGGCTTGCTGGCTAGTACTCTTTGAAGTGTATATGCTGCATTGTTGCCTGGGTGCCTGGAGCTCAGCTCGAATGCCAAATCCATTCTTTCTCTCTCTCTCTGATAACACAGGAGACCTATTGCAGAGACAGGCACAGGCAAAAATCATTGCAGCTCTCATATTGTGGACTACGATGTATATTAGCAATTATGCACATCCTACAGATAAATAGGTATACAATCTAAGAACCTGGATACAATTAAATTTTCGAGTTTTAGGGTCAATAAATTTGAAAACAAATTACATAAGGAAATAATGATCACTTTATTTCTGTTGTACAGTAAGTAGATTTTCTTTATACTGTAAAGCATAGTTTCTTAGCCTATACTTCAGGATCAAGAATATCAAGTCAAGAATCTCAGGTGGCAGCCTACCTGGTTAGTGCTTTGGAAGGGGTCTGCAGCATCCTGGGACAGCCCTGAGAGTGCCAGGAAGTTACAAGAGTGAAGGGTGCCCTGGATGGAGTTCTCTCTTTCGATTAACAACTGCTTAAGTAGCCACCTAGAGAAAACTTTTACGGAAAAATTCAGGTCAACCTATCCCAGGTCAACTTCTATGCCTTGAAGAATAAGAATACAGCATTCCCATTCAGCACATAATACAATGCTCTTCACACAGAAATAAATCAATAAATGCTGTTGACTGGTGACTGACTTTACTTAATGTCTACCCTTTATGTGCCTCAAACTGCTTTGATGGTATTCATTCAGGGGTTTTTTTTTTTTTTTTTTTTTGAGCAACCTACCATAAAGTGCAAAATCTTTCACCCTCCCCCATAATTAAGCAAATGAGGCAGAATCAGGAGACTAAGTTATTTCCAGGCTGCCCTTGTCACTGACATTTGCCAAGTCACATCACTATGTATTTGAGCCAAGAAACTTTGAAAGTCAAGATTTCTCCCAGTCCTCAGATAAAACCCTGGGAGCTGATAGCAGTATTATTACTGCAAGAAGGCAACAATGTCCCTCTGCAATGTTATTGTAATACAGCCATTGTTATCGAATTCAACATGGACTATTTAGTACTTCGCATACATGGTCTCATTTAATCCTTACACTAAGATGTGAAGTAGGTGCTATTATTATTCTTACTTCATAGACGAGACTGGCAGAGAGAAGTCAAGGAACTTGCCCAAGGGAGGTCTAGGGAACAGAACACACACCTTTCTGAGTTCTGATCAATGACCAGAGCCGCCTTTTTTTTTTCCCTACCCTTTTAAGTATAATACATTTTTAGATCCTGCTTGGGAAGGCTTACCTGGCACAGATGATGTGTGAAAAACTGCTCCATCAGCAAGTCAGCAAGCTTATTACCTTGTTAATTAGGGTCACTGCTCACTAATAATTTAGCCAATAACATAGTATTTTTTAACAAGGCATTTACTACATTTATTATTTCTTTTGGCTAGAGCTATTATAAATACAGTGAAATATATCAATTTCTGAAGCTTTTATTTCATACAAATGCATTTGCCATGCTATCAAATTTATTTCATCTCCATAATTCTATTACTATTGTGTTTTCCTAATTCTAAGATACAAGTTTTCCCTGCCCCAAGTAGCTTTCTCTGTATCAATATCTATCTTGCAAGAGTGTTTTAAGAGTTAAAGAAGATAATAGATAGGAAATTAAGTGAAAAACATATAGGAATTTAACAATGGCATTGAGATAATCGGATAGTTATCTGGAGAAAAAGTCAGTTAAATTTTATTCCTATCTCACTTAAACTTACATAAATTTCAAATGATTTAAATATGTAATTATGTGTGTATCATTATATTATTTTTACATATATATGTAAAAATAAATTATATAAATATATATTTGATTATATATAATTATTTAATTATATATATTATACACACACACACACACACACTATGGTGTTTTATATATATATAAAACACCAATATATATATATACTATGGTGTTTTATATATATATAAAACACCAATATATATATATACTATGGTGTTTTTTATATAAAACACCAATATATATATATATACTATGGTGTTTTTTATATAAAACACCATAGTATACTAGAACAAAACATGGGTACAATCTTGAGTGAGGATGGCCTTTGTGAGCATAATCTAAACACCATAACAGAAAGGGAAGATTGATAACTATTGAGTACAGTAAATTAAATTAAAAATTAAATTTAAATTTAATTTAATTTAAAAAATTAAATTAAATTACCTGGGAAACAAAACATCATTAAAAAAGTTAGAAGAAAATCTGGGGAAAAGATCTACAAAGAACTTACCTTCTTATCATTTGAAAGTCATATGATCAGTAAGACAAAGACCAATAACCCAAAATAAAAATGAGCAAATTATATGAACACATAATTCACAGGAAAGGAAATGCAGATTGCTCCTAACATGTTCAACCTTGTTCTTAAAGAGAAAATTGCAAATTAAAGCTATAAAAGGGAATTGCAAATAAGCAGTATAATGAGTTAGTACTTTTGCCATGCTACAATTATTAGTTTACCAGTTGTTCATATTGTGCTATGTATGTTTGGCAGATGAGCTGTATAGATGTAAAATATGATTTATAGAGATACATAGAAATATATATGATACAGGGTCCTATACATAATATGCTTAAAAACAAGTGATTGACACTATTTAGAAGTAACATACACCTCATGCAAACTCAAACTTTAGAATCTTATCAAAGAGAAATCCAAAGGCTGACTCTGTACAGAAATTGTAGTATCAAATCTTCCACTAAAAATTTCCCTAAAAATCTGCAGAGATGCCTTATATTTTCTGCAAGTTTATGAGGAGCCAGGAAACTAGAAATACTTTGAAGTCACTTTGTCCTCTTTATAAAGTCATCCTACTGTTTTGTTTAAGCAGTTGGTTCAGATTGGTTCAGAAACACCAGATGCAACAAATTCAACATGAATTCCATTCCCTATCCCCAACACACACACAAAATTGTGTTTGTTTTGAAGGTGTGTTTGGTTTGGAGGCATATTGCTGGTTCTCCTCATCTGTCTGTTTTCTAAGGGCCCATCAGGGACCAAATGCAGTATTGGTGAGAAGCAGTGCAGGTCATTGGCCAGCCCTGCCTCTAACCCTGTTTTTTTTTTTTTTTTTTTTTTTTGGTGATCCAAAGGGACACATGCACCCGAATGTTTATAGCAGCAATGTCCACAATAGCCAAACTATGGAAAGAACCTAGATGTCCATCAACAGATGAATGGATCAAGAAGATGTGGTCTAACCCTGTTTTTCATCTCATTTTTTTTCAGACTCCAACTCTTCTGCATTGTTCACGCTTGAGGGTGGTGTCATTGTGGAGTAAGGGACCTGCAGTTGCCAATGAAGGACCTAGACTGGAGATGCTGGAGGCTCTGGCAGCAAATTGGAAGCTAGTGCTGTCATCTGTATCAAAGTCTCTAGACACTGCCCCCACTCCTGTTTACATGGTCACAAATACTTCTCTAACTCATCCTGTCCTGTGTCCTCTCCCCTCCTGCTAGTTCCATGGGATCCTGTCTAGGGAACAAAAGCTCTGCTCTTATCCCATAGTCTCCCAAATTTCTTATGTATGCATCTGAATGTTTATTGTTTTCCAAGACTGAGGCTTTTGAATATCAATTACCAGAAATCCACTTTGCTGTATTGTCCCTCACTTGAGGCAATGTACTCCAACAGTCTGATGGGCAACAGGATAAGGGGAAGCATATCTGTTAACATTTCTGTTAGTATTAGGCATTTCTTCATGCCACAAGGCCCTGATTTTCTTGTCCCATTCTCTTCACTTGCTTCCCTTCTAGACTTTAGTAAGAAAAACATCATCTGCCAAAGAGATTCATAAATGATCTTACTTTCAAGATTATTATTTACTAGAGGATCATGGAACAGCAGGAGCTTTATTTAAGTTTTTGCTAAGCCTTCTGTGTGTGTCATCCATCTCTTCTCCCTGGTCATTCCTCATCTCAAAGCTCATAGCTTGGCCTTTGAAGAAAAATAATGCTGGCACTAAATCCTGACTTTGAAAGAGAAATGACTTCTTAACTTTCAACATCTGTAAAATGGGGATAACCATACTTATTTGGCAGTTTTATGATTAAGAACCAATAAATTATATTGCTAAGCATGGCATAGGCAATCAGTACCTTCTCACTTCTGCTTTCTTGACTTCCTTATTCTCTTTCCAAATGTGTATTTATTATTTAAGTATTATAATTAATAATAACAAAGGAAATAAAAATAAAATCAAAGATAATACCCCACAATCTCATAATCATTTTATTATTTTCATTTTCAAGTTTCATTTCTGTCTAGCCCTGAAAGATATCTGTAGTTGTTAGTAGAAAATGTACACTCTTTGAATAAACTGTCATATTAAAACAATTCAATATTCTTTCAGAGTGGATAAAAGAATATTCTCATTTTTCATCTCTGAGTTTTGAGACCTGAGGATTTGGGGTGGGAGATATTACGTTGAAGTGAGCAGAGGGAGAAAAGGAGAAAAGGTGAGATGAGGTGATGGGGATAAATAAGGAAGAGAATTGAGGATAAAGACATGAGGATATGGGTTTTCTTGCAAAATAGAACTGATGAAGCATCTTCTCCAAGATAGCTTTCTCCTTTTCTTACCCTCTGTGGTAAGATATGATTTCTTTTCAGATTATGATTATGGATTAATTTATGACTTTCGTTAATTGTCTGAGCAATGCAGGGTTAATGTCCTGATAAGGACAAATTCTCTTTTACTTTATGAGAGCAATCACTTAACGAAAATTAGGCTATTACTTTTTATCTCCCTCTCCTTGGCAAAGCCTGATACCATGGGACACTTCTGCAAATTTTCCTCCCCTGTGCTATGTTAGGGAATAGATATCTATTTGGCTTTGACACTTTGAATATTTCCTGATAGTTGATAACAGAACTGAGCTCTAGAAATGTCATCCGATAAATCAGGATGGAGCAGTATATCTTCTCAGGGCTGTGAAGGTTCTTTGTTGAGTGAATGTTGATTCTAGGAGAACCTACCAGTAGAAAGGATTATAGTACCTGAAGAGACCCAACGGGTATGGCGTTCCTTCTGTTTCCCAAAACATTGAATTAGGGCCCGGAGGAACATAGTGTTGCCAAAAAATATAGTTTGGAGCCATAGATGGGTCTGGGGTTGGCTCTTGGCTCTTCTGAGTTCTAGCTGTGTGAGTTAGAATAAATCTTTAATTACTCTTAACCTCAGTTTCCCAATCTGTAGAATGGGGAGAAACATACCTACATTGTTAGATTCTGTCACTAGTGATTGAGTAATTTTACAAATACTCACTGAATTCTAGTCCACATCATTTTATTCCATATAATTTTACTAGTTTTTCATAGGTTGTCTTAGTTGGGCTTGCCAAAAGCAGATCCTGAGGCAAGGATTTGCATGAGGGAGTTTTACAAAGAAATGCTTCCAAAAGAAACCTATAACAGAATGGTAGAAATGACAAAGGGAAAGGGACCAAGCAAGGTTCAGTTTTAGGCCAAATCTTGCAGAGGGTAGTTTCAGCCTGATTCCGTAGGGGAACCTGGAGTATAAGTCATAACCCAGTATTTTTTTCCAATTTATGGTCAAAGGAGCTGGGCTTCCATACTCCAGGACTAATCAGTCAGTGGGTAAAAACTGTCCTACAATTGGAAGGTGAATATATACTCCAGATGCTTCCTGATCTTTGTCTATAAGGCATAATGGCTCCATTCACTTAAAGTTAGTTCTCTAAAGAGGATCGCAAACAAACTATTAGAAATGGAAGCATATAGAAGGCAGAGAAGAGAAACCCAGAGACTGAAAGGGGATTTCATTGTCCTTACAGGGGATACAGTAGTGAACAAAATAAATGTGGTTTCTGATCTAACAGATTTTATACTCTTAATGGTGACACAGATAAGTAAACAGGAAATGCAGTACTATGAGTGGTATTATAGAAGAAGGCCAAAGTGCTATGGAAACACAAAAAAGGGGCACTGGGAAAAGATCAGGGAAGTCTCCTCAAAGGCAGTAATGTCTACGAGATGAGTAGGACCTACCGAGGCAGGGTTGGTATGACTGGTCTTCCAGGAAGCAGGACTGCATATGTGTAGTTCAGAGACATGAGACTATGGCGTATTTGAGGATTGAAAGAAATTCAGTCTCAGCTGGAATGTACAGTGGAGGGTGGGAAAGGGGAGGTGTTGAGTAATGATGCTGTGGCAGCAAGCAGGTCTCTGATAATATGGAGTTTATAGGAACTGGGTCAGAATTAAAAGAGTTATTACAAGCATACATAGGTACTCCACAAGTAGCAACCCCTGTTAGAAATAATACTTCCTGGTAGAAATAGTAATTTTTAGAGGAGTATTTCTACTACTACTGTTATTACTCCCTTACTACTATTACTGTGAACTTGGGACCAAAATAAAGGGTGGGTTATGTTAGACTGTCTATTGTCAGTTGTCTGTTGCTCCATTCAGTTCCACAAGGGTAGGTAGGGACTGTGTATTTTTTCAACAGGGCAGCATTATGTATTTGTTAAGTGAGGAACCAAGTATTTTGGGGCATCTACAACATGCCAAACATGGTCTTAGGTAATGTTGGGTGGGAGGGTTGTGTCCAAAAATAAATAAAACAGTTTTTATTCCCAGGGACATCTTCATTTATTTATGCAGTTATTATTCATTAAACACATTTAAAGTAGCATGCATTAAACCTTTGCTAGGTTCTGGCCATACAATTACAAGTGAGATACGAGGACATGAGATCTCTGGTCTCATGTTACATTATGGTTCTCAACTTAATGGACACAGTTCCATCCCATAAGCCAGCATTTGAAAATTTGTGGAGATGTTTTTGGGCTGTTAAAATTTTGATAGATGCTATAGGCATTGGGTAGGCAGCAATAATAAAAACTAGATGTCTTACATGTGCAGGACAGACCAATTGTTTTTTATCTTACATGACTTTCAAGCATCTTGAAGGACATATATGTAGATGAGAAAAGTTCTTTTCAATGAGTCTAGAACCCAACTCTTTTTTTTTTAAATTTTTATTTTTTTAAAGAAACATATAATGTATTATTAGCTCCAGGGGTATAGGTCTGTGAATTGCCAAACCCAACTCTTTTATATCTAAAACTAAGAGGCTTTTGGTGAGACTTTATTATATATCATTTTAATTATAAAAATACACAACAAAATTTGCCATTTTAATAATTTCTATCTATAGTTTAGTTTTAGTTTTTAGTTTTAGTTTAGTTTTTTCTAACTACAGTTTAGACTTAACTAGCATTAAGTATATTCATACTGTTGTGCAACAGATGTCTAGAACTTTTTTATCTTGCAAAACTGAAACTTAAGCAATACTCTATATTCCCCTCCCTAGCCTCTGGCAACCACTGTTTCTACTTTCTTTTTCTATAAATTTGACTAATCTAGATAGTATATAGAAGTAAAATCATACGTATTTGTCTTTTTGTAATACTTATTGCACTTAGCATAATATCTCCAGTGTTCATACATGTTATAGCACATGTCATTTCCTTCCTATTGTATGCATGCACTGCAGTTAATCCATTCATTTCCTGATAGACACTTTGGTTGCTCCCATGCTTGGCTATTGTGAATATTCAGTGCTGCTCTCAACACGGGTGTACAAATATCTCTTTGAAATCCTGCTTTTAATTATTTTGAATATGATGCCCAGAAGTGGACTTACTGGGCCATATGGTAATTCTGTTTTGAATTTGGTACTGATATTTTTTCTTCCAAAAATACAACTATAAATCTAAGAAAGGCTACACTTCATTTTGTTTGCAATTCTACCAAAAGTTGTTCACTATTTAGGGAAAATCATGTTCCCAATGGGAATGTTGCCCATGGTATTAAGCCTCCAGTTCAGTACACTTAGATTAGTTTGTATTCGTTCTATCATATTCACAGCAATTCTATGTATAACACAAATTTCAGACTATTTGGTTCTGTCTTCTAGTACAGCCATGCCCAAGCATTTATGCAATAATAAACATATGCATTATTTTGTTACAAATTATTTTCCTTTTACTTCTCCTTTATGATATACTATACCTACTGTATTATATTGATTTTTGGAAATACATGTGTGATACATTCTATAATCTATGAATTTTGCCTTTGGGATAGTGAAATGAAGCTACAAAATATTATTTTAAAAAGGAGTCACTGGTTCTGATTGGCTTAAATGTTCTAAACTTTTTAAATAAACTATACTTTATTGAGAAAGCACTTAAAATGTAAATCAACAACAGAAGCTTAAAACTGCTCTAGTTTTATAGGTCAGGTTGGCTGGAGGCTGTTAGGTATTTCTATATACATGTAAAACATAGCATGGTGAGAATAATTAAGATCTTTTGGCAGGTTTGATGTTTATAACATTGCTGTCTATGCATTAGACGTTGCAATAATATTGTCGTCTGTGCATTAGAGCTCCAGAACTTGCTTATCTTCTAATTACAAATTTGTACACTTAAATACTGTTTCTATGCCTCCACCCCCAGCCCTGGGTAACCACCACTTTATTCTCTGTTTTTATGGATTTAACAATAGAGGTGCTAGCTAATGATACAACAGCAATCAAATGGCAACATAAATATGTATCAAATCAACATGTTGTATACCTTCAGCTTACACAATGTTGTAAGTCAGATATATTTAAATTAAAAAATAATAAATTTAGGAAAACAGGGCATATATGTACCTGCAGCAAGTAAATTCTTTTTCCAAGCATCTTGGGGTTCTATAGCTCATCCAAGTGGTTGAATATGATGAGTTTCCCTTGGTTTTATGCTTTCAAACATCTGTCAGCACTAATTTTCCTTGGTTCCTCTCTTGATTGTAAGTCACCATTGAACTTAAAGGAGAAGTATTCACTATTTTGGAGAGTCACATCAGGAAGGCTACTCATCATATTCAGATGTTTAATACAACATGTCTGTATCAGTCTGCTCTGGCAGCATTGTATTCGTGGTGACAGTACCAACAGGGGTGAGCACCTGACACCTTCATTAGATGTCTTAGTGTAGTCATGCTATACTATCCGTATATTGGAATATGTAGTATTTTATTACAAATTACTTTCCTTTTATTTCTCTTTATATTAAAATTAGGGCACTTTATTGATTTTTTAAAAATTCTATGTAGATAGGTTACATTAACCATTAACTTCATTTTAGGCTAGTAAAAGATGGTGCTAGACAATATTTGCCATAACACAGATTTGGACCTGGTAAGTTTGAGAACCACAGGTCTCAAAAACAAAAAGTTATCTAATAACTAATCAGTCATACTATGATAAATATTATGTGGGAAAGGTACAAAGTAGCCTAAGCTTCAGCCCAATTTGGAATTCGTGACATGCTCCCTGAAAGATCTGTTTCAGTTAGTACTTCTGTTAGCCGCTCTGCCACATGACTGGCACAATATCAGAAGGACCTCCTCACCACTGGAAAGGGTACAAGTTAGCAAAGAGTGTGACATCTATTTGGAGGACTAGGTAGGAGTGTGGCTGTAGCACAGTCTTTAGGTAACAGGGCTTAGGTAAGCGAGGCTCTGTGATATGTGCAAGACTGTGAAACAAGACTCTTGGGCTTGTCGTCTGCATGGGGAAAGAAGACACCAAGCCCTCAGGAAGACTCCATTTATTTATTCATTTAATAAATATTTATTAACGCTTTCCATGTTCCCAGCACTTCTGGAGATACTACAGGGATTAAACAGACAAGTATCCTTGTGTGAAGCTTAACTTACCAGGGGAGCCAGTCAGTAAGCAAATAAACAAGGGAGTATATAGTATGTCAAATGATGATAAAGGTTACATAGAAAGATAAGGCAACACTAGGGGGCTGGGGTAGGATGGAAGAGCTAGTTTTATATTAGGTGGTCAGGAAAGATGGCTTAAATAAGATGGCTTTTGAGTAAAAATGTGGAGTGCTTTACACACAAAGCCAGGCCCTGGGACTCTCACCTAAGGATCTTCTCAGTGAACCCCTACTCCCCTGCCATTCTCCTTGTTACTCTCTGGTTCTGACGCTGGCATCTTATTCCCAGACAAGAACAGCTGGTTTCATCCTTTGTTTCCCTGCTCTTTCACCCACCCGTTTCTCCTTCCACATAATTGCTGCTCATTCCTGCCAGATTGTTCTTACTGAAATCTGGTTCCAAATATAAGTCTTCTCACAAACCTTTGTGAGACCTTAATTTTGACAGAATAACATCGAGACTGCTGAGTATAGCATTCAAAATCTTCTAAGATCAAACTACACTAACCTTTTCAGCTTTCTCTCTTGCTGTTGCCTTTAACAGACCCCACTCTCAGGTGAAAGCAAACTAGCAAACTCCTGCTTTCCAAATCTGACTGTACTTTCCTCTCTTACCTAGTGGACATTTTTTCCCATTTATTTGCCTTGTAACATTTTTCTCCAAGCTCCTACTTCCAAAATCTTAGCCTTCAAGACTCATGTTGTCCTGTATCTAGGAAAACTTTCTCATTCTTTTGAGAATCTCTGTATGTCTCTTTTCCATTTTATATTATGGTTTCTTCCCTGCTAGATTATAAGCATGAGACAAAACAGACTATTCGAGGGAGTAGCAGGGGAACAAGCTGAACTGCAATTAGGAGCCATGCAGATAGCATAAAGAAGTGTGCTAGTGTAGGAACACAGGACAGTAGAGTGGGGTGTGGGGCCTGTGGAGAACTGGAAAGTACATCCATTTGAAGTCACTTACATGCCTTTTTTTTTTTTTTTTTTAAACATCATGCCAGTTAAACAAAATTCATTTACTTAGTTCTTGGACCATGTATCTGAAACTTCTGGAATAAGGGATATAGAATCAGTTTGTTATGGATTTAAGTTCTGGCTATTTTACTTATCAGATATGCAAATTTTGACAGGCTATTTAACTCTTTACATTCTCTTGTTTTTTCACTGATATCATGAGGGAGTAATAATACCCCTCTCAAAGCATTAATGAGAGATCTATAAAATGCCTACGTTCAAATACTGTCTTCCTCGGTGCCCTCCACAATGTCAAGCACAGTATTAACCACACAGTGATTCTCCGCAACTGTTTGTGGAACTAGACTGTTCTACTTCCACAGAACTAGAAGAGCTAGAGGATAAAGAGCCCATTGAGAGGACATTCCAGTCCTAACTGATAAGAGTATTGAGAGGGAAATTTGACTGTAGTCTAGAGGGGACCAGGGAAGCCTCATGGCAGAGGTTTAGGTTTATGGTGGGCTCTAAGACTGGGTGGGCTTCAAATGAGTACCTGGGAGGGAAATGGTAAAACAGCATGAATGAAGGCTAAGTGAATGAGTTAGAGACCATCTTGATCTGTTTCATGGGCAATTTATTGAAAATATCCTCACCGCTAATGTGTAGGGTTGGATAAAACCAATGAACAGAACCCTACTGTCTTTAACCTGAGAGTCAGGTGCTCTCCCCTTGGGCATTCAATTATCAGACCTTTGTGTGGACCTGGTCACTGCTGCTAGCATTCTCCCTCTCTCTCTCTGGTATTTATCTATCACTGTGTAGGCTACTTCCTTAAGTAGCATTTGATGAAGTTGGTATGTTTCAGGCTTGCTGGTATAAGGATGTAGTTGGTAGAATAATGAGTCATTATTATTGAATACTTATGTAATTAATCTAGGAAAATCATGTACTGATGTACTATATTACTGAGCAGAGTGCATAGTGAGAGTCTCACGTCCTAGGGGAACACAGACTTCTTTCAAAGCATTTTTAAAATGTAGATTTTTCCCTGCTCAGACCTGGATTGCTCATTTTTCATCTGTCTGCTTCTCCACCTCAGCTGAGAGCATTGTTCTCCTTTCAGTCCAGCTAGAAAATAGACATTTAATGATGGTAGATAAAGAGGATAATTGCAAATATATATGTGTTTGTCTGTATATACATTTATATAAATATTTTATAGTGTAGATATTTATATATTTGTGTGTATATATACACAGACATACACACACATATATGTATATACATACCTGAGCCTTTATGCATGTGTATGCATGCATGCATGTGTTTGTGTGTGTATATGTGTGTGTGTATAGAGCTTGGAACCTCTAAGATCTAATTTTATCAAAGACAGTTGGCTAAATGGCAGCAAGATTAGACTTACTCCCAATGGGAAGTGTGGACAATGTTTCCTATAAAAAGTAAAGTGGGAACAAACACAATTTTTTGGATAATTAGAAAAATTTAATGCAATCATCACATTCATACATATATACATATGGCTATATGTAAATATAAATGATTTTCAAATGAATAAAATATTCCAGCATGATTTCCCTAATAAATAATAATATTGCAGGTTTAAAATGTGCCAGGTAGATCTGTAAACTTTTTAACATACATGATCTCATTTAATCCTCCTAACAGTTTGGTGTTACTATATAGCTCATATTACAGGCAAAGCAAATGAAACAGGAAAATTAGCAAAATTAGAAAGTGACTGTAGTTTTGCTTCAGAGCATATACTTTTAATTCAGTCCTCTAGTTTTATAAAAAGACACTATAAGGAAGTGGTGATGCAACATGGGGGCTTAAGTGGGTAGGAGAAGAATAAATGAAACAAGATGGGATTGGGAGGGAGACAAACCATAAGTGACTCTTAATCTCACAAAACAAACTGAGGGTTGCTGCAGGGAGGGGGGTTGGGAGAAGGGGGTGGGATTATGGACATTGGGGAGGGTATGTGCTTTGGTAAGTGCTGTGAAGTGTGTAAACCTGGTGATTCACAGACCTGTACCCCTGGGGATAAAAATATATGTTTATAAAAAATAAAAAATTAAAAACAAAAGACACTTGGCTAAACGAGACTAGAATTATACTGAATCTCAATGAAGTGTCTGTATTGTATTTGCCTATAAAAAATTAAGTGGAGAGCTAAGGCATTTTTGGTGGATAATTCAAGTGCTTGCATATATTTATCTTAAATAATTAGAACATGAAGGTAGACAAGTGTGCATGGATAGCTTTTGATTTTTTTTAAAATTTCTTAAGCTGCTTTTCAAATATCTTATTAAAAATTCATTCTAAATTTTCAAAAAAGAGCAATAGTCTGAACAAGGAAAAAACCCCATGTGTTATTACCTAAAACCTGAAAGATATTTTAAAAGAATATAAACAACTTGAAATACTTAATTGCATAAATTGAATTTTATTTTTGTTACATGACAAAACTGAGTCAAAGCTGGTTATATTAGCTTGCCATTTGAAGTATTTCTAAAACATAAACTTTTGCACTTTTATGATCCAAATAACATAAGGCTAATTTCTGTATTTTATTGATACTTCCGTTTATAGTGAAAACTCTTTGAAAATAGCTTATATAGGGGGGGAGGAGTCAAGATGGCGGAGAAGTAGCAAGCTGAGACTGCTTCAGCTAGCCGGAGATCAGCTAGATAGCTTATCTAAAGATTGCAAACACCTGAAAATCCATCGGCAGATCGAAGAGAAGAAGAACAGCAATTCTGGAAACAGAAAAACAACCACTTTCTGAAAGGTAGGACCGGCGGAGAAGTGAATCCAAAGCGACGGGAAGATAGACCCCGGGGGGAGGGGCCGGCTCCCGGCAAGCGGCGGAGCAACCGCGCACAAAATCAGGACTTTTAAAAGTCTGTTCCGCGGAGGGACATCGCTCCAGAGGCTAAACCGGGGCGAAGCCCACGCGGGGTCAGCGTGGCCTCAGGTCCCGCAGGGTCACAGAAGGATCGGGGGTGTCTGAGTGTCGCAGAGCTTGCGGGTATTGGAACGGGAAAGCCGGCTACAGAGGCAGAGCCGACAGTAAGCTCGCAGCTCCGTGTTACCTTGAACCGGTCGCAGGCTCGGTGAGCTCGGGGCACGGCCGGAGGTCAGGCAGACGGGAGTAACTGGGCGCTGTTCTCTGAGGGTGCACTGGGGAGTGCGGCCCTGGGCTCTCGGCTCCTCCGGGCCGGAGACCAGGAGGCCGCCATTTGTATTCCCGTCCTCTGGAACTCTACGGAAAGCGCTCAGGGAACAAAAGCTCCTGAAAGCAAACCCGAGCGGATTACTCACCCCGGCCCCGGGTAAGGGCGGTGTAATTCCGCCTGGGGCAAAGACACTTGAGAATCACTACACCAGGCCCCTCCCCCAGAAGATCAACAAGAAATCCAGCCGAGACCAAGTTCACCTACCAAGGAGTGCGGTTTCAATACCAAGGAGAGCAGCAGAATTCCAGAGGAGGAGAAAGCCAAGCACGGAACTCATGGCTTTTTTCCTGTGATTTTTTTTAGTCTTGCAGTTAATTTAATTTTTTCTTCTTCATTTTTTTTTTTTTTCTCGCCTTCAGGTAAAATTTTATTTTTTATTTTATTTTTTTTATTTATTTTTTATTTTTTATTTTTTTTAACTGTTACCTTTTTCTTTTTTAACGATTTTTTAATAGTTTATCTAATATATATATATATTTTTTTACATTTTTCTTAGGTGTTTTCTTTTTTAAAAAAAAATTCTTTTCTTTTCTTTTCTTTTTTTTTTTTTTTTTTCTTTTTTCTTTCTTCCTTTTTGAACCTCTTTTTATCCCCTTTCTCCCCACTCACGATTTTGGATCTCTTCTAATTTGGCTAAAGCATATATTCCTGGGGTTGTTGCCACCCTTTTAGTATTTTACTTGCCCCTTCATTTACTCTTATCTGGACAAAATGACAAGACGTAAAAATTCACCACAAAAAAAAGAACAAGAGGCAGTACCGAAGGCTAGGGACCTAATCAATACAGACATCGGTAATATGTCAGATCTAGAGTTCAGAATGACAATTCTCAAGGTTCTAGCCGGGCTCGAAAAAGGCATGGAAGATATTAGAGAAACCCTCTCGAGAGATATAAAAGCCCTTTCTGGAGAAATAAAAGAACTAAAATCTAACCAAGTTGAAATCAAAAAAGCTATTAATGAGGTGCAATCAAAAATGGAGGCTCTCACTGCTAGGATAAATGAGGCAGAAGAAAGAATTAGTGATATAGAAGACCAAATGACAGAGAATAAAGAAGCTGATCAAAAGAGGGACAAACAGCTACTGGACCACGAGGGGAGAATTCGAGAAATAAGTGACACCATAAGACGAAACAACATTAGAATAATTGGGATTCCAGAAGAAGAAGAAAGTGAGAGGGGAGCAGAAGGTATACTGGAGAGAATTATTGGGGAGAATTTCCCCAATATGGCAAAGGGAACGAGCATCAAAATTCAGGAGGTTCAGAGAATGCCCCTCAAAATAAATAAGAATAGGCCCACACCCCGTCACATAATAGTAAAATTTACAAGTCTCAATGACAAAGAGAAAATCCTGAAAGCAGCCCGGGAAAAGAAGTCTGTAACATACAATGGTAAAAATATTAGATTGGCAGCTGACTTATCCACAGAGACCTGGCAGGCCAGAAAGAGCTGGCATGATATTTTCAGAGCACTAAACGAGAAAAACATGCAGCCAAGAATACTATATCCAGCTAGGCTATCATTGAAAATAGAAGGAGAGATTAAAAGCTTCCAGGACAAACAACAACTGAAAGAATTTGCAAATACCAAACCAGCTCTACAGGAAATATTGAAAGGGGTCCTCTAAGCAAAGAGAGAGCCTACAAGTGGTAGATCAGAAAGGAACAGAGACCATATACAGTAACAGTCACCTTACAGGCAATACAATGGCACTAAATTCATATCTCTCAATAGTTACCCTGAATGTGAATGGGCTAAATGCCCCTGTCAAAAGACACAGGGTATCAGAATGGATAAAAAAACAAAACCCATCTATATGTTGCCTCCAAGAAACACATTTTAAGCCCGAAGACACCTCCAGATTTAAAGTGAGGGGGTGGAAAAGAATTTACCATGCTAATGGACATCAGAAGAAAGCAGGAGTGGCAATCCTTATATCAGATCAATTAGATTTTAAGCCAAAGACTGTAATAAGAGATGAGGAAGGACACTATATCATACTCAAAGGGTCTGTCCAACAAGAAGATTTAACAATTTTAAATATCTATGCCCCCAACGTGGGAGCAGCCAACTATATAAACCAATTAATAACAAAATCAAAGAAACACATAAACAACAATACAATAATAGTAGGGGACTTTAATATTCCCCTCACTGAAATGGACAGGTCATCCAAGCAAAAGATCAGCAAGGAAATAAAGGCCTTAAATGACACACTGGACCAGATGGACATCACAGATATATTCAGAATATTTCATCCCAAAGCAACAGAATACACATTCTTCTCTAGTGCACATGGAACATTCTCCAGAATAGATCACATCCTCGGTCCTAAATCAGGACTCAACCGGTATCAAAAGATTGGGATCATTCCCTGCATATTTTCAGACCACAATGCTCTAAAGCTAGAACTCAACCACAAAAGGAAGTTTGGAAAGAACCCAAATACATGGAGACTAAACAGTATCCTTCTAAAGAATGAATGGGTCAACCGGGAAATTAAAGAAGAATTGAAAAAAATCATGGAAACAAATGATAATGAAAATACAACGGTTCAAAATCTGTGGGACACAACAAAGGCAGTCCTGAGAGGAAAATATATAGCGGTACAAGCCTTTCTCAAGAAACAAGAAAGGTCTCAGGTACACAACCTAACCCTACACCTAAAGGAGCTGGAGAAAGAACAAGAAAGAAACGCTAAGCCCAGCAGGAGAAGAGAAATCATAAAGATCAGAGCAGAAATCAATGAAATAGAAACCAAAAAAACAATAGAACAAATCAACGAAACTAGGAGCTGGTTCTTTGAAAGAATTAATAAAATTGATAAACCCCTGGCCCGACTTATCAAAAAGAAAAGAGAAAGGACCCAAATAAATAAAATCATGAATGAAAGAGGAGAGATCACAACTAACACCAAGGAAATACAAACTATTATAAGAACATACTATGAGCAACTCTACGGCAATAAATTTGACAATCTGGAAGAAATGGATGCATTCCTAGAAACATATAAACTACCACAACTGAACCATGAAGAAATAGAAAGCCTGAACAGACCCATAACCAGTAAGGAGATTGAAACAGTCATTAAAAATCTCCAAACAAACAAAAGCCCAGGGCCAGACGGCTTCCCGGGGGAATTCTACCAAACATTTAAAGAAGAACTAATTCCTATTCTCCTGAAACTGTTCCAAAAAATAGAAATGGAAGGAAAACTTCCAAACTCATTTTATGAGGCCAGCATCACCTTGATCCCAAAACCAGACAAGGATCCCACCAAAAAAGAGAGCTATAGACCGATATCCTTGATGAACACAGATGCGAAAATACTCAACAAAATACTAGCCAATCGGATTCAACAGTACATTAAAAAGATTATTCACCACGACCAAGTGGGATTTATTCCAGGGCTGCAAGGTTGGTTCAACATCCGCAAATCAGTCAATGTGATACAACACATCAATAAAAGTAAGAACAAGAACCATATGATACTCTCAATAGATGCTGAAAAAGCATTTGACAAAGTACAACATCCCTTCCTGATCAAAACTCTTCAAAGTGTAGGGATAGAGGGCACATACCTCAATATCATCAAAGCCATCTATGAAAAACCCACCGCAAATATCATTCTCAATGGAGAAAAACTGAAAGCTTTTCCGCTAAGGTCAGGAACACGGCAGGGATGTCCATTATCACCACTGCTATTCAACATCGTACTAGAGGTCCTAGCCTCAGCAATCAGACAACAAAAGGAAATTAAAGGCATCCAAATCGGCAAAGAAGAAGTCAAATTATCACTCTTCGCAGATGATATGATACTATATGTGGAAAACCCAAAAGACTCCACTCCAAAACTGCTAGAACTTATACAGGAATTCAGTAAAGTGTCAGGATATAAAATCAATGCACAGAAATCAGTTGCATTTCTCTACACCAACAGCAAGACAGAAGAAAGAGATATTAAGGAGTCAATCCCATTTAAAATTGCATCCAAAACCATAAGATACCTAGGAATAAACCTAACCAAAGAGACACAGAATCTATACTCAGAAAACTATAAAGTACTCATGAAAGAAATTGAGGAAGACACAAAGAAATGGAAAAATGTTCCATGCTCCTGGATTGGAAGAATAAATATTGTGAAAATGTCTATGCTACCTAAAGCAATCTACACATTTAATGCAATTCCTATCAAAGTACCATCCATCTTTTTCAAAGAAATGGAACAAATAATTCTAAAATTTATATGGAACCAGAAAAGACCTCGAATAGCCAAAGGGATATTGAAAAAGAAAGCCAAAGTTGGTGGCATCACAATTCCGGACTTCAAGCTCTATTACAAAGCTGTCATCATCAAGACAGCATGGTACTGGCACAAAAACAGACACATAGATCAATGGAACAGAATAGAGAGCCCAGAAATAGACCCTCAACTCTATGGTCAACTAATCTTCGACAAAGCAGGAAAGAATGTCCAATGGAAAAAAGACAGCCTTTTCAATAAATGGTGCTGGGAAAATTGGACAGCCACATGCAGAAAAATGAAATTGGACCATTTCCTTACACCACACACAAAAATAGACTCAAAATGGATGAAGGACCTCAATGTACGAAAGGAGTCCATCAAAATCCTTGAGGAGAACACGGGCAGCAACCTCTTCGACCTCTGCCGCAGCAACATCTTCCTAGGAACAACGCAAAAGGCAAGGGAAGCAAGGGAAAAAATGAACTACTGGGATTTCATCAAGATCAAAAGCTTTTGCACAGCAAAGGAAACAGTTAACAAAATCAAAAGACAACTGACAGAATGGGAGAAGATATTTGCAAACGACATATCAGATAAAGGACTAGTGTCCAGAATCTATAAAGAACTTAGCAAACTCAACACCCAAAGAACAAATAATCCAATCAAGAAATGGGCAGAAGACATGAACAGACATTTCTGCAAAGAAGACATCCAGATGGCCAACAGACACATGAAAAAGTGCTCCATATCACTCGGCATCAGGGAAATACAAATCAAAACCACAATGAGATATCACCTCACACCAGTCAGAATGGCTAAAATCAACAAGTCAGGAAATGACAGATGCTGGCGAGGATGCGGAGAAAGGGGAACCCTCCTACACTGTTGGTGGGAATGCAAGCTGGTGCAGCCACTCTGGAAAACAGCATGGAGGTTCCTCAAAATGTTGAAAATAGAACTGCCCTATGACCCAGCAATTGCACTATTGGGTATTTACCCTAAAGATACAAATGTAGTGATCCAAAGGGACACATGCACCCGAATGTTTATAGCAGCAATGTCCACAATAGCCAAACTATGGAAAGAACCTAGATGTCCATCAACAGATGAATGGATCAAGAAGATGTGGTATATATACACAATGGAATACTATGCAGCCATCAAAAGAAATGAAATCTTGCCATTTGCAACAACATGGATGGAACTAGAGCGTATCATGCTTAGCGAAATAAGTCAAGCAGAGAAAGACAACTATCATATGATCTCCCTGATATGAGGAAGTGGTGATGCAACATGGAGGCTTAAGTGGGTAGAAGAATAAATGAAACAAGATGGGATTGGGAGGGAGACAAACCATAAGTGACTCTTAATCTCACAAAACAAACTGAGGGATGCCGGGGGGAGGGGGTTGGGGAGAAGGGGGTGGGATTATGGACACTGGGGAGGGTATGTGATTTGGTGAGTGCTGTGAAGTGTGTAAACCTGGTGATTCACAGACCTGGGGATAAAAATATATGTATATAAAAAATATATGTTTATAAAAAATAAAAAATTAAAAAAAAAAAAAAAAAAAAAAAAAAAAAAAGAAAATAGCTTATATAAAATATTAGGACAGATACTGTTTTGACTGAATTTTGAAGAAAGCTCTTTTAAAACTTCCCATTGTTTCCTGTGAAACAAAGCCTTCATAATGCACAGCAAAGGAAACAGTCAAGAAAACAAAGAGGCAACCCACGGAATGGGAGAAGACATTTGCAAATGACAGTAGAGACAAAAAGTTGCTATCCAGGATCTATAATGAACTCCTCAAACTCAACACACACAAAACAGACAATCATATCAAAAAATGGGCAGAAGATATGGACAGACACTTCTCCAATGAAGACATACAAATGTCATAATGAATCAAATTGCAATTAGAAATGTTTCTTCTCCCCAATGGATGATTTAAATAGACATAATATATTTCTGTCATTGCTAATATTTAATTTTAAAAAATCTTTCAGAATTAGCATAAAAACCTGACATATGACTTATGGTCGAAACATTCAGCACACTTGTTGGATTCTATAACACCATTCATAGTGTTTGTCATTCACGGACATCAGTGATTACTCACAGAAGAATTCCATTGTGGAAAATCAGACTTAAACTTAAAAGCACTTTAAAAAATAACTCTAATATAAAGTCAAACATATTATTTTGTCTTAAGTTTTATAATAGCAAATCTTGTAGGTCATGTAAAACATGAAAATACAAACAAAAAGAGGGTAAACACAAATATCTAGAAGTCTTTTCCTTTGACACTTGGAAGTGCATGTTGTCTATTCCTAGAAAGTATTTTCTCAGTCTACTGATGTCTTGTTCTACATCCCTTATCTCATGTAAATTATGTTGACATCAGAAAGGTCTGGGCATTCTGTTTCTGCTTCTTGCTTGGGTTCCAGAGTAGTCCATTTCCTTTTGTAAGAATAGTCTGAAACCACAACTGTCTTAAAGTTTGTCTTCTGAAGTCATGAAAGCATTTTTTTGAGCTTTCAGACTTTTTTTTTTTTTCAAAGATTTTATTTATTTATTAGAGAGAGAAAGTGACAGCGATAGAGCCTGCCCTGGGCAGGGCGGTGGGCAGAATAGCAGAGGGAGAAGCAGACTCCCCATTAAGTAGGGAGCCTGACATGCGGCTGGATTCCAGGACCACGTTTGATCATGACCTGAGATCAGCCACTGACACTTAACCAACAGACAGCCAATTAACCAACTGAGCCACCCAGACGCCTTTAGATTTCCTTACAGACTTTTAAAGACTGGATAAACATGGACAATGAAAATGTTCACTACCTCTAAACAGAACATAAACTGTAATTGCCAGAAAGTAGATTTCCCTCATCATGCTTCCTGGTCTATTGAGTTTATTCAAGATGTAATTGGAGAACAAATACAGCCGCACCATCATCAAGACAGACATGAGTGCTTGTCTTGGGAATGGGGTGTTATATAATGTTATAGACTTAATTTCCACTGGCACTTCTCATTCTTATCCAATAAAGTATAATGCTACACCTTTTGGAACCCTATCACAATAATTTAAGTGCATACTTGCCTTCCCATAAGATTCTAAGGAACATTTTAATAGCAATTAAGTGCAGAAATGATACCAGGGCCTGCTCATTATTATAATTGTGGGATAATCTGTTTCATTCATGCCCTAACCAGAAGCACCAACAAAAGCAGAGCATTTGAGATCTGAATTCTGAGCTCTTCTTATAGTAGACCTGATATTTGGCAGGAGATTTTCCCCACACTATTCTTAGTGTTCCATTAAACAAAAACAAAACAAAAAAAAATCCACAACACTCATTAATCTGCAGTGAGAAATTACCAAAAGGAGAAAATCCTTCAGAATTAGAGAAGTCTCATTTGAGCAGGACTTTAGGATGAATCACCCCTCTCTGTTAACAACAGAGTGGAATTGTTGAGCTTTGATGTTGGAAAGTACTTGGCTTGAGTGAGAGCTCTGTCTTGGCCCAGTTACTTCTGCATTGCAATTTCCTCATACATGAAATGGGGCTAATAAGGCTTCCTTCATAGCCTTATTGCAATGGTCAATTGAGATATCCCATGACAAGCACCTGGCCATATATCATCACCAAAACATCATTGTTTGAGAACTACCAAGACAAGATCTTATGCAACTGAAGGAAATGACTTTGCTAATGCTACCATTGTGTTCTGGCAATTGTGAACTGTGTGCATCTGTATTGTGGCAAAGCATCACAGGAGCCAGTAAAAAGATAGATGAGGGGCACCTGGGTGGCTCAGTGGGTTAAGGCCTCTGCCTTCGGCTCAGGTCATGATCTCAGGGTCCTGGGATCGGGCCCCGCATCAGGCTTTCTGCTCTGCAAGCAAGGAGCCTGCTTCTCCATCTCTTTCTGCCTGCCTCTCTGCCTACTGATCTCTCTCTATCAAATAAATAAATAAAATCTTAAAAAAAAAAAGATAGATGAATGGGAGAATGCACCTAAATTAACAGGTGATGAAGGGCATCCAGTGCTTTTCTGGGGCATCGAATTCCTTCAACAAACATGGATTAGGCACCTGCTACGCACTAGTACACCAGACAGGAGCTCGGTTAGAGTGGGGACTCCAGATATAGTTTGACATGGTCTGCCCTTTCCATGGGAAGATTGGGGAGATGGTTATGTGAACAAGCAAAGATAATCTGGTATCATAGAAGTGGTCATTAAATGCTTGTTACGTGGTAGGAGCACAGGTTGTGTCTTGGCATTAGGGTTGGCTTCATGAAGGAATGGACATTTGAATTGGGCCTAAAGAATGAGTGGGGTTCAAGGAAAAGTACATGTACATAAGCCAGGAGATGCAGGACAGCATTACAGGAAGCTTTCTGAATTTTATGTTTATTTTTTGGGAAGAGCATATTTAGAATGGTTGAAACATAGTTGATATGGTGAGGAATCTGTGGATCCCAATTATAAAGGACTCCAAAGGGAGTCCTTTATCTAGTAGATAATGTATGGAGAGACTTTGTGGCAGTGGTACTGGTGGTGGAGAAGACAGGACACTTATGAGGCTTCAAGGAGGAGTCATGCAAGCAATAATGAGTATTTAGACCAGGACAGAGACCAGTGGTGTTTGCTGCAGATGGTGAAGGAGAGAGAGAATTCAAAGATGAACCAGAGATTCCTAGCTTGAACTATATGATGGCAATGTTGTCACTCATTAACCTTGGTTGACTAGCTGCCTATTCCCTCTGGTTTCAAGGATATAGGTTTTGCTACCTTTTTGAGTATCTTTCCTGTTTCCCAAACAACTTGACAGTCCAAGGTCTTCAGCAGCCTGACTCCTTCAGTGTCATTAGAGGGTAGGAATTACAGTAGAAGGACATGGATCATGTTTAGGGAGGGCTCCCTGATTACTTAGGCTAGCATTTCTCTGTGTGTTCCGTGGACCTCTGTGGGTTCCCAAGACCCTTTCAGGGACCCATCAGCTCAAAACTATTTTCATAATAGCAGTAAGATACTCTTTGTTGTTTTCAATCTTGTTCTCTCAAAGCTGTTCAGACATGTGATAGTATCATTGCTTTGGTGGGATATGTGCTTGTTTATTTTTGTATTTTGTAGAATTTTCTTTTCTTTTTTTTGTTTTTATGTTTTTTTTTTGTTTGTTTGTTTTATTATTATTATTTTTTTATAAACATATAATATATTTTTATCCCCAGGGGTACAAGTCTGTGAATCGCCAGGTTTACACACTTGACAGCACTCACCATAGCACATACCCTCCCCAATGTCCATAACCCCACCCTCCTCTCCCGACCCCCTCCCCCCAGCAACCCTCAGTTTGTTTTGTGAGATTAAGAGTCACTTATGGTTTGTCTCCCTCCCGATCCCATCTTGTTTCATTTATTCTTTTCCTACCCCCCAAACCCCCCACGCTGCATCTCCACTTCCTTATATCAGGGAGATCATGTGACAGTTGTCTTTCTTTGATTGACTTATTTCATTAAGCATGATACCCTCTAGTTCCATCCACGTATTTTGTAGAATTTTCTAAGTTAGTAGATTTAGGGTAAAAATATGAGCATTGTTAAACACTAAGTCAGTATATTTTTAGTACTTCTACTCTACCCTTAATGTCAAGTTACACTTGTTATATATCTGTAACCTCATTAACATCTTTTGAATTATTATTTTGAAGGGGTTTTTTTTGGCCTATGTAGAAACACAATAGGAAGCAAACTTTATTGTCTTGCTTTATAATATTTTAATAGTATATAAAAATATTTTAAATCTAGAAAAATACTTTTAAAACTTAAAAATTCTACCTAAAACTTATTTTAGAATTTAATACTCCTATTCTAAAATAAAAAAATATTATATCTGTATTTAAGGGTGAATTGTTGGCCTAAAAAAATGGGGAGGTTAGGAAGAACAACCTTTTTAGTCCATAGCAAACACCTATCTCTAAAGATGATGAAAAAGGCAAGACTGGCTATAGAGAGTTCCCTGACTCATGGAAGGGAGGAAGCTGGGTGTAACAATAAATACAAAACAAAAGTGATGAAAGTTATCTTTCTTTTTTTTTTTTTAAGATTTTATGTAATTATTTGAGAGAGAGAGAGCACAAGCAGAGGCAGGGAGAGGGAGGAAACAGGCTCCCTACTGAACAGGGAGCCTGATGCAGGGCTCCATCTTAGGACCCTGGGATCATGACCTGAGCCGAAGGCAGACACTTAACTGACTGAGCCACCCAGGTGCCCCCAAAATTATGTTTCTTTTAGCTTTGGTGATGTTAATAATTAACTTTATTGTGTTATGTGCATTAGAACATTTGAATGTTGCATAAGAACAGTATTTGAATAGTGCAATAGAACATTTGAATAGTAGGTATCAGGTGTGACCTCCTTTTCAGACCACTCAGAGTTTAAAGCAAAAGGAATTGAATATCTTAATATAGATATGATAAGATCTTTAAAAGCTAAACACTTTCTGTTATAGCCTTCAAACTAGGAATGAGATAGCCACAGAAACATCCAATTGGTAAATTATTTTATTGCACTGGCTATGAAGCACACAAAATATCTGAGAGACTAATCAAGCTGTGTGTATTTGAAGATTGAAGGACCATCTTTCTGAAGATTTAAACTTTTACCTTAACAATGAGTGAATCTATGTTTGCTTGTATCCATCCAGTATCAGCAATAACAAATCATCAAAGAAGATCTTTTCTATGAAACCTTGGCAACAAACAGAAGTGGTGCTGAAATATTCAAAAGTATTGAGTAACTTTTTAAAAACCTCATGGTTTATCTTGGAACAACTGTGTTGACATTTACACTAATGGTGCAAAGCAATGGTGGGTAGAACTATGGGTATCTTGACCCACATGAAAGGAAAAGCACTTGTATGATTATTTGGGTTGGAATTTCATGTAGGCACCTTTTCTATGGAACGTCATTTTTACTTGAAAGAATGACTGGGTAGACAAACTATGGGTTTTTCAGGCTTCAGTATTTGACAGACATTTTCTCCAAAATGAATGAAGTAAGTCTGTCACAACAAGAGGAAGTGTGATAAAAGCTGTCCTTTGCTTGGCTTTAGTGAGGCTAATAATTTCCTTTACTGTTTCATCAGCAGCAGAGCATTTTTGGAATAGTATTATGGTTCTTTCCTTGTGGCAAATATATACTTCAGAATGAAACAGAAAGGCTTTATGCATTCTTCCAATTTTATCACACAGGAGAGCATAAAGGTATGTTAAAACTTTATACAGTTAATAAAATCACATCTTGGTTAAAGACATTTTTAAGTGACTCTAGTTTTTAAACATTGGAAATGCATGTTGTGGATTACAGTGACTACCAAGACACTGTGATGGTACTGCTTTCATGTATGCTAAGATATCTGTAATTTTACCCACCATTGTGTTTCATCATTAGTGTAAATGTCAGCACAGTGGTTCCAGGTCTGGTATCATTTTGAGACCAATCTTTCAGAATTTAAAGAAGTAAGACTTGAATATTTTAAATGTAGATATGATAAGCTGACAAAATTTTTACCAATGAGATAAAATTAAAAGTTTCAAGGAAAGATTAGAATTTTAGAAAGTTTAGATCCACCACCATGAACTTGAGAACCTCCCAGTACTTATAGATTTCTCTAATAAGATAGATGATGATAGTAAAGAATGTAATTTAAAAGTCTATTATTCAGGAATAGTTTATTTATAGTAAAATTTATCCTTTTAGGTGTATAGTTCCATGAATTTTGGCAAATATACACAGTCATGTATTCACTACCACAAATAGGATATAGAATATTTTCATCAACACATAAAGTGTTCAGATGTTCCTTTGTAGTCAGTTCTGTCTTCTCATTCTGGGCCACAGCAGACACTAACCTGATGTCTCTCCTATAGTTTTCCAGAATATCACACTTCTTTCATTTATTATAATGTTTTTTAGATGAATGTGATTTTTTTGATATTTTATAATAAAGTATGTCAATATTGCAACTGCATACCTCAATGAACCAATATTTTCCAAATGACCAATCATGTACTAATAAAAGATCTACTCAGAGTACAAGATAAGTCAATGAATCTTAATGTACTGAGTATGAAAAATTCATTGATAAGGTTTTAGTTCCCACAATGCACTGTTATTCATTGTGTGAGTTTAGTGTCAACAAATAGTATTCATAATTATCTAAAAATGCTATTCAAATATCCCTCTCTTCAACTCTACACATATCTGTGTGAGGCCAGGTATTCTCCATATACTTCAGCCAGAATGCCATATTGGACCAGACTGAATGCAAAAGCAGATATGACAATCCAGCTGCCTTCTATTAGGCCGGGCATTAAGGAGGTTTGCAGAATTGTAAAAACAATGCCACCTCTCATGCTATTTTTTTTGTTGTTGTTGTTTTATAACATATATATTTGGGTTTTTTTTGTTTTATAACATATATTTTATAGACATTTTATTTATATCAGTATGTAATGGGTTCATTAGTGTTATTTTAAATAAGCTGACAAATATATTTACATTTTCTCATTCTTTTCTAATATACTAAATATCAAAAGGTATAATGCATATAAACAAATGCTTTTGGGGCCCATGATAATTTTTAGGAGAGTAAATGATTAAGAGACCACAAAGTTTGATAGCCACTGACCTAGGTGGCAGGTACCTCTGGAGAATGAGAACAACTGAAGAGGGAAGAAGCTAGGGAGAATATTTCATCTCTGATTCCTTTGCTCATAGTGTGATATCCATATATGGTTGTGAAGTAAATTAGAGTCTGGAGATAAGTCAACTAGTCAGGCTAATCAATTTAAGAGAATGAAGTCTCTGAAATGAATAGATCATTTTTTTTTAAAGAGTCTATCATTCTGGCTCAGAGGGGTATCAAGGTTTGTCCAGCTGCTAACATAGTTGATCTGGAAGAGGGCAGGAGGTGAGCTAGGGTTGCTGCTGATGGTTGGGTTGAAAGTCTAAGCAAACTCTTCAGATACAATGAAATGTCAAATGATAACAGAAGAGCAAGGCACAGGGTCTGTGGCAGAAGTAGCCAGGTTTAGGGAGTCAACTGGGAAAACTGAAGAAGTTTTTGTGGTGGGAGGACCAGAGTGATTTGCCTTGCAGATCCAGCAGGACCAGCAGATCTGGGTTTGATTTAGGTCAAATGGCAGCTTCTTCTGAGGCTGAAAGGGTCTCAGATTAGGTCCTACAATGGCAGAATCTGAGTGGATACCACTGGAAGCAGGAAGGTAGCAAATTGAGATTGGTGGTGGTGAAATCAGAGGAGAGAGCAGGCAGTGTAGGTCAGGTTTTTCCTCCCCTCGCATTTCCCCTCTCTCTGTACCTTTGGCCCACCTTTAGAGACTGAGTTTTATTTAGTCTCAGATCTTCATCAGGAATTAGGCTTTGTTGGGGCAAGAGGTGGGACAGGACTGGATGGAGTGTCTTAGCACAAAGGAGCCAGTCTGTCCCAGCCTCCTGGCTTGCTCTTACATACATGTGTATGGTTCGGTTATTATCCTAGGAGACAGAGAATTTAAAAATTTATGGGCAGTGCTACTGTCAAAATGGCACTGACATCTTTTTGTCCTAAAAATGCAATAAACTTTCCTCCAAATTTGGCAAAATCAGTGCTTTTTAATGTGCTTTGTTAAAATAAAAGGTTAGGTTGGAAAAGATTAAGCACAGGTAACATAGATTCTTTATTAATATTGTATTTATGGTGACAGAGCATTACACATAATGCTATAGGAATTCTATTCTAATTTAGTAATAATTCATGTCCATGCATTCAATATGACAGCATCATTAATTATGTCACAATGAGTATGGAAAACATATAAGCTGTTAATGCTAAGTATTACTAGAAGTTATATCAAACTGTACATTACTGAAAATAAATAGTAACATCAACACCTCATCTTTAATAAACCTAGGGAGTACCCTAACCTGACAATTTTTTTCTTACAATGTGTATCAATAAATACAAAACTTAATATTTACTACGGGAAATGCAAAATAAGTGTCTCCAGAAGAATTTAGGCTTCTTCGCAGGAGCATGATTATTTGGTTACCTTCTGCTGCTGCTTCCTGTCTGCAAAGTGTGATCTTTTCCCCCTCCTTCTTCCTAATATCCTGTGAAGGTGCCAATTACCCTGCTGCTTATCAGTTGAAAACTATGCCTGGTGCAAAGGGAGCATCAATTATTTGTGAGCAGAGAGCAAAGGCTGCTGGAATCATAATAAAGGATGCTGGAGCTTCCAGCTAATAGAATATATCAAAAGGCAATGTGTAGACCAAAGACAGCACATTTCAGAAGCCTGTGCCTCAAAGATGAAATTAGGCCAGATTCCGCAGACTTTAATGTGATGTAAGTTACACAAGAATTTGCTAATGTTAATGAAGAGAACTGGTAGGGCATTTTCCTTTAATCCACATGGCTTTTAACACACACGGTGGATTTATTAATACTATTGACTTTTCCTTCTGGAGTCTGGGGTGTATGTGTGTGTGTGTTTGCTTTGCTTTAAAATGGTAGCCAAATACCAGGGAAGTTAGAGCCCAGCTTCACAGACCCTTTGTCTTCCACAGTGAGCCTTTAAGGATGAATTTGTAAACTTGCTGTGATTGTTACTTTCTTGTAGCTGGACTTAACTTTCATTCTTAAAGAGGCAGTTAAAGGGGTTGGGTGAATATGGAAACGTTGGCATCAGTTAACTTGGTTTGGGGACTTTATTTAGGGAAATATAGTGTTTATAGTGTTTCCAACAGTTAAGAAGAGCTCATACCTCTCTCTCTCTCCCCTAATATTCCTATGAAATAATTCAACCAATCCATTTAAAGTCTCTGATTAATGTATAAGGCTGCTCACACAGAGTTAGGACTCAACTATTACTTTTAGAAATGAATAAGATGTCTTTGCAGGCAGAATGATAATTCTGTATCTGCCACTAATGTTGGGGAGAGACAACAATCTCCAACTTGGTAGATGGCTCTCAGATTAGTATTCCTAGTGATTTTTAAAAATGAGCCTTTTATTTTAGAATAGTTTTCAATGCACAGAAATGTTGTAAATATAGTACAGAGTACCCATTTACCCTGTACCCCATTCCCTTATTATCAATATCTTATATTTCTGTGGAACATTTGCCACAACTAAGGAACAAATATTGATACATTATTACCTATTGATTTTTAATTTCCCTGGATATTTATTATGTACAGGAGATTGCTCCAGTAGGCATTTCTGAAATGTTCACTTATTATATTAATTTCTTCCAATCAAACATATCCTATACTCTAGCTTATTGTCTTCTCAGGGGATTGCTTGTTTGTTCTTGCTTGATGGTACTTTACCTTTAAGGATCCCAAGTGTAACCAAGTCCCTACAGGTTCCTCTTAGTCTCTGAGATCTTCGGGGATCAAGGTCAGAACCACCGAGAGATGCTTCCTCTTAAGAACAAGAAAAACGCTAATGAGAAAAAGCACTTTAAAAATCACCCCACTCAATTCACGTATTTTACAGAGGAGGAAACAGAGGCCTGTTGAGCGAGGTGACTCACCCAAGGTCACACAAGCCTGGTGGCAGTCTGGACTGAAGCCCAGTCTCTTAACTCCTCCACACTTACGGCCTCTGATAAAATTTTCACAGTGACGCTTTTATTCTATTTATTATTTATACCCTGCCTGCTTTAAAAAAGAATTGGAGCCAGCTTCCCTGTGATTTACTTTGCTTTGAATATAATATAGATCATTGGATCCTGCATGATTTAAGCAGGTTTTTAAAAAAATGAATAATGCACTCATCTATAATTATTTAATAGTTCTTGTCACCTAATCGACACACTATTGATGTCTTGCACATAGTAGGCACTCAATAAATATAGGTAAAATGAACAAATACATAAGGCTAACTTGGGATTTATACATAAAAGAGCTCAGTACAAGTGAGTGAGTGCAGCATGGCTGAGTGAGCAGAAAGAAATACGACCTTCTCTTCTTGGCTCTGGGAAAGACGAGGCTGGGTGAGATACTGTGGAATGAATGCTGATGTCTTTGGCTGCAGTTCCCTTTATACAATTAGATGAGCTGCAGTGGTGGACCACACATCGGTGGGGGTCTGATATGGTGGAAAGTGTTCGACATCCCAGGTATGACTCTGGGTAAGTCACTTACCTTCTCTGAGCCTTAGACCCCTCACCTGTAGGAGTGTGAATACCTGTCTCTTGGGCTGTTACCACTGTTAAATGAGATAGGATGAGAACTTGCTTTGCAAATACTAAAAATCTGGGACAGGTGTTATTTATTAATTTTGAGGACTATTTAGAAGGAACTCTCAGCATTTGAGGGCAAGTTTTCTATCAAGTACCTTAACCCTCTGTTTCTATTTTGCAAGTTACCCTAAGCATAGTGAAAAAGTTTAGAAAAATGGGTACTAAGAATTAAAAAAGGAAATAACTAGGTATCAGAGCAGAATTGTTTTGTATCTCAATCACATGGTAAAATGAACAAATACATAAGGCTAACTTCTCATGGCAGAGAAACTGAGTCAAAAATGCCAGGTATTAGGACTTAATACTTGCCTGATTGGGAGAAGGGGAATGAGCCAGGCTAGGGTACCTTGCTGGCAGTTTCTGCCCTGCTCTGGCTCAGGTTTTAACACTCTGTTATTAGGGAAGGGGTGGAGAATGTTCGCAAGCATGGAGGTTCTGTTTATGTAAGCTGTGGGGTATATTAACAGCAACCTTGTCTGATCAAAATACTCAAAATGACTCTGTGCTTCTGAGCCACAGCTTCCAGAGGTCAGTCAGAGCTGGGGTCAAATGAGAATGAGTAGTTGCACTAGACACTGCCAACATATGCTATAGCAAATTGCTCTCTTGAAGACATCTCTTCTCTTAGTGGCTGGGACCTGATTCATTCAATGCTGCACTGCTCCAGCCAAGACTGAGAAGTGAGTGACCTTGGTTTTGCCTTCGTGGTTGTAATTTACCTCAATGTACCCACATTTTGTATATCTAGGGCCTCTGTAGCACTGTTTGTGCTAGCTCAGCTCACCACTTAAAAGTTGTTTTGACATCCATCTGTCCCTCTCTCTCTCTCTCTCTCTTTTTCATTTGTCATTCCCATCCTGTCTAAATGTGGAACTGGCTAATATCTCATTCCCTAATGACCTTCACCATGCTCCAGACCTTGAAAACTCAACCCATGTTTATATAGAAAAGACTTAATGGGCCATCATCCTAGGTTATGGAAAACTCAAGGGAAATGGTCTGGGAAAAACACCAGAGTTTGCTTTTAGACAGGTTGGGATATGTGGAATACCCACACAGATCTGGCCCTCAATTATACAGACTGATGGTCAGGGAAGAGGCCAGGGCAGGGGATATAAATTTTGAAATGATTTAATAGAAGAGAAAGTAGATTGTATGAAGAGAAAGTAGCTGTGTGACCCCAAATGGTGGGAGAGAGTAGTATTTGGTAAGCCAAAAGATCTTTAGCAGGATAGGTAATGGCCTTGCTTCTCTATTTGGTCCCACCGTTTGATTGATAAAATGCACTTAATCTCAAAACAAACTGAGGGTTGCCGGGGGGAGGGGGTTTGGGAGAAGGGGGTGGGATTATGGACATTGGGGAGGGTATGTGATTTGGTGAGTGCTGTGAAGTGTGTAAGCCTGGTGATTCACAGACCTGTACCCCTGGGGATAAAAATATATGTTTATAAAAAATAAAAAATTAAAAAAAAAAAACAAAGAAAAAAACAAAAAAAAAAAACAAAGAGGCAACCCACGGAATGGGAGAAGATACTTGCAAATGACAGTACAGACAAAAGGTTGATATCCAGGATCTATAATGAACTCCTCAAACTCAACACACACAAAACAGACAAGCATATCAAAAAATGGGCAGAAGATATGAACAGACAGTTCTCCAATGAAAACATACAAATGGCTATCAGAAATTATTTAAAAATTTAAAATTAAAATATTTTGCAAGTTAGATAGCTTATTGTTTAGTTTATTCTGTGTGAGTGTGTGTGTGTGTGTGTGTGTGTGTGTGTAGGAATATTTTATATTTAGTTGGCTTTGAGTCTTATTTATAAAGTTTGTGGTAATCACCAAATGGCTGCACCATCATTTATGAAAGTTGTCTACTGATAAGTATTTGGACTGTTTTTAAATAATGTTACAGTAACTAACCTTGATTTAAGTTTGTGCAACCAAACTAGGATTTATTTCCAGAAATGAAACTGCTTGTTCAAATGTGGGAATTTATAAAGGGATAGATAATATCAGATTGCCCTTCATAAAATGTGTACTCATTTGTACTCTCAACAATTTTGTCCTTCCCATGAAATATTTTGTTAAATTTGTTAATGTAATAGTTGAAAAAATGGTAGATCCAAAAATTTTAATTTACACTTCTATTATTTCTGAGGTTGGGTGTATTTTTATATATTTAAAAGCCATGTATTTTCTGTAAACTGCTTCTATCATTTTCCTATATTTAGATTGTAGTCCATTTTATTATGTTCCAAGGACAGGTTATATATAAAGATTTGCCCTTTCTGATATGAATTGTAGATTCCCTCCACATGTCATTTTTTTTTTTTTACTTTGTTTATTGTGTTTGTGTTCTGATATATAAAAGTCTGTTTTTTTGTGTAGTTAATTATCATTATATCCCTTTGTTGTTTCTAGAATAGCCAGGACTGCACTGTTTCTTGTATTGGAGCTTTAAAAATGCTTTCATATCTTAAAGGCTAGTTCCTTCTTGTTGTTCTTCTTTTTCAAAATTCTGCTGGATACTGTTTCTTCACATGAACTTTAGATTTAGTTTTACTTCTCTTCCTATTCTATATCCTCATGAGAATTTAGGATTGACATCATATTATATTCATAATAAGTATTTAGAAGGAATCATAATCTTAATGATGTGAGTCTTCCCATCCAAAACCATGGTTTGTCTTTCTGTTTGTGGATGTCTTCTTTTGTGTTCTCCAGTAGAGTTTTAAAGTTAAAAAATATTTAAAACTGTGTTATTTTAATTTCTAGCGATCTGAGATATAATTGGTATAACACTGAATATAACATATTCAGATAATATAACACTGAATAAGTTTAAGGTATACAATGTGATGATATAATACACACATATATTGCAAAATGATTGCTAGAATAAGATTAGCTTACACTTTTATCACCTCACATAATTGCCTTTTAAATGGAGAGAACATTTAAGGTCTATGTTCCTAGAAACTTTTAAGTATATAATAAACAGCATTATTAACTGTAATCATCATGCTATACATGATTTTACCACAGCTTATTCATCTTATACTGAAGTTTGTACCCATTGACTAACATCTCCCCATTTTCCCCAACTCTGGCCCCTGACAACCACCACTTTACTCTGTTTTTATGAGTTTGGCATTTTAGCTTCTCTATATAAGTGAGGTATACAATATTTGTCTTTCTCTGATTTTTTTCACTCAGCGTAATACCCATAAGTCCATCTGTGAAGTTGTAAAAGGCAATATTTCCTTCTTCTTCATGGCCAATAATTTAATATTTCATTGTATATATTACATTTCAGCTTGAAGATTTCCTTTTAGAATTCCTTCTAAGCCCAGTTTAGTGGTGAGGAACCCTACCAGCATCTGTTTGTTGAGAAGGTCTGTATTTTGTCTTCATTTTGAAGGACGACTTTGCTGGATAAAGTATTTTTGGTTGGCAGTTTTTTTCCTTTAGCACTTTGAATATACCATTCTACTCTCATTTGGTCTGGAAAGTCTCTGCTGAGAGAGCCAATGATAGCCTTAGAGGTCTCTTGTTTGTGAGAATTTTTTTTTCTCTTATTGCTTTTAAAATTCTCTCTGTCTTTGCTTTTATTTTATTTTATTTTTTAAATTTTTAAATTTTCTATTAACATATAGTGTCTTTGCTTTTAAATAGTTGTATTATAACAGTCTTGGAGAAGATAATTTCATGCTGAAATTTTGGGTGACCTATTAGCTTTATGGACTTGGATGTCCAAATATCTCCCCATATTTGGTAAACATGAAACCATTCTTTCTTTAAATAGGCTCCCCCCCCACACTTCCTTCTCTTCTCCTTCTGCAATAGTTCTAGACTGTTTCTTTTAATGATATCCTGTTGTTCACACAGGATTTCTACACCCTTTTCTTCCCCCTCCCCGTGTTCTCCTTTGACTGCATAAATTCAAAAGTCCTGTCTTCTACTCCTAGATTCTTTCTTCTGATTGGTCAACTAGGATGATCATTCACAACATATACACATATCAGAAAATCGTGTTGTACACCTTGAATGCATACAATTTTTACTTGTCAACCACAACTGAATAAAGCTGGAAAAATTAAAATAAAAAAAAATTGATTTTTATTCAAAGACCTAAAAAGACTTAAAGTTTCAAAATATCTCGACATATCCTTCTAAAGTGGCAGAAAGGAAAAATTCCTCATGGTTAATCACTTGCATAGTTATTCTCTCATCCACTCAAACAACAAATATTTACCATGTGTTCTCTATTTGCCAGATATTGTCGTAGGAACTAGAGATAAAACAACAAACAAAGCAGATAAAGTCACTGACTTCATGGAACTTGCACTAATGGGAGGAGACAAACAATTAACAGAAAAAAGGGGATAAATGCCCTATAGGACAATAATGTGGTGTAGGAGGAATAGGTGGGGTGGGAGGGGAGGACTAGCTGACATAGGTTCGGGAGTGGACTCTCTCCTTGGGTAATATTTATCAGAGACCTGAATAGAATTAGGGTTGGGACTCCTATAGTCTCCTATCTTTTATTAGTCTACAGGCTGAGAGCATTCTTACGGGGGCTGAGGCCACCAGTATCTGAGATACGGAGGTCTAGGGACTGGGCTTTCAATCACCTGATTGCTACCTAAACTATCCAGCTGCTCAATGCTGCCCATTTTCTCTCCATTAGAGGAAGATGGAGACTCCATTACTTGGAGACAATTGGAGTTGAGATGAACCTGCTGCTTTATTTAGGAAGAGAAGCATTTAGTAGTGCTTCATTGTTTTGAGACACTTATGGAATAAGCTTCTCCATAGAAAGAATATTCTTCATTGCAGAAGATTTTTTTTTTTTTAGTAGCTCATCCCTTTTAGTTCCTAGATTTAACTTAATAAACCTTTGGAATGAAATATTTTAAAATCATATTGTACATATATCAAAAAAACAGCTTGTTGGGCCAGAAAGGGAAATATTATGCCTTATCTTTAAGGAAAGAAAAACATTGCCTAGTACTTACTCTATGAAAAATTTTCCATGGGGGTATCTTGGACATAATTTAGTTCTGTGTAATATGTTTATTTTGAATGCTGGTTGTTTACTAATAGAATATTTTGAGGAACTATTAAAATGTTGTCTATTGTTTTCCCTGAAATGAAAAAAATTCCAGAGTGATATATTTTTGAATTCTTATATCTTACTCTCATTGTCTTTTTGTCTTTTCTCTCACTTGTTGGCCATGACTTTGTCCTGCTGGCCATGCAGGCTTCCAGGAGAACATTTTCCTACTTCAGGTGTGGACAGCCTGGTGATCATGCTTGCAGAATTGTAGTTAGAGTAATAAAGGCAACATTATTTATGAGCACTAAATACATAATGGGTATAGATCTCATTTAATCTTGTCTATAGTCTGTTGAGAGACAAAAAGTGTAAAGTCTTCCTATTACAGATAAGAACACTAAGGATCAGAAGGGTTACTCAATGTGCCTGATGTTTCACATGCATAGGTGAGTTGAGAACCCAGGCATCCCGGCTGCAGGGCAAGGCTAGGATGAGAGAAACTCATAGGACCCATGATGAGATGATAGTTGTTTTTGTCTCTCACAGCTTCTCTCCACTCCGCCACCCCTCCTGCCCACTTGCTTCTTGGGTTCTGGATGGTTGCAATCCTCATTGAGTAGGCTTCTGATAAGTGAGGTGTGTGACTGACCTGTTTGGTGTTGTCTGGATAAAAGATACTCTTTGACAAGCGAAGATGGTGTCTGAGCAGCATTGAATTTCTTAAGGCCTGGCCCCCATCCCCCTTAATCACTGTATCAGTTCAAGTGCATAACAGAATTTCAGTCTCTAATCTTTTATTAATTCACCTCTTCAAAGTAAGTATATTTGTATCTAAATCATGATTCTTCCAGCTAAAGCAATTTAACAATCACAAAAATTGTGGAGTTTTGTGCAAAATGGAAATGAGAAATATAAAAACATTTAAAGCACCTCAAATCCCCTCTTTTTCCATTTAGAATAAGGAATTACCATATGCTCTTTGCAGAGGTTTCTAGAAAGGAAATCTCATACCAGTTCCAATTTGCTAAATGAAGCCATTTATTTTTAAAATGTTATTCTTGCCATTTCATATATTTTTATTATATAAAAATGTCTTTTGTATATTAGTATTTTTCAACCATAATTCTAGTATCTTTTCTATATTGCATTGTCTGCCCATTCAGAATTGACCAGCAGTTCAAGTGCATAACAGAATTCTCCACCTAAATTTAGAAATTGGTAAATTAAAAAAACAGGAGCCTCAAAGTCTGTGGCAGTACAGCTGATAATCTTTTTGGCTTTTCAACAAATGTAAATACTCTAAAACTTGCTCTTAGCAAGTAACTTCATAATTAGGTTAATGTAATAGCACTTTGTCCTTTTGTATCACATTTCAATTAAAGACCTAGAAGGGATTTTAACAAATGCAAGGGCTTTTCCCCTTGGTTCCTGTAGTAAAGGAGGCTTGGTTCATTATGCTCACATGATGGCTAGTCGCATCGGGGCCATTAGGGCTGGTGGGCTGGGCATGGATTACCACCACAGGCCAAATTCACCTGGTCTCAGCAAGACATATCATCTTGTACTTTCTGGGTCAATCTCAGTATTACCTCGTGAAAATAAGCCACAAACCTACCAATACAAGGAGGTTAATTTTTCTACCTCCTTAGTCTTCACATCTATATGGTTGGGGTTTTGTCTTGACCTTAATAGATGCCTGCTTTGAGAATTCAGTCATGTCCATGAATATAGGATAAACTGTCAGAAGGTAGAATGCAGGTATTCAGTCAGAGTAAACTGATATACAACAGAGGAATGGGGCTATATGGTGAAGAAGAAAGAAGAAAATGAAGAGGGACAGGACTCCATGGGGTCTGTCTTAAATATTGATCTACTGTCTGGTGTTAGGTCTTTGAACCTTGTGATGAGCGAAACTACATGCAGAAATCGAGAAGCTATTTTCATAGGGAACATAGTCAAATGTCGGGGCATCAGGAGTGTTGCTTCGGTGCCAGATGGTAATGTGGGACTCAGAGTGGGAGGAGAGTTAACCTCCTCGCTGCTGCACAGAATATACCTGGCACCTTCAGGGTTGCTGCCTTGCAAGGTTGCTGCCTCAACCCGGAATACGTTGGCCCATGTGGCAGCCATAACGATGAGACACAGTCAAGGGGTTTCTCACCATGGACACCGGTGATGGATCAGGAGAGAAAGAGATGTTGGTAGATATTCTGATTAACACTTGAATGCCATTGAAGCATGTCTGGGGACTTCTAGGCAGAGTGAGGCTTTACAGGTGGCTAAAGTCTCACCCAAGCAAGTTCTAGAAGGAGGAGCTAGAGAAAGCTGGGCTCTTACGCATATCCTGATTCTGTTATCTGAATTCATGGGCTTGTAAGGTCTGAAGAAACCCAGGCCTCATAGAGTAAAATTAATAAATCAGAAAAAAAAAACTACCTGATTGTGCTTAACTCAGGCTTTTGGTTCATAAACATAGCAAAGCAAGATTGCTGTTAAAAGAGAAGTGACTGCATGTGTCAGATTTACTAGAGCAGAGCAGTACCACATTTCTTGTTCTGCACTGGTGGTCTGCCCAGTTCTTTGTGGGATGCAGCTCCATGGGGGCTGGGCATAGCTAAGAAGTAGATGGCAAATCCCACTTCTGCTTGTTCTTCCCACAGTGACTAAATGAAGACCAGTTCTCAAGGTTCTGCACTGATTTAGTGAATTGGGACATTCACTCTCAGGAAAGTAATTTATAACACACCAGAGGGTTTTATAAAAGCCTGGGCAAATGCAATCGTAACTCCCTGTGCCTCTAGGTGTCCTGTTTGTCTGATTTCCCACTGATACACAGCCAAAAGAGAGTCAGTTTGAACCCTAGCATCTGACCAAAGCTTCCCAGGAAATGTCTTTCAAGTTTTCACTTTTATCTTAAAAAGGCTTGTAAAATTTTCATTCCACTCCATTTTTGGAGTAATTTTGAGTAAAATTAAAGCTCTAGAAAAATGTTTATTTACTGCCTTAGTAGGGTTGTTGGCACATCCCCATGAACCTCTGGTGATGTATTTTCTGCCTATCTGCTTGCCTTCCATCCATCAACTTATTTTTATGTGTATTTTACATACCTATGTAAAATGTATATATATGTTTTAAAAATGTATATTTTTTTTACTATAAACGTTTCATCAGTAGTACATAGTGGGGTCATTGATGACAGTATTGTACTTTATTGGTGGTGAGGGGCAGGCTCCTTTGGAGGTCTCTGCAGACTCCTGGAGATGAGGAAAGTTGAAAGGAGCAGTCCCTGACAAATCATCTGTCGTGGGGTCTAGTTAAATGATGGTCCACATGGCAAGATGTTGGTAGTCATAATCTTCTGGAAGACCAGCTACTTCGTCTATAACTCTTAAGATAATTTTGCCAGTGTAAATAGAAGTGTGCACCCAGGGAGTAGGAACAGACAAAAGAAACTAGCAAGATAGAAAGCAGCTGTTCTTCCTGACTTAACTATGAGAAAGACTCTCAGGCATTCATTTGTCTGACAAAAGAGCTAGACTCTGATCTCCTGAATTTGATCTTAAAGTGTTTTTGATGATGGGGGAGGTGCTGTAGGGACATTGTGAGAATCCTGGGAAAATAGTACATCAAAAATTAGATATAATATTTAAAGTATTTTATTTATTGCTCCAAGAACATTGCAAAAGCTGAGAAAGAAAAGGAGAATCTATATGCATGTGATGAGAAAGCATTAGCTGTGTTCATGGTTCTGTTTATTTTTCATGTGTATATAATATTCACTCTACCAGAAGCATAGTAACCATTTAGGACTCAGTTTTCTCAACTAGCTGTATATCACCATCAATGTTTATATCTGTGTTGCAAACCTGATTTTTTAAATGGAGAAGATGGCACATGTCTCCTGAAGTTGGGCCATCTGGGAATGGGTACACAGAGGGTGTGGTGAGGGGAATCAGTAGAAGTAGGTAGAACAGGGGGGAGGAGCAGAGAGACTGGGAGAATAAGTGGAAGACTGGGACATGTGGTGCTCTTCAGATGCTTCAGACATTTTATAATTATTTAAAATTAATAGTGATGACAGTGATGCATTTCATGTGGCAACTTACAATGGATCAGGTGCTTATTTCTCTGATCCTCATGGGTCCTTGGGGACACTCAGTTTACTTATTTAATTTGTTCCTTTGCAGATAAATTAAAAGAGGTGTATACTATCTGATATAAATTAATGATTTCACCCATTAATGAAATTTAAAAGAATAATTTTCTGAATCCATTTATAAGACCTATCTGCTTTAGTGACTAAGTTAACTATGATTAATATAGTCAAGCATGATAATAAAACTGAATTTGTTGATCTTATGTTAGTTTCATATATAATCTGAGTTGTGAACTTCTGATGGTCAATTCTTAGTTTTTCTTTTCTTCTCAAATTCCTCCAATGGATTCTTACCTACATGTCAATAAAAAAGAGGGATAAAGTATTATTCCTAAGTATTTAAAAGCATACTCATATGCTGGGTCCTGTGACTCATAAACTCAGTCTTGTTCCTATTCTCATTCAACCTGGATTGGGTTGAAAGGGAGAAATTTACCTTGTTCTTCTCTCTGCTATTTAATTGATAAAAGGAGAAAAAGCACTCTCAGAGCTGGATTCCAAAGCCAGGAAAAAAATGAAGGGGAGGAATCTTTACTTAGTATTGTCTTCTTTCAACACTAACACACAAACACAGACCATGCACACACATACCCGCTAACCCACATCCTCCTTTAGCATAGGTGGATGAAGCTGACTTGGGCAACAATCTCAGTTCTGCTACTTGCTGTCTGTTAGCACAGTGACAGACTGGAGCCCTCTGGGCCTGTTTTCTCATTATTACAACCAGGAACAAGTCACCAGGCTGTTATGTGCATTATGTAAAATGATGTGCTGGTGGTGCCTACAGTGGGCTCAACTCTGGCTGTGCATCTCCACACATTTGTAGAACCTGGGAATAACAACAGCTGTCCTGTCCTTCTCAGACTGAAGGGCAGGCAGGCTCAGGTCTCAATATTTTGACAAAGCTCTCCAGGTGGTTCTGACACTCAGCCAGGGTTGAAAGTCTCTGGACTGTAGGACACTGCTTAGCATGGAATTTTATCCTTTTTACACACTCACTGCAGGGTTCCTCTGGCAGGTGTGTCTCTTACCTAGGAGGAAAGCACAAAACAAACTAATTCACATTAAAAACACTGGGTGTCTAATGTGTTATATTTTTCAGGAAGGAAAAGAAGCAGATCTATTCTGTTTCTGATCTCCCCTGCTCAGGTAGCTTAGACAAGGGTTTGTCTTCCAGTCTTGGGCTGTGTTTGCTATAGCTCTCTCGAGAGCAGCTGTTTTTCTTTGTGGTGCTAAGCAGAGTACTGCTGACCATCAAACCAAAGGAGTCTTACTTTCTTCATGGTTATCAGGGAAAGAGGTTCCAAAACTTCCCTTAGAAAACCACTCCTGGGTTTAAAACTTGTTGCTTGAACTGCCTCCTTTATGAAAATCTTGAAACCCCTCAAAGTATTTCCATCTTGCTGTTGGCTTTTGTTCAAGAACTCCCTGTAGGCTAAAAATTTGGGAAGTTGATCAAATACATATCAGGTCTCTTTTTTCTGGCCTAGTGGTCCTCAAAGCAAGGTTCCTGGATCAGCATCATCATTATCACCAGGGAATTTATTAGAAGTGCAAAGTCTTGAGCGCCTTGGTGGCTCAGTTGGTTAAACATGCAATTCTTGATTTCAGCTCAGGTCATGATCTTAGGGTCATGAGATGGAGCCCTATATCAGGTTACACACTATGTGTGGAGCCTGTATAAGATTCTCTTCTTCTCCCTATGCCCCTCCCCTACTCACTTTGTCTCTCTCTGTCTTTCTCTCTCTCAAAAAGGAAATGCAAAGTCTTTGATGCTACCCCAGGCCTAGTGAATTAAAATAATTGAGATTGAAGCTAACAAGGTGTGTGTTTTACTTGCCTTCCAAATGATTCTGATGCATGTTTGTGTTTGAGAATCACTATTCTGAGCTAGACAAATAGGACAGGGAAACAATGGTAGCGTTTTTTGGTACTCTCAAGTTTGTCTCCTTGCTCCCCCTTCTTGCCTTTGATGTTCAGGCAGATTTATGCCTGGCATTCATTGTGCTCATTCGGATAATAGGTAGGGTTGTGGAAGCAAAAGGATCAAAGAAAGAACTAGAGCAGGATTTCTCAAAAAGCAGTAGTATTAACATCTTAGACTGGATAATTCTTTGTTTGGGGGGGGGGGGGTCTGTCCTGTGCATTTTAGGATGCTTATCACCATCTTTGACCTCTCTACCCACTAGAGGTCAGTAGCAACCCTCCCTCAAGTTGTGACAACCAGAAAATGTCTCCAGATACTGCAAAATATTACCTGGAAGACAAAATTGCCCCTCGTTGAGAACGAATGGCCTAAAACATTGGCTCTCAAATTTGGGTGCTGTGGGCTAAATTTTGTCCCACCAAAATTCATGTGTTGAAGCTCTAACCCCAATGTGCCTGTATTTGGAGATAGTTTTTTCAGGAGGTAATTAAGGTTAAATGAACTCATAAGGGTGGGGCCCTAATCCAATATAATTGGTGGCCCTTAAAGTAAATGAAGTGAGAGAAATGCTCTCTTTCCTCTGCACACACCGAGAGGTCACGTGAGGACTGAGGGAGAGGATGGCCATCTATAAACTGGGAAGGGACTCCTCATCTGAAACCAAACCCCACCAACACCTTGATCTTAGACTTCACAGTCTCTAAACTGTGAGAAAATATCTTTCTGTTGTTTAAGGCTTGCCCCCTATACTTTTGTGTTATGGCAGCCTGAGCAAACTAATTCATAGGGTGAGTATCAGAATCGGATGAGCCGGTAAGACTACAGAGGCCTAGGCTTGCAAAAGTAGAATAGGGCCTAGGCCTTTGTATTTTTCCCCATTTCCCCAAGTGATTCTAGTACCAACAGAAGTCTGAGAGCCATTGGCCTAGAACAACTCACTGAAGAAGGAAATTAATCCAAACGTGAGAGTGAAAGGGGTATGAGGAGGAGGGGGAGAGCCAAGCACATTAGTAGGAATTTAGGGAGGATGCATTCAGGAGAGACTCTACAGAACAGCTGTCACATTAAGGGAAACTTCAACAAGATCAGCAAAAAACCTGAGCATTTTGTTCTGTTTGTGGCAAGCATGTGTACCTCTTTGAGAGATTTTGCTGAAGGCTTAAGTTCCTTTTTGCTATTTTGGATGATGTTGGATTTGTGATTCTTTTTAATAAGACAACAAACTGAGATTTTTCCATGAGGAGTGTTAATGGACTGAACATTGGAACATTGGTGCCCCTCAAATTCACCTGCTGAAGTCTTAACCCATGATGTGGCTGTATTTGCAGATGGGGCCTCTGCAGAAGTTATTAAGGTTAATGGAGGTCATAACAGTGGGGCCCTGCTCTGATAGGATTAGTGTCCTTGAAAGAAGAGATGCCATAGAGCTTGCTTTTACTTTCTTCTCTTATGCAGACACACTGAGGAACAGCTCTGTAAAGACATATAGAGAAAGTAGCCAACAACAAACCAGGAAGAAAGCTCATCCTCGAAACAAAATTTACTAGGATCATATACTTCTAGCCTACAGAACTGGGAGAAAAGAATTGTCTTGCTTAAGCCATCCAGTCTGCAGTATTGTGTTTCGGCAGCTTCATCAGACTAATCTAAGATACACTTTTGGGTTGCACTAACTTATTTCAATTTGGTCTTATTAATCTCCTTTGTTTAAGTTTTTATCTAGCTCTCTAATGTCGGTGTTTACTGCTCAGTGATTTTTATCTCTAATTGTGCAAAATCTGGAAGATTATTTTAGGTCCCTTTAGTTTCATCCACGTCCCATGCTGCTTTCCCCCTCTACCTGCTCTACCCATCCCATCTATGCACAGCTTGGTCAGAGGTAGAGATAAATTTATGTTTAATTTGTCAAATACTAATTTTTGGTCTTCTAATTCTTTCTCTTAGGCTGAGTAGGACTTGCCTAAGTTCCTCTGACTCTGCAAACAGCATGCTCTTCCAGTCACCAATAACTGACACACTTTAAGGACGTCTCCCTTGTTCTAAATTCTTTCTTGCCCTCTGTCTTTCTTGTCATCTTGGATGCAGCCTTCCTACATCAGCTTGTAGGGTTGGCTCTGCCACCTTTAACAGCACTTAACAAAGATAGTGTGGAAAGCAACATCATGACCACAAAAAGAGATATCATATACAGACACACTCATTTTCTTTTCTTTCTTTCTTTTTTTTTTTTTTTTTTTTTTTTTGGTAATCATAGGGAATGAGGTCTTGTTTCAGAATTTCAGTTGAAGCAATATTTCTGTGATTCTTGGCCTTAGTGCCATAAATGGGTAAAGACTGACTTTTCCAGCAGAGAAGTATGTTATCATGAAGGTGAGAGAAGATTAAAAGAAAAATCAACACTATAGTCCTGCCACTCAAGTGTTTGTTGCTAAGGCCATCAAAGATTCCTGCTGCCAATTCTACTTAAGCATTCTCCACAGGTTGGCTCCCTTCCCTCCCTGAAGCAGACCTTCTCCTCTGCCACAGCTGCCTTTGATATGGGCTCAATTCCTGTCATTTGGCTGCTGGAGCAGGGGAAGCACCTCTAGCTCCCCCAGAAGTGCTGACAGTGCTTTCTCACAGAGATCCCCAGCCTTCCTTCCCTTGAAGTAAGGGGGCAAATCCTATTTTGAACACATCTCAGAAGCAACACATGCAGGTCTTTGGATCACCATGCCACATTGAGGGTAGAGGCACAGGGTATGGCTTAAACTATCATCATGGCCTGCATCACAGCACCCACTGAAGGAACCTGGGCCCAGGTAACAGTGAGGTGAGTGACAGTGCTGTGGAGTACAAAGCAGACTGCCTAGTCTATCCCATGGAAGACATACTAACTCTTAAGACTGACATAGGGCTTTTAGGATTTGTCTTCTCAGATGAGGTTACCTCTTTTGTAAAGAGTCTGTTCTCTTTAAGATCAGATCCCACAATCTCACATGAAAAGCATCATTCCAGGTTTACAAAGAAAACAGATTTAGGCAGGTTTTAGTACTTGTTCAGATATCCAGAACTAGTAAATGGTGGGATTAACATTGAAAGTCAATTCTGTCAGACCCTAAAATCTTTTTATCTTTTCTGAAAACAAAAATAGAGCAGACACTTTTAATAACAATCTAAAATGTTAATGGGGCACCCCCATTCCCCAACTTCTTCACTAGACCACATCAGCCTTGGGATGGGTAATACAACTGTAACTATAACTGCAGTACAAACATTATTCTAAACCTTGACCCAGGCTCTGTTGAAAGTCTTCCTTCCCTTAATTTTCCCCTAAGTATTTCTAGGCATCCCTAAAAAGGATCACAAACATAGTTTTCTTGAATCCCATTAGAATCTACCATTTTTATTCTTGTGCTCCAGTGGTATGTCTTCTTTCCAGGCCTCTGACTGACACATGGCCATATTGGAAGGGTGCCACAAATCCATTGAGGTCCTGGTACATTTACACCTGCTGAAAATGATGTCCTCTTCCATCTGAACAGGGCTAATCCCACCAGATGTTTGGGATATTGGGTCTTCTCAGAACTCCAGAAAGTGTTAAGGGAATATTAGGTCTTCTCAGAACTCCAGAGAGTGTTAAGACATCTCAGAGAAAAGGTGACTGGTACACACCTACAGACACTGTGTGCCCAGCAAAAACTAGAAAGGGGACTGTGCTTCCAATATTTGAGGTTCAAGCCAATAATCTTTTAGATTTTATTTTGTTGTTGTTGTTCCCTTCTTCCTCCAAGCCATTGCTTTTTGGGACTCAAACATGAGACCATGGATTCAGGGCCCAAGGTCAAGGTTATATGGTGCCTTTGGGCATTATTTAAAAAAAAAAAAACAAACCTTTCTTAAGAAACTATATTTCTGTTGATTATAGCACACTCTCCTAATAATCTGTTATTGGAGGAATGAGAGAGACCCTTACTGACATATAGCAGGAGATTATTATAATACTTATACAAATTTATGGTTTCTCTACTAGTGGTGGCCTGTGTTTAGTTTGCATGCATGCAAAATGGATCTAATATGTTAAAAACAAAACACAATCTGTGTTCTTATATATATATATATATATATATATATTTTTTTTTTTTTTTTTTTTTTTTTTTTTTTTTGAGAGAGATCACAAGTAGGCAGAGAGGCAGGCAGAGAGAGAGGGGGAAACAGGCTCCCTGCTGAGCAGAGAGCTCAATGTGGGGCTCAATCCCAGGAACCTGAGATCTTGGCCTGAGTTGAAGGCAGAGGCTTAACCCACTGAGCCACCCAGGTGACCCTCTGTGTTCTGGACCTAGCTTTGTCACCCACTGAGCTGCATTGGATAAATCATTTAATTTCTTGGGTCTTCAACGTGCTCATCTGTAAAACATCAGTAATAGTATCCGTGCTACCTTTTGAAGTTTTATGTGGATCAAATGAGATGAAGGATGATTAAGAATATTAGACACGGGGCACCTGGGTGGCTCAGTGGTTAAGTCTCTGCCTTCAGCTCAGGTCATGATCTCAGGGTCCTGGGATCAAGCCCCACATCGGGCTCTCTGCTCGGCGGGGAGCTTGCTTCCCCCTCTCTCTCTGCCTGCCTCTCTGCCTACTTGTGATCTCTCTCTCTCTCTCCCTCTCTCTCTTTTTCTCTCTCTCTGTCAAATAAATAAATAAAATCTTAGAAAAAAAATTGTATCTCTCCCTTAAAAAAAAAAGAATGTTGGACACATGAAGGGAGCACCAAATGACAACAAAAGCAACCATGAATGCTGTGCATGGATACAGTGTGTGTGATCTTGAATGGAAATTATCCTTGCGAAGAAAAGGTTTTATAAGGCTTATGGATATACCGGAAAGGGAACTTTCTGTATCTACCCTAGCAAACCTTTCAAAATTTCCCTCCTACTCTAAGAAGGGGGAATATTGGAATATATGAATACTGTGAATGACCAGAAATCTATGTGAGGTGTTAAAACTGTGGGGAGCAGATGGCAGTTTGCTCTCTCTCTAGGCCAGAACTCAGGGTATTTGATTCAAACTTCACAGAATATGGATAACATTAAGCTTTTCCTTTCCAAACAAGGTGTGGCTTGTTTTCACCAATGATTTCCTAACTCTGTGTGTTTTTGTTTTGGCTTGATTTTTTTTTTTTTTAATACTCCACTTCCTCCTTTTAAAATTCCCTCTGGGATATATATTGTTATTTCTTTGAATTAAGACAAACTAACAATTCTTGTTTTCTAAAAAAACATTTTGAGATGATTCCTTGAGATAACTGAAGGTGCCCCGGAGTGACACGACCTCAGGCCTGGAAATGACTGTAGTAAAACATTGTCAATGACAATCAGCAAATGCCAGGTCACACTTCAAATGAAGAGAGACAAAGTGTGGATCATGAGGAACATAGCCACAGTGGTTGTTTTTCAACCCACTCCAGATCAGCTCGATCGCTGTCTTCCACAGGCTGGGACTGCTGACCCACTATACCTAGAGGAACAAATAAATGAGTCTATCATCACACAACTAGGACATTACCCTGTAGTAAAAATTTTTCAGTGCCTTCCGGGTCTTTGGTGTTGGAGCAGGATGTCACTGAAGCCATAGTACTCTTCACTGGTAGGAAAGGCACTGCTTACAGGACGGTGGATTAATGTGTTACTATTCAAATCCATTGTTGTTGTTTCAGTAGCTGCTGAAGTAACCCTGAAGCTTGGACACATCTCTTTGTGAAGCACCACACTAGGCAGTCTGAGATTCAAGTCCTGGCTGAGTGACTTCACATAAGTCCCCAAGTTACTATGAGTTTCATTTTCTCATCCATAAGAAATGGTTCATGCAACCACCTTCCTGTCGTGAATTTTAAATGAGATAATCCACGCAGAGTGTCTGGGATAGTGCTTGGCTCTGAATAGCCAGTTGAAAAATGGGAAGATTATTAGAGGAAGAGTAAGTATCTAAGAGACAGGAAGTATGGGATCTATGTCTGGTTCAACCTCTAATGAGTTTTGTGAGTTTAGACCAGTCGTTTAGCTCCTCTGTGCTTCAATTTGCCCATCTGTCAAATTGTTCACTGGCATTTGATGGTTTACATATCATGGCTGAGGATGCAATTGCCTTGCAAATATTAGGAAATATAGAAAATATTTTGAAAACTTAAAATGACTGTACCAATTTATATTAGGCACATTAAAAAGGAATTAGCTTGCCTACATCCTCAAAAATTTCCAAATTCTAAGTTGTCTTTATATGGAAAGTGGTGAGTCCATCTTGATTATGGTAGCATATTTAAAATGATGGGTATCTTGCACAAGAGCCACACAGAAATTTCAGAGTTCGTGGACTGGCCCTAGTAGATTCCACTAAGGACACAAAGATGAATGCCAAGGAGGATTTTTTTTTTTTTTAATCTTTCCTTCTTCCCCTTCCTCCACTCTGAAACAATCATCAATTACCCTTATCCACCGGCACCATCTCATCTAAGTTCATTTTCAAGATGAAGTTTCCTCGTTGGATGGTGGCTGTCCAATCCTCCTTCTGTCCATCACTGACTGCCTCAGAGCTGTCCCTGGATTGACAGTTTGAGAGCGAATCAATAATAATTATCTGGCTGCAGCCATGGTGAGCTGTGTAATTCTGCCATGGGACAGCATTGTGCAAACAGAGCTGCATCTCCGGCTGCAGGTTTAAATATGCAGGCTGGGTTGTCCATTTAGGTGTGCTGATCATGTGATTACCGGGAGGTAGTGCTTCTTCCCCCGCTGCATTAAAACCCTTTCAAATGATACACTCACCTTCTGGGACTTGCTGCTGGCTAGCCCTGCACTATGTAAAACACTGCCTTCAGGTCCTGGAACATAAATCAGTGACTTAAAGGCACAGCCTTAGGAGAGGAAACACACTTTGCTTGGGGAATGTGTAAGCTCAAATTAAAGAATGAGATCTCAGATAGGTTTGGGTCTATATTTATTTTACCTTGTCCTAGCCAAAGAAGATAATTGCTTTCTGAAATTATTGGTATCTCAGTTTAAAGATTAGAATTAGTTCTACATTAAAATTTTGTTGATTTGAGAGGTACAAATTCATCATTTTTTATTTGAACAAGAAAATGTTGGCTTTACTGAGTTGAATACAACTTGTTTTCTTTAAAACAACTTTAGCATGCCTAGGTAGAAGAGGTTGCCAGTTGCTAGTGTAGTTACTCTGATGAACAGGAAATCACATTTTATTGTTCTTATTTAGGATATTGAAGATATCTTATTTAGGATATTGTTCTTATTTAGGATATTAGGATTTAGAATATTGAGGGGTATGGGATTTCCTTGGTGTTATTTTCTGGGAATCTCTGTCAAGAAATTAGAAGGGAGGGATTTGTCTGGGTGGATCAGTCGGTTCTGCCTTCATCTCAGGTCATGATCTCAGAGTGCTGGGATGGAGCCCTGCATCTGGCTCCCTTCTCAGTGGGGAACCTGCTTCTCCTTCTCCCTCTGCTGCTCCCTCTGCTTGTTTTCTCTTGCTCTCTCTCTCACACACATAAATAAAATCTTCAAAAAAAAAAAAAAAAAAAAAGAAAGAAATTAGAAGATGGGAAGATCTTGGGAGGCATAATCAATTTTCTAGCAGAACTCAATGAGAAATGAGCCTACAACTACAATGGAGTAATCATAAATTTCTGGAGGTAAGGATTTTACATGTAGAACAGATAGGTTCAGAAAATAATTTATATGTCATTAGCAAATGATGAGAAACAAGTGGAAATTGTGTGTTCCACAGGTATATTAACTATGCTGTTTTAATTTTATATATTTATATGCATACAGATACATATTTATAATTTTTGAAGTAAAATGACAAAATTTTAGCCTTTGTTTTACATACTTCTATTTGGTGGGACCCTTCCATTATTCTCTATTTTTATTTTAATGTAAAAACCTTTTTAAAAATGTAGAAAATGTAGAAAAATGGTAAGTAGTAAGTTTCTCATGGTTGGATGTAATCAAATGAGGGAGAGTTACTAAGCAGACTTTATATAGGTTATTTAAAAATCAAGACATTGCTAGGAAACATGTAAGATTTTTTATGACTCTAAGACTGTAGCATGATTCTCCAGGTTTAGAGTTGGTAGGGACATCTGGTGTAAGAGACATAGGAGGCTCAGGTCACTGGAGAGGACATCACCACAAAGTCTTACATCTTAATCGTGCTGTATTTTGTCTACCGTTATGAAGTTAGGCACCACTAACAGTTCTTTAACTCACCATAGCTTTATCTCGTTTAGCTATTTTTACTGGTTCCATAGTTCCTTAGTAGTAAAAGACTTTCTTGAAAAAATAGCAGGCATAAAGTTGATTAAAGGGAGCTTAGCTCTTCCTTAGAACTGATAACAGGATCAAAGATGGGTGGAAATGGAGATGCAGATAAAACAGAAAACTTTTCTTCCTCCTAGTCTTCCTCCCCTGCTTTTTCCCTCCCTCCCGTTCTCCCTTTTTTCATTCAATCAGCTGACCAAACCATCTACATTATTAATTATCCTCTACTTCCAGGTACATTTATGAAGCAGATCAGAATCTTGTCATTTGAGAATGTGTAGACTACCAAAGGAAATAAGACCTGGAGATATATATTATAGCCCTGTAACATGGGCTGGGGCACTAATTGTCAAACAAAAATATGGAGAAAGTGGCAAAGGGTTTCGGAAACTGGATAGAGGATTTCTAGCTAGGGGATCAGGTTCTAGCTAAACCATCCTGGGATCAAAGTGTCTACCTGCTATTTTGCAATGTATTAACTGTTAAGAAACCAGGGAGCCAATTAAAAGACTTAGCAAAATAAAGTAGTGGTGGGTTAAAAAGTTATAAAAGCATAAGTATTGGGCAAAATGAGAACAATTCTCGATGATTAGGAAAAATTTTAAATACTTAGGAAAAACGCTAGAGAAATAGAAATCACATAATAAAATCTTGGAAGCCAATAAGGAAAATTATGTATTTCCATATTAAAAATATTCTTTGAAATTTTCAGACTCTCTGCCATTGAGTTGAATGGTAGAACTATTACTCTATTCTAATTTGTAAAACTAGTACTTTTAATCCTCACCTCCTCTATGAAGACCTCTAGAGTTCTTATTCTTATAGTACAGGCTTCCTCTTAACTCTTGAAACTTCTACTATTTGCACATTCATTTGACCTCTAGCACTCACTGCCTTGTATGGTACAGAGGGTCCTTTCAGGTGAGCAAGATGCATTGCTTTCATCTGGAGAAACATGCCCACCAGAACCGTACTCCTCAGGAAGATTAATATATTCTTTGAATCTGGTACATTAATAAACTTCCAAATAAAATTGAGAAGGCCTTTTACTGAGCGGGGAGCCTGCTTTGTGGGCACCCATTGTAGTTTGGCTAATTAGCAAGAAGTTTCATGCGAAGTAACTTTCATTATGGTAAGAAACTACCAACGTCAGTGTGACTACAAGAGTAGTATTAGCAAGATTTAACTTGTCTGTTGCTCTTTCTTCTGGCTTCCCTTCAGTCCCACCCTCCCTTCTCCTGGGTAAGAAGAGAGGGGCAAATGACCAGCAAGTGGGATGAGGCCTATCGCTGGAGTTTGATTTCTCTGAGCCTGTGAAACAGCCAACCAAGGCAGCCTATTCAATTTATTGTGAAGAGAAGAAAGGAATATAGAAAACAGCTCATTGGAGAAGTTGGAACAGGGGTTCACTAGGAGACAGGAGGAGCAGGTGTGGCCTTGTAGGAAATGCTGGGTAGGCAGCTGGCCCGAGAAGAGGAATCGGCCTGGGGGTGGTCAAGTATTTGACATAGGAGCAGAACCAACATTGGTACTGATACCAGGGCCAGCCTTATGTGCATGTAACCCACAGGACCTATACTTAGAAGGGCTCCTTGCATGATTTAATGACATGTAGTCTTAATGTTGTTCATCATTTTTGAACACAGGATCCCACGGTTCCATTGTGTGCTGGACCCTGAAATTATGTATCCAGTCCAACCTGATACAGCCTGCATTTGTTAATACACAAAAATTTCTTAGGTAGACAGTAACAAAAGGTATTCATAATGTTTTGGGAGAAAAAATACCAATACCTTTAAGAGTAGGCACTTCTCCTAAATCATATTCGTAATGTCCACTGTATATATTTTAATGTGATGCAAAGCCCAATGAATATGTTTTTTAATTGATTGAAAAAACCATATTCTCTTAGGATTTTTAGATGACAGTAGTCTCTACACATACACATGGAATGAGTTAATCTTTACATCTTGATGTTTATATAGGGAGGATTACTCTGAGCTTTTAAAGTAGGATTTTGTCATCCTAAGTCCCTGAGAGGAGGAAGGAATGGACTCTTGGGGCCAGTGGACAAGACTTTGTGGCATATTTAATGGCTAAAAGAGTTCACCTTGGTGACTGATAACCTGGCTTTGAAGCTTGGCTTTCCTGCTAACTCACTGTATAAATGTGAGTATGTTATTAACCTCTCTCTGCCTTAGCTTCCTCATATATAGATTGGGAATATTCACTGTAATTATTTCACAGAGTTGTTGTAAAGTTTAAGGAGATGTTGCAGGTTTTTACACTAGTAGAGTGTACAAGACAGACGTACTGGGGAAATATTCATTATAATAATAATTCTCAGGAAAGAAATAAGGGGAACAAAAGGTTTCTTAGCTAGTGAAGCATTTCCCAGGGGGACAGGAAATTCATGTGAGGAGAGAGTAGAGTTACTTTGATTTAACCTCAAGGCACTGCGCAGAGTCTGGGGGAATCTCCTTCAAGGGTTCTCTAGGACTTGCCCCATGTTTCTTGAAGGTACCATAAAACCAAAAAGAGCAATTTTGCTTTCTAAAGGCCAGAGGATGAACTATGACTTTGACAGCCTTGCAGTGGGAGAGATGGTGGCACTGCAGGAGCCATAGTGATGGGGGCAAAATTAGTTGTGGCAGCAGGGAGTTGGTGGGGACTAGCTGCAACAGCAAAGGCATGTACAGTGGGATTGGCCCTGGACCTTGGGAGACTTAATCCAGTTTCTTTGTGCATAACTTTCTTCACTGGTAAAACAGAAATGTTAAAATGCCTACCAATACAAGTGTTGCAAGGATTCACTGAATTGAGATGATTAAATGCATAGTATATGTCAAGCAGTGAGCACAGTGCCTTGTTCTCAGCAAATGGCAGCTGTTCTTGACCTTAGCATTTCTGTAGATAGTAGCATGGAGAGCAGGGGAGAAGAACAATGACAACATTAATCCCAATACCAAGACTAAGTTCTGGCCGAGAGCAAAAGTCAGAATTGAGAGTAAATCTTGGATCAGTCACTGTGTGACTGCAGGCAACTTACTAAACCTCTCTCAACATGTCTTTGCTTTTGTTTTCAATATGATAAATGAAGTTCAATCGCACCTACAATACAGGGTTGTCATAAAGATCAATAGAGAGAATGTAAACCAAAGGCCCTTTCTGGGCTCTAAGAAATATAAACATTTTCCTACATGTCATGCTAATTATCATTTTGGAGACAATTGGACAGGTATTGCTTACTCCACTTTCTAAATGAGGAACTGAGTCTAGAGGCAGTAGATAATTTGCTCAGAGTCAATGACAGGTAAAGGACATAGCTAGGACTTGGAATCCTTTTTCCTGAGACTAAACTTCTATCCTCTTTTCCACTTTAAAACCCTAAAGCCCCTTTTTTATATTAAATTGTCACCCAAACCCAACATATAAAGCATATGAAGAAGAAGCTATTTCCCTGACTCTTCCTAATCCTGTCATCATGCACTGCCACCACCACCCCTACACCACCCCCACACCACCCCCAAGACTCTCAGGAGCACAGTTTGCAAACCTTTGCCTTCTGCAGGGAGACTTCCACTCTGCCACCCTCACTCATCCCAGCCCTTGAGGTCAGATATCAATCATATCTGGCAGGAGGCTGAACCAGGAGACCCTGAGGGCCTCTGATTCTGGTCTTCATCACTTCAGAGTTCAAGATAATACACACAGGTCATGCTGGGGGTTGTGGAAATGCATGGCTAAGATCCCAGCCACTCTGGGTGATGCTGTCTATGACTCTGGAAAGCCTTGGATGCTGCTTTGCATTGGCACCACTTGTGCCTCTTGACTTTCTAGTGAGCTGTGATTTGTTCTGTTTCTAGGGCAAATGGAGAACCAGGAGAATTATTGCCTGGTAAGCAATCAGAAAAGAAACCAGGGTTCAGAAATAGCTTAGTGCTTCCAAGGTTTGTGGAAAAAAAAAAAAAAATCCTAGCCAGGCAAATAGCTCAAGGTCAGGATGTGGGCGTCTAGCATTTCTCACTGCAGGGCTGGAGGCCTGTAGAGTCAGGAAGGTTTTGTGTGCTCAGTCGTGGCTTTAGTGACGGCAGTGCTGTAAAAGCTTAGACCTTGACCATACGTTTATAAAAAGCAGGTTTCTGGCTTCTGAAACTATATCCACTTCTGGAACCTTACTAAGCATAGGCAAAAGCATTCCTGAGATCAGCAACCTTCTGCTAGAATACAATGGGGAGAAAGATTTTGGGAGAACCTGGTGTATGCCTTGTGAAGTTTGCTGGTTTTTACCTAGAGCCTAGTACAGACTGTTGGGAAGGTGCAAAGCCTGCTTGATGAATCCACATTGGCAGGTCACAAAAGGGGGCTTATTAAGAAGAGGGGGGTAACCCTTGCCTCATCTTAGTTCTCTGTTACTCGTGATGAGGACATAAGAGAATCCAGTAGTTTCTGAGGCTGTACGTGCAAGAAGTGGTGTTGGAGGCAAGATTCACAGGGTTGCCCAGGTGGGCTCCTGTCCAAGAGAGGAGGCACCCAACCAGGGAATATAATTGAATAAAGGGGGACCAGGGGAAGTGCTGCTCCTCTAGAGGTCCTCAATAAAGAGAGGGCCCCAGAAAAGCCAGCCCTGCCTTGAGGCAATCATGTGCACCCCCTAAATGGAGACCAGCATAGAGCAGAGTCCCCCAGTGTCAGATGGAAGTAGCCTGAGCAGGGGATGCAAGGGAACTTCCCAGGGAAGAGGTTTAAGGAGGTCCTCCCTCCAGGGTTGAGCAGGTACAGCTTAGTGCCTACCTTGTCTTACCCTTGTCCTGACCCTGTGGGCTGGGTGCAACAGAGATTTCTGTCTCTCCTAGTGCCTTTCCTGCTCCTACACAGGCTGGAGCCTCAGAGGGGAGAATGGAACTTGAGAAAAAAATGTCTCTCCCTCCTGCCTCCTCTAGAGCCACACTTCTCGTCTGTATAGACTGGAGCTTCAAACTAAATTTGAAGGAGAAGGGTTAAGCTGTCTTGCAGTATATTTAAGTAACTGAAAGGGTCTGAATCATTGTGGTTTGGGCTAAGACGTCACCAAAGGAGCCACTATCAAACAAAGAATGGGGGCACTGATATCATACAATTGAAACATTGATATTAAACAAAGGCAAGTTTATATAACAACGTATTGAGTCTCTTCAAAAAAGTGGTTGCATAAACCAGTGTTTCTGAAGAGGGAGGAAAGGGAATGTGGAATGGAAAAGGGGTTGAGGGTTAAGACTCCAAATTACCTGCTCCTCAAAATTAGTGGTTCTGTGGAGAGATCAGGTGAGCAAGCCTAGGTTTGACACCATCTATAGCTGTGGAATGCAGGCAGAGTACTCAGGTCTTCATTTTGTGATCAAAAATAGGAATAAGGATACCGACTCTTACTCCGTAATGCTGTCAGGAGAATAAAATGACAGCACCTGGAATTAGGCATAATACCTGAAAGAGTCAACAAATATTAGCTGTCTCCCTTTGTCTTGCGTCTGTTTTACTGGAGGAATGGAGCTTCCACAGTATACACATATGAGTGTTTGTGTGTGTCAGGGGTGTGTGTGCTGGAGAACAAACTGACTGAGAGGTAATTTTGGAAAATACAGGACTGGGGGAGGAGGAACTCTAAAGTTAAAAACAATAACACGCTGCCAGTGTGTACAGAAATGTAAGATTACAAAGTCAAGGAGCATTTGAACAGAGTGCTTAAGTTTAAGTGTCACTGAAACTGTGGCACCCCTGTGGAACCTTATAGAAGTTATGTTGGGCACATAAAACAGTGTGTTTCTCTCCAGTCATGGTAAACCCGTGAACCTAAAGATGGTATATAGATTTAAAAACAGCACTTTTTAAGATGATTGGACATAACTCTGAAGGTCAGAAATGGAGCTAGTTCTTACAGAAATTTCTGATACGTCCAGTAAAAATCCTATTTTTGAAGTCAATATTATGAAGAAGGGCCTTATTTCCCTATGAGGCCACCATCAAAGAAACTGTTAGGGGTAAATTTTTGGGTCAAGAATGGCCCCATATGGTATTTTGGGGGAAATATTTTAACAAAATCCTAGGTTTTCTTTGTTCTTTTCCAGATTTCTAGAGGAAAATAGCTCCTGCATTTAAACAATTGTGTTTGCTCTTCATAAGTAAAGGGGAAAAATTAAAAGAAAATAGCCATAGGCTTTGTAATAATACTCAGAATATTATGAGGAATGATCACACGTACAAGGGTGATTGATGTATAAAACAAATCACGTTTTGACTTAATGTAATGTTAGTGAAAAGACAAGTCATTTTGTCTAACAGAGAATTTTAGATTTAGAATTGAAGCTTAGATTTGGAATTACCCCCATTTTTTTCTCTCTTTCTTTTTTGGGGACAGTGTAGTTACTTTATTGGTCTTTGTTGGCAACCCAGTTCTTTTCTCATTATTGTAATAATGGTATTTATGCTGTGGTATCAGTAGGTGTTTCTCCTGGTGAAGATTTCATTTTAAAGCTCTTTGTTCATACATTTAAAATCCAACAATAAATATTTCTTAAGTATTTTCAGGAATCTCAAATTACCAACAATCTATCTGTATTATAATCAGAGAGGTTGTATATGTTTCATATAGGTGTATAAATGTGCCATGAATTAACATACAACTCAAAATCGAATGACAGAAACCAGGCATCTAATGAATGCATGAGCAATATCAAAAGCACTTTCTATACTGTTTCTTTCCTAGGATATGATTGGCAGTGGGACCTCTTGGCTTAGTACACAAACAGAGGAGATGGGGAAGAGAAGTGCTGGCATTTTACACAGTTTATCTTCCATTATTGTATTTAATTTTTAAAAGGACATCAGAATCCTTTGAGAATTCTATCACTGCCTGAAATTCTGCTACCAATTCCACATTTTATTTCAAGTTGATATAGTGATAAAATCTCATATGCCTTAAAACAAAATAATACTGAAAACTTATAAGGACAAACATCCCTTGATAAATAGAAGAGAAATATTCCTGGAAAATATGTCTATATGTTTAACTCTTTAAAAACACCATTATTCTAGTAACTAGATATAATTCTTTCTATCACAATTTCAGAGATCAGGGATGGAAGACTTCTCCTGGGATTAATACACTTATGCATAGGGAAGAGGTCATGGTTGTTGGAGTAGGGACAGTAGTAAGGTAACTTGTACAGGTGGGTGTGTTGGGGGAGAGTAGATTCCCCCAATATGTACCAAAGTCTTAATAGTTTGGAGCCAGCATGGTCTTCCACATTCTTCCCACTCAGCAAACATCTTTGTCCAAATCATACATCAATTCATGCCCGGTGGGTCCAATGTTGTATACTCCTGGGAAAGTAGTAACATGGAAGGAGAGCTTTGCAAACATGTATTCATCTTCATGGCTCAGTCTAGTTAAGGGTGGGGGTGGAATATTTCATCACCAAGTGGATGTTTTTCCAAATGCCAATGAAAACTTAGTTCCAGAGAAGACCAACACACAACATGGATCTCTCAGCCTTTTTCACTCACTTCCTAGAAATTCTATCCTACCAGGCACAAATGCATTTCTTTTAAACATTTGTAATGTTAAACCGAAAAATTGCTTGCACTTTTCAAGCTCTAACCCTCTCTTTTTCAAATCAACCCCAATGGTAGCTCTAAGTTGTCAAGAAGCTGATGGGCATAACATGTAAGTTCATGCTCATGTTTATGCATTGTACTTGTGAACAGGCCGTCTGTAGGTACCATATCTTAAATTAGGCACTGGCATCTTGATGTGGCTTTTGTTCCTCTAGGTATTGATTTGATAAAATTTACCAGGAAATAAATTATTAAAACATCTGGCTAGATCAACTAGAAAGTATATAAATGAACTACAGAAGGCAACACTCAAGAATTTATGACATTTTAGCCCTCTTACAGCTTCCCTATTGTTTTAACCACCTGGATGTCAGATGCTCTTGGCTGTTAAAATCAATGAACGAGGCAGGTAGGGGAGCCAACTTAGTTGCTTGTGGCATGATAATTAGTACTATAGAAGTCCCACTGGCCTGCAGGAGGCCTGCATCCAATATCCCACTTCTTTTAGGTATAATTGTCTCATATTTTACAGACTGTAGTCTTCTTGTTGGTGCAAACTTAGTAACCTTTGTGGCCAGAACTCCATGAGCCTTTCAAGGTTTACTTTCAGAGGAAGGGCTTCTTTCTCACAGGGTGAATCTTATTCTGATCGCTGGGTTCTCATCTTTTGAAAAATGTTCGTAGCAATGAACTCTTCAGGAACCAGACACTCTGGGTGATCTGAAAGTATGATTTACCTACATAAGTGTGAGTGAAAGACATTTTTTTTTCTTTAACAGTAGGCATCTTAATATGCTGATATTCTGTCAAAATTCTTGGGTCCCTGGGTGGCTCAGTTGGTTGAGTACCTGACTCTTGGTTCTAGCTTAGATCATGATCTCATAGGTCATGGGATCAAGCCCTACATCAGGCTCTGTGCTCAGTGGGGAATTTGCTTGAAGACTCTCCCTCTGGCGTTTCCCCTACTTGCTTTATCCTGCAAATAAATAAAAACATCTTTTTTTTTCTTAAAAAAAAAGATTTTATTTATTTATTTGACAGAGAACAGAGAGAGAGATCGATCACAAGCAGGAGGAGTGGTAGAGGAAAAGGAAGAAGCAGGCTTCTAGCTGAGCAGGGAGTCTGATATGGGGCTTGACCCCAGGACCCTGGGATCATGACCTGAGCCGAAGGCAGATGCCTAACTGACTGAGCCACCGAGGTGCCCAAAATAAATAAATCTTAAAAAAAACCAAAAAACAAACAAAAAAAAAAACCCCACTTCATTCTAACTCTCTTTTTAATAAGTTAAAATTACGATTTGTTCCTTATAGTCTTGTGGAAGAGCTACACGATTGTCACTTTTGTGGACTTTTCATTGGACATTGGAAGCTAAGCTCTAAAAACTCTAACGAGATGCCTAGCTAACAATGCTCATACAGATTTATACTTTGAAAACTTTATCAGAATCATGCCTGCATGAAAGATCTTTTGGAAGGCAATTAATAATTTAAAGTATTGGGTGCCTGGGTGGCTCAGTGGATTGAGCCTCTGCCTTCGGCTCAGGTCATGATCTCAGGGTTCTGGGATTGAGTCCCGCATCAGGCTTTCTGCTCAGCAGAGAGCCTGCTTCCTCCTCTCTCTCTTTCTGCCTGCCTCTCTGCCTACTTGTGATCTGTCTCTGTCAAATAAATAAATAAAATCTTAAAAAAAAAAAATCTGAAGTATTGTAAAGCATAGTTGCATTTTAGCTGCTATTGTTTAAATTTATTTCTAATGATGATTTCCTTCTCACCTTAATAAATAGAATTAACAGTTCACATTAACATAGTATAGCCTCTTAGAAGTCCTTCAGCAAAGAAATCTATTAAATTCTGTGTATCCCAATGTTTCCCAATGTTTATGACTATGGAAAAATTTTAGTTCATTTGACTTATTTGTATATTCCAAGGACATGGATGTTCCGTAAAACTCAATGCTGGAAATACGAATCTAAAGTGATTATTAATAAAAAAAAATGGATGTATTTGATGCTGTCCATGTGAATGGCATACTACTTTTAGCTAAAGTTGACATCTTAATGAACAGTATAAGGTAACTGTACTACAAATCCTCAACAGAATCTTCTCTCTGAAATTTGCCATTTTTAAAAACACAAAAGAAACTATTTTTAGACAAGACCTGTCTCTAAGAATTCTTGTTTCTTTTTGTTTTTAAAGATTTTATTAATTTATTTGAGAGAAAGAGAGTGCACAAGAGAGATCATAGAGATAAAGGGAGAAGGAGAAGCAGACTCCCAACTCAGCAGAGAGCCCAATGTGGGGCTTGATCCTAGGACCCTGAGATCATGACCTGAGCTGACAGCAGATGCTTAACTGAGTCACCCCAGGTGCCCCGAGAATTCTTGTTTCTAGTAAATTGAACACTTAAATCATTGAGCTCTATTAATTTTTAAAAATATACAGACATGTGATAGGCAAATCTAATCACTGTCTAAATATTAGTTACTTAATCCTTTGAACAACACTGAGGTAGATATGATCCTATCCCATTTTAGAGATGTGGGATTAAAATATGGAGAGATTAGATAACTTGCCCAGGTGAACATAGTAGATGATAAAGCTGGTTTTTGACTCCATACGACTGAAAGACAGTCAGTTGGTGGTCATGCAGCTGAAAAACTGGTGCTGTTGGTCTTGACCCTTTCCTCAGAAAAAGGGAGTTTTCACACAGGTTTTCCTCTCTCCCACATCCACACTGACCTGGGTCTCTGAGATGGGGAGGAGCAAATCAGCAGCCTTCCAGAATAAGAAAAGGAAGGTGAGTGGAACTCAGCACAGAACCCCATATCTCTCACCTGATGAAGCTGAATTCTGATATGATGGCAAATTTTATCAATTTTTCTTATCTTATTTTTTCCCATGGAATTTACATAGAGATCATGTCTGGCCTCTTTATATTAAATTAGAGAGGCAGGGAGTCTGAGTGTCTGGGAATAAGACTCACTGAGCCAAGTTTTGTCACTAAGAAGTGGGTGGCCTAATACAAGCCACTTTGCTCTCTGAGGCTTAGTCCCCTCATCTGCAAAACAGGAAAATTGAGCTAGGGCACTTCCAAGACTTGTCTAACCTTATAATTCTATATAATTCTATACATGGCATTTATTTTAAAATCATTTTATTTTAAAATCACTTTTTCATTAAAGGTGATAAGAACTAGAAGATTGGGGTCAGTGAGCAATGTGTTTTTTTCCTATGTGTTAATGCTTATATTCCCTGGAGTGAATGGAGAATTCCATCATTAAGAAAATGCCTTGAATGGGGAGACTGTGATAACTCTGAAGGTCCTGTTCCCTCATTTTTTACAAAAACTTCTCCATAGCTATTCAAGATAAATGCCAATCTAGGATCATTCAAGAAAAGTCCTCGTCTAGCACCCCCACCCCTAAGTGTTGTGAGCTCGTGAATAAAGGGCTATTTTATTCATCAATATATTGTCAATAATATTTAGCACATAGTAGGGGCCCAACAACAGTGGTCAAATTAAATTGAACTCAAGTTGGGAGACTTGATTAAGCATTTAGCAAGTTGGCAATATGTATTGGAAATTCAACAGTATAGGCAACAACAAGCAACCCAAGAGGTGGTATAAAAGAGAGGGTCCTGACTATTCGAGTTTGCTGGTCAAGTTGGTGCATTATTTCATAAACACGTTTTCTGTTCTTTTCTTCTTCTTAAAGAATCCACCAAAAAAGAAATAATAATCATAGTAGGATTGGCAAAGGCCAAAGGAAAGTCTGTATACCCAAATATGAAATTAGAGTGTCAGGGTGGAGAATCTAAATGTACCCATGTGCTAGAGAGCTCGGGACTCATGCTTCAGTGCATGACAGGAGTGACAGGATGGAGTCACAGAATATTCATTCTCTTCAAGACAAACAACCCCAGATGGTGTACTCCTTCCACTATCAGACATTAATGAGACTGAGAGGGATATGACCTGTTAGTAAGCTCTCATGGTAACTGATGAAAAGAAAAAATCTGACACCACTCATAGAGGCATAAAACTTAGTATCTTGGGCCTATTCCAACAGAAAATTTAGCTTAGTCAAAACTTCTGAAAATAAAAAGTGAAATTAGATAATTTTAAAAAATGAAAAAGGATTGACTGTAAATCTACATTTTCTTGGTGAAAATTGGAGTTTATTAGTATAATTCATCAAATTAGGAAGCAAAGTTGATTAGTTATTTGATTGAGACTGCATTGATTAAGGACCTGGAAAAAGCTATAAATCTAATCAAGGAAAAACATCCTTCCACATGGGAAAAATACTGGGTTGACATTTAGAAGAGAGTTGCTTTTTATAGCAGCTTTTACTTAATATGCAGAATTATAAAAGTTTACCAGTTTTTGATTTAGCATAATAACTCTTAGGAATCTATCTTAACGGACTCTGAAGAAAAGCGCTAGCAGTTTCCTAGGAAAATGAAACTCACAAGATCTTCCTCCTTTTAGGTGAAGTGAAAATAGAATGGTAATCTTGGGATTTTGCTCCAGTTAGATAATCTGAATAATTCAGTCAAGACTGACCCCACTGTCACCTCAAAATGTTGTGGTTCTCCCTCTGTTTGGCACCTCTCTGTATATACATGGCTTGGGTATTTAAACTTTTTTCTTCATTTCTTTGCCTTTATGGATGAGGAAAGATGAAGCATTTGTTTTTAGAAAATAAAATGCTGCCCTTTCACTCAAAACATTTTCCCCTGGAGAGCCTCCACAGATCAAACATATTCTTTTTCACAATTGAACCAATCCTTGCAAAAGCTGTGGCCACAGTTTTTGATTTATTTTGGCTTGTGATGAAAGGCAAGCACTTTCAAAACGATTCCACCAATGGCTCTCACTAGGGAGAACACCCTGGGTAGAAATATGGAAAACATTTTGAAAGATGGCAAGGTGCATATATGCTCTCTGTTAAAATGCACTTTCTGGTGGGATTCTACCACTGGAAAATATTCACAATATCTTGCCAGATTTTAAAATATTTACAGGCATTGTATGCCTAGCCATATTGTACAGTGTGTTACTTCCCAGAGCTTTGAAATCTACCTAGAGCTCTATCTTCTAATTCAGGCTGGAAATTATTCTCATCAAGGCAGAGACTTCCTCCTGACCAACGCCCATATAGCTAATGCAAGCTGTCATCAATTCTGTCCAAATATGTCCTGTGACCATTTGTCCCCCATTAGCCCAAGATAATATCACCTCAGCAGGAACAACTGTAAAGGCTCCCAAAGGACCTTCCTTCTTTTACACTAACCCTCTTTTAAAGTTTCACCATCTGTGGCACCCAGCTTTTGAAACTTCCGTAATTTCTCATCACCCTCTGATGGTGTTCTGTCACACTTCTTACCAATCCTGCCTAATCTTGGCTCTGCCTCTCAGACCTTGTTTCTATTCTCTCAGCTCACTCTGCTATAGACATTCTTTTTCTTTCTCAAAATGTGCCAAGAAAGTTTCCACCTGAAGACCTTGCTGCCCCTTCAGTCTGGAGTTCTATTCTGTCCAGAATTCACCTGGCTCTGGCCCTTACCTCGTTAGGTTCCTACTCAGTGACACCTCCTCAGAGAAGCATTTCTCCACCAACAGCTTTATTTTTATTTTGTATCCTGCTTTATTTTTCTTCAAAGCACACAGCACTACTTGTTATATAATTTATTCATCTGTGTTATTGTCTGTCTCCTAAAGTAGGATGATAACCCTTTCTGGGTAGGGACTTTATCTCTTTTGCTCATTACTATGTTCACGGTATGTAACAGAGAATGAAAAACAGTGTTTTCAATGAATGAATTAATGAATCTGGTATAACTTCCTTAATGCCTGTATTATTTTTCTAGGGTGTCCATAACAAAGTTACACAAACTGGGAGCCTTAAATAACAAAAATGTACTGCCTCACAGTTCTGAAGGCCAGAAGCCCAAATTAAGGTATCAATAGGGTTGGTTCCTTCTGAGGGCTGTGAGGAAGAATCTTCCATGCTCCCCCCGCCCCATGGTGGTTTGCTGCCAATCTTTGGTATTCCTTGGCTTGTAGAAACATTACCCTGAAATCTCCCTTCATCTTCATATTATGTTCTCCCTGTGCACATGTCTTTGTGTCTACATTTCTCCTTTTTTTTTTTTTTTTTTTAAAGGACATAGGTCATATTAGATTAGGGCCCAACTTTCTCTGGTATGACTTCGTCTTAACATTCTGAAGTACTAGGGATTCAAACTTCAACATAAAAATTTGGGGAGGCTGCAATTCAACCTTTAGCGATGCCCCTCCCTAGTGTAGTCTGGCCTGGGAATCTCACTATCTGACACTTAACCCTTGCTTTGCAAATGAACTTTAAAGACAAAACCTGTGGGTGAGTTAGGGATTGTGCCTGTCCTTTAGTTTTTTTTAGCATTTCAGTGATTGGAGAAGAGGACAGGGTTCTCTTCTGACAATAGCTGGTTACCATCCATGGTGTTCATGTCTCTCTCTCTCCCAGGGGAGGATGGCTATGCTCCCCATGAGAAAATGTTCTGGGTAGCATGACAGAACTTGTGCACTGTTGCATTGTCAGCTTACCCTTTCCCATACAGCTGTGCCACTGAGGCTGCTTTCTTTGCTTTCTTACACTATCCCCAATCTTGGGAGCATTCAGGGAGGATCTGAGGAAAAGAACCTGTGAGGAAGCATAAATCTCCTTGTGTTTTGGGTTCACAAGAGTTCTGTCTTGTCACACTAGCCCACACTTGGCTTTTCACCTTGCTAAAATTGTAGTTGATTTCTTCTTACTTGTTTGTATGGCAACAAACACTGCTCCCACCCAGGCTAAGCCAGTCTGCATGGTCTATCTCTTCTTGGAAGCATCCGTCTCTTCTGGCAATCAAGCTGCTTGTTTATGCTGTGACACCAGCTCCCCCCAAAGTTCAAAGAAGATTTTTGATTTCATAGTCTACCTGGCATTTCTTTGTTGTTTGAGTTTTCAGAACACTCCAGCTTTCTGTATCCTAGCATCCTCAGCAGAAGCAGAACTCATCCACTTCCTTTACTTTAACGAAGCACAGCCCAGTCCTAAAACTCAGTCAGTGTTACCATTAGTAAGTAAGAAAACTAGAACTTGAACCCATGTCTTCTGCTTCCTGGTAAGGATTCTTGCAATTATTCCAATGCTCCTGGAGCCTTTCCTTCCCTCTTCTCTGAGATCTCGCTCTCTTTTTTTTGATTCACATCCCATCTTTCAAAATCAAATTTCCTCCAAGGTCACTCCTTTGACCTTCTATTTCTCTGCCTTTTTTCTTGGGCCAGTATCATCATTCTCAAGACCTCTGTTTTCATCTCCATGCTGATTGCTTACAACATCCATCTCAATTTTTATTTCTAATCCAGACACCATCTTTTTATCTGTTAATTAAATTGGTCTAGATGGATGTAACCTCATCCTCTCAAATTTAACAAGTGCTGAACCACATATTTAACCTTGTAATTTCCCTGCCCTTTCCCCCACTTTTTCCTATTTCCAAATCAATGCTTTCTGCTGACGCCCATTTTCCTGTCAGTGGTAAATTCCTTCTCCTGGTTTTCTGGTATCACAGCTTAGGATTCATTTTTTATAACTGTCTGTTTATCTGTACCTGCCAGTCTTAAGATAATCACAATTTCCCTCTAATCTGCCTTTCTAATTTTTTCTCTCCCCTTTGTGGCTTAGGTCATGTCTTGGTCCACTCAGGCTACTGTAACAGGATACCATGGACTAGGTGCCTTATAAACAACAGACATTTAGAGTTCTGGAGGCCAGGAGGTCTGAGATCAGGGTGCCTGCAGGTTCAGTATCTGGTGAAAGCCTGCTTCCTGGTTCATAGACCATTGTCTTGTCACTGTGTCCTCTCATGGTAGAAAGGGTGAAGAAGCTTCTAGGGTTGATTTTATAAGAGGACACTTATCCCATTCATGAGGCCTCCATCCTATCACTTAATTACCTCCCAAAGGCCTTATTTCCTAATACCATCACACTGAGGATTAGGATTCAACATTCAACATGGGGAGGACATATTCAGTCCATAGCAAGCTCTTTTTACCTTATTGTGGATTATTGTCTAAATAAGCATCCTTAACATGTCCTTGGCTTCCAGTCTCCTTCCCATCGACTCCTGTTCTCTCATCCTTCCTTTCTACCCCTGAATTGCCAAGCATCCACAATGAAAACAAACAAAAAAACAAACAAAAAAAACCCTTCCTGAAACATAGCTTTTATCTCATCATTTCTTAGCTTAAGAATCTATAATCACTCAGTATCATTTTGTGGGTAAAATGGAAATATCTCTTATTCTAGAGATATTTAGATCTCTAGATCAAGAGATATCTAGAATTTAGGGCTTTGTAGCAACTCAAGGTCACTTCTGTCAATCCAGCGTCACTTTTACTATGTTTCTTTGATTCCCTCTCAAGTCTACTTTTATAAACTCTCTCCTACTCCTAATGCCCCCTCTCAAATACACACATTAGATGTGGGCACATAGATGTTTAAAGAATTATCACTAACTCAGTTACTGAAAACAAACACTTCTAATTATCCCACTTACTATGTGTGGGTAGACATAAGTATAAAGAAGTCGTCTTTCATTGGACTAGCATAGGGATGACATTGTGACTCTTTGTTACAGAAATACTATACAGAAGAGTTGTTAGACTTGGAAAAAAACCAATGGATGCTATAAAGGCATCTTGCCTTTAAGTAAGGAATAATAAGCTGTGATTAGATTTAGATTTAGATTCCTACATGTATTTGATGGCTGATTTAGGAAGCTACCTCTTAAACACACATTGTGCTCTTTAAGTGAAAAATAGATGAAGGAAATAATTCTCAAATAAAAGAATCTATGTACATTTTATTCTTGGTCATTTGAATGAAGTTTATGTACCAAGAAGCAGAATGTCAAAGATTATTTGACACTTGCCCAAAAATTACTAGCTATTTGAGGCATTGGTTTCCTAGCTAACTTAAAGGGCACAAGCCTGGTGGTAAGTCTTTGTTTGATTACTTGATTTTTTTTATATATTATTCCAGATGTCTACTCATCGGAATTATTTTATACAGGGAGGGATGGAGAGAAGAAGCAGTGATGAAACTAGGTGGAATTGTTTAGATAGAAAGAATTCCATTTAAGTGTAATTCCCCTGATAGCATTAATTTGGTAAGAAACCTGGTACATGACCTGCTCCTAACCTTATATTGAGCAGTCAAAGATAGCTTTTAAAAACGCGTTGTCAATTCTAAGCTGCAATAGCTCTCACTTGCCACCAACAATGGCACCTCATATCCTGTGTGCAAAGTAACTAATAAGGGCCTGATTGAAGTTTTGACTTCTATTACTCCAGTCACGGTGCAGTCCCTTGAGGATGAGTAGGAAATGCCACTAGACCCTCCATGGTCCGTGCCTGATTTCTGAATTCTGAGCCATTCCGCCCCTAAAGCGGCTGGTGCTGCTCAGATTCTAATAATGTTTTTGTATGTCAGTGCTTGTCTCCAATAATGCTCAGGCATTACCCCAGAGTGGCATGGGGAAGTTCACATTAATCATTGCAGGACTGCACTAGCAAACACTGGTAATTCATTCCTTTCTTTCTCCCCTTCTAATTTCTTCCCTCCCTCCTTTTCTTTGTTGTTTTGTTTGTTTGGTTTTTGTTTTTGTTTTTTGTTTTGGAATCTTTCATCCATTTTAAGAGGACGTAATTCAAAATATGGTACCTTTGTCTTAAATCTGCTATTCTACCCATGATTAAAAGTAGGTTATTTTGTTTATTGCCTTTATTCTTTCCTCTTTCAGAGCTTCTCTAGAGTATAGGAATGGTCAGACAAAGAAGAAATGGGAAAGCAGAGGAGGAAGGAAATGAGGGAATGCACATGGTAACACAGAGGTTAATTGAGAGGAGTAACAGCCAAATATGAGAAGGGAAAATAAGTTGAAGTTGTAAAGAAAGAAATAGAAATGATGAATGAGTGAAAGTGTTCATTCAGTGATTTATGGTGAGACTTATTATCCTGAGACTTGAGTTTGGTTTTCTATAAAATGGGAATATTATTCCTTCTTGGTAAAATACTTCTTGAAATCTTTGTATTATAGTCAATCTTTGCCAGCAAATAATGAAGCTTCTTTAAGAAAAGAAAAGAAAACAAAACAAAACCAGATTTCTCATGAATGCCAGCATCAGTTATTTTTCTCTGTTCTAAAGTGATAGCAGATATTGGAAAATATTGATTATTCAAAAATCACCTTGGACCTTTCTGGCCAATTCTAGATAATACATTTCCCTCTTTTACCTCTTAGGATATAAATTTAATAAGTAAACAATTCTTAACAAATTGTGCCCTTTGCCATTTAACTTTAGGATGCATGTGTATGCTCCAACGGTATATATAAAATATTTTAGAATTACTTAACTTTTAGAAAATCATTATGATATTTTTATAAATCAGTCATTTTGTTTCCCTTTAAAAGCCAACCTGAAAGGGCAATGTTTGGATCATCCACACATAGGTCAGCCTTCTGATCTTATAAATAGATTTCTTTGTTTTTCCAGCTATAGCCCAATCCTGTCTCACTGAATTTGCTAAGAAGATAATTTTTTTTTTTTTAAGTTCTGTGAAGGACCCACTCTGTGGCCTGCTCTAGAGCTTTGCCTCTCCTTCTTATTGTCTTACATTAGGTGAAGAAAGACTCTGAAAGAGGGATGAGTTATTCTTGCCAAGGTGCTTTTCTGTTAATATATTCCATATTCAACCTCTTGGCCTATACATTACCGCATTTTATATTACTTCATTACTGTACATTTTGTTATTGATTTTGATTAAATCCATTTGGAAGTCAATATTCACAACAGTAAAAACAGAAGGTATGTTCAACTATTATATACAGTACATTTATCCTCCTGTCTCAGACCCCTGAATGTGCATTACAGATCTGGAGTCTCCTCTGCCTCTTCGGTAAATCTCATCACGAGGTGCTTCCAAAGCTAGAAATCATATCCAGCTCATTACTTATTAGTGCATTCCATGCATGCAGAGCTGGGAAATGTTCAGCATTTATAAGGTTTTAAAACACTCCCCAGCCCCTAAACTGTCTTTGTCACTAATCCTGTCGCCCGCCAATCCTGACAGCAGCTGGCTGAGTTTCAGTTGATTATTTACCATGTGCTGGAAATGCTCGGTGTTTATGAGAAAGCCCCTTTCCTGGCCTTGCTGTTCCTTAGGCAGAGGGAGGCAACGGTAGTCACAGGGGAAGGTGACACCTTTGCTATTAGCACTGGCTTTGAGAGGAAAGAGGTACGGGGGCCAAAGAACATGGCCAGCTGAGATCAGTCAGCTGTGATTAAGACAGAGTAACTCACCAATAGTGAAAATAGCCAATCAGCTGGAAACAGGCTTCCAAAGCTTTCAAAACACCATCACAGGCCAGCTGAGCAGGGACCAGTCACCATCTATTGTTGCTGAAGAGAACAAAGATCAAGTGTTTGCAAGTGCTCTTAAAAAGCTTCAGGGATAACCTTACCCCCACGTTTCTGGTTCTGTCTCTGGCCATTCTATAATAGATAATTGTGTGAGTAGTAATTTCTCACGTATGGAAAAGAAAATTTCTTAAATGTGGAAAACAAATACCTCCTAAAAATAAAATCCTATCTTTATTTAAAAGTTTGATATCTGATTCATCACAGAATTTGGCACTAATTTTAATTCTTAAGCATATTACATCAAAATATTATTTATCTTGATTAACATTTTTTGGTGTCCCCTTCAATTTTGTACCTGAGGTGCGTGCCTGACTCACTGCACCCTAGTTCCAGCCCTGCTTGTTAAACATTACCATGTGCTCAAAACAGCTTTAAGGAGACAGACTGTATAGCCATTTCACAGATGCTAAACTGAGGCTGATGAAGGTTAAAAATCATGTCTGAGGATATTCAGAAAGGTCATGGCAGAAATGAGTAGTCTGGCATTCTGGGTTTCTGAATCCTGTTCTGGTACTCTTTTCATTTTGGAAACTCCAGACCACACGAGTTGCATAAAAATAAACTTAACCAGTATTACAATTAACATACATTTAACACTTTACATATAAAACATCATTCACACTTAATCCTCATGACAACTCTTTATATAAGTAACATAATACTCACTATTCATAGGAAAAAAAGAATAGAGGGCCACAGAAATTTAATAATTTGACCAGAATCCCAAAGAAAATAAATGGTAGAATATGGATATAAACCCAATTTTCTTTTCTTTTCTTTTTTTTTTTTTTTAAAGATTTTATTTGTTTATTTGACAGACAGAGATCACAAGTAGGCAGAGAGTCAGGCAGAGAGAGAGAGAGAGAGAGAGAGAGAGGGAAGCAGGCTCCCTGCTGAGCAGAGAGCCTAATGTGGGGCTCGATCCCAGGACCCTGAGATTATGACCTGAGCCGAAGGCAGCGGCTTAACCCACTGAGCCACCCAGGCGCCCCTAAACCCAATTTTCTGAATTGGAATTGTATGCCCTTTTAAACTGGGTATGGAAAATTTTTTTTTTAACAAAACACAAAAGGTACAGCATATAAAATATTTGTAAATTTGACCATATTAAAATTAGCATCTTAGTAAGTGAGCTATAACAAAATAAAAAGACAAGTTGCAAATGGGGAGAAAATATTTCCAATATATTTAACTGATGAGATTGGTGTGAAGAATATGTAAAGAAACTTACAAGCGAATAATGGAAAAATGGACAAAAGTATAAATGAGCATATAAAGAGAGGTTTCAACATTATACACATTCAGAGCTTTGGGGAATCATTATTTTATCTAACAATTGTTTATCAAGTATCTACCATAAATCAGATTTTGTTATCTTTCTAAATTACAAAAATGAACAAAATATATATTCTACTAGAATGAATATTCAATACAGTAAAAAAGAGACATATAAACAATACTTGCAGTGCAGTATGGTAAGTGTTTTCATACAATTACAAGCAAAGTTCTTTGGAAGTCCATAAGAGGAAGGAGCTAATTCTAGAAGGGATAACTTTTGAGCAGGGATTTGAATCAAGAAGGGAAGAAATACATGAAACCAAGGAGTTGGTTCTAAGCTCCTTGCAAAAGTAAGATTTGAACATGGCCTGGAAAGCTGGCTAGTACCGGGATGGTGAACAGGATGGGGGTGGGGAACAAGAAGAGGTACACATCTGAATAGAGAAGCCAGAAGTAAGTGAGTAGAGATAGGTTAGGTTATAGTCAACAAGGGCACAGGTCTTGAATGACACAATGTGATAATTAGAGGACAGCATTTTAGGTTTCTGAAGAAAAGGGTATAAGGTAAGGGAGGTTTGTTTTCAGGTCTTTGCTGATGACTGGCTCCCTTCAAAAGAACTTCCTGTTCCAGAGGTTGGCGAAGATGTATAAGTGGGAGTCAATCAACATGGGTTTTGCTTGGTTACATACAGAAGGGGAAATAATGATTGTTGGCCCCAACCAGAGCCAAATCCGGCTTTCTCTCCAGTGTCAGTGGAGAAACCTTAGCTCTGTTCACAGAGGGCAGAACTCAAGGGAAGAAAGAACACTAGAGTCTCAGGTTTCAGAAAAGAAGAGAGGTTTTAAACCTCAAAAATGACAGACCATAAAATAGAGCAGATGAAGGAGAGGTAGAGGAGAACAAAGGTCATCACCATGGGAAGTAGCTGCATAATAATAATTATAACACTCAATTAATACCTTATACTTACAGAACACTTTTGGCACTTTATCATTAAAAAATGATTTCACACTTGAGGGTCAATTTCACAGATGCTGAACCTGATTTTGATCAGAGAGCTGGACTGAAAAGAGAAAGAAGATTGGGCAGACAATTGGTTGAGGGCTTTCTTTGAGAAGACAAAGGAAGCTTGGTGATTAATTATGAAAGCATGGAGGTGAGGAGGTGCCTCAAATTATTAAGAATTAAACTGGGGCCGTGTGATTTAATGAGATGTCCCTTTATTTCATTAAAGAAAGACCTGGATAGGTCAGGGGACATTGATCCTAGAATCAAGGAATTTTAGAGTCAGAAAAAAACCTTTGATCACCTCTTCCAAACCCTCTTATGGTCCTGTAGTCCATCATATCTTTTTTTCTACACTTACCTCTCAATGCTAATTCATGGCAAATATAAGCATTGCATTTGCCTTTTAATTCCTTGAAGTATTTTATAAACCTGGACAGTGCAGTCCTGTTTAAAGTCGACAGTTATAGATGGTTTCATCTTTAGCCCACGTCTTTCATGACCTCAATTACTGCATTAAAATATTGTTAGCAAATTAAGATTCAAATAGCATTTATTACACAAAATCAAGTTCCCTTTACAAGTAATTTACATATTGTCACAATGACTCTGTGCCAATTGCTTACAATTTTGACATTGTGGGAGAGCAGCCAGCACTAATGCACAGGATCGAGACATAATTTATTATGAGAATCTCTTTGCTGTAGATGTTTAGGGAAACGGTGCAATATAATAGAAGTCCGTGTGCATAGTCAGTGTGGTTCTTTAGATTATCCTATATTAGGATATGGCAATGCAGTAATGGTTCTACCACTTCAGCTTCTGGAGCAGAAAGAGTCTAATATTAAGATGATTTCAGGTATACAAGAAGGAAGAAAGATAATTTGCAGATAATAATTTGAACTAGTTTCATAAATCATTTTTTGTTTCCATTTATCTTTCTTTCTTTTTTTTTTTTTAGACTTTAATTTTTTATTTTTTATAAACATATATTTTTATCCCCAGGGGTACAGGTCTGTGAATCACCAGGTTTACACACTTCACAGCACTCACCAAATCACATACCCTCCCCAATGTCCATAATCCCACCCCCTTCTCCCAAACCCCCTCCCCCCGGCAACCCTCAGTTTGTTTTGTGAGATTAAGAGTCACTTATGGTTTGTCTCCCTCCCAATCCCATCTTGTTTCATTTATTCTTCTTCTACCCACTTAAGCCTCCATGTTGTATCACCACTTCCTCATATCAGGGAGATCATATGATAGTTGTCTTTCTCTGCTTGACTTATTTCGCTAAGCATGATACGCTCTAGTTCCATCCATGTTGTTGCAAATGGCAAGATTTCATTTCTTTTGATGGCTGCATAGTATTCCATTGTGTATATATACCACATCTTCTTGATCCATTCATCTGTTGATGGACATCTAGGTTCTTTCCATAGTTTGGCTATTGTGGACATTGCTGCTATAAACATTCGGGTGCATGTGCCCCTTTGGATCACTACATTTGTATCTTTAGGGTAAATACCAAATAGTGCAATTGCTGGGTCATAGGGCAGTTCTATTTTCAACATTTTGAGGAACCTCCATGCTGTTTTCCAGAGTGGCTGCACCAGCTTGCATTCCCACCAACAGTGTAGGAGGGTTCCCCTTTCTCCGCATCCTCGCCAGCATCTGTCATTTCCTGACTTGTTGATTTTAGCCATTCTGACTGGTGTGAGGTGATATCGCATTGTGGTTTTGATTTGTATTTCCCTGATGCCGAGTGATATGGAGCACTTTTTCATGTGTCTGTTGGCCATCTGGATGTCTTCTTTGCAGAAATGTCTGTTTATGTCCTCTGCCCATTTCTTGATTGGATTATTTGTTCTTTGGGTGTTGAGTTTGCTAAGTTCTTTATAGATTCTGGACACTAGTCCTTTATCTGATATGTCGTTTGCAAATATCTTCTCCCATTCTGTCAGTTGTCTTTTGATTTTGTGAACTGTTTCCTTTGCTGTGCAAAAGCTTTTGATCTTGATGAAATCCCAGTAGTTCATTTTTTCCCTTGCTTCCCTTGCCTTTTGCGTTGTTCCTAGGAAGATGTTGCTGCGGCAGAGGTCGAAGAGGTTGCTGCCCGTGTTCTCCTCAAGGATTTTGATGGATTCCTTTCGTACATTGAGGTCCTTCATCCATTTTGAGTCTATTTTTGTGTGTGGTGTAAGGGAATGGTCCAATTTCATTTTTCTGCATGTGGCTGTCCAATTTTCCCAGCACCATTTATTGAAGAGGCTGTCTTTTTTCCATTGGACATTCTTTCCTGCTTTGTCGAAGATTAGTTGACCATAGATTTGAGGGTCTATTTCTGGGCTCTCTATTCTGTTCCATTGATCTATGTGTCTGTTTTTGTGCCAGTACCATGCTGTCTTGATGATGACAGTTTTGTAATAGAGCCTGAAGTCTGGAATTCTGATGCCACCACCTTTGGTTTTCTTTTTCAATATCCCTTTGGCTATTCGAGGTCTTTTCTGGTTCCATATAAATTTTAGCATTATTTGTTCCATTTCTTTGAAAAATATAGATGGTACTTTGATAGGAATTGCACCATAAGATACCTAGGAGTAAACCTAACCAAAGAGACACAGAATCTATACTCAGAAAACTATAAAGTACTCATGAAAGAAATTGAGGAAGACACAAAGAAATGGAAAAATGTTCCATGCTCCTGGATTGGAAGAATAAATATTGTGAAAATGTCTATGCTACCTAAAGCAATCTACACATTTAATGCAATTCCAATTATCTTTCTTAATTTCATCTCTAGATAGTATAGTGGTTAAGAACAAAGGTGTTGAGCAGGATTGCCTAGTTTCAAATCTTGATTCTGCTACATTTTTGCTGTGTGACCTTGGGCAGCTCATTTAACCTTTCTGTGCCTCAGGTTTTTCACATGTAAAATGGGACTAGTCGTACTGTTTATTTCATATGTCGCAGTGCGAATTAAATAAATTAGCAGACCAATGCCTTACAGTAAACCCCACAAATGCATTGCCTATTTATTATTAGTCTTTGTGTTTTGTGTTCCTATATACAGGATATATACTTTCACCTTTTTCTATTATGGCACTAATGTTAGATATGTTAGATCACTTTTTTTTTTCTTAACGTGACTGCCAGACACCCTATTTCTGAGATATTCTATGGCAGAAACTATACATACTTCTCTTTGATTCTGCCCCGGTATATATGTTGGTTATAGAATTATACAATTTTAGAGATGAATACACATTCAAAACATGTAATTTCCAAAGTGGTTCCTTTTTTTTTTCTCTCTCTCAATAAAGTCAGTGGAAGAGAGCTTTTGAAAATGGCAGAAGTCAGATGGTTGGGAGCCTTGAGAATTCCTGTCTTTTGTCTTCTACCTGTCATCCCCTCTCAGCCCATGTGATGGTTGCTCTGGGTTTCTCCATTGAGAACCACTGGCAAACCCGAAGTGATTTTTATCTTTCCCTGTGTCGAGGTAACATGTGAGACTACTCCATTCCAGTATATCCAAGCCCCAGGAGGCCCTCAAAGATGTCCACACTCAAGAACCCACAAATGCTTTTTTTTTTTCCCTTCCTGCAGTAATTCTCATTATAGCAGAAACAATTTTTCAAAAGCAGTGGTTCTCTAAGAGTGGTCCCAGGATTAGCATCATCAGCTGGGAACTTGTTAGAAATGCAAATTCTTGGCCCCACTCCAGTCCTAATGAATCAGAAGCTGTAGTGATGGAGCCCAGAAATCTGTGTTTTAAAAAGCTCTCCAGCGTATTGTGTGGAAGAAGTTTGAGAAATACTATTCCAAAGGGTCTTGATTCTCTAACAGCTCATCATTAATAGCAACAGCTACACTAGAAAACAGAAAGAAAGGTTTAGGCAGCCATCATGGCCAATTAAGAGTACTACAACAAACTACCAGTGAGTAACTGGTTTGTGCTAGGCACGGTGGTCAGTGCTCTCAGGTGTATCAGCTTATTTAATATTGACCACTATTAAAAAGATGATCTTAATCCAATGTTGCCAGGGAGAAAACTGAAATACAAACTTTTACCCAAGGTCCCTGAGCTAGAAATTGAACCCAGATCTGTCTGACGCCCAATTTATGCTGCTTCAACTATTCATTTGGCTGTCTCAGTTTTTTAAAATGCACATCTTTATTCTTTTTGCTTAGTTTAAGTGATTCCTATTTTGGGCAAATATTCTTTCTGTCTTTCAGAATGTCATATATTTGTGTGTATTTGTGCATAAGTATTATAGCTAAATTCTGATTTTGATAAAGTGGATTAACTATTTCATTTCAGTCATCATTTGTTGAGGACCTACTGTGTGCTAGGTATCATAGAAGCATATGCAGAGCTAGCATCTTTGACCTCAAAGTGATCATTTAAATAACTCACTGGGGTCCAAAATGATATGGGGAAAATAGGTTTAAAATATCACAGATATTTAATGCAAATAGATCTTAAATATAAAAGATTTGCTATACTAAGATAATGAAAAGCTTCTCAATAGGTAATCATGGCAGCTAATGTTGAGATTAACATTGTTGACTAAATTTTGTGTTAGCTAGTTTAAGTCATGATCTGAGGTAAGGGACAATAAGGGCTATAAGGGCAAGTTTAGGATATAAAGTTTAATTGCCATGTTTATAATATTATTTGTTCTCTCCACAAGCATTTATTGAGGGTTTGCTATGCATCCCATACTTTATAAGGTGTTGAATGTGATAAGGAAAAAACTAGAAAATAATCCCTCCTCTCAAGGAGCTAACAAGGGATTTTGTCCCTTGGTTTGTCCTACTGTTATCGAGATCTGTCACTTGTTTTAAAATAAATGTTCTATTCTGCTTAAGGCTATTAGTGATCACCCTCACATAAAAATGATTTGATTTCTCAGCAGCATCTTTGAATTTCAATTAATATCCAGGGGTCGCAGTTCAGGCAACTTTCTTTAAAAAAAAAAAAACAAAAAACACATCGAATCTGTAGTCAAAGCATAAAGTCTTAACTAATGTAACAAATGCTTGACTTCTATTCATTCTATAAATTGATGAGTGCTCTGAGAGTCAAACATGAGAAAGAGAGTCCCTACACTCAATGAAATCACAGGCATGTAAATAAAATATTGTAATGCAAAGAGATGCATACTACCACAAGTTTGTACAGATTAATGGTCATCAATATAGGTCTGTTTTGAATTGCTTCCTGGAGGCAGTGATCATTGAAGGGAGCCTTGAAGAATGATTAGACATTCTTTGGGGTAGACATAAGGGAAGAAAATTCTAAATATAGAGAAAATTATTTGCAAAGATATGAGTACATGAGCCAGCATGGCATATTAAAGAAACCATTGTTAGAGTTTGGATGTATTTGGGTGAAGGGAAAAGAATTTAGGGAAAATAAAAGTTTTGAATATCATGTTCAAGAACTTGGAGCTCATTAGATGAGCAATGAGGATCTAATACAGGATGTTAAGCAAAGCCAGATGATCCCAAAGCATAGGATCATCCAAAGCCAGATGATCCTATGCTTTGGAAAGTTCTGTATGGCTGCAATGTGCAGAATGACTGGTTATTATTACAGAGTTATTATGGAGTGGATATTGAGTAGACAAAGGAAGACTTCGGAGTGCACTTGACAGGGCTTAATGATTGGATGTTTAAGGTAAAACATATTCAGCCTTGAATGTTCAAATCTTTACTTTTTTCCTATTTATTAGTTTGTCTTTGACCTTCATCTGTTAAAAATTAACACTATTTGCACTAATTATGAGTATGATCACAAAGACCAACCTGTGTCTTGTTGCCCCTTTCAGAGCAAGGACTTTCAAAGACTTTTCCTTGTTTTAGAAGTCTATTTTCTACAAGAGTTCTGAAGAGCCTGTTTACAACTTAAACTTTGAGACTGAGTCTATAATATTGCCTGGAGCCATCATTTCCATATTGATCATGAAGCAAGCAATCAAACACCCAATGATTAATCTAATTCTGCAGAATTGCTATTCATACACCCTAACTGCTCAGCTACGGCCTGGGTGGAGACAAAAACAACCGGTACACACCCAAATGATACACACACATGCATACTCAGTTTTTTATGGCATCTAGATATGACCTTGCACTCTCTAAACTATCCCTAATTGCCACCTTACCCTAGCCCCCATCATAAGTCTCCTCCTCTGGTTTCCTGAAATTCTTTGCTGTTAACTCTCTTGTCATTTCCACCAGAATCTGTGTATAGGCCTGGATTGTAAACTCCAGGAAGGCATGATCTTTGTCACAGTCATCTTTCTGACTCTTTACCAGAGTCATTATTTTATACAGGACAAGGAACATATGATGGCTCAAATTTCCATTGCAACACTTTTGTAGTCTTTCTAACACATAATATACTCACTACCACCCCAACCCCAACCTCATCCCCAGCATAATGACCAGACCATGAAACCTAAGAACTTTGATTATGCCAACAAACTGACTGGTTCAGTGAGAAGTCAGTAGGGACCAGGTCAGTGTAATCAGCAGAGATAAGAAAAATATGGCTGACTTATTCTTGAGATGGAAAATACAGAAATAGTGAATTTTGTGTCTCTGAGTCATTTTTTTTGGTAAATGCATCATTTTTCGTCAAAATATAATAATGGCCTAATGAAATATAAAGTATTTTCAGCACAATAAAGGGATGGTTAATATCCTCAGGAAGAGTACTGGTTAACATATCATCAGAGAGAGCATGGGGCAAAGCTGTGTATGCCCCACAGGGAAACATTGATCTAAAATGGCTAAATTCTCAAATCCTTGAAATATATTAAATTCTAAATCATGAATTTTCCATTAGCAGTATAATAAGCACAACAGAGATATTTGTTGAATATAAATTACTTGTATGTTATCAAAGCAAGAGAAATCTTAGAATCCCAGTCTCACACTGACTAGCTGGATGTCCTTATGCAAATCATTTCCCTTTGCTGGGTTTCAATTTATTTTTTATTGGGGTGAATCAGATGATCCCAATATTTTCCAGCTCTGACTCAATGACTCTGTGATGCTGTGAAAAGCAGTCTACAGATCTTCTAATGGAGCATTGTGCCTGGCTGAATAATTTATAAAATCTTGAAAAAATTATCTCAATGATTTCCTTAAATCACTTTTTATCATTTTAAATGAGTGATAAATGTCTTAATTTTATCAACTAACACAAATCAGCAGGAAAAAGATGACTGAAGAAGACACCTAGCAACATTCTAAGACAATGTTTTTGTTCAACCCAACTGTACCACACTGGGTTATGTTTCTTTTCTTTTCTTTTTTTTTAAGATTATTTATTTATTTATTCAACAGAGAGAGAGATTGATCACAAGTAGGCAGAGAGACAGGCAGAGAGAGAGGAGGAAGCAGGCACCCTGCTGAGCAGAGAGCCCGACTCGGGGCTTGATCCCAGGACCCTGAGACCATGACCTGAGCTGAAGGCAGAGGCTTAACCCACTGAGCCACCCAGGCGCCCCTGGGTTATGTTTCTTTTTAGGACACTGGTGTGATATATAACCCAGGGTTGCACTTCCATGTGTAAAAGGAGTTTTCTGGGTCAAGTGAAGGTTTGAAAGAAAGGCAGAAAAATCAGTTTTTTAGAGAAAGATGTAATTAGAAGGGATATTCCTCAGCCTTTGCGAGTTCTTCCCAATTTGATGAACTTAAGTCCAGGTTGGTTTGATATTCTCAATACCAAGAAAATGATTCTTGGACATTTTTATTTATTGTAAGTTAAAACCCATTGGAAGCTGGATGTTGGTAAATAACATGGTAAAAAATTGGGTCAGGTCCTCAGATCATTCATAAGCTAGTCAAGACAGCATAAACTAAGCAACCAAGAGAGTAAACACATGAAAATTACAAATACTTCAAAGTTTAAAAATAAAGTCAGCATCATAAAATAATAACATACTGAAAAGCAGGAAATAGAATAACCTTTGACAATGAAATGCCTTTCTTTCCTTACTGAAATGATTGGTTCTGGTTTTGGATTTAATAGTTAGGATTTTCTGAATGGAAGACCAAGAAGTCCAAGAGAAATTAGTGCAGTAGAATGAGAAAAGCAGGGAGCCCAAGAAATAAGAGACCTAGCTGCTAATTCTGGCTCTCACACTCACTGAGCAGCCTTGAGAAAGCCTGCCCCTTTTAGCCTCAGTTTCCTCATTTGTAAAGTGAATGAATTGGACTTGACTGGTGTTTCTCTGTCTTCAGAATTTGTGGACCTCTATGAATATTTCCATAGAGCCCAGGGCCCATGGTTTCCAGTTTGAGGCATACTGCCTATAGTTAAACTTTATTTTTTGGTGTAGCACAGTTATAAAATGCAGCTCCCAAATGCTGGCGCTGAAGTCCTGGGACTGCTTCCCATTATGTGGTTGGCATCCAAATGACGTAAAATTTTCTTCAATTATTTAGACCATTGAACAAAAAGTACTCACTTTGGGCTAGAATTGTTCTAGGCATTTTGGATTTATCTGAGACCATAACAGACAAGATCATTGCCCTAACAGAGTTTATATTCTAGGAGACAGAAATAGATGATGAACAGCAGAGATAACAAATAAGGAAATTAATTTTGAATAAACAACTTAAAACATTTTCATAGGGAATTCAAGGACCTCTGCAAATACATCCGTGGATTTCAGTTTGAGAAACATCTGAGTGCAGGAGCTCTTGAGGACTGTGGTTCAGTGACTCATGGTTACCCCTTTCAGAGTGAGGAGCAAAGCAGAGAGCTTCCCTACTGGGCATCCTAACGGAACACAAACAGAAGTCTCTTCAGATTCTAGAAGCAGCAAGTGTTTTTCCTTGCTATAGCTTTAGTTTGTGCCTCACCCTGTTTTGAACAACATGGAGGTGTTTCTAGGCACAGAGCCAAAACTTCATTGCAGGGCTCCAAGAGAGCACAACTCTGGAGAAAAATCATTAAATTAGGCAAAGATCCAATAAACTTAAATTTTCTGTTTTTGATTGCTTGCTGTGAGGGACATTATGACATGATTTAAAACGATGATTTAATGTAGCAAGAAGAGAGGGACTCTAAAAACCAAGTAGTGCAGTCATACAGTTCTAATAAAATTTGTCTATTATGTGCAAATTGATTGCTGGTGACTAGATTTACATGATGTTTATGATATCAGAATATCTGACAAAAATTGATGTCAATATTTATGCCTCTATAAATTACTCGCACAGCACTATTATGATGGCTTCTAATTAAAGTGGAACCAAACTAATTGACCTTTAAATCCAAAGGACTTAGTAACTGAGAACTCGTCCACATTGGGATGCCAGGATGCACTAGCATGGGAAAAAATGGAGCCTTTTGGGTGGTTTAATATTTTAGTATGAAAAAATAATTATATTCTGTAAAAGCTGGTTCCACTAGAAGATGGATTTTAGATTTCATTCACCCTGTATTAAACTGTAGCTGTCTAGGTTCATGACAAACCATGTCTGTGGCTTTATAGCTGGATGTTTTGAAGGATTTCTTTCTTTTTTTTTTTTTTTCCCAGCCAAGAAATACCTGCTGTCTGATTTTGAATATGTGAAATGGGACAATTAATCAAATCAAAGACCCTCCTTTTTTGTTTTATTTTAAACATTTTGTTTTATAATAACTTAATGTTTTAGAAAACTTGTAGACTAAACATATGCTCCTTAAGATCAGGGATTATATTTTATTCATTTTTAAAATAATCTCCAGGGCATGACAAAAAGCAGGAGCACAACAGGATATGATTTGTTTTCTTGGAAGAAGGCAAAAAGAATGGAAACAAGCACAGCTGCTGGTATCTTATAACATAAAATGTGCCATTGTTATTCCTGACAAAGCCTGGCCTTCGGCTTTCCTTCTCCTCCTTTTCATAGGTAGATAACCAATTATGTTTTCACTTATTAATTATGTAGAATAAATCCAAATATTATTCTTTGAATACATATGAAAGAAACATAAGTAAAGGGGCACCTGGGTGGCTCAGTCAGTTAAGTGTCTGCTTTTGACTCAGGTCATGAGCCCAAGGTCTAGGGATGGAGCCCTGCATAAGGCTTCCTGCTCTGCGGGGAGTCTGCTTCTCCCTCTCCCTCTGAACCTGCCCCTGTTTCTGCTTGTACTTGTTCTCTTACTCACTCTCTCTCTCTCAAATAAAAAAATGAATAAATAAATACAATCTTAAAAAAAAACACAAATAAAAATAAAAATAATTTGGGTAGTTTAAGTAATTCTAGGGGAAGAAATCTGGTTGTTAGTCTGGGGTCAGAATTCCTAGATTCTTAATTTATTTCCAATAAAAACTTGCTCTGTGTCCTTGTGCAGCTAACTCTTGTTGAGTACCTTGCTTCCTCGACTGTAAAATGAGGAAGGTGAATTCTGTTTTTTCAGGTCCTTTGCGGCTTCAAAATGCCATTGCTCCCAATACAAGTTGGAGAGTGCGTGCATTTCCACTGGACTGCACTTTCTTTTCCCCTCTCTGCTCTCATTTCACACTGCAGCCATGAAGAGGCAAAATGATGAGATGCAGTTATACTACTGTGTATTTTGATTAATGTATTCAACTAAAGATTTTTGAATATTCAGAGTTCATCAGTCATGGTGTTCAAACCTGGGAGCATTTTCAGTGTTCAAGTGTAAATCCTTCTTGTCTTTGTACTGAAAAGATTTCTATCTGCATTTCTTTTCAGTTTTGTTATAAAACTCATTACTTTTTTATTACAGACTTAGTGGAGCCTTCTCTGTTGAATTGAATCATATGATTCACTATTAGCTGGACATTTAATACTGTATTGTCTTTATATTGTTCAGTATTCTTCTTGGTTCTTTTATTTGTACTTTGGAAATGTCTCAGAAGAAGAAATTGAAAGATGATATTTCTTTAAAGTAATTCACTCCTGTCCCAGGAAGGAGTGTTTTAAAGATAATTATTTAAATAAAATTTACTACTTTTTTCCTAATTCTTATTAATCTAAATTCTCTACAATAATGAATAGAAAGAATGAGTAATTAAGTGATCAAGAAAATAGGTATTTTTTTACTAAAGTGTTTGGAAGACCCCCTTCCAAAATGGCTTCATTACTTACATGTCTGGTGCTTCAGTGCTCCTTGACCACTCTTCCCATGTGTTATCTCTACTTGCAGGTTTCCATGTGGCTTAGGCTTCTTACAGTACGATACTTTCAGGATAACTGGACTTTTTACATGCTAGCTCAATTACCCCAGACTTTTTACATGGTAGCTCAATTACATGGCAACTCAATTACCCAGAAAATTCCAGGATGCCTAGGGAGAAACTGCAAGGCTTCTTATGAGCTAGCCTCAATAGTCTTAGAATGTTACCTGCATCCCACTCTACTAGCCAAGCAAATCACTCAGGCTGGCCCAGATTAAAGAAGAGGGGAGAATAGATTTTACCTCTCAATGAGGCAATGACGTGGGCAGATAGGGAGGCATTGATGGTGGCCATTTTGGACACAAGCTACCATAACATACATATTATGAGATCTTCTGATTATATATATAGTTGAAAAATTCAGAGATAATATGATTCAGCTTCCTTTTTCTGTGGTCAGAGAATAGTCTTCAAACACTTATTGTTTATTTTAACTCTTCCATCTGTCTATGGAAAACCTTGGCTGAGCTTGACCGCCCTTAGTGGCAATATTAAATAGGCCTATCATTCAGAGTAACATGTTGCCTTCTTTGCTAGAAACCTACATGCATCCATTAAAACTACAAAAAAGATGAGCTTGAAAATCTCTTAACTTTTGAAGTTTCCTCCCTTGCAGCAAAATCCACTTAGTCAAGGGGCTGAGCTAATGTGGATTCTAGAAAACATTCAGATTCTTTACACTGACCTTAACCATGTTATCAGGAACTTCCCCATTTCCAATATTCAGAAGATCTCATTCATTTACAACCTAAGACAATTTTCTTGACATCTCATATTTTGTATAATGCATAAACATCTCCCAGTCTTCTCCCATACTGTAGCTACTTAGGCTAATGGCAGTTTGCTTCATTTACATGTGGCTTTTCTCATTAGAATATATTAACATGAAAACACCCCATACCCAATGAAACTAGTAATGTGCCCTTTGTGGTTGTCTTGGATCAAACTTTCCCTTCATTGAATTTTTAAGCTACAGTCCTGGTTCTCATAAGAGAATTATAAGAATTTAAGTAGTCTGTTATTTTCTTCTCTTTATTTTGTACGTTTATTACAACCTCAAGGACTTGATTCTTACTGAATATCATAAGGGTAGAGTCTTCTCATTATGTATGTCCCTGCTCAATGTCAGCTCATCATGGTCAGAGAAGCCTTCCCTGACCATCTCATCAAATGTTGTACCCCTACCCGTTCTCTCTGTAATAAACTTATTTCTTCCATAGCACTTATCTCTGTGTAAAATTACTTTTTCTGTTGGTTTACTGTTCATTGTCTCTAATTTCCACTGTTTTACATCCACCTTAAGTAACTGTTACCAAATATCTGGATATATGCTTAGTAACTATCTGTTAAGTAAATAAACATGTAAATAACTGAAAACATATTTGCCATTAATTGGTACTATAGTGACAAGGTCAAAGTATATTTTGTAAGTCAAAATAATATAAATAACATTAAAACTAATTTCTTCAGTGGGGAAAGAACTTTCTATTGAAGAATTAAAATAATCAAACTGCATATTTATAATCTATATTACTTCGTAGTTGTAGGAGGATGAACAAGCAAGAATTGAAACATTTAATAGTACTTTGAGATGATAATGTTTTATATTGAATAGATATTCTCAAACACTATTGATGAGAATGTAAATTAAGGAAAGCACTTGACAATATATATTAGGAACATTAAAAAGAGTCCTGCTTTTTACCCAAGAATTCTATTTCTGAGACTTCATCATAAGGAAAAATATGAAACAGAGAAAATAGTATGTATGAAGATGTTCACTGAGATATTGAATATAAAACTCTGTGTCTAACAATTGTGGAAAGATTCAGTAAGACATAACACACCTATATAATAAGAAATTACCTTATCTATAAAAACAATATTTACTGAAAGTGAATTAACATTGAAAGCTACTTACAATAAAATTTTTTTAAAAGATTTTATTTATTTGACAGAGAGATAGCACAAGTAGGCAAAGCGGCAGTCAGAGGGAGAAGCAGGCTCTCCACTGAGTCGGGAGCCCTATGCGGGGCCTGGGATCATGACCTGAGCTGAAGGCAAACACTTAACTGACTGAGCCACCCAGGTGCCCCTACAATAAAATTTTTAAGTGTAAAATAGCAGAGTGCAAAATTACATGTATAATTTCATTTCAACCATGCCCAAATATAAGTGTAGAGAAAAATTTTGGAATTAAATATTTTGAGAATAAAAAGAATCTTTTTTCTTCTTTATATTTTTGTATATTTTTCAAATCTCACACAATGAGCCTTCTTTCTTTTCTTTGGAGTGTTCTGTATTTTCATAAGCAGAAAACTGTCTAAAGTAAAAAAAAAATGTTTACAATAGATTAGTGCAATATTATTAAGCAGGACTCTTTCAAGCTTGTTGGGTGACTTCATTATTAAAAAGACCTAAATTCGGGCACCTGGGTGGCTCAGTGGGTTAAAGCCTCTGCCTTCAGCTCAGGTTATGATCCCAGAGTCCTGGGATCGAGCCCTGCGTCGGGCTCTCTGTTCCGCGGGGAACCTGCTTTCTCCCCTCTCCCTGCCTGCCTCTCTGCCTACTTGTGATTTCTCTCTCTGTCAAATAAATAAAAAAATCTTAAAAAAAAAAAAAGACCTAAATTCTAGTTCAGACTATATGACAAAACAATTGAATAAGCGGAAACAAAATGCTACTAGTGGTTGATGTTTGAAGATCGTTTGTTCTTTGTTTTTTGGTGTATGTGTGTTCAAGACAATTACAACCCTTTATTTCATTTAAGTATTTTTTAACCCTTTATTTCATTTAAGTATTTCTTAGGGAGTTGAGGTCTCTTTTTATTATTTCAATAGATAATAGGTTGATCATATGAAATTGCCAATATTTTGCCTTTTCTGATCTAAAAAAATAAATGACATTTTCATGCATCTGTTTTAATACTCTCTGTGTCAAATATTGACCTAATAAAAATGTCTACTGATTTTTGTAATGCCATGTACTGGCACTTTTTTTTTTTTTTCTGCAAGTAGTGTTGATGCACATCTTTAAATAAATGGCTGTTCACATCCAGACTAATTTGGCAGAAACAATAAGTTTTCATGCCAATTTAGAGAGAGAAGAGGGGGTTAGGAAGACAAAAGGGTTGAGAGAGATATTTTGTAATATATCAAATATGAGTAATGATATCTCAGTTTATACTTTAAAAAGCACTGGTGATACTTAATCTTTCAGTAACACTTTATAGCTTACAAAGCATATTCTCATTAATTATTTGATTTAATCCTCAAACCTAAGAGGGAGATAATTTTATTCACATTTTACTGTTTCTGAGTGATTGTGATTTACAGGGTTAGGCAGCTTGAAAGTGAAAGAGCTAAGATTTGAACCCAGATTAGCAATCTACATGGCAGGAAAAATTGCTAGTTAATTTGTGCCTGAGAAGAAATCTTAATTTTGTAGAAATAAATTATAGCCAGTAATTAAAGTTTGGAAATTTAGTCATTTCTGAAGATAATTGTTGTCAAAGGTTGTCTTGTATTTCTCTTTAATTATACTTCTATTCTTTATAGCTACTTTTTTTTTCAGTTTTCTAAATTAATGTTTAAAATATTCTGTGATTATAAATTTCATATATTGAATTAACCAACAAAAATTTTTAGGATTGATGTTTCTGGCAAAAGTAGGAATTGATTTGAAATTAAAGTATAATTAGAAATCTATATAGTAGTCTGTGAAGTATGGATTTTTGAAATGACTATTTTCCAAAATTCATATTAATATTTGAGGGAAGATGGAGAGAATCTTTTATTCTTAAAAGTCCTTGGAAGAGATTCACTTTGAGAATTATTTCCTTTTTTTGAGTAGAGCAAATAATGTGATTGAAAATAAAAAAGCAACTCAGGGTAAGAGAGAAGATACTAGGTAGCTTTCCTAGGCAGAGCAACCCTCAGATTGATACTGAGTAATTTGCTTCTTGCCTAGAGAAGGAGGCATTTGTAAACAGAGTATGATGAACAGAGCCTAATTCCAATGAGCCTTTTCTGTTTGTCCTGTCAGTGGAGCCCTCCTCTTCACCTGATAAATAAAGCCCTGCATTCCTCCTGGTTAGGAATTTAAGAAAAATCCCACTAATTCTGCCCACTTCACATTTATAGAATGAATGTTTGCCAGTTTTTTATTTGTTTGGGGCCATGTAAATCACAAAATAAATAACAGCACCCCTCTCTTATAATGCAATGAACTGTGCCACAGATAAGAGGGATCAAAATTATACTTACATTGGATTTTTCTGTGTACGATTTCATTAAGGATCACATGCCCTTAAAGAAATTAAAAAAAAAAAAAAATCACCTTCATCTCTTGGTCTCATAAATGTGTTTACTGAAGGAAAATTTTATATTGGGAAATAGTTTGCTCCTCTCTCCCCCAAATAACCTTGTTCTCTTTCTTTGTAGCAAACAGATAGTGTATTTCAAAATTATCTACCTATGTCACTGAGTGCTTCTCCAAAAACTACTGGGGAAATGCCCTTTATAAATCAGCATTTAAAAGAAATGCACAAGACTGTATCTGAGTCCACAGTGAATTGTAATTTTAAGTGATATGTTTTATCTTTGAAATTTTGAAAGCTCCCATTCTTGTTCCATATGCTAGTTTTATGATGTATATTCATTTCCATGTGGAAAATCTCTGTCATTGTGAATGTTCTTTTTAAAAATAGACACTTAACAGTGTCCTGGTTTCGTGTGTGGCTAAAGCAAACTCAATCTGTGAGCTGGAATGCATTGGACATTGTTTCCAGTAGGTCAATAAAATGACGGATGGATTTGAGCCAAGTTGTAGCAGAGGACACACATCCTCTGTTGAAATAGCTGGAAAGACAAATTAATATTGAAGTGTGGAATACTGAATTGGACTGTCTTTCAGTGCACAGAAATAGACTAAAGTAGATTACCAAAATGAGGCATGTGCATTTCAGGCAACTAAAACAGACTTGCTATGCAAACATGAGGTGGTAGATGAAGACTAGAATGTGATATCCTGAAAATGGTAACAGTTCAGCCTCTATAATATGCAGTAGGGTATCATAGGAATACCTTGAATCTTAGAACCTTTTCAATGCCTTGAAATTAAGAAATGTCTATATATACAACTCCTAGCTAAAATCACAGTTGTCACTTTTATTGTACTATAAGGATATATATTAAAGGATCAGACTCACTTAATAGTTTATTAGTGCAGGAGGAAAAAAAAATCCACAACAAAATAACACAAAACTTGTTGCATCAAAATCTGTGCAATACCTGACAAAAACTTCAAATCCCTTTTGTAGTCTAACACCTAAAGTATGTCATGATCAGGTTTGTGTTTTATTTCCTATTATGCCTTTAATAGACCAAATACTGGGAGAAAATTACATCTTTATTTTCATTAACTTTTAAGTGAAATTTCTATTGATAATGAATGCAGGAACCTAACTACTATAGTATTAGGGTACTGTGACTTCATCACCAACAGAAATGACAGATATATTCATATCACATTATGCTTTTTGCAGGGATCTTGAAAGACATTGTTTATAGATCATCATGACTTTGAAATTAACACAAAAGAAAGTATATTTCTGAATACTTTTATAACTGTATTTCACTACATTTGGTTTCTTTTATAATTCACATTAAAAAAATGGGGGAAGGTAACCCACAGGCATCATCAGAGTGCCAAAGAGGCTTATGGAAAAAAAAAAGATTAATAATCTTTAGAAAAACTGACCTTAATGATCATCTTTCAATTGCTGACCACTCAATTTTAATCTGTGCCTTTGCCTAGGATGTTGTTCCCCCACATCCCATCCTCATCTTTCAAGTACAGTCCAGATATTAGCATATCTGTTAGACTGCTCCTGATTCCCCAGTTGGGATCACTTGATCTTTCTTTATGTCTCCTCAGAATTGCTTTTTTGCATCTATTAGAACTTATCCTGCCTTTTATTCTAAGCAGTTCCTTCCTTCTTTGTCTCTGCTTTTAGAGTATAAGCCTCTTGGGGACAGAAAGTTTGTCTTATTTAATTACCATTTAATTGTGGAATCTAACTTTATTTTACTATAGTTGGAAAATGTGGTCTCTGTCCTCATACTTTGGAATTTATTGAGATTTGCTTTATGGCCTAGTACAGGAACAATTTTTGTAAATGTTCCATTTATGCCTGGAAACATGGGATAATCTGAAGGAGTTGTTTGTGGCTTTGTTAACTGTGTGACTCAAGTCTGTATCCCTAATGTTTGTTTTTTTCCTTGCTTGATTCCTCTAAATAATTGATGAAAATAGTCTGCTATGTTGGCAGATTTGTTAACTTCTCGCTCTGTCATTTAACTTTGTATATTTTGAATCAATATTATTAGGACCATAAAAATTTACAACTGTTTTATCTTCCTGATGAATTAGACCTTTAATCATTATGCAGTAATAATTTTATCTCTAGTAATTTTTTTTGCATTATAATATATTTTCTCTGATAGTAATATAACCCAGTTATTGGGTTAGAGTTTTACTGCTATCTTTTTCCATTCCTTATTTTCAGTTTTTCTTTGCCATAATGTTTTAGGTGTTGTTTTGAAAATAATATGATGCAGGATTTTATATTTTTAAAAATTCATTCTGAAAATCCTTGTATTTTGCCTGGAAAGTTTAGTCAGTTTACAATGTTTGTGATTATTGATGCATTTGCATTCATTTCTAGTATATTTATACTTTATATTTGCCCTATCTTTTCTAGCTTTTTATTACTCTTTTTTAGCTTCAGAGTGAGATATTTTCTCCCTCATATTTTTTTTATTCATTTGAAAATCTTAATTCTGTTTATATTACTTTCATGATTCCTTAGAAGCTTTAATCGTCATATGTAAAAGTCTAATATTTATCAGCATCTTTTCTGCCCTCTGAAATAATATAAGGAATGTGAACAACTTTAGCCCCCTCCTTTCTTGCTTATTTATTTGCTCTTGTCCTCTTAATCCCCACAAATTTCTACAAATTTTCTAATTTATTTACTCTCCATTTCTCTTCCTGAGATTTGATATCATTTTACTTTTGTCTTTGAAATTTCATTTACTGGGGTGCCTGGGTGGCTCAGTGGGTTAAAGCCTCTGCCTTTGGCTCAGGTCATGATCTCGGGGTCCTGGGATCGAGCCCTGCATCGGGTTTTCTGCTCCACAGGGAGCCTGCTTCTTCCTCTCTCTCTCTGCCTGCCTCTCTGCCTACTTGTGAACTCTGTCTGTCAAATAAATAAAATCTTAAAAAAAAAAAAAGAAATTTCATTTGCTCACACTTCTGGGGGGTAAAATTTCTACTTTGGTTTATATAAAAATATTTTAATTTTATTCCTTTCTCCATTTAAATAATTTTTTTTTCAGTGTTTACTTCAGATTTTTTTTTCTTTCAATATAATTTTTTATTTTTTATAAACATATATTTTTATCCCCAGGGGTACAGGTCTGTGAATCACCAGGTTTACACACTTCACAGCACTCACCAAAACACATACCCTCCCCAATGTCCATAATCCCACCCCCTTCTCCCAACCCCCCTCCCCCCAACAACCCTCAGTTTGTTTGGTGAGATTAAGAGTCACTTATGGTTTGTCTCCCTCCCAATCCCATCTTCTTTCATTGATTCTTCTCATACTCACTTAAGCCCCCATGTTGCATCACCACTTCCTCATATCAGGGAGATCATATGATAGTTGTCTTTCTCCGCTTGACTTATTTCGCTAAGCATGATACACTCTAGTTCCATCCATGTTGTCGCAAATGGCAAGATTTCATTTCTTTTGATGGCTGCATAGTATTCCACTGTGTATATATACCACATCTTCTTGATCCATTCATCTGTTGATGGACATCTAGGTTCTTTCCATAGTCTGGCTATTGTGGACATTGCTGCAATAAACATTCGAGTACACGTGCCCCTTTGGATCACTACGTTTGTATCTTTAGGGTAAATGCCCAATAGTGCAATTGCTGGGTCATAGGGCAGTTCTATTTTCAACATTTTGAGGAACCTCCATGCTGTTTTCCAGAGTGGCTGCACCAGCTTGCATTCCCACCAACAGTGTAGGAGGGTTCCTCTTTCTCCGCATCCTCGCCAGCATCTGTCATTTCCTGACTTGTTGATTTTAGCCATTCTGACTGGTGTGAGGTGATATCGCATTGTGGTTTTGATTTGTATTTCCCTGATGCCGAGTGATATGGAGCACTTTTTCATGTGTCTGTTGGCCATCTGGATGTCGTCTTTGCAGAAATGTCTGTTCATGTCCTCTGCCCATTTCTTGATTGGATTATTTGTTCTTTGGGTGTTGAGTTTGCTAAGTTCTTTATAGATTCTGGACACTAGTCCTTTATCTGATATGTCGTTTGCAAATATCTTCTCCCATTCTGTCAGTTGTCTTTTGATTTTGTGAACTGTTTCCTTTGCTGTGCAAAAGCTTTTGATCTTGATGAAATCCCAATAGTTCATTTTTGCCCTTGCTTCCCTTGCCTTTGGCGTTGTTCCTAGGAAGATGTTGCTGCGGCTGAGGTCGAAGAGGTTGCTGCCTGTGTTCTCCTCAAGGATTTTGATGGATTCCTTTCGCACATTGAGGTCCTTCATCCATTTTGAGTCTATTTTTGTGTGTGGTGTAAGGGAATGGTCCAATTTCATTTTTCTGCATGTGGCTCTCCAATTTTCCCATCACCATTTATTGAAGAGGCTGTCTTTTTTCCATTGGACATTCTTTCCTGCTTTGTCGAAGATTAGTTGACCGTAGAGTTAAGAGTCTATTTCTGGGCTCTCTATTCTGTTCCATTGATCTATGTGTCTGTTTTTGTGCCAGTACCATGCTGTCTTGATGATGACAGCTTTGTAATAGAGCTTGAAGTCCGGGATTGTGATGCCACCAACGTTGGCTTTCTTTTTCAATATCCCTTTAGCTATTCGAGGTCTTTTCTGGTTCCATATAAATTTTAGAATTATTTGTTCCATTTCTTTGAAAAAGATGGATGGTACTTTGATAGGAATTGCATTAAATGTGTAGATTGCTTTAGGTAGCATAGACATTTTCACAATATTTATTCTTCCAATCCAGGAGCATGGAACATTTTTCCATTTCTTTGTGTCTTCCTCAATTTCTTTCATGAGTACTTTATAGTTTTCTGAGTATAGATTCTGTGTCTCTTTGGTTAGGTTTATTCCTAGGTATCTTATGGTTTTGGGTGCAATTGTAAATGGGATTGACTCCTTAATTTCCCTTTCTTCTGTCTTGCTGTTGGTGTAGAGAAATGCAACTGATTTCTGTGCATTGATTTTACATCCTGACACTTTACTAAATTCCTGTATAAGTTCTAGCAGTTTTGGAGTGGAGTCTTTTGGGTTTTCCACATATAGTATCATATCATCTGCGAAGAGTGATAATTTGACTTCTTCTTTGCCGATTTGGATGCCTTTAATTTCCTTTTGTTGTCTGATTGCTGAGGCTAGGACCTCTAGTACTATGTTGAATAGCAGTGGTGATAATGGACATCCCTGCCGTGTTCCTGACCTTAGCGGAAAAGCTTTCAGTTTTTCTCCATTGAGAATGATATTTGCGGTGGGTTTTTCATAGATGGCTTTGATGATATTGAGGTATGTGCCCTCTCTCCCTACACTTTGAAGAGTTTTGATCAGGAAGGGATGCTGTACTTTGTCAAATGCTTTTTCAGCATCTATTGAGAGTATCATATGGTTCTTGTTCTTACTTTTATTGATGTGTTGTATCACATTGACTGATTTGTGGATGTTGAACCAACCTTGCAGCCCTGGAATAAATCCCACTTGGTCGTGGTGAATAATCTTTTTAATGTACTGTTGAATCCTATTGGCTAGTATTTTGTTGAGTATTTTCGCATCTGTGTTCATCAAGGATATTGGTCTATAGCTCTCTTTTTTGGTGGGATCCTTGTCTGGTTTTGGGATCAAGGTGATGCTGGCCTCATAAAATGAGTTTGGAAGTTTTCGTTCCATTTCTATTTTTTGGAACAGTTTTAGGAGAATAGGAATTAGTTCTTCTTTAAATGTTTGGTAGAATTCCCCCGGGAAGCCGTCTGGCCCTGGGCTTTTGTTTGTTTGGAGATTTTTAATGACTGTTTCAATCTCCTTACTGGTTATGGGTCTGTTCAGGCTTTCTATTTCTTCCTGGTTCAGTTGTGGTAGTTTATATGTTTCTAGGAATGCATCCATTTCTTCCAGATGTTCAAATTTATTGCCGTAGAGTTGCTCATAGTATGTTCTTATAATAGTTTGTATTTCTTTGGTGTTAGTTGTGATCTCTCCTCTTTCATTCATGATTTTATTTGTTTGGGTCCTTTCTCTTTTCTTTTTGATAAGTCTGGCCAGGGGTTTATCAATTTTATTAATTCTTTCAAAGAACCCGCTCCTACTTTCGTTGATTTGCTCTATTGTTTTTTTGGTTTCTATTTCATTGATTTCTGCTCTGATCTTTATGATTTCTCTTCTCCTGCTAGGCTTAGGGTTTCTTTCTTGTTCTTTCTCCAGCTCCTTTAGGTGTAGGGTTAGATTGTGTACCTGAGACCTTTCTTGTTTCTTGAGAAAGGCTTGTACCGCTATATATTTTCCTCTCAGGACTGCCTTTGTTGTGTCCCACAGATTTTGAACCGTTGTATTTTCATTATCATTTGTTTCCATGATTTTTTTCAATTCTTTTTTAATTTCCCGTTTGACCCATTCATTCTTTAGAAGGATACTGTTTAGTCTCCATGTATTTTGGTTCTTTTCAAACTTCCTTTTGTGGTTGAGTTCTAGCTTTAGAGCATTGTGGTCTGAAAATATGCAGGGAATGATCCCAATCTTTTGATACTGGTTGAGTCCTGATTTAGGACCCAGGATGTGATCTATTCTGGAGAATGTTCCATGTGCACTAGAGAAGAATGTGTATTCTGTTGCTTTGGGATGAAATGTTCTGAATATATCTGTAATGTCCATCTGGTCCAGTGTGTCGTTTAAGGCCTTTATTTCCTTGCTGATCTTTTGCTTGGATGATCTGTCCATTTCAGTGAGGGGAGTGTTAAAGTCCCCTACTATTATTGTATTATTGTTGATGTGTTTCTTTGATTTTGTTATTAATTGGTTTATATAGTTGGCTGCTCCCACGTTGGGGGCATAGATATTTAAAATTGTTAAATCTTCTTGTTGGACAGACCCTTTGAGTATGATATAGTGTCCTTCCTCATCTCTTATTATAGTCTTTGGCTTAAAATCTAATTGATCTGATATAAGGATTGCCACTCCTGCTTTCTTCTGATGTCCATTAGCATGGTAAATTCTTTTCCACCCCCTCACTTTAAATCTGGAGGTGTCTTCGGGCTTAAAATGAGTTTCTTGGAGGCAACATATAGATGGGTTTTGTTTTTTTATCCATTCTGATACCCTGTGTCTTTTGACAGGGGCATTTAGCCCATTAACATTCAGGGTAACTATTGAGAGATATGAATTTAGTGCCATTGTTTTGCCTGTAAGGTGACTGTTACTGTATATAGTCTCTGTTCCTTTCTGATCTACCACTTGTAGGCTCTCTCTTTGCTTAAAGGACCCCTTTCAATATTTCCTGTAGAGCTGGTTTGGTGTTTGCAAATTCTTTCAGTTGTTGTTTGTCCTGAAAGCTTTTAATCTCTCCTTCTATTTTCAATGATAGCCTAGCTGGATATAGTATTCTGGGCTGCATGTTTTTCTCATTTAGTGCTCTGAAAATATCATGCCAGCTCTTTCTGGCCTGCCAGGGCTCTGTGGATAAGTCAGCTGCCAATCCATTTAAATAATTTTGCAGTATAGAAGTTGAAAGCTATTTTCTCTAAGCTCTTTGAAAATATGATACTTCTGAATTTGGACTCCTATTTTACTAAGTCAGTTGTTAATTTTTTTCTTTTCTTTGTAGTTTCACCATACTGTGCTTTGGTGTGGATTATTCTTTATTTATTCTGCCTTGGATATGATGAGACTCCTAAAATTGAGGGCTTGATAACTTTCATCATATCTGGACAATTTTCATTCATTATCTCATTAAATATTTTAGAGTCTTTCTCTTATTCTCTTTCTTGTCTTGTTCTAGATTGCTGATTAGGCAAATATTGGACTATCCTACTCTATCCTCCATGTCTCTTAACTTTTCTCTCATGCTTTTCATCTCTTTGTTATACTGTGCTATAGCGTAGCTAGGTAATTTTTTTGTGTCTATCTTCCAGTAAACCAATTTTTTTTTTCCTTAGCTTTGTTTAATCTTTTTAGCACATAGATTAAGTTTCTAATTTCAGCCACTATACTTTTCACATTAGAAATTCTATTTGGGTGTGCCTGGGTGGTGAAGTTGGATAAGTATCTGACTCTTTTTTCCATTCAGGTCATGTTCTCTGTTGTGAGATCGAACTCTGTATTGGGCTCTGCACTCAGCAGAGAGTCTGGGATTCTCTCTCCCTCTCCCTCTGCCTTTCCTGCTTGTGTGCACACACTCTCCCTGCTTTTCTCCCTCCCTCTCAAAATAAACAAATAAATATTTTTTAAAAAAATCTATATGGTTCTTTTTCATGTCTACCTGACTTACTTTATGATATTGTTCCTTTGTTGTTCTTTTAATTCTCTCTTTTACTTCTTCAAACATATTAATCAATCTTATTTAATATTCTACATCTGTCAAGTTCAACATCTATTGTTATTTGCTGGTATGATTCTGTAGTATGTTGTTTTTGCAGATTGTTTCTCATGATAATTTATTTCCTTGTATGATTAGTAGTTTTGGTTTTTGTTTTCTTTTTGAGAGCTCACATTCCTTGGACTTAGCATTCCTTGTACTTTCCTATTATTGCTGAAACAAATTACAACAAACTTGGTGGCTTAAAGCAATACAGATTTATTCCTTTATAGTTCTAGATGTCAGAAGTCCAAAAAAGGGTTTCTTTGGAATGAAGCCAAGTTGTTTCAAGTCTATATGTCCCCAAAGGCTCTGGAAGATGAGAAATTTCTTTGCCTGTTCCAGCTTTTAGAACGGCATTGCTTGCATTTCTTAATTTATGTCCCCTTTCTCCATCTTCAAGCAGTGTAGAATCTTCAAATCTCTCTCTGCAGTGTCTTTATGTCACAGCCTCTGTGTCAAATTTCCATTTGTTTACATCTTACAAAGATGCTTGTAATTGTATTTAGGGCCCACTCAGATAATTTGGGATAATCTTCCCAAATAATCAATATCCTTAACTTAATCACAAGTGCAAAGTTTCTTTTGCTATATTAGGCAACATTCACAAGTTATAGGGATTAGGATATGGACATTTTGAGGGACATTGTTCAGCTTACCACAGATTTATTTGTGGAAATTATTTGAGACCTGATCTTAAAGTGTGTTCCTCCATAAAAGACTTGTATTTCTCCTAGTTTTTGGTGGTATTGCTAACCCAGAAATAATTTAAACTAAAATTTTACATTTAGGGGGAGCCAGATAATTAGTAGACCTTTTAGCCTTCATCTGCATGAGTGTAGCTTAACAGAGGTAACTTCCCTTTGTTCAGTCATCCAGAGCTAAGACTAAGACATTCATGTATCAGAGCCACCTTCCTTTGTAGGGTGATTTTTCCCCCGCTACTGAAGATTTTATCCTTTGAAAATTATGACTTTAGGTGAGGCTTCATTCCAAATTCTTACTTTACCCAGGCCATAGGCTTTGTATCCTATTTCCTGTAGAGGTCTATTAAAACTCAGATTATAGACTGTCAGAATGGACTTATTTCTCCAGGGCAAATGCTGGTTCCGACACTCCCTTATGGATTACCACTTTCTACATTTTCTTTCTGATCTTGAATAAATTCTCTTGTTTTTCCATCAGCACAGTCATACTTTTTTTTTTTTAATATTTTATCCAGTATTGTTAAGTGTGCTGTATTATCAGGGCATTATCTGAATTTAGGTTGCAATATTGCCAGACATAGAAGTCAGGTATTGAAAGAGTGTCTAATTTATTCCTCTCCCAAATACTACAACAATGACATCCACACTGTGAGTAATGAATGTTAAATAAAAACATAGCAGACTGGAGCTTGGAAAGACATTAAAATTGAGTCCTAACTGAGACCACATGGCCTGGAGAGTCAAGTACTTATTATTTGGCCTTTTATGGGAAAAGTTTGCCTAAGCCTTGTCTAGAGAGTTAAATTTGACCATCACCAGGCCAGAATAGGGACACCGATAAGTTCACATGCAGAAGTCTCAGTTTGTCTTAGGAAGTATCCTTCATCTTGGTGATAAAGTACCACGTGGCCTCAGAAGTGCCTCTGAATCTCATGGATCCCAGGGCTTAGCTACCATGTGTATTTTCTCTGCAATCACTGATGTAGTTAATGTGCAAAGAGTTAGGATGTGGAATATCTTTTACTGAGACTCCTTCCCCTTTCTGTGTGTCAACCTAACTGACTCATGAGTTGCCGAGATGATAACTTTTGGCTTCATGTTGACTTGTATATTTAATATGTTTGAAGGAGAAGAAAGAGGGATATAGGGTGGCATCTTAGCTCTGTTACCAGTTAGCCGAATGGATGTGAAGAAGACATATCATATTTCTGGGCCTCATTCTTCTCATCTGTAGAAAGAAAGATAAATTTAGTGAACTGTAAGTTTCCTTCTATGCCAATGTTCTCTGATTCTAAAGTCAGAATAAAAGTTTTATCTCTTTTTCCCAAGGTACAGTCCCTTCCTCCTTCATGAAGATTAGATGAGTAAATACATGTAAGGTCCTGAGAACAGGCTTGGCACAAAATACATTCACAATGAATGTTATCTATTATATTGTCACTAACATTACCAAAAGCCTCTTAGACAGGGTGAAAGCCTGCAATCATTAATCCTTTTTTAATGGATGGTGCTCCTTCATGTTCCCTGGTGAAAATTTGCTTGAGCATCCTTAGCACTGGAAAGAAATTCTGATTGGCATAAAACAACATCTCAGTGTTTTCTGCTGCCAGCAGGTGAACCACAAACCACAAAACATTGACCAAAAGCTGCGTCTGCAAAAGAAAGAGGGGAATTAAAAAAAAAAAAAAAAAACTCAACTTTAGAACTAAAGGCAGAGCCAGCTTTCCTATAGGGAAGTGGTACCTACATGTTGAATTGGGGGAGGGTAAATGTTATTGTGAAGGTTATGTTAGAATAATACTGTACTTATTGCAGAAGTGAGAATGACTCTCAGCAATGGGAATGGCTCTCAGCAGTACTTCCCTCTAGCTAGAAATCTGATGTCATACATGTATTCTATATCATTCAGTGTCCTTGAAGGAAATAATTTACCCCAGATAGTTCATATGAAGAGACAATATATGGAGGAGGCAAAGCTAAGTCAAGGTTAAAAGAATCACTGAGGGATGTTGAGGCAATCAGAGACAAGAATTGGTAGGAACGGTTATCACCCCTGGGATTAAAGGGGCAAGGGGAACAAAGTATGGCTAGAGCTCAGAGAGCCAAGAGGGAGGGTATTCCTGGTAAAGGGCAGATATGGAGGGATGCAATAACTTCCAGAGAGGCAGGAAAGGATGAGGGAAGAGCAACCCCATCTCCTGATTTCTTGTGGTGCTTCTTATTGGCTGAATCCAGTTGGAAACCAACCAGCAAGGGAGCCCAGGAAATACGTCCATAGCACAAGGCAGAGCAGAGAATGGATGCGAGGCTGCAGAGAAAAAACAAAACAACTATTCTTTTCTTCCAGAGCTTTTGCTCTGATTCCTCTCTGGCTGGATATTTATCTTGTGCCTTTGACATGTGGTCTCTTCTTGATGTTTCATGGACAAGAGTATGTGAGTGAGGGTATGTATGAGTTGCTTTTACTAGTCTATGTCTTCATGAAAAAAGTACCCAATTTAAACCAGGATACCTGAAATCTGCTTTGCTCAAGAAAAAACTATTCATGACACTTGTTAAATGCTAAGATAGGCTTTCTTCTGGACTACTTCAATAGGATTTTGCAGTAGGGGAAAGAGAATGAACTCAACTCAAAATATAACAAGGAAAAGTAGGCATTTGTAGGTAAGGAGCAAGATGAGGAAGTCAGTTAACAGCAAACGACTAAGAGGAGACATCAGGGGTATGATGGGATGGTGTCCTGGCTAGACTTCCCTAAGCAGATTCTTAGGCTGAAGGCAGGCCAGATGATTAGACACTGCTTGGGGGATGGAGGAGGAAGAGGACTTTGGTTAGATACTGGGGTTGGGACATTTTGGCCACCCTGACTGATCAGGACTCTTCCTAAAACTGTACTCTTGAGGACATGCCCAGAATGGGTCCTGGTCAGGCTCAGAGGAGCATGTCTAGAATTTGGTCAAGGAAAGAGTCTTTTCCAGGTCTCAGTTCTGCTGGTAACTTGGATAATATTAATCTGTAAAATGGAGTTATTAACATTCGTCCAATCTTTCTCATCAGGGTTAAAGAATCAAATGGAATGGTTAAAAGCAAACTACAGAATCAATGTAGGAGGATAAGCCCTGAGACTAGAGCAGAATGGGAAGGACTATCTTAACAGGGAATGTGATTCTTGGTGCACAGGTTGTGTGGCGTGGAGGTCTGGCTAATAACACACAAGCATGTGGGAGATGTGGTTATCTACCTTCCTTCCTTCCATAGCATTTGAATGATTATTTGGCATATGGTTGCCCAGGAACATTCTAGTTTCCAGTTTCTATTACTGGATTTGTACATATGGGTAGAGTAATTCTCTTCAGTGGAATCTGAGAAGTGATGTGTGCCACTTTCAGACTTGTCTCAGAACATCTTCCGCAAACATTCAATCTTCCATGTCCTTTCCTTCTCCCTGGAGGGAAGGCTAACAGAGAAATCTAGAAGCTACCCTTAAAAATTGAGGAACTATCACCAGTTCTATCCTACCCCAAAATCCTTCTCAGTAAACTCAATACTTATTTGACTGTTATGTGTGAGAAAAATTAGCTTCTCTACTCCTTTAAATTCTGGGGTCTCGGGGCGCCTGGGTGGCTCAGTAGGTTAAGCCTCTGCCTTCGGCTCAGGTCACGATCCCAAGGTGCTGGGATCGAGCCCCGCATTGGCGCTCTGCTCAGCGGGGAGCCTGCTTCCTCCTCTCTCTCTGCCTGCCTCTCTGCCTCCTTGTGATCTCTCTCTCTGTCCAATAATAAATAAAATCTTAAAAAAAAAAATTCTGGGGTCTCTTTGTTGCAGTCACTTAGCTTACTCTAAAACACGGAATAGCAACATTTCCTACACTTCTGCTCAGAATGTGATCTGGCTCTGTCAGTATGGTGAAAGAGTAGGGGAGAGTACTAGAGGTGGCACTGGAGATGGGCAAGTAGTATCTTGACAGAAGTGATTGGTAGGCATCTCCACCTAGCCATAGCAGGTTCTCCAGATATGAGTTGATGTGCTCTTAACATTTATTCAGAAATAAATGATAGGTACTCGAGGGTACAGGGAGAACAGTTAATTCCTACATGAGCGGCCAAAGGCTATTAGCTACAGAAGTTGCAATATTAATTATTACTGATGATACCTGAATTTCATTTTATATCAGAATGCTTTGGGCTACAAGAAACAGTCAACTTGAGTAAGTTAGCTTAACTAATACATACTTTTAAAAAATTTCACATAATAAGAAGTACCAAAGTGGAATGGGCTACAGGGTATGTATAATCAGGGTTCTGTTTCTGCTCTCTGTGATTCTCTCAGCCCTGTCATTCTCCATGGAGCTGTTTTCTTCTCAGGCTGGCTTTTCTAATCACCACAAGATGGCTATCATCAGCAATTGTTGCAATATGCTCACTTGTTTATCTCCAGTAAGAGACAGGCAAGGGCAAGGAAGGAAAGAAAAAGAGGATGAGATAAAGCAAAAGAGAGACAGAACTGTTCTCCCATTAGTAGAATCAGGTTCTTCTCTTTGGTCATATTGGGTCATGTGTTCAAATCATGTGTTCATCCCCAGACCAATATCTGTTCTCAGGGAAATGAAATGTTCCATGGGATTAAACCAAGACTCCTTACCATAACTGGCAAAGATCATGAGATTGTCTATGATGGCCCAGACCAAGGGCTTGCAAAACTCTGACTTATAGGCCAAATCCAGCCAGCCATTTTTAATTATGTCTTAAGATATAAGAATGGTTTCTAACTTTTTACATGGTTATGCCTCTTCGTCTATAACATCTAGAATATGTACTATCTGCCTCTGTAAGAAAAAGCACAGAATCTGAGACTAATCAAATTTTGTAACTCTGGGGATGGGGATGATGGACCATTTTTCCCTGAAGCACATGAATGGTATTGGGAGAATTCCAAAAATGGTAAGGAAACTCACTTGAAAATATGAGGAATGTCATTGGCAATGTCAGATGATCAAAAACTTTGGTTAACTATGTCTCAGTTCCCTCCATTAGTGCATATTACTAATGCTAATAGTTAGTGTGCTTATTATTTTGTGTTGAGTTCTGTTCTAGGTATAAGATAATAATCAGAACTTCCCTATGAATAATTTCTCATACCTAATCTTGCCCAAATATCTACAACTCTCCCTGATCTTTTGTTTTGGTGTGGTGAGGGAGATGAGGGAATGAAGGGTCTCAAGTAATACCTATGTAAAGTGGACTGTTTAGTTTCTAGGGAACCACATCAAATGATATAAAACACTATAAGTACTAAGATCTTCTCAGTACAGACTAGCATCACCCATAAATGATATGCAATTAAGCTCTCTAAAAAGCTTAAACAGTAATGTAAAACTTGGTCCTGTGTTTTGAATGCAGTTAGATATATGTGCAATTCAGATTTTAAAAATCAATGTAAATTAGTCTTAATCTGAAGTCACTTCAAGAGAAAGGCGATGATCCAGGATATAGTATAATGATTAGAAATCAATTCTTACTGGTTTTATTTATTTACTTTTTAATGTCTAATATATGTAGTATCTGAGACCAACCCTACAATAAGATTTGAAAAAAAAGATAAAACACCAGTAGATCATAGCAGGTAAACTGGTTGCTATATGTTTACTTAAGAAGCTTTGAGATTGTGGTTAGTTTAGGATTTAGTGGACAAGGCTGATACTGGAAATTGAAGTCTAGTGGTACAAACTGTAATCCTTGTCCAACTATCTACTGACACAGAGAAACTAACCAAGAGGCAAGGAGAGAACATTTACAAAGTTGCTTATGGTCTATAGTAAGGCTGCTGGTTCAAAATAGTCTCGTTTGAGGTGTTGATTTAGATCACTGCTTAAAATGTGACATGAGATGCTATGAAAAAGAATGAAATCTTGCCATTTGTGACAACATGGATGAGCCTAGAAGTATTATGTTAAGTGAAATGAAACAGAGGAAGAAAAATTACCAACCATGTGATTTTGGTTATGTGCAGAATCTAAAAACCAAACAAATAAGACAAAACAGAAATAAACTCATAGATGCAGAGAATGATTTGGTAGCTACCAAAGAGATGGGGAGTGAGGGGGAATAGGGAAAGAGGATTAAAAGGTACAGATTTTCATGGTCAGTTATGGTAGGTAGATTTATAGTGGGGAATCACTTTGTAATGTATATAAGTGTTGAATCACTATGGTGTATACCTGAAACTAATATAATATTATATGTCAAGTATGCTTCAATATAGAAAAAAAAAGTGACCTGAGGCAATTTTGGTGAAATTTATGTTTTGTAAACTACAAAATGTGTATGATCATTAGTCATTATTCTTCTATTTTATTCTTCTATTTTATTTTTCCATATCCATTTCCCCATCTATTCCTTAGTGCTCCTAAAATCAATAGCAGGACCCAGTTCCTGCCAAGAGGAGAAGACCACACCCAAAAGCAAGGCCATTCTAGTCCTGAGAAGGGAATGTGTGAGTGTGTATGTGTGTGCATGTGTGTGCACTTTTCTGTCCTAGTTACAAGAGTTGATCATGATCAGATGTAATAAGAATCAAAATATTAGCTACAATTCATTGCGCTGGGTACCATACAAGTCTCTTCACATGTATTATTTCTCATCCATACAAGTGCACCTTGGGGTTACATATTGTTCCTGACCTATAGATAAGGAAATGGGTTTGGAGAGGTTTGATAGCCTGCCCAAGCTCACATGGGTAGGGAGCAGAGAGTTTGGATTCAGAGCCTAGACATGAAAGGCCAAGTTCTTTCCCCAGGCCACAGACCCTCCTCTATGGGATAGCTGCAATGTCCTGAAATGATCTGCCTTCTACCAGGCAGGGAGATCAGCTGTCCATAAACTTCCTGTGGCTCTCCATTCTTTTTCTGGAGGTAGAAAACCTTCTAGAAATTATAGTAATTATCTTGGATAGCTGGGGTGGGTTGGAACTCTCTCTATGTTCAATAAAATAACAATAAGAACAATAATAGTTGTGCTTAATATTTAGTGGGAGATTACAGTCTGTAACCTGAGAGGTAAGTTTTATTTTTACCCCGATTTCCCTATTTCTGAATTGAATCAGAGGAAGGGTCAGAAATTTGCCATGGTCACATGGATACTAGAGGCAGATCCAGGATTCACATCCAGACCATCTGACGGGCACTCACCTAGCAGAGTGGGCAGGGCAGTGAAGGTGGATCCCCAGCTCTGCAGACAACTGACCAGTCAGTGTGTCCCCTTGAAGCTCATGAGCCTCACTTGAGTCCCAAATGTACACCAGGAGTGAATTATACGTCCTGGTGGTCCTCCCCTCTGATTTTCCCTGGGGATGGGAGGAGTACAGAGATAGGAGAAGAGAGATTCTTCTACCCATGCATTTTTTCTTGAAGGAATGGCTTTTGTTTTCATGGCATTCTTTGGCCTATGAATACATTTGGATAAAGCCCAGAGGACAGGAAACCAGGACTTCTCCGTTTAGGCCCATCCAAGACTTTTGGGGTGAGAGCGGGGAAGAAGTGAAAAAGGGCAATGAGCCACACAATAGTTGCCAAACTTGGAAATCGTATTTCCTATGCAGTTTCCAAATTAGAGGTTTGGTTGGAAGGTCAGAATGGGGTCAGGCATTTTCCCAGAGCAACTACCATGCTTGTATGTTGGCATCAGTTACTCCCAGGAACTCTTCCACCAGAAGGGCCAAATCAAAACGAGCTAGGACAAGATCTACAGGACTCAGGCTTTTAGTCACTAGGACCTCCCTGAGTGGACCCCAGCATGGAGCACCAGTGAGCACCCAGGTAGTAGCTGCTCCAGAAACCTGTCAGCTTTAGTGCTGCTTGAGGGGATGCAGCTTGTGCCAACTTTTCTCATCCCAAAAGGAAGGTGGTCCCTATTGCCACAAGCTAGGGAGACTCAGGGGGCAGAAGACCCGATGTTCTTCATAGTTGTACCCCTTGGGCCCAGTATCGGGTGTGGCTCACTGTAAAATCTCATGTAAGTTCCCCACCCATTCTGCCTCTGTGGACGTTTCTCCTCTCAGAGACATTTTGCCCACCTAGACACTGATGTACACTCATGGAGTCATTTGAAGTCAAAATGAGATCGTCCTTATAGGCAAGCGTGGTCCAGTTCAAAGTGTTACACAAATATGAAGGACATAAGAAGGCTTGCTCTTTATCACTACTTCTTCAATATACCCAAATAGGCAGACTGTCCTGGCTCATGGCCATCAGGGACCAGGAATCCCGCTTTACAGGGCATTTTGGAGGAGCCAATAATCTGAAAATTTTAGAGAATTTACTTGAATGAGGACTATTTGTAATAGTATCCCCTATTTGTAATAGTATCCCCCACACCTACACCTACATAAGCCCCTTTGTTTCTGCTCTGGTTTCTAAATAGTCTGAGAAATTTCTTCTGTCAGTGAACCTACTGTGGTTGTCACTCTGGCTACTCAACAAATGTTTCCCTTTCTCCCCTGCAGGGCACAGGTAAGAATTGCATTTCTCTACCCTTCCTTGACGGTGCTGTGTCTGTGTGCTGGGAATTCTCGGTACATTGCCTCCCTTTCCTTCTCTGCTCGGCTCCATACTCCAGAGGGCTGATCCCTGTGGACTGCATAGTCCAAGTGACTTAATTTTGTCAGCATCTAACTTAAATGTTAGATAAGCTGTCTCATCTTTTAAGATTCAGATAAAATTAATCTACCAGCTGTCCTAAATGGGCCATTATTGTTTCATTTTTTTTTCTCCCAGATACGGAATTATGCATTTTATTTATGATTTATTTATTATCCCTAAACCCACAATTATAGGCCTTCATTTATATAACAAACTTTTCTAAATGTTTGTGAAAGGAGGCAGTGTATGTCACGGATGAACAAACAACTTAGAACTTAATAGCAAACATTCTTATTCTGGTTATTGTTTCTTTGTTCTTTCCATCAATTCCGGCTTTCATCCCTCATAAACTTGTTCATCCTTTTCTTTCCTTTGCCCTTCCTTCTAGGCCCAGCTCTGGGCCTCCCTTTGTGTAACCAAAGATTATTAATAGCTCTGTCAGATGGTACATATTCTCAGGGCCTCCCCTCGTCCTCCTCCTCTTCTGCACGTCCCTGCAGGGGGAGGGGAGCTGAGCAGAGATACCTTCCACATGGCCATGGATTATATCACCTCACCCTCACACCCTCCTCTACAGCTCCATGCATTCCCAGGTACCTTCAGAATACACCTGCAGGTACAGCCAGTTGGAGTTTTGCTGCTTACCCCCTCCATACGCACACCTTGTGTGCCACTTGGTATTGACTTTCCTTGCTTTTGCTCATCACAGGTGGGGCAGTCCTGTGAAGGTGCTAACCAACAGAACAGGGGCCCGAGAGACCTGGCTGTAATAAAGACCATGGACTGCCAGGGCTAACTTGCAGTTGCTGACCACAAAGTCTTCCCACTGGGGGATGTGAACGCAAACTGCCTTGATACCAAACTTTGGTCAGCTGTTCAACTTATTCTCAGGACAGAGATACTCTAGGGTCTTAAACAGGTTGTTCACAGTTTGGGGAGTTTTGGGTCCCAGCCACCTCTCCATTTCTTTCTACCACAAAATGAACTATCAGAACAAATTCCTTTGGACGCCTGGGTGGCTCTGTCAGTTAAGCGTCTGCCTTCGGCTCAGTCATGATCCCAGAGTCCTGGGATTGAGTCCCACATTGGGCTCCCTGCTTGGTGGAGAGCCAACTTCTCCCTCTCCCTCTCCCTCTGCTGTCCCCCCTGCTTGTGCTCTCTCGCTCTCTCTCTGTCAAGTAAAATCTTAAACAAAACAAAACAAATTCCTTATCATTACTGGAAAATCAACACAAAACGTTTGCCATACCTCTTCTAACTCAAAATTTTCCCACGTTTCCCCTCCTTCTCGCAGGTGTCCTATTTCAGGTCCCCATCTCTTGCCTGGACCAGCACTGTCTCCTGATGATCCACATGACTTCCACCTCTCCTCTACTGCCCTACTCTGCTCTGCTACTGCTGAGCTTCCTGAAGTCAGATGCAAATGAGGAAGACCCTTCTGTGTGTATTTTGTTAGAATACCATCTTTGTGGACTTATCTTCAAAAATAGAGGTCATACTTGCTCACTATAAAAATACAGACAATACATATTTAGACAGAAAAAGTGAGAGTCCTTCTGACCCTGCTCCAAGCACTCCCTAGAGGTAGCCACAGCTGATCGTTTATTTTATATCTTTCCATACACTCTCCCATGTAGGCACAAACATGTACACAGATGTAATTATATGCATGCACATATGTATATGAGCATACACGCTTCAATACATCCTTTCTGCAACTTGATCTTTTCACTTGAAAAGATATGGCGAGATCTTTCCATGTCAACACATATCCACCTATGCTTTGTTTTCAAAGGCCAAGAAATATTCCATTTATTTTATGGATATACTGATATTTATTTAATGAATCCCCTAATGATGAACATTTAAGCTGGTAACACTTTTCACTGTTATAGACTATGTGAATCAATGTCATATCTACCTACCTTTTTTTTTTTCAATTTTTAAATGCCTGCTGACCCTTGCTTTTATAAAAGACTGATAGCATTTATAAAAAACAAAAAAAAATTTACATCATTAATGTACAGTTAAAAAAATCAAATGGTACCACTAGGTTTATAATGAAGGAGAGCAATCCCTTGCCCCTCCCCATCCCACAGTCACAATTTCAACTCCCCTTATGCAACTTTTTTTTTTTTTTTTTTTTTTTTATCAGAGAGAGAGAGGGGGAGAGAGCGAGCACAGGAAGACAGAATGGCAGGCAGAGGCAGAGGGAGAAGCAGGCTCCCCGCTGAGCTAGGAGCCTGATGTGGGACTCGATCCCAGGACGCTGGGATCATGACCTGAGCCAAAGGCAGCTGCTTAACCAACTGAGCCACCCAGGCGTCCCCCCTTATGCAACTTTTAAAAAAAGTTTTTATTTAAATTCTAGTTAGTTAACATACAGTGTAATATTAGTTTTAGGTGTACAGTTTACAGATTCAGTATTTCCCTACAACACCTGGTACTCATCACAACAAGTGCCCTTCTTAATCTCTATCACCTATTTAACACATCCTACCACCACCTGCCTTCTGGTAACCATTACCATTTGTTCTCTCTCATTAAGAATCTGTTTTTGGTTTGCCTCTATGTACTCCCCCCCACTTATTTGTTTTGTTTCTTAAATTATGCATATGAGTGAAATCATATGGTATTTGTCTTTCTTTGACTGACTTATTTTACTTAGCATAATACCCTCTAGCTCCATCCATTTTGTTGCAAGTGGCAAGATTTTGTTCTTTTTTTTGGCTGAGTAATACTTTATTTTATATATATATATATATACATATATATATATATATATATACACATAGACATATACATACACATATATACACATACCACATGTATAGACACTATATCTGCTTTATCTATTCATCAATCAGTGGACACTTGGGCTGCTTCCACATCTTAGCTATTGTCAATAATGCTGCTATAAACGTTGGGGTGCATGTGTCCCTTTGAATGAGTGTTTTTTTATTCTTTCGGTAAATAGCTAGTAGTGCTTCTATTTTTAACTTTAAAAATTTTTTTAATTTAAATTCTATTTAGTTAAATAGGGTGTAATACTAGTTTCAGGGGTAGAATTTAGTCATTCATCAGATGTATATAACACCCAGTGCTAATTACATCAAAGTACCCTCCTTAATGCCTATCATCCATTTACCCCGTCTTCCCACCCACCTCCCCTCCAGTACCCCTCAGTTTGTTTCCTATGTAAAGAGTCTCTTATGGTTTATCTCCCTGTTTTTATCTTAATTTATTTTTCTTTCCCTTCCTCTGTGTTCATCTTTTTTGTTTCTTAAATTCCACATATAAATGAAATCATATGGTATTTGTCTTTCACTGACAGACTTATTTCACTTAGCATAATACCCTCTAGTTTTATCCACATCTTACAAATAGCAAGATTTTATTATTCTTTATCCATTTCGTTATCCATCTTCTTTATCCATTTATCTGTCAATGGACATCTGGGCCCTTTCCATATTTTGGCTATTGTGTATATTGCTGCTTATAAACACGGGAATGCAACATGGGGGCTTAAGTGGGTAGGAGAAGAATCAATGAAACAAGATGGGATTGGGAGGGAGACAAACCATAAGTGACTCTTAATCTCACAAAACACTATTTTTGTATCCTTCAAATCACTATTTTTGTATCCTTTGGATAAACACCTAGTAGTGCACTTGCTGGATTGTAGGGTAGTTCTATTTTTTTTTAACATTTTATTTATTTATTTATTTATTTTTTGTTTAAATATGATTATCTTTTTTTAAATTTTTTATTTTTTATAAACATATATTTTTATCCCCAGGGGTACAGGTCTGTGAATCACCAGGTTTACACACTTCACAGCACTCACCAAAGCACATACCCTCCCCAATGTCCATAATCCCACCCCCTTCTCCTAAACCCCCTCCCCCCAGCAACCCTCAGTTTGTTTTGTGAGATTAAGAGTCACTTATGGTTTGTCTCCCTCCCAATCCCATCTTGTTTCATTGATTCTTCTCCTACCCACTTAAGCCCCCATGTTGCATCACCACTTCCTCATATCAGAGAGATCATATGATAGTTGTCTTTCTCTGCTTGACTCATTTCACTAAGCATGATACACTCTAGTTCCATCCATGTTGTCGCAAATGGCAAGATTTCATTTCTTTTGATGGCTGCATAGTATTCCATTGTGTATATATACCACATCTTCTTGATCCATTCATCTGTTAATGGACATCTAGGTTCTTTCCATAGTTTGGCTATTGGGGACATTGCTGCCTTAAACATTCGGGTGCATGTGCCCCTTTGGATCACTACGTTTGTATCTTTAGGGTAAATACCCAATAGTGCAATTGCTGGGTCATAGGGCAGTTCTATTTTCAACATTTTGAGGAACCTCCATCCTGTTTTCCAGAGTGGCTGCACCAGCTTGCATTCCCACCAACAGTGTAGGAGGGTTCCCCTTTCTCCGCATCCTCGCCAGCATCTGTCATTTCCTGACTTGTTGATTTTAGCCATTCTGACTGGTGTGAGGTGATCTCTCATTGTGTTTTTTTTTTTTTTCTTCTCATTGTGGTTTTGATTTGTATTTCCCTGATGCCGAGTGATATGGAGCACTTTTTCATGTGTCTGTTCGCCATCTGGATGTCTTCTTTGCAGAAATGTCTGTTCATGTCCTCTGCCCATTTCTTGATTGGATTATTTGTTCTTTGGGTGTTGAGTTTGCTAAGTTCTTTATAGATTCTGGACACTAGTCCTTTATCTGATATGTCGTTTGCAAATATCTTCTCCCATTCTGTCAGTTGTCTTTTGATTTTGTGAACTGTTTCCTTTGCTGTGCAAAAGCTTTTGATCTTGATGAAATCCCAATAGTTCATTTTTGCCCTTGCTTCCCTTGCCTTTGGCGTTGTTCCTAGGAAGATGTTGCTGCGGCTGAGGTCGAAGAGGTTGCTGCCTGTGTTCTCCTCAAGGATTTTGATGGATTCCTTTCGTACATTGAGGTCCTTCATCCATTTTGAGTCTATTTTTGTGTGTGGTGTAAGGGAATGGTCCAATTTCATTTTTCTGCATGTGGCTCTCCAATTTTCCCATCACCATTTATTGAAGAGGCTGTCTTTTTTCCATTGGACATTCTTTCCTGCTTTGTCGAAGATTAGTTGACCGTAGAGTTAAGAGTCTATTTCTGGGCTCTCTATTCTGTTCCATTGATCTATGTGTCTGTTTTTGTGCCAGTCCCATGCTGTCATGATGATGACAGCTTTGTAATAGAGCTTGAAGTCCGGAATTGTGATGCCACCAACTTTAGCTTTCTTTTTCAATATCCCTTTGGCTATTCGAGGTCTTTTCTGGTTCCATATAAATTTTAGAATTATTTGTTCCATTTCTTTGAAAAAGATGGATGGTACTTTGATAGGAATTGCATTAAATGTGTAGATTGCTTTAGGTAGCATAGACATTTTCACAATATTTATTCTTCCAATCCAGGAGCATGGAACATTTTTCCATTTCTTTGTGTCTTCCTCAATTTCTTTCATGAGTACTTTGTAGTTTTCTGAGTATAGATTCCTAGCCTCTTTGGTTAGGTTTATTCCTAGGTATCTTATGGTTTTGGGTGCAATTGTAAATGGGATGGACTCCTTAATTTCCCTTTCTTCTGTCTTGCTGTTGGTGTAGAGAAATGCAACTGATTTCTGTGCATTGATTTTACATCCTGACACTTTACTAAATTCCTGTATAAGTTCTAGCAGTTTTGGAGTGGAGTCTTTTGGGTTTTCCACATATAGTACCTTATCATCTACGAAGAGTGATAATTTGACTTCTTCTTTGCCGATTTGGATGCCTTTAATTTCCTTTTGTTGTCTGATTGCTGAGGCTAGGACCTCTAGTACTATGTTGAATAGCAGTGGTGATAATGGACATCCCTGCCGTGTTCCTGACTTTAGCGGAAAAGCTTTCAGTTTTTCTCCATTGAGAATGATATTTGTGGTGGGTTTTTCATAGATGGCTTTGATGATATTGAGGTATGTGCCCTCTCTCCCTACACTTTGAAGAGTTTTGATCAGGAAGGGATGCTGTACTTTGTCAAATGCTTTTTCAGCATCTATTGAGAGTATCATATGGTTCTTGTTCTTTCTTTTATTGATGTGTTGTATCACATTGACTGATTTGTGGATGTTGAACCAACCTTGCAGCCCTGGAATAAATCCCACTTGGTCGTGGTGAATAATCCTTTTAATGTACTGTTGAATCCTATTGGCTAGTATTTTGTTGAGTATTTTCGCATCTGTGTTCATCAAGGATATTGGTCTATAGCTCTCTTTTTTGATGGGATCCTTGTCTGGTTTTGGGATCAAGGTGATGCTGGCCTCATAAAATGAGTTTGGAAGTTTTCCTTCCATTTCTATTTTTTGGAACAGTTTCAGGAGAATAGGAATTAGTTCTTCTTTAAATGTTTGGTAGAATTTCCCCGGGAAGCCGTCTGGCCCTGGGCTTTTGTTTGTTTGGAGATTTTTAATGACTGTTTCAATCTCCTTACTGGTTATGGGTCTGTTCAGGCTTTCTACTTCTTCCTGGTTCAGTTGTGGTAGTTTATATGTTTCTAGGAATGCATCCATTTCTTCCAGATGTTCAAATTTGTTGGCGTAGAGTTGCTCATAGTATGTTCTTATAATAGTTTGTATTTCTTTGGTGTTAGTTGTGATCTCTCCTCTTTCATTCATGATTTTATTTATTTGGGTCCTTTCTCTTTTCTTTTTGATAAGTCTGGCCAGGGGTTTATCAATTTTATTAATTCTTTCAAAGAACCAGCTCCTAGTTTCATTGATTTGCTCTATTGTCTTTTTGGTTTCTATTTCATTGATTTCTGTTCTGATCTTTATTATTTCTCTTCTCCTGATTGGCTTAGGGTTTCTTTCTTGTTCTTTCTCCAGCTCCTTTAGGTGTAGGGTTAGATTGTGTACCTGAAACCTTTCTTGTTTCTTGAGAAAGGCTTGTACCACTATATATTTTCCTCTCAGGACTGCCTTTGTTGTGTCCCACAGATTTTGAACCGTTGTATTTTCATTGTCATTTGTTTCCATGATTTTTTTCAATTCTTCTTTAATTTCCCGGTTGACCCATTCATTCTTTAGAAGGATGCTGTTTAGTCTCCATGTATTTTGGTTCTTTTCAAGCTTCCTTTTGTGGTTGAGTTCTAGCTTTAGAGCATTGTGGTCTGAAAATATGCAGGGAATGATCCCAATCTTTTGATACTGGTTGAGTCCTGATTTAGGACCCAGGATGTGATCTATTCTGGAGAATGTTCCATGTGCACTAGAGAAGAATGTGTATTCTGTTGCTTTGGGATGAAATGTTCTGAATATATATGTGATGTCCATCTGGTCCAGTGTGTCGTTTAACGCCTTTATTTCCTTGCTGATCTTTTGCTTGGATGATCTGTCCATTTCAGTGAGGGGAGTGTTAAAGTCCCCTACTATTATTGTATTATTGTTGATGTGTTTTATTGATTTTGTTATTAATTGGTTTATATAGTTGGCTGCTCCCACGTTGGGGGCATAGATATTTAAAATTGTTAAATCTTCTTGTTGGACAGACCCTTTGAGTATGATATAGTGTCCTTCCTCATCTCTTATATCTTTGGCTTAAAATCTAATTGATCTGATATAAGGATTGCCACTCCTGCTTTCTTCTGATGTCCATTAGCATGATAAATTCTTTTCCACCCCCTCACTTTAAATCTGGAGGTGTCTTTGGGCTTAAAATGAGTTTCTTGGAGGCAACATATAGATGGGTTTTGTTTTTTTATCCATTCTGATACCCTGTGTCTTTTGACAGGGGCATTTAGCCCATTAACATTCAGGGTAACTATTGAGAGATATGAATTTAGTGCCATTGTTTTGCCTGTAAGGTGACTTACTGTATATGGTCTCTTTTCCTTTCTGATCTACCACTTGTAGGCTCTCTCTTTGCTTAGAGGACCCCTTTCAAGATTTCCTGTAGAGCTGGTTTGGTGTTTGCAAATTCTTTCAGTTTTTGTTTGTCCTGGAAGCTTTTAATCTCTCCTTCTATTTTCAATGATAGCCTAGCTGGATATAGTTTTCTGGGCTGCATGTTTTTCTCGTTTAGTGCTCTGAAAATATCATGCCAGCTCTTTCTGGCCTGCCAGGTCTCTGTGGATAAGTCAGCTGCCAATCTAATATTTTTACCATTGTATGTTACAGACTTCTTTTCCCGGGCTGCTTTCAGGATTTTCTCTTTGTCACTGAGACTTGTAAATTTTACTATTAGGTGACGGGGTGTGGGCCTATTCTTATTGATTTTGAGGGGCGTTCTCTGAACCTCCTGAATTTTGATGCTCGTTCCCTTTGCCATATTGGGGAAATTCTCCCCAATAATTCTCTCCAGTATACCTTCTGCTCCCCTCTCTCTTTCTTCTTCTTCTGGAATCCCAATTATTCTAATGTTGTTTCGTCTTATGGTGTCACTTATCTCTTGAATTCTCCCCTCGTGGTCCAGCAGCTGTTTGTCCCTCTTTTGCTCAGCTTCTTTATTCTCTGTCATTTGGTCTTCTATATCACTAATTCTTTCTTCTGCCTCATTTATCCTAGCAGTGAGAGCCTCCATTTTTTATTGCACCTCATTAATAGCTTTTTTGATTTCAACTTGGTTAGATTTTAGTTCTTTTATTTCTCCAGAAAGGGCTTTTATATCTCTCGAGAGGGTTTCTCTAATATCTTCCATGCCTTTTTCGAGCCCAGCTAGAACCTTGAGAATTGTCATTCTGAACTCTAGATCTGACATATTACCAATGTCTGTATTGATTAGGTCCCTAGCCTTCAGTACTGCCTCTTGTTTTTTTTTTTTGTGTTGAATTTTTCCGTCTTGTCATTTTGTCCAGATAAGAGTATATGAAGGAGCAAGTAAAATACTAAAAGGGTGGCAACAACCCCAGGAAAATATGCTTTAACCAAATTAGAAGAGATCCCAAATCGTGAGGGGGGAGAAAGGGGATAAAAAGAGGTTCAAAAAGGAAGAAAGGAAGAAAAAAGAAAAAAGAAAAGAAAAGAATTAAAAAAAAAACAAAACAAATAAGAAAAATATAAAAAAGAAAAAAATATATATATTGGATAAACTAGTGAAAACACGTTAAAAAAGAAAAAGGTAAAAGTTAAAGATATATTTACCAGAAGGTGAGAAAAAAAACAAAAAATGAAAAAGAAAAAAATTAAATTAACTGAAAGACTAAAAAAAATCACAGGGAAAAAGCCATGAGTTCCGTGCTTTGCTTTCTCCTCCTCTGGAATTCTGCTGCTCTCCTTGTTATTGAAACCACACTCCTTGGTAGGTGAACTTGGTCTTGGCTGGATTTCTTGTTGATCTTCTGGGGGAGGGGCCTGGTGTAGTGATTCTCAAGTGTCTTTGCCCCAGGCGGAATTGCACCACCCTTACCCGGGGCCGGGATGAGTAATCCGCTCGGGTTTGCTTTCAGGAGCTTTTGTTCCCTGAGCGCTTTCCGTAGAGTTCCGGAGAACGGGAATACAAATGGCGGCCTCCAGGTCTCCGGCCCGGAGGAGTCGAGAGCCCAGGGCCCCACTCCTCAGTGTGCCCTCAGAGAACAGCGCCCAGTTACTCCCGTCTGCCTGACCTCCGGCCGCGCTCCGAGCTCACCGAGCCTGCGACCGGTTCAAGGTAACACCGAGCTGTGAGCTTACTGTCGGCTCTGTCTCTGTAGCCAGCTTTCCCGTTCCAATACCCGCAAGCTCTGTGACACTCAGACACCCCCGATCCTTCTGTGACCCTGCGGGACCTGAGGCCACGCTGACCCCGCATGGGCTTCGCCCCGGTTTAGCCTCTGGAGCGATGTCCCTCAGCGGAACAGACTTTTAAAAGTCCTGATTTTGTGCGCGGTTGCTCCGCCGCTTGCCGGGAGCAGGCCCCTTCCCCCGGGGTCTATCTTCCCGTCGCTTTGGATTCACTTGTCCGCCGGTCCTACCTTTCAGAAAGTGGTTGTTTTCCTGTTTCCAGAATTGCTGTTCTTCTTCTCTTCGATCGGCCGATGGATTTTCAGGTGTTTGCAATCTTTAGATAAGCTATCTAGCTGATCTCCGGCTAGCTGAAGTAGTCTCAGCCTGCTACTTCTCCGCCATCTTGACTCCTCCCTTTATTTATTTATTTGACAGAGATCACAAATTTGCAGAGAGGTAGGCAGAGAGAGAGAGGAGGAAGCAGGCTCCCCGAGAAGCAGAGAACCCATTGTGGGACTTGATCCCAGGACCCTGGGATCATGACCTGAGCTGAAGGCGGAAGCTTTAACCCACTGAGCCACCCATATGCCCTGGGTAGTTCTATTTTTAACTCTTTGAGGAACTCCATCCTGTGTCCCAGAGTGGCTGCACCAGTTTACATTCCCTCCAACAGTGTGAGAGGGTTCCCCTTTCTCCACATCCACACCAACTCCTTTTGCTTCTTGTGCTGTTGATCTTAGCCATTCTGACAAGTATGAGGTGATATCTTATTGTAATATTGATTTGTATTTTCCTGATGATGAGTGATACCAAGCATCTTTTCATATGTCTGTTGGCCAATCTGTATGTCTTCTTTGGAAAAATGTCTATTCATGTCTTCTGCCCATTTTTTGATTGGATTGCTCATTTTTGGGGTGTTGAGTTTTACAAGTTCTTCATACATTTTGAATACTAACCTTTTATCAGATATGGCATTTGCCAATATTTTCTCCCATTCCATAGTTTGCCTTTAGTTTTGTTAATTGCTTCCTTCTCTGTGCATAAGCTTTTTGTTTTGTTATTGTACCAATAGTTTATTTTTGCTAATGCTTCTGTTGCCTCAGGAGACGCCTCAGGAGACATATCTAGAAAGAAGTTGCCAAGACCAATATAAAGAAGTTACTGCCTCTTTTCTCTTCTAGGATTTACATGGTTTCGGGTCTCATATTGAGGTCTTTAATCCATTTTGAGTTTATTTTTGTATATAGTGTAAGAAAATAGTCCAGTTTCATTCTTTTGCATGTAGCTGACCACTTTTCCCAATGTCATTTGTTGCAGAAACTCTCTTTTTCCCATTAGATGTTCTTTTCTGTTTTACCTTAAATTAATTGGCCACATAGTTGTGAGTTCATTTTTGGGTTTTCTGTCCTTTTCTTTTGATCTATGTGTCTGTTTTTGTACCAGTACCTTACTGTTTTGATTACTACAGCTTTGTAATATAACTTGAAGTCCAGAATTGTGATGCCTCCAGCTTTTTTTCTTTTTCCAGGTTGCTTTGACTATTTGTGGTCTTTTGTGGTGCCCTACAGATTTTAGGGTTGTTTTTTCTGCACTGTGAAAAATGCTGGGGTATTTTGGTAGGGATTGCATTAAATGTATAGACTGCTTTTGGTAGTATAGACATTTTAAACAATATTTTTTCTTCCAGTCCATGATATGCAACTTTTTAAATGTCTTTACCTATACTATGATCTCATTTCTCTTCTCATATAATTTATACTTTCTCAAGAATTATTAATTGTCATACTTAGTCATTTTCTTAATTATCAATGTGTGTATCACTTATTCACCCCAAAATTATCAGTAGAAATGAAAATCATTTTTCTATACTTTTAAACTCTTTGGTTATTCCAACAACTTTTTTTTCTTGTAGATACCTTTTCCTAAAGATTTCTGTCCTCATTTTATAGGCAGGAATCATTTTCACTCCCCTAGGATCGCTATACAACCATCTGTTTGCCTCTCTCCTGTGTTGAAAGTCCTAGTGCTTCAGTGATAGGTCTAACTTTTTCTCGTTTACCACTGTATCCGTAGCACCTTGCACAATACCTCCACAGAATAAATACTCCAGTATGACTGACAGAATGAATAAATGTATGATTGAATTAATGCCTTATTGCTAGCCTGGATCATTGGTTGAGACTCCAAATAAGTAGCATATCTCCACTTTTCCTAAGAATTTAGTGAAATCCCCAGAGAATAAACTTAAGAAACATGAATAATAAGTCAACACACAAGTGTGAGCCTCTTGGTCTAGTGTGATGGTGGAATCCATGGCAGTAGAAAGTATAAAGCTGGCTGGTCTTTGCAGGAACTCAACCTCTTGCCCTTTGCTTCATTAACTCTCTACTCTATCTGACTGAGCCAACTAGTTGTAGGCAAACAGCTCAGGAACTAGCCTGGTAAGCTTGCCCCCACATTTCTGCTCCTGGCTTTCTGGCCCTAATGAGGATTGCTATTGTCCTTGAAGTTAGCCCAGTTCCTGCCAGTAGGCCGCTCTTTAAGGACACTTCTTTTCAGCAGTCACTGCCCCAACAAAGTGAGGAGGGCTTCCCACTCTCATAATGACTCTCTGTGTGTTTTGTCTTAACCAATTTACTGCTGAAACCAACCTTCACTGAGTAGAGCTTTCCTCTAAGTCCACAGGTTACTGTCAAGCTTTCTTCAAAAGTCTTTCTTCCAAAACCTTAAATCATTAATTTGTTTGCCTTCCACTGCACTTTTAAAGCTCAGTCAGCATTACCCTTTCCTTGCCCACAGTTCAGAACTGCAGGGACCTCACTGAACACAGACTGTTCACAGGCCCTCTTTGACTCTCAGATTTTCATGAAAGTGGACCGCCCCCAAGTAAAAAGCGTGTTCTGCCACAGTGTATTTCAAAAGTCTTGGTTGTCAAGGCCTGTTGCTTTCATCAGACTGTACAGATGTGGAACCTATCCAGGAAGTAGATAAAGGTGAGAAGACACCTATAGAAAGGGGATGAAAAGGCAGATATGAGGAGGAGGAGGCTAACTAGAATGGGGGATACTTGAGGCAGTTTTCGCTCCCATTTCCAAGGTGGGAGATTTTTCCTCAAAAATCACGTTGATTCATTTTTATCAAGAACTTACTCTATGCTGATTGTAGGCATATATCATCTCATTGGATCTTTACCATAGCTCAACAAGGTAGGAAACAAGAGAAAGAATGGAAGAGGATGGTTTGGCACAGATGTTTGGACAGAAAAAGAGATAGCAGTTGAGGAGGCATCTTCTGACAGTCAAAGTCCTCTCCATGTGACAGTTCCGCCACTTCCACACCACATACGTCTTTACACTTCATCACACCTGTTCACACTTAAGGGCTTTGACGAATCAATTAACAGCATCCTCTAGGTGCTCACACATCACTTTGCATCAAACCAACCATTCTTTTGACAGGGACTGACATTTACCATCCTCGTTGGAAATTTCCCAAGGAGTGAATCAAAATACAACCAAACTTGACTGCAAAACCTTTGGAAAGATTAGTAAAGGCCACAAACAATTCAAGTTGAAAGTGGGAGTGAAGTATCTTATTTATTTTAATGTGACAGCCATTGCAGTGTGTGGCACTCCAACTGCCACTGACTTGCTATACATTTGACCTTAGGAAAAGCGGATTCCCTCTGAACTGAGTTTCATCATTAGGATAATGCAGGGAATATTTATCATTTTATGTCATGAGATTGTTGAGGTTCTAATAATATACTGTGTGTGAAAGCACTCTTGCTGAACAGCAAGGAACTATGTCAATGTATGGTATTTTAGTATGCTGCAGAAAGACAAACCATAACAAAGAAAACAATCCAACAATAACATACTGATGAATTTCTTCATCAGTAAGTCTGGCCTATAAAAACAAAACAGTGGTATTGGCCATTATGGGTAGCACAGCCATTTGGAATGAAGTCTTATAAAGAGATTATTCTACAAAGGACATTTCTTACCTGATTTCCTACAACTAAGACACCAAAAACTTGATTGAAATAGCTATAAAAAGAAGTTGTTCTTAGGGAGACTGGCTCAGTCAGTTATGCATCAGACTCTTAATTTCAGCTCAGGTCATGATCTAAGGTCCTGGGATCAAGCCCCACATTAGTGTGGATTCTGCTTGAGATTCTCACCCTCTGCCCCTCCCCTCTACTCTAAAATAAATAAATAAATCTTTTAAAAAAATGAAGAAGTTGTTCTTAAAGACTGGCTTTAAAAAGGCACAGAGAAGTTGTAATTTGTTTGAGGCCACACAGTCAGTAAGTATTAGAACTAGGATTCAGTTCAGGCAGTTCGTCCCCAAATCTCTACATGTAGCATTCACTATACTGTATCTCTGAGAGGAAGAATGAAGGTGAAAGTAAAGTATGTGATTGGCAGGCTTTGAGTGGACATGGAGAACAAAAATGTTCAGTGCAAAATGTGCTACGACAGGCAGCTCTGAGCACTGGTAGGAAGCTGTGGGGAAGGGGCGACCAGGGCAGATGGCAGCCCACTCTGGCAGGCAGTGGAGGGGAGAGGGGAGCCTTATTTGTAGCAGTGGCAGCTCAGCAGCAGCACAAACAGCTTGAGAAATGCAGAAGTTGATCCTCAGGCATGAGACATGCACGTTGCTAGTGGAATTACAGGCTAAGATCATGGGTTTCTGGAAGCAAGAGGACTGTAGTGTAAGCTTCAGATTTTTGAGACACAGCTTCACACGTGCATCAGAACAGCAGTAATCACAGTAGCATTGCCAAACAGAGGACACCAGGAAACTTGCACTAACGTTTTAAAGGAAAATTGTAAGACTTTTTAGAGAGCTCTGAGCCAGGCCTTAGTCATCATCATCAGGCAAATGTGAGCCTTAAAGACCAGAGAGAATAAAAGCCATTAGTATACAAAATCCAAGTCACCCCTTGTCAGTAAAATGCCTCCCATTGTCCTTGCTTTAACTGAATCTCATCCTTTGCTGGAATTTGAGGGAAACATGCAAATGGATCCTTCATTCTGCTGCCTCCTCTAAGGTTTTCCCTGTCTGCCTCCCCCTCTCCCACCCCCCCACACTTCCCCTCCCCACCCCCCCCACCCACCTACAGACATGGAAATTGGATGTTGACTGACTAACTAATATTCTAGCTCAAGAATGACTTTTTGGGATCAGGAGAATTTGCCATTCATCAGTATAAGGATTTATTCTTCCCCTGAATTAGGAATCTTGCTAGGCCCATGGGACAGACTTTTGGTTTGCTTTCTGGCATTCTGCCATGACAGCCATGAAGGGAGCCCATGTTCTGCCCTGTGGGTGCAGTTTTGAATGCTTAGTTGAACCACCATGGTTCTTTTCCCTTCTGTCAGCAGCAGACTTCTCATTACTCCATCCTTGTATTTTTGCCTCTATCCAGGCACAGAGTGGTCTCTTCAAAGTCACCAGTAACCTCCAAATACATCTTCTATTAATCCACATGCTTCATAATATGTAGGCTTCATTCAACATGGATTCCCTCCCTAGCTTTTTCTTTTTCTTTTTTTTTAAGTTTTTATTTATTTATTTGACAGACAGAGATCACAAGTAGGCAGAGAGGCAGGCAGAGAGAGAGAGGAAAGCAGGATCCCTGCGAGCAGAGAGCCCGATATGGGGCTCGATCCCAGGACCCTGGGATCGTGACCTGAGCCGAAGGCAGAGGCTTAACCCACTGAACCACCCAGGCGCCCCCCTCCCTAGCTCTTTCTTAAAATTGTCTTCTCCCTTGGCATCCTTGATTCCACTTGGCCAAGCTCTCCTCTTCCCTCTGTGGGTGTGGCTGCACTCCCTCCTTTGGCCCTTCTTTCTGTGGCTGGGACCCCTGTGCAACGCTTAGCTCTCTGGTGAGTGTTGGGCTCTGCCATGAATGCTGAGCAAAACAGTCTGCTTCAAGGAGCATTTCTTGATTTGGAGGGTAGCCTGGAGAATTGGGCTAGGGGCCTTCTAACCAGAAATATTGGGACTTGCAGAATAATTTTAGCCTTCAGCACAGTTTTACCTTTAATTGGAGGATCAGGCTCACTGAAGAGCAATTTTATTTTTGCTTATGTTTCAAAAGAGAAACTGCATGTTCTGACAGTTTGATACAGTGTATGAAATCGCTGATTTATCTTGTCTTAAGAACAGATCTGGCAGCTAAAGGCCTATGAGGCTTATTTTTATAAATATAAATACATCATAGTCAAGCTTCTTTAAAACCCTGGTGTCGAGGGACAAAAAAAAAAAAAAAAAAAAAAAAAAAAAAAAAAAAAAGCCTCCATTCTTATTGGGTGACCACTTTATGTGAAGTTATGTTTTAAGACATGGTCCTGCCCTATGGTAAATCTGAATCAACATAGTAACTGGGCATACTATAACACTGTTCAGCTAGATAATAAAGGATGTTATGTTTGGTTTAAGATACACCAGGGTGATTTTAAGTATCATTTTCTTCATGAAGGCTGTTAACATTAACTGTTACAATCCTTCCTGGTCTCTCCAATGAGGTTTTCCACAGTTGCATCAAGAAAAAAAGGAAAGGAAATTTGTGTTAAGACCTTTTAATTCACCGAATTAAGGATTTCCCAATTAGAGGCAAAAGGCAGATCTAGCAAAAGAAATGTGTAAGTATTTACTCTCTGTTTAAAGACTTTTTGGATTAAAAGATATTGGAACGGATAATACCACAAAATTAGTTTTTGCTGTGATGGCAAGGTTAAGACTTCTGCTGTTGCTAGGATATACCTCCCTATCACAGCTGATCTTGACGGTGAAAATTGGTGCCTTAATTTCCCAGTGGTCCGTGCTACTTCTGACTTCGGCCTCATTCTGGTTAATCACACTGTCATTCTCACCGCAGATTGCCTTTTGACATCTTCATCTGCACAAGGGTCCTGCAGCCAAGACTCAGTGTGTGGAGTCAATTCAGTGGCCTTCAGTGGTCAAGGCCTGGTTTCTGGGACCTGGTGCTGATGGGGGAGGAAAGGAGCTTAGGAGAAACGTGTGCCACAACTGTAAGCAAGGCTGGAAGGAAAACAGTATTTCTCTTTGTGTACAGAGAGCTATGATTAGAAGTCATATGCAAATGAAATTATGGTGAGAATCTTAATGTACAAAGTCAAAGTCTACAATAATTACAGCCAGTGATTTCTAATGAAGTTATACTAATGAAAAAAATCTATCACTTACAATTTTGAATTCAAGGAAGATGGAAAAATCAGGTGTACTGAATTTGAAAATCTAGCTTTTTATCAACCTCTATTTGATACCTTTAACCAGTCAATATATAAATAGGACCTTGAGCCAGTACCTCATTTCCTAAGTCTACAGTGGCTCATCCGAAGTCTTTCTGTATTGCTGGTTATTTGCCCTAGTATTTAAAAATGTCAAGAATGTATATTTTTCATTAGAGTGTTATCAATATAGAAACCCTGACTTGAATTATCACCAGGATTTATATAGCATCCAATTGTAGGTCTAGTGTGTAACAGACATATCTCTAAAATTCACACAACTCTGTAGGATAGATATGAAGTTAACTGAGGTTTGGAGATACTAAGTTACTTGTCCAGGGACACACAGCTGGCAAGTGATCTGAAGGACAGAACTGATCTGAACCTTTATCTCTCTGGTCCTTAAACCCATAGTCTTTTCATTACAATACATTAAACTGCCTCCTGACTGTGCTGGAAGTTGTATCATATATTTCTGAAAGCATGTGACCTATAAATGAGAAGTTACATGCAGGCTGCAAGTAGGGGAGGGGATGGCTGTAGCAGGTAATTTTGCAATTTTGTCACCACCAAGCACTGAGTAGTAAATAAATATTCCTCCTCCAGATGCACAGCTTTTACCTCAGTATCACCCGCTGAAGGATTCTTTTCTCTAGAATACTCACTCTGTGGACATTGTATTGCACCAGGAGAATGAATCCAATGCTTAGAGTCTCCCAGAGTTTCTGTAGTGACCCAAAGGGCTATTGTGCATAGAAACCTGAGGTCTGTAGCAGTCTGTCATTCTGACTTGAACCCCACAGCCACTTTGCTGGATATAAAAGCAACAAGGATCACTGTGGGAAAACCCAGAGAATCCTGAGAAGGCTGCAGTCTGTCTGAAGGATTAAAAAAAAATGTGCACATCTGAGTATGGAACACAAGCTTGAGTGTTGGGGGAGAATTCTTAGGGGTTCTTGGCCATATCTCTCAAATGAGGAACCACAGACTTTACAAACTCTTTCTTTTAGATATTTGCATACCCTTGTATTTGCTTGAAAGCCCACTTAATTCCTTCTTAATATTGATATAGTCTTTTGTAAAGAGTTCTGGAAAATTACCTAGATGGAATGAAAGAGAAATATGACTCAATCCATTAGCTCAATGTGTGACTCTGAGCATCATTTTGCTTCTCTCATTGTTTCCACAATGTAAGTAGATGACACTGTGTGTGCTCTAGAGTTCTGTTGCAGACAAAAATTATGTGACCAAAGCAATTCACAGTGGTGGTTTTTAGTATCTTCATGTATTGGCAAGTCATATTCATCAAACTGATAATTATACTTCATGTCTTCATGACAAGGGAAGACTCACAGTTTAGAAAATGGTTGCCCCTCAGAGAAATTGCAGATATACTCCACATGAGAACACAACCTCAGGGGCCTTTTGGGTTATCATAGAGGGGACTGTTTCCTTTCCCAAACTTTTCACATCTCAGTTTCCATACAATAAAACTAACAAGAACTCACATTTTTGAGCACTTACAACATGTGTCTGTGACACATTAAGAAAAATGATCTTATGTCACCCTTCCAAAATACCCTACAAGGCAGACCCTGTGCTCATCCCACTGTACAGCCAAGGAGATAGGATGCTGGTGAAGCAAAGTGACTGTACAGTTTGACAAAGCTGATAAGTAGGGAAGGCTGAATTGGAACCCCATTTGCCTGACCCCTGGTCTGTGCAAGGAGCACTGCCTCCTGATAGATGGCTAATGTACACCTGGTCTCATTTCCATAACTCCAGATAGCAAAAAGATCTTTAAAGATACCAGCATGAAAAGATCCACAGTTCTGTTTAATAGAGAGCTAAAAAAAACCATACACACAAACACAACTCTAGTTTTCCTTTCTGGAGTGTTCTTTTGTCCCACCTCCAGGATGGAGTATAGATGGGGCCCCAGCTGTGAAAAAATCTCACCTCACAGTGGGGCCCTCCCAGCTACCTGTCCTCTTCCTCACTGCCCTGTTGATTGGCCTCTGAATGTAGTGCTTGAAGAAGATAAATGGCTGTGCGTGTCTGCCCTGATTCCCTTCCTTCTGGCTAATGACTGAAGGAACCTGAAATTCTGGATTTGTAAGGGCCTATTCAGCCAGAGCGGCCCCACCCCAGTTGAACTGCCATTTTGTTGTAAAACTTAAATTGACGCTGCTCGCCCCGCCCCAAGGGGAGCTTACTTAAAGACAAGTCCCGGAAACCAGTCCCAGGTAACAAAGTCCAAATACAAGGGTGGGTCAGGCCAGGTGGAGACATCTGATCAGTGGGGGGCGCATACTGTTTCCCTAGTTACCAAGGAGTATGGACCCCACCCTTTGGGTGCCTTTTGGGCGCCAATTCTGACCAAGGTGATAGGCTGGTTCAAATGTCTACTAGGGTAAATTGTAATTCAATTGGTCACCTAGCATGACTGTGCAGCTTTCTCTGTGTGTTACAATTTCATTGGCCACCTGTGTGTGGCCAGGCCCAACTACATGGCCTTTGCTCTATAAAAGTTAGTCTGTGAAACAGAGTGGTCGTGCTCTCTGTAAGGGGCGGCCCCAACTGGTCCGTTTGTCGGTGGGTTTGATTTTTTTTCTTTTTAAAGATTTTATTTATTTATTTGACAGACAGAGATCACGAGTAGGCAGAGAGGCAGGCAGAGAGAGAGAGAGGAGGAAGCAGGCTCCCTGCTGAGCAGAGAGCCCGATGCGGGACTCGATCCCAGGACCCTGAGATCATGACCTGAGCCGAAGGCAGTGGCTTAACCCACTGAGCCACCCAGGCGCCCGGTGGGTTTGATTCTTGATGCTTGGCGCGAAATAAAGTTTTGCTCGACCTTCGCTTTGTATCAGTCTCGCTCCTTTAATCACGGACCCATTATTGGGGGACCCAACATTGGGGACCCAACAGGTTTAGGGCCAATGAGAAACACACCTTCCAATATGCAAAAACTTAGGAGTCAAAATAGAGAAGGGGCAAAAGCAAATCTGAAGCAGTCACCACCTCTTCCTTTGCCTGAAGTTGAAGAAACATCTCCTTATGGCTTTTATTAGAGGCCACATGGTTTTCTCAGCTATAGAGAAAGGTCGACAGCTATGCTAAGACATCTTGTTCAACTTTTTGGATTAAAATTAGCATCTTGGCAAGTCAAAAAAGCATCATAGGAGATATCCTTGTTGAACAAAAGAAATATTTGTTTAGAACCAACCACCTCTATATTCTTTATTAAAAATCTTCTGTTACTAAAAATACCTATTAGGTTGTTAGAACACATAGGGATACTGAATTTTTCCTCTGCATGTCCCCGTGTAGCATTCAGTATGTGCAGCTCTAAGATAAAGGGTAACTTCACTGTAATAACCCCCGCATAGCATGTGTAACGTGCTGGTGAGGATTTGCATGGAACAAATAAGAGACCACTTTAGAAGATGGTGGGAGTTGGGCCCTTCACAAACAGCATGTGGGGCTAAAAACAGCTGAGATCATTAAAGACATTTCACAACGCAGAGTACTAACCACTATACGATCACGGCCATTAAAGACATTTCAGAAGAAGATACAAGCTGGCCCTCATCCCAGGTGGTCTGCTTGCTTTCCCTTGTGTGTTGAGTTTGTCTTTGCTTTGGCACCATGTCTAAACATCCCACTTAAAATGAAATCTGTTTTTTACTGACATGCATTTCACAAACTAGATGCAGTCCCTTTTGGCTCTAGCAAATATGAAGAAGGCTGCTTCCAGCTACTCATGTGTTTCCGTAGTCAGTGCCAATCAGGTGGACGGAATTCATTTTTCCAGCACATCCCCATCTGGTGCTCTACAGTTTTTAATCCATGGATTCCCACAGAAGAAGGCCCTTTAACTGTTTATAAGCCATACACTCTGAATAGATGTAAACATCGGCATTGATTTTTATTTTAAGCTTAGGGAGGGTTCATTTGCTCTTTCTGTAGAGGAGCTGCTACTAATTACACTTGTGGCATATGGTGCCAAGTGTTCCAGATTAACCGGTGCATCTGAAATAGCAGGAATCACCTAGAATGGCAATGAGCAGCCTATTTCTTCTTTGCTCTTCAGTGCAGGTTTCAACTTTATCATTGCCTTGCTGTATCTTTCTACCAATGTGTGTAGCGGAGAGATTTTCTTCTGTACCTTTCTTTCCTTTATAAAATAATTGACTATGGTATCAATAATCACGACTTCTTGCATTGTACTTTTCAGCAAAAACAGTGTATCTATCTTCAATATACATAGAGACTATATAGGGTTTTTTAAACAATCCTTTAAGGTGGAGAGTTATTCTCTTTTGCCTCCTTGCAGAAGGGACAACAAAGGCTCAGAGAGGTTGAGTGATTTAGTCAAGGCCACACAGATAGTAAAGGGCAGACCTGAAACATGAAGTCAGGCCACTTGATTTCAGAATCAGTGCTCTCGCCATTATTCTATGCTGCCTCCTCAGAATGCCTTCATGGAGGGAATTTTTCCCTCCAAAGCCTCTAATGGCCTTTTGAACATGCTGAAGTCCCAGTCAAAGGATCTGGGGGCATACACCACTCTGGCCATGACCACAAAGAACAGATAGTCACAGGGGTGGAGAGCCAGCAAACGGCTGCTCCAAAGCCCAGCCATCAATACGGATTACTGCACAGCTGACGGCATCCAAGGACGGTGGCATCAATTTAGCAACAGGCAGTGATGAACAGTGGGAGCTCTGCCGTCATCCATTTTTGCTCACACCTAGAGATGGGCAAATCTACCACTTGAAAAATAGTGGGCTGCACCACCCAGGCGGCTCCCCTACAGCACACAGAATCATCTGTTATGGTCCGTTCCCCTGTGGCTCTGTAAGAGGGTCTGGACAAACCTCACATCATTAATGCAGCCCTTTGGAAGGGGATGGAGCTCAGGAGAATGGGCTCAGCAAGGGCCAGCTTCTTTTGGCAAATCTTGTACCTTTCCGTACTCTGGCCCTGTCCTTTGCCTTCCCATCCCCCACAGCTGCCGTGGAGCTGACAATAAAAAACGATGCCCTAGGCTGTCCTGTTTTTATTATTAGTTATATGGCATCATAAATGTACATAGAGATGTTCAGTAAATGAAATTGTGCCAAACACCAAACAGGGCCACTGCCCCAAAGATCTTTTGGCCTCAGGGCAATGGCAGAACAATATAAGAGGAACAAAGGGAGCTGAGAGCCAGATGAGTGAGGTTTTAGTACTGTTTGGCCTTTCAGAGGGGGAGGAACAGGCTCCAGCAGGCTGATGGAGAGGTACAGCATGCAAAAAGCATTGTGGCCACAAAGGAACTTTGGGGCCAGCAGCCAGGCTCCCAGGAACAGGCTGAGGATGATTTTGGAAAGTCAGGGGAATCAGGTCCTTCTGTTATTTAATAAGGTAAATACAAGAAGGGGAAAGAAGGTGGGACTATTTGCTTTTGATCGTGAGCAATCTGCCTCTGTTCGGAGAAGCGTACGCTGCGGGCTCACCCCCTTTGTAAGTGTCCCTTTGGATTCCACATAGTATTAAATTGCTTCTCCGGCAGAGGCAATGTGTAAATATAGGACAATAAGTGGAAATTTATGAGGTTAAATACTGAGGAATTGCTGAGTAGTAAAATGAAGAGACATAAATTACGGGAAATGCTGCCCTTCAATGAATACATTATGCATAATAATGAAACTTTTAAAAGGCAACAGAAACCAAATATCAGAAGAGGGTCTGGGAGGGGAAAAGCCAAGTAAAGAAGTAGGACTAGGACAGTCCAAAGTCAGTGCTGCTTTGTCACTGTTAAACTGTCACATCAGTTCACTTAGATTTCTGTGGCTCTTTGTCCTCAGAGAAGTGCCCTATTATAGTGAAAAGTATGGGGAGTACAGTCAGAAGAGAAGCTGCCTCACTACCCAAATGACCTTGACCAAGTTACTTAATCTGTATGATCTTTGGTTTTTCCTTCTGTAAAGTAGTTTTAATAAAACCCATTTTATAGAATTATAGTAAGAATTAAGGACAGACTTGTAAACCACTTAGCTCAGCATGTAGGAATGTTACACATACACACACACACACACCACGCACACATACACACAGATGAGCTTCCTTTAAGATCTAGATCAAATAATAACAAAGTGTTAGCAAAGTACAGAGAAGGAAGATGGGTTGTGGCCAGAAAGATTGGGGAAGACTTCTTAGGTGTAGGAGATTTTGGAATTGGGATTAGGTTCTGGTGAAGAGAGGGACAGGGCATGAATCAAGGCAAGTCAGAGGGAAAGGACAAGGAGTGTTCTGGGACTGGAAATCAGGGGCAATAGAGGAGATCAAGCAAGATAGGCATTAGACCTAAATCCTGGAAGGTCTTGTTCTGCTCAGTCATCTGGCCATTGTTCTATAGGCATTGGGGAGACACCAGAGGTAGCAGACAGGGAGTGATCAGGGAGGTATTTCATGAAGTTGGCTCTGGAATAGCATGAGCAATATATTGGAATGGAAAGACTAGAAACAGCGAGGCCATTTGGGAGACTGTGGAGTAGTCCAGCCAAGCACTAATGAGGCCCTGAGGAGACAGAGGCAGTGGGAATAGAAACAAGGAGACAAATATGGGACAGCAAGGAGGCTGATATGGCAGTGTTTGGCCATTGGTTGATTTGGGGGACTGCAAGCTGTAGAAGATGGCTCTGAAGTTCCAGATCTAGGGGACTAAGAATCTGATGATGTCATTTACAAAACTAAAGATGGGAGAAGTATATAAAAGTGAGTTAGTTTTAGGTTTTTTAAGTCTGGGGTTCTAAGAAGAACTGTTGGCAAGCCTGCTGACAATGCAGTTCTGTGATTTGAGTCTGGACTAATACCCAGATTTGGGAGTCACTGACACTGTAGTCTGAATTGATGCCATAACAATGATGGGGTCTGCGAAAAAGCAGGAAATATAGGAGGAGAGGACAAGGGAAAATGCCAGAAAATGTGTTTTGGGGCAAGAAAAGGAGGCTTCAAAGAAGGTAGAGGGAGATCATGAGAGAGACAGGGCCAGTGAGGGTATTTCTGGGTGACAGGACCATCAACACTGTCAAAAATCAGGGAGGAGCTAAGACGGGGTAGAGCTAAGAAGAAGCCATAGGTCTTGGTGACTTTAGTAACTAGGATTTATTCCCTATCTTCTTCCAAAATGCTTGTGATGAGACTTAAAATATCACGATACACTTCAAACAGTACAACTGAAATTAATGTTTTAGGGAGACAGCTCAAAATCCCTCTAGAAGGAGGCACTGGGGTGAGGCAAGTACTGTAGCTGAGCACTCAAGTTAGCCCTGACCTCCTTGGCATGGAGGAGATTTGGGGTCATGGTGTGCCTTTAAGTTTCAGTTTCCCTGGGGATAGGAGAACCCCAACTTAGAATGCCAAAGGATTCGAGGAAGGAAGTAGAAGAACACACCTAGACATTGTCCAAGAGTGGTTTTGTGGTGCAGAGCAGGAAAGAGGAGGACAGAATTGACATCTTGGGTAAAATGTAAGTTGTGGTGACAAAGATGACAAAGAACAAACACATTTGCTGTCTAAGCACATGAGATAGACATACTTTCTATAGAAGTATGCACATGAAGAGTACAGGACATCTGAAAGGGCAGGGAGAAAACTTTGCACAGAAGAAGGCTTTTCATTTAGAGGTGAAGGTATGGAGGAAGAACGCCACACTGGGGATGGGGAGGGAAGCAGCTGGAGCAGAGGTGCTGAGGTGGGGTGAAGCACGAAGCCTCTGGAGTGCTGAAGAATCTCTTTCTCAGATCACAGTCAGTAATTTATCTCTTAAATTCCACTTGACTCAAAAGTTTTATAAGGTGATGGGTGACAAATAATTGAGTGGAGATGTTTCCCAGGTGCATTGTTGGGAGAACTTGTGCATAGGTCTTGCAGACAGAGGCTCCCAGCAGCTCTAACATGGAAGGAAGTGGAGTGGCTGGGAGAACCTAAGCAAAGGGCTGTCCTGGGCTCTCTTTCCAATCAGGGACTGAGGATTCCCTCACAGGCCCCACACTGGCTCTCTGTCTCTCTTCCAGGTCTGGAGGCAAAAGGTATGGGAGAGAAGACTACCTGTATTGGTGATTTTCAGCCTTTTAAAAAGCACAGGATGCTTTCAGCTCTTCTTTTGACACCATGAAACACCAGATGACATAACCTAAAAGTATTATCACCTTAATTGTTGCTTTCTTAATTTGAAAGTGAGGTTAAATCATAAAAATCAAGCATACTTATTCACATTTAATGAATCAGCAGTAGCCACTTGTTGGAATATTTGAAAATCCATTGATGTTGTTTTATTTGATACTTTTGGTTAAATGTTTGAGGCTTTTGGGAAATCCATTTTAGTATAGAAACCGTAACAGTTCCTGTTACTGCTTTCTTTCAACTGGAGCTCCTGTTCATTTTATAAAAGAAAAGGCGTTATAGGAAACTGAGGGATAACGGAACTGACAGTTTTTGGAATATCTTCTGTGTGTTCATTACTTGATATCGAGGAACATTTTTCAGTCTTTAAACAGTTCTTTCAGGTAGGTTAAGTATGACACTCAAAAAACTAAAGTGACTTGCCCCACATCAATAGTAGGCGCAGGAACTGAGTCCGACCATCTGACTTGAAAATCTATCTTCTTTCCACTGTACCACGCTGACTCCCATAGCAAAAGACAATGAGTGAGAAATAGAGCCATGAAATGGGCTTCTTCTCCCTTAAATTCCCCCAGTCATTCCTAATGTGGTTCCAAATGCTTGCCAGCATGCCTTTGCTTTGGATGAATTGTGTATGTGCCCCTCCAATGAGTGTTTTGTCATTCGGAAGTGTTATGTAGAAGAGAGATTAGACTTGTTCTGTGTTGTTCCGTAGGCAGATCTTGGGCAAATGGAGGAAGTTGAAAGGAGACAGATGGTAGCTCCACACAAAGAGGTATAAAAGAAAAATCACAAATAGGGTTATAAAATGGATCCAGAAATGAGGTAAATAATAGGAACTATTATACCCACACCCTTCCATGCAGTTGAGGAAACCGAGCTATGTGCTTAGGTAAATTGCCCAAGATGGAATAGGAATTTTCCCCAGTTTGGTTAAAATCTTCAGTCAAAAGAAATAGGGCCAGTAAGATGGGCCATAGAATCTGTCTGTTTTTTCCCATCTGGTGCCTGAATTCTAACATACAAACAAAATGGTAGATTGAGACAAAAGGACAAATGGGCAAGGAAGGGTTACTTTCTCCACCTTTGCAAAATAGTCCTTTTACAAAGAAATTGCATGGAATACCTCTGAACTGTGACCCAGATCATTTACCTCCCTGTTTCTTCACAACAATTAATTTACATAATTATTGATTTGACAAACATTCATTCGGTCTCCCTCATTCTAAACATGATGCCAAATCCTGGACCTACAGTGATGACTAAGACATTGTTCCTGCCCTCAAAGGGCCACCAGTCCTCACAATAAGAAGCTAGACGAGCACAAATAAGGCTGTAATGAGAGGCAGGTACAAACAAAGTGTTATAGGATTTAAAGAAGGGAATTAGAATAAGAAACAATTTTTAATGGAGGTACGGGATCTGGAAAGCCTTCCTGAAAATGAAACTACCAAAAAACCTTTTGGAAAATGGATCAAATTTTGATAGAGACAGGAAGGGAAGATCTGAGCCAAGGTCTTGATAACTAAAAACAAGGGCTGTGCTGAGAGTAAAGATACACAAATAGGGAAGGAGGGAGATAAGGATGCAAAGTCACACCAGAACTGAAAAGCCATCTTGAAATTCAGGGACATTTAACTGGACTTGGGGCGTCATAGGAGATGCAAATGAGACTCCATAGGCTAAGAGATGTATAGACTATGAAACGACACATGCATGCAAGAAGACCCGGAAAGAAGGGCTGTCAGAGGCTGCCGTCCTGAGGAGCAGGACTTTACCCAGGCTTGGGAGTCAGCCAGACTCCTCTCCGAATCTTTACTCCTCCCAGCCAGTCCTACTGCTATGAACAATTTCTTTCTTCTCTCTGGCCCTCAGTTTCCTCATATGTAAACACTTAGCCTGTAAGTTTGTTGAGAGGACTGAATGAAATATTGTGTATAAATCTTTTAGCAGACAATAAACAAAACCAAGGCTGGGAATAGCCCACTGAATGAATGTGTTTCATCTGCTCACCAGCTTCTCTGCAAAACTTAGTGTTTGAGGGGTACCTGTGTGGCTTAGTGGGTTAAAGCCTCTACCTTCAGCTCCGGTCATGATCCCAGGGTCCTGGGATCAAGTCCCACATCGGGCTTTCTGCTCATCAGGGGGCCTGCTTCCTCCTCTCTCTCTGCCTGCCTCTCTGCCTACTTGGGATCTCTGTCTGTCAAATAAATAAATAAAATCTAAAAAAAAAAAAAAAAAAACACCTTAGTGTTTGATATGTAGGTTTTTATACTCTCCCTTTTGTTTGACATACTCTAAAGAAAAATACCAACACACCAGAAGACTGCTTCATTTTGCCAAGATGAATATCAGGGTAGTGGCATGTCCCCTGCAATGGGTTTTCTCTGTGGACTTTGAAATTCTACAACAACCACACCACACCGCTAGGCCGATTATGCAGGACTGATCCCCAGACCTTGCCTAGGGCACACAAAGAACTCTGGAGGAGAGGGAGAAAGAATTAAGTGCTTGGTGTCTACAGGGCAAGAATAATGGGAAGAAAGCCATCTCAAGTGACCATCCATGAGTTGGCCGGAGACACACTGACCAAGGAGAGAAAGACAGTAACACTTCTATGAGGTCATACCTTTTCAAATTTGATATGGTTTAGATGGACAGCACAAATTATCACCTGAGCGTTCTTTCATATGCTGTGATTATGTGTTGGGTAAATAGCATGGAGACTGTTAAGACTTTGTTGTGGAATCAGGCAACATTAACTCATTAAGTCAATAATTCATGGACTCTTTTATCTAAAGTGGCAACATCACACCATCAATTCACAAAACAGCCACTTCTCTGAAGTGTATGTGATGATAATAATGGATTTTCTAACAATACCCTCTCAAAGCAAGGTCACTGCGCTCAGATGCTGTAGACATGCTGATCTGACCTAGGTCAGCAAAACAAGCTTTATTATTGAACCTAATTATGAACTATCAAGATAATGGTCTAGACTAAACTGTTTCCTAGGGGATTATTTAGAAACTAGTAAGCCATTTTTGTTCTAAATCTACAGTACTTGGCAGTACCTGTGATCGTGCATGAAATGTGTTTGCTATGTAGAATGGACCAAAATTTGTGCAAATACTTAGGAATCTTGGGAACAGTAGTGATATACAATGTTACACTATAATTGTACATAATTTTCAGCTTACTGTCTATGCGGTTATGTACCCATCTAGGTACTCAGATAATCAAAGCTCATAATGAAATATGCATTTCTGAATATTTGTAGTCAGCTCTGTAACATGATATATAGGAACAAATGGTTTGCTGTAGCAGCTTGAGGTCTTAACTTGGGAACTGCTTGTAAAGATATTTATTTCTGATATTTACGGAGAGGCTTTCTCCTGCCTGTTAGATTGTGGTTAGTATGTTTCTCCTCTTCAGATTCATAGATTTCATGATTGCCTGACACTGGCTTACTTTTGCCTAAGAGTTAACAGTGGGGATAAAATTCTGGGAGAAAGAACCAAAGAACCTGGTATTTCCTGGATTGCAAACTGTACCAACAAGTTTACCATAGCTTTTGGAGAAAAAAATACATCTTAGACTTGAGGAAATAAAATGTATCCTATTTGACTGATAAAATCCTGATTAAACTACTCACTTTGAATGAATGAAGCCTGAATTTTTAGATCTGCATTTTGCATCATGCATTAAGACTGCACTTAAGCCTCAGTACCCTCCATTCTAAAATGGTGAGGCTAATCTCCTACATTATAGGCTGGTTGAGAAGATAAAATAAGGCAATATCCAAAAAGTGCCTGGCACTTAGTAAGCACTACTAAATATAAATGATCATTCTTCAGTATAAATTGCCTGAAATTACCATTTATAGGATTTTTTCCCTTGGGTTGTATTAAAAATGTCCTCTCTTGACCTAGCTTCTGGAGCAGGGCTCCTACTGCAGTTGTCTTCTCCCTTCACTCTTAGCAACATAAACCTTATGAATGGGACTCTGATTAGACTGCAAAGATTTTTTTTTCCTTACTTTTTCTTGCTTCTCTATATTTCCAACTTTTTTTTTTTTTTTTACAATAAATATGTTATGGGATAATTGTGAGAGTTAGTAAACAGTTTCTCTTCCTGTCTGCACATGTGCACTCTCTCTCTCTCTCTCTCTCTCTCACACACACACACACACACACACATACACACACGCAAATGCACAGACAAGGCCCAAGTTTAGAGCCATTTCAGTGATAATGATTTTGCCAAATTTTGCCAATAAAGTGGCCAAAGTAAATAAATAGATTAAAAACTGACCAGTGGATACATGTAGGAATAGACTTTGTTAAAATATTTTCTTGCAGGATGTATGAGTTTTTCCTACTCGTAACACTTATTTCTTCTTTTCTTTCTATAATTTTTAAATTTCACAGCAGTCACTTTGGTACAGGAAAGAAATATTAATGGAACTTTCACAAGAACTCAATAATGACCCCACCTAATCTTCAACCCTATTCAGGTCATAATGAGATGATTTTCCATAATTAGTTCATTTACTATAGATGTTACCAGCCACAGAGGTAGTTAAATTATTACATTTAATGTGTTAGAGAAACAAAAAATTGTATTTAACTAAAATAATTTCATTTATATTCTATTCTAACTTATAAAGGTTAAAATTAATATCTGAAACTTTAAGTTAGTCAAAGTACACCCCTATTTCTATTTATAATATAAAATAATTTTTCTGTATTCTTTTTATTGCCGGTATCTGAATTTTCAGTAAAAATAATAAATACAACAATTGCTATTAAAAATACCAGTTTGCTTAATGGCTGAGAATTCTTCATATAACTTCAAATGATCTTATGATTCAATTAATATAAAAAGACTCAAGGTCAACAGGGAATTCTTTATATATGGGACTCTCCAAGATAAAGAGATGCTTCTAGGTTAAGAACTAATGAACCTCTTAGGAGTTCATCAACAACTTCTGAAATAATGCCCAGGCCATAATGAAGCACTTGCTGCTCTGAGAGAGCACCCATCACGGCAAGGGCGCAGGGTTTGATGAGAACCACTTTACTCAGGGGGCTGCTTCCAGGCTGCAGTTAAACAGCTAATCTGCAACATTGCTCTTGGCTTTGGTGGCGTCTGTCCACGTATAAAGGGCTCCAGGATGGAGGAGATTAATTACTCAGACACATAATTCACTGGAGTCTAGGCTCCTGAAGCTTGGTAACAAGGCTGCATGAGATTGATTAGGGTAGCTCTCGTAGTGAGGTTTGTGCTTCTCTGGGGCCATCATCAAAATGGCACGATAGGATGGAGCCAAAGAGAGTTTGAGAATTATGCAGATGCAGAAGACTACTGACCCACAGGCACAGGTTCCTTTACGGAGAATTTATCAGTTCTATCCCCTCATGCTTCCTGCTGGAGCTCTGCCTTCTGTGGCTTCTGGGTCACCTAAGATGGAGTTTACGTTTCTCAACAGCCCAAATAGGAAAAGACCAGCTAGAATATTAATAATAATAATCCCTTGTAGTTGGTGCCTAAAAGCACAAAGAAAGAAAGAAAGATTAAATATTTAGATTGATTTGCAATTTACAGAATGTTCTCACATCTCTTGTTTCAGTTGAGCCTTGTAGCCTGACTTTGGTATCCGTGTCTTCATTTTTCAAGGTCACCTCCTGTTTCTTTGGCTCCCAACACTTTTGACACCAAATGCGTGGGTTCTCCACACCAAGTAATTCTGACACCATCTGGCATTAGCACAGACCCCACAGGTTAAGGGCTGGATCCTATGTTATACCTAATTCAGATGCCAGTCCTAAGTTCCAGGTTGTCTCCTGTGCTCTGACCAAAGGGCTATAAATTAAGGGTTATACCTCCTTTCTCAGGTTTAGTAATTTGCTAGAATGACTCGTGGATTGCAGGAAAGTGATGTACTTACTATTATTGGTTTATTATAAAGAATATGACTTGGGGGCAGCCAAATGGAAGAGATGCATAGGAGAAGTAGATAAGAAGGGCATAGAGTTTCCATCACCCTCTCAGCACCTCAGTGTGTTCACCAGTCAGGAAGCTCTGTGAACTCTGCCATTCAGGGATTCTATGGAGGCTTTACTGCATAGGCACTGTTGATTAAATCACTGGCCATTGGTGATCAAGTCAAGTGCCAGCCTCTCTCCCCTCCCTGGAACAGAAAGTTTCAACTCTCTAATCCTCTAGGAATCAGTCCCCATGATCTAAGAGTCACCTAATTAGCATAGACTCAGCTGTGGCAAAGGGGGCTATTAGGAATAACAAGAGACCCTTCTGTCACTACAATCACTGAGATTGGGATGAGGTTTTAGAAGGTCTGGGCCAGAAATTGGACAAAGACCAAATTTATGTTTCTTATTGTGTTACAACAACGCAAATTTGAAGGTGGGAAAATGGATATTCTTAACAGTGAAATGACTTGTTCAGACACATGTTATATGATATGGCAAAACCCAGAAATTCTAAATACTAATCTACGAGACCAGAAAGGCTGGGTAAAGAGAACATGGCCTGGGGACAGCCAAGAGGGTGATTAAGAGGGAGGACAGCAGAGGAAAATGAGAGAGTTAAAAAGTGGGTGAGGTGTTCCTCTGCTAGATTCTATCTATAATGTATAATGAGAGTATAATGAGAGAGATTTTAAAACCAAACACCAGAAAGTCCAACCAGAAAATGTGTGGGGTTCCCTTCAGGGTGGGCACCATGGGAGCGGGAGAAGATAATGGCTGAATGTGTTTCAGAGAAACAAGGCAGTGTGTAGTGTCCAAGGGAGGTTGCCTGTGCCCTCTGACTTCCATTCTGCTGTGGCTTCTGAGAATGGACTGCTGCATTGCTGGGGTAAGCCTCTGCAGGGCTGTGACCATAAGGCATTTTGTCACTTTCATGACACAATGGCAATAATTCTTTTTGAATGTGTGGTACACACTGTTGATAGTTTTTCTGATCAGATATAGCCTTCCAATAAAGTGCTGCTTCTCTTAATGCTTGAGCAGTTCTGTGAAATATGTATTATTTTTATTCCTATTTTATAGATCATAAGAGAGAGGTTCAAAGAAGTTAGATAACTTGTCCAAGATCACTCTGCTGATCATAGCAGGATGATGATTTAATTGGTTGGTTCATTAATAAAATAAATAAAAATCTCTTGAGTACCTTCTATACACCATGCTCTATTGTAAGGGGTATAGTTGTAAACAGGACCAAGGAGGTGCCTGCCATCATGGAGCTTAGACTTCAAACCTCCCATGACCCCTAACTGTTTAAGAGTTCTAGGGCCTCATTTCAGGGCATAAAGTCCCTCCGTGGTATATCTTTCTTCAGACATGTTCTTTGTGTCCCTCTGGAGGGAAGGCCTTCCATCTACATTCGTGGGATATGAAGAATGTTCCCATCCCTCTTGCAGCGGTCCCTGGCCAGTGACTCAGCATATTCCAGCAGTAGCAGCCTGAGATGCCTCTCCCTCTATGCAATAAACTAAATATAGAAATATCAGATGATCCAGTAATTCTACTACTGGGTATTTCTCCAAGGAAAATAAAAACATTTATTCAAAAAGATATATACATGCATGTAAACAACACAGTGTTGTAAATGACACTGAGTGCATCCTCCATCCAAGCCAGGAGTGACCCTGCCTGATAAGCACTACCACCACTATAATTTCTCTGGTACTCACAGTCCCCAGTGCTATGCTTGGTATATGGATTGACATATTTACTCCTCATTCCTCACTTCATGAGGCAGACATTTCCACTTGAGATTGCTCAGTTGCCAGATATCTGTCTCAGGTCACAGAGTAGAATCAGAGACTAGTTCTCTGTCATTTGGAGCTGGGTCCCCACCATCATGTTTTGCTGAGTGGCGCTGACCCACCCCTCCGGCCCTCTGTACCCTGACTGGCTCTGCTAACAGTAGTTTTCCTGCTGGAGCTCTGTCTGTTGAATTACGTGAGGAGCTGTGCACTCAACAGATGATTGTTGACGATTAGTCCTTAAAATAGTTTTGTAAAACAACTTTTTGAATTAACCTTCCATTTTTAAGAAATTACTTATTTAAAAATATTAATGAAGCATAGTTGACATACTGTTATATGAGTGTCAGATCTACAGCGTGGATTTGACAGTTCTGTATATTACTCAATGCTCATCATGGTAAGTGTAGTCACCATCTCTTACCACATACCATGTTATTACAATATTATTGAGTATATTCCTAATGCTGTACTTTTCATCTCGGTGGCTTATTTATTTTACAACTGGAAGTTTGTACCTCTTAATCCCCTTCACCTATTTTATCTATCTCTCAGTCCTCTCCCCACTAGAAACCACTGGTTTGTTCTCTATATTAAGAGTCTGTTGGGTTTTTTGTTTGTTCATTTGTTTTGGTTTTTTCACATATATGTGAAATCATATGGTATTTGTCTTTCTCTGTCTGCCTTATTTCACTCAGCATAATACCATCTGGGTCCATCCATGTTGCTGCAAAGGGCAAGATTGCGTTCTTCTTTATGGTGTAATGGAGTAATATTCCAATATATCACATCTTCTTTACCCATTCATTTATCAGTGGAAACATGGGTTTCTTTTCTACCTTGACTATTGTAAATAATGGTACCATAAACACATGCGTGTATATATCTTTTTGAATAAATGTTTTTATTTTCCTTGGAGAAATACCCAGTGGTAGAATTACTGGATCCACATGATATTTCTATATTTAATTTTTTTTCTATATTTAATTTTTTCAGGAAACTCCATGCTGTTTTCCACAGTGGCTGTACCAATTTACTTTCCTACCAGCATTGCACAAAATTTCCCTTTTCTCCACATCATTGCCAACACTTGTTATTTTTTGTCTTTTTGATACTAGCCATTCTGGTATGGGGTGATATCTCATTGTGATTTTGATTTGCATTTTCCTGATGATTAGTGGTGTTGAGCATCTGTCTTTTCATGTGCCTGTTGGCCTTTTGTATATCTTCTTTGAAGAAGTGAAAATAGACATTCAGTTCATATGTCCATTTTTTAATCCAATGCTTTATTTTTTTGGTGTTGAGTTTTATGAGATCTTTATATATTTTGGATACTAACCCAAATGCTATTTCATTTGCAAATATCTTCTTCCGTTCAATTGGTTGCCTTTTTGTTACGTCAATTGTTTCCTTTGTTTTGCAAAAGCTTTTTATGTTGGTATAGTCCTAATAGTTTAATTTTTGTTTTTGTTTCCCTTATCTAAGGAGAAATACTCACAAATCTGTTGCTAAAACTGATGTCCAAAAATTGCTGCTTCTGTTTGTTTGTTTGTTTTAGGAGTTTTATAGCTTTAGGTCTCACATGTTGGCCTCCGATCCACTTTGAATTTACTTTTCTGTATTTTAGTAAGAAAGTGGTCCAATTTCATTTTTTGCATGTATCTGTTCAGTTCTCCCAACATCGTTTATTGAAAAGACTGTTTTTCCCCCCATTGGATAAACTTGTCTCTTTTATCATAGATTAATAAGCCATATGAGCATGGATTTATTTCTGGGCTCTCTATTCTGTTTCATTGATCTGTATGCCAGTACTGTACTGATTTAATTAGTATAGCTTTGTAGTATATCTTAAAGTCTGGGGTTATTATACTTGAAACTTTGTTCTTCCCTTTCAAGACTACTTTCATTATTCAAGATCTTTTGTGTTCCATACAAATTTTAAGATGATTTATTCTAGTTCTATGAAAAACGCTATTGGTATTTTGATAGGAATTGCATTGACTCTGTAGATTGCTTTGGGTGGTATGGACATTTTAACAATATTAATTCTTCCCGTCCACAAACATGGTATATCTTTCCATTTGTGTCATCTTCAATTTCTTCATCAATGTCTTACAGTTTTCAGAGTATAGGTCTTTCACCTCCTAGGTTAAATTTATTCCTAAATATTTTATTCTTTTTGGCACAATTGCAAATGGGATTGTTTTAATTTTTTCTTTCTGGTATATCATTATTAGTGTATAGAAATACAGCAGATTTCTGTGTATTACTTTTGTATCCCGATACTTTACTGAATTCATGTATTCTAATAGTTCTGTGAGTGTGTGTGTGTGTGTGTGTGTAGTTCTTAGGATTTCTGTATATTGTACCACGTCATCTGCAGATAGTGACAGCTGTACTTCTTCCTTACTGTTTTGGATGCTTTTTATTTCTTTTTCTTCTTTGAATGCTATGGCTAGGATTTCCCAATTCTATATTGAATAAAATTGATGATAGTGGATACCCTTGTCTTGTTCCTGATTTTAGAAGACAAGCTTTCACTTTTATCACCTTTGAGTACGATGTTAAATGTGGATTTTTCTAGCCTTCACTATGTTGATGTATGTATGTTCCCTCTAAACATACTTTATTGAACATTTTTATCATGAACTAATGTTGTATTTTGTCCTTTACTTTTCTGCATCTATTGAGATGATTCTATGTTTTTTACCTTTCTTCTTACTAACGTGATATATCATACTGACTGATTTGCGAATATCAAATCCTTTACATTTTTCAAGTAAATCTCTTTGATCATTGACCGTGATTTAACCTATTTTTGATTTTTGGTTTGCTAATATTTTGTTGAGGATTTTTGTATATATGTTCAATAGGGATAGTGGCTTATAGTGTTTTTTTGTTTGTTTTTATGTTTTCTTTTGTTTGTAGTGTTTTTGTTTGGGTTTGGTATTAGGGTAATGCTGGCATCATAGAATGAATTTGGAAAAAAAAATGAATGTGGAGGTTTTCCTTTCTCTTTTTTTATGTGTGGGGGAATAGTTGAAGAATAATAGGCATTAATTCCTCTTTAAATGTATGGTAGAATTTGCTTGTGAAGCCATCTGATCCTGGACGTTGTTGGAAGTTTTTTGATTGCTGATTCAATATTGTTATTAGTAGTCAGTCTGTTCAAATTTTCTTTTTCTTTCTAATTCAGTTATGAAAGATTGTATGGGAACTTATCCATTTTTCTAAGTTATCCAGTTTGTTGGCAGGTAATTTTTTCATAGTATTCTCTTACAATTCTTTGTATTTCTGTTATTTCTCCTCCATTTCTGATTTTATTTATTTGCATTCTCTCTCCTTTTTCCCTAACCTGTCTGGATAAAGGTTTATCACTTTTTATCTTTTCAAACAATCAGCTCTTTTTTTTTATTGATCTGTTCTATTATTTTTCTTTCTTTTTTTTTTAAAGATTTTATTTATTTATTTGACAGAGAGAGACACGGCAAGAGAGGGAACACAAGCAGGGGGAGTCGGAGAGGGAGAAGCAGGCTTCCTGTCAAGCAGGGAGCCCAATGTGGGCTCGATCCCAGCACCCTGGGATCATGACTTGAGCCGAAGGCAGATGCCTACTGGCTGCGCCACCCAGGCGCCCCTATTCTATTATTTTTCTAAGTTTCTATGTCATTTATTTTGCTCTAATATTATTTCCTTCTTTCTACTCACTTTGGGCTTTGTTTGTCTTTTTCTAATTTGTTCAGGTGTAAGTTAAATTGTTTATTTGAGATTTTTCTTGTTTCTTGAGGTAGGTTTGTATCACTATAAACTTCCTCTTAGAACTGCTTTTGCCATGTCTCAAAGATTTTGGACTGTTGTATTTTCATTTTCATTTGTCTTCATTTATTTCTGATTTCCCCTTTGGTTTCTTCATTGACCTACTGGTTGTTTAGTAGCATGTTGTTTAGCCTCCAGGGTTTTTTTTTTTTTTTTTTTTCCATTTTTTTCTTGTAATTAATTTCTAGTTTCATACCATTGTGGCCAAAAGAGATGCTTGATATAATTTTGGTGTTCTTAACTTCCCATTTTTAAGACATAAATATAATTATTTTAAAAATTTTTTGTTTTGCTTTGGCAGTTTTAATATAAAACAGATTATATAACTTTGATTCAGTAGAGAATTGTATTCCTCTATTACTTGTCTTTCTCACAGAGAAAGTCTATGGGTTCTCTGAGAACATAATTTCTTTGGTATACAAGGGAGAACTGAGCATTGGGTAGCAGACAGAGCATTTTTGTGGAAAATTTTGTTATAATTTATGTTCACTTACTGGACAAGAAAAATAAACATGTCCTTTGGGGAGCAGTGAAAAATCTTTTAATCATGTAGTATATTAAAGTGTTCTGGGTATTCATTGACATTATTTCTTTAGTTCCTATTCAAAGACTTATAATTACAGGATAGAACAATATATTTATAAGAATTATAACTTTCATTTAATGTTTTTTCACTTAGAACATGTCTTGTTCTTTTGTAATTTAGTTTTTGAAGGAATTTTATGTGACTTTATATATACAACATGGACCATTTGCTAACAATGGCATGGTGCATACCTATCTTGTTGAAGTATGTACAAGGGTGTATGAAGACAAAAGTTACATGACCTGTGTATATTTCAATTGATTTGGAGTGGGGGAGGAAACTAAAGACAACACTTGGTTACTTAACTCTCATTTTGAACGAAGAAATAGGTATGTTGAACCAATCGTGCTAATTGTATCTCTGACCTAGCTTACCTAGCATGATTTGCCTTACCTGGTCTACCATCTTGGCTTCTTTTTAAAATTTTTTTAATTGGGTATAAATCTATAAGAAAATCTCAGAGACTCTTTTAGATAGGACAATTATAAACATTTTCTGAAAATAAAGAAAGGTGAAAGAGATTTTTCTTTTCAGTTGTTAAGAAACCTTTCCCTTTCTTCACCTTCAGTATTTCAGCCATTACCTCTAGGTAATAGAATGATAAGTCTTTGAAGACACTGGAGCTATAAAAAGAAAGGGCTAGAAGGACATGGAGTCATCAGAAAACAAAACAACAACAACAAAAAACAAAAACAAAAACAAAAAACCACAAAACAAAGCAGAAATCAAATCTCCATCCTACAGGGTTTGAGAAGGAGATGACTCCCATCTGCATATAGCAGTGGCATTTGTGCTCAGGTGCATTTTTGGCTCTCAACTTCCCCATATTGCCAGACAGGTAGGACTTCAGGGGATTTAGAGTAGTACATGCTTTTGGAACTTCTCCCTACCTAGCACGTGCTCAATGGATTTAGGTATTTCTACAATAACAATGGCACCACTTACAGAGCACTTACTATGTTCCAGGTGGTTTACATTTATCATGTCATTTGATCTTGACAACAACCCTATGAAGTTGTTTCTACTTTCACCATAATTTTTCAGATAAATAAACTGAAGTACAGAAAGGTTAAGTAGTTTGCTCACTATCATTTGAAGAGTAAATGATCCACCCAGAACTCAAACCTAGAAATTCTAATGCTCAAATCTGGGGTTATGACCACTAAACTATACCAGAAGTCTTATGGAAGATGTTATCTGAGTGAGGTAATTTTAGAAGCAAAAATATTATTTGAAAGAAATTCAAAACACCAAGAATAAGGATTAAACAGATTTTCTTGGATTATTATAGTGAATATTTCAGCTAATTACATGTGTTTAATGTTTCATTTTGTGGTTCATGATTTTTGCTTGTATTGAATTTGTGTTCAACTTCAAGTTGCTAAGTTATCTGAAGTTTTCTAGTCACATATGTGTCTCTACTCCTGATTTTTCATATATACATTTTGCTGCTTACTTTTTGCTCTTATACATATGTTTTCAGGGATTTGCAGATTCTGTGTGTATTTTTTTGACACCGCATAGTTATAGTTAGGATCTTTACTACTTTAGCTGCAAATACTCTGAGATCTGCTCCACTGCATCTATTACACTACTTTTCTTCTTTATTCTTTTCTATTCTTTGATTTTAATTTCTCTGTGCATAATATCACACCATATCTGGTAAGTCTTATATGAGTCTCTCTTGGACTGAGTTGTCTGCTTATTTGCTCTCATGATTTCTCTGGTTCTGCCACTTACCTTCGGTACAAATGAGCTACATAAGGCAATCAGCTACAAGAATTAGAAAATCTGGGCGCCTGGGTGGCTCAGTGGGTTAAAGCCTCTGCCTTCGGCTCAGGTCATGGTCCCAGGGTCCTGGGATCGAGCCCCACATCGGGCTCTCTGCTCAGCAGAGAGCCTGCTTCCTCCTCTCTCTCTGCCTGCCTCTCTGCCTGCTTGTGACCTCTGTCTGTCAAATAAATAAATAAAATCTTTAAAAAAAAAAAGAATTAGAAAATCTAACTAATAAAAGCTTGACAAGCAGTGAAGGTGTTCTTTCACATATCAGAACTCTGGGGATAACAACCATTTAGTATTACTCTCACAGTCCATTGATGTCAGGGTAAATGTTTCTGAAGTTCTCTACACCTTCCCTCATGGGTGCAATTTAATAGTAGCAGCTCCAACCATCCCATCTGCATTTCAGGCAAGAAGAATTAGGAAGGGTATCACTAACTATACCTATCTTCCTTTAGCACTGAAGCAAAAGCTTTAACTTAAACCCTAACAGACTTTTGTTTGAATTCTCATTGGCTTTAACTATATCATATGGCATTCCTAACTGCAAGAGAGGCTGAAAAGCAAGTAACTAGCTGGACACTGATTCCTGAAATAGCACTGGGGTTTTATTAACTCAAAGGAGAATGCAGAATGAGCAAACAGTGTCTGTAGGTAGCAAACTGTTTCACAGTATTTTGTTCTTACTTTCTGCCATGGTAATAGAATATTAGCTGGGTACTTGGCCACCCAACTAAAGACTTCATTCCCAGACTCTTGCAGCTAGATGTGGCCATATGACTAAGTTCAGGCTGGTGGTATTTGGGTAGATATGATGTGTTCCTTTTTCAGTTCTTGTCCATAAAACAAATGGTTGTCCTCTTGTCTGGCCTTTTGTCCTCTTTCTGTTAGCAGGGAAATAGCAGGAGCTGGGACAAGTTGCTTTAGTCCCAGTGTTGAAAATGACAGAACTGACTACTGTATCTCATTGGTCTACTCACCTTTGGGTTTTTTATAAAAAACAGATTGTTTCTAGTTTTGGTAGGTTAATGTATTTTTAATCTTTGTTACAATAGTTAAGCTTGTAACCCATCCATCACAGCAACTAATATCTGCCACCTCACCCACACTAGATCTTAGTCCACAGCATACCCTAAGAAGCTCTACCCTGGCCCGCAGTTACCAGGTCACAGTCTCTCTGTTCATGCTGCTCACCATAGTTGCTATTCACAGTGATTATTCTGGGCCCCATATATGATCACATCCTTGTCTTATTTGCATATGGGTTTCTCAGAGTCTGTGCAGTCGAGCCAATAAAAGCGAAATGTACTTTTTTGGTTTGGGGAAGGGAAAAATTATCACTAGTTTTCATTGTTTTCCCCAGCCCCAATCCAAGCCCAGGAAGCAAAGATTCGATCCTTCTAAGAGTTTTCCTGTTTCCCACTTTCAAACCTAACCCCTTTCTGAGAAGGAGGAAGAGAACAAAAAGTGCTTCAAAAGCTATGAACTTAAGTCAAAGGACTAACATCCTGGTGGAAAAACCTTTGGCACTTGTAACCTTCACATTCTGTCCTGCTGACCATCTAAAACAACTTTTGTCTTTCTTAGTTTTAAATGTTATTGAGCTTTACCTTTTGGTTTGTTATTTGCTTTTTTCTTTTTCTTTTGAACTACACCAGACAACATTGTAGGACAAAATAATATGATTTGATATATGTGAATTATATGAATTTTTCAAATGTGATTTGCATTTATTTTTTCCATATATACATGCCACAAAATTAGTTTATGGGTAGAGCTGATCTTTTAAAACTGAAGAGTCAATAAACTGTCTCCGGCCTTTTTATTATCTTGCATTTTCCTGCCCTTTCAAACTTTCTTTCTCACGTTTCTCTCCAGAAGATTTCCAGTTTCATTAAGCTTCCCTGGTCTCTCTTGCTATTAAAAGTACCTTTCTCAAAACTGTCAAGGTTTGGGGAACCTGGGTGACTCAGTTGGTTAAGCATCTGCCTTTGGCTTGGGTCATGATCCCAGGGTCCTGAGATAGAGCCCCACCGAGGACTCCCTGGTAAGCAGGGAGCCTGCTTCTCTACTCTTTCTCTCTTGCTATCAAATAAACAAATAACATCTTTAAAAAAAAAAAAAAAAACCAAACTGTTAAGGTCATCAAAAACAAGGCAAATCTGGAGAAACTGTCATAGCAAGAGAGACTCAAGAGACATGACGACAACATGTAAAATGCTATCCTGGATCGGATACAGATAAAGAACATGAGGGGAAAACTAGTGATGTCCAAATAATGGGTGTTTGGTTAATAGTAATGAATCAGTTCTACTTTCTTAGTTGTGAAAAATGTATCACAGTAATGTCTAATATTAATAATGGGGGAAAATGGTTGTGGGTTATAAGAGAACTCTGTAGTATCTTTGTAACATTTTTGTAAATCTAAAATTATTATAAAATATAGTATTTAAAAAATAAGGAAACACTAAACAACTAAAAAAAAGAAAACGGGGGGAAAAACATCTAGCAAACTCCTTCACAGTAAGCATTTGGGTACAAAATGTGAAGCCACTCCTGGAGTAGCTCCATAAATTAGCATTTCCTGGAGTATGTTCCTCAGAATATAATTCACTAGATGTTTCATGACCAAGTTCATTGGTGAAATGTTTGGTTAACATATTCTTCCCCTAGAGATTCCTAATTCATATGCATAATTCGTAGTACATAATACACATAAACACAGAAAATGCCTGACACCAAGAGACCTCTTTATCTAATACAGGGTTTTCCACATTTATTTGCCTAAGTGAACTTTTTCTCCTTAAATAACATATCACTGCTTTTGGAAGTAATATGCTGCAAATACACCCTGGGAAAGCTGGCTCCAGGAAAGCAGTCTTTACTTTGGAAGCATGAATGGTGGATGTTCAGAGATGACATTAAGCCTCTGGGGGCAGTATCCTCACGGTTTTGCTCATGTTATTCCACACTACTCCACCAAGCCACAAATGTGACTCCTCAGGGAATGATCAAGCTACGAGAAAATCGCTAAGGTTTTATTATAGATACAAAGGATGCAAATTATACTTAGAGACACAAAATGTCAGTCTCCTGACTCTGCTAATTGACTCCAACTTTAATGGTGCTAGGCTCATTATTCCCCTTTTAGCAGTGTCCAACATCAGCATTTGGGAGCCTTTGAAACCATGTGTATCTTGAATAGGTTGCAGTTTGATCATTTAAAGCAGAAAGATCAATTGTCCAGGCTCTAGCTATATGGGGCTGGCAAGCCAGACTGCAGGATGGCCGATCCTCTTACTTCAGCTGCCTTCCAATTGATACTGATTGCTGCATCCACATCAGTTGGTCAGTGATCCACATCAATTAAAGCTGCTCAAAGGCATAGAGAGGAGGTGCTTTATTCAACCTCACTTCAGAAATATAGGAACAGCTAAAGGGAGAAAGGCTTTTCTGTGACTTTCAGTGGAATATGAAGTATGCTGATCTATCGTCAAACGATAGGCTATGAGGAGGATTCTAATGAGCCACTTTCTGGCTTACCAGGAGTGGGTCTGTGCTGCTTGCTCCCCATGCCCCACCTTTTTCTCTTGAGTCACATTATAGTCAGTTTTGTGGATGTTTGGAGGGGTCAGCCAGTGGCTGACCTAGCCACCTAGCCACCTAGCCATACCTCATTTGGCATAAATAAGTTAATTAAGCAATATTTGATTTAAATAAATATTGATTGAGTACACTTACTCTATGGCAGGTACTATGCTATGATATATCAGTGAACAAGATATGCTCTCTACCCTTAAGGAACTCCCAGGCTGGCAGGAAAGGCAGACAAGAAAACAGACAAATATAACACAAAATGATAGGAGCTTTGATAAGAGGAGGTTTCAGGTGCTTTGGCCATACTGCAGAGTGCTCTCAGGGAAGACTTCCAAAGAGAGGTGGTATCTGATCTAACAAACAGTGTGATCTTACTGATCATCAAAACACGGAGAGATATTATATATAATAAGGACATCGACTGAATCATGGACTTCCTAAATGGAACAAAAGCTAGATACAAGAGAGAAATTTTGCTTTTTATTTTGTTTAGGTACCAATAGTCTTTAACCTATTTGACAATTATTTATACATAAGATAGAGCTAGAATTTCATATATATGTGTGACAGGTATATTGAACAAGCACAGCTTCTGATATTACTCTTCTGCTTTATGTCCCTGCTGCTCACATTATTCAGTGTGAGTAGCCTGTCGCTGCCCCTGAAAAGAAACCTAGGCAGGTTCCTGATTTCGCAAATTGCTCTAAGGTAATACGAAGACCTAGAGACCCTTTAAGTCACAAACACAGCCTCAGTTCAGAAAATCATGTTTAGACTCATGAAATAAAAAATCTCTTTATGCAAGTGATGGCCCCCACACTGGTACTAGCTAGCCTGGGAAGGGGGCAGGAGCTCACTTCATTGCCAGCTCTAGCTGGTACTTCTTTGCTGCCTATGTGGACAGAGGTGGTATGCTGAGAAGTACAGAGAAGGAAAGTTTGTACGTGGCTAGGTGGCTTCTTATCTTCTGGGCCATGGAAATGATTAAAGCTGATTCTCTGGAAAGAGTGATGGTGGGCTCTTAGAGTCACCCTGTTGAGCTCCGCTCTTCCAGTTTCCTGACCTTAGTGGATACAGCTCTGTTCCAGTCTGGCGGCTCCTTATTCAGTCCCTGGAAATCTTGCTAGTCTTTTCTTGCTAAAGCCAACTCACTTCATGTCAGTGACTTCCTTGAGTGAGATATAGATCATCCTATATCTGCACCTCAGGAAACACTCACACCCCGCACACTTTGTCCTAGTGAACCCTGGGAGAGCAGTTCCAAGTATTCCCATGAAAACTTTCTCACAGGGCAAGAGGTGAAAAGACAGCCACCTCCCTACCATCTACAAACACATTCCTGGGGTAGGAGCATGGGAGATTAGCCTTGTTTTCATAAAAGACCAGATAGTAAATTTTTTAGGTTTTGTGAGCCATGTGGTCTCTGTTGTGACTACTCAACTCTTCAATTGTAGCTCAAACGCAGCTGTAGATAATAATTAAATAAGTGATCATAGCTGTGTTCCAGGAAAATACTATTTACAAAACCAACAGATAACCCAGTTTAGAAAGTGGGCAAAGAATTTGAATAGATATATCTTCAAACAGAACATACAAATAGCTAATAAAGCCATCAACATCATCAATCACTAGGGAAACGAAAAGCAAAACGACAATGAGATATCACTTCACACTCACTAGAATGGCTGCAATAAAGACAGACAATAACAAGTATTGACAACAATGTGCAGAAATTGGAACCTTTGGATCCTGCTCGCAGGAATGTAAAATTCTGTGGCCCCTTTGAAAAAAAGTCTAACAGTTCCCCAAATATTAAACATAGAGTTACCATATGAACCAGCAATTCTCCTCCAAGGTATCTACTCAAGAGAAATGAAAACATATGTCCACAAAACTGGTACAGCCTCTATGGAAAACAGCATGGAGTTTCCTTTGAAAAATTTAAAAATAGAACAATCTTATGATCCCATAATCCCATCCTTAGATATATATCCAGGGGAAATGACAAGAGGTTCTCAGAAGTATCTACACTCCCATGTTCATTGCAATATTATTAACGATAACCAAGGTATGGAAACAGCAAGTGAAGTATCCATCAACAGATGAATAGATAAAGAAGATGTATATTTACACAATGGGATGTTATTCAGCCATAAGAAAGAAGGAACTTACCATTTGCAACAACATAAATGGAACTTGAGGGCATTATACTAGGTGAAATAAGCCTAACAGAGAAAAACAAATACTGTATGATAGGACTTATATGGGGAGTCTAACAAAGCTGCACTCATAGAAACAAACAGAGGAATGGTGGTTATCGGGATGGTTATCGGAGAAAATGGGGAGATGTTGGTCAAAGGGTGCAAACTTCCAGTTATAAGATGAATAAGTTCTGGGAATCTAATGTACAGTGTGTGATTATAGTTAATAATACTCCATTATACACTTGAAAATTGCTAAGAGAGTAAATCTTAAATGCCCTCAGTATACACAAAAGGCAATTTTGTGATGTGATGGAGGTATTAATGGTGGTGATCATTTTGCAATACATAAATGTATAAAATCAATACACTGTACACTTAAAACTTACACAATGTTATATGTTAATTATATCTCAATAAAACTTAGAGAAAACATATCCCTGGAAAACTTGTATACTTGTTCATAGAAGCATTATCTATATTTAAAAAAGTGGAAACAACCTAAATGTCCATCAAGTAGTAAGCAGATATCCATTTGGACAAATGGATAAAATGTGGTATATCAATGCAGAGGAATATTATTCAGCCATAACAAGGAATGAAATATTAATATATGCTTCAACATGGGTGAATCTTGAAAACATTAGGCTAAGTGTAAGAAGCCAGTCACAAGGACCACCTAACGTATTGTCCCATTTATATAAAATGTCCAGAATAAGCAAATCCACTAAGACACAGAGTAGAACAATGATTCCCTTGGGTTCTGGGCAGATGAGGAGGCAATGGAGAGGAACAGTTAATGGGTACAAGCTTTCTTTTCAGTATAATGAAAATGCTATAAAATTGGATTTTAGTCATGGTTACCCAACTCTGTAAATATATTAAAAACCATTGAATTATACAATTTAAACAGGTGAATTTTATGGCATGGAAACTATATTGCAAAGTTAACAATGACAAGCAACAAGCTGGATCTTGTCTGAGGGCCATATTTTGTCTATCTATGGTCTACACGGTGTTTCGCCCTGCCCAGATCTCCTCAAAAATCCTTTTTTTTTTTTCTTAAATAAATCTTTTCTGTTTTAGCCCCTGCTCCCTTCCAGTGTGTGAGCAGTGAATGTACTTTCCAGGCTTAGTTCTTTGAAGGCCTGTCCTTGAGCTATGGATGGCATATGTCTTGGGCAAGCAGGGCAGTTTAGAGTTTTTATCCCAGGGGAGTGGTTAACCAGTGACTGTCAAGTTAGGGATTACCCTGTGGAGGGCAGCTTCAGGTGACCTCCCAGAGGAACATAGGTGTATAGAGGAGTCATTTACCTGAAAAAACAGTGAGCAAAACAAATTCTTGTTGCATTTCATTCCTAAGTGGTCTTTTCCAAGATACTGGTCACATAGTATGAACTCAGACTTAAGACTGATATATCCAGGGATGTGCCAGACAGCTCTATGTGTATATCTAAAATTGTCCCATACGAGGCTTATTAACCCCAATCCACCAATCCCATCCTCCACTCTAGAGCCCCTGTCAGAGTTTTCCTTCTGTGATTACTTCAGCGGTAGGTAGTGGGATGACCATCTCCCATCATGTTCAAGTCAGAAATTTCTAGGAGGTTTTTACTGCTCCTCACCACCCCTAACCGCTCTTCATCCCCACCACCATGTTCAAGCAATATTGAACCTTGCCAACAATATCTTCTAAATATTTCATTAGTCTTCTATTTCAATAAATTTTAGTTGCTACTGCCATATTCTGGGCCTTAAACCTATGTGAAAGACTCCTGATCTTCCAGAGTAGTTCTTGCCCCCTCTACTCTATCCTCTTCAGGAAACAGGGAAATCTACACAAATGCAGATTTGTGTGTGTCATTGCAGTGCTCATAACCATTTGAAGAAGAGCTAATAGCTATAGGATTAATGTCCGAATTTACTGTAACAAACGCTTGCTCTTGCTTTTGCTCCTGTTTTCCTGTTGGCCTCAATTCACCACCTCTTATACTCCAACAACACAAAATGAAGCAAAGTACACCACATATATCATTGCTTCATAGCTTTGTGCCTTCTCTGCCCCAAACACTTTTTTTTCTCCTCTTTTCAATCGGTAACACCTACAATCAGTTCTGCCATTATATGACATATGTGTTCCTAAAAAACACTTCTGTGCAAAACTGCACAATAAAAATCCCCCAAAATGGGGTTAGAAGCACAGCACTCAAGAACTTCCCAAGTGACACATATAAAGATAAGAGAGGACCCTAATAAAAACAGTAGCATAGCTTTATATGCGTTAGGGTTAAGAAGAACACAAATACTATGATAAACACAGCACTCCACTTGGAAAAGACCTGAAACTTGCTTGCAGAAATGGGCAGAAGAGCTTCAGCCTATGAGTTTTCATGAAGCACCAGAAGGGGGAGGTATGTGAAATTAGGTGGACAGCTGTAGTGCCACATGTGGATGGGTATGACTTTTAACACCCACAGTAAACTGAGGAAGCTGTTCGATGTTTACAGTGTGTGCTTGTGTTCATTTTATTATTTTTATGTAGCTTATTTCAGCAGAGTACATGTTTCTGTGTTTGCTCAGTGGTTTGTATACATAAACAAAGACAAAATTTGTGTCATGCACAAATTATCCTTTAGTCACAATGGAGTAAATTCACATCCTCAAAATAAGCTTTATAGCACTACTGACTATACTTATCTTTCAAAAGGTAAAAGAGTGGCAGGAAATATGAGCCTGGAGCATCTTGGAGTTCCAGAGGATAAGAAAGTGCTCAAAACAAGGAATAAAGAAACAAAACCAAAGTATGTTGATGAGGTTATGCCAAAGGGATATAAGAGCCAATTGAAAGAGTTCCCAATGGCCAAAGCTAAAATAATTTGAACAACAAAATAAGGTAATATTGAATCAAAACTCAGCGTGTAAGATAAATACTGAGTTCATGGTGATATAAATAAATGATTGAATGAATAAATAAATTGGGAGAGGAGAGATTAATTTCCTATGTAGAATTCCAATTATTGATGTAGATATTCCACCCTTGAAGAGAGGGAGTATAACTGGCAGTTGGGAATCAAATTTACAGTAGAGGAAAATGACAAACAGTACTGCAGCTGGGTGATCAAAGTCAACATTACCAGTCATAAGTTATATTGATAATAAGTACCCTTGATGTAGTATGATGAAAATGACACCTTACCTCTGTGGTCCTTCTCTCAAAAACTCATTACCTCAAAAAAAAAAAAAAAAAACTCATTACCTCAGTCTAATCATATGAAAAGCATTAGATGAATACCCACAGAGGAACATGCTATAAGTGACCAGTAAACCTGGTAATTTTCTAAGATAGAAGCAAAGGTCTGAAAAACCCAGAAGCAAGAGGAGCCTCGAAGGGGCATGACAACCACATGTAATGTAGTATCCTCACTGGGATCCTCAAATAGAAAAAGGACATTGGGTAAAAAACTAGGAAAATATGAATATATTATGGACTTTAATTAATAATATTATATTAATATTAGCTCATTAATTGTAACAAATATACTAATGTAGAATGTTAATAATAAGGGAAACTGGGTGCAGAATGTGAGAACTCTGGACACATCTTTGCATTTTTTTTCTCTAAATCTAAAACTGTTCTACAGAATAAAGTTTATTTTTAAAAATATGGAAGAGGAAGCAGCAAGGCTCTCACAAAACTCCTTTTCGTATCCTATTCAAGCTAAGTCAGTCTGCCTCTGGATTTGCAGAGCACCTTTGTCTTACTCTTATTCTCCTATACATTCCCTCATGGTTAATCTTGTTTCCTCCCTCACTATACCTTCATCTTAAAGAAAGGAATCAGGCTTTATGTATTTTTGGATGTCCAGTATTTAGCACTAGTAGTGTTAAGAAAGGTTGCCCAGATACATATATTGTATTGAAACAAACTATAAATATTGATATGTCTATTTTCTATAACTCACATTTTCCCTTGTAAGATATTAGTATGCCAAAGAATCAGATATACGTTATATACAACTGACTTCTCTTTACGACATTTCAAAGTCCTTCCTTTTGTTGGGAATTAAGAGAGAAGAGAAAGTAAGCAAGTGAGCCATATTTCCCCATCCGAAAATCCTGTCTTTTTTGTCTCCCCCACTGAGCAATAGGTTTCTGATTTTGACACTTTCATCTGCATTTGCTTCTGTCTTCTATAATAGCACATCAATCTCAGAAATCAAAGTGGTTCTAAATAATCCATATGCCCAACATCTAAGTACTTCTTTGAACTGATGTGTTCCATTTCTAAGGTCTCTTAGGTGACCCCTGGGCAGGGATCCCTAGGATGGTGCTGTTTGCAAATGATCACTTTAGCTTCTAGTTGGCCGTAAGATTTGACTTCTGGTTCATCTATGTTGCTTATCCTTAATCCAAACTTCCCTCAGGACCTAATGAGTTGACCAGACTGCCTGACTGATGGGGGTCAGTGCTGGTTCAAACACTGGCACTCACTATCCCTTCAAAAGCAGTTAATTTCAGGAAGAAAATATTGGCAACAGGACACTTTTGTATTATAAAACAGCTGCCCTAAACAGGAAACCATATTATAACAGATAGCTGGAAAGATACTGTGGTTCCTTTCTCATTTAATGAAGAGGCAGAAACTTTATGGTGAATACACTATTTGGAGAAAAAAAGCCACAGTTTTACAGTGAGTTTATGTCTTTGGTTTATTTCATGTTCAGCAGAAATACTAAGTCATAATGATGTTTTCCCATAAGTATGCATAAATAAATAATTTCCAAATGACCTCAAAGGCTGACATGCCCGAGGAGATTCACACATTGGATGGGAAATTGGTCTCAGTGGTCTTTAAAATAAGTTTCTTCCAACAAGAGAAGACCTGATCCCAAGATTCTGTATAGTCTATAGTTAGGATATCATATAGGATATCTGAATCAAAATTTTAGGCAAAGTCAGAAAAAGGCAATGCTTTGAAACTAAAACTGGTGAAAATAGAGCAACAGAAGAATATCAGCAAATCTGACCTTCACTGGGAGATAGTTTATATATATACTCTTAATGGAACCAGAAACCAACATGTATCTAAATCATTGCCCTGAAACTTACAAAGGAACTGCACACAGGAGACTAGAACATATGTCCTGGTCAATAGGTAGGTGTGTTCTTAGATAGACCATACCTTGGATGAAATATAACAGCTTTAATTTAATACATTATTGGTATTGGACAAGGTGCTATAGGGCAATAAGATATAAAGTGCTAGGGTGCCTGGGTAGCTCACAGGGTTAAGCCTCTGCCTTCGGCTCAGGTCTTGATCTCAGGATCCTGGCATTGAGCTCCGCGTCGGGCTCTCTGCTTAGCAGTGAGCCTGCTTCTCCCTCTCTCTCTGCCTGCCTCTCTGCCTACTTGTGATCTCTCTCTCTCTCTGTCAAATAAATAAAAATCTTTAAAAAAAAAGATATAAAATGCTTCAATGCCATCCTTGCCCTATTTCCATGACATAGAATCAAGCCTCCAGTTAATTATTCTGTTAACAGGATTACTTAATACAGAAATTAAGGACACTGGGGAACTCTGGGCATAATAGCTCTGGTCCCTGGAAAGATGTTCCAGAGTGCAGCAATCTGGCATTTTGGCTTACCAATCAGTCACTTACGAATTTGGCTAACACGAGTCTGATCCTGAACATATGGTCATTCTTGATGGAGCAAATTAAAACAAGTTTTTATATCTGAAAAGCGGAGGTGAGACATTGGACCCATGGTGACCCCATGAAATGTAGGTATGTCTGAAGCTCATCTTGATTGGCAAAGTAACCTCATCTTTAATATCACTGTGGCACAGTATTGGCTTCATCTTCAGTACTATTCACTAGCCCAAACACCCTCTCTTTCAGAGTGTCTGTATTTGACTTTCAAACATATTAACATTCTGGGAAGTACAATTTTCATCATGGTTTAAATATACAGTGAAATTATTTTTCCATAATGACTATTATTTCCTTATTAATCAAAAGAGGATGAGAAAACAGTATGGGAAATGGTAGGACCAGGGGAGAGTAGATTGAGATAAAAATTCATCCCAGATAATCTATAACCCTGTTAACACAAAGAAGGACAGTGGGTTCTTGCAACTTTTCAAAACAAAACAAAAAAAAATTGGAAAAAATAACTTTAAAAAAGGACAGCATGTACCTCTATCTATCATCCATTTTGCATGAGCATACCTGACTTAAGCACATTTCTTTTGGACTTCACAGACTTAAAATTATAGTTCAGGAAATATACAAGATCAATAACGAAAGCCAAAGATTCAGGAGGCAGATATTATTTGGATAAAGGGGTATATGCTTCCTGTCTTTCAGATCAGAGCCCTCAACTCTGAGTTTCTAACCTTATGACAGCATTCAGCATACTACAGAGGAAAAGAATAAATCCTAACCATGTGTGACATCACTCCTAGATGCTCTCTTTATCTTTCTGTGCCTACATTATTTATCAAGGAAGAGGCTCTCTGAGAATTCGATGCAAGTTTTTTGTGATGATCTGGACACTGGTTCAGGAAAGAAAAACAATTTCCTTGTTGATTCAATCAGGGATAGATGAGTTGCTTTGAAATATGTTTGTCTCTGACTACTAGTCATTTTCTTCAGAGATCCTCACCGTCAAAAAGAATTATAACCTCTGAAATGTTTTTCCCTAATGAAAAAGTATTTTCATTTTGATAATGTTACCTGGGATTAGAAAGACTCCTTAATTGACTTACTTTCCGAAGTTTTGAAATGGTTTTGAGATTCTTCTTAGAATTTTATTCATCAAAATAAAAGCTGGGTCGACCTTTCCTGTTGGGTTCACGCAGTTAAGCCTGTCACCGAGGGCTTACCTTTGTTGTAGTTTTGGGAAGACCCCCTTGGGCTGCTGCCCTGAAAACAGCCTACAAATTTACACTGCAGATTTCAGTCAGTTATCATATTAGCTCCCAATCCCTGAGTATGCTACAGATACTCTGTAAGTATTTCATATCAGTTATGTACCTCAACCATCACTACAACCCAATGAACAATTATCCCCCTTTTACAGGAAAGGAAATTGAGTCTCTGATAAAATCATTGGTTTTCCAAAGCCTCATAAGTAACTAATGATAGGGCCAGATTTGAACTGAGGTTGTTAAAATCCAAAACGTGTACTTTTGGCCAATGTGTTTACTTACTTCTAGTATACAAGGTGATAGAAGTATTTAAAGACCTAGAAAACTCGTTTTGTCTTCCTAAGAATATTCATTTGTCCTCTGACTCTGCCTACTTTCTCCCTGAAACTGACCAAATCAGGAGGATGTATTTTGTAAAACTTGGACCTTCCCTAAAAACAAAGCATATTCAGCAAAGACAAACCTAACAAACAAGGGCTAATATTTATGTGACTTACCATATTTTATCAAACAAAGATGTCTAGATTGTAAGATGCACAGTTATTTTATATACTTTGGGAAAGAGAAAAGGCTACCAATTCAATTGACCCTGTGTTTTCTTTTTCTTTTTCTTTTTTTTTTTAAGATTTTATTTATTTATCAGAGAGAGAGACGGGGAGAGAGCAAGCACAGGCACACAGAATGGCAGGCAGAGGCAGAGGGAGAAGCAGGCTCCCTGCTGAGCAAGGAGCCCGATGTGGGACTCCATGCCAGGACGCTGGGATCATGACCTGAGCCGAAAGCAGCTGTTTAACCAACTGAGCCACCCAGGCGTCCCGACCCTGTGTTTTCTTATTTAGAATTTTTATTTTAAATTTTTTGGAAAAAATTTACTTAACCTCCACAAAGCATTGCTTTTTACAGCTTCTTATCCATATGTATACATGAAAAGAAAAATATTCTGAAAAGTGGATATATTTCTAAAACTTCCTTACACTTATAGTCTCACCTTTCTGAAATCTTTTTTACTTAGCTATGACTGTGCTTTTCCATACAATATCATCTTTTATGCCATCAAGTGCATTGAAGATTTGGCATTTTTGAAAGAAATCCATAAATAAACTAAAGGCCATTTTTTCCCAGGCTCCTAGGCTGGCTCTGCAATTATGTAGAGCTGGCCACGCTATGGGAATGATGCTAAATGTATCTATCCTCTTTCCCAGCACACAAGCATTTGGTTTTTAAAGATTAAAAGGGTGCTTCGTTATTGTCCCCTTGACTTTCTTCCAAGTCCTGATACCTGTTCTCTAGGTTTGAGTATTAAGGCTTTAATGTTCTTTCAAGCATGCAAGCAAGTACTCTAATACTTGAGTATGTGTCAGAATCACCCGGAGGCTTGTTAAAACAGATTGCTGAATCAGATTTGCTGCTTCAGTTAAATCTGGCATGGGGCCTATGAATGTGCATTTCTTTTTTTTTTTTTTTTTTTTTTTTTAATTTTTTATTTTTTATAAACATATATTTTTTATAAACATATATTTTTATCCCCAGGTCTGTGAATCACCAGGTTTAGGTGAGTGCTGTGAAGTGTGAATGTGCATTTCTAACCAATTCCTAGGTAATGTCCATGCTGCTGGGTGGGGAGGCAAACACACTTTTAGGACCATTGGTATAAAAAATCTCAACCAAACCACTGCCATGCTGACACGATCATAAGACTTCACTTTAAGAAGCAGTCTGATTTCAGAAATATTAAAATTTGAAAAAAAATACACATCTTTGAATTGATGAAATATGGTAAATCCCATTTTCCATTAACTTCAGCTGTTATATTATGTTTGTTCTAATTGATTATCAATTGACTTATATTTAAGCTATTCATATACTTATTCATAATATTCTCTGCTTATTCTGAAGATTAATTGAAAGGGTTCCTCTGATTTTAGCTAAGGTTTTTTTCTCCTAATGTTTTAAGCATGAAATGACCTGTAAAATATATGTATATTTTATATTGCATATAAACATATATAAGCATATATATTTATATACCTGTAACATAGTTGCAGCTCATTCTGTATGCCAGACCCTGCAGGCTGACAAAAGCTGTCTCTGATAGAGAACTCACTGATTCATGATGGAACCCTCTTCATTTCCTATTACTAGAAAATGCTCCTTTGGGGCATCTGGCTGGCTCAGTTAAGTGACTGCCTTCAGCTCAGGTCATGATCCCAGGGTCCTGGGATCAAGCCCCAAGTCAGGCTCCCTGCTTGGTGGGGAACCCGCTTCTGCTTCTCCCTCTCCCTCTCCCCCTTCCCTGCTCATTCTCTCTCATTCTTACTTTCTCTCAAATAAATAAATAAAACATAAAAAAAATGAGTTGGTTAAGAAAGTACTCCTTTATATATATGAACTAAAGGGCCAAATAATCAACCAATATTATGAGATGATTTAACAAAGAATCCCATGAGATACATGACTATACCTGGAGATCACATACTTGTCTCATTTTGAGAAAACACATGAGAAATATTTCCTTTTTTAAAAGATTTTATTTATTTTATCAAACAAAGATCACAAGTAGGCAGAGAGGCAGACAGAGAGAGAGAAGGAAGCAGTTTCCCTCTAAGTAGAGAGCCCGATGTGGGGCTTGATCCTAGGACCCTGAGATTATGACCTAAGCCAAAGGCAGAGGCTTTAACCCACTGAGCCACCCAGGCACCCCAAGAAATATTTTTACCCAGTCCTGGTATTGAGAACATTTGTGTTTGTCCTCAGTATCTATTTTGTTAAGTTTTGTTTTTATAGGTTAGTTTGTAACTGCTCCTGTTTCCCTTTTTCGTCTTGTTCCCTGGTAGCTTAAAGTCAAGTTTTGTTTTTGTTTTTGTTTTCACCAGCTTTTAGCAAATAGCAGACTGTGCTCTCCTTTGTTCCTGGACCCTTATGACCACTCAGATCTCCACTCTATACCTTCAGACCAGGCTGCTCCCCTCCGCATAGATGTCAGTTCCCTCAGTGAGGCTAAGGCTTTCCCACTGGAACTCACTCGGTCAGTTGGGTCCTAGAAGAAAGACTAAAGTAACTTAATCTGCCTAAGCCTGAGACTTTCTTAGGCTGCAGTCTCTGCAAGCTGCCAGTGACTCCTGAGATGGCTGGGTGTCCATCCACCATCCGGAGAGATGTGGTGGGTGCATACCGTTGGCATCCTTGAGCTGGTTATACCCACCGTATCTACATTCTCAGTGCCAGGTGGCCACCCTGCCCCAGGTCCTTCCTTTGGCCACCCATCTTCTCCTGTCCCTTCCATATTTCTTCCACATTCAGTCTTCCTCCCTCCCAATCTTTCCACTCTGATCTCAGAAAACTTGTCCTCAGATCAACAAGCTCCTTTGTCTTCTTCATCAGTCATTTCCTTCACCTCCTTTCCCATCAGAATCCTGACTTCTTGAAGGAGAGGCAGCTGTTTGTCTCATGCCAGGTGCCTCAGAATCAGGAGGTAAGGCCAGCATCCTCCTGGTAAATACCCTGTTCATTGACATGTGTTTCATTTGGTTTAACCCCTATCTCTCCCCATTACTGTCACCTTGCAATATTCCACTTATTCATTTACTGAAAACAGGAGACCTAACTTACAGACTTTTCCCCTCATCCCTTTCCTGCTGTTGTTGTGGGTGACTTCAATTTGTAATCTGACTGGACAAGATGAAATGAGATAGAGTGGATTTACCCTTCTCCGTGAAAAAATTAACAACAGTGGTTTTTAAGACATTAGATATTAGGCGATAAAAAACAGGGATCCCTGAAGAATGGGAAGCAAATGAGTCAAAGTGTATGATTTCCCAGCTAGCTTCCTGGAGAGCACTCTCAGACTGTGGTGCAGGGACAGAGGACCCAGGTGGACCACAGCAGTCTCCCTGAGTTGAGAAGATGGAGCTGGGAACCCAGTAGTCAAGGTGGCTAGAGGTTCCTAAGACAGGATAACAGAAAGGAGAGAGTTCTACAGAGAGCGAGTTCTACAGTTCTGAAGAGTGTCCCTCAAATCTTCAGCTGGTACTAATTAGTGTGTCCCCAAACCTGAGGCTTGGGAAAGTACCAAGGGAAAGGTTTAGAGGAAATACTCTTCAGATTGCATGTGGGTGGCAGTGGTTCCTGATCCCATTCCCGCAAGCCAGAGAAGAAAATGTCAGAACTCACGGGGCATTCATGAGAGTACTCAGATGAAAAAAAATAGTCTTAGACTAAACTGTATTCTCGTCCTAACAAAGTTTAAATGCACCATCTAAAGGGATCAAACTGTTTATAAGAAACTGCACTGTATCCGAGAACAAATTTCAACTATTTTTTGAGCAATACAAAAAAACCTAGCACTTAAAAATGTAAAATTCATAATGTTTGCATTCCAATCCAATATTACCATGTATGCAAAGAAAAAGGAAAATATAACCCATAATGAGGAGTGAAATCAATCAAATTGAACCATCCCAGAAATAACTCAGATGATAAAATTATATTCAAGGACATAAAAATAGTTATTATAGCTATATTTCATATGGCCAAGTAGTTGGAGGAAGAGTTGGACATGTTAAGTAGAGACATTAAATACATATTTTTAAAAATGTATAGAATGTTGAAAGATAAAACTCCCAATGTCTGATACAAAAAAATGTACTGCAGGGAATTAACAAGCAGATTAGGCATAACAGAAGGGTAAATTTATGCCCTTTAAAATATAGCAACAGAAACTATGCAAAATAAAATACATGTTGAAAAGTTCAACATAACTTTTTGAGTGGGACACAATTCAACACATGGTGACAGGACATAAGGACAATATACAATAATCAAATGTATTTCTATATATTGGTAATGAAAATGAGAAATTAAAGCAATAAATGATACATTTATGATATCATGAAAAGTATTGAATACTTCGAGATAATTCATCCATGTAAGGCCTGAACTATAAAAATTTCAGAATTTTGCAGACAGAGGGGTGCCTGGGTGGCTCAGTCAGTTAAGCCTCTGCTTTCAGCTCAGGTCATGATCCCAGGATCCTGGGATTGAGGCCCCTGTTGTGCTCCCTGCTCAGAGGGGAGCCTGCTTCTCCCTCTCCCCTTGCCCCCTGGCTCATGCGTGCTCTCTCTCTCTCACTCTCTCTCTATCTCAAAAAAATAAATAAAATCTTTTAAAAAATTGTGTAGACTAAAATTAAGGAAAACATAGATAAATGGCAAGATATACTCTCCTGGGTCACTCTCAACAGCCGTCCAGTTGGCTTGCTTATCTTCAACTTTTCCCTTTTTTCTCATCCCATCTGGCTTCTGGAAAACTACACTCCCTGAACATCACTGACCTTGAGACTTCATGATTCCCATTTATGCGAATGGGAACTTGAAGATCGTACTGACTGGGAACATCAAGTGTACAAGGAATGACAAGTAATAGTAATAAAATAATTGAGACACTTCCTTTTATAGAACATTAGACTTTAGGATGCATTGTCACATACATTTTCAATCCTCAAAGAGGTTCTTAGCCATATATCATAGATGAATGAACAGGGAGGCTCAGAATACTTGAATCACATTTAATATTCACATAGTAGTAACAGATCAGGGCTTTCCATTCTTTTATTTTCCCAACCCAGTACTCTTGCCTACCCTCCATGCAATACCATAACAAGAGATTGTGTTTTACTTTTAAAGTGCCAATGACTCAGTTCTTAAATGGAGGAAATCATAGAAGCAATCAGAACTGGTCCTGCACAAAACTACACATTTGTCCAGTAAAATGAACGGAGGAGACAAGCCTTTCTTTAATGGACTGGCCATTCAGATAAAGGTGATGGAAGTGTTAATGCAGCACACCAGGAAGGCAGTTTCACACATAGCAAAACCAGAACATCAGTAATGCCTATCACAGTATTAAGAAAAAAACCATAGTGGCCATCTTTGCTTCTTGGCATTTTTTCTCATTTTCTTTATTAAGGAAAAAAAAAATCAACAGGGTCTATTTCATTTGTCCATTTGTTTGAGAGAGAAGTTGCTTTATTTTCAAAGTTACGATCAATAATCTTGAAAATAGAAACAATACTTGTAACTGACCAACACGTTTGTTATAGAGGTAAAGAAATCCAATGAATGCATTCAAAGTTTAGTTCCAAAGCAGGGAGAGGAATTTGTCCCCTTATTTGAGAACCCTGGGCTGTCCCACTACCCAAGATGCATTATGAAGCTAGAATGAGGACTGTCTGTACTTAATTGAGGAAGAAATAGTAACCTACAGTTTGATCCACTGTAGGTGACATTTGCCCTGTTCACTAGGGAACAGCTCTTTAAAGGGTTTTGAGAAAGAGCCGCCAACAGCCTTAATTTAATAGCTGTGCTGAACTACTGGGGAGCATCCAGATGCGGGACCATCTGTGGGAAATAAAATCCAGCCAAAGGAGGACGCTAATGGTTACCCTGTGGGCCTAGGATTCTTGGCTTAAAGAACTCAGTGTATCTGTCCTTTGTTGGTTTAAGGGGGTTACCAGCCTAATTACTCGCAGGCGGGTCAGAGATGTTTTCCCAGTTGAGGCACCTTATACTGTATTGTCTCCTCCAAACTGTGATTATTTGTCATATTATAGAAAATCATGAGGGGCAGGAGTGTTTGTGGGTGTAAACTACAAGACCTCATGTAGCACTACAGTTTGATAATGAGATGAACTGGGCTTTATTTCAATACTGTGACTTTCTCTTTCATTGTTCTTTCTCACTACAGCTATCACCTTCCCCATGGACACCGTGGAGAAGGTGATGGTGGGAAGGTGATACAAGTCTCTAGATATGTCTTTATGCAGACTTGCATTACTTTGCCAGAGCAAAGTGTGTTTTCTTCTGCAGCCACATAGAGGAACTAAAACTCCCACTCCAGATAGGAAGCGAATTTTCAGAGATTCTTCCATGTTTGTCAACTTGGGTTGAATTTACCCATACTTGCCTAACAGACTTGAAACCATAAGAAGATTAGTCCAATCCATATTACTTTCTGCAAACAAGTTGTCAGGGCAAGGCTTGAAAGAAAGCCAGGTGAAAGAAGCCAGGTGAAAGCCACCTGAAGGAAGCCAGGTGAAAATGAATATATACTCTTAACTCATTCATGTGAATTAAAGATAAATTAAAGACAAAAAATCAGGGGTGCCTGGGTGGCTCAGTCATTAAGCATCTGCCTTTGGCTCAGGTCATGATCCCAGCCTCCTGGGATCGAGCCCCGCATCGGGCTCCCTGCTTGGCAGGAAGCTGGGTTCTCCTTCTCCCACTCCCCCTGCTTCTGTTTCCTCTCTCTGTGTCTCTGTCAAATAAATAAATAAAATATTTAAAAAAGAAAAAGACAGAAAATCTAAAGTGGTAAGAGTCAGAACAATGGTTATCTTTTGGAAAAGAAGGCTAGTTATTGACTGTGAAGGAACATAAGGAAGTCTCCAATGTTGAAAATATTCTCTGTCTTGATCATAGGATCATAGGATCTTAGCTACTTAAGTGTACTCTTACACATAAATTCATCCAGTAGCACACTTAAAGATAAGTGCATTCTGCCATTTATTGTGGTATAATATAACAATAACCAAAAAAAGGCAAAAAATAGTTTTCCCCGGGCAGCGAATGTAGCATATCCTTGTCATTTTACTTGTCATGTGTCATGTGCTAAGTCTAATGTTATATAATTATCTTAATAGCAATGTTTTAAATGCACTGGATGTTACCTTCTAATGATTGTACTTCCTCTGATGTCTTGTGGATCATATTTGGAAGATCTTAGGACCCTGAAAGAAAATCTAGGTGTAGCTCTGAGAGAATCTTTCCAAATGGTTCAACAGTAGGATGACATTTATGCCATAATTGTGAGCACGCAGGTTCCGCTCACAATAAAAGAAAAAATAATAAAAGGAAAAGCGTTAGACAGTAAACATCATGCAATCAAATTAAATATTTACTATTAGAGTAGACAATGTTACAGGAGCTGAGATGATTCAAGGATGAACAGGACATGCTCCTGTTCTCAAGATGCTTATACTTGCTGGCTGTGGGAAGCAGTTATGTATGGAGATAAGTATCAAGGAAGGAAGAAAGGGTAAGAGCTAAGAGAGAGGCATAAAATATTTTAGGGTCATACCTCAGAAAATGGGAGGATTGAATCATTGGATTGAATCATTCCACCTGAGCCTTGAAGGGTGGGAAGAGATTTCACTGACAGCTGTGGGAAAACAGGAGGAGAAAGGAACACATTGTTATTGTAAGAAAACAAAGCCAAGTTTGCTATGACCACCTTTCAGCTACTCTCAGTTTGAAGGTCTCCATCTCATATAATGGCTCACTTGTGCTGACAAGTGTAGTCTGAACCTGGTGACTGCCTTCCAGCCAGAAGCATCTGACCTCACTGCTTCTGCTCCAGATGTTGATATACGGGAGTTTGTGACATGGGCAGTGATGGGTGCTCTGTAATGTCACTTCAAGACCTACAACAGATTAGTGGAAAAGAGACCTTTGAACATGGACCCCTGGCACCTTTGCAGCACTTAAGAGCCCTCATTCTTCTGACTTGGAGATAACTTACCGAAAGGCCAAGCCTGGCATTAATTTATCGCCAAACTTATTTTAAAGTAAAAGCAAACACAGACTTTAGCATTTGTTTTTTCTAACTTACCATGCGGTTGAAGTTCATCTCTTGAAATAAGAAATCATTCTTATGGACCACTGGGGTGAGAATCTCGTCCTGTGTCACATTTTATGAGCTCAAAAGCATGAGGATAGGAGTAAGTCTTTCAACTTATCTTATTTGACTAAAAAGATATTTGATCTTTTGTTAATCTCATAAAAAACACTCTTATGTTTCTTATTTTCCTTTTTTTAAAAAGGATCATGAAATTTCACATGGATAAAGCCTCCCTCGATTTATATAAAGTGTTCGCTTAATTTATCCTCCAGACTATGGTATTTTTGATAGAGTATTGGCTGCTCAATTTGGATAAGATGTCAGGACAAAGACATGATGTAGGACTGTCATGGACAAACCAGGATATATGGTCTCTTATTATAGAGAAAAAAATGTAAGGAAACAAAGTAAATTTTCAAACAGTGCCTTAAAATAAGCATTGTTTTTGGAAATCACCTTTGAAAATCACTACTACTATTCGATAAGGTAGTTCCCCACAGTTTTTGAAGAGAAAGGAGCAAGTTTCACCTCTCACATTATATTTCATTGAAGAGTTAGAATCTCATTTCCTATCCTTGGCATATTTTAGTATCTTTGTGACAGTGAAATATAGGTGGAGCTCTGAAATAATGATTTCTGGTGCTTTCTTTTTGCTCCCTGAAAGAGAGCTCCTATCAGTCAGCATGCTTTCCATCACCATAAGGTCTGCTGGGGAGGTTAACAATGCAGGGCATCATACACAAAGGTTTTTCTGATATAAAATTCATCATTTAAATGTTTAGAATCATGAATGTTTGACTAAGTTTAACATTCCCTACTATATTGTAACCATGTATTCTATGCTTTAGTTTATACTCATCCATTTTTTAAAAAATTACTTTAAATGTGGCTGCTTTCATCAGCTGACAACAAAAACTAGCTGACACACACACACACACACACCCCAACACACATGTTATTGGTTGTGGGAAGCAGGTGGATCAATGTAGATCAGCAGAACGATATAGATCTGAGCCCAATTTTATTGATCATTTGACCTTTATAAGCCCCTACTCTGACTGGTGTCCCACAGACTGGCATTCTGAGTCTCCAAGAATTAGTGTCAATTTAGAACTATTGTCTAGTACTCCCTTTCCTCAATGCATAGTCAGTCACTCAGGCAAATGGCTGGAGTGGAGAAGACCGAAGGGGAAGATATGCACTATAAATTGGTGGTGGTGTGCTAGGATCCTTCCTCAAAGGGATCCAGCCTCCCTCTCCTTCAGGGGGCTTTGGGTTTATGAATTGCCCCAGTCCTGGGAATTCGTGACTCTGTTGTGGCAATACAAGTCAGAGTTCCTTATTACCAGACTTAGAGCTTTCCCAGTTATACCAACCAAATCAGGCTTTAGTTGTCTGCCTATCTATGTCTGTTCTAGCTAGCCAATGCTGATCTCTGTGGGTCAAACTATTTTGATTATTGCTTTGACTCTCTTGCCCTTTATAGTAGCAATGTTCACATAGTTTTTGGAGATTAAATGCCATCTTTGGTCTCTGCCACCTATAAATACCTCATCCCTGTTGAATTCAGGGATCCCCATTGATGGTAGCATTTTTCCACTATCATTTCTGACCTACATACAACAGCATCACGGGGGCACCTGGGTGGCTCAGTGGGTTGAGCCTCTGCCTTCGGCTCAGGTCATGATCTCAGGGTCCTGGGATTGAGCCCTGCATTGGGCTTTCTGCTTGGTGGGGAGCCTACTTCCCCCTCTCCCTCTGCTTGCCTTTCTGCCTACTTGTGATCTCTATCTCTCTTTAAAATAAATAAATAAAATCTTAAAAAAAAAAAAAAAAAGAACAGCACCACAGAGCTCTTCAGAAGTGATGAGGCACCTTTCATAAATGTAGTTCTCACAGCTTTGATAGAGGAAGTATATTCTAGAACTTCTCAGAAGACATAGTGAGAGGATGAATGGAGTTTTTACATTAGCATTCTAATCTCCCTAAAGCTTCACATATCTTTTAAAAGTCAATGTCCTGGGGTGTCTGGCTGGCTCAGTGGGTTAAAGCCTCTGCCTTTGACTCAGGTCATGATCCCAGGGTCCTGGGATTGAGCCCCATATCAGGTTCTCTGCTCAGCAGGGAGTCTGCTTCCCCCTCTCTCTCTGCCTACCTCTCTGCCTACTTGTGATCTCTCTGTCAAATAAATAAATAAATAAATAAATAGAAATTAAAAAAAAAAAACAAACCTCAATGTCCCAAAGCTACACCGTAAGAAACTAAAGGGCAAAGTAGATCAAGTTAAGTCAAAGGGAGGCTATAAAAACAAATATTTAAATTAAACAATATTAATAAACAAAATAATAAACATTTAAATAAATAATGAATGATGCTGGGAAGACAGCCAGTTGAAAAAATTAACAAGTGAGTACTGTGCAGCTGTTAAAATGAATGCTATCACTATATACTACAGTGAAATAATCTTTACAACATATTGGTAGTTCAAATAAATCAAGGTGAAAAAATGTGTGTATATTATGCTTTTATTTATTGAAGAAAGAGGGGTTTATAAATATATACATGTGTTCTACTATATTTTATAAAACAGTGGAAGAAAAAAAAAACATTAAAATTGGGAAAGGACAGGGACGCCTGAGTGGCTCAGTTCTTAAGCATCTGCCTCTGGCTCAGGTCATGATCTTAGAGTCCTGGGATCGAGGCCCACATTGGGCTCTGCTTGACAGGAAGCCTGCTTCTTCTTCTCGCCCTGCTTGTGTTCCTTCTCTCACTGTGTCTCTCTCTGCCAAATAAATAAATAAAATCTTTTTTAAAAAATTAAAAATTAAAAAATTAAAAATTTTTTTAAAAATTAAATTAAAATTGGAAAGGAATAGAAAGAAGAGTTTTTGAAATATACTTTGCTTTAGGAATTTGACTTTGGAATCTTAAAAAGAGTTTACATAATTATAAAATACAGTTGAGCTAAAATAGTTTTTCGAGTCTTAAACTATTTTGAGTAATCATATTTTTATTAATAGTGTTAGTGCTTTTATTATCTTACTATTATATATGATACATGTATTGTGGGATAAATACAATGAGTAATTATCTTAGTGTCATTAAGAACTATGATTTTTGTTATGGGAAAAGGATATAGAGATGTAAGATCAATAAAGCTAAGTAAAAATATATTCCTGAATTTCAATTGGAAGTATCAGTATGAATTTATCATGTATTTTGGTTTTACTAAAAAAATACAGAGGTTTTTTTTTTAAAGATTTTTATTTATTTATTTGACAGACAGAGATCACAAGTAGGCAGAGAGGTAGGCAGAGAGAATGGAAGGGAAGCAGGCTCCTTGCTGAGCAGAGAGCCTGATGTGGGGCTCGATCCTAGGACCCTGGGATCATGACCTGAGCCAGAGGGAGAGGCTTTAATTCACTGAGCCAGCCAGGTACCCCAAAATACAGAGTTTTTAAAGACTTCCTGTAATTATGGGATCACTTTTCATGGGCCAACCTTCTTATTAATAACAGCTTGGAAATTTGGACAAAATACCAAAAGCATCAATTTGAAGACATTAGAGAGCTTTCAAGGCTTCCAGGATTTAAGGAGAGAAAAAATTCCAGAGATCAGAAAAGCCCATGAAGTGAGATATTGCACAATATTTTTCCCTTTGAGGAACGTAATGGTTTATAATGAGTTTGGATTGAGAAAAGCAGAACAAAAAGTGGTAGCTCTAGCTCAGTCGCTGGGAAGTTGAGATACAGTTTCATCAGCATTGTGATCTTGAGGAAATCTGGAGTTCAGGGTGGGCAAAGGGGGAAGGAGTACTGTTAATTTCAGACTTCTATTTAGGTATCTGTAGTGAGCTACCCCCAGGGGTAAGGGTAAGCCAGAAATAGGCTAACACAGAGAAAAGAGTACAAATTTTGAAGAAGCTCATTCCCAGTCAAGGACAAAAGTGATTTGCTCTTTTTTTAAAGATTCTATTTATTTATTCATTTATTTACTTACTTACTTATTGGGCACAAGCCAGAGGAGGGAGGCAGAGAGGAGAGAGAATCTCAAGCAGACTCCACACAGAACACAAAGCCCCATGTGAGGCTTGATCTCACAACTCTGAGATCATGACCTGAACTGAGACCAAGAGTGGGGACACCAAACCATCTGAGACATCCTGGAACCCCTAAAGTAATTTGCTCTCATTTTACCATCTGAACAAAAGTAAAAATTGTCCCTGGGAAAAGACAGCATCAACCAGAACCTCTAATTATCTCCTATTTTTAAAAAATAAGCAATGTGTGTTATTCAATGAAAAACTGAGACGTAGCACAATACAGGATAAAATGTGATACTCAGTGAAAAATTGAGACATAGCACAGTACAGGATAAAATAAAATACTAGATAACAGAATTAGACCTACAGGTGATAAAGATAGAGAAATCAGACATGTCTGTAAACTAGCTGTAATTAATAAGAAAAAAATAATAAAAAAGAGAAAATCCACAGAGAACTTGAAATATTATATATATATATATTTTTTTATATATTCCTCAAACAGGGGCACCTGGCTGGCTCAGTCAGAAGATCATGGGACGCTTGATCTGAGGGTCATGAGTTTGAGCCTCAGGCTCTATGTAGAGATTACATAAATAAATAAGTAAACTTGAAAGAAAACTGGCTAGTTATGTTACACTTTTAAAAAAGTACAGTAGGGGCACCTGGGTGGCTCAGTGGGTTAAGCCTCTGTCTTTGGCTCAGGTCATGGTCTCGGGGTCCTGGGATTGAGCCCCACATTGGCTCTCTGCTCAGCAGGGAGCCTGCTTCCCCCTCTCGCTCTGCCTGCCTCTCTGCCTACTTGTGGTCTCTCTCTCTGTGTCAAATAAATAAATAAAATCTTTAAAAAATAAAAAAATAAAAAAGTACAATAAAATCCCAGTACTACACATATATAATAAATGAAATTAAGGACCCAGTAGACTGGCTTAAAGAAAATTAGATACAAAAAAAGGCAGATTAGTGAAATTAGAAAGTAGATCAATAGAAAACATGCAAACTGAAGCACAGAGAGAAAAAATGAATAGAGAAACAGAAAAAGTATGAGACATATGAGACATATGTCTAACCAATTGGTGTTTCAGAATAAATAATAAAAGAAAGAAACAATATTGGTAAGGATACTAGCCATAAATTTCCCCAAACCCAAAAGACATCAAATCTCAGATTCAAGAAACTTTATAAACTCCAAGCAATATAAATACAAGAAAAGTATACCAAGGCACATGTTAGTTAAACAGCAGTTGGAGGCCACGGTATGGTTGGAGTCGTGGATCAAACCAGGCCCTGACTTGTGTCTCCTTTAAAGTCCGGACGCCTTGATAAGGGGTTAAGGACAGGAAAGTTGAGTAACACTGAGGAAGGGTCTGTGCTATGTGTTGTGCGCTCACCTATGTGACTTCCCACTCGCTTTCCCCAAATAGAAGGGAACAATGTGGTCAGGGTCATGAATTCTTAGTTGATCCTTGTTGTTCCTGTACTTCCCATAACCCACTCCCTGGTTGATTGTAACTTCTTGTATCAATAGTAGCTAATGGCATTAGCCGTGACTACCTGGCATCACGAGATTTGTTTGTAGTTAATGTAAACTTGTTATAGGAACTTGTGGTTATCTGATTAGATACTGATGTATTACTCCTTCTATTGTGGTCTGCCTTATAAATGCTTGTAAGATGTGGAATAAAATCTGCACTGTTGGACATCCTCCTCAGTGCTCCTCCTGCCCCCATCTCTTTGTCTCTTAATTTCCTTTCACTATTCTCTTACCCTCACATTCCTGGTCGATTTGTCGCACCAGCCACGACAAACTGCTGAAAATCAATGCGAAGAAAAAAAATTTTAAGCGATCAGAAAAAGAAAAAAAGACATTCCTTTCAAAGGGGGAGCAATAAAATTTATAGATTACATCTCAAAAGAAATCATGGAAAAAATAAAAAGACTTCATAGTTCTGAAAGAAACTACAAACCTAAAATTCTATATCCAGTGAAAATATTCTTCAAACATAAATGTGAAATAGACATTTTTAGCAAAACAAAAGTTTGACAGCATTCCTCATTTTGAAAAAAAAAGAAACTTAAAATTGCCAAAACTTGTAGTATGTAAATTACACATCAGTAAAGCTAATTTAAAAAGAAAAAGAAATAATAAAAGGAATTCTTTAGGCAGAAATAAAATGATCCCAGAGGAAAACACGGAAGTATGGGAAGAAATGAATACTAGAAAGGACAAATCTGTTTGTAAATCTAAATGAATATTGGTTGTACAAAATGGTAATTTTAATGTCTTCCAGAATCTAAAATTTAAAGAGAATTAAAATACATGTCAAATATAGAACAGAAATTTCAGGAATTAATATGTCCAAGGTCCTTATATTTTCATGGAAATGGTGAAAGTAGTAATTTATATTTAATATTACAGCATTATTACAGTATTAATGGCTGTATTTCCCTATGCTGTACTTTTCATCTCCATGACTTATTTATTTTATAACTGGAATTTTTTACCTCTTAATCCCCTTTACCTATTCTGGTTTTTCTTGTTAAAAGCTGATTTGGTTTATTTATAAGTCACTTGATTATTTTTATAATATTTTTTCACCTTGTTTATGCCAACTTAAATAATTTTATGCACAGTCATCTTAAGTCTGGGTCTGATCATTCCAGTATCTGATATTTATTAATTTAATTTTTGTGGCTGGCTGGTTCTGTTCTTAGTCATGGTGGCTTACCTCCTTATATTTATGTTATTTTTTATTGTGAGCTTATGTTTTGTCCCACTTAGTTGATATTTCAAGGAACTTGGGCTGATAATGTACTTCTCAAAGAAAAATTAGTGTTTACTTTTGTCAGGTGTCAGGGGCATTATTAAACTGGGACCACTTATTAAATTCCTTGGTATGAGGTTCCCATAACTAAATGCGTAGTAGAAATTTGAGCCTCAAGCCCATCTGTGAGCTGGTTTTTGGTTAAAAATTGTCAGAAGATACTATTATTATTGTTATTGTCACAACTTTTACTTTCTATGTGGAAATGTGGTGAAAGCAAGTTTTCATATTGTCTCACTTTGTTCCAAGTACATTTTATCTAGCTGTTATTATGAGTCCGTAACACTTTCAAGTATACTGACTTTAGGTGGAGTTTTCAGCTCCAACTTTGCAGGGGTAGAAGTAGAGTCTTCCATTCCACGTAGTCCTGCCAACCTCCAGATTCTATGTTCTAGCTAACTGCATTTGCCATCAGGATAACATCTAGTCCCTTAACATCCTGGTTTCTGGATCTATTCACTTAACATTTTGGTTTCAGCTCTCTTTTAAGTATTCCCCTCACTTTTTAATGAGCTCAGCAATATGTGTTAAAGTTTATACATCATCTAGGGGTTTTACAGAGAGAAGACTTTTCAAAATATTCAGTCTAACATACTTTCAGAAACTGAAGTCTGCTTGTTTTTTTATGTATCAATTTACAGATTCATTGTCTCTTCAAATATGAGGGTATTCATTAGATTTTTTAAGGTTTTCTCTGTCCTCTAAGTTATTTTTTTTCCAAGGGCTATGTGTCTTATGTTTATTTTTGTATCTTTCTAACATTCTAGGGGAGTTCCTCAAATGTCTGGTGACCTTAGCTTGTTTACTTATATTTAAATTGAGATAACAAAAAGTCTGATTGAGGCTTTGCGTTATATACCAACAGAACTATTTAACTGTTGTATAATAAGATGCAGAACAGTAGCAGGGGGAGCCCTAAAAAAACAAAAAACAAACAAACAAACAAAAACCCACTAAGAAACTCCTGAAGATCTTCTCTTGAAACCTTCTTAAGAATTTCTTAAGAGAAGGAGCTTGTGACATCCATGTCTATGGGGTAGATGCCTGACTGTCTTGAAGGTGCTCCATAAAAGTGCAAAGGAGGAATTGGAGGCAGTGAGTCATCATTTCTGTGACCAAATTTCAATTAATTATCATTTTTTTTTCATTCCACATCTTACTCTGGCTCTCAGCTTCGTTATTTTTGGTGTTTCTGAGACTCAGCCTTTCTGTGGTTTTGTCAGACTGTTGGTTTCTTTCTTAGCTGTAAAACTCTGTGCTTATTCTGGGCTATGACTTTCTTCTCCTGTGCCAACAGATACCACTTCACCATCTGCTTAGCTTGTGAAAACTTTTTTCTCCAGTGACAAACTCTTCCATTTTCTTAGTTGTTAAGATTTTATTTTTCCCCTTTATTATTTTATAGTGAGATTTCTGAAAGAAGAGGCTGTAAGTTCACAGGATCAATCCAGTTTTTTTTTAAACTAGAATTTTAATGTAACTGAATTCTGATTATAATAGTTGGATGGAGCATCTTATTCTATTCAGGTATTCGGGTGCTGTAACAAAACACCATAGACTGGGTATGAAAAACAGAAATTTGTTGCTCACAATTCTAGAGGCTTAAGTCCAAGATCAAGGTACTGGCAGATTCAGTGACTAGTAGAGGCTTGCTTCCTAGTTCGTAGATGTTGGTCTTCTTACTATATCTTCATTTGGAAAAAGGGGCAAGGGAGCTCTCTTGGGCCTCCTTTATAAGGGTAATCCCTTCCATAAGGACTCCATCCTCATGAACTAACCACTTTCCAAAGACCTCATCTCTGAATACCATCACTTCAGGGATTAGATCTTAAAATGTGAATTTTGGAGGGACACGATATTCAGTCCATTGCATAGTCTTCCCAGTTCAGGTAGCTATTTATCTGGGAATATGTGAAAGGGTTCCACAGCTGAGGTACACTGAAGTTGAGAAGAAAACATGTTGGAAATAGGTGACTTCATGCTTTCAAGATAGATTCTGTAACAATTAAGAACATTGGCTCTGAAGTCAGGAAGATCCAGGGTCAAACTCTAGCATTGTCACTTAATAGTTTGTTCTGCATGACCTTAGGTAAGTCACTTCACCTCTCTGAGCCTTAATTTCTTCATCTTTAAAAAGGATACACTCATAGTTACCTTCTAGACTAGAGGGAAGAATTAAACATCACATAGAGCAAGGGCTACTCCTATAATTACTATAACCTGTAATAAGAGCTATATATGGTTTGTGCCACATGGTCATATACAATCTTATCTATGAAGCCTTATCCCTTAGATGTCACTTTTGCATGTGCTCAGACTTTAGCTGAGAAATTCATATTAATTTCCATAGGAGGTCATTTTCCTTTCAGTACATTCTGAAAAATGTAAGGCTGTCTGCCTCTTGAATCTTAAAGTCTCTGTCCATGTGTATTGGTCACCAGGTCCTCTGAAATATAGTCAGCATTCTTTCATACATTGTGATGGAAAAGAGCTAAAAGACTTCTGGGAGTTCAAGTAAAGATGTTTATCCACCATTGTACAGGACCATGATAATCCTTACTTAACAAGCCTGTGAGGTCCCGGTAGAGACTTATGAAATGAAAAAGTTGAGATGCAGAGAATTTAAGTTGTGTACCTTGTGCCTTTAGATTAGAAATTTCACCTTATTCTGGCCCTCCCATGGTGGTTGCGGGAAGGAATGTCTCCAGTTTAAGTCAGACTCTCCTTTTCCCCCTGCAGTTTCCAGCCGTATTTCCTACACTTCGGCTTTGTGACTGTGATGGATTTGCTGAAAACTGGGTGGCTGGAAAGGAGAGGAATACAAGATGTATGCAAATCTCTAAGAGCACAAACAATGATTGATAGAAGTTGTTCTAATACGTGAATTAGCTGTAAATATATTTTTGTGATTCGATTTAGGTTGGAGGATTTAACCTTAGAGGTTCCAAGTAATGAGGCATTAACTTCACTGCTGTTTTTTTCAAACTACCGCAAAATATAAGCACATGTCAAAAAATAAATCAGAGGATGATAGTTGTTTTATGGGTGGTATTTTAAATGTCATTATTGCCATTGCAAACCCAAGCAAAATGAATCGGGCCATTTTAGCAAAATCCCCAGTGAGCAATAGAGTCCATTCAGAGGTAAGGCTCACATCTAGGTAGGTTTGTCCACAGCTGCTTGAATGGGGCCTAAGGCTCTGTGGGTCTTCTTTCCCAGATTGAGGAGGGCTCTTCTGGGTTAAGATTTATGATTTAGCCATTCACAGTGTTAGCTCATAAAAGAAACTGGAAAATTTATCTTTAGGATCTAGAGTATTCTTACACCTTTTTCTTTAAGGGAGTTATCAGCTCTGCTCTTCCAAGAGTCAACTTAAACTTCTTTTATTACCATCCCTCTTTGACTTCATTTCTGGGTTTTCTCTCTTTTTCTTTGACCAGTTCTATGCAAATTTGTGACCTGGTCTTACGCTCTTTCTCTGGTTCTGACCTTGCACTCCCACAGGCTCCTGCTCCTACTAAGTACCTTGAACCTTCCACTAAAACCTCAGACAACAGATTTTCCCAACGCAGCCCAGCTCAGCAACCCTGCCACAAACTCCATCCTCCATCTGTTCGAGTAAGGAGAACAGCATAGAAGAGCCCTCTTCTTCTCTGTGGCTCAGTATTCAGCCAGTCCCTTCTTCCTTCTCCATACATATGTTGTCCTCAGAACTGCCATTTTTTTTTTCAGTTTCACATGAAAAGTTTTAAAAACTTTTTAGCCACCAAGAACACTACTTACTATACCCCCTTCCACAGATGCCATGTTTTGAAAGATTTTTTAATCTACCAAGTTCTATTAATTCATTTTCAGATTTATTAATCAGATACCCAAATGCAAATCAGATTTTTGTTGCAATTGTTGTGATAAGAACACTTAGCATGACATCTACCCACTTAATTTAAAAATTTTCAAGTGTACAGGATAGTTATTAACTATAGATACAAGATGGTACAACAGAGCTCTAGAGCTTATTTATCTTACTTGACTGAAATTTAATGTCTATTAGACTCCCTATTTCCCCCTCTTCCCAGCTGCCAGAAACCACCATTCCACTTCTCGAGTCTATGAATTTGAGTATTTGGATACCTCCTAAATGGAATCATGTAGTATTTGTCTTTCTGTGATGGGCTTATTTCACTTAGTATAATGTCTTTAAGGCCCATCCATGCTGTTGCATATTGCAGAATTCCTTTCTTCTTAGAGGTTGAAGAGAATGACATTGGGCCTTTGTACCACATTTTATTTATCTATTCATCTGCCAAGGGACATTTAGGTTGTTTCTACATCTTGGTTATTGCGAACTGTCCTACGATGAGTGTAGGAGTGCTATATCTCTTCAAGATCCTGCTCCCAGTTCTTTTGAATAAATACCCAGAAGTGGGATTGCAGGATCATATGGTATATCTATTTTTAGTTTTTAGTTTTTTGAGGAACCTCCACACCATTTTCCATAGCGGCTTCACCATTTTGCATTCCCATCAGTAGTATGCTATTGTTTTGATTTCCCCACAGCCTCTCAACAGTTGTTCCCTTTTTTTGATATGAGCCCTCCTGACAGGTGTCAGGCAATATCTCACTGTGGTTTTGATTTGCATTTCCCCCATGATTAGTTGCACTGGTGGCATTGTGGTGAGCAGAGTTGCTTTCCATTCAGATTTTATCAGTACAAGATAAGCAGGTTTACCACACAGACTTGATATCCTCATGCCAGCCAAAAACAAAGAAACTTAAATTGTAGTTAGCCTTTGTAGCCTTACTAATATTTTCTGTTCAGCACTTCTGTATTAGAATCTTTACTCATAAATTGCAACTACTGATTATTGCTTTTCATCAGCGGGAGTTAATCTGAACAGGGAAAAAAGTTTCAAGCTCAAGAAATAAAACTCAAAAGGGAAAATCGTGCAGTTGCTAATGAAAGGTAGCTAAGGACATTTGGAACTTCTTGGACATCTGAAATAATTCTTATGAAGTTAGACCTTTATGAGCTAAAAGTAGAAAGTACATCTAAGAGAAATCTAATAGAGGAAATTTCAAGGAGAGCATTGGACATTGTAAAATGTCAGTGACATCCCTGGCGTGGTCATATTTCCAACAGTATGACTAAAGCCAGGTAAATGGAATAAGTGATTAAAGAAGAGGGTGCTAATGAATAGAGATTCTGTTTAATTGGTGTGCGAAGGTATGCATCATCTGTTTCTAATATGAAGCCAGGGTTGAAAACCCCTGCCTGTAATTAGTCTTTGTGCCATTGGTTCTCAAACTTTAAGGTACATCAGAATCACTTGGAGGGTTTGTTAGGCTACAAATTACCCCACCCCAGAGTTTCTGACTCAGCAGGACTGGGGTAGGGACTAACCATGCATTTCCAGCAGGCTCCCAGGCAATGTTAATGCTACTTGTCTGGGAGCTACACCTTGGAAATCTAAGGTAGTTATTTTCGTACTGTCCCCCAGTAGACTGCAAGCCCTGTGAAAGATATGACCCTTGTCTTGGCCAGTTGGTAATATCGTGTCTGGCACATACTGAATATTTAAGAGATATTGTCTAATAGATCAGTACATTACATTTCTGACGCAAATCAGAAATGATTTTAGTTTGAGGATGGCAAACAACAAGTTCCAAAGCTCAGTTATTCCCATGATGGTCTCAACCCAGAGTTTCTAGTCCTGGAAGGCTAGTCACTGTGCTGGCATCACTCCCACCAAGGTTTTCAGGTTGAATCTCCTTACCTAGGGACTTAGCCTAAAAGCCTATAAGCTCATCTGTTTTCATCAAGTACACTGTACTTTCCAATTTTGAGGCATCAAAGATAGTTCTCTCTGCATTAGTTTGTTGTTTTTTTCCTGAATACTCATTTTGGGCAAATTATTCATATCTTAGATTTTTATTAATTAATTAGAAAATGAAATTTTGCAACATACTAACGATGGGAAAAAATATCCTGATTTTAAATAATGAAGTTTTGCAGATTAAGGGATATCATAAACATTTCTGCTTTCCTCTTTACCAGGGTCAATAAACACATTTTTAGTAGTTAACTGAAATCTTTCTTTATTTAGGAAAGCCTTACTAACCATGCAGCATCTGTGTCCTATATTCAGGGAACACATGGATGAGCAAAATACAGCCCTGGCCCTCCAGAGGCCCACAGGCCACTGAGCCCAAGACAGCTTGGTGATGGCCAGAGGTAGTTATCAGTCCCCTATGTGGTCCAGAGTGGCATGAAGGAGAGGCCGTGGTCCAGTTTGGGACAGAGGTGGAGCCGGACCTGGGGTAGTGGTGTCAACCCTTAGAAAGGAGACGTTCACTTGGTGAATCCTTCTGAGGCTGCTTTTAATAAAGAAAAAAGAAAAAAGGTGCCTCTTAGGACCCAAATACTGAGTAAATTCAATTTCATAATACAGGGAACAAATAGGCTTCCTTGATAAGGTTAACTATTGTTTATAAGAGGGAAAAGTGAGATTCTGGGATTCACGGGAATTTTGTTGGTTAGTTGGTGCCTGTATCCCATTCCCCCAACTACCACACAAACCTGTGCCCCCTATACCTATATGCAAACATGCACCCATCAAATATTTTATCATTTTATAAGTGAATCCTTTGTTGGCTCTGCTGTATGTCTCAGTGTCTGCCACTCTGATTCCCCAGCAGACATTAAGGATAAGGAAGCAATTACACTCTTGAAAAAGCACATTCATGAACATTTTGCATGTCCATTTGAACCCTTTCCCATAGCAAGTATTGCCTGTGGCTGCCTCTAGATAGGGAGGCCATTTAAAAACCATTTGTGTGTGTGTGTGTGTGTGTGTGTGTGTGTGTGTGTGTGTACAGTTGCAGGTTCAGAGAGCATTTATACATTTAGAATCCTTTCTTACTTTGCCTTCTGTTAAAACAAAAATTATAATACTTAATCTTTAAGTGTGGAGCCTTACTTTTGAAAAAAGATTTATCTGACCCACAAATATAACTCCTTGGGTTTTCATGGCTTGCAGACAATACATTCTCTTATAAAACAAGTTCTTTTTTTTAAAAAAAAAAAAAAACAAACCTCATTGATTTTTAGATGGGCTTTGTGGTTAGGGTGTGCACATTGATTTCTATTCAGGAATACTTCTGGAGTTCTTTTTTGTTGGGACAGTGTGCTTGTCTTACTACAGAGCTATGGTGAGATAATTTTAATCTAAACAGGATATTTTTTCTTAACTATTGAGCATGTTTTAGATTTTGTCTTTCTGAATCATTTTTAGTCTTAAATGAAAAGAAGATGTGCATTTCTACTCTACTTGATTTTCAGGCCAAGTACTTTACTTTGCACATCTTTTTCTCATCAGGAACTATACTTGAGAAGAAGCACCTTTTTTTTCTTGTTTCTCTGTGTCTGTGGAACTTCTGTATTATGCTATACATCTGTAATATCTTTGTAGAGGCCCTATTTGGGCTTGGCTTTCATTCCCCAAAGCACTCCACTTTAAAATAATTGTCCACTTAACCCTCTGGACAAAATAATGAGCTACAATATTCATAGCTTAAAATGTTAATTTAACTCAAGAACAAGATATGAGAAGGGATAAAAATGCAGGATGAGCAGAGACAACATCTTACACATTTTATCTGGAGTAGTACAATGGAGGAGAATAATTTTATCTCTGCCCAAGAGTTGTTTTGAGGATTAAATTAATTAATACACATAAAGCAATTATAAGAGTACCCAACTCTATATGTGTTCAATAAATGTTAGCTAGTATTATTATTATCTGAAAAAATAAAACATGAAACTTAAAATAGCATTGACACCCAGTATTTTGTGGTGGAGGAATCTGGTCGAATATTATAAATATCTAATTCTACGTTTACTTCAAGTTCCCTACTCCTTTACCTTTTAATCGTTCATCATTCCAGATGATGTATTTCTACATGGAAGTCGATGTATTTCCACATGGGAAAAAAAAAAAAAAAAAAAAAAAACCAGCCTCTCCCTCTCCTAATTACCTACTTCATGAAGGAGATGGTGACCTGAAAGGCACTCACAGAACAGGTAATAATAATAATAGTAACAACCACAACAGCATCAAAAACCGTTCCTCAGGCCATCATTTTCTAAGTCTGGGTTTGTTGTTGAGTGGCCACTGGTTCATCAGTCAGAGGGCTCGAGGTGTGGGGCTCCATAAGCAGCTCTCCCTCCAACAGTATGACTCTCTGCTAATTGGAATGAGAAGTTAATCTCTCTCCAACTGAACCCAGCTGAGTCTCTGAGAGCCGTGATGTATTTAAAAGATCTCTGGCCGTCCGGGGCATGTGGCACTAACCGGATTTAGCTCATTAGCAAATCCGCAAGGCCCTGCTGACACTGCACGTGGAATAAAATACATGAGGCCAGCCCGTGCCCTGTGGGCACCTACAGCATGACTACATAATAAAAAGGCATTTATTAATAATCTCATTGGTCACACAATACAAAGGAAGGCAACAAGAAGTCAAATGCTGTCATTTGTCGTGACTAGAAAAGCATAATTAAAATAAGTGTCATGTGATTAACCTTTGAAAAATTAATCTGGTATGAAAAGGCACAAAAACAAGGAAGTTAGGCTCTTAAAATTAATTTAATACAATGGGCAGCTGTTGTATACACTTGGTTCAAATTCCATGTGCTTGTGAAAGGTTAGAGCCATTTATAGCAAAGAGCAATTAATGAATTTAGCCAGTAGAATATCTATTACTAAAGACAATAGTGAGCCAATTAGTGTGTCTAGTGGTAAACAGGGTAGGATCTTGGTGTCCTTCATCTGGGTTTGAATGCAGATTCTTCCATTGACCAGCTATGTATCCTGGGGTAACGTTCTCAACTTTTTAGTAACTCAGTTTCCACGTCTCTAAAATGGGGATATAGATATATCTCATGTGATTTTTGTGATGATTAAAGAAAATCACATATATAAAGCTCTCAGCATAGAGTTGGGCACATTGTTAAGTGCTCAAAAAATATTAGTGATGATAAAAAGCACTTCAGTCCTTGATAGGCAAAAAGAAGTTTGCTCTGCACAGAAAACATGAAATGCATACTCAGCACTGTGTCAGTGCTGGTCAATGGAGTTTTTTTCAGGGTTTTGCTGGCAGTGATCTTATCTTGTGATTTAATGTCAAGACTGGCACATCGGTAATCCTAAGGGATGTTACAGGCTGCGGCAGGACATGTTTCCTGAATGTTAGAGAATAACATTTATACGCTTGGTCTAGGCCCCAGAACGCTCAACTCAAATCCTACAGGGGTCAGGCAGGACCTGCTTTGGTCAGGAAGTTTGGGGAGGGGAGTGTGGGGGTGGGAAGTATGCAGAGAAGAGGCCAACATTTACTCCTGAGTAGAGGCAACCTCAACTCAGATAAGGGCACTTTTTGCCATTTGAAAAAGTAAGTCCAATGTTGCCAGATTTTCCAGTTTTTACAAGGGATGCTAGAAATACTGATTTTTATGGGAAATGTTCTATTTTCAAAAACACTGTTCGTCACGTGCAGACCTTCATCTGGGGCTGGGACTAAGTAAAACAAATGAGGCACTGGTTTCAGGTGCAACATGTAAGGGAGTGATCAAAAATCAAAAGTGATCAAGAGTCATAATAGCTTTTTTATAAAAAAAAAGATGAATAATATCTTAATATAATATTTAAAAAATAAAAATTAAAGCAAAAAATTCATAGTGAAGAAAATATCAAAATCTTGAAGACAGGCTTAGTATTACTTATGTTCCTTACTTTTCCTTCTGCCTCAGGCTCTGACTTAGCTCTGAGCAGCATTGCCTTCAACCTCTGTCTTGACTCTAACACATTGTTGGCACCCTAATGCCAGGGTGAGTGCCGGCTTTGTACTGGACCGATTCGTTGAACAACCCGGCTACTGTTATCAATTAGTGTTATGGATATACTCAACTCAACACTTTATTTAATAATAAAAAAAAATAAACTCTTTATTTAATAATAAAATCTCACTAAAATCACCTCAGGAGGAACTAATGAAAAGTCAGAATTAATCTATGTGCAAACCAGAAGATTCTCATGCTTTCTAATATAGTTATCCAAAACATATTCTGCTAGCAAAATGGTTTCAAATAGATGCCCCACTTTTATGAACAAAAGAGAAGAAATTTAAAAATAGGCAGTAATGGGACTCCTGGGTGGCTCAGTATGTTAAGTAAGCATTTGCCTTCAATTCAGGTCATGATCCCAGGATTCTGGGGTCAAGACCCATGTCGGGCTCCCTGCTTAGTAAGGAGCCTGCTTCTCTCTCTCCCTTTGTGGTTCCTCCTGCTTGTGCTCTCTGTGTGTCAAATAAGTAGGTAAAATCTTTTTTAAAATAAGCAGTAAGACAGGCATTCCTGAGTCAATACCTCTTTGAGAACATAGGCAACATTTTCACTTCTCACCTTTCATCCTATTCTTACAAGGCCTGGAACTCCCAGAAGACTAGGAATTATTATAATACAGCATGACGGTGAGAATGCAGGCTTTGAAGCCAGCCAGACTTGCGTTGAAATGCTGATTCTCCCCTACTGTGATACCTTGGACAAAGGTATTATCAATTTTCTTATCTGTAAAATAGGACCATCTCATAAGTTTGTCATATAGACGGAAGCCAATAACATGTCACGTTATCTTTATTTTTCCAATTTTTATTTAAATTCTAGTTAACATATAGTATAATATTTGTTTCAGAAGTAGAATTTAGGGGCTCCTGAGTGGCTCAGCAGGTTAGGTCTCTGCCTTCAGCTCAGGTCATGATCTCAGGGTCCTGGGATCAAGCCCCAAGTCAAGCTCTCTGCTTAGCAGGGAGCCTGCCTCACCCCTCTCTCTGTCTGCCTCTCTGCCTACTTGTGATCTCTATCTGTCAAATAAATAAATAAAATTAAAAAAAAAAAAGAGAGTAGAATTTAGTGATTCATCACTTACATACAACACCCTGTGCCCGTCGTAGCAAGTGCCCTCCTTGTCACCTTTGTCACTCTTGGCCTGGCCACACAGGCACTTGGCGTTTGGCAGTTGTTACTGTCATTTTGTATATTCTTTCTAAACCATGCCCTGCCAACAACCTTAAAAACACATACTTAAGTTAAATATGTTCTTTATTATGATATTAATTTGCTTATTCATCTTTTCTTCAAAAATAGCACAAATTTCAGCTTCAATTTGGGTGGAATTACCACAAATCCTAAATTCAATAAAGCCTAAATTAGAAAAATTTAACTGTCCTTGATTTAGCAAGTTTCTTCCCCATAAATTACAATGGAAAAAAGTAGTATTAAAACATTAAACTGTAAAAATAGCTAACTACAGCCTTTTGCACATTCTGGGGTGAAGAATGACCACTGACTATTCAGAGGTACAACCTACCAGACTAGTAGGGTGCTGTGCTATATAGCCCGGTAGAATTAGCAATAGAATTCAACTTTGGCGGGGCAGGGTTTTTGTTGTTGTTGTTGTTTTGTTTTTTTTTGTTGTTTGTTTGTTCTGGTGTTAAGATTTGCAATAATGGGCCCATTGTCTCTGTATAAACGAGAATGCTCCTGGGGTTAGTCACTGAGTTAGAAACTGATATCAACTCAGTGACTCTGGTTTCAAATCCCATTCTTGCCACAGATGTGCTGAGTGACTCGGGGCAAGTTCAATTAACTTAGTCGAGCCTAAGTTTCACCTCTTGTAAATCATTTCCCACTGGGCTTTCCACTGGTGCCCTGTCATGTGCATTCAAGAAAAATGTGAAAACTTGCATTGCTTTGCTGTCCTCTCTAATACATCTTTGTTTTATATTCCTTTTCCGCCCAACTGTTCTTCTCAGAAGCTGCTAGAATTTCTCATTTAATCAGGAAAACAATTTTTTATCATCAAGGAAAATGTAAAAACTCTATGAGTTAGAACTGAATATTTATATCAGTTTCATCTGGTTAGAACTTAACTCTATTTCATTAATACAGAGAAATGTCACTCTTTGAACTAATGAAATGCATCCATAATAGAGCTATATTTTTAAAGGCACGCATCACAAATAGCCATATGCAGAATGCCCTTTGGAGTACATGCAAATTGCTCAGCCGCAGTCTCTCTTCCCTCTTCTATGCATCCCTCACCCAAATGAAAATTCCTATTTACCTTAAAAGGCAGGATTTAATTATGGTGGAAAATAATTTTGATTGCTTCCCCATCCGAGGCAAATATTCCTCTATTGTCCTCTCACCTAGGTATACTTTAAGGAGGTCATAAAACCTTCAATTTAAAATGTTCGGTGCCTCAGGTGGTCTTGAATACACCTTGGAGAAGAGCAGAGGATGCCTTAAAAACATTAGAAGCCAGGCAATTTTGAGGCTGTTCAGTCCCCACTGACTGTTCTCCCTGCTGCTCTTTTCCACAATGCTACCAAGTCTGGGATTCAGAGGAGCCCAAGAAAAGGGCCTTTGAAACATCCCCCAAGTCTGGTTGTGAAGGCCCATCCCTTCTTCCCTGTGGCAGCATTTCAAGAAGAGTTGGCAATAGCAAACAGTAGTCTTTAAAAGAAATCACTGAGCAGATCATGTCTCTGGGGCCGCCCTTTTAACTTTCCAATACAGCACCAGCAGGTTTAGCAATAAATGCTGAACCGCGAAAACAAGGCCATAGACTCTGTGAAGAGGTTGGTATTTCATCTTCTCTTCTCTCTCTTTCTCTCCCTCCTTCTTTTTCCCTCTTCCTCTTTCGTTTCTCCTTCTCCCCTTCCTCCCTTGCTTCCTTTCCTACTTTTTTCAACCATCTATTAATTTATTAAAAACTTAAGGTTAGTATTGCCAAGTAACGTATTAAGCTTTGGGAATAAAGATGAATACCTTGAGGGAACCTCTAGTTCAGGGACAGGAGGTCTTTGTGTATTAAAGAACCCTGAGAATGGAATGTTCTCTGTGACCCAGCTGAAAGGTGAAGATGATCACCTCTGCTTACCTGAGGCAGGGAACAGAAAGCAACTTCGAAGTGGCTTGTGTAAGAGTCATGAGCTCACTAGGCAAATGTAGAGGGAAAAGGACATTCCAAGCAGAGGAGGGAAGAAATAGAAGTAGAAGGATGCATTGCAAGGCAGCATTGGGCACTTGGACCACTCTAAGTGGGTGGATTGTGGTTTTGGGGACAGGAGGAGTTAAAGCTGGACAGGTAAGCCAGGGACAGATGAAGGAAGACCACCCAAAAAGATTTCACAGATCTCTTTGGACCTTTATTATGGGTCAGACACAGTTCTTGGTACTTGAAACACAGTCAGCACTTTCAGGAAGCTCATATTATTTGATGAAAAGACAGACAATAAAGAAATAAGCAGACTCTAATCTCTTAGACACTGATAAATGCTATTTAAAAAATAAAAGAATCATCTCTGTGCTGGATGTGGAGTCTGCTTAAGATTCTCTCTCCCTCTCCCTCTGCCCGTCTTCCTCACCCAATGCCTCTCAAAGGAAAAAAATATATATACATATATAATATTTCTATTTTTATATATTTTAAGTATAAATATATTTTATATATATTATATATATATATATATAAACACACACACATTTATCTATATATATAAACAGGAACAGGCAGCAGGCTGGTTTGGACCATGGACGGTAGTTTTCCACACCCTGGTTTATTCAGGGGATTCTTTAGACTGTGGCCTTAGGCTCAAACAGAAGGAACTTGATGAGTATTTTACTTTCTTGTAAATATAAATAAGGATTTACTTTCTTATTTTTATTAAGTAGACTCTACTTCTAGCTCTGTAGTTCCTGGGTTTGTGCTTTATCAGGCAAACAGAATTGTCACACCCTATAATCACACAGGCAACATTATAGCACAGTGTCAAGAGCAGCCACAGAGATCCACACACCTGGGTTTAAATTCCTCTGCCATCCAGTGTCACTCGTCTCACAGAGCCTCAGTTTCCTCTTTGTAAGGGTTGGATGAGGCTACTTTTAAGGCTCTGTCTGGTACTAGTCTCTGTGTTCTTTCTTCATTAGCTGGAATGCTAGTGAGATTTGATCAATAGAGGCCTGAATAAAAGAGGCAGGAGTCAATGAGACGAGAAATGACACAGGTCTAACAGAGGGGACTGGCGGTGTGGACAGAGACAACAGATACATGGAGACAGTGTATGACACCAAGCACACTAATAAATGAATGAGTGAGGTTGTCAGTGTGAATGCGATTAGATGGATATGAGTACCATAGGATAGGAGAGTAGAAGATGATCACGAAACTATTGAGTCTGAATGACAAAGGCCTTGGCCATACTCAGATTTGATGAAGGACAGGGAATAGAAGGATGTGGACCCCAACATGGTGACATAAAGGAAATCCTAAAGTTGGGCTAAAGGAGTCTGGTTGAGGATATTCAGATAGGGCCACATCCACTACCTACAGTTGGCCTCTACTTTGCCCCACCCGATTCCATCTGGTATATAACTTCCAGATAAATATTCCCCGGCATGTAGCTTTTACCCTGTTATTTGACTGCTCAGGAAACTGTGACTCCTTATCACCTATCTCCTTGTACCAGCATTCTAGATCACTGATAACCTAACCCACTTGAACTTTTAGGTCTCATGCTTGTCTTAAATCTCTGTACAAATCCTGCATCCCTGGCATCTCATTGACCCCTGAGCACACCTGGGCTTTTTTACCTTCATGTCTACCTTAAATGACATGTTTTCCTTACCTGGAGTATACTTTTGCCCTTTTTATTATCTACCTGTCTGTCTAGTTCCCCCTCCAAAACTGTAGAAAACCAAGAAGCCCTGAAGAACTGTGCCCTCGTCAACCAGTTTGCGAGTATGGTCCAAAACAGGGTCAGTGATCTCCTTGCCAATGCTGTAGGCAGGCATAGTTACTGGCAGCGTCTTCCTTGCCTCTGATGAGCTGCTCAGGGTGGAAGAACTGGCAGTGGGTGCCAGTGTGGACTTCATCAATGACTGTGGGTTCCAGGTCTACGAACACTACCCTGGGCCTGTGTCTGCCAACACCTCTCTCCACTGAAGAAGGTGTTGAAGGGGTCATCTCCTCCACTAGTGGTTTTGTCACTTGGCAGCTGACCATCAGGCTGGATGCCATGTTCCAGGCAGGAGAGCTCCCAGCAGGCATTGCCCATTTGGACACCAGCCTGACCAATGTGGATGGAGATGTGCATGGTTGCTAGCTTGCAGCTGCCAAGCAGATGGTGGAAAGGAAATGGAGAGTTTGTTGCTTCTTAATTGAGACTCTAAGGTGGTTGTTGTAAGAGAACCTGCCTTCATTTTAAAATGTGTCTGAAACCCCTGAATAGAAGAGGCCTCACTATTATTCTGAACTTTTCATGCTGCCAAGTCCATAGTGTCTTTGTTCTGCTCCAAATTCCCCAACACCTAATGCTGTGGTCATTTATTTGGTATTTTTCATATGCTGCATGATGCAGGAACCCCACATGTGTAGCGTGTCTCCTTTACGTAAATGTGTAGCCCATGTGGATTTATATAACCTTTGGGGAACTCTGAGAATTTCGGTTCTGATTCCTACTTGGGATGACTGAATCTCATAGGGAGGGTACCAGCTAACCAGAGGGAATAGTTAGGGAAAGGAAAGAATTAGCACTGCCTGAACACCTGCTATGCATCAAGCATGAGTTTGATACCTTGGAAACAGCATATCACTTTGCTTTGCAACAGCTCTGCCAAGTAAGTTATATATATCCTATTTTCCTAGGTGAGAAAATTCACTGAGAAAAGTTAGGTAAAAGGGCTAGCATTGCAAGGCCACTAGCTGGTAGGTCTGGAGTTAGGCTCAGAAGGCTGTGGGTGGAGGAAAGGCAGCGCTGCATACAGATTTGGAGGCAGGCCAGCCCTGCCCTGTTATTTTGGAGATTAAATGTGAAGATGTTTAATCATGCCTGGCACAGAGTAGGTGTTTAACAAATTGTGGCTTTTATTATTGAATCACATTTAGAAGATAAAGTATTTTAATTTCCTCTTTGAATGTCCCATATTACTTAGCAAATATATGACTTAATATTTGTAATATAATTGATATAAGAGCCATTTAATCTACATTTTGCCAAGCAATTGGTTTGCCTTAAAAAAAAAAAAAAAAAGGATAGATATGCTATGCTGTCTCCATGTCCTCACACAGAAGACCAAATTCAAGTCCTAGAATATGTGGTGTCTCATGTAGTCTATGATAAGCACTCTAAGGGCTGTGTTTATCTTCATTACTGCCACACTGGCGCATAGGTGCTTAATAAAAACATGTTCCCTAATGCTGGTGAATAAATGGCTGTGTTTAGGTAGTACCATTAGGAATCCTGTCATTCATTCCTTTGAGCACATTTACTCTTATTCTGATGATTCTACTGAATTGGATCTAGATTCATCATCAGGACTTTTTTGTTGTTGGTTTTTTTTTTTTTTTTTTTTTTTTTTTTTTTTTTTTTTTTTGACTCCTGGGTTTTTGGGCTGTGTTCCTGGAGAATATGATATCAGTGAAGGCTGGAGATAGCACATATCTAGATGGTGATTACCAACCTTTACCCCAACACCTGGCCATAGGGACTCCCTTTCCTTTAACAGGCACTCAAAATGGACTTGAGGGAAATTTCCTTGAGGCTGACTAACCGTGGGTGGCAATGTCACTCTTTCACTCAATGCTAATCACAAATCTCCTGAAGACAATGTTCATTGGAAGGGGGGCAACCACTATTACTCATGTCTGCACGGTGTTTGAAAAGCAAAGGAAAGAGAAGGTAGAGGGTAAGTTGAGGGACCATAGGTCCCACAGGCCACTCTGCCAAAGAAGGCCTCTGACATTGCTAAGTGCTTGTCATGAAGAGACTCTGAGTCTACATTTTCTGTTTTAAGGCTGGAAGTACTCTTCATGAATGAGGTACCTCGAGGATACCCTCACCCCTTCTTACTATAACTATCCAAACTCCACCCCTTGTCTTAACCTCTGAGGAATTTAAAGTTCTTTTGGACTTTCTAACATTCCATACAGGGCCTGATATCAGACTTAATAAAAGACAGGTCTCAGAGATACCAGGATGGCAAATGCTACTCTTTGTCAGACAACTCACCGTGTTAGAGGGAAAGCAGGCGGGGCCCATGAAATGGACCTTCTGTAGCTATAGGCTGGGACCAGCCAGTTCCTTGCTTATGTCTGGCTCTAACTCTCTAGCACTACTCTTGTTTTTCTGAGCCAAGAAGGCCGCCTTTCCTAGCCTAGCTTTCCTAACCAACAAGCCCTCAGCAAGGCACCACCTCAGATTCGGATTAATGTTTTGTTACAGACTGTGGGAAATACTAACCTAGAAGGGTTGCAAACAAAATGTGATTTTTAAAAAAATTGCTTTGAAAAAATTAACCTGGTAAAAATAATATTTAAAAATTTAGGGGGGAACCTACTTAATTCTTGGGATTATAAAGAAGATATGAAAAAGTCCTAGAAACATCAATAAAAATTTGGTTAGATATTATCATTATTTGACACACAAAAATATTCTAATTAAAAATTTTCATGTATTAAATTTAACATTAATAAAAATAATATATTGTTCTCAATAGTTTAGATATTTCTACAGTGATAGAAGTTTTATTTATGTTTCTTATTTGTTTTATTTTTTGTTTTCTCATTATGACATACACTGAGGATAATGGGCAGATTTTTTTTTGTGACACAATATACATAACATAGAAGTTACCATTTTAGTTATTTTCAAATATACACTTTAGCAGTATTGAACGGAGTTTTTCTTTCTTTTTTTTTTTTTTTCAAAGATCTTATTTATTTATTAAAGAGATAGAGAGAGAGCACAAGTAGGCAGAGAGGTGGGCAGAGAGAGAGGGAGAAGCAGGCTCTCCTCTGAGCAGGGAGCCTGATGCGGGGCTCGATCCCAGGACACCGGGATCATGACCTGGGCTGAAGGCAGCCGCTTAACCGACTGAGCCATCCAGGCGCCCTGATTTTTTTCTCTTTTATTTTTTGTGTGCCCTCTGCCTATATTCCCCTTGCTAATTTATATTTACTTTGAATAGGTATTCAAAGATATTTAGATGTTTTGATGTCATGCAGATACCCACCTTTGAGTAAGCTCCTAAACGTAAACCAGCTGATGTGCTAAGTTTTTCCTGAGTGTTGTCTCACTTAATCCTTGCTGCTAGCAACCCTCTGAGGAAGGCATTATTAATATTCCCACTTTACAGAGGGGGAAAGTGAGGGTCAGAGAGGTTGTATTGCTTGTTTAGAGTCACAGGGCTAGTAAGAGAAGCCACAGGGAAGAGTTTTATCTGTTGCAGAGGCTGGATGGTAAAACAACAGTATTACTGTCTCTGTGGGTTTGATTGATCCACTTTGCTAAAGACAAAATTAATGCGCATCCTAAATCTGTGCTTATACATTTTGAAGTTTGCCATTGCAAAAGAAGTCTGAACAAATAAAACAAACAGAGCCTCAATGCCTCTCACAATTTGTGTTGGGTCTCCCCAGAGACTATGAGTAACTGTCACAATCGAATATACCCAGTGATCACGTAGAACTGTTTTTATTTAGCTCCATAGATTTCTCATTTGCATACAATGGAGGGGATGAGCACTCATCTACTATCCTGTGAATGTTATAGCTAGAATTCAAACTCTGTAACCAAGCTGAGTGCAAAGTCTGACTCCTAGGTGTTTAATTACTACTTAACTTCTTTCAGCCTCAGTTTCCCAGTCTTTACTATGGGGATGAAAGGATCAAATTGTGTTGATTAACCGAATTGCCAAGTATATTGCTAAAATCGAAATACAGTTTCCCATTTATGATGGTTCAATTTATTATTTTTTGACTTCACAATAGTAGGGAAGTGATACACATACTTCAAATTAGGAATTTTGATCTTTTCCTGAGGTACTGCATTTCCTGCAAAATGCAGTACGATATTGTTTCCTGGTGCTAGGAGTGGCAGTGAACCACATGTCCCACTGAGCCACAGGATAGCAGAGGTAAACAATTGACAGGCTTACGACTCTGCTTTTCACTTTCAGCATTCAGGATATTTAACACTTTCTTCTAAAAGAAGCTTTGTGTTAGATGCTTGTGCTGACCCGTAGGCTAAAGTAAGTGTTCTGAGCATGTTTAAGACAGGCTAAGCTATGATGTTTGGGAGGTTAGGTGTATTAAATGCATTTTTGACTCACGAATTTTCAGCTGCCAGTGGGCTTATTGGAATGTAAGCCCATTGTAAGTTGAGGAACATCTGTGTAAATTAGCTATAATTAGTCATTCATTTAGCAAATATTGACTGAATTTGTCCCGTGTGCTGGGCACAGGATTCAGTTGGCACAGATGATTAAAATGTGGCCCTAGCCCTTCATAGTCTTGAAAGGGTAGACACAGATGAACAACAAATTATATTATGGAGGGTATTTTAGCAATCTCTACAAAATGGAAGAGCGAAGGGGAGGAGAGGGGATAGACGGGAGCAGTGGGCTGAGAAGGCTTCAGGGAGATGGCTTGTTCTTAGCTAACATCTACTATGTTTCTATGCCATGCAAAACGAACTGTGCTGAATATTTACTCCAAAATGCTACTTTTTTAATTTTTAAATTTTTAATTGAAGTGTAGTTCACATATACATATCAGATCTACAAGGTAGTAATTTGATAATTATATGTATTATGAACTGCTAACAATGATAGGTGTATCACAATATTATTGAGTATATTCTCTTCGCTGCACTTTTCATCCCTGTGACTTTCTTATTTTATAACTGGAATTTTGTACCTCTTACTCCTTTTCACCCATTTCACCCGGTCTCCAGTTCCCTTGCCTTTGGTAACCATCAGTTTTTTTCTCCATATTCATGAGTCTGTTTCTTTCTTTAGTTGTTGTTTGTTTGTTCATTTGTTTTGTTTTTTAGATTCCACACATAAGTGAAATCAAATGGTATTTATCTTTCATTGTCCGGCTCACTTCACTTAACATCACACCTTCTAGGTCCATCCGTGTTGTTTTGAATGGCAAAATCTCGTTCTTTTTATGGCTAATATTCCTTTGTGTACATATATTACATCTTCTCTATCCATTCATCTGTCAGTGGACATTTAGGGTGTGTCCATATCTTGGCTATTGCAAATAATATTGCAGTAAACATAGGGGTGAGTATATCTTTCTAAATTAGTGTTTTTGTTTTCTTTGGATAAATACCCAGAAATAAAATAACCAAATTGTACAGTACTTCTATGCTTAATTTTTTGAAGAAACTACATACTGTTTTCCAGAGTAGCTGTGCAATTTTACATTCCCACTAACAGGGTACAAGTGTCCCATTTTCACAAAGTCATTTCTTTTTCTTTTTTATACAAGTCATTCTGATTGGTGTGAGGTGATATCTTATGATAGCTTTGATTTGCATTTCCCTGATGATGAGTGATGTTGAACATCTATTCATATATCTGTTGGCCATCTATATATATATCTTCTTTGGAAACATGTCTGTTCAGATCTTCTGCCTTTTTAAATCAGATTATTGTTTTTGTGGTGTTGAGTTATAGTTCTTTATGCACTTTGAATATTTACCCCTTATCAGGTATGTCATTTACAAATATCTTCTCCCATTCAGTAGGTTACCTTTTTAAACTCTGCTGATGGTTTCCTTCGTTGTGCAAAAGTTTTTTTGTTTTGATGTAGTCCCAATAGTTTATTTTTGCTTTTGTTTCCCTTGCCTAAGGAGACAGATCTTGAAAGCTGTTGCTAAGGTTGATGTCCAAAAGATTACTGATATGTTTTTCCTTAGAAAGGTATTTATTAAAGATATTTAACAGTTATATATATATATTTTTAAAACCTTTATGCTCCTTAAGTACATTATAAACAAATAGCACTTACCACCATTAAAGGAGAGAAAACAGCTTTCTGATGATCAAGGAAAGAGGTTAAACAGAACCTTCCTGCCATTGGTAGTATTCTATGGTGTGGAGAACTCATGATTATCTTTGGGTCCTGGAGAGTAGTTCAGTATGAACTGAATCTGACATTCTGAGCTAGCTTCCTAAGTCAATATCACCATTGAAAGGAAGCCATTCATCAAGCAAGTGAAGCTGCTAAAAATGGATCCCAGCCTGGGAAAAAGTCACCAAGGAAGCTTTAAATATGCCTGGTCTGTCTTGGCAAGGTTGGGTTCTTTGTGATTCAGCTTGAGGAGAGCTGAAGTCTACTGGCCAGATAAACTTCTAGCAATGTTAACCTGGCTTCTCAGGCTCCAGATCCCCAGCACCCACTTCCAGCACAGTAGAGGGAAGGGAGAAAGAAGCAGACCTCATCAGGGGAAACTGGGTGGAGATGGGGTCTGCCCTTGCTCAGCGTTCATCCTCACAGCCTGGCTAATGCCAGCCTCCCCAGAAGTGTAACTCTGTATCGAGGGGCTGGTGGTGGCCTTGCTGCCTCTCTGTCCTCCTTTCTTGCTTAGTGGCTCATCACACTTTAATGGAGATGAACAATGCGGGGAGGGGCTAGGAGGCCAGCGGATTAGACAAAGAATGAAACAGTGCCTTGGCCAGATCCACGCCAATTATGTCTGAATAAACAAATCCATGGTATAAGCTAAGACCCTTCCTTCTCTCCCACCCCCCACCCCTGCATTTTATTTTTTATCTTGGTCTGGAAAGTTGGACATATTCCCTGTACAGTCCTGGTACCCAGATGGCCTGTTTGAGTAAGCAATGGGGAAGAAGGTCAATAATACATCAGCATGCAGAGCCTCCACTAAGGTCAGTCCTGCATAAAATATACCGTGACAACCTGAGGGCAAGTTTAAAATGGTGCTCCACCACAGGATAGGCGTTGGGGCGGGGGGTGGGGCTAAGGGCAGTACAGATGCTGCCTTCTCACAATTGCTGCAAAATTGACTTCTGGCCCCCCAAAATTATATTTTACTGGATTCATGTGGTAGTCCTTTAGGAAAAGTTTGCTTCACACACACAGGAGTGCTCATGATCCAAGTGAGGAGGATTTTAAGAGGGTCTGTCTTCATATATAAATACCTGTCATGTTAGAGGTATTTTTCAAAAATAGTCACATCCGATGGTCCCAAGCAGGAACATAATGGCTACTGTGGTGTCTCAAATTCTAACCCACTGGCACAGCTCAGTATTTTTGTTTTGTCTCCAGGTAAATTCTAATCAGATTTGAGTGCTGAACTAGGCAGTACTTGTAAATTTTTAGCTGTTGTAAGATTAGTATTCTTGAGTGGCATTTCTCGATTACATTTGATTATGATTATTTAACTAATAAAGATAAAAACAGATACCTATTTGTAGGGTCACTGGGGATTTTACAAGGGTTTTTTCTGCTCCTCTCTTCATTCTGAAGATTGGGGGAAAACCCAACATCACCTTCTAATGTTAAAAAAAAAAAAAAGAGAGAGAGAGAGAGAGACAGAGAGAGAAGTCCATTTCACTTTGGGAATTTATTCAGATTGGAGGCGCATACCGACACAAATATTCTTGAAGATTGATCCAGGTTGAAGCGTGTTGTGCATGGGTTTACTGTTCAACTTGCAAGTAATTTGTAAAGCCGGAGTCAGTCTTGACTATGAAACATTGTATCACTGTGATTGGAATCAATAGTTCTTGCACTGTCATTTGTCACATATTTACAAGCTTGAAAAATAGTTCATTTTGTCCTCATCCCATAACTCAAAAGATTGAATCAGAGCCCTGGAGGGATCTGCCAACAGGACACATTCATTACTGATCACCGTCTTGGTGAGGCTATAATCACAACCACACCAAAAATAGAATATAAATAAAAATTAAAGCACTACTCATTTGGTACACTCTTAAATATTTTCAGCTTCAAATATTTAAAAGTCTGCTGGGAGACTTCAATCACCTCAGTGACCTGTATCAGTGGCCACAAAGAGAAAATTCATTGAAGCTGATTTTCCCATCACACTCTCAAAACATTCAAAGATACCATTTTTTTTTTTTTTGAATGAAGAAAAATCAAAATCTAGAGTTAATGGTCCAAAAAGTTCATAAAGTATACTTCTTCTAGTCACCTCGCATATAGTTCATAAATGACCTTCTATTCCCATGAAAGATTTGTAGAAGACATTTAAAGATAATGCTTTCAATTTTAAGATAAAGGATTTATGAATGATAGAACTTGTGTCTATGAAATCGCTAATCCCAACTCTCTAATATTTCAGATGGAGAGCTTCATAAAATGAAGAGAGTGCTCATAAAGTTGTACTACACCTGCTGTCAGAGACAATCAGTAATGGAATTGCAAAGTGAATATTGAAAAGGATGTGAGACATGCACATTTTGGGTTATAATAATGTGTTTTAAGTCCCCTTCACTTCACTGTTGTATTGATAAAGTATTAATGGTTGAAATGTTGGGAGGCAGCTCAGATTCTTTAAACAAGTCCCCAGATATTAACAGATGAACACATAGTTCATCAAATTTAGTTGCTAAAATAGCCCGAAATCCTAGGATTGCAGGTAATTTTTAAGACAATTTTCTTGAATAAATTCAAACTTTGGGAGTTTGACCCATTTCTCAAGTCTCATCCCAAACCAACCTCAAAACACCAGATTGCCTTCCAAATGCTTAGTTGAGTGGTTCTCTACAGATATGGCCTGACATGCCTTTTTCTAGACCAGGACTGAAAATTGATGTCATATATCAGTTGTTTCTGCCCTGACTCTCTAATATGTAACTTAATATGTAGATTCTATGACTTTGCTATTTATTTTGTGAAGTGACCCCATTTCCTTCATAAACATCCTACTGACAATGGCTGAAATTCAATTAGAAGTCATGCTTGGGTTAAGGATCTGGTCTGTCTGCAACACTGTGGAGCATCCTTCTCATAAGGAGGGAGACCTGAACTTGAACATATGTGTGTTAGACAGAGTTCATGATGTCTGGCCATCCGTGCCTCTTTTTAGAAAGAGAAGGGTAGACTTGTTCCCTCTCCCCCAGCAGCCAACTGGACTGGGTGTGGACCTTTAATCCAGAGGTGACCCATCCAGAAACTAGTCAGTGACTAGGATTATGTGTTCTGGCTTGAAAAGATGAGCTAAATCAGATTCTTTGTCTGAAATTTGAACTGAGAGATGGAAGGTGAAGTTGCCTGTGGGGAGCGTACTCAAGCTAAAAGGGTTTATAGGGATATGGCTGAGACAGCCGTTACTGGCAGTGTGTAAGTTGAGACCGTTTACCCTAAGAAAGAGAAGAGAATGCAGCAACCAGGTAGGAGGTGTTCTAGGGGAGAAGAGAGAGAGAGAAAGCTAAACCTGAAATCAGCCCTAGCTCTGGCCCTTTTGTAGGTGCAGTGGTTCAGCTTTGCTCAGATTCTTATGAAACTTCTGAAAATGACTGTCTCCTTTGTTTGGAGCTGGTTTGAAGGAACTTCTGTTCCTGGAAATCTCAAAACAGCGCTGGATGTATTTAATATTGTATCTAAGTCAGAGTTAACCTCTTAAGTTGGAGACATTGTGCCATTCATTTCATCTTACTGGCATGCTTCTCTGAGCATCAGTGGATGTTGAAGTTTAGTTTTGATGTCTATCTTTGTACCTCTTCTACTCTAATAGGAGAGACAGGATATCAGGCACAAACAATAGAAGACTGCCTGGTAAAATGGGTAAGTCACTGTGCTGAGATAGGCTTGGAATTGTATTAATAACCAGACAAACGAATAGGAGGCCTCACATATCCTTCTGATAGAGGTATGTATTGATAGATTTATAAGTTGAGGACAAGAATATGGGAAGATGACACAGCCCAAAGGGACATGCATTTTGAACAGAGTCTAGGAGGGAGGAAATTTATCCTTTTAGGCAAGAAACTTAGGGTGTGGTCTTGGGTTTGAAGTCTAGGTTTGAATTCTGACCCTGTCTTTTACCATCTCTATGACCTTGAACAAGGTACTGGATGACTCTGAGTCTCAACTATATCTATAAAATTGCAATAATAGCAACATTTTCTGCAGAGTGGTGAGAATTAAATAATGTATGCAAAATACTTTTGCCTTTTTCTGAGACCAAAAGAAAGTGTTTAGTGTCCTCATAATTGAAGCTTATTTGCCTGTCAAAAATCTATTGAGCAGCTCATCATGTGTGCTTTTAAAATATTTTTTATCTAGGGGACCTCAAGGAATTTAGTATGAATCCTTTCGGCCTCACAAATCATTTCTGAGAGCTGGTTTGGTGGCAAACGTTAATGCATCCATTTTCCTGATGAGGAAGCAGTTTCTCAGAATAAATGAAACTCAAACCCAGATAGCAGTGACATTCTTGAAAAAGAATCTATAGGGAGTTTAGGGGCAATAAGACATACCTCTCGAGTTTATTAGGGAGACTTGTGATTGTTGCAAGCCAGAATCACAGATAGACTATTTAATTGCATGGTGTGGGATCTGATGAAGTATTTGTTTGTTGTTTATATTTTGGCAGCAAGCTCAAATGTTTAAGCAATAAACTTCCTCTGAGGCTATCCTTAAATGGTGCTTATTATACAATTTCAAAAACTGAATTCATGTCTATCTACTTGAAAAAGGCATTAGGTTGTGATCATGACTAATACTTTAAGCTTATCATGACCATTTCTGATATTAATCTATTATATGCTAATCCCTAATCTGCCACTCTTAGCCATTGAATCCTTCATTAAGATCTCGTCCACTTCATTTGTGAAGACAGGTGGAAGATAATTGACAAATACATATTTCTTTGTTCTCTATATCCTAAATTTCATTGTCATGCTTTCAGATACAAATTGCCCTTGACATTTATCCCTGTGCACATGAGAATTAACAGATGAAAAAAATATATATAGGTTGAGATGTGCATTAGTTACTATTTCTTCTGCCTTTCTAACCTGCTGTAGCCTCTTCCTGTAATCTGACTAATTTTTCCCGGGACAAAAAAATCATGGAGAATTAACAATAGCAGAATTCAAAGAAACAGAAGCTAAAGAAGGAAATAAGGAAAGGCACCCAGCAAGAACACGTTTATAAATGTCAGATGTGTTTGTTTTGTGGCAATTATGTACAGAAACTTAATGATACTTTCCCAAAGTAAGTAGACAATGTGACATTATGAAGCATCAGCATATAACGAAAGGGGGTGGCCATGCCAGAAGATAATCCCATATATAAAATAGTTGGGAAATAACTGACTTACATTATTTCATCCAAGTTTAGTCCAAGAAACGTATATCAATCTCAGAAAAGCCAGATTAGAATGTTACCAAATAAGGAAAGATGTGGAATAAGATGTGCTGAATGTTAACAGGTCTGGAGAAAAAAAAAAAAAAATGCATGGGTTGAAGGAAGATAGATCATCTGCCATATCCCCAAGAAAGGAGAACCCAGGGATGAAGGCGTGGTATTGTGTCTTCAGCATGGTACCCTGACCAAAGAGTGCCCTGACTGGAGTCTTCTTAAATTAACTCCGCAAATGATATTGACCACTACTCTGGAATGTAAACTGTGCTGGGGCCAGGACCAGTACAGAAGAAGGTGGATAAGCTCTCTGCCTCATTCCTTTCTTTACTTTGAGTAAGCAAAGCCTTTTTCTCTTTAGCACTTAACATTATTTCACATAGCACTGGGTTTATATTTACTTTCTTTATTCTCTGTCTTCCCTGCAATAATATACAAGTGTAATAAAGACAGGATTTGTACCCAGTAGTGACATTTCACTGTTGTATCTTCATTGTCTGGCACATGGTAAAGCTCAGTTAATTTTGTCCATGAATAGAGCATAGAAACTTATACAATTAAGAAATCTATTTGAAAAAAAAGAAAGCTATAAAGATGAGAAAGCAAAACATCCATAGAATTCCTTCCCTCTACCCACATAAGACACTTATAATAATTGTCCTTTTAGTATATATCCTTCCTTCCACAAAAAATGTGAATGTATTAACTTGTGCTTTCTAAAACATGCTTTCACAAACATGTCTTTTCCATAATATAGCTTTATGTTGGCTGCATAATATTCTATTATTTGGCTTATATACTTAAGCAATCCTCTATTAATAAACATTTAACTTGTTCTTATTCTTTTGTATTATAGACAGTGTTATGTTGAACCTCTGTAAGCAAGTATCCTAATATACTTGTCTGGTTTCATCCTTAGAATTAATTCATAAAAGCAAATTCACTAGGTTAAAAAGTGTGTACATTTACATATTGATAATTACTTTTAAATCATCCTCCAGGAGCATATAATTTATACTCCTAGCACCAGAGAAAGAAATATCCATTGGTATTATTCTTTTTCATGTTTGCCAATATGATAAGGAATAGCTGTACTTATCATTATCTTGATTTACATTTATTTGATTTCTATTAAAGTTAGACATATTTGTATATACATAGTAGCCATTTGTATTTGTGTATATGTATGTGTACATTGCTTGTTCTTGTCTTTTGCTGATTTTTCTTTTGTATTAGAAGAATATTTAAAACACTTATTATAAATCTAATATTTTTCCACATTGGTCCATATTTAAAAGTTCAATATGTGGGTGCATGGGTGGCTCAGTCAGTTGAGCATCTGAGTCTTGCTTTTTGCTTAGATCATGATCTCAGGGTTGTGAGACCGAGCCTCACGTCAATCCCCGCATCAGGCTTTGCGCACAGTGCAAAGTCTGCTTGTCCCTCTCTCTCTGTTCCTTTCCCAGTGCATGCTCTCTCTCTCTCTCAAATAAATAAATACATAAATAAATAAAAATCTTTTTAAAAAATTCAATATGAAAGGCTTAAAAATGTAGGCTTCTTATTTCTATAAGAAAAAAAAGTACAAGCACACACACAATAAAACAGCAACCATTAGTCATTTGATAGTAGTAGCATATTTCCTAAGAATTATTGAATTCTAACTTCAAATATCAACTTCATTATAGCCTTTTGTATTTGATACCACCCCCACCATCATACTAAGATGTGTTGGTGAAGTCATAACAACACTGAAACAGCAGGGACATGACATCAGTACTGTTTGGAGTAAGATTAAGGAATAGCTCATGTAAATGGACAGTACTTGGGCTGTCATTTCTTCAAACATGCTGTAGCCAAGCCACTGAGCCACCACACTCCTCAGATACTCTGAATGTGCTCGGGAGTCTGTGTGTTGCCAGTTACACATACTAACTGCCAGGGGAGAAAAGGCTCAATCTCTTTCAAAGTACAGCTTTTTGGCAATTTGGAGCCATGGCAGTGAAACTCGTTTATGCTGGTCCCATGTGGCTCTGTGTCTGGTATAGATTGTTCAAATCTCTTGGTCCCACCAGAAAACCTATGAGCTTGATGCTAAGTTGTCTCCTGTGTGTCATTTTGGCTCATAGCGTTTTGTTCAACCTGTCATCCTTCTCTTTCTGTCCTTAGAGAAATATATGAAAAGGCCCTCTTGAAGGACATACACAATCCCTAAATACCCAAGCAACATCAAAAGCTCGCCATAAAAAGCATTATCCTTTATCCATATACCTCCACTCTAACTAGAGTGAAAAGATGAGCAATAAACCATAGCTGGCAGCTCATGAGTTTCTGTTTGGTCAAAACTATAAAGGAAGAAAACTTTGGAGCTAAAATTATCTTCCTTTTCTTCTCCTACCATGTACTGCTCTTCCATATATGTCTCATCTGTCTCAAGCCCAAAGTCCTGTCCCTAAAGGGACACACATCTTCGTCTGCACAGCTAATATTCTCTGGGGTATGAAAACAGAACTTACTCTCACTTTATGGAAATGGTATTCACATTTCTCCAACATGTGTGTTTCCAAGTTTGACTAGATTTGTGTGTGGATTTTCCAAATAGAAATAGACTAGAGTGTACTGAAAAATGTTTAATTTTGCTGGCAGATGATGAATAAGATTTTCTGGTATCTTTAATAAACTGGATCTCAGAGATATTTTTGTTTTAAATGTGACCAAGGAGTCACATCCCACACAATTTTATCCCAGAACTTAAAAAGTTAAAAAAAATGCTTTTTTGAAAAATTCGGAGTTTGAACATCTTTAGGGTAAACATTATGAATATAGCCAAATCTATTCAAAATGATAGATACACATTATGCATAAAACATATGTAAGATGTTTAGAGCTCAGAATTAAAAAACAGACATATGTGCTTATTTAGTAATATACTTAATGAATTAATAAAGCCAATACTATGGTGGGCTTTTCAGCTTCTAATTTTATATATTTTACATTCATCCTCCCCAATTTTACTATTATCTCCCTGAGACAATAAAGCTCTTTAGGATTTTAGTTGTCATCATTTCAAGAACATGCAGGCATCTATTCCAAAGCTATTATTAAAATTGCTGAAGATGTCCTCTAGCATCCTCTTGCAGATTCAAAGATTCATTTCCTTTTCCTGTAGACACTTGTTCCTTATTTGGAAGCACTTAATAAAAAAACAAAGCAGGAAGCAGCAAACACAGGCCTCCTTTGAAATGGCTGAGCAGTATTAAATCTGGTGGCAAAAAAATAAATAAAATCATGCTGGTGATGAGACATCACTTACATATATACTCAGGAAGTGGAGAAGAGCCATCCACTCTGGGATTTTATAACAAGGCACATATTAACGAGTCATTCCATCCAAAAGGAAGGGTTAACCTCACTTAGCAAACAGTAGGCAATAGGGAGTTGCAGTGCCAGGAATGCCACTCATGGTTCCACATGACATTTGGATATCTTCATGGTGGCTTGGGCAGTGAGGTGAGTCTCTCAAACATTGTAGCAGCAAGGCCCAGTGGGTTCTTTCTGAGTCTTACAGCCAGTGTCTAGGTCAGGCCTAGAAGAATCAATGAAACAAGATGGGATTGGGAGGAAGACAAACCATAAGTGACTCTTAATCTCACAAAACAAACTGAGGGTTGCTGGGGGGAGGTGGGTAGGGAGAGGGTGGTAGGGTTATGGACATTGGGGAGGGTATGTGCTATGATGAGTGCTGTGAAGTGTGTAAACCTGGCAATTCACAGACCTGTACCCCTGGGGATAAAAATATATGTTTATAAAAAATAAAAAATTAAAAAAAAAGACCAAATGATTGGCTCTTTTGGGGGGTGATAAAAGGAGATAATGGGAGGTGGTTTCTTAAGGCAGTTGCTTGTTTCTAGAAAGGAAAGTCTTAAAAGTCTAAGATTTTCCTACCCCTTCCCTATGAGGTGCTGCAGTACTGGTCCCTGACCCTGACAAGACTAATAACAGCTATAGTATCACACCTTATAATCTAGAATGAAATGCACATTCTAAACGGAATCAATTGATCCTAGCCCTCTAGTAGCAGTAAAATAACTCTGAGCATCTTGGAGAAAGCTTTTGATAAATTCAACATGGTATCATTGAATGTCCGTGACTTAGTTTTCCTTTTCATTGGATTTAGGCTTTCCTCATTTGTTTCTGCTAACAGGGCTGGAACCTTTTAGGAGAATGAGATAGGAGAAGCGAATTCTCTGAGCTGCTCCAGAAAATTCTATTTTTTGCCCAGCAACTCAGGTGTATTCCCACCATGGTTCATATTTCATGGGGAAAAATACTGACTGGACTTCCAAAATGCTGCTTTGGTCCTGGTCATATTCACAGGCCCCCAACTGTCCCTTCTAAAATGTGTCTCTCTAATAAGCAGGTTTGCTGTGAAGGAAACACCAAGTGTGGCAGAAATTGTCTTCCTATTGGGAGAACAGTGGGAGAGCAGGTGCTTGAATGTGGGAATGTCAGAGCTCAGAGTGAAGGCAATTATTCTCCCCCATGTAGCTCAGCATGGAGAAGAAATTAGTAAGGAAAAGGCAGGCAGCTGTGCTCTGTCCTGAGTGTCATGGACAGCTGCAGTGAAAGGGTGTCCCATACACCTGGGCACATGCAAACTGTGCTGGCCCCGGCAGGCCTCAGAGGCCAGTGCCCAGGATTCTGAGCTGCACTGCAGAGGTAGGCCTGTGCCAGGAAGGAGCTGGAAGGCTATTGATCACTCTGGACTCCTTGTAGGAGCTGGGGGTGACACCAGGAAGATGATGTTTAGACATCTTCCCTAGCAGGGACATTTTTCAAAATCAAAACTGACTCAGAAGAGTATTATACCTGCCCCCACCCCCACACCTTGATATTCTCTTACCCGGGCTCAGTTTTTATCCAAACCAAGTGAAAAAAAATCACTGGTGGTCTGATGCACTTCCTATTAGCTAAGCCTGAAAGATGGGGCCCAAAACAGCTCATTTAGTGAGAATGGGAAGGGTTTTAATAGAATGACCTTCACCCAGGTTTCCTTCAGGGAGGGGCAGGCTATTAATCCAGGCTGCCCAGGAGCATGCACTGTCCAACCCAAGGGGACTCTGGTGATCAGCAGAGTTCAAGTCCCTCTGGGAGTATTCCTGCATGAGAACTCTGCATTTTCCTTTGCCCTCTGCACTGTGCAGCATAGGAGGGGTTAAAAGATTCTAACAGAAGCCTGAGAGGAGGAGCACTCTATTGGCCAGAGGAAATGGGGATTTTTTTTTTAATGCAGGCACCTCCCCTTTCTGTGTGGCTAAGCAATCCTATGCTGGATTTTAGGTTTCCAAACTCATTTGTTTCAAAGGCAATGGTGAGAATGCCACTGGGGCTTACAGGGTTCAACTCCAAACTGTTAGTGACGGAGGGAGCTGAGCGCTGCCCCGCACAAAGCCTGGAGTAACCGGTTTAGCACACATATACTTTTCTCATATATGCAGAAGTCCAATAGAGATGTTGATGTCTGAAGGGAGGCTTTACTTCCCATGGTCATTCAGGGACCCAGGTTCCTTCTACCTTGTGGCTTTTCTACTTCTAGGGCCTCAGAGTCTTCCTTAGTCACTGACAGGTGGGGAACAAAGCAAGGGGAAGACATATCTACTTCTTATCCACTGAGACCAAAAGGGGCATGCATTACCTCCGACCATATTCCACGCATAGAAATTAGTTGCATAGCCACACCTAGATGCCAGGCAACCAAGACACTCAGCTCCTGGCTGGGCGGCCACTTCCCACCAGACTATGGCTGTAGTAGTCAGCTGGCTTCTGGCTTGCTCACGGTCCTCTGACCCCCTCCCAGAACAGCCTGCTGCTCCTCCCACTCACATTCAGGATGAGCAGTCTGAAATGCTGCTTCATTTTGCTCCACCACAGGCTCTCTGTTCGCAGACGTCCCTCAGGTAGCATTCTGCAAAGGTGGAGTGTGGAGGTGGGGAGATGCCTGGTAGGAAGGCCCACCTGGCTGCTGGGACACAAGCTGATGGTGAGAGGGGAGAGTTAGTGGTCACCTGTGTGAGAGGCGTGGCCTGACAACCTGAGGGATGCGACTGTCAGCTGGGAGGCAGCCCAAGAGGGGCTGGTGAGCAGAGCTCTGTTCAGAGTCATTGCTCTGAGTGAGACTACCAAAAGTTTCTGGGTTTTTTGCACCAAATTTTGAGAAGGTAAACATTTTAAAAGAAAACCGTAGCGGGGCACTTAGGTGGATCAGTTGGTTAAGCATCTGCCTTTGGCTACGGTCATGATCCCAGGGTCCTGGAGTCGAGCCCTGTGGGTTCCCTGCTCAGTGGGGAGCCCGCTTCTCCCTCTCCTCCCAGTTTGTGCTCTCTCTCCCTATCTCTGTCGTTCTCTCAAATAAATCAATAAAATCTTAAAAAAAAAAAAAAAGAAAGAAAGAAAGAAAGAAAGAAAACTCTAGTAATTTGGATTTCAGTGGTGCTAGCCCAGTTCCTTCTGATCCATTTTCACTCTTTGGTAAGTTTATCTTCTCTCTTTTCTTTCTTGGAAATTTTATCCAGAGTATCTGCATTACTAGGGCATTTTAAAATTGTCTCAAAATCTTTTCACATCGATTCTCTCCTTGCTTCTCAAAAAAAGTCTTGAGGGCTAGGAAGTGCACAGAGAGCTAAAATGACACAGGGTGTCCAATATCACAATGCCAGCTCAGAATGGCACTATCACCCAAACATCCCAAATGTCCCTAATGTTCCCAGAGGCCCCGAATGCTCTCTCCGGATCTAAATTTAACAAGACTGGGCTACCATTCTCATCTCTTTTATAGTCCATCTCACCCAAAGAATTCCTATCCAAAAGATCTGGACACCAAGCAAAGGGGCATCCATCCTCTTCCTCACAAGACCTTCGCTAACAGTGGGTCACAAAAGTTTTCTTCAAACCAGGGTGATTAGAAATACTGACAGCTAACCTTGACATCCTTATCAGTAGAAAGGGCTTTCACAAAACACCATACTCATGTTCCTCAGCTCCAGATCCTTGTAAGTCGAGACACTTCAGTGTCTCATAACAGATCAGGGCACCGAGCACCTGCCACAGAGTACTAAGCCCATTAATGGAAAGGAATTACTACTACTCTCTCTTCAAAAACTGAAGGCCCGCTGCATGCTTTTCCTAGGGGAAGTGAAGAGTTTCTGCTTCTAGTATGCTCCCCCATGGCCTCTGTTGTTCTGCTTCTCTAGACTCAAGTGTGTCTCTAGACTCAAGGCAGAGCACTCATGGAAACTAACCTATGTTCAAATTCCCGTCTAGGCCACGTTTTTAACTTTCCCTTCCGCAGTTTCTCATCTGTAAAATGGGGATGATAACCTGTCTTACAGGGTTGTTGCAAGGATTAAATGTGTTGATAATAGAAAGCACTTTCAACGATGCCTGGCCCAAATTTAGTTCCAGATAAGCATTCACTGTTTTGGGATGCATGCTGTTTGCCGGGTCTGCTTTACCTGCCCTAGCCAATCCAAGATACACACAGATGGCCTCCCTAATTACCACTGATTTGAGGTTGGGCTCTTTGGTTTGTTGCCACACTATGGCAATAATTACTCGGCCCCTGTAGGTATTGTTGACTCTGTTTAACATCCCTGAGAAGTAGATTTTATTGTTTTCCCCCATTTTATAAAAGAGGTAACAGAGGTTTACTAATGTGCTAAAATGATACCAGGAGTGAACAGCTGAAGTTTTTCTCTTCTACCAGGCCATGTTTGCCTTATTCCCAGAGACCTCGCAGTTTCTGAACATCTCTAACAACTTCGGACAACCACTTAGCTGAACTGACTGGTCCACCTGCTTTCAAGATTCCCATTGCTTACTTGGTGTCTGGTTTTGCATGTGACAAGGCAGAAAATTAACTTTTAAAATTATTAAAACAGATGTATGCATTATCTCTTCTCTGGACCATATAGAGAAAAAGTGGTTTTTGGAAGAAGACAGTTTAAACTCTGGCTCTGTCACTCATCGACTGTGATTGAGATTTGGCTCAAGTCTCTTGCATTCTTTATATCACAGATCCTGTATCTTTATGTGGCTCCTGGAATAGTGAGTGTTTCCTCATCTGTACACTGGGAATAATAACGTGTGCCTCCTTGTAGGGCTTAAGTGAGATACTGTAGAGAAAGAGCTTAGTTAGCAAACAGTAAATGCTGAAAATAGCAGTGATTATTATTATTATTTTAATTATTACCATAAGCTTAGAAGAATGATCTTTGAGGTAGAGGAACAAATAGCTAAGCAAATAATAATACAGGAGTGTCTAAAAGAAAATGTTCTATGCCTTCCTGTCTATAAATGTATCCTATACTTGCACAAGTATGCAAGTATGAAAGATGCATACATAAGGAATTTTATTGTGACATTGTGCGGAAATGCAGAACACAAGCTGTCTTTTACTTTGGCTAATTGATCATGGTGTCTCTAGTGCTGAATTAGATGAGCAGTCTACTTAATTTGTATGAGGAAGCATCCTGGGCCTGATGAGCAGAAGCTGGATGAAATCACCGTGGTAAGTTTCAGCCCCACCAAGCCCTGTATCTGAACCTTGCAGACCTGTAGCCCTGGAACGAAGTAGAATTTGAATCCCCTAGACGAAGGAGCTTGCAGGACTGCCAAGAAGGTATCCTGTAAGTCCTTCTTCTGGACTCCTCTGTGATAAAAATCAGTGGAAAACCAGAGGCAGGACTGTGACAGGCCCAGACTCCCTAGGCAATGAAGATCTAGGTTACGCCACCAGACAAGGACACCTCTAGCCAAGATGCTTACCAAAGGCAAAGAAACATGAAAAGGGTCATAGGAGAAGGCAGTTCTAAACACCAAGTGTAGCCCTGAGACAAGTTACAGAAACAAAGACTATAATGGTTGTGAGCATTTCTTTCGTAGTTTAGTCCTAATGTATTTGCCAATTCTGTCTTCCCCTTTGGATTTCTCAAACATAACATGTGTTTGTTTCATTACAAGGGGAAAAAATGAGACTGTGTGAGGTGATGGATGTTGACTAACCTGTGGGGATCATTTTGCAGTATTTCCACATATTAAGTCACCATGTTGTATTCCTTAAACTAGAATAATGGTATGTATGTCAATTGTATCTCAGTGAGACTGGAAGAATTTGTGTTAACAGTAGTTAACCTTATAGCTCAGAATACAAATTTATAGGATATCAAAATGGGAATTTGACTCAGAAGAAGAACCTCAGCCAAATTATGAATAAAATGACTTTCTTTTCCCTTTGTGGAGAGGGTTGGTGTGTTTTAATTACAGGCGGGATAGTTGCATTATGTTAGGTATAAACAGGATTTTGCTGTTGTCTTTATTTGGAAGTTATACGAGGTGAAGGAAGTGTGTCTAGAAGCCAGTTGACAAGGCGGCTTTGTATTTTGTCAACGTTGCTAAGATGGAACTGCTTCCCAGATTTCTCTTTCCTGTAATATTTTGGATTAGGCTTGGTCACAAGAGATATTTCCATAAGATTTAGGAGGTGAATTTAAGCAGCAGCCTTTTTCCTGCTCTGAAAGTGGCTGCAGGACACCAGGACAGCCCATGCACCTTGGTGCTAATCTGCTGGGCCACAGCCGGGCCTGCAGCTCCTCCCTCCCAGCAGACTCCACCTCCCCTCTCTGGGCCAGGTATGAGTTCAGGGGCTGAAGGTGACAGTTCCGGCGGGTCACCCAACTCATGATGATGAGAGTCCTGAGAACCAGATACGGTTCCATCCTGCCCTCATTTTCTCTTCCTTCATGTCCAGTTTTTTCTCCCCTGCTGCTCTCACAGCTGGCCTGCACTGACTTCAGCCCAGTGCCAGGTGCAACACCCTTGCAGGGACTTCTTCACCACCTCCCGTAATTGTGTGCAATCTAATCCCTGTTAAAATTCCCACATTTTATATCACTCAGAGTGGTTTTGCTTCTGTGATCAAACTCTGACTGATACACTATTTTTTGGCTTTTTAGTTAAAATTTGATGATTTGAGTATATAGCTATTCAGGAGAGAAGGCTTTATCATGCTGCTCCCATACTTCCTGTGCCACAGTGAGCTGGAGGTGAGTAGCACCTGTTCCCCAAAATGATGCATGCACTGTCCAATTTGCTGCAGTCCGCAGCTGGTCCTTTTCACTCATTTGTATCTGATGTGTGTTCCCAAAAGCATTTGGGTTTTGTGACTCCTAGACTGGAGGAATTCTTGAAAGCTCTGGTCTTGTTAGTGTTCATGGCATATGAAGACTTTCTTATTGCCTGACATAGACCAATCAACATTCCAGGTTGGCTGAGTGGCCTGTAACAAAATTCTAGTACCTCATCAAGAAAAGTATTTATTCTTGGAATGCCTAGGTAGCTTAGTCAATTGGGTGTCTGACACTTGGTTTCAGCTCAGGTCATAATCTCAGGGTCATGAAATCGAGAGACATGTCAGGCTTCATGCTGAGCATGGGGTTTGCTTGAGATTCTCTATCCCTTTCCCTCTGCCCCTGCAGATTGTTCTCTCTCTCTCTCTCTTTCTCTTTCTCTCCCTAAAACAAATAAATCTTTAAAAAATGATTATTTAGGGGCACCTGAGTGGCTCAGTGGGTAAAGCCTCTGCCTTTGGCTTAGGTCGTGATCTCAGGGTCCTGGGATCGAGCCCTGTGTTGGGCTCTTTGCTCAGAAGGGAGCCTGCTTCCCCCTCCTTGACTCTGCCTACCTCTCTGCCTACTTGTGATCTCTGTCTATCAAATAAATAAATAAACTCTTTAAAAAATATTCTTTATTCAAATTATTATTCCATCCTTGGTAAGCAAAGAATAATACCTATCCTTCCTTCACTATGAACAAGCTCAGGGATTTCCTCCAGACAGAGAGCAGAAGTCAATAAAACAACATGATGGGAATTATGCTTTTCACAAGCTTTGGAGTTAGAAGGGTCTTGAGACAGTACCCCCATTGGCCAGTTTCAAACTTTGCTCTGGTGTCATCTGACTTCCTCTGAGACTCATCTAGGCTCAGAGATAGGGCTGTTGGTCTCAGTAGCAAGTGAGGCCCTCTACTCTGTTCAACCAGTGTAGCCTTACATTCCTGTTTCACATTGGGTTTCTGCTGAACTTTCTTTCTGTAAAAAAAGGACCTTGTTGTAACCCTCTCATTTCACAGATGAGGAAATGCAGGCACCAAGGGTCCCAGAGTTAACAACTAGCCACTGAGTGAGGAGCTATGAGACAATCTGAGGACACCAGACTTCCACCCAAGAATTGAGCCATGCACCCGCTGTCTCAAGAGGCAATTGGATTGGTTGCTCCAAGACAACTCAGATTAGACCTCAAGAGCAGAAGGAGATAGGCAGATAAGCTTCATGACCTACCCAGAAGAGGGGAAACCTAGAAAGCAGCTGATTCCCTCCCAGCTGTGCAGGGGAGACTTCCAACCCTTATTATTAGGCTTTTGAGGTTTCTATACCATGACCTGAATGAATAAGAAATAAAGAAACATTCAGAAGTTATTTATTTCCCTATTTAACTGAGGCAGTTTATTTTTTTCTTAAAGAAGAGGCATCTTGTTCCTTTTAAATCCACTTAGACAAAAACTAGATGTTATTGACAGAAGACCTGCGATATGCATCTCAGGTTTTATATGGGGATTTTCATTTTGTCACATCCAGTTTAAGCCACCAGCCTAATTTAATTACAATTAATGAATCACCATTTACCCTGAGGCAAAACCAGGTTTTCTTGCTGAAGAGGTGTTCAGTGCATAGCATTCAAATTCATGACCTAGACCTCAAATTAACGGGCTGTCCATTAAGAATGGATGAGTGGCTTTGAAGACTGCATTTATCAGTTGTCAACAGTCTTCTCTTGCAGTCCCCAGTGGTCCCTTTGGAAGAGACAATCAGAATAGGAAGATACTGCAAAGGGAATGTCCAGGGCTACCTAATGCCAAATGAGGTTTCATTAAAGAACAGTTTTGCCCTTATAGGGTCCATGAAGTGGTAGTTAGCCTTGGTCTTCAAGGCTCTGTCTCAGCAGCAGGATTTTCTGTACCCAGAAAGAAATCAGCCCTCAGAGAAACTGAATCTTTTCACAAGGGATGCTTCCATCCTGCATCCAACCCCCAGGGTATGATTGTTGAGGAGAAGTTAAGGAACACTAATCCCAATTCCTTCAGAGAGGATTTGGTGAATCCCTACTATGTGCCTAAGCCTTAAGATACTTAGATAACAATCCCAAGAAGTGTAGTGTTGCATGTAAACATGAGGGACAGTGATGATCTTGGGCTGAGGTAGGAAGGGAGTTCACCTTAGAGAGGTGTAAGTCATGCCCCCTTTGCCAGGGTGGATTATTCAGCTGGTCTAACTGGCTGGTTTGGTGACCCTTTCTTCCTTCTATTGTTCCATTGGTCGTGGACACCATTCCATGAGATCAAAGGGTCATCTTAAGTAGGTGCTGTGGGAGTCACGCTTCCCTACTATCCCTCTGGTGGTACAGGATTCAGAGATTGAGATGGGCTGGCTGGGCATCAGAAGAGGTATCTCAGGAGGTATGAGATACCTGAAAGGTGAGAAGGCATTCCTGACACTGACTTCAGGATGTACAAGGGCCACCCACGGCCAGGCCCATCCACAAGCAGGACATGGCTCTGCCTGGAGGGGTGGGGTCTTCTTAGGAGCCAGCAGGAATGATTACAGTCAACCCCCCACTCACCTGCACTCCTTCCTGCAGCATTCACTGAGTATGCTATGGCTGCGACAGCCTATAGTGGATCACCTCTGTCCTAACCTCCATCCTCAGCTGCCATACGGTTGGCCCTTTCATCTCTGTTTAGTGTTATGGTAAATCCCACAGCTGTGTGCCCTCGAGGCCCCAGCCATAGGCTCCCCAGTGGCCTTCACCATATGCCCTAATGTCTCATGACTCCTGGATCCTTGACCTATCCCCATTTCTCCCAAGAAGCTGAAAATGAAGTTGCACCTATCTTCTTCCAGTATCTACCCCTGCAGCTTTCTCCTGTAGTCACTCCCTGATTTGAACAACTTCCCTTTTTATGTTGGCAAATCACTCTGCTACCTCTCCTCTAATTCTCTGTAGAAGCCCTAATTGGCACACAAGGCTGTAGAGTGGGGATGCTGAACTGCATAGCTGGTGGGGGGGATGTATACTAACTCTGAGAAATGGAGATCATGAAGGCTAAACTCAGTCTCCTCCTTGACTACCTCCTGATACTTCTGACCAAGCTTCCCTCTCTTCTCTATTAGCCCATGGCACGTTATGAGCTATGTCTGAATGTCTAGTTCAACATTTGATACATATCCATTCACTTAGCAAGACAGAGCCTACAGGATCATAGGGAAGTAAATAACCTGGCTCTTGCCCTCAAAGTGCTGATCATCTCATTGAGGAGACATCATTGTGAACAACCACAACACCCCCACCTCCACCCCCCGCCAACACACAATTAAATGGCAAGACAATGATGCAAGAGTTGTTATGGGAAATGCCACATGAGGGCTCTTGACCTTAAGTGTGGTATGTGTTGGGTAAGGCAGGGTGTCTGTGAGCTAGTCGGTCAGAGCTCACTTTATAACAGAGTGATTTAAACTTATTCAGAAAGAGGGTGAGAACTTGATGAACGCATTCCAGTTTGCCATGATACTATAGCATCATATTCTTTACTATTTAGTGTGTATCTACATTTTCTCCTTGGGCGGACTGCAAATTTTTTAGTTCAAGAACCCTGCCCACGTTCCTTTTGGATCTTGCTCCTCTCACAGTAAAAAACACCATGTCTTCTTGAAGATTATGCCAGAGACATGCACTGGATTGACTCAAATTTAGTCACACTCTGAGATCTCTATCCACATAGGAAAGAACTGAAGGTCTGAAGCCTGCTTGAGTAAAAACGGATCTTCAGGCAGCAAAGGTCACCTAGACCATACCAGGAAATGCCAACTTTCCTCTCTGAGCAACTGCAGCATGGTCAGAAATTCTTTCTTGTCTGTTCCCTTTTAGTAAGACCAAAGGAGTTTGTGCTAATAATTCTTATAGTACTTACAACCTTATTACTGTTTTCCCCAATGTACAATTGCCATGAAGCTTAAAATTCAGAGATTCTCACTCATATAGACACCTTCTAAATTCCTGTATCTAATCATTTTAAATTCCTTTTTTAAAAGAGGGTCCTCAAAATGGTATTAGCTTTGGTCCCCAGAAAGTTTGGATCTGCCCCTACAATTTATCATTTATTTTCTAAATGCTTTTTTTAATGGAAGCCCAACAATATAGTCCCATGAAGTAAGTTCTATATAAATTTAGACTTTACCAAGAGTCCCAGAGAGGTTAACTGACTTACTCAAGGTCACACAGCAAGTTAATAAAGATTCAACTTCTATAAATAAGTTTCAGAGCAGAGATGAGATATTCTTATAAATTATCCAAGATTAAACATTGGAGTCTTTTCATTTCCTCTTCCAGACAGTGAAAATGAGAACACAGCTCTCAGTAACATTATGTTCTTTCAAAACTACCCTCTGCCTGTAAGGTGAGAAGCCTGGGGTTGCGGTCTCAGGCTAGCAAGGCTCATGGGAGCAGACACCGAATGGAATTCTGTGGTTGTTTATTGGTGCTTAAAGTCCACCACATTCTTCACTTCAAACTACAGCAGCAATGGGATAGAAAACAGTGTTAAAAAAACTGACTTAATTTAAAGACATGTCTGGGGTATCCAAACTGTTTATAGTTTCTGAGTTTCATTTTGTTTTGCCTTTTTTTTTTTTTTTTTTTTTTTGCTGTAGGGAAGTCAATCATGTCTTATAGAATGGTTCTTTTATACAGGGAAGAAGTATGTGAACATCCAGTCATTTGTGAAAAGTTACTCATCAGACTTTAGTGAGCATCTACTGTGAGCCCTTCACTATGCAAGGGGCTGGCCGCAGCCAAGTCATGGGCACAGTAGAGTCATGGGTATTTAGGAAACAATACCTCTGCAAACCCTTAGGCCTCAGCTCCGCTAACCTGAGGCCCCATTAGAGAACCAGAAACAAGGATGGAAAGATTCCATCAGTCTTTTCAAGGCCATCAAATGTACATTTATGATCTTTCCTTAAAGAGAGGTTTTGGAGATACCATGACACGATCAAAAAGAGACATTGATAATACATCTTGAAATATGTGTTCTGATTACACTCCACACAAACTATAGTTGACCATGGATTTATCAATTTAAAAATAAAATCCTGGGCACCTGGATGGCTTAGTCAATTGAGTATCTGCCTTTGGCTCAGGTCCTGATCCCAGAGTCCTGGGATCAAGTCCCACTTCGGGCTCCCTGCTCAGTGGGGAGTCTGCTTCTCTGCCCTTCCCTGGCTCATGTGTGCTCTCCCTCCTTCTCTCACTTTCTCTCTCTCACCCTCTCTCTCTCACACAAATAAATAAATAAACCTTGAAAAATAAAAGAAAATAAAAAATAAAATCCTTCCATTGTCTTGCAAATAGCACATTTATGTATCATTGCGTTTTTTTGGTGATGGAAGTGCTAATTTGTGCAATGTAAGTGCACAAATTAAATTTGTAAATTTAAAATTTACAGTTTTACAATTTTACAATTTACAATTTACTGTAAATTTAAGATTTACAGTAAATTGCAGTTTACCACCTTTCTGATAACCCTTTTCTGACATCTCATCATTGTAAGATCTCAGGAGCCAGCCTTCCATAGGTCTCAGAAGTCCTGCTCTTGAGGGGCCTTTTATCAGAATGCCCGACCTTGGCCTCTTTGACTTTGCATTATCAGCCCTTGGAAATCTCTCTGGTCGCCTCCCATTTCTCACTCCCTTCTGCTCATCATTTCACTACTCCAGTCTTCATGCCCTGAGCCTTATCCATGCTATTGCTGCTGCCTTCACAGCTTCATTGGAGCTGACCCTATCTCATTGCTCACATCACAATTTAAGCATCACCTCCTCAGAGGCTATTCCTTGATTTATTGCCATTTTAGTTACTCTATTGGGCTCTGCCAGCTTTTGTAACACTGATCACATTATACTGATCCCAGTTATATTTAAATAGTTTCTTGCAGGAAATCCATCTGTGTGGACTGGATCCATCTTACCTCCGGAAAACCTAGTGAAACTTGGCCCAACCCTTATTTCCAAGTTTGCTTTTGTTTTGTACTTTTCCCAACCTGGGGTGTGCAGTTAAGATTCTTTGTCCTGTCTACTCTCTGTCATAAATTAGATGGAAAAATGGAGACTGGCTCTTCACTGGTTTTCACCAAAAGAAAAATCCTCTAGCCCTAGAGTTATTCACACATTTAGACCCTTTTAGAGAGGCAGAGACAGGGAAGAACCAAAATATGCAAGTGTTTAATGTTTCCCTGGCCCTACATTTCATCTCAGTTCCTCTCTTCCTGACACTACAGTTAAAAGATTTTTTAAAAAATTTATTTATGAGAGAGAGAGAACGCACATGTGCACAAGTGGGAATTGGGGGGAGGAGCAGAAGAAAAGGGACAAGCAGACTCCCCCTGCTCAGGGCATCCTGAGATCATGACCTGTGCTGAAGGCAGACACTTAACCAACTGAGTCCCCATGCCACTAGACTTCAGATAAGTCTATTATTTCTTCTCTTTGGGGAGGCAGAAGAGATCAAAATGGTTCTACCAACTTTGAGTTATATACTCCACCTCCAGCAAGCATATCAATGAATTTCTCTTTAAAAAAAAAAAAAAGATTTTATTTATTTATCAGAAAGAGAGAGGGAGAGCGAGCACAGGCAGACAGAATGGCAGGCAGAGGCAGAGGGAGAAGCAGGCTCCCTGCTGAGCAAGGCACCCGATGTGGGACTCGATCCCAGGACGCTGGGATCATAACCTGAGCCGAAGGCAGCTGCTTAACCAAATGAGCCACCCAGGCGTCCCTCAATGAATTTCTCTTAAAAAAATAAAAAAAAAAAAAAATCATCCCTATCTCTAATGGGTTTCTGACACCTATAGTTATCTCCTTAGATTTCATCGTTATCTAATGGCTCTCCCACTTGAAGCTAAGCTCCTTGAGAGCAGGCCCTCTGACTATCTTGTTCGCTGCTAAACCCCTAGGGCTTGAGTGACATAAAGCATAAGGACTTATTAAAATATTTGTTGAATGAATTAATAAAATCAACCCCTGAAATCAATAAGATGAAATATGAATGACAATTTGCCAGATAATATGTTAAATGCTTTATACCTATTACTTTAATTCATAATAGTTCTACGATTTGAATAGATAACTCTTGTTATCCTCATTTTATAGATGAGAATATTGAAGCCTAGGGTTTTTGTTAGTATCACACTGTTTGTGTGTCCTGGAACCAGCATTCAAACCCATGACTGTCTGATTCCACAGCCCAAGCTTTAACCACTCTGTGCTTTTGCTTCACTACCTTTTGACATAACAACAGCAACAATAGTAAAGATAATAATAATGATGGCTATGCTTATTGACTACTATGTTTTTATTACTATGTTAACCATTTGTAAAAACTTTTGTTTATGACTATCAAAACCTTGTGAAATAGGAATTATTGTTGTCTTTACAGGTGGGTAAACTGAGGCTTAGAGAGAGTCATCTAACCACTCATAAGCTGTTGAGATAATTTCAATTATAAATCAACAGAACAGTCACACAAAATCCATCTAATTTAATTATTTTTGCCATATTTCAATTATAAAGCACACAGACCTTTCTAATAATATTTAGAGAGGCAGTTTCATACTAGAAGCTTTTTCAGAGGCTAGTGTCTCACAAATGAGAAACCCTCTGTTTCTAGGAGCTTTTGTGTTACTTCCAACAATTAATTTTCATTTCCCTCTGCTGAGCAAGCCAATAATTGGTGTCTTCTCATCTGGTTGCTCTCTGGATGACAAATCACATTACTCTGAATTAGCCGTCACTTTCAAACTCTCTCCAAGGACAGTGGTCAAAACAACAAATGAAACTTTGATCACCTGTGTTCCTAATCAGGAGACTGGTATTCCAAGGGCCCCTCATTCCTGGTGGCAAGGTCCATGGCTTCTGGAAGCCCCCAAAGGGGACTCAGATCAGGCAGAGACAAGCCTTGAGGTTTTGGGCTGTATTAGTTTTCTGTAACAAAGTAGCACAAACTTAGTGGTTTAAAATAATAGAAGTGTGTTCTCTCCCAGAAGTCCAAAATCAAGCTGGGGGTTTTACTGGAGATGTCCTTACCTCTTTTTTTTCTGGTGATTCCAGATGTTCCTTGGCCATGACTGCATCACTCAGATCTCTGCCTCTGTCTTCACATGGACTTCTTTTCTGTCTTTTCTAAGGACACTTGTCACAGAACTTAGAGCCCACCCAGTTAGTCCAGGATGATCTAGTTTCAAGACTCATGACTTAATTACTTAGGAAAGACCCTTTTTTTAAATACAGTAGTCCCCCCGTACCTGTGGGGGAAACATTCCAAGACTCCCAGTAGATGTCTGAGATTGCAGATAATAACAAACCCTATAGGGGTGCCTGGGTGGCTCAGTGGGTTAAAGCCTCTGCCTTTGGCTCAGGTCATGATCCCAGGGTCCTGGGATCAAGCCCCACATTGGGCTCTCTGCTCAGCAGGAAGCCTGCTTCCTCCTCTCTCTGCCTGCCTCTCTGCCTACTTGTTATCTGTCAAATAAATAAATAAAATCTTAAAAAAAAAAAACAAATAAACCTCTAGATACTATGTTTTTTCTTATGCACACATACATATGAAAAATATTAATTTATAAATTAGGCACAGTAAGAGTTTAACAACACAACTAATAGTAAAATAGAACACTTATAACAATAAACCATAATAAAATTTATGGGAATGTAATTTCTCTCAAAATATCTTCCTTTATTGTATTAACCCTTCTTGTGAATATGAGATGATAAAATGCCTACATGATGAGATGAAATTAGGTGAATGGCACAGACACTGTGATGTAGCATTAGGCTACTGTTGACCTTTTGATGATATGTCAGAAGGTGGATCATCAGCTTCGGGAACTCAGTTGACCGTGGGTAAGAGTAACTTAAACTGTGAATAAGGGGGTTACTATAAGATCACATTCACAGGTACCGGGGTAAGCACTTGGTCAGATCTCCTTTGGGGAACACCATTCAACCCACTTCAGGGTCCATGTAGTTATCTCTCTCTAGCTCCAAATTTTAGCATGAGGATGGCAAGAGGTTGAGGGATATCACAGATAACCAGGTTTTATTTTTTATTTTTTAAAAGATTTTGTTTATTTATTTGACAGAGATCACAAGTAGACAGAAAGGCAGGCAGAAAGAGAGAGGAAGCAGGCTTCCTGCTGAGCAGAGAGCCTGATACAGGGCTCGATCCCAGAACCCTGGGATCACGACCTGAGCCGAAGGCAGAGGCTTTAACCCACTGAGCCACCCAGGCACCCCGATAACCAGGTTTTAAATAACTTGGTTGTTACTTCCCCAGCTTTCATTTTACAAAGAGTTATTGAGCATCTGCTATGCTAGACACTAGGAGCTCAGAGCTAGCCTGAACTACAAACCTACTTCTACTTTTCAAAATCTAATCAGACAGACTGACAAGGGCACAGACACTCATGGTTCAGTGTGGCATGTTTTTGTGTGCTACGAAAAGATCATATAATGTGTTCAGTGAACACATCAAGAAGAGAGGACATGTTCTATTGTTGAGGGACTTGAAGATCAGTGAGACAGAATTGTCTAAGATTCCACAAGATGGAACCAAGTCTTGAACACAGAACTTCTGGCAGTTGCTTAATTCTTCTGGAAATAAAGAATTTATCCTCTTAGAAGGAAGATCATTCTTAGTGACTTTGCTTTGGATTCTAGAAACTTTTCTGAGATCTGGCAAGCCATTGTGGAAGCTTATATAAACTTGTGTTTGTCTAATGGCCTCACTTTGTGTCTCATTAAGCTTTCTTTTCTTTCTTTTCTTTTGTTTTTTGAATCAAGAGATAGTTGATATGGAAACCCAAACTATCTTTTGGTAAGACGTTTTCAAACAACAGTGAGAAGGTCCCTGATTTGTGAACGTTTCACCAATCCAGATGGGTCAGTTTTGATATCTGAAAGAATTTTGAAAATGACCACCAACACTTCCTTTAATTAAATATTGTTACCAGAAAAAAAATTAAAAAAAAAATGAAGATCATAAACTATTATCAACACATTTTATGCTGCCAATTAAGTGTTCTCTAGTCCAGGCTTACTGCTGGACTTCCTCTGTTCTGAGACAAATGTCAGAGCAATTCTGTCAAGTAGTTTCTCTGGGTCACAGTTGCTTCTTTTTGAGGGCATAATCTGGTCAAAGGGTTGTTGGTGAAGTCTGCTTTGAAAAATGCATGAGTTTGTTTAGCAATTCCAAATGGAGTTATTACTGAGACCAGTTTATGTTCTAAACTGTACCTTTTTTCTGTCAAAAGTTATTGTAGCTATTTTTCAGATCCCACAGATAATGTCACAGAGGGAAGAGCATTTGCGTTTTGTTGTTCCAATGCAAAAGAGAACATTAAAAATGGGTGAAATATTACAGAAAGGAAAAGGGATAGGTGAACAGATAGGTGAACATGAAAGGTGTCCCAGTTGAATAGAAATCATCAAAAGCCCACTGAGGATATGACAAGAGTTTGGGCAGCATAAGCTCACCTGCAGTTGTAGAGCCTTTGAATAAATGCGGACTTTTCTTTATATCCTGGATTTCTCCTATCTAGTCCTCATGTCTGGTGTAGTCCAAATAGCTTCTCGAGCACAGTATCCTGTTCTGTTCAGTGGAGATGAAGGTCAAGTGTTCACATTCCAACAGCCAGCCGGGGAAGGGGCAGTGTGTTGATCTTGGCAGGAGTGGTTGTTCTGAAGCCCTCAAGCATGTCGGGTCCTCTGCAGCTCATCTGTCCCATACGCCAGCATCACTCCAGGGACCAGTCCTCTCTGGGCTCCACCAGCTTTACACAAGTGTGACCTTGGGGCATAGTGCCTCAGGTTTGTTTCTTGCCCTAGGTCTGTTGCCTTATGGGTCACCACAGAAACCCATTCATTTGACTTTACATATGCAACCTAGAAGTGAGAGGTAGGTAACACCCAAGAGAAAAGCTTTGATAAATGGGAATTAGAGAGCTAATGAATGAACGCCTTCCCTTCTTGCTCTACATGAAGAAGTCCGTATGTGGTGGCCATGCACTAACACAAACTTGGATTCAAATCCCTCCTTCCCTGCTTCCTTCTCCATCTTTCCTTACTACTCCATGGGTTCATATACCAGTAATGTACATGCAGTGTGAATGGTTTCACTAGGGGATTATTTTAATACCTTCTTATCTGGCGATGAGGCCAATCTAAGTCTATTCTTAATATTGTCATAGCTTTTTGCTTGCTTGTGCCTAGAGATTTTGGCTGCACTTTCTTTCAGTGGTATGTTTCCAATTCTTGGCTCCTCACTTGGGTTTGAGTCTAACACCTCCATGAGAATTTCTAAGAAGTGTCCTCTAATTCGGGAGTAAGTTTTTTTGGGAGACTGGAGAATCTTCTCAGTTTGGTCTAGGAAGACAGTGAGGATCTCTTCCAAGGCTTGCTCTTGATAAAAATGTGTAATATAAGTGAAGCTCTCTGTGCATGCATATATCATTCATTTATTAGATGTGCCAAACTCTGAGTTAGATTCTGAAACTACTAGATCTTCTTGGTTTCAGGATGAATTTAGTCTAGAATACTGTTACCTAAGGTGCGTTCTTCACAACCTAGTTTCACAGGGGTTTCTCCCTTTCTCTCTCTCTTTTTGAGTAGGCTCCATGCCATACATGGGACTCGAACTCATGATCCTGAGATCAAGAGTCAATGACCAGGTGCCCCTAGTCTCGTAAGAGTTTCTTAATAAAAAATGGGAGTCAATGAGGCTAATAATACATTATATGTTTATAAAATTTTTTTAACTTTTTAAAAATAATAAATAAAATTTTTAAAAATGGGAGTGAAGTGCCACATACTAATTTTCCTTCTTAAAAATTCTCATTGTACTTTAGCCTTAAAGATTCCAAAGAGGCTGGCCTATAGAAATGTTTATCTTTGTTAACTTTTTTTTTAATAGCTTGTATTAAAATCCTTCAGACTGAAGTTCTGGGAAGCATTAAGTACACTGGTACAGTGATTCTCCTTTGACACCTCTGGTAATGGAAGTGTAATGGAAACCACATGAGCCAGAGCCAAACTGTGTTTGCTGTGTGAGCCCACAGAAGTTGTTTAATCTCTCTGAGCTTAATTTTATGATCTGCAAAATAAAACACAAGACCCTGTAGAAATGTGTATAGGTAACGGTGCCTGGCATATTACAATAATTGTGAATGTTTTCAGATTTCCTGAAGTATCTTAAAACACACTGGGTTAAATCAAGCATATACAAGCTTATTTAGCCAGCTTCTGTGTCTCACCCCCTTCTCACCTTTTCCTCCTTCTCAATGGGGTCAGTTTTTGATACACAATTTCAGGAGGACAGCAGCCCTTAACAGTGGGTATCTATTGTTTTGTATAGTCTGGCATACTATCTAGAAATAATGACGCTCATGCCAGGCAATAGGTGTAAACCAAAATTGCTTCATGGAAACCAAATGTCCACAGCTCACCAGGACTTCAGTTTTAAGAGTTTCCTTGGGTCTGATTATATTCCTGACCTTTCCAGGTTGGATCTCTTTATATACAAAGGGCATTTTCCATTTTTAAAAAAAAGCAGCCTGCTTCCCAGGATAACTGTCATATTCAAGCCAGTTTATACAAAGAAGTCCATTCTCAAGATCCAGGACTAATGGGCAGGTGGCCTTGCATATATCTTAATTCCTCTTTCTCCTTCCGAGCACTTTGGCAGAATTCTGGGAATGGTTCCTCTAGTATGCCCCACCTGTTCCAGCTTTAAACAACTCAGTTCCTACTGCTGGTTATAGCAGGTGCTTCTCCAGTAGGACAAGGCTCGGACCTGGTCATTTTGTAAGATTTCTTCCATTAACTTGGGTTGGTGTATCTCATCCATGTATCATTTTCTGTCTTAACTACCAAGTCACCAGAAGAGTATAAAAAGTCCATAGATCTAATTAATTCTGCCTTTGTAAGCCAGTGATTGCATGCTTTCAAGTGAGTATTTGCAAACACTAGAGCTCTCTTTGACTTGAATCTCTGTGCCAGAGCCTCTTGTGGCCATAATCCCTCTAGGCTTATGCCAGTTACTGCTTCAAAGGGCCAATCATCTTGGATGGTTCCACAGTAAAGACTTAAAGTTTGTCTACAAGGCCAGACTGAAAGAGCTCTTTTCCAGCTGACTTGGTTTTATCAGCCACAATAACAGCCAGTCAATGAGCTATCTATGGACTCATGCGTGGTTGATCCAATTCAGTTGTTAAGGTGCCTGAAATAGCATCAATCCCATTGATTGCTTTACCATTAATGACAATCAGCCCTTATGATGACCAAAAAAACCCTTATTTGATTGGGAAATTATCAATAGAGTCATGAGCATGACATGTAGATATGGGCCAGGTGGGTCCCAGGGGATGTTTTTTTCCCTTAATTCCAAAAGATGAGTCTTCCTAATTGTGATTATAATCAGAAAATGGTACTGTGTATAAAGGGGAGAGAGCGAGATGAAGGGTGTGAGCCACGTTAAGATAAACAATCCTTTCCTCGGTGAGCATGTGTAAGGTTTTTCCTTTGATTAGTGATCATAACCAAAAAGGCCCTATTTTTTTTAATCCTCATAATTGCCATGAATTTATGGTAGTCATTTCATTCCTCACAGAGACCCACTTGTTTTCTCAGATCCAGATAAGCTGGCAATGGCATCTGAAATAGTCCATAATTTATTTATTTATTTATTTATTTATTTCCTTACAGCTTTATCTTTTTTTTTTAATTTTTTATTTTTCATAAACATATATTTTTATCCCCAGGGGTACAGGTCTGTGAATCGCCAGATTTACACATAAGTGACTCTTAATCTCACAAAACAAACTGAGGGTTGCTGGGGGGAGGGGGGTTCGCAGAAGGGGAGTGGGGTTATGGACATTGGGGAGGGTATGTGCTTTGGTGAGTGCTGTGAAATAGTCCATAATTTTAACACCTATCTTGAATTGGAGACAAATGAGCTGATTCAATGCAGAATGATTTCCTGTGATCTTTTTTACTTTCCATTTTTCTTCAAATGGAAGGAAACATGTATGTGTATGGAAACATGTATGTGGAAATATATGTGTGTGTGTGTGTGTGTGTGTGTATGTATATATATCTTTCATCTTTCTGATTTGTGTTCTATTGTTTCTTGTTTTAATAGAAATGAGCAAGTCTTTTTCACTACCTGTTCAGAGGGAAAAAAAAGTGTTTTACACCAAATGTTCCCAAATTTACTTCATACTAATTGTAGAAGTAGGTAGGAACTAAATTACACATTTTTTTAAGAATGAGAGTTTTCAAAACCTGAAATTACATTGAAACATTAAGCTTATAAAAAATATAGGTTCAAGTATCCAAAAAGTCATTTTGTATGGGAAAAGACAACTTTTATAGAATAATATTGCAAAATTAAGTACAGAAACATGAGAATGAAAACATGCAAAGTAAAAACATTTAAAAGCATTGATGCAAATCCATAAACTATTTCTTCTCTTGGAAAACAGAAACGAATGTGTTACATCAGTAATGTATATATCTTCGGACAAGAATATGATTTTCTAGTTTGGGTTTTTTGGTTGTAGAGAAGTAAGAGCCATTATGCAAGGTGGAGAAATAAAAGCTAAAGAGCCAAACTAAATTTGTAGTTTGTTTCTCCCATTAAAAGGACAAGTCACTGATACATCCAAATTCAGACCTCACCTCTCCCATTTCTGGTGTACTCTGCATTTTACTTTGAGTCTTAGCAAGGACAAGTCTTTTCCATATTAAGTTTTGACTTCTGTTTAACTGGCAGAGATGCAAGACTTGATTCCACAAATGGCTGTTCAAGTCTGCTTCACCTTTTGGCTAGCATAAAATCTTAAAAAAATGACTGTTCTATTTTCTAAGACTAGATTATATACCATAGTGTCAACTATACTCAATGAAACAGAATAGCAACTGTGATGTCATGCACATGATCTGCTAGATCTCTGTGATTTATATTATGTAACCAAATTACCTTTCACTTCTTAATGAACCTACTGCATTAAACTTGACCACAGTAATCAACTTCCTATACTTAAAGAAAAGCTAACCTCTTATTTCACTGTAGGAGTGATAAATGCTGGTGCTGTCATTAGATATTGGTTTTATGGGGAGTTGCTATTTTATTTGATCAAATAACCAAATTTTCTTTTGAAAATTCAAATTATATTTAAATGGCAACTAATATTTATGGTCTTCAGAATGTTTACCTTTTAAGAAGAAGAAGTGCTTCATTGTGTTCTGTAAATGAGAAGAAGAGTAGGCTCTGGAAACTATGCTATTTAAATATCATTTAGGCTGTGGGGGTGAATGGTCCTCATTCAAAACAAGCTCAGAGAGGCTGGATTCAAGGGGGTTGAGCCCTTATTTCAGAAGCCATGCTTTGGCTCTAGCTAAAGCCAACATTCCAAGTCCTCTATTTTCTTTCCATTCAGCTCTAACTTTCTTACTCACTGGCTGTATGGCCCTGGAGTGGGAGGAGTTTATTTCCTCTAGAACTTAGTTTTCCCACCTGGAAAATGAAGATTCCAGGTTTGCTGAGTGTTTCACAAGCATTTATTCTGATGGCATATGCTTACATGATGCTATTCATGCAAATACTCATGCAATTTGTCAATTACCCTATGGTGGTGAATCCTAGCAGTCACATGTCATCCATCCGTGGAGAAGAGAAGGTACTAGCTGAAACAACTACTTTACCCCCATTGAATAAGCCTTTCACTGTGCAAATGATTGAGAATTAAGTCCCTTTAGGGATAAGTTGGAGTGATCTCTAATTTAAATATAATTTTAAAGTACTTTAGTACTGTATTTTACTTACCAAGTTAACTTCTTACATTCCTCCCAACTGTTTAGAAGACATAAGTGTTTTGTGAGGCTGTGATAAGGAAATGCAGAATCTCAGAAATGAGAATGAACAGAATGCGGTTATATCAAGTGATAGAGCTCACAAGCTATACCAAGAAGAAGAAGCCAGATGCAAAAGAATAAATATGTCATGATTCCATTTATATATAGTTGAAAACAGGTGAAATTAACAGACTGGGGAAGAAATTTGACTGATAGTTACATTCGTTGGGAGGAATCAGACTGGAGGGGCTTCTGGTAAAGTTCTGCTTCTTCATCTGGTCAGGGGTGTTCAATTTGTGAAGATTCATCATACTTGATGCTTTAATATTTAAACACTTTTCTGTATGGATGTGTTTACTTATAAATAAAAGATATGCTGGGCTAGCTGCCCTCAAAGGGAAAGATAGACAGTACAGAATAACGTCAATATTATTTGTTGAGTGTTAACCGTGTGCCAGGCACTGGTAAAGGTTTACGGATACATTATCCCACGAAATTCTCACAGCGCTATTAGAATACTATTATTATCCCCCCCTTTACCGATGAAAAGACCACAGAACAGACCAATTAAATTCGTCCAAGGTCCATGCACATAGTAAGCCGTGGAGACACGTCACAGAGTGCAGACTTTTTCTTGCAGAGTGCACGCTCTGAACCACCGACTTCAGTAAATGATGCCCTCTGTCATGGACCCAGGTGTGCCTGGGGGAAAATCCTTTACTGTTTCCTCCACTGCCTCTTTTGTAGCTCCCACACTCTAGTTCCATTTCAGTTCACTAATGGATTCAACTGTCTCTCCACTTCCCCTTTTGTTCTTGCCTCTCTTCCCTCAAAAGAACTCTCCTCTTAATGCCCAATGAGATACTAGCATTCAGTAAAACTTTAACCTGAAGTAGGATTGCAGACCCTTTTTCTTTCCTTTGTGGGTGAGTGGATGTTGCTTCCACAAGGATTGCCTGAATTTGTTGTTGTTACTACTTAGCACAATTGTGTCAACCTTAAACCATCCTCCTGCATCCTTTGTCACCACCCAAGCCAGGGTCCGCTCTCCCTAAACAGGGCCTTGCTGTGCTGCCAGAGTATTCATTAGGATGGGGTTTTACCTGGATAATGCCTTTTGAGGAATGCATCCCAGCATTTGAGGCAGCTCCCAGCAGAACAGCCTGCCATTTGTGATGCCTCCGTCAGGTTAAACATTTTAGATTAATCAATAAGTAAATGGCAAATAAATGGCATGAGCCCCATGTCCAATATAAATGAGATCAACGGAAGAAGCAGAAAAGGGCAGTTTGGGCATTGTCCAATACGCCTTGAGCATGCTGCCTTCCGCTCTGTCTACTTGAGGTGAAATATCCGGATGAAAAGTGAATGGTGAAGTACATCATCCAGATGTTTTAGAGCATCAGAGTGTCTGGCGTCCTTTACCTTCACACACTGACTTCATTCTGAGGTGCCAGAGATGCTGTTGTTCTCACTGTCTGTCACCTGGAAGAAAGGTCATGACTCCAGCGAGCTGCTCTCCTCCCTGCAACGTAACCTGAGCCAGCCAGCCCTGGAGTCCAGCGGGATGGAAGTGCCGAAGCCAGCACGCAAGCATCGCTGGCTTTGAGAATTTGCCAAACGCTGCCCCAAATATGCATTTCACAAAGAATTCCATTCATTCCTCCCAATTCTTTCTGCTAATTTACTTCGGTTACACTTTTCAGATGTGTAATATCTCATTCTTGAGCAAAAATATGTTGCAGCCCAAAGAGCTGACCTTCATGCGTTTTCAGACTCTCTGCTGTGTACCTGACAAATGAGGCACCAAGGCCTTTCCATATTCTGTTTGGGGGTCTATTGGCTGAGGAATCCTTGGTCATCCCACCTGCCTGGCATCTAGGATCATGATGAATTGTCTCCAACTCTGGCCTCAGATTGTTTTTTAACATTTAATTTAGTTTCTTCCTGTGCTTGGATGAACATGGCCATGTTATGGATTTCTGCTCTAATGTACACCAGCAGGCTGGAAGAACAAGCCTCAGCAAGCTGTGGAAATTAGAGAGGCTGGATCAATAGGCAAGGTCACGACCCCCCGGCTCTGATTCTGTACACTGTCCTGAAATTCTCTCCCTTGAAAATCCTCCTGCTACTTCTAATGTGAATCCGTGTGTATTCCCAGAGAGGAATTCATGTAAACAAGCCTACCCCAACCTCTCACATCTCAGGGAGGGACACCCATAATCACAAACACTGAAAAATTTGTGTAAACAGCAGCCTAGGAATATAAACATCTAGGCATTTGTTCATGTGCTGTTTGTTAACTTCATTGTCTGAAGACCCTTTCACGGGGAGGACAAATAGATGAGGACAAAGAGAAAGCGGACCTGCCAATCGGGAGCCAACCCTTAAGAAATTATCCCGTATCACACATATACGTCAAACAAAGGGGCACAGTCTTCTGTGCTTGTGCCTTGAAATTTTTATGGACTGTCGAATTATGAAAAAAAAAAAAAAATCAACCTGATTAAGGCTGTAAGAAATATCACTAGGATCAGTGAAATCGACTGAGGAGAAATTATTCGGAAATAGTTTAAGAGATCACCAGTGCTAATAACACTATGAATTTAGATCTCGTCAATGTAAAGGACCTACATCCCCAAATACAAAGTCATATTCATAACAAACACGTTTTCTGTCTGGAGATTCAGAAGTTGATGTTGTTCGGAGTTATAATTTTCCTGGGTGGAAATAACTAATGCATCAAAACTTCAAACCTGCAAAAGCAAACCCAGTACTGGTAATTTATCATATTCACTAATCACTGTTTCCGAAATGACCTGACATCGAAATGATCAATTCTGGAAGAGAGAAAAAAAAAACGTAAAGATCTGTCGTTTTGAGGAGAAGGTTAAGGATGTGCCAAAAGTGGGAGAAAGGAGGTGCAGGTCAAGAGGAGGGGGAGCAGGCCCCAAGAGCTGCTTATCTTCTGGAACGGGAGTGCTACTCTCCCTTTGTAAATCTGAATTCACATAGCCCAGTAAAATGGGATCTCTCTTCAATCCCGTAAATTCAGTATGTGATAGGCACACCCTTATCTAAACCTCTTATTCAGGAACAATAGCAGGAGTACTTTTTATACAATACCAGTAATTCCATAGTACTTGATAGTTTTGCTTCAGAATTTAGGTAACTGGGTTATATTCAGAAAAGGTAACCTTTGTTTAATTTGTGACAAACCCCTTAACAAATCTCCTGTATTTCTACTGTATCAGAGATTTTTAGGTGAAATACCATCACTCTTCAAATCTTCAGATAAAAAATTATTTTTTGAGAATATTGCTTTGCCGGCGAGGGATATATTATTTACAAGAACTCAAGAAAATAAGGATGTTTCCTTCGAAGCACAGGGACTAATTGCAAAGGAGAAGAGTTAATCTCGCTTTTTCCTACTCCTTTATTTTGAGAGAAAAATATACACATATACTCTGTTTTCTTTATAGGCACTGAAAAAATTGTATTCACTCTTATCCTTAAGAGTAGCCTTAGTTAAAGATATACACATGAGCTGGGCCTGGGTCAGGATTGGTGAGGAAATGTTTCAGAAGACATGAAAAGGCAAGTGATGTGATTTTTTTTTTCCTTTTTTTACTACTACCAGTACTATTTTTCTATCCCATTTCTCAGTGGAGACTTTCAGTTTGGAAATAAATCCTAAATCTGATCACAATGGCAGGTAATGATGAGTATTTGAATAAATAAATGGAAGTTTAGAATCATAGAGTCTAGAGCAGGATCTACCCCAATCCGAAGAGTATCTACTTTTAGGTGAAAAAAATTTTCACATCAGTTTTTCAGATGAGACCTTTAGACGTCTTGCCCAAGGTCTCCTGGTGAAGGGTACAGAGCAGACTGGAACTCCGTGTTTCTTCCGCCTGATAAAGTGTGTAACCTTCATTTAAGATTGTGTCCCAGTTCAGGACTCTACTCTAATTTAGGATTCTACTTCTCAGTGCAGGACTCTACCCTCCCATATAGGGATCCACCTTTGTTCTGGCAGTTTAATGCTACAGAGTAAGTTACCCCCCAAATTAGCAGCTCAAAACAAAAACAGAATTTACTTGTTGTTCATGAATCTACAATTTGCATAAAGCTTGATGTACAAAGCTCATCTCTGTCTCATGCAGCATCTGTTGAGGCATCTTGAATAATCTGGAGGCTCCTTTACTTGAACTAGATGTTGGCTGGGGCCTCAGTTCCTCTTCATGGGGCTTTTCTACATGTTCTCTCTGATGTGGGAAACAAAGGCAGAAGAGAAATTATTAAATTTCCTTACTGCTTACAGCCCATTGATAAATCCTTGAAACAGGCAAAGTGACATTCCTCTAGGGACTCAACTGCCTCGATGTTGACACTTTGCTAATGGCAAAAGGCAATCCTAGCCTGATTCCCGACCCCACCCTACCTCCAGGATCCTCTAAGCCTACTTTAATATATAAAAATTCCTTTAGAAATTTCCTTTATCTCTTACCCCCCCCCCACCAAGATACATGTTGGGAATCATCCTCCAAGCCTGTGGCCCACCAATATACATCTGAAGGGTCTCATGACTGATTTTTTACTAAACAGTAATAAATGACCTTTTCCTAACAATAGCTAGTCCACTCAAGGTCCTGGAAACCTTGCTTCCAAATTCCTTAGAGACTTCTTCTATCCCTAACCTCTCAGCAAGAAAGTATATCATGGGCCACTCTTAATGACCCCAGCTCTTTCTGCACATGGTTCCTGTCCCCATCTTTAATGAAACCACCTTTTTGTACCAAAGATGTCTCGAGAATTCTTTCTTGGCCATTGGCTTTGAACCTTAATGTCTTTCCTACATCGCTCTCCACCGGGGCTAATTTGGATTTTCTCACAGCGTGATGCCAGGTTTTCTCAGAGATGAGTCAGTTTCCCCCAGAGATCTAGCCTCAGAGGTCACATAGCATCCTTTCTGCCTTACTCTTTTAGTTGAGGCAATCATAAATCCCTGCCCTCATTCCAGGAGGAGAACACAGGTCTCTCAGTGGGAAGAGCCTCAACATCACATTGTAAGCAAATGGAACAGGAAACATTGTTTCATGTAGGAAAATATAATCTACCATAATCTGCCTTTTGGATTTAAGAGTTCAAATACCCATACATGGAAAATACACTCATGCCTTCCCTCCAAGTTCCCAAGTTTCATCCATTGAGGCTTAGTTTGAAGTCCAGGATCTCATCATCTAAATCAGGTCTCAATGAGGAGAATGCTTCTCCAGGGTGGTTCCTCAGTTCTGGCTCCTGGAGCACTGGTCCTCTGGGTATGAAGCCCTGTGGACCAAAGAGACTCCATGTGGATGGGTAGCTCATCACTGCTTCCCTTGGCAACAGATAGTGTGGCTCTAAAGCTGGGGACTAGAGTCATCTCAAGTGTCATTCAGTCACATGTCCAATTGGTGATGCTGGGTAGTGGCTGGAGGCCTCAATGTCTCTCCAGGCGGGACTTTGTAGTTCTTTGTGCAGTGAGTTTGGGCTTCCTCTTTTTTGCATGATGGTTGGCTTTCCCAGAACAAACATCCTAAGGAGTAAACTGGCTGAAATCTACTGTCTTCTTGTGAGCTGGTCTCAGAAGTCACAGAACATCACCCCCACACCCTATTGGTTAGAGCAGCCCCAAGCTCTCCCAGATGCAAGTGGAGCAGCCCTAGTCTTCAAGACCAGTGAGGGGAGCCTTGAAAGCACACTGTAAGAAGAATAGATTGGATGGGAGGTATTATTATAGTCACTTAGGGAAATGCGATCTGCTAGACTGGGTTGCCTTGAACTGGGGCCCTTCATACTGACGCTGAATGACTAGAAGTCAGCAATGCTGTAGGGGATGGGGATTCTACTTTGGGTAGAAAGTTTGACTAAATGATATTTGATGTTTTTTCCAACCCTCAGATTCTATGACACTAGGAAAATATCAGTTGAACCCAGGTAATCTGAAGATACCAGGGAACCCAACCGTATTGCCTTGTGGCATGTAAGAAGAGGAGCAGAAGAAACAGGATGTAGAGATAAATTGAAGGTGCAAGATTATCTTCTAAAATAGTCTTGGTCTGAGTATTATGCCTCTGTCTGCTAATAAGAGCAATGGATTGTGACCTCAGCCAGAGTTCAGAGGTATACTTTAGCAGCTCATGAACATAGGAGTTTATGTTAAAGACTAACACCAGGTTGAACCTGAAAACTCAAATCGAAAAGGGGTTGTACTCTCTGCTGGCCGAGAATGTAGGCACATGCAAAAAACTATGAACCTTTGGACTAATAAGAGTTCAATGAAATTGTGTGTGTGAAAGGGCTTTATAAACTGTAATGTGTCAATGTTGTTTATTGTGTTGAGATTTCCATTTATACTGAATGGAAACTGAATCCTCCTTTGCTCTCTGTCCCACACCTGGATTGCTTGCCTTTGGTCAGATCATCTTTCCATGAAGTGGTTTGTCTGTGTGTCTTTCTTATGAGGACCTTTCATGATATTCTTGGTCATTTAATCAGTTTGGTAAAAATCCTGGCTCCTAAGCAATGGCAGGGGCTGGGTCAGTGGACGCAGCCTCAAAGCGTATTGTCCTGCGTCCGCTTGTCATCTCATCGTGTCCTCTTCTCATCAGTTTTTCAAAACCAGGCACTTTTTCTGCTGCCCTTCGCTGGGCTGACTTCCAAAAGTACCTTGCTCTGGGGCAGAATTGTACTGGCGAATGCATAATTCAGTGGTTTGTACTTTACATCTATTAAGCATGGCACCAAATGCAGGAATGACACAATGGTGAGACTTTTGCTTAGATAGTGTTTTTTTCTGAGTGAAGCTTAACATTCAAACCAATTTATAGTTCCTTTGCATAGTAGATAAGTATCGTAATAGTTTTTTAATAGATGACTCGACGGAAATACATACATTATAAGGTCAGTGTCACTGGAAATTATTACAACAGGTCCAATTCAAGGGTCCTAACTCTCCATGTCTAACTTTTACTACTAGATTATGCATAGTACATAGTAGGTATTTGAAAATATCCATTGAACTTTATTATATTATCAATAGGCAATTAAATAAAATGCAACTTCAAGGCTTTTTTTTTTTTTTTAATCCAAGACTGACTTAAAATCTCTGGCAGAATAATAACCATTATGTTTCCATTGGATAAATTATGGCAGCCCAATAAGGTCTCAACTAACTAAATATCATATTTTTAAACACATTTTACATACCCTTCGGCTAGTTCTGGAAGTAACAGTAGAGCTATTGTTGTAAATCTTTATTTCTTTTCCATACCTTACACTTTAAAATGTATTTTACAAAGCATAAATATTCATTATTCTATACATTCATAGAACAAGCCTAGGGATCTGTTAGTAAAGATATTGCTCCCATTTAAAAGACAGGGGTCAAAATGCTAAAATAAATTTATTGGAATTTTGATCTTAGGTTCATTCTCTGATTCAATTCTCTTTCTGTTATTTATTATTTATTAGCTAACAAAATAATAACAATAGCATAAAAATAATAATAACTACTTACTGGGCATTTATTGTGTTCCAGGCTTTGTGCTAAGCACTTCACCCACATATCTCATGTAATCTTCACAACAGCTCTTGAAGAAAACACTGTTACTCATGTCATTTTACAGATAAATAAACTCAGTGAGTTTGGGTAACTTGTGACTAAGTTCTAAAACTAATAAGTGAAACAGGTGAATTTTGAGACTACCCTAAGGGATTTAACCACAGTGCTGGATAGTTACGCCAGATACCATGGAGAAAACTGGAGGGGATGGGAAGGAGTGTGGGTGAAAGACATGGACATGTATGGACTTTTTTTCTCTAAAATAGCATTTAGAATTATACAATTAGGATTCAGCCATTATGTGAGTGAAATTCTTACTCCTAGAAACTCAAAGCTTCCCTCTTACCCCCATCACATTGTTACAGACCAATTGGTGTTCAAGGAGGAAGGAATGTGCTCCGGAGTAGATTTATATTTTATAAGATGGAATAGGCCATTTTCATGCCCCATTCACCTAGGCCTGTTCTCTATCTGTATTCTGATAACACCTAAGTGTCTGTCCATTCAAGGATATCATCCAACTTGGACAGGCCAGCCTGTGTAAACCACACTTTCCAGTTGCCTGGTTATCATTACTAATGTATCAGAATGCTTTCTGAGAACTTTCGTGCATCTTTCAAAGCAGTGAAGCATAATTTTCCTATTCAATATCTTGTCTCTAGAAATTAGGCTTCTTGTTTAATGTGATCCTTTTCCTCTGCCTCACGCTAGTTCTTCAGGGTCTCCGCTGAGGGCTGCATATCCGCCACTGTCATTGATGCTAAAGGCAGTGATGGAGAATTTTGATTAAGGAAGAGTTTCTCTAGGATTCCTTTGTCCTGATCTTCTTCAGTAAGCCAAAATTTTGGGAAATGGCAAATGAGTCGAGGGACTTCTCAGTCTGACCCTGAGATGTCAAGTTACATAGAAGATATCTTGATCCAAGTGTCAAGTTAAGCAGAGCAAGACCGGTTTCTCGAGTTCCACTATTATGATACTCTGCCTTACTAAACTTCCCATCACAGTGTTGAGGATCACATGATGACTGACTTTCTAAGAGACTCAGCAGTGTGTAGGGATCAGTATTGCTGCTGGCTGGCAAAACAACAACAACAACAACAAAACCGAGGGCCCGACTAGCCCTCCACTTTTCCTTTCTGAACCTTCAACTATGACCTGGATCCAGACACTTCCATTTCTTTTCTCTTTTATCATTAAAATACATCTCCTTTTCAAGCCCTTTCTGACTAATGGGAAGATAGGTTTAAAATTCCCCTAAATTGCTTTTTACCTAAATAGGAAGCTCCAGTGGTTTCCAGCTACCCGTTCTATGTCAAGTGTAATCATATTATGTAAATAACTTTAGGAGTGTGGAGTGAGATGAGCTGGGTTTGCCAGAGTCTGAATGTTTGTGTCTCCCAAAATTCATATGTTCAAATCCTAATCTCCAAAGATAATGGAATAAAGAGGTGGGGTCTTAGGGAAGTGCTTAAATCACAAAAGTGATGGCTTCATGAATGGGATTGGTTCTCTTACAAAAGAGCCTCACAGAGATCTCTCATGCCTTCCACCATGTAATAATACTGCAACAAGTCTATAATGCAGAAGAGTACTCTTACCTGGCCATGGTAGCACCATAATCTTGGACTTCCAGCCTCTAAAACTGTGAAAAATAAATTCATGTTGTTTATAAACTGCTCATTTGGTGGCACTTCGTTATAGCAGCCTAAACCAAGACAGGGTTTGTCTATAAATATCATCATCTTGTAGGAACCTAAAGTTTCTATACCTATTATTCTCAATCATCTGTCATAGTAATTTTTTTCAAAGTGTAATGATTTCTTTCCAGCTAAATCCAAGATATATCATTTGACCTTTGTCTCTGCATCCTCTCTTTACCATTCTTAATACTATTCACCGTTCATTTGAATCTTGTGACAAAATTTTCCTTAACAAACCATGCCCCCATGTTTCTGTCTCCTGGTTCTTTCCCCCTTATCTGATTTTTTTTTTTTTCTCCTCATGTAGGGACCTAAGTTTTGTATTTGTTTTGCTATTATTTATTTGTTTTAATAATGACTCAAATGCAGAGCCTCTGGGCATAATGTCAAGTCACAGAGGGCTCTTCTTGGGCCCTGAAACCTAATGAAATTTGACATGCTAGATTTTAAACTTGCCTGGGACCAATGATCCCTGGATTCCTTTTAATTTCTCCCTTTTGGAATGATAACATCTACCTTATACCTGTCGACTTTGGAAGCAAGAAGTTGTTTTGTTTTGTTTTGTTTTGTTTTCCCTAAAAGGTGTTATCTAGATGGATAGAGAAGATCTTTTTTGCTCCAGAATGATCCATAGCCAGAATTTCATCCTGCCTTAATTTAGATGGTGAAACTTGGGGTTTTTGAGCTTATGATATTTAGATAATGATTATGAGCATAAATTTAATGCTTTAAAACCTTGAGACTTTAGGAGAGTTTTGTATCAGATGAATGTGCTTTGCATGTGGGATGGATTTTAATTTGGGATGGCCAATGAGAGAATTTCATTGGGTTTAATAGTGGTTCCCCAGAAATATGCACACCTGTTACCTGTGAATGTAGCCTTATTTGGAAAAAGAGTTTTTGCAGATTTAATTAAGTTAAGCATCTTAAGATAAGATCATCCCATATTTTCTGGGTAGGTCTAAATCCAATAATGAGTGTCCTTATAAACAAAAATAATGCAGATGTTTGAGACACAGTGAGTAGAAGAAGACTTTGTAAAGAAGGAGGCAGCTTGAAGTTATGTATTGCCACAAGCCAAGTATTGTCTGAAGCTATGAAAAATCGGGATGAGGCAAGACAGGATTCTTCACTAGAGCCTTTGGAGAGAATGTGGGTCCTGCCAATAACTTGATTTCAGATTTCTGACCTCCAGAACTTTGAAAGAACCAATCTCTTTTAGTTTTTTGGTTTTGTACTTTTTAGTTTTTATTATTGAAGTATAGTTGATAAACAATGTTACATTAATTTCAGGTGTATGTCATAGTGATTCAATAATTCTTTGTTAAGCAATGCTCACCACAGTGAGTGTAGTTACTATCTGAGGGACCTCAGTTCTTGATTATCAGCTTTAATTTTCCCAAAATCTCACCCTGAGAGTATTTACACAGTCTGGGAGTTTTGTACCATTGTTGTGTAGATGACTTTGAAATCTTCCTCTCCAACTTAGTTTTGTAGCCTTTATCCACTGTTTTCTTAAGATCAGCATGTATCAAATGTAACCCATCATTTTTCTCCCCAAACTTTTGTCTTTAATTTGTCCATTTCTGAGAAAAATTAAGATATATAGCTGAGGTGGATGTGGACTTATGTGGTAGCAGACAAAATTAGAAGAAAAGAGTGTACTTGCAAGAATTTTCCAAGGAATAAGTATAAGACTTAATGACTGGTGAGATGTAAGGAATGATTCAAAGATAAAGAAACTATTAGTAGCCTAAGCATCTCTTCAGTGTCCTGGAAATAGAATTTAGGTCACCTTGACTCCACAATTTGTTGCTTTACCTCCTTTCCCCAACTAGCAAAGGTCCTTTAAAAAACAACTTTTTTAAAATTATTTTTTTTTCTCTACCAAGCCCAGCATAGCTATAGAATTTTGTTTAAATAGTGAGTAAATGCAATGAATTGGTCTCATTTTCACCCTTTCCTGTGGAGCCTGATGTGAACTTCCAGAGGCTGCCAGCAGCATTGAAAGTTCATTTTCTCAATTCAGGTCTCTGCTGACAACTTTTGGGGGCCATTGTTTCTAATTTGTGGTGAGGATCTAAAATCCACATGAGTCTTTCAGCAACTCCCTGATCTATGTCAGAACTCTCTTGGAAGCACAAACATTCCAGGTCTTGGCTAATCCCTGCTGAGAAGTCTGAGCCTCTTCTACCATTTCCAGTTCTATTTATCCTTTCACAGGGCACTCTGTGGCCCCTGTGGAAGGCATAAAGATGTCCCAAAGATGTCCACAGATTCATCCCAGTAACCTGTGAATATGATAGGCTACATGGCAAAAAGACTTTGCAGATGCGATTAACACTATGATGGGGAATATCCTGGATTAACCAAGGACCTAATGTAAGCACAAGTTCTTTCAAAGGAAAGAGAAATCACAAGAGTCAAAGGAGGAGATGTGGTGTTGGAAGCAGAGGTTGGAGTGGTATTTCTGGAAGGGGACCACAGACCAGAGAATGAAGGCAAGCCTCTAGAATCTGGAAAAGGTAAGAAACAGATTCCCTCCCTGGAGCTTACAGAAGGCAGGTAGCCCTGGCAGACCTATTTTTTTATATCAGAACCGTAAGTTAATACATCTGTTGTTTTAAGCCTCTAAATTTGTGGTAATTTGTTATAGCAGCTGTAAGAATCTGCTAACCTCCTAACCCGACGTTCTTCACCATTCTATTATCCTGGTCATTGCTTAAGACTCACCCCTCTTTTTAGCCATTTGCCTTCAGACTCTCATCCCCAGATTGCTCTGTGCTTCCTCTCCTGAGCTAACCCCCCACTGATTCTCTTTTTTTCAAATCTTTTCAAATCCACTGTTCTCTAGGCTTCCTGCTCTGTTGCACACAGACTCCCCTGTGTTCTCGGGCTCTCCACCAAATGCATTCCCTAACTACCAGCTTGAACTGTGAAATGCTATTTCCTGAGGACACTAACATCCCTAAAATTCCCTCAAGAAGAAGCCTTTATTTTTCTTACATTCCCAAGTATCTCACTACCCAAAATATACAGCTTCTCAAACATTACACTTCTACGCTTGTGTAAAAATCCTTGGTCCTTACAGACTACTCATGATATTTGGCCACATCACTCTTGACTTCTTGTCTTTCTCATCTTCTAGCCTCATGGTTACTTCCTCCTCATTTATTGAAGATTTTAAACCTGGATCACTGAATTATATCTGTGCCCCAAGCTCTGCTGTCATCTTGGGATTTGAGAATTCTTAAGAACAGTCTATCCTAACCAATCCATTTCTTGATCTCTTATACTCCAGTAAACTTCACCTCCATGCCAGCCATTAATTCCCAAACGCTTACTCTGGGCCTTTTCATCACTTAAAGTTTCTCCATCTCTGAAATCCTTATTCAAATACACTATAAACAAGTCAAAAAATTTAAATATAAAAATAACGAGAATGTATTATCTAACACCACCATACCCCATTCCAAAGGAAATGTCTGTTCTTCTCATGATGCCTGGCTTAGTAAATGGTAGCCACCCACACACATGTCTAAGACAGACACCTGGGTACCATCTTTATTTTTATATATGTTTCCTGATTTCCGCATCCAGTCATTCACTATAAACTGTCAAGTTTATGATCCCAGAGTCCTGGGATCGAGCCCCGCATCAGGCTTTCTGCTCAGCGGGGAGCCTGCTTCTTCCTCTCTCTCTGCCTGCCGGCCTACTTGTGATCTGTCTGTCAAATTAAAAAAAAAAAAAATTCTTAAGAAAAAAGTTTAACTCTATCTCTGAAACCTGTCCTTTTCTTTCCAACCCCATCATCATTACACCAAATAACCTTTCCTCTGGATTACTGTTGATTTCTAATTGTTCTCTCTCCAACTAATTCTCTAGTACCCCTCAAACTCAGTTCTTTTCAGATTCTAGTCGATCTTTCTGAAATATGGTATGATATGTTACTTCTCTGCTTAAAATCTTTCAGGACTTTCCCATTGTCTTTGTAATAAAGTTCCCATTAATGTATCCTAAATGACTGACTGCTTTTCGCCCAGGTAGCTTCACCTGGGGTACTTGCCACATGCCACATTTTCTCCCTGACCGACCTAACCACACTCATCCTAAAGTAGTGCTGAACTACTTGCAGTTTTCCAAACTAATTTTGCTGTCAGTATCATTTCCAAAGTCTTCTACCTGCTCTTCTCTCTAGCAATAATTCTCTTTCACACCTTTACTTATCTGATGGCATCGAATGTCTTTTGGATCACAGCTAACCGATTACTTTTTCTGAAAAGCCTTGCTTTATTTTCGTATCCTGCCCCCTCATCTCACCATTGAAAAAGGCTCCCTTTTCATGGAGCAACCTGTACTTATATCTGTTCTAGCACTTGTCATGCTCTACAACAACTGTTTCTTTAGTTCTCTCTCCAGCCAGTTCATAAACTTAAGGAAGGACTGTGTCTTTTTTACTCTTAAAGCCTCAGTGGATGACGCAGACAGTCTATTGGTAATTGTTACTGAAGCAACAAATTAAAAATAGATTTGTGTTCCTAAATATGCTCTCTTTTATTTTCTTTATTAATTTAAGACTTCTTATATTTATCCTAATTGGAGCCAAACTTAACATCTAGATTAAGTAATGTCTTAATGCATGTTCATTAAGTTGTTCATTCTATCTGTTCACATGAGCAAATATGCTTCTTTTCATGACCTGTATCTGACCCACATTGGCTTATGGACAGAGAGTACTAATTTATCCATTCATCTTTGGTCCTGTTTTAAACCATCCGCAGCCACCCAAAGACTTCCCATGTGCCCTGTTTTGCGTCAAGCAACACAGGCATCTGTGTGGTTCCTGAAATATCCCAATTTCACCAACACCAACAACCCTGTTTACCTTCAGAGAAACAGGAACCAACTCACAAGTTGTTCCTTGGTCAGATTGAAAGCCCAGTCTTCCTGTAGAGTGGCTGAAAACCATGTTTATACACCACAGTACTCTCAGCTGCTCTAAAAGAACAAACAAAAATACTGCCACTGATTCAGACTTGTCCAACTACAATGAAAATGGAGGTTACTAAGAAACTCTGAGGGAAACATTCTGATTACTTAATGAGACTAGTGTCAATCGTCTCATACATAGAATGAGAGGGCTTAAAACTTTCCAAGTAAGAGAACTCCCTTTTTCCTGCAAAAATGTCTCAAAACTCGCACATGTTAAGTATTGTGCTGTTGGTTGATAGATAACAAAGAAGCTCTTATGAATTCATGAGTTCTTTAAATTTATTCATTATCAATCACAGAATCAATTTACATGTTTTTGAAAAGATTAGAGTACATACATGTGTAAGATGTGTGGGAACACGTAAATTTGTAATAACTGTAACATCTAGATATGACAACTGCCCATAGTTTGAGAATGTTTTGCTTTGAAAATCATTAAGATCCATTCTGCCATTAACATTCACTTGTTTTATTAGTTTAGGTAATTCCCATTCACTAGTTACATAAGAGCTTCTCACTCTCCTTAATTCAGCATTTCCTAAACTTTGTACCATGGAAATCTAATGGTTGATTGAAAGAAGTATTTCAGAATAAACAATTTTGGGAAATGCTCATAGTATTATCCTCTTAGAGATGCTTCACGTGTCTAAGTGTATTAAAAGCTCTGAAATATAGTATAGCACAGAAATGTGTTTATATTATTTAACTCAGCATTTCCCAAACCTACTTGTCAATGGAGCAGTTCCCTCCCCCTCAATGGAACAGCCATTAATATATCATGTCATGCAACACGGATTTGAGAAAACATGGTTTAAAAACACTTTGCTACTGGGTGGGGCACTGTCAACCAAGAGAACAAGATCTCTGAGAGCAGCACATCCCATCCCATTGGTCATTATAGGCCTTACGGATTCATCCTCAGGTGGGGGCCACGGCTGAGTAGATGTGCATGACAGTAGGAAAGATTTTAATCTGGAGATGTGGCCACCCATGCAAATCACACACTGAACCAAATTTGGGGCGTTGTAGAGATACTGAAACATCCAGTTAACCTCCCAGATTACACTACAGTTGGAAGTCTTTCTGTCCTAAAGACATAATCATGGTCTGTAATTTCTTAGATACTGACCCTCCAATTCACACAAGGAGGCTGATTCTATAGCAGCAAAGAGAACCACTACTCCAAGGATGGGTGCTTTCAGTGTGGTGTGATGAATTTTCGGCACAAACACCTCTATCTTCCTTAGTGTTCCAGCGTGTAGTAATCTAGCCTGTTTGCCAGAATAAATGCAGAGGATCTCAGTCACATTCTTGCTTCAGCACAGACATGCTTAGTGTCCAAGGCAGGCTAGAGAGGAGATGAGGAAACTCTTCTGGGCGTAGCCATAAGGTCAACAAATTGGAAAAAGCCACAACTCACCCTTGGGAAGGATTAAATACCCTGACATCCTCCAAATTGATTTACCTAGATCAAACCACATGTTAATGAGGCAGGCAAGTTACTCTAATTCATTGTTACTATTCTAAATGCAGAGACCTTTTCACATTAAAAGGGTGGGACTATGGATTCAAATGAGCAACACTTACTTATGGCTCGTCACTGACCCTGCCTAGACCAGTGTCCTCAGAGCTATTTACAATCACTGTCATCTAAACTGCACCAAAAAGAACTGGACATTCAAAGAGCACAGCTCCTAAGAAATGAAGTGAGTTTTCTTCCTCTATTATCTGCACTTCTGAATAGAGGTACATGAATGCTCTTAGCCAGCAAAGTGTAAGCACTTAGATTTCCTCTGGGTGCAGACATTTCTGAGTGCTGTAAGAATTTCTATTATTTGAAGGATCCCCTTGAAAATGTCTCAGTCACTTTTCAACACCGACTCCTCAGCAGCCCTGTAACTGTATTTATACCACAGATGCAATGTCTACAGATCTCAATTCTGACCAAATCGTGAGTTGGGAAGGAAGGATTTCTTCGTGGTTTCACACCTATCACTGAGCTTTATCTACATGAGAAGGTCGAGTTCCTGCCTATAAGAAGGCAATATTTATTGGTATGTTTATGTTGTTATCCATACACACACACAGTGGTTTGGAATAATCATCCAGTTAAATTTCCCTAATAGGTAAATAAATATGTAAGCTGAAGGGCCAGATAGTAAATACTTTAGGCTCCGTAGGCCTATGGTCTATTGCACCTTTTCCACTCTGCTCCTACAGTGTGAAAGCAACCATAAACAAAGTGCAGATGAATCTTTGTAACTATATTCCAATAAATATTTACTTATGAACCACACTGAAATTTAAACTACATATGTTTTTTTTATCTCACAAAAAGGGATTCTTAAAAAAATTTTTTTTCAACAATTCAACAGTGTAAAAACCACTCATGGCTGGTGGGGTCCTACCAAACAGCAGCAGGCTGCATCTGACCTATTACCCATAGTTTATTGACCCCTGATTTAACCCAGAGCTTTGAAAATAAGACATAAAACTTTTTGCTTACATTTCATTTTTAAGTTTTTCATCAGTATGAACTCATTTCACTTGATTTGGAGAGAAGATCAGTGGAATTATGAAAACACATATAGGACAATTACTGCAGTGTATAAATATTAGGAATTTCACTGTTTACTCTCATAGAGTTAGAGAAATATCCAGAAGTCAAAAAATCAAGAGACATTAAGACAGTTTTCCTTATTATATACACTTTGAGAAAGATTGCTATAATTTTTCACTTACTCTTAACTCTTTTGAGTTAAATTTTTCCTAGAAAAATATACTTAAGATTCATAATGGATTGCGAATTTTGCTTTCTAACAAATGACTACTCATTATTCATAATTCTAGAATACCCCACAATAAGTTAGTTTTCTGGGGTGCCTGGGTACCTCAATTAAGCATCAGCCATCTGCTCAGGTCATGATCTCAGAGTCCTGGGATGGAGTCCCACGTTGGGTTCCCTTTTCAGCGGGGAGCCTGCTTCTCCCTCTACACCTCCCCCTGCTCATGCACTCTCTCTCTCTCCCTCCCAAGTAAATAAATAAAAGATTACTTTTATTACTTTACTTTTAATAAATTAAAAGATTACTTTTTCTGATTACAAAAGCTATATTTGTTTATTTTAGATTGTATGGAAAATGCACAAGAGCACAGATTACTTCAAGCTCAAGAAAGATTGTGTTTAAAACCAAGAGGTTTAGGGACGCCTGGGTGGCTCAGTTGGTTGAGCAGCTGCCTTCGGCTCAGGTCATGATCCCAGCGTCCTGGGATCGAGTCCCACATCGGGCTCCTTGCTTGGCAGGGAGCCTGCTTCTCCCTCTGCCTCTGCCTGCCATTCTGTCTGCCTGTGCTCGCTCTCTCTCTCTCTCTCTGATAAATAAATTAAAAAAAAAAAAAAAAAAAACCCAAGAGATTAAAAAAAAAAATCTTCCCTCATGTATCTATAGCCATTATATAAAAGTTGTTCTGTTGGCAAGTCAAACGTCAAATAAACTTGGCTAGAAAGCTTATAGTTTAACCCTGCACACAGAGTCAGGGTGAAGCAAAGGTCTCTACTTCTAAATATTTGTTGGTAAATGTTGCTCCACTGGCTGCTTGGAAATCGGTTTCCATCAGATTAGGTAAAGCCTGCTAACCAAACACAGCAGCAGTTACCACTCCAGTAGGAAAACAGCTCGCTTTCCTTCTTCCAGGACCTATGCTGCATCTTTGTCCCTGGCCTCAATCCTTCCACCCTCCGCCTTCTTTGGTTTAAAATGTCTTTGGCTTGCAAAGCGGTGTCAGTGAGTTTATTAGTACTTTCCAGGGCAGGCCCGCTATGAGCTGTGGGCTGCACAGGTGTTCATTCTTCGAGAAGGCCTCATCTGTGTGACTGTGGCTTCTTTGAGAGGCCTCGCTCATGGACAGGTAGCTCGAAACAGCACCCCTGTAGCTTCCCTTTAAGGGGAACAGGAGCACTGAGAGGGAAGCCATGGACTTACAGGGCTTTCTTCAGGCAAATTCAGCTCTTAAAGAAAAATAACAACAATTCTTTGCCTTCAGGCCCCTCTTCCCTGCCCCCAAAGCACACCCCCAAATCAAACAGGCCAGATGTTTATGAAAACTGCAGTTTCCGCAATCAAAAGTACAACATTTACCATAGCTTTTATCAAAGATTTCAATTCCCCTCATCTTAAGGAAAATGACCCTTTTATTTTGTTGTGGACATAAAATTATGGCCCTGGGAAAATTGGAAGCATTTCTGTTGAGGGAAATCAATTTTCTCACTGCCATATATGATCAACATGTCACAGCCATCACCAGATAATAATAGTAAAGTACAAGTAAAATGGCTGGTAATACTGGCTTTAAAGGTAGAAAAAGATAGAAGCAGGGTAACACCCCCCCACACTCCCTTTTTAAAGCATGTTTGCAAAAAGGAGAGAAGATGAAGATAAACCTCTAAGGGTTATTTTGTTCCCTAATTTTCTTCCTTCCCGCCCCACTTTCTTCCTCTTGCTTGTGCTTTCTAGAGTGTAAGTATTTTATTTTGTGTACTAATCGGCCAAAGCATTAATGAAACTGTAGAGATATGTGTTCTTCCTGGAAAAGAGTCAGCACTTTATGTGTAAACCACTCTGGCTCCTTTTCAATCATCCTGTTAATGGGTGGCTAATTGTCAAAAGATGTGACCAGAGCGAGATGACCCAAGAGTGTGTTTAGGGGGGAGGCGATAGGGAAAGTACAGAAGCGGCTTCTTAATTTGGATCCTGCAAACAAAAGGAAACATCAAATCTGACCTCGCTGCTGGAGTGTTAATGGCTTTCTCCCATCGCGCCCCCTGCCACTTAGCATCTTTTGTGCCCCACCCTGGGAAGCTTCCCGGCAGAAGTGTGCATTAGCAGAACTCTACAGTTACAAAATGCTGCTTACTACAGACGAGGGGAAAAACCTTCAGAGTGATTAAATGTTCTTTGGACAAACACATCCACTGCCATAAAAATGCCATCTTTATTTCAGGCAGGCCTCTCAGTGATGTCCCTGCTGTGGCCACCAGCACAAAGGACCCTTGTACCCAGAATGTACTGAAACCCTTCAAAGAAGAACCAAGCATACTCTCTCTCTTTATAGAAAAGTTGGCCCCGCACATGAATATGGGAAGATAAAATTGCATTAATTCGGACCAAGACCATAACTGAGAAAACAGCAGACGAGACTTTGGCAAAATTTCAAATATTTTAAATAGTTTAACCATTTAGAAACAAAGTAATCATAAACAAATAAACAATAACAATGACAAGAACTCAACTGCTTATTTAGGAATGAAAATGAGAATGGGAAATAAGAATGAGAGGAAAAATAATGAAATCTAGGCCAAGAGAACCTCATGGATATCGTAAATGTGTCTGCACAAAGATGTTCTTAGAGGTATTATTTAGAATAAAAAATAACCTATATAGCTAGCAGTAAAGGATTTAGAAAAAGAAAGTGTGGTACATACGTTGGATAACATATTTTGCAACTGTTAAAGATATTGGTTTGGGAAAAAATAATGCTCCAAGAAATATGAGAACACATATCCTATACATTTGAGTAAAAAATAATGATAAGAAGTTATAGCATAGAAAAAATGCTTGCTCGGGAAAACACACTAAAACAAAATGATGAAAGTAAATGAAAACAAAAAGGTATTATGGGTATTCCCTTCTATTCTAATTGGTAGTGATTTAGATATTATATTGATTCAAAACAAAACAAAAACACAGAAAAAGAGAAAAAGAAAAAAGTGTCCCAAGAAACTCTTTTTGATATGCAAGAACATCATTCAAAAAGGAGCATTCTTTCATCCCCAGATTTTATTAGAATTTTTCCAGTGATTTTGTAGTAAATTAGGAGTAAAGAGATGTTGCAGGCTCTTTCTATCCTCAAAGAGGCCATGTCACTCTGCTCCTAACAGCAAAGCCCCCAGTGCCCTCCCAAGTCACACTTCAAAACATCATATGGGTATTTCCAGAGGTGCTTATTTCCAGAGGCAACATGGAATTTGCAGATCCTACACGAAGCCTACCACTCAATGACAGTTAAGTAGATAACATCTGCACTCAAAAGTCATCTTTTTTTCCCCTCATTTATTTTATAACCTTTCCTCCAAAACCTGCTTTTCCTTATACAGTGAATGTGTGAATAGTTCATCTGTAAGTTTCTAGCTAAATTTATCTTCTTTTTAAATGACCAGGAGTTGTCTGAGGTATCCATGTCCCAGCCCATTTCCTGTTCTCACTTCCCCAAGTGGGTAGGTTATCCTCAGGTCATGGTGCAAGTTCTGTATCAGGAAGCTAACTATCCTAATGGAGGACACTGGGTGCCTGTTGGCCCACTTAGCACTGAGGCTGGTCAGGCTCTCAACTCTCCAGATAGTGGGTGGACCATGTGTTGGAAAAGATCAAACTCAGTGGCTTATTGGAGTGGAATGGTTGGGAGAGAGGTGTTCAAAGAACACTTCCTGTCAGTAAAAGCACATCGATAAAAATAAATCAATGCCCACTTGTTTTCTAGGAATCTGCTTCATATTCAGCAAAGGCTCCCATTACGCTGCATTTCTAATCAAGTAACCTAGAAAAGATGTGTCTTAAGCTGGAGTAAAACATCCCAAACAAGAGCATTGCTCGGAGATGTTGAATCTTCCTTTGTGCACCAAACTGTAAAGCGAAGATAGACTCAGCTATAAACAAATGAAAATACTCTGTGATGTATTTGGGAAATGGATGGTGAAGAAATCGCATTGGATTGGATAACTTAAATTTGATTCTTGACTTATTCGTTAGCCTTCTGTGTGGCTTCGATTACGTCTTCCCCTTTTAGGGCCTTAGTTTTATTACTTGTAAAACAAAAGGATTGAACTGGATCAGGTGACTCTATCTCTCACTATACCACCACTCACCTATGTAACCCTTGGGATAGACATTGCTAATCAATTGTGGCTCTTTCCTGCTGAGCCATGCTGAGGCCTCAGAATCCACTTGATGGTGCTCCTGACAGCCATTATTAATCAATAAGTTTAGATATAATGCATAAAACATCCCCATTACAGGCCAAAATGAGTTCCTAAGTCTCTGACCCTCCATGACCCTATATATTTTTTTCTCAGTTCTTAACAGAAGAGAATTAAGACCTTTTCCTCTAGATATCTAGACCACAAGTCCTTTGATACTTTGTAGGCTCCAGAACAACTTTGCTCCAAATTTACATATAAATGGTACTATGTTTCAAGAATTACTGTACTAAAATCACCAATTTGTCCAAATTCTGTTTCCCTCGTTAGTAACCCATTTGCACTAAAGGCCGAAAGCTAGTGTTTCTTTGTCTGGCTTAAGTTACCTGGCAATCTCTACCACTACTATCTTATAAACTACAGTAAGAAGGCATGCATTATTAATTCTTATGAGTGCAGGGTGATATTCATTAGTTCATAATTTTAATAGTAGACATTCAGTGTTATACATAATTTTATTTTCTTCCCAAATCTATAAAAAAAGAGTAATATTGATCCCTTCCATAAATCAGCTGTTATGTATTTCAGAATCTAGCCAATCTGCTGCATCATATGCTCATGCTATGAAAATATTATCACATCTCTTTTTCAAAACCTGAGGTCGCTCCACTGACTCACTGGGTCCAGACTCATTGCTATGTGCTTTATAGCCTGTTATTAGTTGGATTTATCATTGTGCCCTCATGTCTCATTATTTATCTTTCCACCATTAGTCTGTGCTTGCTCTCTCTTTGTCACTGGCCTGGGATTAGGGGAAGGCAAGTGAAGGGACAATGGTGCAAAATCTAAAAAGGCAAGATCTCAGAGCTGTATACAGCCTTCTCAAATTTTGCACCCTACACAGGTCACTTGCCTCATTGTAGTTCTGGCCTTGCTTTGTGTGATCACCTAAAAATAATAATTTTTATTTTTTTATCGTTTTTTAGTTCTTTGAAGCCAATTCACGTGCATGATCTAATTTTATTCTCTCAGCCCCTAGAAGGGCCAATGTAATTATTTTCCCCATTCTACAAGGATACACATATTTTAGTCTCACAAAAGTTAAAAGTTAGGGAGGGTCAGAACTCGATATCACGTGCTCTGAATCTGTGCAGAATATTCTTCCCAGCAGAAAGAAGCTTAATCCCCTTTTCTGTGCTCTGTAACAAAGTATGCCTTTTTCTTCCTTTAAAATCCACATTTTAATTTCTTTTCAGTTCTAATTATTTCATTTATTCCAAAATGTTTCTGATTTCCATGCGTTATTCTTCATTTGTTTTGCAAATGTCTATTAAGCGTTATTATCTCTTACCTTATTGAGGGACATCCTGTTTCCTTAATAGGTTGACTTTTTTTTGAGGTGTGAACAATACATATAATCTGTAAAATCTTTTATTTCTTTAGAGCCTGAACCTTTCAATGAACTCTGTGAAGGATAGAAAGATTTATATCCTGTGAAGAATAGTCAAATTTTCTATAGTTGGAGAAACTGAGTGGTAAGGAATGATGATGACAACTAGCAGTTATTAAGGACACCAGTGTCACAAGGACTGTGCTAAATGATAAACATGCAACATTTTCATGGATTTCACAACCAGACAAGGTAGTTGTTGTTATTCACATTCTAAAGATGAAAAACAAAGCTTTAGAAAAAACAGCCAAATGCATGCAGTCATAGCTCTTATAAATTCAGGGCCAGAATTCAAACCCAGGTCTGCTACCACAATCCATGCATTTGAAGGATCAGTCCAGTGCTACAGAACCAGTGAGGGTCAAGTTGGAATCTGGGCCTGAGACTTATTCCTTTTTTGTTGCCCTAGTCTATTTTTCATTTTCTCAAAAGAGTATAGGTATTTACTGCCTTTTTATTTTAAGTGAACTGACATTACATTAATTTTAGCTTATCTTTACTTTAGTAACTTAAATGTCCCACTACACAAAATTAAAGCATAAATAGAAACATGACCAAACTCTATATCTGCTGCTTGGTTATAGAATAGATGTGTGGTTTTGGAGCATCCAAATATAATATATGGCTCAGTAGGATATAGCCTTCCTGTCTGTGCCTTACAGGTTACAAAGCATAAGAAGGCTTATGGGTCCCTAAGGGCATAAAGAAAGTGGGTTTGTACAGTACAGTACAGCACAGGGATGCCAAAGAAGCAGTGAGACTAATCCAGCCCAACCTTCTTTCCGGTCCCTTTCAGTACAGAACCCCAGGCAGCTGCTACCCACTGCCCAGGGCTGGCTCTGTAGAGAAAACCTATTGGGCATCGTCTACTATGGGGTGGAAGAGACTTAGTTTCCAGGCCTGGAAGTGCTAGTTATTAGCTGAGTGGCCCTGGGGAAGTTATTTAATTTTAAAGATCTTTAATCATATCATTATGAAATAATGCCTTCTTCCCCAAGTTGTGGTGAGAGTTAAAATGAGATACATACAGCCTAGGACATGAGTGGACATTAAGTATTTTTGAAAAGATGGTACAGGAAATGCCTTTGTAAACTTTTCTTTCTAATTGCAAAGTCATCCAGAAAATAAAAAATGATGTAGAGGACACCAATATCCCATCTTTTTTGTTTTTGATTTCTGAGCTTAATCAGGATAATCTTGAGTTTTCACAGTGGTTTTTTTTTGTTGTTGTTCTTTTTAAAGGCGTAATGCCATCAGTTCATGGAACTTGGTGTCAGCCAGACCGAGTTTGAGTTATAATTCTGTCATTTAATTGGAGACTAGGGGTAATGCTAAACTTCCCCAGCATCTGTCTTCCCATCTATAAAACAGGAATAACATTACCTATACCACAAAGCCACAGTGAGATTAAAAAAGACAAAGCACATAAGCCATAAATCACTTGGCAAAGATTCTTTGTAATCATTCCTGCAAGACAGGTCTCTAAGGGGCACCTGTGCCCATTCCAGTGAAAGGAGACATGTGGCCCTGACACTGCACTTTGAGCTTGTCCTATTTAGTGGGACCATTGTGCTAGTGCTGTTTACCCAACTCTCATGAAGTTACTCAGTTCTCGTCCTTGGCTGCTTCCTGGCCCTTATGCAATATCTCCTGATTTGAGGCTGGATCCCTGCAGATCATGTGACCTGGTCACAGCAGAGATGGTTACGCTTTAACTCCCTTTTGCACTCAGTGTTATGAACTGTCAGGTGGAAGGAGACTGAAGATGCAGAGTGGGGGGCTATGAGCGATCCCACTCTACCTGAGCTTTTGCTAATAATCAGTGATTTCCTACCATGCACCAGGTTCCGAGTATAAACAGGACATGCCCCTGCCTTGGGGAGCTCTGAGCCTGGGGGAGATATCCCTTTTATGAACAGTTAGACAAAAGGTAAGTTGGATATAATAAGATGCCTTCAGGACATATATGTAAGAGAGCATGTGCCAACTTCAAGGAGAGTACAAGCTTCTCAAAAGATTCCTTTGAGACTGAAGGGAAAAAAACACACCTTTCTTTAAAGAAGAATAGAATCTACCAAGACATATGCAGACCTTAATGTATAATTTTTGTTGAATATATATGAAAATTGAAAATCAAAATCTTTGTCAAGCACACACACACATGTTTCATAACTCTAAAGCTCAGTGAAGTTTCACATAGTGGGCACACTGATGTAAACAATATGCCAATTGAGAAACAGCACCTTACCTGTCCCCTGAAGTCCCCCATCATGTCCGTTCTAGTCACTGTTCCCAGGGTGACCAATATCTTATATTCTGATAGCATGAAATACATTTTTGTATCTGTGAAGTGTATAGAAAGAATCGCATAGTACAGTACACAAACTTTAAGAACATTTTCCTATTGAATATCAATTTATTATTTAATGCTTGCTTTATCAAAACCAGGAAAGTTTGATTCACTGTGTAGCATAGGATTGGAATAAAATGTATTCTCAAGCTTACGTAAAAATCACCAACTCTTTCTGCCCAGGATGATGTCTTTGTACCTGAATGTTCTGATCCTGGAGGTTACACTTCAGAATGTGAACTCATTCATTAGAAAAAGCTTTATTTGATGGAGAGCCAGGTACTCGCTTCCCAGCAACACAGCTTAAGTAAATGCCCAACTCAGACAGTCAACATTACCGTCTCAAAAATCTTTCATTCTGACATATTATCACACATTTGTCATTAGGGAACTGCATACTCACATATGTCCATAAATATTTGGTCTTAGTAGACCCAAGTTGACCTGCTTGAGAATCAGAAGGGGGAGAAAATCTTATCTCTGTCCTTGGAAAACGTACAATTAAATGAAGGGAAAGTTTGAATGTGGCCTCTGAGAGACTCTGTTTCCCTGAAAACAAAATCATTTTGCTCTAGTCAATCAATAACTACATGGTAAATGTGAATCTTGGGCTCAGAAAGAGGTTATCGGCCACAACATTTCTTAACACTTTCATAATGTTATCAGGAATTAAAAGGTAACATTTATCAAATATTTACAAGTTGTGTGGGACACAGCACAGTGTAAACATATGAATCTGATAATATCCAAGCTGCAGTTTTAAAACAGATCCAAAAAAATCTCAAAAATGTTTGCTCTTCAATGATACATTCTCCATCATGTAAAAATTTAACCATTGAGATGCTCTAATGACATGTGGAATGGGTCACACCAGGAGGAATGTATCTCGGGTGAAAGGTCAATATCAACACAGATAAAAGAGATTGGATTAGGCAGGTTATGCCAAGAAGGAAGGACACACATTTTATACATGAATGTAGGGGGAAAAAAAGAAAAACTATTATATAATGGAAAATGTGAGACAAGTGTTATTTATACCAGTGATTACATATGAAAGGTGTGTATTAAAGTACACAAAAAAGAAATAGTCCCATCTTCCTGTGGTTAACTCCATTTTCCCTTTTGTTGTCTGTGGTGGCATTTGTCTGGAGTTTTAGGGGGCAGAAACTTCATTCATCTTTCTCCTTGCCTTGTCCCCAGGGCACTATGCCTCTGTATAGGGCTTGTTCAGTCCAGAGCCTCCACAGCCACTTGCATTATAGTGGACCTTTATTCTATTAATTAGAGAAGATCTAGAAAAGTAAGAGGAAGGGGAGGAGGAGGAAGAGGGAAGCATAAACCAGAAGAAAATCATCTTAAAGAGGAAAAAAGGATCATTAGTTGGAGGAGCTGTACAGCCCCAACACCTCAATCTCCACACACAGACACCTTCTCCTCCTGGTGAACTTGAAAGGTTCAGGACACTGCTCTTCATTTTATACCTCGCACACTGCCGCTGTCTCTACCATCCTTTACCTGTGGGTCCTGTGTGAGGGCCAGCACTCGAGCAGAACTGGAGTGGGCTTGACTGGAGAGTAAGATTTAGAACAATGAAATACAACTTTCCAGAAAAGAAAATTTCTTAAAGTAGATTTTATTGGTAGAACATTTGTTTCTTTGCTTTCAGAGTTTAAAGGGCTTACATTGTGAATTTCTTAGTCCTTGAATCTGAGAACTGTATTAAGCTCTACAGTGATGGTGGGTGGCAGGTAGAAATTCAAGGTTGCTTTGCAAGGGTAATTGGAAATAAGGCCTAAATGGCCATATAGAAATAAAAGAACAACATCAACAAAATATTTCTTCTAAAACACAAGAAGTGAAGATTTTTTTTATCAAATATGGGAAGGGAAACTGGGGACAAAGAGAACCAGAACTTGAATATCCCAAGACATTGGGCTTCTACAGAACAGGCATATGTACATTTTATATTTCAGCATTTTGCTGTGAATGAAATACTGCCAGATGTAAAAAGTAATTATTATTTTGTTTACATGTGTAACAAATTAATAAAATAAAAAGCACCATATCCTTTTTAAGTTAGGCTATAGAATGTAAATCAGACACCAGTTCATTAAATGGATATTCACCCTGTATAAATATGGGTGGGAAAAAGGAGAGCTTTATAACTAATTGACTTCCTGCCTCAGGCACCCAAACATCTTTCTGCAACTCTGGATTTGTCCCTCTAGCATACTACTGCCAAAATGATCAACACAAGGTCCCAAAATAACAATTTATTCTGCCCAAAGGACATTGTGCCCTCAGTCTCCTGGCCAGATGAATTGGCACAATTACATCCTTCTCTCTTGCTTTCCCCCCAGGATATCCTAGGTGTCAGGGCTTTACATGTTGCGATGATTCAGAGCAAAAAATCTGCTAAGAGGAAAGACAGTGCTACAAGCGTCTTCTTAGATTCTTAGGTCCAAACTGATGGAGCGAAACACAAATCCTCCAATGGTTTGTTTCCTTCAAAACTTCACTGCCCCTCAGGCACATCCACAGATCAAGTGGAAAGCTAAATCCTTTCCTGACTCCTGACACACAAATATATTGGCGTTAACCAACAACGGTCCCAAATTAGCCCATTTCAAGTCTTCTTTTCCGGCTACATCCCTTCCCTCACCAAGAATTAGCAACTTAAAGACCATCCTGCAAAAGCCAGGTTAATCTGCTGAGCTACAGTTCTCTCTCTGAAGCAGTCTGACGGAAAGGAGAATATGTATGCATTTCTACTTTAGGAAATAAAACTATTCAACATGGTTTCTTGATGATTTACTCTTATTTGCTTTGCCTCTTCTGCCTCAAAACTCTCTTCTATCAGTGTGTTCCTTTGGTCAGAGCTGTTGTTGTTGTTGTCGTTGTTGTTATTTTTAAAGTTTCCTTTACTCATTTCTCTTTCTGAGTCAGACTCACTGAGTTCTGCATGAACAAACCCTTTCATCAGGAAACCCCACAGCTCCCCCTCAGGATGTTCAGGAACATCTGCTGCAAAAGCTTTCCTCAGTATAAATAACTCAGAGTAGGGTTCTTTACAAGGAGCTGAGAAGTTGGAAGAAGAAGGTAGTCATTTCTTTAGACAGAGGCTCAACATCTGACCCTACTGAGGTCCCCACTGCCAGGTATTAGGATGAGTGATTCTAAACCCAAACACAGGTAGGCACTTGAGCAGTGTTTTTGACCCTCAACAACTGCCTGCTGGAGAATTACTCACCACTGGTATTTCACTGTGATTTAAAAAAGATAATGCTATTACTTCCTGGGGAGAGAGACAGGGAGAAAAGGTCCGGGAAGATCCCAATGAAAATGAAAAAGGATACATTTACATAAGAATTCCTTAGTGGTTCTCTAAGACTAAAATCTTATTTATAAAATCTTGTGACAAAACACAGAAACAGTCCATATCTACTCACTGTTCGTGTTTGGGACTCTTACCAAGAGGGACATGACTTTCTATTGAACTGTCAGTTTAATGAGGATTAATTAGTTTGAAGGATTACCTTCATTCTCCATTTATTTGCTCATCTGTTCGTACAGTCAGTCAATATTAGTTATTGAGTGCCGGCCTATTCCAGGTGTGGTGGTAGGTACCAGGGGTACAACAGTGAGCCAAACCAGGCACCTCTACCTCTCCATGTAGGTGAAGAATAGGCCATTTATCAATTAATCACACAAATAAACATAAACTTACAAGGAGAGGGACATGGGACTATGCAAACCCATAATAGTACTATTTGTCCTAGTCGGGAAAGTCAGGGAATACTTACCTGAGGAAGTGTGGATTGAGCAAGGACGTGAGGGAGGAGCAGTACTCGAAGAACTGAGGGGATGGCTGGATTGGGGAGAGTGAGGATGGCCGGGAGTGAAGAGGACAGAAACAGACCTTTGGGGACATGATCATGCAGCCTCTCGTTAAGGCCATGTCAAGGCTTGGGCTTTATCCTAAGAGCAATGGAAAGCTATCGAAGGGTTTTACACAGGAGAAATGATAAGATATGATATGAGATGACATGATGTGATATAATACTATTAGGTTGGATTTCTCTGCCTGCAGCAGGTTGGTGGTGGCAAGAACAGAGGGCAGGCAAGCTATCAATAGACTGAAAGGGACCAGAAAGGTGACTGGTAGAGGTTATTTCATTTAGAAATCTTTACACATTGATTAAATCAATCTGATACTGTCTCGTCAACAAATGGTGTTGGGAAAAACCGGACAGCCACATGCAGAAGGATGAAACTGGACCACTTCCTTACACCATACACAAAAATAAATTCTAAATAGATGAAAGACCTAAGTGTGAGACAGGAAACCATCAAAATCAGAGAGGAGAACACAGGCAGCAACCTCTTTGACCTTGGCTGTAGCAAATTCTTACTAGACACATCGCTGGAGGCAAGAGAAACAAAAGCAAAAATGAACTACTGGGACTTCATCAGGGTAAAAAGCTCCTGCACGGCAAAGGAAACAAGCAACAAAACTAAAATGCAGCTTACAGAATGGGAGAAGATGTTTTCAAATGACATATCTGATAAAGGGTTAATATCCAAAATCTATAAAGGACTTATCAAACTCAAAACCCAAAAGGCAAATAATCCAGTTAAGAAATGAACAGAAGACATGAATAGGCATCTTTCCAAAGAAGACATCCAGATGGATAATAGACACATGAAAAAATGCTCAACATCCCTCATCAGGGAAATATAAATCAAAACCATGATGAGATATTACCTTACACCTGTCAGAATGGCTAAAATTAACAAGTCGGGAAACAACAGATGTTGGCAAAGATGCAGAGAAAGGGGAACCCTCCTTCAGTGCTGGTGGGAATGCAAGCTGGTGCAGCCACTCTGGAAAACAGCAGGGAGGTTCCTCAAGAAGTTAAAAATAGAACTACCCTACGATTCATCAATTGCACTACTGGGTATTTACCGAAAGGTTAAAAAAATACAGATTCAAAGGGGTATAGGCACTCTGATGTTTATAGCAACATTATCAACAATAGCCAAACTATGGAAGAGCCAAGTGTCTACGGACTGATGAATGGATAAAGAAGTTGTGGCATATATATATATATTTTTAAAATATACTTATATTATAATTGTATATTAGATTAGATTATAATTTATTATAATATATCATTATATATTCCATTATATATAATGAATATAAATTTCCATTATATATGTATATTTCAAATATACATACATATATGGATATGTGTGTGTGTGTGTGTGTGTGTATAAAATGGAATTTGCTCAGCCATCAGAAAAAATGAAATCCTGCCATCTGCAATGATGTGGATGGATCTAGAGTGTATTATGCTAAGCAAAATAAGTCAGTCAGAGAAAGACAAATACCATATGATTTCACACGTATGTGGAATTTAAGAAACAAAACAGATGAACATAAAGGAAGGGGGGAAAAGAGAGGAAAGCAAACCATAAGAAACTTAACAATAGAGAACAAACTGAGGATTGATTCGGAGGTGGGCGGGGGATAGGTTAAATGGGTGATGGCTATTAAGGAGAGCACTTGCTGTGACGAGGACTGGGTGTTATATGTAAGTGATGAATTACTAAATTCTACTCCTGGAAAAAAAAGAAGGACTGGAAAATGGCATGACTGGCTATCTTTAGAACAGTGATTCTCAGTGGGAGTGATTTTGCTTGTAAGGGGCATATGGCAATGTCTAGTAACCTTTTTGGGAGGAGTATAATTGACGTGGAACATTATATTAGCTTATAAAATAATTATGATTATATTAGGATACAGCATAAAGATGCAGTATTTGTATATATTTCAAAATAATCACAGTAACTCTAGTTAACACCAGTCACCACACATAATTACAAAATTTATTTCTTATAATAAAAACTTTTAAGATCTATTGTTAGCAACTTGCAAGTAAGCAACCCAGTACTGTTAACTATAGTCACTGTGCTGTACATTATATCCCATGACTTATTTATTTTATACTTGGAAGTTTGCACATTTTTATCTCCCTTCACTTACCTTTCTGACCTGCACCCCTTCTGGCTATCACCAATCTGTCATCTGTATCTATTTTTCAAGGAAAAATACTTTTAAAGTGAGCGTTGTTCTCATGAAGTATCTTGGTCTAGTTATAAAGATAAAGGTGAAGTTATTAAAATTTATTAGCCAAAAAAATAATCAATGATATTTACAAGGTAAATCAGATCCTGTTTTTTATCTGACACCCTATGTGTTTCTTCTGTGGGGCCTATTTACATTTCCCCACTCCCCTCCTAACAGATCCTTCCTCCCATTTATTCAACAGAGGATTTGCTTCTGCCATTTATAAGCCAAAATCACTTAGCCAACCTGTCTAAGAATCCTTGGTTGTAAAAGAGCTAATTATAGTCTTCAGGCTTTCCTCATGGGGTTGGTTATTATGAGTATAATCTGCAGTAATAGGTGTGAAAGTGCCCTGTACGCTAGAATACATGAGATCAATGTAGGTTGGCATTATCGTAGTGCTCCGAATTATGTGTGACGTCTGCCTTCTCTGGGAGTTAATGGAATGTGGGTATGAATATTTGGGCAGGAAAAATTAGTTTAGATGCTTTGGTTAGGATACTCACCAAATTCCTAGGCAAGGCAATGATTAGTTCAGAAGTAAAGGGGCAAAGCAGAGGCAGACCTGGAGAGGGTTCTTGGGGCAAATTTGTAGCCACAGTCTCAGGTCTCTGGACATTATGAGTCTGTACTCCAGTACATTGGCGATGGCGAAAAGGCATGTGTAACAGCAGTAGGTGGCAATTGTGCCTGCAGAAAGCATCCATTCACAACTGGGAGGAGATAAAAAGGCTCTAAGAACTGAGAGAGGACAGCATTGCTGTACTTGGGGGACACTGGCAGGGAAGAGCCTCTGGTTTCCCCAGAAGAACAAACAGCTATGCTTAACCTCTCACTCCTGTTTGTGTCAGCAGGTTCAGGATTGATCAAACAAACCTACTTTAACAGGGCACGGAGTGGGGGGAGGGGAATCATGCCTCTCAGAGATGGGAACAGGGAACAGAAGAATCAGGGAAGAGATGAAGATATCAAATGTGTCATAGGGCTTTCCACCCAAATTCCATGGAGACCAAGCTACTGCATGAACCAGAGTCTTTAAGATACGTCTGTTCTCTGTCCTCTTGCCTCTTCCTCATTAAATCTTGATCTAATCTCTGATGACTTTGGGACTAGAAAGGGCCTTCTTCATTTTCCTGAGAAGCAGTAGGCAGTCATGAACTTGTTTGTGCAGAGGAGTGCAGAAAAAAGGAGAAAGGTGTTGGGAGCAACTTCTTCAGCTGTGAACATTGCTTCCAATGTGTGGAGAATCAGTTCTAACTGTTTAACACTCTGGGTCTCTCCTAAGGTCATTTCAAAATGTATTGAAAAAGTCCTCTCCAAATAGAAGCAGTGAATTCTAAAGTACAGTAACCCTATCTAGAGATTTCTATTCTCTCTTGGTAAGGTAGTCCTCCCTGGGGAAAGTTGTGAAGAGATGATCAAGAAATGCAAACCAGGCATAGGATGTTTCCATTTGAGAGCATAGAGGGTTCCTAGGATCCGAGGAGGTAAGATCCTGAGAAACCCAGTTCCTGTCTTGCAAGGAGCCTTTGGGATGGTATGTTTATGACTGTGTGTTTCTGTGTGTATGGAGCAGGAAGTGGAGGTGTTGCACGTTCACCTTTGTAAGAGACCGAGTATATAAAGGGGAGCTGAAGAATCTTCTGGAGGTTTGGATGGTCTATCAAATCTAATAAACATTTACTGACATGAGTGTGGTATGAGATGGTCTAGAAGATGGGCAGGACTTAGAAGGCTGAGGAAGGTTGGGACATGGCAAGACATTGCAAGTAGAAGGGATAGCTGGAGCAAGGAAAATGAAAGATGAAAATGTAGGGCTTAGACAAAAACAATATCCCGTCATTCAGAATGGCTGCACATTTCGGAGCTGGTTATAGAGGCAAAATAAGATTGGAAAGGTTAATTCTGGTCAAATTATAGAGTTTGTAAAGGCAGTCAGAAAGGGGGGAGGACCATTTATTCAGTCATTCCAGAAATATTTATTAAAGTGTGACCATGTGCCAAACACAATTCCAAGTGCTTCAGATGTATCGGGAAACAAAAAAGATGAACAGTACTGCTTTTACAGGATTTACATTCTAGGGAGGACAATCTGCTACTACGTGCCTTTGACCTGAATGCTCATGAACTAAATCTGTACAACAACCCCGTTAGGTTGCTACTACGATTAACCTGTTTTTAGGATGGGAAATGGAGGCACAGGGAAGTTAAACATATTGCCCAAGATCACACAGCTAGTAAATGTCTGGAGTGGCTCGTAACCACCTCATTATAATGGTTGTCAGAGCTGAAGGAGGAGAATTTCAAGACGGTACGTTTGGCAAGAGGGCTGATGAGGAGTAATTGTAAGTTAGACGAGAAGGAAACACTGTAGATGGACTAGGTGGCTTTAACAACAGACATTTATTTCTCACAGTACTGGCAGCCAGCAGCCTGAGATTGGGGTGCTGATATGGTCAGATTCAGGTGAGAGCTCTCTTTCTGGCCTGCAGATAACCAGTTTCTTGCTGTGTCTTCACATGCCCTCTCCTTTGTGCTTGTGCGTGGAGAGAGAGAGATCTCTCTCTTCTTTCAACCACAGAGCTGGGCGTATACACACTAAATGTGTACAACTTGATCTGTTTGGAAATAAGTATGCAGCCATTAAACTACCACCACAATCTATACTATCAATAGTATTGATAGGGTTTCCTCCTGTTCTATTTATTACTCTTATTTTTATTATTATGTATGTAGAATAATAACAGTTAACTAAAATAGTCCAACTCAGAAGCAGATAGTAGAATGGTGGTTGCCAGAATCTAGGAGGGGGGAAACAGGAAGACGTTAGTCAAAAGGTCCTGAGTTTCAGTCATGCAAGATGAATAAGTCCTAGAGATCTACTGTCAGCAAAGTGCCTGTAGTTGACAATACTGTATATGGTATGCTTAAAAATGGCAAAGAGAATAGATCTTGTATTAAATGTATCCTCCCTCCTCTTAAATGGCTCCCAGTCCTACAGGAGTAGGACCCCACCCGTATGATCGTATTTGCCTTAGTTACTCCTAAAAGCCGATCTCCAAATATAGTTACAATGGGCGTTAGGGCTTCAGCATTTGAATTTGGAGGAGGGACACAATTCTGTCCATAGTACCAGGTAGCATTAAGATCTTAAAAATCATGTATTTGTCTGGGCTTACTGCCAATATGTATTTTCTCATTTAATCCAATTCATACCCTAGGTAGTAGCTAATATTCTCCCCCACTTTATGGATTGTGGAAAATGCAGTTGCAAAAATTTTTTTTTTAAGAATTTATTTATTTATTTATTTATTTATTTATGAGAGAGAGAGAATGAGCGGGGGTAGGGGGAGGGACAAAGGGAGAGAAAAGAGAGAGAGAGAGAAGCAGATTCCCTGCTGAGCAGGGAACCCAACGCAGGGCTGGATCCCAGGACCCAGAAATCATGACCTAAGCCAAAGGCAGATGCTTAACTGACTGAGCCACCCAGGCACCCCTGCAGTTACAAAGAATTTAAAGATGTTTTGTCACCACACCTACATCTGTTGGTGGCTCCTGGCCTAATGTTCCTGGTCCACATTTTGTGTACCACACGGTACTGCCTGACAGTCACCACACCTCAGGCTTAGTGCCTGACTGGGTCCTAAAGGCTCTGCAACCCCTAGAAAGGGAGCTCTTGCTCTCCAGGAGGGGCTTCTCCTGTGCCCCGAGGCCCGGTGGTGGCAGAGGACCTGGCAGAGCTCCCAGGGTGCTGGGAAATAACGTTCTGCCCCCCAGGGAACCAAGTCTGGAGAAGAGATGCAGAGAAAGAGACTTCGGGTGGTGAATTTATCCGAGTCAATTCAAGAAGAATGATTTTTTTAGTTTTTGTTGTTATCATTGTTTGTTTGTTTAAAGAACTTTCAGAAGGAAAAACGGTTGAGCATTTCCCAGGGTAGAATTACTTAGCGATTTGGAGAGATGAAAATGTGTTTTCTACACAGGAAAATCTGAACCTCTTTTTTTCATAGCCACTTTTCACAGACTTTCCTTTTTAAACCTCCTTCATCTTCTGATTCATTTCTACGGTTCTGCTATGGTCCGCTATTAGCATGGCTCTGTGTAAAGGCTGAGGGAAATAGGTTTGAAATGGCTGTGACAGGCTTCTGGAAGGTGGCACGAAAAAGGAGTCTGTGGCTAAAATCATGAGAATTCATTGGTGGAATGATGCATTACGTTTTCCATGCCACATGTCTGATCTTCGAGACAGAGCCATGCAGAGTTGGGATGCCTAGAAACTGGTTTGTCCCTCAGGTGACAAGAAGTGAGCATTAATGGCATTCTATCATTTGGATCTTGCGTACCAACAGGTCCAGGGGAAAGGTAAACCAAAGTGGGAGCTAAATTCAACAGCTTATATTTGAACAAGTTAATGTGTTTTCTCTTAAACTCATAATAAGTAACATAGATACATGGGTTTGATACCAGATGTCTATTATTAGTGAGCTAATATTTGTCTCCTGAAACTAATAGCTCATCTTTGCTTTCAAACACTCTCAGATCCCTCATTTAATTGAATAGTTTCTCTGCACTTGGAGAATTCACATATGTTACATAATTTAATCTTCACAATGACCTACTAAGATGTGGTCATGTCCATGTTACAATAGAGGAAACTGAATGATGCATGACAGTTTTATCCCCTGTAAGTTCACTGAGGACTGTGCCCACATACATTCATTGTATATCCAGCAATCACTCAAGCATCTGCCACACAGTAGATGCTCAGTATTTGTGAAAGTCCTGAAGAGCAGCATAGCCAACCTCAAACTCAGATTTTTTGCTCTTACGGCAGTAAGAATGACTTATGACATCAGAATGACTTGTTATATGCTAATCATTATAGAGAAATATTTTCCTTTAATGCTAGTATTTCAGCATTATAAACACACTCTGGCAACATCCATTTAGATTTGCTTTTCTTTAAATAATGTAAGGAACACATGTTTACTGTATAAGAATTAGGCATACAAATTTAAATCATTTGGTGCCCATACATTTAAAACACCTGCCTCTTCTTATAGCATTCTGTGCTACGACAAAATCGGTATTCTTGTTGGTTTTTTTTTTCAATTTTTACGTTATTACTGAAGTATATTTGACATGTTAGTTTCAGGTCTACAACACAGTAGTTTAAAAAAATCTTATACATTACTCAATGCTCACCATAGTAAGTATAATCGCCAACTAGCACCTTACAACATATCACCTTACTCCAATATTATCGACTATATTCCCTATGCTGCACTTTTCATTTCCATGACTTATTTATTTTATAAACAGTTCATGTTATAAAGAGTTATTTTATAACTGTTAATCCCTTCACCTATTTCACCCATCCTCTAATCCCCTCTACTCTAGCAACCACCAGTTCTCTCTTTGTGAGTCTGTTCCTGTTTTTTTCTGTCTGTCATCTGCTTTTTTGGATTCCACATGTAAGTGAAATCATATGGTATTTGTTTTCTCTCTGATTTATTTCACATAACGTAATACTTTCTGGGTCCATCCATGTTGTCACAAATGGCAAGATTTCATTCTTTTTCATGGCTGGGTAATATTCCATTGTATGTGCTTGCCATAACTTCTTTATCTGTATATTCTTTCTTAACAAAAACTTTGTTCTTCCCATCCACTCTCCGAATTCTCCTTGGAGTCAAAGACAAGACAGTTTCTCTCTTTATGATCACCCAACAAGATCCAGTAGGACCATTCCTGAAGACTGTGGACCAGAAATGGGGATGGCAAGGCTCCCATTTCAAACATTTTTATCTAATCATTGTCAGTTAAAAACGAGCACGAGGGAAGCCTGCAAAGGGCAATGATTTTGTCCTCAATCTTCTCTTGCTCAATGGAAAGAACAAATTCAGGTAGTTTGCTATTAAATCTCCAGATGAAATCCATATCTTTAACAGCCATTCTGTCTCCCAGATCCTGGCTGATGGGCTCTACCTACCGTAACAAGCCTATTGTTTTTCCAAATTCTCTTTTCTCCTACAATCTAGGACTTAGACACATTGCCTTATATTTACTTACTAAAATGCATTCTTATTTCTCTGACTTTGTTTCACCATAAGTAATAACTAAAAGGCTGATTTGATTAGTAAGAGTGAGGAAGAAGAAGACTATTCCAGTAAAATTCATTTAGCACTCTAAAATAGTGCTTTATTTTTCCCTCAACTCTTATCTCACCTTGGTTCCCCAAAGTCATTGTGCTGAGCCTGCCTGTGCCAGCTCCCTCTTTCCCAACAGCAGTGGATGGTTCTTAAGAGTGGGGGGAGGTGGGCACCTGGGTGGCTCAGTGGGTTGAAGCCTCTGCCTTCGGCTCGGGTCGTGATCCTGGGGTCCTGGGATCAAGCCCCGAGTCGGACCCTCTGCTCAGCGGGGAGCCTGCCTCCCCCTTCCTCTCTCTGCCTGCCTCTCTGCCTACTTGTGATCTCTTTCTGTCAAATAAATAAATAAATATCTTTTTATAAAAACAAGAGTGGGGGGAGGTCTTTGCTAAGGATGTTGCCATCACTCTTAATCCACAAGAGCTTTCATTTCTTATTCTTTTATTATTATTTTTAAGATCTGAGGCTTGATTACTGTGAGAGGTCAGGGAAGACTGGCAAATGTAGAGGGGAGAGAAAAGAGTAACATGATATTTTCTATAGAAAAATGCATTTTGGGTGTCAGAAGCTGACAGGGGAAAAACACACAGACATTCATGGCAAAATTGTTGATGGAAGCTTAGGGGACTAATCCTGATGCTTACTTTATTTTCTTTTTAATGGGATGTCAGTTCTGAAGAATAAACAGTCTTTCCTGAATCCAGAGTTATAAGCACTTATTTGTCTAGATAAAGTACAGAAAAGAAATATTATGTGCTACAGCCCATAAGTCATCTTCATGGCCTTTCAGGTAAACTACCAAGGATTTTTACTGTTCAACTCAGTGGAACACAAATTGGTAAACTGAGAGCTAACTGATCACAGCCGCTGAAGCAGTTCCAAACTGACACCCAAAATTTCATCTTAATCTGAAATGGCAAAATCACTTACCTAAAAAAGTACCACAATAGGGGATGCCCACATCCTCTATTATGGGCAAAAGGAAAAGAAAAAATGGAAGCATGTATCAGATGCTTCAAGGAAGGGCCCATTTTCTTCCGAGACCTGTTCCAAATGTTCCCTACTAGCAGAGCAAAGTGTGGTCTCCCCCACCCGAGTCCTAACACTCCAAGGGCAGCACATGTACAGATCTGCGGATCACAAAATACAAAGATGTAAAATGGGATTGTAGCACTGGACAAACACAGAAATAAGGTTACGGGAGCCTGTCCCTCTGTTCTAGTATCATGAATTGTGGAGGTAGAAACACCAGCAGTCAGAGTGTGAGTAGCTAGAAATCAATTTAAAATCTGAACCAGCCACAATTGCTGAAGGAAGGCTGAGAATTCTCTGCAATTGCTCTGAAAAGCCAATGAGAGGAGGAAGCTGTAAGTGAAGTGCAGAATGGCATGAAGCAAAATCAAAGAGCACAGACAAGCAGACAATGTACAACATTAATGACAAAAGAAAATGTGCAGTGGTCTCACCAACTTCTTACTGAAGAACATTAGGGAGTTAATACAAGAGCCATACGATCCATTATAACATTATCAAACATTTAATTCCAGTGGAGTTTCCTTCCTTGCAAATGGCTTACAGATTCCTGAAATTTGAACAGTGGTGGTTTAATGTAAGGAATCTTGGAGCCCCGAGTCAGGGAAGCCGACCTCAAGCCCCACCTGTGTCTACTGCTAACTGCCCATTTAGTCATTCATGTGTTCATTCAATCATCCCAACAAGTGTTTTTGAAAACCTATTTATTCTAGACTCTGTGTGAGCTTCAGCAACCGTCTTAGTATCTTTGGAACTCAGATTACACATGTGTAAAAGGGGATGCTGATTCACATACTGACAACCTCAGAAGGTCTGCAGAGAATCAGAAGAGATAGTGTAAAAAGGAACTGAACTATGTCTATAACTTTTCTTTTATTCTAGATAATTAACATAAGCTCATTTAACGTGTTGAAACCTGGTCTAAGTAATGTTGTAATTACGTTGTCACTATGACTGCAGAAACCATCTTTTGGTCTTCTGAGCTACTGCCGAAATGCTAAGCAGCACTCGGCATCATTCTGAACGCTTTTAGCACTCCGTGTGTGTGTGGTTCAGTTTTGCTTGAAAACTGTCAAATATCAATTGGGATTAGTCTGATTTCATTGATCTCTTCACCCATTTAGATAGAAAATATCAGATTCAGAAACACACATTAAAAAAGAAAAAAGAAAAAAACTTCTGTTATTCATTAAGAGGTTCAGAAGTTAGTAGAGAGGGTTTCAATGAGCTTCTCTTTGGCACAAACTCTGCCTCTCTCCTGTCTTCTAGAAAGCCCTGCACTGTGTCCAGGTGGACTCAAAGAGCACATGGCACTGGTACTGACCTTGAACACACTTATGAAGAGGGCTCTCCATTCCTTCCTCATCCCATGCAAAGGGCCTGTCTTTACAATGGCCCTGCTGGCTGGTTGTAAACTCAGTTGATAGAGTAGCCGGAGTGTTAGGCATGCATCTCTCTGGCTCAAGTATGGAAGGAGCTCAGTTTCTCTTGCTTTGCTTTTAGGTGGTTGCTCAGTGAGGGAGAGTTCAGACATATAACTGCTTCTTTTCCAGCTTAGCTTCTTACCAACAAGCAAGCTTCTTCTTGCATGTAAATGGGCCATTTAAGAGGCAAAAAAAATTTCCATAATTGTGTGGAATAATCTTGACCCCATTGCCAGGTTTTTAGTATATATGTAAAGTCAGAGGAAAGCAAACATCTCCTGGGACCTGGACACGGTAGTGGTCAGCAATATCGCCAAATAAAAAGAGGACTTCTCCCCTGACCGTTTCCATAAAAGTGCCATCATAGCGGTCCCTGCTCTCCCCCTTGCACTGAGTTTTTGACCCCACAAAGCATCGTCTCTGACACTCTCTCATTATAATTTTTCTCTTCATAGAAATCATAGTACCACTCTGGTGGGGGATGTTGATGAGGAAGGAAGCTATGCATGGATGAGAGCAAAGGATATGCGGGAGATCTCTGTACCTTCCTCTCAATTTTGCCATGAACTTAAAACTTTTATCAAACATGAAGTTTATAATTAAAAAAACAGTTTTGTGCAAAAGGACATTGAGCCTGCCACATTTCTGAGAATGCGATTGTAGTGCTCATTCATGAGCTTTTCTGGTCCTTTTATCAGCAAGAAAGAAATGGCACACCCAAATTTCGTAACTGAGTTGAGTGTAGTACAGGAATGCTTCAAAGATAGAATGGGGCTCAGGAAAATAAATTGTACAGAACCCAGGGACTACCAGCAGTGAACATAGTTACCATCCTGAAGAAAGTGACTGGAAAAAATAGTTTCAAAAACCCACTGACAATCACTGTGCAGAAAGAATGAGTCTCTGGTGGAGAGACCAAGCCAGCCCACCATGACCTCCCTCATTCTTATTTCCTCCTACCCTCCATCACCTACTAGTGCCTCTTCTTGGCAGAATTAGCTGGAAGCCTGTGGACAAGGGCACCTGTCAGAGCTGTCTACATGGATGAGCCTTATAGGGCACAGAGTAGGATGGAGAAGAATGCAGAGCGGACATGGAAAGATCATCCAAAAATCTTTAGCACTGACCTCTCTCCTGGCACCCACATAGGCAGCCATTTCTTATCTGCTGTCTTTGTAGCCTAGAATGTACCTGTTAGCAAAGCTCATTTAATTGACTAAGACTTAAATTTGGCTTTAAAATTAGATCAAAAGCAGTCATTGTTTTAAAAGAAACATTCTATCTTTTGGTTACAAGAACTAAGTATTTTAACAATAAATATTTCAGCATCAATCAAATAGACTCACTTAAGAAAGGGCTATATAGTAGGAGATTTATGAAAAATCTCATTCTTTCCAAAATGCTTTACTGAAATTAAAATGGCTCTTTCTCACAAGGTAGCCGTGGCTTCTTATCATCTCTTTTTTTTCCAAAGCCATCTGGTACTGTACTTGATGTGAAATATACCTCTTAATTTCACTGTAAATATTCATATTCAATAAAACATTTTATCATCATGTTTAGATAACTGGAATATTTAATTTTGTTAACTAGGTTAAATGTAAGGAAGATCATTTAAACATTACTATTTGTTGCAGGGCCTGCAACAACTTGCCGATAGACGATACACATTCTTCTTATGGCATAAAAAATACCATGATGTTGGGGAAATCAATAAGGTTATGACTGGAGAAAGGGGGCTGGACTAAGTGGCCATCCCAGATTCCACGCACACACTTCCCTCTCTTAGCCCATAAGGAATTATCAGAAAGCTAGTGAGTCTGGTATTTAAACATAAATTCATCTGTAATTGGGTGCTTTTCGATGGGGGTTTTCAGAGCTCAATTTCAGTTTCATCTCAAAGTGGAATTTCAGAGTTACTTGACAATAACAGGTTTGCTCTTGAAAAATGAAAGTGAAAAGTGAAGTCTGGATACCCCCACTCCTGCCAACCATGCCGTCGACTTTCAGCTTCTTCCAGAGTCAAGAGCATGTTTGGCGTTGGTGGAGACATAGTGAGCTACCTTGTGAGAACTCCTTCAAGGCAGCCGATTATTCACTGTAGCAGAAATGTCCAAATCTTGTTGAGAAATTCATAGCACTAAAAACAAAAGCTTTGCATAGCCATATAGGTTCAGATGTATAATCGCCTATAAAATCTAACATAAATCTGGACTCAAAGAAAATATATGCAAAAGGCCCAAATGGAGTCCCATATTTTGATCCTAAATTTCTCTAGTTTTGTATATGGGAAGGTTTTCTTTGTCATGCATCCAACCAGATAGATCCAAATGGTCTCCTGAAAATTAATTGTCCTCAGACAATTACCATAGGTCCTCTGCTTTGGAGACGAGGTTGGAAGAAGGTGGTTTAACTGGGTATTTGTAGTACTCTTTGAAACTATTTAGATTCTGGTGAGGATGGAAGAGGTATTAGAAGTGTCTCAGATATAAAAACTGTTGCTAATAAAAGCTAAAAATCAAATCTTTTATTTAATACTTTGGAATTCATTTCTCTTTAAATTTTTAAAAAATATTTTATTTATTTATTTGAGAGAGTGAATGAGAGAGAGTTAGCAGGGGTGGGGCAAAGGGAGAGGGAACAGCAGATTTCCCACTGATCAGGCCTCCATCCTGGGACTCTGAGATCATGACCTAGCTGAAGGCAGACATTTAACCAACTGAGCCACCCAGGCGCCCCCATTTCCGTTTAAATTTGGTAGGAAATAAAACTGTCCAAAAAAAGGAAAACTATTACTAGAATTTCTAAAAATTTTGGAGTTAAGGGTGGAAAAAAATAAATATAAATTAATTGTGAGGAATTAGATATGAGTGGTAGAAAATTTGTTATCTCGTGGTCTGAGCCTAAATAAGCATGTTCTTAGATAGCACTGCTCAATTTTACCAGATACATTTCAAGGATATAACAGGACTCAGGTTAGGTCATTAATATATAACTCTCTCATAATTTACTTTTTGATAAATATTGTCCAAGTGAATTTTTTTTTTCAGATTCAACATGTTGCTTTCTTAGAAAACACTCAAAGCAGATGATATTCCTAAGTAAAGCTGAAACTTGTACAAATTAATCAAAAGGACATTTTTGTTCAAACAATCAGGAGTTGGGCAGAGGGAGAATCCAGAATATACTGCATGTTGTCTCAACCCATGTACAAATATATCTTGGGAGACAGCCAGCTTGGTCCTTTTGCAATAGAGTAGGTTTGGAAAGCAACATAAAATCTTCAGTATATCATGTGCATTTAGTACACTTTACAGTGTTTTGGTAATAAAAATATGGGAACAATTTGTCAGAGGGTGAAAATGACAAATGATTACATATAAATTTTTTCTTATGTTTCAGGTGGGAATAGAGGCAAAGAATGGTGTACAATGGTCATACTTTTTCTAAAATGTTTGCACCATTTAATAAATAAGATTAGAAAATGCCCTATTTACTGCCTTTTCCCAAAGCTGTCCCTTATTGGAAGAAGAAGAAGAAGAAGAAAGGCAATAAGATAGTTAATTAGCAAAAAACAGGAAGTAATTGCTGTGTTTAGGCCAACAGTAAAATAAAGCATTTTCTTTCAAAATCCTGCAGAAATACACAGGGAAGAGAGTAGGCAACTGCTGAGCATTCTTTGTTCCCAAGGTCATATTTTCTTACATAGGTGACCTTGGATGAAACACTAAAACTTCATTATGTGTCAAGACACTCACTGCTTTGCCATTCCTCTGCAGTTCCCCATCATTTGAGGACAACATTGTCATCGCTCTGAATGGCATGCAAGATTCTTCACAACCTAACCCTTGCCTCCCTCTTCAGTCTCTTGGCCTGACACCCACACATCCACCCATCACTGCAGATGTATCACAATTAATTATGGTAGATCCTAAGTGGACCGTGTCTGCAAGCCCCCATGCCTCTCTTTACTTACTCAGCATATATTGGGGGGGTACATAATGTGTGCCAGACATTGTGCCAAGGGCTAAGAATAAATGACAAGCAAGGCAACATGATCCAATGTCTCATGCAGTTTATGGTGGAGTAGGGTTAACAAAGAAACATAACGTACCTCTGTTAAAAATAACTAAAAAAAAAAAAAAATGATGATATTTACTGATTGTGATGGGTGCTGGCAAGGGGGAAAAAAAAACCCACGAGTGTTGACATAGAGACAAAGAAGATGAGGGGGATGAGGTGGTGACATTTAGGTTGTGCCAGGTGAAGGCCTGGGACCAAGACTTCCAGAAACATACTCAAGCTCTAAGTAGGTAAGACTTTCTAAGGCTCAAGAATTGAAGGCTGTGGTGCCTGGGTGGCTTGGGCAGTTTTATGTCTTGACTCTCGGTTTTGGCTCAGGTTGTGATCTCATGAGTCCTGAGATCTAGCCCTGTGTGGATCCCTGCATGGGGTTCAGTGGGAGTCTGCCTGAATATTCTATCCCTCTGCCCCTTCTCCCACTCTCTCTTTCAAACAAATAAATAAATCTTTAAAAAATTAACAAAGGCCCATGTGGCTTGAGTATGATGTGGGGGACATAACATGAGGTGGAGATGAAGAGGTAGCCCAGTGTCAGATCAAGCAGGCTCTTACAGCTCACCGCAAGGGGTTGTATTCTAAGTGCAATGAAAAGTTATTGGCTCTGTTTAAGCAAAGTTGTAACATGGCTAAATTTATGTTTTGAAAAGGTGGCTCTGACTTTGTGTGACGTTGCATTAAAGAAAGAATAGAGAAAGTGGGTGGAACAGTTATTCAGGAGGATACTCTGGCCGACCAAAAAAGGGATGATAGTAGGTGCATTCAAGAATTATGAGGGGGAAGAATGAGCAATGCAATTGAGTTTTCCTCTTCTCTAATTTCTATTACCTTGAAGTCCCAAACCAAGCATCCCCTGCAAAGCTAGACTACTTTGAAAGGCCGTCAATCCTCCAGGGTTAGAGATGCCCCCCTCCTGGTCTCTAAGCAGCCTGTCACCTGGCTCCACAATGTGACATTCCATAATACTGATTTCCTTGCCTGCTTCCTAAAAGACTGTGAACATTTTTTAGGACAATGGCTGCGTCTTTAGGACAATGGCTGGGTCTTACATTTCTGTAACCTTGGCCTGGGAACAGAGCCCAGTGCATAAGAGGTGCTCAGTAGATGTCAAATGTGTGTGAGAGCTCTTCATGTGACATGCAGCACTGAGCGGGAGCCAAAACGAGGGGCTTGGGATTGAGTCTGATATGGAGAAGATTGTGTAAGTTTCTGCACACCAAGGACACCTACGTGTGTTAGAAGTGATCAAGAAATCTCAGACAGGAAGCCGAGTTGATTTTCCAAGGCCACATCAAAGGAAAGAGTTCTTGACCAAGGTAGACTTTCTCAAAAGTACTTCGAGTTCCATTTCCTAAACCCTGCTGAGACGATTACAGTTCAGAAATGCTTACAGCACATAGCTTACCAGACACTGTCATTTTTGACAAGGGGCTTGCATTTATCAGTTGTGTGTCTGGGAACTGTTGAGCAGAAATCATAACCCAGCTGTCACCACAGCCTCCCATTACCTTCAAGCAGATTCATTTTAATTCACCTCCATAAAGATTTAAGCACCTAACATGAACCTTAAGGTGTTCTGCCTGACTGTTAAGATAGAGGTGGATGTCAGAATATTTGTAAAAGATCTCTATTCTTAAGAAACCCATAGTCCTCTGGAGCAAACAACTAAACAGGCATTGCAACTGAGGATGCTAAGAAGTTATAATGTGTACATAAAACATGATGTGTATGCACGTGGTAAGAGAAAACATAATAAAATAATTTATGTTTTGGGGTGCCTGGGTGGCTCAGTGGGTTAAAGCCTCTGCCTTTGGCTCAGGTCATGATCCCAGGGTCCTGGGATCAAGCCCTGCATTGGGTTCTCTGCTCCGTGGGGAGCCTGCTTTCTCCTCTCTCTCTACCTGCCTCTCTGCCTACTTGTGATCTCTATCTGTCAAATAAATAAATAATATCTTAAATAATAATAATAACAATTTATGTTTTCTTGTGGAGGGAGGAATAGAATGTATATTTGGTCAAAAAGGAGCTTAACTTGAGCTGAATCAGTAGTTTATCTCTCTCTCTCTGTCAACTTCCCAAACTCAGGGAAGCCTAAGGCTTAAAGATATTGGCTTTAGAGCAAGACTGCTCGGGTTCAAATCAGTTACTTTAGGATCTGTGTAACCTCTGCCAAATTATTTAACAATTCTTCACCTCAGCTTACTCAACTGTTAAATGGGATAGTAATAGTACAAACCCTATGGTGTTGCTGTGAGAATTAACATTGTACATTGTACAGTTAACTGAATTTGTATATAAACATGAAAATGTCATCTGAGGCTGAGAAAATAGTATGAGCAAAGGCAACGGGAGTCGATGGAATGTCAAGGAAAAGGAAACCTCCGTGAACAGAGCACAGGGTGTGTTTGAAGAGGGAGCTTGGAGTGGAGATTGGAGACACAGTTTGTGGACCAAAGAGTTTGTGTACGCCATGCTAAGAAACTTGGAGTCAATGCTATTGGTAATAAGGAACTACCAATGGTTTCCAACAAGGAAGTGGTGTGACGGGATCTATATCTTAGAAAGACACTTCTGTCAAGAGCAGAAGGGTTGGAGTAGAAGGTGAAAGACTTTGAGGCAGAGAGTCCAAGCGAGTGAATAGAGCAGTAATCCGTAAGAGATGATTCAAAAGCCAGAAGAGAGTATGACAGTAGAGAATGCTAATCTGCTCCATTTAAAGTTTCCCAGATACCGTGACCATAGGACTCTTCTTTCCTTATAGAATATTCCAAGAATTCCTCAGGACTCAGTTTGGGGTGCTGGCTCAACACCTACTCATTTAAAAAAAAATTTTTAATTTGCTCTCCTTACATTTTTCTGCATCTCGGATTTTCTATTCCTACAACCTAGCAGGGGAATCATGATCACAGACAGAAACTAGTTGTAAAGTATCTGATGTGGACAGTTTAGGAGATCAGTGAATGAGTAGGTGTTCCATGGAAAGTGAGTTTATGCTGAATTCTCTGGATTTCTCACATTGGCCAGTCCTCTGCCATGATATTCTCTCCCCTCATTGTCAGAGAAGCTTTGTGAGGAGAGCAGTGTGAGAAAAGTTGTATGGGGCAATATTAATCTGTAGTTGGCATATATTTTGGACTGAGGTGGATATGATGCTCTGGAGGCTTAGAATTTCCTTCCTAATGCATTTGGTGTGATTCTCTCTGAAAATAAAAATAACAAATCCTTAGACTGTGCCAGATGTTATTCTAAGTGCTACTTACCCAGACAAACACAGTGCGTGCGCGTGCGTGCGCACGCGCGCACGCACACACAACTATTTAGTTTTCATAATAACCCTATAAGGCATAACTGTTATTATCCCTGTTTTATGGATGTGACTCTTATGGAGTCACAGAGAAAGCCAAAATCACATAGCTAGTAAAGAGTAAGACTAGGAGTGTCAGTGGCAACCGCTGGTGTGTAATAAACATTGAGTGAATGTACAAGTGAGGGATGAACACAATGAATGAACAAGAGATTGGCAGTGAGCATTAGAAAAGTGAGAAGAAATTATGTATCCAGTTTAAGGACAACATTAGGAGCCAAAACAGCAAAAGAGGCCCCCTGTTAACCTGGGCACTATTCCAAAGAAATTACTCTCCAAATGAGAGAGTTTGAAGTAGAGGTAGTAGAGGAAAAAGAGAGTGAAATTTACTCAAGATTACAGTAAATAGGGCACATTGAGAAAGTTAACACATTTCTCTGCTGTCAAGATCAAGCTCTTGTATGATTATTGGCTCCTGTAAGTGGCATTTGAAACAGATACCATTTCAACTGCAAAGAGTTTACTGAGTAAGACCCAAGAAATGTTTTCAATTTACTGGATTCTGTGACCTCGAGAATAGAAATGGCATCTGTGTGTCTAGAAAGAGGTGCAGAATGTGTCCTGCGGAAGCCTTTCTGACACAGTTCTAAACAAGACATCAGTTGCTACCTGAACCTGTCCATAAGCATTCACTTAGCTTCTGAGTACCTAGCCCTGTGTGAGGTGTTATCAGAGGACAAAAGCATGAATATCATTAATCAACACATTCCCAAAGCATATATGAGTGCTAAGTGGATAAGATATAATCCCTAATCTCAAAGATCTCCCAATCAACCAGGAGGGAAATGGCATGAACACAACTATACATTCAGATAACAGGTTTATGAAACTTCTGTTCCAAGAAAGCATACCCAGGAAGACATACTATGAAAATATAGTACAGAATTATAGAATAAGAACAAAAGTATGAAATTTGAGTAAGACTGATTCAATAAGGATTCAGGACTGGAGAAGGAATTTTAGGTGGGTCTAGATTATTAAACACATGATGATGAGGAGGAGAAAAACATTTCAGCAAGGAGAGGGAGCAGTGGTACTCGATGCTGACAACAAATGAGAGACACTGAAGTGGTTAAATAATAATAAAAATAGTAGTAGTAGTAGTAGTAGTAGTAGTAACAATAATAATAATAATAAGCAGTAGCAGCAGCAGCATTTGGGCTTCCCCATTGGAGAAAGATTCCACTGAGCTTGAATCATGAAATTAATTACCCGGAGAGTGTAATGCTAACTACGAACTGTGATTTCTTCTGAAAGAAGAATCTACTTTTGGATCCTCATGATTTAATTCTCCCAATATTTCTACTTTGGGTTTTTGGGCCTTCAGAGCCCTAGAAACCCTCTCTTACACTTTGAATTCTTGCATTTCCAAGGTTGGCATCAGTAAGCGTTCTGAGTCATTTGTTCATACACCACAGAAACTCTGCCTTCTTACTAGTTTAGAATTCTGTCCTCCTGTGACCCCTCCTTGACCCCAGATGAGGCACAGCTGAGCACCCATCCAATTAAGCTCATCCTTATGCTAAAAAGGTAGGCCCAGGCCAGCATCATCCTCATGTCGTACTTTTATATGTGCGCACAGGTCATGTGTCATAGCAGGCAACCTAGTGCTGACATACAGCAAACTCTGATTTCCATCAATCTGCTCCCAGAACCATCTACCCAACCACCACAAGATATCACTTTGGGGCTGACATCTTTGGGGCCCAGTCCCAGCCAGGAGATGTGAGTCCCCCAGGGATGACAGTCTGATCAAAATGCGTGATGGATGGGGTCTAACCATCACCCTATCTCACTCGTGAGCGAGGAGGCAAAAATTGTCAAGGTAGGGGTGTCAGGTGCAGGGAAGGTAATTTCTGACAGGTGATTAATGCCAGGAAGCTAGCAATCATCCAGGTACTGCCAAGAGAAATGGGCAGTTAAATATATTTGTTTCCATAACAGTGCGACCCTTCCCCCACTCTTGACCTCTGGTTTTACAATGTGGCAGATAGTTTATTTCCTTTCCCAAATTCTAAATATTTATGCCCTTCAATAATCTAGAATTTATATACACTCTATATGCACACCTACACCAATGTCATTCTGCTAAGGACCTCAAAGCCCCATCATCTTTTGAAAACCGGCTGAATTGTTCCCTAGTTAATGTTACTGTGATGGTTACTAAGGATGCAATGGGTCAGCCAGCCTGGGGCCAAATCTCGGGTTTGTCCAGGAACCTGTCCATGGCCCTGAGCAAATAATGATACCTGTCTGTGTCTCAGCTTCCTCATCTAAGAAATAAGATTGCTTTGTGGATAAAAGAGGGCTCTCTCACCTTTATGGTTTACGATAAATGCTTAATAAATGCTAGTTAAAGTACTGTTATTGTCCTTCTGCAATGCTACATATGAGAGAAAATGTTTAAAAACTGCAAAAATGTTGTGGAACCTAGGGCCTCTGAAGGAAACAGATAAGGTAAAGGGTACTTTGGACATCTGAATTAAAGCAAAATGGGTATGGGTCCTCTGAGGTAGGAAATGGAGCAAAATAGCGGCAGGCAGAGAAAAAAAGCCATGCTTGAAACTGCTGAATTCTGGTCCTCCTTTCCACAGAGGCCCAGAGAGCAACACCGTCAGCTTATTTGATACATGGAGGATTTTGTGGAGCTAGTACAGAACCTGAGGGATTAATTACCCCAGACTCGTTTGCGCAGCTGGAAGTGAGGAGAAATCCCATCTACGGTCACAGCAGGAACAGATGTAGGTATGTGCGCTGAGGGGGAGACACACTGTGGCTTCACTTAGGCTCCAGGCAAGAGACAGAAGCCACACTAGATTTTTATTTCCTGAAAGCTGCTCTTTTTCTTTTTTTCATTAATTATTTTTATTAACATATAATGTAGTATTTGCTCCAGGGGTATAGGTATGTGAATTGTCAGGCTTACACACTTCACAGCACTCACCATAGCACATACCCTCCCCAGTGTCCATAACCCCACCATCCTCTCCCTTCCCCCCTCCCCCTGGCAACCCTCAGTTTCTTTTGTGACATTAAGAGTCTCTTATGGTTTGTCTCCCTCCTGATCCCATCTTGTTGCGTTTTTTCCTTCCGTATCCCCAAACCCCCTACCCTCTCAAATTCCTCATATCAGGAAGATCATATGATAATTGTCTTCTCTGACTGACTTATTTCGCTCAGCATAATGCCCTCTAGTTCCATCCACGTCATTGCAAATGGCAAGATTTCATTTCTTTTGATGGCTGCATAGTATTCCATCGTGTATATATACCACATCTTCTTTATCCATTTGTCTGTTGATGGACATCTAGGTTCTTTCCATAGTTTGGCTATTGTGGACATTGCTGCTATAAACATTTGTATGCACGTGCCCCTTCGAATCACTACATTTGTATCTTTAGGGTAAATACCCAGTAGTGTGATTGTTGGGTCATAGGGTAGCTCTATTTACAACTTTTTGAGGAACCTCCGTGCTGTTTTCCAGAGTGGCTGCCCAGTTTGCATTTCCACTAACAGTGTAGGGGGGGGTTCCCCTTTCTCCACATCCTTGCCAGCATCTGTTGTTTCCTGACTGGTTATTTTAGCCATTCTGACTGGTATGAGGTGGTGTCTCACTGTGCTTTTGATTTGTATTTCCCTGATGCCGAGTGATGTTATTTTTAACAGAGAGAATGTAATACCAAGATTTGTTAATTAGGTTTTGAAGAACTGAAAGGGCAAAAGAACTCTGGGATATTACAAAGGTAGCAACTGCAAAGAGAAGGTGCAAGCCCTTTGGTAGAGGGAACCAAGGGAAGAGGCTACAGTCATTCCAACTCAGAAGCTTGGAGCACCGTGGAGCTGAGAGTGAGACCCCTGATGAGGGGGCCCTGCTCAGATGAAGCTGGGGATTTGGGGATTTTGAAAGATGTCCTGTGCTGGTTCTTCAAGTGTGGGAAAAACTGACTGCTAACAGGATTCAGCTGCTGCTACTGGAACACAGACACTTACTGGGGTGAAGTAATGAGGCTGGGGTGCCGCTGACAAGAACAGGAACCCTACAGGAAGGAAAGAGCAAATCCTGCCACTCCCAGCAGCCTTGCTATCTCCCTCCGGCACCCGCCATGGACACACCTAACACAGAGCAAAGCAGAAATTTGTACTTTGCACCCTTCCAGCCCACAGGGACACAGACAAAGTAGGGTAGAGGAGGGTAGGTGTCGAGCTGAGAGACGGTAGCTTCATAACTGGCCCACTGTCTACTCCACCCATCCCCCTCCACCATGAACACTGCCTGCTCTGCGCCAAGGACTGGGGGCTAAGATGCACTCCCTCCAGAGACTCAGGCAGAGGGAAGGAGAAAAAAGAAGCAGAAAATGGCTTGGAAATACGACTAAGAAATATCAACCAGTATGGCGGAGAGAGGAAAGATGGGAAAGAAACTGCCCAGAACTGCAAGTTAAAAATGAGTAGGGATCTGCTGGGTGAAGAAAAAAAAAATAGGTAGACACTGATATATGGAGGAGCAAACCAGGGAGGGTCTTATATGCCGCATATGGAATTGAGATTTTTTTCTGAAGGCAATGAGAAATGGCCAATAGTTTTCATCTGATGTAATCAAATTTATGTTTTGAAAAATTTAAAAAAAAATTGAAAGTGGTTAGTATGGCAGCAGACTGGCCAGATTTTAAAAATTACAATAGTCTATACTTGTGATCTCTGTCAAATAAATAAACAAAATCTTAAAAAAAAATTACAATAGTCTAAAAATAAATTTCTAAGTTTTTTGAATAATTAACACATTTACAAAATAAAAATGATATGAACAGGGGATATGAAGCAATCTCCCCTATCGATAACCAATTTTTTTTCAACCTTTCGGTATTACTTTACCTAAACACGAGTGATTATGAGCACATTTCATTTTTTTCACCCTGTCTTGCACAGTCTTACTTCAAACAGTGCTGAAAGGAGAGTCTCCAAAGTAAGATTTCTGGATCAATGGGTAAATGCTTTTGTAATTTTGGTAGGTGTTGCCTAATTTGGTGAACATTTTCCTTTGTATCATTTTGTCCTCCCACTAGCATGACAGGAGAGAACTTCTTTTCTCTGTCTGACTGACAACGTGTGCTATGAAAAATTTTGGAACTTTTGCCAGATGATAGTTGAGAGATAGAATGTTAATGTCGTCTCCCTGAGTGAAACTGTGCCTTTGTTTCATGCTTAGGGAGGACTATTTGTATTTCTTTTTTGTGGTCTCTATTCATATCTTTTAGCCATTTTTCTGTTGGGATGCTATTCATTTATTCCTCCAGTTTCTAGGAGTTGCAAATGTTTTTCCCAGTTGCTCATTTCTTTTTGAATTTGGCTCTTGGTTTTTGTTTTGTTTGCCATGCAAGACACAATTTCCTATTTTCAGTTTATGAAAGAATTCACACATGCTTTCTTTTTTTTTTTTTTTTCACACATGCTTTCTAGAAATACATTCTTTTTTTTTTTTTTTTTTTTAAGATTTATCCATTTATTTGAGAAAGAGAGAGAGAGAGAGTGCCAGCAGGGAAAAGGGCAGCGGAAGAGGGAGGTGAGACACAGACTCCCCACTGAGCACTGAGCAGGGAGACAGAACCAGACAGAACCAGACGGAACCAGATCTTCTCAACCTCAGCAGATCACACCTCAGCAGGCAGAAACCAAGAGTCAGCTGCCCAACCGACTGAGCCACCCAGGTGCCCCTACTGTTTTATTTTTACCTTTAAAATTCTTTGTTTATACTGGCATGCAATATGAGGCACAGATAGAACATTATCTTTTCTAAAGGGCTACCCAGTGAATGTCCTTAATAAAATATCCATCTTTATCTCACTGATTTGAGATCTTATTACCATCATATTTTAAATTTCTCTGTATGCCTGGGGATCCTTTTAGAAATGTGTTCTGTTCCATTGATCCATTTATTTATTCCTGATTCGATACCACACTGTTTTAATTATTGATGCTTTAAAATATATATATTTTTATCTTGGTAAATGTCAAAATGTCTCTTTTAGGTATTTTTTAAGCACTTTAATTTTTTAAAGCAGTTTTAGTTTTACAAGAAGATTGAAAGGAAGGTCCAAGATTTCCCATATTTCCTCTGCCCTGACACAGGCATAACCTCCCCCATTGTCTCCATGCCCCATCTCAGTGGTACATTTGTTACAACTGACAAACCTCCATTGATACATCATAATTATCTTACGGTTTATCTTACGGTTTACTCTTACATTTGGACAGATGTGTAATAACATATATCCATTGCTACAATATCATACAGTGTTTTTATTGCCTACCCCCCCCCCAAATCTTCTATTTCATTCCCACTCCACCTCCCAAGCCTTCCCCCTGGCAACCACTGATTTTTTTTTTATGTTATCTCCATGGTTGTGCTTTTATCAGAATGTCATACAGTTGGTATGTCACTTTTTCAGACTGGCTTCATTCACTTAGTAATATGCATTTAAAGTTCCTTCCTGTGTTTTCATGGTTTGATAGTTCACTTTTTCTCTAACACTAAATCATAGTATCTTGCCAGATGTACCACAGTCTATCCATTCACCTACTGAAGGAATTTGCGATTGCTTCCAAGTTTTGGCAAACATGCTTGTACTGCTATAAACATCCGTGTTCTGGTTTTTGTGTGGACCTTCAGCTCCTTTGGGTAATACCAACAAATGTAACTCCTGGACAGTATGGTAAGAATTTGTGTAATTTTGTAATTAACTGCTAAACTGTCTTCCCGAGTGGTTGTTCTATTTGGCATTCCCACAGGCAGTGAGGAGAGTTCCTGGCTTTCTGGCTACATCTACATATGTGTGTGTGTGTGTGTGTGTGTGTGTGTGTGTGTGTGTGTGTGGTGTTATCAGCATTCCAGATTTTGACCATTCTAATAGGTGCATATAAAGATATCCTACTATTGTTTGAATTTACATTTCCCCGATGACCTGTGATGTGGAACATCTCTTCATATGCTTATTTTCCATCTGTGTATCTGCACCTTGGTGAGGTGTCTTTTAGGTCTTTGGCCCATTCGTCAATTGTATTGTTTGTTTTCTCATTGTTGAATAGTAGAGCTCTTTGGTTTATTTTGTATAATAGTCCTTTAGCACATAGGTCTTTTGCAAGTCTTTTCTCCCGGTCTACGACTTGTCTTCTCATTCTCTTGACTTGTCTTCTCATTCGCAGAGCAGACACTTTTAATATTAATGAAGTCCAGCCTAAAGATTATTTTTCACTGATCTTCTCTTTGCTGTTGAATCTATACAGGCATCATCATACCCAAGGTCATGTAGATTTTCTCTTATGTTACCTTCTAGAAGTTTTATAGGTTTACATTTTACATGGAGGTCCATGATGCATTTTGAGTTAGCTTTAGTGAATGGTATAAAGTCTGTGTCTAGATTCACTTTTTTGCATGTGGATGTCCAGGTGTTCCAGCATCATTTTTGAAGAAATTGTATTTGCTCCATTGTATTGCCTTTGCTTTTTTGTCAAAGCTCAGTTGTCTATATTTGTGTGGGTCTTTTTTTTTTGGGGGGGGGGGTTTCTTCTCTAGATTCACAGTGTCTTAATGATACATAAAATATTTATTTTATTACACCCTGCAGGTTAATAGGTTATTTGTGCCTGTTTTTGTATGTCCTGCTCTCTGTCACCATCAACACTGTACCCTATCCCACTGTACCCTAACTCTAATTTTAAATACTGGGACCTGTATCAGCTCACAGCAGAGGCTCAATATTTGCTGCATTTGTAAATTCTTATGAAATGGGAATTTGAAAACTAATTTTAATTAAACCTGCTGAGTCTGATTACTGACTCTTCCTGAAGTACAACGAGTTGGTGAAAGCCTGTAGGCTGGAACACACTCGGAAGTGTTCTAGTCCTGCTGTCTCAGGTGGCTGGGATGCTCCTTCCTCCTCCACGTGTATTCTAACCACACATAGGAATTCCCTTAACGTTTACTCCACTATACGTGTACTGTATACTAGGGCACTAGGCCCTAGCTGGAAGTCATTCTAATACGGGTCACTTCTCCTCTGTCTAACACTCCTTACCTAGGCAGATTCCTTTTCTGTTCTGCAACCTTCCTCACTGAAGTTACATAAGACACAATCCGCAGATCCTGTCCCCTCCCTGTGCATTCGCTCCTTTCCAGGTCAGACTCCACTGCACTCCCTTTGGCAACTAGCTGCTCCCTGGGGCTTCTTGCCCTCCCAAACCAGACATTTGGCTACCAGTTGTCTTGCAGTCTCTCTACCTACCATCTGCCCCGGGGGAGACATTGCATTGTTACATCTTTCTCTTTCTCACTCTCTATATCATAAAAGAGTTATTTACTTGAATAGAAGGCCCATTCCCCCAGGAGACAGACCAGAAATTCTTTCTAGGGTTCTTCAGGTTTTCTCATTTTCCCTTTAGTAAAGGGAAAGAATCCTGAGGCAGGGTTTTAAACACGTCATTCTCCATTCTCCCTGGCCTTAGTGGCCTCTGTTTAGATGCTCCCCGCCCTGTTCTTCCTTCAATGACAGAGTAGCAAGTGTCACCGATATTGTACTGTCCAATAGCAGTACCCGGATGTCTATGCTTAATGACTTAATAATAACGGACTTCAAATTTTGATCACCAGCAGTATTAAGATTTTCTTCCAGATTTTATGTTCTGTTCTCACCCTCTAGGATTCACATTTGTTATGAGCTTTACTTTAGAGATATACTTTGTTTTTTATTCTCAACCAACCTAACAACAATTACATTAGTTTAGCTGACAAAACTACTTTTGATAGGTAGATGCATGGATGAAAGTATATATAGAGAGAGGTAGATAGATAATAGATGATAGATAGACAGACAGGCAGGCAGGCAGGCAGACACTTTTCTCTAAATTAGGGTCTCTTGACCCTGGGACTATTGACATTGGGGGATGGCTAATTCTTTATTGTGGAAGGCTGTCCTGTTTATTGTGAGATGTTTAACAGCATCTCTGGCCTTTACCTACTAGATGGTAGTCTTCCCCACATGCCCAAGTTTTGTAACTAAAAATATCTTCAGATATCACTAAATGTTCTTGGGAGGAGACAAAATCATCTCCACTTAAAAATCACTGCCTTAAATTCATTATATTCCCAATCATTTGTAAATAATAATAATAATATTTTATAGTAATTTTAAAGTCATAGACATTGTGTGAACACTGGAGGCCAAACCCTTTGCAAGATACTTTTACATATTAGCTTCTCCTGTGCTTAAAAGAGCTCCACAAATTAAGAATAAGGAAACAGAATTTAGAGAAAGTCAAATAGCTGATAAATGGTGAAGCTCTTTTTTAAAGCAACTAACCAATTTCAAAACTCGGGCTTTTTTACAATTATGTTCTATACTTTATATCTTATCTTCTATCTATGGGAGCCTTTTCTTGAAGAATAAAATATTTTGTTTTCATTTTAAAATTATTTGTTTATTTTATTTTTTTAGCTCATGTAGCTCATGACTAAGTATGGTGCTTAGCTCATAGTTGAACTGAGTATCTTTGGTTTGATCTGAGAATCAAACATTGCCATACTTGGCACATAGTAGGCTCTTCATAAATGTTTACTAAATTAAGACACTACATAGTCTGGAGAAAACAGGTGGTTTACCCTCTACTGGTTTTCTTTTTCTACATTCCTCTGAAATTTTACAGTGAGGGGTAAGGGAGAGATGGAGATCATTTCAAGATAGCATTTGTACTTCCTTTCATCTGTGACTTTAATATAACCTTTCTAAATTTTCCCTTTCCACTCATCATTTCTTTCAAATCTGGTTTTGGTTAACAATCATAACCAGTCATGTTGACTTATCTTTACATGGCACCATTTTCTGAGGAAGCAGAGCTGTATTGCAAACCCTATTCAATCTATCCGAAGGTTTTAGTGAGGGCAATTGGGGCTATCATGTTTTTCTTTTTAGTAGGCGCGGTTATTTGAAGGCATCAAACAACTGACATACCCAAAGATTATTAAAGCAAATTTCTGACTTCTAATCTGTAGCATTACCATTACTAAAGTTAACTTCTCTGTTAGGGAATAACAGAAACTTCACTCTCTAACCCACTTGATTTAATCAAAATGCGGACTGGTTCCTAAAGATATAAATTGTGGAAATGAAGAAAAAGACATTGGTTGTGTGCTTACACTATCCTGACTACTCTGATAGTCACTTTAAATTTATAAGCTCATTTCAGAGTATGTATTAGCATCTGCATTTTTAACAATGAAGCTGAGAGAAATTAACATCTACAGCCAGAAAGTAACAGAATCAGCCATAAAAAGGGCTCATCTTTCAAATATATTTCTGCTACTGTGGTGTTTTAGTTAATTTGCATATACTCTGCTACAAATAAGAAGCAATCAAAACAAATCAGCCCTTAGATAAGGCTTCTTCAAGTCCCCATGGTTGTTCAAGAGTCAACCTTCCCATTGAAGGAGAACAAGTAGAAATGGAAGAGGTTGTCTGTGGGTCCACAGGTTGTGCAAATGAGCCAAGAACATAAAGCACATTGGTCTGGAGGGGTGGAGGAGTAAAACTGATGTACTCTTGCCTTCTCCCCAAGAGTACCAAGACTGTGGAACATTGTAAGTATGGAGCGGTTGCTGCTTTGTAGTCCAGACATGGTTGTGTTTCTCCAGTAGATGAAGGGATTCCAGGATACTCCACGTGGCACTTTGGGACCCTTACAGATGAAAGGTGCTATATACATGTCAGGTATTACTAGACAGCACTTATAAAAAAGTGTTTCCACTTACTGGTGTGGACTCATTGTTGAAAAGCTTAGAGATGATAGTTATTGCTGGTAATAGCAGTCAGAATAGCAGTGTAAATGGCCTTTTTTTTTTCTTTTTTTTTTTGGCCATAATTTTCTCCATATCTTACTGTTATTTTGTTCTATAATCCAGGGTGGCCTAGAACAAAGGAAGAAGATATTTGCTGACAAGGCTTAAAAATACAAAGATGACTATTTTTCTTATTGTGGTCAAGGTGAACAGCAAGGAAGATGTTTACTTGAGTGCATCATAAATGAAGTTAGACCACAAGAAGTTTTTTAAAAAATTGCTGTATGTGACATTTTCACTTTTAAAACTCACAACCTAAATGTTATTGTCTTCTGCCAGTGCGTCCATTATAATTGGGAATTGTGTACATTTTATTGGTAGAAAAGACAATATAATGCCGTGTCTTTATGTTTAGAAAATAATTTTAAAATCTCCTTTTTGGGCAATCATCTGGGCTCTGAATTATTTAGTTTGGCCAATTTTGCCACCCTCCTGTGTCCATTGGCTTCCTGTCTTTTCTTTAAACATCTGTAAGAAGCCACTAGAAAGATATGCCTGGTGTTAGTGAACTCTTCACAATGAGGGGTTGTTCAGCAAAACAAGTAGTGCTACCTTGGGAAGCAAAACGTCCCTAGTCTTGTTTTTTGTTTTTTGTTTTTTAATTCCTGCTTGACCTAACCTAGATTTCTACTCTAGAGTTAGGAAAACCTCAACATGGCAGAGAAATGAGATTTTTTCTGAGAGTATACAATCACTAAATCTAGTCAGAATTAGATTTCAAATTTAAGTCTCTTGATTTCAAATTCTAAGAACTTTCCTGTAGATGAGAGGTTGAGCAATTTCTGTAAGGGGACAGATAGTAAATATTTCCAGCCTTGTGGGTTACAGTTCTATTGCAACTGTTCAGTTTTGCCTGTGTAAAGAGAAAGCAGCCTTAGGAAAAAAAGGTAACCAAATAGCTGTGTTCCAATAAAACTTTATTTACAAACCAGGCAATAGCTCGTCTGTGTAGTTTGCCAACCTCTCCTTTATAGTCTGTTTCCCCCATAATTCTATTCCATTTGGGACTTATTTATGGAATCTCTTCTGGTTAAGTTTTCACAGAGTTTATTTACAATGATTAGAAAAAAAGAGAAAATAACTGTGGGGTCCCCTAACCTAAGCTACTAGGCTAACAAAATTTACTAGTTTAATAGTCTAGTAGAAATAGCACTGGACTTAGAGTCCAAAACTTAGATTCGAAATGGGTTCCATATAACCTTAGACAGGTATGACTTTAAGGAAATCATTAACTTCTCTGAGACCCAAGCTAGTAGAGCTATGATTTTAACAGTTGTTTCACTGACTGGTTAGAAGGATCAAAGATGGTCCATGTGGTAGTGACTGAACAAGTACCTGCTGTATGGTACACCCTCACCGAAGACCTGTCAGATCGTTATTTTAATATAACTTTAAAACTTTCTTTCTTATAATTCTGGGGCTTAGATAAGGAAATATGATCATATTGGCAGTTAAATCATTTCATGTGTATGTGTCAAGCTATAAATTCATATCACCCAAGTGAAGTTTGGGGCTAATAAATGGCAGCTTTTTATAGAATTCTGGGGTTATGAATATTACCATGTTTTCACTACAGTTGGTAGTGAATTTCACCTATTGATTTTAATCAGAGGTGTGGTAGCCTTTGTGTTTGGTCCCCCCAAATCCATTGTACTTTCGAATAATCTAGGAGAATTCTGTTAACCCTTATTATCTTGTCGGTGATTAGTTTAGGAAGATGCATGTCTTGCAGTCCCAGTCATTGAGAGGGGAATTATGCTGTATAGAGGCTTCTGGGAAAGTGTCCTCCCTCCTACAAAGGAGACATGAAAAGAGACAGTGCCTTTCACACTTTGCACATTTTTTTGAAAGATTTTGTTTATTTATTTGAGAGAGAAAGGGCACCAGCAGTGAGGAAGGGCAGAGGGAGAGGAAGAAGCAGACTCCCCACTGAGCAGGGAGCCCAATATGGGGCTCCATCCCAGGACCCCAAAAACATGAGCTGAGCTAAAGGCAGACTCTTAATCGACTGAGCCATCCAGGCTCCCCTCCTTAATTCTTTTTCATAACATGTTTTAGTCTAGATCTGCGCTGTCCCATCTGTTAGCCATTAGCCACATGTAGCTAGTCCATATTAAGATGTCCTATATGTATAAAATATGAATAGGGTTTTGAAGATTTGGTATGAAAAGAGGAGTATAAAATCTCATTTATTTTTATGTTGTTTACATGTTGCAATGATATTCTGGATACACAGGGTTAATTAAAGTTTATTATTAAAATTAAATTCTCTTCTTTCTCTTTTTTAGTACTGAAATCTGTAGGAAAGGGCAACAGGCTGCTAACTCAGGCAGGGTTCCTATGTTGCAGTCTTGGGAAGAATTCCTTCTATTTCAGGAAACAGTCTTTATTCTTAAGGTCTTCAACTGATTAGGTGGTGCTCACTCACATTCTGGAGGGTAATCAAATTTACTCAAGGTCTACTTATTTAAAAACTAATCACACCTAAAACATACCTTCACAGCAACACTGATTTTTGACCAAATAACTGGTCACCATTGCCTAACCAAGGTGACAAATAAAAGTAACCATCACAATTCCCCTACTCCTTTCCTATGCTCTAGAAATCATTTGCCTTCTGTAAATGAAAAAACAAAAAACAAACAAACTGTGTTATACTCATCAAGAATTTGAGTTGTATTACTCTCTGTCATTTCTTACACATTTTGCTTCCCCCTCCCCTTATTGTCAACAGCATCTATTGTCTTAGGAGAAAGATGACAAAACACACAAGGAAAGGAAACACCTTTGAGTTTCAATAAGGCTTTTATATCTAGGGTATAATGTTTATATCACGAAAAACAAATCAGAGAAAATAGACAAGTCAGGCTATCTATGGCGGAGGGGCAAAGATTACATGGATAAGGGCAAAGAGAAGACAAATAACTCAGAAGTAGATAGATTCCTAAAAAGCAATCCTGTGTCTCATCCATACTCCATTTCCTAGTTGGGGGTGGGGAGAAACTTGAGATAAAATTCAGAATTCAAGAACTGGAGAGCTCTATCTGGATTTTGAGGTAGAACTCAGGAGGATTGCAAGCTCCACAGAGGTTTCTTGCATGTGGCAGGACATAGACGCAGTTGAGTAGAAAAGCCTAAGACAGTCATGTTCCATGTCAATGAAGTGCAGGAGATTGAAGTCATTTTGTTCACCTCAGTGGGGCTTGGAGGGAGCGGAAAGTGAGCCAGACAGAAAGAGATGCTTATTGCTAGAAGATGCCTATTGCTAGAAGAGGGTGGAAACGGCTGAGATATGTATGAACAGATGACAAAAGACCAGATAGTTATAAGGCAAAAGGTTTTCCCCCACTCTGGACATTGTTGTATCTGGATATAATATTATCTGTCCATCTAATATAGACAGATGATGACTGAATATTTCACAGACTCACACACCCTTTAGCTACTACATCAACCTTACCTAAGGCAAAGGCAACTATGTATTTCCATTTTCCTGGGATATTCCTGATTTATAGTAGTTGCAAAACTCTTAAATAGTGGTTCTTCTCACTAAAAAAAGTGTCCTACTTTGCACTAAAAGCTATGTGGTCATCCAAGTAAGTTCTCAAAACGTAGAGGTAACATTAAAAAGGTGGAAAAGCTGAGCCAGTTGAGATTGTTTCTTCTACCTGGAAAAATTAATTGGAAAATGTAAAAAAAGAAATTAAGTTCATTTACAGAGAAAATAAAATTGGGTTGTCGGCAGACCTGGGAGTTTGTACTGAAATTCACATCTTTTCTAATATAAAAGACACCTGAAGGAGCTGACATCCTAAGTCTATTACTTAGGAGCCATTACTTCAGTAGGAGAGGATCTAAAACACATTTTATGTATTTAGTTTCTGGCTCAAGTTCTCATAGTGCCTTTATTCTAGCAGCAAATGTAATCCCCACTAATTTATTTTTTAAGATGGTAGAAAGCAAGGGATGCTGTGTGAAGGGTTTCACCAGCCCTGCTAAGGGGGTCTGCACTATATTTAAAGGAATTGGGGTACCTGGGTAGCTCAGTGGGTTAAGCCTCTGCCTTCGGCTCTGGTCATGGTCTCAGGGTCCTGGGATCGAGCCCTGCATCGGGCTCTCTGCTCAACAGGGAGCCTGCTTCCCTTCTCTCTGGCTGCCTCTCTGCCTGCTTGTGATCTCTGTCTGTCAAATAAATAAATAAATAATCTTTTAAAAAAATAAATAAAGGAGTGAAGGAATGAGATTTGTATTTTAGAGCATTGCCTGAGCAAGAATGCGGAGGATGAACTGGAGGCAGAAGGACTAGTTAGGAGGCTCCTGTGGCAATTTGAATGAGAAACAGGTCTGAACTGAGGGTGCCAAAAGACAGATTGGGGAGCCATTTAGAATACCAAAGAAAAAAAAGTATTTGGAGATCAATTTTACACTGGCAGTGAGAAACAAAGAGAACACTTGTAGAGGTAGAGAATGAGCTCAATATTGGATATACTGGCTTGAGGTTCCTGGAGTTTGACGTGAAGATGTGTATGAGGAGCACGTGATTTGAAGGTACCAGCTGATAAGAGTTAGGTGAAGTAGTAAGCATTGAAAAACACAAAAGAAAAAGGAAAGAGGAAAAAATATAGTGATTAGTTTTTCTTGGTCTCTCAGTGGATGTAAATATAATCCGAGTAAATTGTATGTTGAAGTTAGGCTAGCACATATTTTTCAGAAATAAAAATAAAGCTCAATAAAACACTTCATGAACTTTTTATTGGGAATTTACATAGGAGGAATTTTGCCTTCAACCAATGTTTCTCTACTGGGGGCATTTTATTCCCCTGGGGGACATTGAGCAATGTCTAGAGATCTTCCGGTTGTTACAACTGCAGGGGGTCCTGGGGGCCTCTGACTGGCCTCTCGTGGCAGAAGCCAGTGAGGCTACTAGATAGCCTCCAATTCACAGGACAGCCCTCACGGAACAAGGAATTAGCTGGCTTGAAATGTCAATAGTGTGGAGGGTGAGAAATCTCTGCCTTCAACAGTTGAACTAAGAATTTTGTTGAAAGAGCTAAAATCATCCATAAATTGTTTTTCTGATCAAAAAACACCACAGAGAGACATTGATGTAATGCATAAAAGCATCTCGGTATCTTGGCTGAGAAGTCCATTCCAATTAACTCTTCTAACTCAAAAGACCATTTATCTGGTCAAAACCTCTTGTGTGCGCAGGAGAGCTCCTGGGTGCGCATCATATTGAGGGCTCCAAGAAGAGCACGTTTACCCACTGAACCCTACAACATAGTTAAGCAGTTGTTGCAAAGTTCTACGTGGGAATGGGTGGTAAGGCATATACCGCCACAGACACCTAAAAAAATGGAAGGTTGAAAATGGCTATTAAATTTGGCTACTATATTGTTGGATGTGAGGACCAAAGGTATTGAAGGTGCTTAACAATGTAAGATAGTGGTTAAGAGCATGGGTTGATGAAACCAACCCTCTGAGCTTGCAAGCCTCTTTCTTGGTCCTATTGATGAAGTTTCAGAATATAGGTGAGGTTCAGTGGGGGAATCTGGAGACAATGACCAAGAAAGAATTCTTGAGACATCTTTGGTGCAAAATGGTGGTTTATTAAAGCACGGGGACAGGACCCGTGGGCAGAAAGAGCTGCAACCCTGGGGGCTGTGAGGTGTGGGAGGTTGTGTATGATGGTGTTGGGGGAGGTAAGGAAGAAGGGAGGTTTCAATAGAACTTTCATATACTGAAGAGGACCCACAGGGTACCTGATACCAGAGGACTTGCCATTGTCAAGGTCGCTTTTTTCATTCTTAGCAAGGTGTTAACATTAAGATAGTTGGGAGGTTCCTAAAGAATATCACATATGTCCCACCCAGGAGTGGGGGTGGGGGAAGGTTGCAGGGTGTCAGCTTGTTCTTTGTCCTCAGCCAGCCTTCTGTTCCCTCATCATTTGATTCACTGGTTGTGCGATCTTAGGCAAATTATTTATTCTATCACTGTTTTTCTTCTGTAAAATGGGGATTAGATTAAAACCTGCCTCAAAGAGTTCCGTTGGAGGGTAAATCAGATATCACTCTCAGAGCTCAGAGGAGTGACTGAGGCCTGATAGATCCTCAACAAATGGAATCTGTGCGGCTTTGGAAGCTCACTGGTAGTGGAACAAAAGAAGACCTAGACCAAGCCCACTGCTTCCAAAGCGCGGCCCTTCTCCAAGGGCTTCCAGGTCACTGACACAAAGGTGTTTGTAGTATCAGTGCTGGAATGATGAGAATATGTCTTGTTTCTTTTTAATCACATTAATAATTTGCTGCTTAGTATTTTTTTAAAGTGGTGACATTCTTGCTCTTGATTCTACTAGTTTCTACCATAATGAATGAAGAGTAGATAAAATAGACTCATGCCTTTCACATTGTATTTCTCATAAGCCTAATGAAAGACTGGGAACCACAGATAAAGTACTAAAGTGCTCTAAATGATTCCAGAGTCTGAATGTGGCCCCTGCATGCCTACAAACCACTCCGTAATATTGAAATGCTTTTGTCACTGCTTATTAGCTGTGTGGTCTTTGGGAGATTACTTTCTGTGTTTCTGTTTCCCCATCTAAACGATGAGCATTGAAACTATCTCATGAAGTGGCTTACAGATTAATTAAGAAACTGCGTGTAAACTGTTAGGCATAACACACACAGAAAATGGGCAGTAAATGTTAGCTATTAAACTTTCCTGTATCTAGCAAACACAAATGTGTATGTGCAAAATTTAAGTGACTCTTTAAAGATCCACTTCGAGAGGCCAGAGGAATTTCACCTTGCACCAGAGAAATCTGAAGGCTACTTTGTGTACTATTGTGCTTTCCGTCTAAGAATGCTGTGGTAAATTTTTGTGAAGCACAAATGTAGGTGACCTTCTAGTCCAGTGGATGATGAGGAAGCATGGACTGTTTTGACCCACATTCATACAGGCCATCCAAAAAAACCCCTTTAATATTGAGCTACATACTCAATATTATTTTCAGCTGTTAAAAGTTTCACTATCTCACGCTCATTAATCACACATTACGCTCATTAATCACGTTACCGAGGAGGATCATTAACAACTATGGCCAGATGTGCAGGAAAATCCCCTGCCTGGAAGCCATGACTGCTGGATCCCTCTGCAGACGGACTCACAGCCAGCTGTGGTCAGAGAGCGTGGAATGGGTCACATCGCTGGGGCTCAGAAGAACCGCATGACCCATGTGTGTCTTTGAGTCCCAGAGGACCAAAGAGATGCAAAGATAGGACTGCGGATAGGGCAAGCAGAGATTAAGACCCTCAAGGAGCCGAGATGAACTCTTCTTGTGAATAAATTCAATCTACCAACATTTAAATTTGCAACGTGGGAATGTACCTGCTATTTCAGATTAATCAAAGTTCTCAATTTTAGTGATTCCTTAGCTATGTCTCTTCTCTCTCTCTCTCTCATTAGAGTAATAATCACTTTGTAATAATCATTATTGGTATTATTCACACTTGGACCATGCAATACACTGTGATGACATTTCTTCTCCCTTTCTCTTCAGTTGCTTAGTTTTCTGTCATATACAATCCCTGTCCCAAGTGCCTCACCAAGCCTATCGATAGAACCCTAAAATCGTTCTCAGTACAGTCAGGCGCCCCAGCACTGTTCTGGAGCCCTCCTTACTGGAGTCCTCACTTTCGCTACAAGTGTCCGGGTTGCTCTCCAGGCAGGTATGCCGCAGCTGACATGCCATCCGGCTTCACGGCTTCACTGTCCACTGGGCAATTTCCTTCTTTCCCATGCTCCATGTGCTGTTCTTTCTTGCTTTACTCCATTTTGTAGGTGGATTATAGCCTCCAGTATTTTTTATGAAATAAGGCGTACAGAATAGATAAAGTGGCAAAACACCAAATTCTAGGATGGAAATGGTTTTCACTGGATATTAAGTCACTGCTCCCTTTTTTTTTGGCGTCTGGAATTGCGATTGAGAAATCTAATGCCCTTCTGATTTCCTATCACTCACATTGAGCAAAAGTTCTCTTTGTTTTTCTAAGGTTTGTGAGATCATCCCTGTGTCTCCAGTGTTGTGAACTTTCACTAGAATATGCTTTCACAACGAGTCATTTTAATCAATTTCAACAAAACCACTATGGCTTCTCTCAATCTAGAATCTGTTTCATCATTTCTGGAAAGTTAGCTTGATTTTTTTTCCCCATAATTTTCTTCCCTCTAATTTCTCTGTTTATTCTTTCTGGATCTCTCATTCATATTTTTTTTATATTGGACCTCTCATTGAATTGATCTTGAAATTTTCTTACTGACTCTCCTATTTTCCTTCTGTGAGATCTCCCCAATTATATCTTCCAAACATTTTTTTTAGAAAAAAATTGCTAGCTTTTGAATGAGTATGTTTCATATACTGTTGTATTCACAATGCCTAGAACAGTGCCTGGCACACAGTAGAAATTGAAGAAAAGGTGTGTTGAATTGAAAAATTGAATGCTAGCACTTATTTGTAAATTTGTGAATTTTTTAATAACCTATCTTTATTTCTTGAACGTAATTTCCTCTCTTATCTCTCTGATCCCATCAGTTATAAATGTTTGGGGTTTTCTTATAATATTCTCTATGGCTTGTTTTTGCTGTCTCAGCATGTTTGTTTTGGTGTCTCTCTTTTGTATTAAAAACTTTCTTTATGTATCTGGTGATACTGGCTTTCCAACTAGTGAAGCACAGAAACACTTTCTGTTTGGGTATAGATTAGAGTGCTGGGTATAGATTAGAGTGCTGGGGCTACACTATGAGGTTTTCTGGCTATGATGTTTCATTGAAAGAGCTCAAGTAGTCAGACTCTATAGGTCTTTTTTCTTCAGGCTGGTTTTGCTTTGTTTTTAATTTTTAAAATTGTGGTAAAATATCCATAGTGTAAACGTTACCATTTTAACTATTTTTACGTGTACACTTTGGTAGTGGTAAGTATGTTCACTTTGTTGTGCAACCAATCTCCAGAACACCTTCATCTTCTAAAACTGAAACTCTGTACCTATTAAACAACTCCTCAGTCTCCCTTCCCGCCTCCTCTTCCCTCTCCCAGTAGCCACCATTTTACTTTCTGTCGTTATGACTCTAACTACTCTAGGTTCCTCAGTAAGTGGAATTATACAGTATTTGTCATTTTGTGACTGGTTACTTTCATTTAGCATAGTGTCTTCAAGGTTCATCCATGTTGTAGCATGTGTCAGAATTTCCTTCCTTTTTGAAGTTGAATAATATTCCATTGTATGAATACACATTTTGTTTATCATTCATTTGCTGATGGACACATGGGTTGCTTCCACCCCTTGGCTTTTGGGAATAATGCTGCTATGAACATGGGTGTACAAATATAATGTTAAGATCCTGATTTTTTTTTTAAGATTTTTATTTATTTATTTGACAGAGATCACAAGCAGGCAGAGAGGCTGGCACAGAGGGAGAAGGAAGCAGGATCCCCGCTGAGCAGAGAGCCCGATGCGGGGCGTGATCCTAGGACCCTGGGATCATGACCTGAGCCGAAGGCAGAGGCTTTAACCCACTGAGCCACTGAGGCTCCCCGAGATCTTGCTTTTAGATATTCTTTTGGAATATCTAAACTATACTCTCTAGAAGAATTGCTGCATTATATGATAATTTTATTTCTCTTGTTTTCTGCAACAGCTGCACCATTTTACAGTCTCACCTACATAGCACAGGAGTTCCAATTTCTCAATCTCCTCATCAATACTTGTCATTTTCTGTTTTAGTTTAGTTTTGTTTTTTGATAGTGGCCATTCTAATGGGTGTGAGGTAGTAATTCACTGTGGGTTTGATTTACATTTCCCTAATGATTAGTGATGTTGCGCATCTTTTCACGTGCTTGTGGGCCTCAGGCTTGTTATTTTATCATAAAAGGCTCATCTGTCTCTTGTCCAGTGTTAAGAAGAACGGTTATCAACATCTTTGCAGCAAAACAGCAGGGAGCTGGGTGAAGGTGTGGCCATCCACACCCTCCCAAGAGTACAGATTTTTACCCCTCCCTTGTTTTCAGGATGATATCCTGGCTCTCAGCTGGGCCTAGGATTCTGAATTCAGAATCTTCTTATTTAACCTGTGCAGGGAGGGAACTTCTCGGTGTCAGCTGGAGTGAGAAATGGGGGTGGGTATCAAGGAGATTAATTTTCTTTCGAATAGTTTTCCTATACCCCCACTTGCAAGAATCACAGCTGACTCCCAGTTTCTGAGGCTTTAAGGAGCTCTGCCGCACCAAGCTTCTGACTTCTTGGCATCACCCTCTATAGCATTTATTTACTTTCCAGTTTTTAAATTTTTACTGTTGTTATTCCTTTCCCCCTTCTCTATTTTTCCTTTGGATTTTTGTCTTTTATCCCGGTATTCCAATGCAGCTTTAGGAGAGGGTAGACATAAATGTGTCTTCATTTTGCCATTTTAATTGAAAATCCTAGTAGTCGTTTTATTATTATTCCTAACCAATACTCTTTTTTTCCACTTAAAGAGGAGGAAAGAAGGGAACAAAAGTAATAATATGTAATAAGACATTTCGCCAAACTTTATTAAAGTAAAAATAAAGACAAGCATCCTTCTCCAGGTACATTCTATCGTGGTTTGATGTTTCTGATGCCATGGTCACCCCACTTCAACCCTTCCTTGACTGAGGTTTTCTGACCTATTCATTAATTTTCAGATTTTTACTTATTAGGAAAACATTTCTAATATATACCAACCTTAGTGGGAAGGTAGAATTTGATGTAGACTGTTTTGTTTTAGACACAATCTTTTCAGGAGTTCATTGACTTCCTAAGTTGTGGTTTACTTCTTTATAAGTACTTATATGTTTTGGTTTGGTCTATTCATCACACTCATGTAAAGCTATAGAAACATGCTTGCTAGTGTCATCTGATAATACGAAGACTGATAGAAGTAAAGAGACAAGCTACCTGTCATTTTGTACAACCTTAGATGGACCATGGCCTGTCCCACTCTGACATAAAGCATTCTCAGAGGATTATCTTTCAGGACCCAGAAGAAAAACTATGTGCCATTTACTATTTATTATTACCCACTGAGCTGGGGAAAGCCTTGACCTTTAAATAAATTGTTGAAAACTGAAACTAGCCCTTGATCCTGGGAGTACTCAGTTAACATGAAACATTTTAAAAGAAGAAACTTCTGTTAGCCTATTTAGCTTGTTTATGCCAAAATGCTCCCCCAGTCTGAGTAAAAAGCTTGTTCATGCATTGGAGTGCCATTATGATGGAACCATAATTAAGATTATTATAAAAATAGGCATTTTGGGCATGTACAGTGATTTCAGTTATTTGTAATAGTATATTCAGTAACAATAGTACAGGCAGATGGTGCTTGAGAAATTGAAATTATTAGTCCCAGTGCAGAGATGAGAAAATTGAGCTTCGGAGCATTACACGAATTCCTTTTCTAAAGTGCCACAGCTAGCGCGAGAAACTAAAGGAGCTGAGCCACAGTGCGTCCACAGCAGACTTCATGCTCAGTTCCTGCTACAATGAAAAATACTGGCACTGAATTACATAGATAGTTGGGGGAAGTGATCAAGGGCAAAAGAAGTTAGAAGTGGTATAAACAAGACTGAAATGTATTAGACATAGAACCCTCTCCTCATCTTCCCAAACCCTTCAGTGACTTCCTCAGAGCCTGGGGATTTAACTGTTATGCGCTTTCCCTGGGCCTGGAAGGTAGGTATTTGGCTGGGATTTTGGACATGTTGACCGACACTGTGTAAAAAGAAGACTCTACCTTCCCCAAAGCTTTGCCTTCACCAAAGCTACCTGTATTTGCTCTAACAGGTACTAATTTTAGCCAAATGCCAGAAATGGAAGAACTTCTCACTGCTAATTAGTTTCCAGTAAGAACAAACTTCTGAGCCTGAAGGTGGGCATCCCTCTTTCATTTCTGCCTGGGGCCAGGAGCTGCTACCTTCCTCCAGGCGGTGAGCCACATCCCTGCAATGACGCAACACCCTCCCTGTCAACCTCTGTGTCCTCTGCTTGTCTTCAGGCCTCACAGATCAGGGGCCCTGGGCCTCTCTGCTGGGACACAGTGTTCCTTTGATTGGCACACAGAACTAGCTTGACTGCTGGCTCCTCTCTTTAGAGCAATCAGAGGAAATTGCTTCATTTGGAAGACAAAAGGAAACTCTGTCCACATTTACCTAAATACCCCGGCTTCTTGGAGGTTCGCTAAGAATGACAGGACAGAATTTTGCTTTTTCCCAGAAATGCTCAGGTGGTAGTGGAAGAAAGCAGAGTTTTGTTCTTTTTTCTTCAGAGAAAACTCGAGCTTGAGAGAAGGTAAAGAATTAAGATCCTAGTAAATAAAGAAACAAAAGAATCATACTACCAACATGTGTGAGGGCAGAACCTGACTTCTGTATTAAGGGAAATGATGAATGTTTTCACATTATGGGAACTGCTTTAGCACAACCTTAAAATAGTGCTTTCAAGATGTGTGAGGACATAGAGAAATTTGTCTCTACACTTTAAACCTTTTCTCTTCCACAAGGATTTTGAGTAAGAATATGTTTTGGACTAGAGCGAAGAGAATGTGAAAGAAAATTCCTAGCCTTGAGTGTTGCTGCCACCTACATGGCAGGGAGACTCCAAACAAAAGCCAACACCTTTCCAGACAGGAATCTGCGGAAGTGTGCTTTCCACAGGAATGGACTTTAGAAATCCCCAAACGATGAATATTTTTTCATGTGTCTTTTTCTTTGACTTTACTATCCCAAACATAATTGAAATTATAGTATTTTATATTTTTGTTTCACTTCCTATCTCCAATTCTTAGAGAAATTGGACCAAATGATTTTGCTTAGATTGGTGGAAATATACTCATTATTTGAAATAGAGGCGGATCCACGGATATCTTCCTTATTATAAAAACAACCCTAAGTGCAACCTGATCCCCTGACTATGACTACTCTAGGGATGGAATGGAGGTTCTTAATCTCAGTGTTAAGTTCCGTTCTTTCTTTCCTTTTCTTTTTTTCCTGGCACTCTTTATAAAACACAAAAGGAAAAATTAAAGTACCGTTTCTCTGTTGATTGTGATTACAAATTGATACAAATGGAGATAACACAGAAGGGAGAATTCTTTTGATATAGATAAGAGAGATTATTTCTGTTAGAAAATGTAGTCCCCACTGTGCAATTAACAGAAAATTTCTTTAAAGGTCTCAAGGAAACTTGTGATATGTCAAGAACACATCATAGACAGTCCTTTTATCTTAGATGGCATAATCTGAGGACACAATGCTCAGTTACTGGGGCTTTGTGAAAACAACTTCTCCCTAGAAAATGCACACGCAAGATTGAAAAACTAACTAGGACCTTACAGATAATTACCATTAAAATAACTACGAAGTGAAGAAATGATAGGTTTGCAAGCACGTACCAACTAATTATTGCTATTGCCTAATGTTATGAATACTGGTCTTCTGCCGGCATTTGGTACTTTGCAGTGTTAAACTAATCCTGTACAAATTACCTTTGGTGTTTAAAACCTCAGATGCTTGAATGAAAAAATCACTGATACCTTTCCAATTAGTAGTGTGCTGAAGACAGAAAAGATCCCTAAAATTGATGATCGGAAGGCATGCTCTGTCCAATGAAACAGGAGTTCGGAAAAACAATGTCAAAAGGAAGAACCCTAGACGCCCAGAATTTCCCCCTATATACTGCTAGAAGTAAGCCATTTCAAACATTCTCAATGGTCTATGGCTTTAGTTTTCACAGGATGTTAAAATAATTATTTCTTACCATCTGTATCATTATAATCTCATAATGATGCAATTGTCACAGTCTCTTTACCTGCAGTATACTTTCTGGGATAAAGGTGAATCGATCCAGACTTAATGAACAGGGCACAAGACCAGGGGATGGCAAAAAACTCAGCAATCGGGATAAACATATTTTAATACAATATTGTAATAAGTCAGAAGCATACCCCAAAGCCATGATAGCAAAATTTACAATAAAATGGGGTCTGAGAAGGCTGGGATGAGGGTGACAGGAGGGAGTCATGCCAGGGAAGTCCCTGTCCTGCAGTGAGATGAGATGAGGTGACCTGCCATTTCTTCCAAGGGTCGCAGGTTGGATGGAAACCCCCAGTGGCCTATGCCCATATTGGGAGACTTATTCATTTCTTGTTTGTGCGCTTCCCATACATGCTATCTGTAGGTTCCTTGCTGATGAAATCAAAGCACAAAATGGTCTGGGGACAATGTACACAAAGCACCCAAGACAGCTTTAACTTCGCAACTTTTTTGGTCATGCTATTTTGAAATTACTTTAAAATGTTCACTATGGACATATTTACAAAGCAATGACTTTCCTATTTAATTAGACGCAACTTTGGGTACTTGACATGTACAATAAGATTTTGTGGGGAATCAAAGTGTATGTAGTCATGTGTTTAAATAAGTGTGGAATCAAATTGTGTGCAATATAAAATTTTAAAAATTACACGAATAAGCCCATTCTGTGGAAATAAGATTTCAAGATCAATTGGAATTAATGTATTCTGAGCATTTTAAACATAGCATAAAACTTTATTCTTAAAAATTCAATTATTATAATGTGCCCTCTAAAGATTGAAGAGAAACACTATCTTTTCTAAAATGTTCACTTGAATAATTATAACTTTTTAAAAAATATAGAACATTGGAGGAAAATGTGCAAGGAATGGAAATGAAAATCACCCCAAATACTACCATCTAGAGATAGAATGTTAATATACAGCAAAATGTTTTTGTATCGTTTTTCTAATAGTGACATAGTCAAAGTAGCCTTAATTTAGTTTCTAAAATAGCATCAGAATGTTTCAGGCCTGAAGTTGCTTATTGGTGTGTTTATAATATTATAAATTTTACCTTATATTTGAAGTGCTTTACAGTGTTCAAACTGCTTTCCATAAACCATCCTGTAGAGTGTCTTTGCCCAAGCCCTGGGTGGGAGCTCTAGCTGCGCTATCAGAACTGGGTGGCGAGGGCTTGGCCTTTAACTTCACATTCTTTCCAGAGTCTTTCCTCAGCAATACAGCCAGTATAAAACTCCACAGTGAGTAACCGAATCCCTACTTGCAAATTTGAAAATATGACATTCCTTGGGGAGAAAAATAGATAATCAAAAATGTCACCAAGGTTAATGCCAAAAGAGGACACAAGACGATTTTTTAAATGAGTTATTTATTAGAACAGCAAGGAAGACTCTGGATACAAACAAATGAGCTGCTTGCTAAGAAAATCACTCCACTTATTACCTAAGGCTAGGCCAAGAAAGGATAAATACTATTCAAGAAGCCGCAGTTTTGGGTGTTTAGCTGTAGTACCAAGAGGTTAGGGTCACCATGTCGTTGAGCCAGGTAACTGGGTGGCAACTTGCTTTTTAAGTTCTCCTGACAAGAGACATTGCTGAAACATGCTGAACATTAGTCAATATCAAGAACAGACCAGCAGATTTGTCTACATTTGCACATGGGTATTTGAGAATGTGATTTAAATGTCTTTCTCTAAAACTCTAATTTTAAGAATTAAAAATTTTAATAGTTAATGGTGCTGACCTCCAGAATTCATATTGATAAAAGAAGATTATAATTAGTCATTTAATATGAATTATTAAACTTTAGCAATTGCACAATGTGATGCCAAAAAACAAATCTTAAAAATCTCATTTAGTAATGTCAGGGTTATGCCAGTTCTAATTTCCTATATCTGGTGACATCATAAAATATTTATCAAGGATTCAATATTGGTTTCCTTAGACCTGGGAAATGCTAAATATGGCAACTGTTTAAACTTATTTTTAATCTTCACTGAAAAGGGAATAATAGAGCCCCGCTATAAAAACAGAGAAGCTTATTTTTTAATAAGTATACCAGAACTTGAACATCCAAATAAGTTTTAACTATTAAAATTGCCCTCTTGAGAGAATATGTACATATTTGATATTGCCATCATCAAAAATGTTCTTGGTATTCCTTCTTGCGATGGGCTTCAGAACCTATACACAGCATGTAAGAAAATGTTTTCCATTGCTTACCCTGCTACCTTCCTTTATTCTGAAACTTGTTCTAAGTAGCTCTGGACTATTTCCAATGTGTGTGTATGTGGGTGGGAGGGAGGGGCGTTATATATGATGATTTTCAAAAGATGACAATTTTCCATGATTATTCATTTTGACAATATTTTACTTTGTGAAGTACAACTCAAAAGTATTTTCAAGCAATGACATCATATTTTAGGGGGGACAAAAAGAACACAGATTTATGTCTGCTTTAAAGGAGTCACACTCACTGGGTGTCTATGTCCTGATATATTCATCCAGGTCAGTCATTAATTATAAGTTCCTTAAAGGTGGAGACCATGCTATTCCAACGTATACTTCTCTAATCTCCCCACCGCAACCCAGCAACCTGATGCTACTGTCCTCAAATATGTTTGTTAGATTGACGTGATTAGCACTTCCCTATTAGATAGATAGATAGATCATATATTTAACAGTTCATTTCCATTTTTTATGAATTAGGCAATATTTGTGTCCATAGGCACACTAATAATCTTTTGATGATCTTCTGTAAATCCAGGAATTATACAACGTAGGTCACAATGAATAAATCACTCACTAAGGGGCTTAGTAGATGAGCACTTTGTTCCTATTCATATTGCTTTGCATATTTTAGTTTAAGAATTCCTGCCAGTCAGATTACTTTCTGGGGAAGGAACTGCAGGAGTTTATACTTAATATGGATCAACAGCTATGTGCTCTAAATAAATACATAGTTCACATATGTATGGCTAACAAGATCAACAAAGACATTAGCTTCTATATCATTAGGAGTCCAAATGAGTCTGACCTCACAAAATTGGTCCCTGTTATACTGTCTATCACTTATTTGGGCTAATTGATGACTCAATGGACCTGGCTATTTGTTGACAACATTTCATGCTTTGATGAGATTTACTGCAGGGTGACTAATCCATATTAAAGCATATACTAAAACAAAATGCCCTAACCTAACAAATCGAATAAATCTGGTAAAGTTTTAGATTAAATACACTGAAGCAGCATTAAATTTGGAAGGGCTAGATGTTACAATATTTAAAAGCAATGTGGTTTTAACATTGCTCCTATAATGAACCAACTGAAAAGATGGAAGAAAATCTAAGACAGCATTAAATTTGTGTCTGCAGCCTAGCATTCCTTGTTGTAAATTTTAAAGGAAAGTAAGAGTCAGGAATACAAGGTGATTGCAACAATGATTTTCTAAAATTAGATCAATTCAGATATTTTCGGTCAGTAATTACATTTTCAAACCACTCTTTCCGAAGTATTAGCAAATCTACTTACAACCTAGTAACTTGACTGATAACAGCACAGTTTTTATACAACAATAAACAAATGGCATGTTTAGGTTTCATCATTTGTCCAAGTCCAATTCCTATAGATAAGATTCCATTCAGCACAGCTTGCAGGAGCACACCTTTGCTATCCATGAATGATGCCTTGGCTTACCTAGAAAGGAAATAGATTATCAGGTTATATGGTGAAATAAAGAAGAAAGAAAGAGGGAAGGAGGAAGAAAGCGAGAGAGGAATGAAAACAGAGATGGAAGGATGAAGGGAAGGACTGAGAAAAGAGATGAAGGCAGGAGAGAACTACCTAGGATTTCTAGATTTCTTTTCTATCCTGAAATACAACATGTTAAGACAATAAAAATATTCTTATAAACTAGGCTTCAGGTAAATATATTTTAATTGCATACATTATGAATATAGGTTGTTTTTTCTTTTAATGGCCAACAAAGATGAAAGTTTTCAACAAGGTGATTTGGGCTAGAAATGAATAAATTTCAAATATCTCAGTTGCTCAGAGAAACCCACAACTGCAATTTTAGGATCAAATGTTATAAATGTTAGTTGGAAAATGGTTCGAATTATAGAATCAGAAAAGCATTTATTTCTCAGACTACTTGAATGATTGTTAATGTAGGCTAAAAAATATCACTTTATTTGAATTACTTTGACTGTGAAACATACTGGAGAACTGTGCCTGAGCAAACTATTTCTAAATACATTTATATTAATAACATGACCATGCATGGTAACTCCCACTCCTACTGGCAAAGACTCAAAAAGCTGGGTATCTGTTTTACTTAAACATATGTGTGTGTGTATAAGCCTAGAATTTTACATGTTTTAAAAATTATTAGGTTGATGCTTATATTTTTCCATATGGGCAACTTTTTAAGAATGTTGATATTGTTAAATAGAAGAAAGGGTTTATGTGTTTTTACTACAGAAATTGTCCTTACTCCTTCCAGGACATTTTTTTTTTTAGCACTAACCCTAAGAAGAAGTGTGTTCTCGATAGCTATGATTGACGGGCTGCTCACACATTCCACATTTTTTCTGCTTCATGCATCATCATCAGCCATCTCCAACACTCTAGTCCTGAATCTGTCCTACTTTCTGTTACCTGATTTTTGCTGTTGATTCATGAGCTAGAATAGTAAAAGAAAAAAAGAAAAACCCCACCTTGGCTTTTTTGCAATGTAGTACATCCCGTGGAAACTATGAGAAATCTAGTTTTGTTCATCAGATTCATGCAAATGCAATATTGATTGACAATGATGTATATAGATCTATACACATAACGTGCTATATAAAAACCACTAAAATGTTCTATTAATGGCAGAATGCATACTGATTATAAACTACTTCAGAATGATGTGAAAATGCTACTGAATGCCTTTTTTTTTTGTACTTTCAAACTCTTTCTTGTCACTACTATTTTCAGCCAAAGCTATGTTTAAATGCACTGTCCCTAGTGCACTAGGAAGTAAAATTCTTAATTTTCCAAGCCAATAAGGTGATAAAAGCCCAAGGTCTCTCATTAACAGTTAGCTAAAAATTGTGAATGTCACACTAAATTTTTTATCATCGTGAGTGCAAAGATGGGGGAAAAGGAATACTTTTTATGATTTGGGAAAATAGGAATTGAGCTTTATTCACTGTGCATGAAGCAGTTAACAAGAAGTTAACCAGCAAAAGACTGCACTAAACTATTTTTGTGATAGCATCTTTCAGATTCAGAAGTGATGAGGCTTGAAAGAACCAAAGAAAGAAAGCCTAATGGCCCTAAAATCTGAAAAAGGGGAGCTGTAAGTTCACAATGTTGTCTCGGTGCTTCTATTACTAGACATCAAAGTTATTCCCACAGGTTTTGGGGATGTATAAATGCCAGTGAAGAAGTAAGCAGACTTCACAGAAGCTAAGCCAGAAACTTCAATCTGGGATTCACCTGTGAGTCAAAACTCTTTTCTAATGAATTATTCCAGAGAAAAGACACTGCTGAGGGAGACCTTAACCTATCAGACAAGACCTCCAGGTTCACTAGCAGGGTCAGAGTAACAAGAATGCTCTGGTCTAAAGTTGCTTTGCCAACCTTAATGGACTGCAGGCACTCACCTGGGTATACAGCTTGAACCAATAAAGAGATCACAATGGCATGATGAATAGGTAGAGTGCTCTAGAGACCAGGTGAACAACCACTCCACCAGTCCTCTAAATTGTGACCTATATGCACACTACGGCCCATTTACACATGGGTCATCCTCGTCAATTCAGTGCTGGAGAATTGATGTCAATGAAAAAATAAACAATCTGCAGACTGACTTTAAAACCCATTGCATTCAAAGATAATCAATGCTTAAAGTCAATCTGATTTTGTGTATAAACTTTAAAAATTTGATTTCATTAATGACATTTTCAAATGTTGCATCAATGTTTAGAAAACTTTAACTTCCCCTTTAAAGAAGTAAACTATTAAAGTTTTTCTGTGCTTCAACATCCCTTTGCTCTCTGCATATGGAAAGGAATTGGTATCCACGATACGAAACTCTAAGGGCAAAGGAAAATGATGTTCAGGGGATTTGCAAAGAAAAGATTTTATTTGGAAAGAACAATATATGAGGCAATATTCCTCAACTGTGCTTGGATGGGAAAATGATTTTTTGTTTTCATTTTCCATATGCCGTTTGAACAACTAGTTTTTTCTTTAAAAGTGATGTAATAAATATATTAGTCATTTAGAGTTGCATAGATAAAACCATGTAAGGTCAATATCCATTAAAGCTAGAAGACTGACTACGTTCAGCTTTGTAATGGGGGATTTTTCGTGGACATGAAAATATTAAAAAGGACTTTTAAGTGAGCGATAATATGCCAGGTGAAAATGGTAAGAACAATGTACTCCTCTCCATATAAGGAATAACAAATACACCAATGCAATCACAAGCTTAGCTAGTGAAGTACCTCTATTGGTCTGACAACACCTTCCCAAAGCTTTTCCCTTAGAAGCCCCAAATTTGCCTTCTCTTCTAACGAAGGTGGTTAAATGTGCTTCCCAGAGGAGCCCCACTCACACCTGGTAAACAGAGGGAACTCAACCACCAAAGTAATGTTTATAGTTTTGGAGCCGCCCCCCCGCCTTGAATGGCTTGGTATTTTTTTAGTTCATTTTTGGACACTGAGAAGTGGACAATCATATTTTCACGGTGCAGAAAAGTCCCTCCACGCCACCAATTTCACATACCTTCTTCCTTCATGTTCTGTTTTAAGAATTTTCCTTCTCAAATGCTCATACTTCAAGGAAATGCACTCTCTCATCAAAATCTTTCTTACTAAACAAGCACCTCTGTCAGAAGTGTCTTAATTTCTTATCACAGAATTTTATCCACACAAGGAGCAATAAATAATTCATGTCATTGCCTCTTTGTTGTGTGTCCCTGAACTGCACAGAGCTGGAAGGCTGACAGCTGTGTCAGGACAAGCACCAAAGATCTGACATGACAAGTGACTAACAAGTTTCTTTCAGTTCATAGTGAAAGAAGACAATGGCCCAAAGTGCAGAAAGAAATCCTGAAACAAAATAAAACTGCTTCTTTCTTTTTACCTAAGTGTTTGCTATGAGCTTATTTCCAACCCACAAGCCCTGGTCATTTTATAGGACTGCCCAGCCCCCTTTATTCCTCACACTCGCTTGGCCATTTACGCCTGGCCACGGATCAATATGAGCAATTCTTGGAGAAATACGATGTCTCCATGACAACCAAGCCACAAATTCTCAGTGGAAGGCAGTGAGACCAGTAGTGAACTCTCCAGAGGTTTCTAGGCCTATAAGGCAAGATGTCTTAAAATGCAGGAATGGACAGAGGAAAAAGCCAGAGTAATTCATTCTTTATTACCAGTTTAATGATGTCCGATGTATAGAACAGTACTCACTTTTTAAGTTAAGATCCTTTATCAGTACCAATCTTTTCTAATTAATCTTTGTTATGATATATCCTTTTGTTTATGTCAGATAAGCTATGCAATATTTGAATTTTACAATTCCACTCATACAGAGGGAGGCCTGAAATCTTTTCTACTTTTGAGATGACATAAAGCCAATCTATTCTTGCCAAAAACAATGAACACTTAGGTGAAAACTTGGCTCAGGGATTTAACTGCCTCGGGTTGATATGGAATATGAAGACAGTTTAAAAACGTAGTCAAAATTAGGTAATTTTTGTCAAAACTAAAAGCAATTTTAAAATAGTCTGATAGACATTTAACGCTACCACCGGCCTCTCCCTTTCGGAGTGGGACTAACCTACATTTGTGTTTTAGATATTATGGCAGGAGGTGGGGTTCAGTTTCTGATTAAAAATTTCTGTGGGCGAGAAAGATGCCATTTCTCAGGTCCACGGGATGCTGAGGCAGAAGTGCGCTTCCGAACAGACACACGGCAGCAGTACATCTTTTGAGGAATCTTGGCTTAGTGGAGGGAACTGAAATACAATGCCATCGCCACCGGGCCTATTGGGGTTCCGAGATGACTTAGGGGACCTGACATAGATTGCAGGCTGCACCTTTCACTGAAAATTAAATCTCAGTACCTCTCCTCGGGGAAGGATCAGGGGACTGTTTGCAGCTGCCCCCTGTCAGCGAAGGCTACAAGATTTGGAAATCTCTTAACTAAGCTGACAGGCCACAGAGAGGATGAATCAAAAATCTGATACAAGGATCAGCACACAAAGATGCAAGAGGGTCGGGGGTACACAGCAGCTGGAGAAAACAGGAAGGGAAAATGTACGGTGGGAGGAAAGAGTTAACCCTTTCACTCATGGTAATAAGGTACCTTCTAGTACCTTAGGGCTTTGTAGTGATCTGGGAACCTCATTCGACTTCCACAGGACTTTTTTTTTTTTTCTTTTGATTAATTAGTTGTTAAAGACTAGGCATGTTTTGAAACAAGCCACAAACAGAAACAAAAATCCATGCTTAAGGGCTTCTGGCTCTATCCTTCTGCTACATTTCTGTCTATTCCTTCTACAAAGAAAATACAAACCTAAGTAACTTGGGACGTGGGTAAATTTGATGGCATGAGGAAGGGTTGTTACTTTCTTTTGTTTTGTTGGTTCTCAACAGTTGATCCATCCAGAGTCCATTACTGCTATGCTAAAACCCCTTGGTCCCGTTAGCGAGCTGTATTCAGACAGGTGAGTAGACTGTAATGACGGCTATCATCTGAGACTCTCTTAACTCTGCACTTCCGCTCCATCCCATTACTTGAAATATTTAAAATGCTGCCATTTCTCCAGTTTTCAATCTCGGCCTCTATTAACCAGTTTAGCCTAAAATTGATGATAATGAACTAATAGTGTCAGCTTCCCTTCTCAGTCATAAAGCCTTTGTACTTCCTCCAACTGAATCCTTGATGAAAGAGGCAAAGGTAACAGCTCCACACCGTGACCCCTGGAGGTGACCATTAATTTGACAGCACAGCTGCTACGAGAAAACAGCATTACAATGTCCTCCCCGCCACCCCTTCCAAGGACCCCAAAGCTGTGTCAAATTTATCATTTTATACTTGACTATTTTTAAATGGCTTTCACCTGGACTCTCAGACTCTTCCAAGACGCATCTGTCAGGCATGTCCTCGGTGTCTTGGAAGTTTGCCGAGTTTGAGTTGCTGTCATGCTTGACCGGACTGACTGGAGCTATTAAAAAGAGAGAGAGAAAGAAAAGAGAGAGCAATGAAAAAGTAGTAATAAACACCATTAAAATATTTCCTTTCAGTTCCATAGATATTTCCAGGGACACACTATGTAAACACAAATAATAAGTTGAAATAAAATGTATCCTCTAAGTATGTATTGGCAGACATGTAATTAGTTGAAAAATCTATAGATGAGACTTTATCTTACAAGAAAAATAAGTTCATGGCATCAGCTTAAAAGCTACAAAGTAACAAAGCAATCCCTCCAAAGTAGAAATCGTATTTTTAATGCATAAATCTAAAACAATATCATCAGTTAGCAGCCATAGGACACAGACGGAAGAACATGGGGCTGGTCAGTTAGAGCAGCTCTGCATGGGTGCGGTGGTTCATTTTGTCACACAAATCACAGCTGATGAATACTTAAATGCATTTTGTTTCTTTTTCATCCAATGAGAAACTCCAGTGTCAAAAAGAAAAAAAAAAAATAAAAGCCCTATGTAAATAAAATTTAAGATAGAAAATAAATAGTTGGCAAATGATTAATAAGTAGGGCCAGTGTTTTGAATGGTGACCTCAGATAATTTGTCATCATCTTCTGAGTAGGAATTACGAACAGAAACGGGAATGAGCACAGAAATCTGCAATTTCCTATAAGCACATAACACTTCTAGCTCCGTTAGAGAAAGAGACTCGAGTTCCACATTTTTGCAAAAGTTGTAATTCTTGGTCTCAATTATCTCCGTAAGCAACATATTTCCATATTCTGTTCATTCAAGGAATCACTTGTTGGGAAAAGTGAACATTGTCTTCATGAAAAAAAACTAAGTGAATAACAAAACAAAGCAAGACCACAATAACATAAATTACATCATACTTGTCTGAAGCCAAACTACATAAATATGTGTATTATTGACTACTGCTAATTTTATCTATTGCGAATTGCTACAGTAAACACTACTACTGTCTCTTCAGGTCTTGATAACACACACAACATATTATTTATAGGCCATAAATGCAAACAAGAAAATATATAAGCCGTACACGAAATGATATGTTTGTTGGCACAGGGGAGTAGGTCTGGCCACTGTTCCTAAACACCCATTAGGAAATGATGGAGCAAAGGCTGGGGGCTTTGTCACTTCATACATACTCGGTAAGTGACACAAAGGAATGCCACCCAAGATCCAAAGCAGCGTGAGCAGAACTCGCACTTCTCACATTCCTCAGCTTATTTTCATGGAGTGTGTAAAGCATTGGTGAGCGTGACCTGAAGCCCACAATATACACACTTTATTTTATTTATTTATTTTTTAAAGATTTCATTCATTTATTTGACAGAGAGAAATCACAAGTAGATGGAGAGGCAGGCAGAGAGAGAGAGGGAAGCAGGCTCCCTGCTGAGCAGAGAGCCCGACGCGGGACTCGATCCCAGGACCCTGAGATCATGACCTGAGCCGAAGGCAGTGGCTTAACCCACTGAGCCACCCAGGCGCCCAATATATACACACTTTAAAGGAGACTAGTAACATAATTCCAGTCCAAATATTCTCTTAAGCTTCAGCAGTTTTCTCAGAACATGAATAGTTCTCCTCTGTTCTGTGAAAGTGTGTGCATTGAGTTTGAATTCACTTCTCTGAAATGTTTTGAGAACAAAACATGGGAAAAATATATGAAATGCTGTCATTTAAATTTTCCCCCCAAAAAAGGAAGTAGGTACCATGTCTGCTTTATGCATTTGTCTGCCCTAGGCCTGAGGAGGCATTCTTAAAGGACTTGTGGAATGAATGAGTGAACAAGTGAATGAAGCAGAGGTATCCTGCTAGATGTCCTCCTGATCTGAGAGGATATGTGCTTTGAATGATCTTCAACTAGATCCCATCAGTTCCTTGGTTAGGCCCACTTGAGACAAAGGATGTCTATTTGTAAAAATGGTGGTGCGGGTTAGTTTCTAATTTGGAGGAGAGACACATATGGCCTAAGTAGTTATTGGTGTAGCTGCCTTTAATTTAATTTTCCTCAGTTTAGATCATACTTACAGATTATTTTGGAATCCATTGATTTTTGTAACACATTGAGGTGGATAACTAAATATACCAAAGTTGCAGAAAACTATTATACTGTCAAGATTTACCGGACTGTGTTAATAATGTTTTTATTTCTTTATATCTTATTAATTTTCTGAAATATTTACATTGATATTTATCATAAGGAATGAAGCATACAGCTGAATCTATTATTAACAGCCAGTGAGTTAGCACCTGTGTTTATTTGGGCAGATACATTGCCCTTATCATCCCATACATTGTTCTTTTATCACTTATAACTTTCAGCCACTCGTTCGTTTACTTGTTCTTCCAGCAAGACCCTGTCCTAGACACAGGGCCCTCAAGAAGGAAGAGAGCATGGCATTAGAACAACAAAGTAAATGCCTGTATCAATTTCCAGTGCCAAAAAAAAAGGGTTCCCAGGATGAACTGACATCCTAAGCCTTGCAAGAAACTCAGAAAGTTAGCTGTAGTTGCTCAATGAGCTTCACTAGACCCACACTGGTAGGTACCATGTGGCTCTTTTTATGTCTACCTCAGATTCTGGAGGGTGTCATTTGTGAGGGCGTAGGAGAGCAGAAAGGATTAACCTTCAGATAGTTTGCTTACCTACATTTTAGCTTCCAAATTTGCAATGGTACAAGAGTTGTCATTTTTACTGGCTAATTTATAGAGTATTTGGTTAAATTTACTATAAAAGAAATACCTACCTCTGTCAATTGGGAACAGCCAACATCGGAGAGGTTAATTATTGCCATTCCACTTTTCTTTTCTTTTCTTTCTTTCTTTCTTTCTTTCTTTTTTTTTTTTTTGATAAGCTAATCTTTGCAATTGTTCTTTTGGGTGTTTTCTGTGATATTTCATCATTAAACTCAGACATGATGTGTGACCAAAGTTTCTCTAATAAATCATTTCAAAAGCAATGAAATCAACAAATACTGATTTAGTGTTTATTATGCGTAGAGCTCTGTGCTAGGCTATGTTGGGGTAAAAACATTAAAGGCGCTTTTTAAAAAAATTTATTTTTTATTTTCAGCGTAACAGTATTCATTATTTTTTCACCACACCCAGTGCTCCATGCAATCCGTGCCCTCTATAATACCCACCACCTGGTACCCCAACCTCCCACCCCCCTGCCCCTTCAAAACCCTCAGATTGATTTTCAGAGTCCATAGTCTCTCATGGTTCACCTCCCCTTCCAGTTTCCCCAAACTCCCTTCTCCTCTCTAACTCCCCATGTCCTCCATGCTATTTGTTATGCTCCACAAGGCGCTTTTAATGTGCCCTCATACAACTTGTCATCTAGTTGAGGTTCATCTAATGAAAAGTAGTAGGAGCATTAGAAACAATATTCCAAGAGTGACATAGTTTTTAGGAATGCAGAAGTAATTCTCCTGTAATAGGGAGATTGGGAAGTGAATTTTGAATTAGATCTTCCCAAAAAGGAAAATGGGTAGCCTGAAGGGAGCTTATTCAAGGCAAGAGAAAAAAATGTGTGAAGTCAGACATGGTCAAAAAAATGCATGAGCCTAGTGCCACAAATGTATTTAACAGAATGCTGCTGCCTACTTTTGTATGCATTTTTAATGAATTCTCTTAACGTGTCTCTTTGAGCTTTTCCTAAATTGCTGTTGTGGCTAATTCTTCTCACCTGTAGAAGTTCGCTATAGACAGGTTTTTCCTTGCCCTAAATAGTCAATAATTTGATCTTTACTGATGGTGGGCCCATTTATCACAGTAAGTTGTTCTTTCACTATACATATTGACTTTTATTTATCAATACCAAAGTCCATTTGTAGCTCATCACTAAAGTTCTTGGATATTTCCAGTAGTTTTTGAAGATGCATTTTAAAGCTTGGCAGAGAGATACTTCTGACATCAATATAGTGCAAATGATTGTTAGGGTCATCCTTAACTTAAAATCAACTGTTTATTTCCTCTGTAATGGATTCTGAAATAGTCCACATTTGGAGGATGAGGGACAAAAAAGACAAACTCTTCTTGACAGTTTTACAGATGTAAGGCTATTCCATTTACTCATCGCACACTTTAAAATATTGACAACGGAAGGGCCAGTGTTCTAAATATCTTTGTAATATCTTTAATAATTAGATAGAAAAGTCTATGTACTTTGTAAGGTTGTGTTTGACAATGATGTGTTTAACTTTGACTACAATTCTAGATCCTAAAGAAATGAATAGTTCAACAGCAGAAGAAACCCGGAGGATTGTGTGACAGAGACACTATAAAAAGATCTACTATAGGACAATGTGATAACAGGGTCATTGGTGGTTATGCTCCTTATCTCCATCTGTTCTCTAATTTGGTTTCAGTTAACCTCTAAAAATTCCCACCTTCCCTTTGTCATCATTTGCAGAAAGATGGTATTAGTTTTTAAAGGTGGCTACACCTAGGCAGCAAACAGGTCCAAGAACTATTCCTCCTGACCCCAACAAGAGAACGATCATTGGAAAAATGTCCACTTACATCCACAAACAGCAGCTGGTTCTTCCAAGTAACCCAGTACTATAGAATAAATAGAGCCCTTGTTAAAAAGCCATGTCATTTACAGTGTGAATAAAATCTGTACTGTAAATGATGTTTTCAATATGATGACTTATGAATGATTTAAAAATACATCCCATTCATCGTATGTATGGACTTTTTGGAGTACTGGAGATATTTATAGAAAACCATTAATAAAAAGATATAACAGTTTGAAACATTGGTCTGAATAGAATAAACCACTATAGTCACAGATAAAACTCAGGCAAAAAACTTAATCACATTTTATTCAAGCTCATAACGTTGCAGAAGTCAGGGAAGACTAAAAGAACGCTCATTTGTGGAATGAGCAGTGACGAAGTCAAACACCTGAGTTCAAATAAATGTACTAGCTCCATAGTGTGGTGAAGAGTTGATCACTTTCTTGGTTGATCAGTTAAGTCTCTTCTCCATCTTAAGGCATCACTATGAATCAACTAAAAAAAAAAAAAAAAACTTTCTACAGGCTTAGAAGAAAGAAAACTGACGTTAAATTCAAGAAGTAAATAGGAATGCAATACTCACAGATCACCAAAGACCGCAATATATTTTAATTTAGAGGGAGACAAAGTCAGTGAAAAGACTTGAAGTGATAACACCAATTTGTAAACAAGGAGGATGTCATTTGAAGAGACCCCAAATTCACGTGGTTCTCTTGGACAGATGTCTTATCAGGAAAACTTATCTAGCTGAAGAGCGCTGTACTTACTACCCCTACTTTCAGAGTATCTCCTGAGATAATCAAGTGATAGGACTTCTTGATTATATTTGAATAGCAATAGCTGCATCCTGCGTCAGGCTTCAGGCTGATTCTGTGTCAGTATAGACTGGAAACAGGGGGAAATGTCATATAAAGATGCCCAGAATTAAATAAAATATCTAATGCTTCTTTATAACTAAGTAGTAACTATTTTATGGACAAGTTCAGCAAGACGAGTTAGCATTAGACTTACGTGTGTTTGCTGTCTTTCTGCAATTGTAATCTGACATGGAATATTATTTTCTGGGATGACATTTTCTAGTATGAACTGCTTCAAAGAAGACATTTTCAACTGGTAAAGAAATGAATTTTCCAAAACGTTGTGAAGGATAACTATTATTTTGGTATCCTTACTAGATGTATAGAATTAAAGTTATTATTTTATTTAAATAGTTTTGGGATATATGTGTATTACACACACACAGCGGATCAAACTGTTGATTATTTAGTCTAAGGGGGAAAAAATCTGTCCATAGGTGAAATCCATGGCTGGACCAGAAAGGAAAATGTGGAGGAAGGAAAATGTGAGTGATAAAAAAGATAATTAATGAATCGATTTATTTATTATTTTTTAAAAGATTTATTCTAGAGGGAGTGAGTGCAAGGGAAGGGGCAAAGGGAGAGGAAGAAAGGGAATTTTAAGCAGGCTTCACGCCCAGCCTGGTGTCTAACACAGGGCTTGATCCCATGACCCTGAGATTATGACCTGAGCCGGAACCAAGAATGGGGAACTTAACCAACTGAAGCACCTGGTGCCCCTTAACGAATCTTTTTAAACAATGCTTTATTCCTCTCAGATACAGAGATTTCCCAGATGTCCGGGCTGATAAACAAGTGAGCACATCTCTAGCCCAATGTGAGACACAGGGCATGTACTTAGAGTACATGTGAAATGACTGAGGGAAACTGGTAATGAGCATTCCTAAAAATTAAAAAAAATGATGTGTTTTAAATATTTTATTTATTTTATTTTTTTGAGAGAGAGAGAAAGAGAGAGCATCAGAGAGAGAGAACACAAGTGGGAGGCAGAGGGAGAAGGAGAAGTAGGCTCCCTGCCAAGCAGGGAGCCCAATGTGGGGCTCAATCCCAAGACCCTGGGATCATCAACTGAACCGAAGGCAGATCCCAAATGGCATAAGCCACCCAGATGTCACCCCCCAAAACAATAATTACTTTCACTTGTAGTTTAAAGGAAAAATCTTAAGGTCAGGCTTAGAGTTTACAGCTCAAACACACCCATACAACCCTGTAATCTATTATTAATATCAACAGGAAGTCTGCCAAAAGAAGGAGGTCCTATCTGCCTTATTTTTGAATGAAAAAATAAAATTCCTCATTGTTTAGCACCCAAATATATGAATTAATTGGAAAAAAATAAATATCAACAATTTCATTACAGAGATGAACTCTGGAATTTCCGGGGAGAAATATGTTGTTCTGGACAAAGGTTCAATTAATAGGACACAGAAGATCTGTTCTTTTTAATTCCACCTCTGGTCCTAATAGTGTGACCTCATGACCTTGAGCATGTCACTTCACTCTCCTGGACTCAGGTCCTTTTATTAATAAAATGAGAGTGTTGGACTTGACAACTTCCTTGACATCTTCTGGCCTGGAGACTCAAATATCCTCCAGTTAAAAATCCAAGGACAACCAACCATTCTGTGTATCACTGAACAGGGTAGCAAGATGGTAAGTGGTCACTACACTAGCCTTGGAAATAGTGAGGACTTCAGAAGCTCTTTCTGAATTAAGCAGGATTGGTATTTTCCTACGAGTGGCAATGCCTAGTCCGACTGAGGGACAGAGGACATCAGGGCCACTTCAGAGGGATATTTGGGTAGCTGCACTGCTAGGGTGAGGCAGCCCTGTGGAAAGATGACCAAAAGGACTGAGGCTACAGTCTGGCCACTCCTCAGAACAAACTGATTCCTTGGCATAGAAAAGCACCTGTTAGATGTTTACCAAAGGTGCAAAACATATCTTCAAAAGCAAATCTTTTAAAAAATAAATTATATGATCCTTCTTAGAATCATATGTATGCAATTAATTTCTTTAAACAAACCCTCTTCATTAATTAGTTTGACAGATATGAACTTCAGTATGAGACAAATCATCCTAAACCAAATTAACTGGATCCACGTACAGATGCAGTGGACGAGCCTGGAGGACTGGTGCCATCTTGGCCCTGGGGCTGTAGAAGAGGTTCTTAATTATTATTTGCCAAATGAATGCAGAGGTGTGGTGTTCCTGTGGAATTGTATTTTCCTCAAGTTAAATCTCTTAAAGGGCAACTATTTCTATTCCTTTTGTATGTAAGGATGGGGCCTTTATAGTCATTTGTCTTAGTCAAGCCTGACATGAAAACCAACCCTAATCAAATTATCTAAACTCTCAGACTGAAACAGACTATAGAGACAGATTGGAGGTAGGCTGTGGAGGGGCCACAAAGGAAATGGGTAAGGTAGAAGGGGAATAGGAAAGGAGAATAACAGGTAATGATGCAACTCTTTCTTCTCTTTCTGCTGCATTTCCTCAGTCCCCAACAGGGTAGATCTTGAGTTATCAGTGACAGTCTCGCCTGGATTTCTTTGTGTATTCCTTTAGAGCCACCATTTCCTTGGTGAGCAGTGCTTCCAGGAGAGAGGAGGTGAGCAGGTGAGCAGGCACTTTTTTTTTTTTTTTTTAAACATCATTTCAAACTAATTTCCTCAACTTTGGTCTTTGAACGTTACTGAATAAATTCCGAGTTGAAATACTCAAGGACACATTACCTATTATTATTTTTTATTTGTTCATATGCCCCATTTGGTAAAGAAGACACTTTCTAGATGCAAGAAATAAACTGGTCAAATCAGCAAGCTCAATCCCAGCTTTCTATGTTAAACCAGAGAGATCGTTATTCAAGACAAAGAGAATTGGGAGCATCTTATCTGAAAGGACTCTGTCATCACTAAAAGGTATAGGTGATGGATGAGTTCTGAGAATGTATAGAAATTAACTCTCACACTCTTCATGCCATTTAGGTTCTACAAAAGTCATTTGGCTTTTCTCATAAGGACCAAATCCTATGGTAAATACACAGATGCATTAATTTTACTGTTCAGAAGTTCAAGAAGTTGAAAGCAGGAATAGATTTCAAAGATGAAAACAAATATATCCCTATGTATTGATAAATTGAAGAACAGTCAATAAAGGGAGAATTCTAAGAGGCAATTTATAGTGAACTTCTCAGCTTGCATTTGAAAATTTAGAAGGTCAGGAAAACAAAAGAGACCCTTCAATCAACAACGCATCAGGCTAGCATCTGAGACTAGAGAGAAACGTGATTTATATATGAACTTAAGATAAGGATTCCCAGCATGGGGCAAAGTCTACAGTTATCCATAAGGAAAAATAGCAAAAACATCCTCCTCTTGAATCAGTGGGAGGAGAAACTGTCAAATGGCCCGACCACTTGAATTCATAAGAGCAGCAAGCCTTCCATAGGCCGAACCTCAGATGACACCATCAGCATGGGGAGAATGCTTGGCAGGCAGTCTCAAATTCCCAGCTGATAGTCGTCTCTATCTCAGGGGAAAACGTTCGTCTCAGATGGTTAATCAAGTGTCAGAGCTCTTTCATCTCCTAGATAGGAAATGGAAAATAAGGAAATCAAATTATCTAGACTATGCCTTAGTTTTCTAGTTCTTTGTCAACATTAAGAAGGATTCAAGGAACAAAAGGTCTACGTTACCACATTTTGTATCGTTAGGCTTGGTTACTCTAAAAGTGATTTATTTTTATTTGAATGTCATTAAATGGTGTTAGTGTACTGGAGAACCTACTGAAATTGAATGGAAGCTATGCTAGGATGTTAATAATGTGTGTAGCCACTGTATTATAATCAGTAGCAAGCATCACTCTCTCACACATGCCCTCACACCAGATAGAGAAAGCACAGGTGGTCTGTTGGCGTGGATTGCTTCTTATGGTCATGCATATAAAATGTAGCCTCTCGTTTCAAAATATTAATTTTGCTGGGGGATAAATCATTGAAAGATGCTTTCTCAAATTCTCAAGCTGAGTCACTGCATCAATTTGTACTAATATTTCTAAGAGATGGTTGTCCAAAATATAGAAATGACCTTGCTAGGTAGGTAGGAGAAACTCCCATTTTGACACTAAGCAAACCAGTGGCATCTATAAATAAAGGATAAGAGAAACATACCTAAAGAAAGCAATGTTCTAAAGAGCAAACTTGCACATGGATAAAGGAAAACCAGTAACTATAATGTAATGAGAAATGTAATGAGAGCACAGAAAACTGTGTTCAATATAAAAAAGGTGTTATCATCATTACAGAGTAAAGTAATAGGTAGCAAAAGGTCAGGGACAGATATGTCTAGATAAGACAGTATAAAACAGTGTCCTAGATCAGTGTAAAATATTCCTCTTACTGACTTTTTACAAATTATTTGGACGACTGCTCGGAAAAATGTCCAGGACTATAGACAACACTAAGAGTTCCTGAGTTGTGAAATGTGAGACTGATTAGATTAACTACAGAAAACAATTGCAAGGCTGAATCACTGGGAATACATGCTGAGTACACATGTCACTATAGTAAATTCTGGAAACCATTTAAAGGAAACATGATCCAAGTAACAAGTATGTGTAACAAGAACATGGCTCTGAGCTATCATTGACTATGACTCAAGGACATTAGACCAATGTAAAAATGTAGGCAAATGCTTAACAGGAGGCTGGCACTTTAGGAAGGGGATGGCCAAAACAATAAACTGACCATGAGAAAACCAACAAGTGAGCCCAGGAGGCCTCTGATCAGGAACCCATTATGTGCCTCCAGAGAATGTAGCCAATACAGGACACAGTGGAATTTAAGAGGCCAACCAAAGTGGAATATCTCAAGATATCTCAAGAAGAAATTAGACCAAGACTCCAGCATGGAAGTAAATCTGAAGAAGAATGTGACTAATATTTATAAACTCTTCAAGAAGTTATATACACCTACTACTGCCATTTTTCTCATCTCTAGTTCTTTCAACTCCTCAAGATCATTATACTCTGACCCTACTTTCCACTGCCAGAGTCACTTCTCTATTTTAATAGCCAAGACATGTCTCCCCCTCTAGTAACTCTTTAAACTGAGGTGAGTCATATCCCTAAAAACAAGGTCTGATCATGTAGCTGCTGTGTAGGAAAACCTACAAGCACCTCTGCTCAGTCACCACTGAGGAATTCTGGAGCCATGGGTTTGAAAACCTTTCATAATACTGTCTCAGTTCACATCTGGAGGTTTCTCACTGGATGCTGGCCTTCTCCACTCGACTGTCTCTTAGACTCTGATATATACTGTAGAGCCAGATGAGACAACTCATTGTCGACTGGGTATGCCATTTATTTTCTACATCAGTGCCCATGTGAAGATTCCCAGCTTGAGATAACCTTTCTCACCCCATCTGCAATTCCCTACTTGCCAGAATGCTCCCCCTTCTTCAAGACTGAGCTCAAATGCCACCCTTTCCATGAAGTCTTTATCAACCTACCAGATAACATTAATTTTTCTCCCTCCTCTATGTTTCTCAGCACTTTATTTGGCTGCTGTTATTCTTCTCATCCCAGTCATTGGTTCTTACGTCTGACCACATCACTGGACTACATTAATAGGGAAGAGAGATTCTGAGACACATCTTAAAATTTTAGGCTGATGTCATGAGGACAACTTTGCTTCTCTATAATGAGCTCTAGTGCTATAGTCAGAAGACTGGGCTAGAAGAATCACAGACCTGACTCAGTGTGCCTTTTTCTGTCCTCACTAGCTTGTCTCATATAATTGGAAATTCATGGATAGTATTGTTGTTCCACAAATGTGATGAGTCTAATGCATCTACGAGCAGCGATGGCTGGGGAAATTGACTTGCTCTGTAGAGAATAAGGTTATGTGGACATTGGGTAGACCATGTTGAGGGACCATGTCTAGGCCAAAGCATCATTTATACAACAACTCATTTCCCTTCCCTTCAAAGGGAAAGTAAAAGTCATACATTGCAAAATATTGTACCTAGTCCCTACAACAGAAGAGAAATTCACCGATTTCCACTCTCTTTTCCTCACACCCATAAATCATAAAGGTAAATTTACACTAGGGGTTTCATTTCTCTGAACTCAATGTACAGACATAAAACAAATTTTGTTCTCACAGGACATCCCATTTTTGTTTCATTAGTTCAAGGAAAGGGTCACTCAATTTTTAAAGCATTTGGTTTGATCTTTGCTATGATTCATGCTATCTAACATCCACAGACGCACTCTATCTACTGAAATGCATCTTATATATGGAATGTGTCTCTCTGGACCCCATAATGGTGGTTCTATCACATAAAGTACTCAAAAGCTACCTTATGGATACATGAGTTTGGGAAAGGTGACCAGAAAAAGAAAAATACACTTATTTGTTGAATATTTAAACATTTAGTTTTGCCCAAGTTCTTATTCCTAGGTATTTTCTCTCTCTCTCTCTCTCTCTCATCCCTGCACCCTCCACCCCTCTATCCCTACCCCCCGCCCCTTCTCTCACCCTGTCTCTGAAAAGCAAAATGTTTCCCTGGAAATGGAGGAGAGAAAGCTTTAAAAAATATTCCTCAAATACAGGGCCTAAATTTATTCTCATTCTTTTATACGTTTACATTCTATGATTAACCATGTCCCTGATTCTACAGAGAGAAAAGCAATAAAAATTTTTATTAATATAATAAAGGAAAATGAAATAAAGATGATTTGTCATAATTTAACTAGATAAAATGAATTCTTTTGATCTTAATGTAAGAACAAACTGATCTCTAAAGTTATACTGAATTATGGAAACATGATTTTTACATCATAGAACCATTTATACTTACCATTTTAATCATATTAAATACTAATTCTTATGAGTCTGTTAGTTCACATGCTTTTTGTCTCTAAATTCTTTCCATGGAACAGTTAAGTTATTTAAAAAGGTTTCCTCATTCTATTGGTGTTAAGAGGCGTTCTCCCCCTCCTCTAATGGCCAAAATTTGATTTTCCATGCTGGGTATCTACAGGGAACCATGATCACCAGGCTTTGCATAGAATCTCCCTTTCTTCATGAATTAAAGATCACATAGATTTATTCCTCAAAAAGCAAATAGGGAGAGGAGATTTGGATTAAACTCATTTTGCCAAATTATGGTTATTACTTTGTTCTAAAACCTAAAGATCTTAGAAAGGAGGTTTAACCAAGCCCCACATAGCTGGAGTCCCGAAAAATGGCAGCTCAAGCAAGAAGGAAGCAGTTCTCTCCGGGGCAGTGCTCTTCTCTTCCCTACAGTGAAGAAGTTCAACTTAGAGGCATTTGGTAGAGTCAGGGTAGGGAGGTCAACAAAAATGCTTCAGAAGTCCATTTCATTGACAAATCTAAAACACCGGTCAAATTGGACTTCTTCCAAGAATAAGCAGCCCCACGTCCCCCACATCCTGAGGAACGGAATCTCCGAGATTCCAACCCACATATGGCAGCAGACCCTGGCCTCCAGTCAGCCAGCTAGTTATCCATGGAAGTGGCTCAAGGCTGACACTCAGATTGACTGGTTCACACTAATTTACTTCACACAGATTCCATTTATCTCCTAGAAGATCCCCTGGCAGCAGCTTATAATGGCATATCCTAGGATGCCTGCCTACATGCGTTTTTAAAGCGGCAGCGCTTGATGAATCTGAGTCCAGAAAACAGTTCACAGATTGAGGAGTAGGTGCAATCAGAAAACATTAAGAAGCACAGCTGGGACTCGGGAGCTTGCTTGACTGGTCTGAGCAGCTGAGCATTAACTGTCTGCTTTTCTGCCGGCTGCTCACTGCCACTGGGACAAATCAGAGAGCCACTCCCTTCTTCCTTGACTACCCATGCTCCGAAGGAAAAGAGACAAGAACGTGCCTCACCATCCAAGTAGCACGTGAAGCTGCAGGGAAAGCTAATTTGACCATTTAACCTTTACTCGTTACATACTATGATATTGCTGATCTCGGTACAACTACAGCGACAGTTCCAAGGTGCCGGTGCCGGATATTTGGGCTAGGCAAAATGTTGCTAGAAAAAAAAAAAAAAGATAGAAAAAGAAAGGAAAAGATAATTCCAAATTGTTTTATTTACTTTCAACACTGTGGAGCTAGTTGGTTACCATCTCAAAGCTTGCCCTCCACTATCTACCCTGGATCCTAAGGAAAAGACACAGAAGGGTTTGCTGTTTATCGAATGAATGAATGGGTGGGTGGATGAACGTATGAACAAACAAGTCAGTGTTGTCTATTTGACATTTCAGAAGTGTGGCGAACCAGTGACTGCTTTTAAATGAAGGCATAAAATACGGAGACTCCTAAAGGGAAACATGGTCAGTATCCAAAGGCAGAGGGAATTGAGAAGATCTTTTAATGGCAGCGAAGCTAACAGCATTAAACAATAACAATTCAGTGGCAAATCTAAAGCAGTGACAGAGCACATTTAGTACTTAGAAGGTTAAACACTGGGCTGCAGTAGCTGGTTGATGGAAAAAAGTAGGATTAAGGCCTTTGCATGAGCCTTGACATGATCGTGTTGTCTGCCTGCTGCCTTAAGCTTTGAAGAACAGCTGGGATCATCTTCTTATAAGCTCCAACCCAAAGATGTTTAAGCAGTCCCCAATCCAATTAAACAGAGGTAAATAGAAGAAAGAATTTTACTGAGCACCATCATCACATTTTTTTCTTAATGAAAAACAGCATAATTGCGGGTTACACAGATCCTTAATCTCACATTAAATCTAATAGATTGCTGATTTCCACTGAGCATGGCAGTCCCCGCTTTCTATATTGGTGTGCTTAATTTTAGGTCATTATCCTTTATTATGTGACTTGTAATCCTTAAAGCCTATGATTGTGTCTGGATATTTGGCAAGGATTGTACTTGGCAATACAGGGATTCTAAGAGTGATAATTTAATTGAAAGATATAGTGTGATTAGATGTTAAAGGAATTACATATATTGCTTTTCTTTTGTAATTGGCTAGCTTTTTATAAGTGTTTCCTTTAATGAACACTATTTAAGATCACCCTTCAGTTTTAGGACTGCTTACAAAGCCAACTTTCACAACTAAAAGACAAGTAGCTGATTGTTATGGAAATTTATCCATATGCTGTTAAAATAGCCGATTCAAATACAATCCTGGCTCATCCACAAACTGGGTAATTGGTCAAGTTGCTTAATCTTTCTGTGTCTCAGTTTCCTCATCTACAAGATAGTAATAATGGTAATGTGGTTAGCAGTAATAATTTTACCAGACATAGAACTGTTACAATTAAAGGAGTTAACAGGCAAAGTGCTTAGACTAGTGGCTAGGAAGCAGAGAGCCTGAATAAATTCAGTATCATTACTATTTCTAAATATGTCCGTGTCTAGAAATGTGTGTAAATGGCACTAAGATGACCAGCCTTCAGATCAAGGCTCTTTATTGTCCTAGCAATATAGTAATACTTAAAATTTCTCTGACCCTAATAATAAAGGAAATATTTTAAATAGTTATATAATCTTGAATTTTATTGTAGAAATCCAGAAGATAATGTTAGTGGCCCATTTAAAACAAAACAAAACAAAACAAACAAACAGTTCAAAGGGCATGTGGGTCATATCCATTTGGTGATATCTATAACCAATAAATCCAGCACCAAGTCATCTGTGATTCTCCTATTTCTTATCCAGTGATGAATATGAAAAGAAGCAAAACTGGTTTCTGATAATGCAAGCTTTCTAAGCAGTTATCTACCATCACTTACATATGATCCTGGATTGCAGGTTTTGGTTTTTTTTTTTTTTTTTTTTTTTTTGGTTTCCATTACATATAATGTTTTAAGAATGTGCTAAGATTGAAATTGGAAGTGTAATCCAGCTCAGCCCCATCACTGACAAAAGCATTACTGGAGGGTGGTCACTGGATGGAACACGAAACAAAACACAGAAATAGTGGATTAATTGTTACTGACATTCCTTTTCTCAAATAAGGACAATAAAACAGCTCTTTTCCTTGAAGATCAGGTTAAACCATGGGGGAGAAAAGCATCTATCTTAATTAATCACAAATTTGAAAAAAAGATATATTAATTTCAGTTCATTATCATATATGTTTCATAAACATAAATCATACAGCTCTGTTTTTAAAGGTGAGATAGGATAAATTGGGATTTAGGTCCAATTTGGGCCATGGCTAAAAACATACTTAGTTTAATTCAGATATTTTTAATGCCGTTTCTCCCATCTCCATAACTGTAGTTGGTCACAAAATTGGTCAGATCTGCACAGGATTGATTCCTCTGTAAAAGCAGCTGAAATAACTGGACCACGGTCTTGGCAATTGGCAAGATCTTGCCAAGTATACTTAAGATATTACATATTGCCTTGCTTTTGGTTTTTTTATAACATACTCCATGAAGGCCTATCAATACGAATTTATCAACAACAGCAATATTGCACATTTAAACAAAGTTCAAAATAAAAATAGAGTAAGAAGTGGTTCAAATTACTCATAAGGGGGAAACAAATCAGATTGTTATAAGATTGTGATGACAATTCTTTACCCCAGAAAATGGAGTAACATGTTTTAAAAATTCAAGGAAGGAAAAATTTGAGCTAAAGTTCTCTATCCAGCAAAAGTGACCTATAAATCTATAAGCTGATATAAGCACGCAATGGTTTAAGGAATGTTATTCAAATAAACCTTTGCTAAAAGAAAGAGTTTTAGACAAAGAATGAGTCTTAGACAACCAACGTAATTGAGCAGACATCAGCATAAGAGCAAGAAATGATCACCAAATATAGACACACACACACACACATATATATCTACACACACACACACACATACACACACACACACACACACACACATATATATATATATACATATTCATCACTGGATGAATTGTTTTAAAAATTGTTTTAAAAATATGACTATATGCTCTGACAATGCAGGGGTAGATCAACTATGAAAATGGAAAAAATTGGAAGAATATGGAGAGTGTATAAAAAGCAAGATACACTCACTGATTACATTATGGGTATTATCTGAGAGTAAAAGAATATTATTTCTTTTTTTATTAAAGCATGTTTGACATATTATATTAGTTTCAGGTGTACAAGATAGTGATTTGACAATATATACATGACTAAATGCCCACCACAATAACTGTGGTTACCATCTGTCACATTACAAAGTTATGACGATATTACTGACTTTATTCCCTATGCGGTACTTTTCATTCCATGACTTCTTTATTTTATAACTGGAAGTCTATACCTCTTACTCCCCTTCACCTATTTCGTCCACCCCTCCACATCCCTTCACTTCTGGCAACCCTCAGTTTGTTCTCTGTATTTACAAGACTGTTTCTGTTTTGTCATTTGTTTAGTTTAAAAAAATATTATTTCAAATCAGATGCTGGGAGAGAGGGAGCTGAAATGTCACTAGCAAACTCCTTTCAATATTGCTCACAGTTGAGAACCAATTAACAATGACAAAATTTTTAAAAAGTATTACATAAAGGTATTAGCCTAAAGATAAGCATCAGGAGGAAAAATAAACTTTCCCAACTACTCCCTCCTCCCTGCACCCTTTTTCCTTCCAAAAAAAGAGAAAGGAGAGAGATTTTTGAAGAAAATAAAATAAAACAGACTATCTAGTGAAAGAATATGTACAATTTCATATATTTGCATGTATGCACAAATTTACCAACATCATCAGTAAATATTAATGGAGTTAATTAACCAATCAGAAGAAAAGATGATCAGACTGGTTAACAAAGTAAAATATAACACTGTGTTGTGTAAGAGAGACATACTAAAAACAGAGAGTAGGAAAGAGTAAAAATAAAATGATGGAAAGGATGTAAATAAATGAAAAGAAAGCAGAAGCCACAATAGTATTGAACATGGTTGAATATAAACCAGAACTCATTAAATAAGGACCCAAAGAAGCATATTTTATGGTACTAAAGCTACAATTCACAATGAAGTTACTTCAATTACTAATATATGGGCACATAATAACCCAGCCACTGTAATAAAACAGAGACTGCAAGAAGTTCAAAGTGAAACACTAACTAGTGACAGATAACTTTAACACATTTTTCTCAATCTAAAACAGTGGAGACAAAATATTGACAAGTATATAGAAAACTTACACAACTAAATCGATAAGGTAGGTCTAATAATCAAACTCTGAATGCTAATAATAGACAGCACACCTGTTTTTAAGTGCACGTAAAACATTCATGAAAATTGGCCACATCTTATATTCCAAAGTAACCTCCCATTATTCTAAGGAATAGAATTAGCATAGATAATATTCTATGATCATGATACATTGAAACTGGAAATTAGTATTAAAAAGAACCAAAAACTGGGTTGTGTGGGTGGCTCAGTTAAGTATCTGACTCTTGACTTTGGCTCAGGTCATGATCTCGTTGTGAGATTGAGCCCCAAGTGTGCTCTGCACTGAATGTGAAGTCTGCTTGATATTCTCTCTCCTTCTCCCTCTACCCATCTGCTGTTCACTCCCACGCTTACACTTGCGCGCGCATACTTTCTCTCTCTCTCCAAAAACACCCCCAAAACAACAACAAAAAAAAACAGAACAAAACAAAACTCTCCACCTGGACATTTAGAAATGTACTACTAAGTAACTTTTGGCTCAAAATGAAATTGCAATACAAAATGGAAAGAACTTTTTCAAAATTACAAAATGAAAGCATACCAGAAAACAGAATCAATGAAATTAATGCAATGATTAATGCCATTATGAAAGGGCGTTTTTAAGCATTAAAAACCCAATTAATAAAGGTGAAAGTGAATTAAATACCCAACTCAAAAAGGTAGAGAAAGAAAAAGAAACCAAAAGAAACGAACAAGAAAGGATTAGCAGAGGTAATGCGTTAGAGAACAATAAAACAGATAAACCAAGGAAAAAATCCAAAAGTTGCTTTAAAAAAAATAGTAAAATGAGCCACTAGCAAATCTAATCAGGAAATAAAGGGAAAATTCATGATCATACAATATAAATAATGAAAAGGCGAAATAGTTGTCAATAGAGGGAATTTTTAAAAAGTCCTAAGAGAGGGGCGCCTGGGTGGGTCAGTGGGTTAAAGCCTCTGCCTTCAGCTCAGGTCATGATTCCAGGATCCTGGAATAGAGCCCTGCATTGGGCTTTCTGCTTAGCAGGGAGCCTGCTTCTCCCTCTCTCTCTGCCTGCCACTCTGCCTACTTGTTATCTCTCTCTCTCTGTCATATACATTTTTTAAAAAACTTAAAAAAAAAAGTTCTAAGAGATGAGATGATGCTCAACCCTATACAAATTAATTTGAAAATCTAGATTAAGTAATTCTATGGAAAAATTGTTAGTGACCAAAAGGCAGACAATTACCAGAGCAAAAATGGGGAAAGAAAACTCATTTGATCAAATTTAATACTCACTTATATGAGAAAAAAAATTTTAATAAAATAAGGTTGTTGGCTATTTCTTTGCTATAATAAAATATACATGCCTCCACCCCAAAGTCAATATCCTACTTAGCATAAATACACTGATGACTTTTCCACCAAAGTAAACAACAGAATGTTCACTATTTCCATCTACTATGTAACATTGTGTTGGAAGTATTCATTAATGCAATTAGTCAAACAATAATTAGAGACATAGTAATTGGAAAGGAAGAAGTAAAGCTATCACTTATTGGAAGATATATTTTCATATCTGGAAACCCCAAAGAAGTCTGGAAAATCCGTTTCCAAGCAAAAAGAGAATTTGGTAAAGTAATATGGCATATAAGTTAATAGTTTTCAAAAATATGAGCAAAACCAGTTGAAGACATAAGAGAAAAGAAGGCTCTATTTATAATAATTAATAAAAATAGGAAATGTCTAAAATTTATTAAAACTTTATTTAAAGCACTCTTAAAAGACACAAAAGTAAATCCGATATACCTTATTCTTGTAAGAAAGAACTTTGCGCCAGTAATTGAATTATTTAACTATATGAATCTAGTCCTATGGCATATCATTTTAAAAAATGTTCAGAGATATTAAGTCACAAAGATGCTGTTTTAGAGGAAGAGTATGTCCTTAGATCTGAATTCAAAATTTGGTATTCAATAGACTTGCACTCTGTCTCCTAAGAATTGTAATTAAAATGAGAAGATATACAAAAAACAATTTTAATAAAAAGTTTTTGGACAAAATTTAAACAAATAGAATGGGTATTTTTACTGAAATTTCTGGGAATTATTTCTGTTAGGAATGAATTGCCTGAGGGACGCCTGGGTGGCTCAGTAGTCGGTTAAGCATCTGCCTTCGGCTCAGGTCATGATCCCAGGGTCCTGGGATGGAGCCCCACATCAGACTCCCTGCTGGTTGGAAAGCCTGCTTCTCCCTCTCCCTCCTCCCACCCCACTCATGCTCTCTCTCTCTCTTTCTCTCTCATTCTCTCTCTCAAATAAATAAATAAATTTATTTTAAGATTTTATTTATTTATTTGACAGAGAGAGATGACAGGCAGGCAGAGAGAGAGAGGAGGAAGCAGGCTCCCCACCGAGCAGAGAGCCCGATGCGGGGCTCGATCCCAGGACCCTGAGATCATAACCAGAGCCGAAGGCAGCGGCTTAACCCACTGAGCCACCCAGGCGCCCCTAAATAAAAATTTTTAAAATAAATCTTAAAGAAATGAACTGCACAAGTTTTTCATGCTGTAATATTGCAGAATCACTAAAGTGTTACTGTTATCACATCATTAATCCTATGAGCAATGGGTGCTACTCGGGGCCCGGAACTGTGTGAGGTTTTGGGGTACGTGGTGATCAATCTCTATATTCAGGTGATAATCTTTATATTTCAGTTTTCAGTGATTCTAAGCACGAAACCCGACCCTTTACTGTACTCAATATAGGGTAAGAAGGCAGACCAAGAAACCAGGCCCAGAGTAGACAAGAACTGGGAATGCCCAAAATGTCTTCCCAGCAAGAACTACATTAGTCTCTCCTGGATGCCATGCATGGAATGAATGGGTTTCATCCACTTACTCTGCCCTTGCCTCACCTGGCCTTATGTTCTGAGTCTCAGAAGATTAGTGGGTTAGTTGAACAATTAGGCACCTGCCCACCCCTTGTCCACACTATGGTAATGATAGGAGAACTGATCTGGCAATAGGTGCTTTAGGTATGCTTACACCATCTGAAGCTGTTACAAATGACTAAATTGTCTCTGCAGCAATGCACAAAGAGAATGGGCATGCTCTCACGGCAGCAACTGATGCTGGGCAGCAAAACACCGCAAATGTCTCTGATTTCCAGAGGTTGATAGGATAAGCTACATGACTTTGTATTGACACTTGGATATGTCTGCTGTATTAAGTCTCTGCTGAACATGAGACAATCTCACCCAATGAAAAAAATAACAAGTATCAAATTAATCATAGGCCATCCATCCACTCTGCTCCCTCCCGATAATGGTTTAGAGTTACTGATCATCTCCTACTTAAATGTTCCTTCCTTTAAGGACTCTATGTTAGCACTGGATCATATTCCTGACCCTCCTTCTTCCAAATGTACCCATTGTGTATGTCTTTTGGCGGTAAGACTTCACAAATCGAAGAATAGCCAACGCCACCCTCCTCCTGTCAGCTAATCAAGCGGGCCTGATGTGAGAGTTTGGAGGCTCAGACGCCTCAAGTTTCGTCTCCATCAAACATGGGCCTTGACATTCCTGTTGTGCATCTGCACCACGTGCAGAATCTCAGCTGACTTCAAAGAAAGTGATTTTGAGAAAAGAGAGTCCGCCACCAAAAGGAGAAAGGTAGGCATTAATCTTTAATAAGCTCCACTTACTAATTTATAGAGGCGGCGGGAATTGGGGTGAGGTGAGAAAGTAAGCACCAGGGAACTATTTGTAGTGAATGCCAATGATGTTCTGACCATGCCTTGAACTGGGCTACCGGGTGGGAAACTATATTGCTCAATCGCGTAATAGTACACAGAGCTTTGTATTTTAAGTGATTATAAGATTTTGAAAACTAGCTCTGGCCACTCAAAAGTGGAAGAGCCATTTTGCTAGGAGGAACTTGCAGGTCATATGTGGTTAAGAAGACATTTTTAGAACCCAGAGTCGGCAGAGACGTTAGTATAGACAGTGCTGCAAATAGTGCTCTCATTTGTGTGGTCATCTTAATGCCCATATGTAAAAGGTTCTGAATGGGCGCTGGGTGGCTCAGTGGGTTAAGCCTATGCCTTTGGCTCAGGTCATCATCTCAGGGTCCCGGGACTGAGCCCCACATCAGGCTCTCTGCTCAGCAGAGAGCCTGCTTCTCCCTCTCCCACTCCCCGTGCTTGTATTCCCTCCCTTGTTGTATCTCTCTGTCAAGCAGATAAATAAAATCTCTAAAACAAAACAAACAAACAAACAAACCAAACTCACAAGGTTCTAAATGACAGGGAACAAGCTTTAGAAAGAACTTAGGGAAACTTAGAGAAGAAAGAGAACTAACACCTATGCTTGCAGTATAAAGAACACAAGCAACTAAGTTAGAAGGGTTTGTGTCAGCTACGTATGGACAGCATTATTTATTCTTATGGGTTTTTATGTCATTCAAGAACATTCTCTTTATTCAACATTTTATTAATTCAACAACAGACGTATTTCGGGGACCCTAGTAAATCATATCCTATCCCAGGTCCAGGAGAAGTAACAATAAAAGAGAGGCATGGTTGATGCCCTTGTAGCTTTTACAGTTTAGCAGGGAAGAGACATTGAACAAGGAATTAGAATCCCATGTGATGGATGTCATGCAAGGTGACAACATAGCACTTTTGGAACATGCAGCAAGGGGACTTCAGACTATTTTGTTTCTTGAGAGAACCAGAAGGTAGCAGACTCCTTAAAAATCAAGTCAATCTTCAGAAGGTCTCATTGTTTTGTTTTGTTTTTTAAAGATTTTATTTATCTGTTCCACAGAGAGGGAGAGCAGGAACACAAGCAGGGGGAGTGAGAGAGGGAGAAGCAGACTTCCCATCAAACAGGGAGCCCGATGCAGGTCTCGATCCCAGGACCCAGGAATCATGACCTGAGCTGAAGACAGATGCCTAATGACTGAGTCACCCAGGTGCCCCTGAAGTTTTCATTGTTAACATGTACTTAGATATATATGTTTACACACATCATGTTCTTTAATTCTTAATGCAACCCAGCCAAATAGATATTTCCCCATTTATCAATGAAAAATTTAAACTCCATATAATTAAAGTAACATGTCCTACTCCCACACATTTGGCTTCAAAAACAAGCCTATTTGAAGAGTTTTTTCTTGTTGATGTTGAGGATATGAGAAGAATGATCATTTTTGACAAGAGTACATTAATGGTTAATTAGTCCTTTATTAAGGTGGAGTTTCACTCCTAAATTCACCTAGACTTTTGTTTTATAATTTAGCCATGTCCAGTTTGAATCTGATGCGTTTCCTACCAAAGGAATGATATTAGCCTATCATTCCTAGTAATGCGAGTCCCACAGGTAGGGAAGGGCACAGCCCACCTGTCTGGTGGGGTGGTGAGCATATGCTCCTATTCTAACTACGGCCCAGTCGCAAATCAGAAGATCTCAGAACAAGCATGCACTTCAGGTGGTTAGTGGGAAAAGATGAGATGGGGAAGGAGCTCCCCCCAAAACTTCATTGCTCCCCTAGACTTCTACCCTGGTCCTCCAGGTGTAACGTCTGGACCAGCAGTGTCTGCAGTCAGCGGCGGAACTTGTTACACATGCAGATCTCAAGCCTGATCCTAGAACTGCTGACCACAAACTCTGGGTGTGGGCACAGGAATATAGTTTAACAAGCCTTTTGGGTTATTCTGACACAAGCTTGAGTCTGAGAACCACTGAGGCACTCTACACTCTTTGAACCATTTTTAAGTGCTTATCTAGCTTTGTACCTGTAAGTGTAAAGACATATGAAGGCAGAGATCATTTAAAAGATCGGTTTATATTTTATCTCCACATGGAACACTTGACGGATTAGGTTATTTGCATTTCTTTCTTATCATGAGGGCAACTGAGTTAGTAAGAGTAGTGATTTGGACCCAAGGGAATTAAATAAGAGGTTAGGAGAAATTCTGGGATGATTACTTTTGTAACTTAACAACTGAATGGCAGAGTTTTGATGACTCTATTAAGGCCACCTGAATTCTGATCTGAGGGCCACACATACTCTTTTTCTCCCTAGCTTCTCTCTTTCCTCCACGGTCAGTGTTGGGGTTTCCAGAGAAGCAATGGCAAGAATCATATGCACCAGAGGCTGCAAACCTGGCTGTACATTAGAATCACCTAGAATGATTCATGAACCTACCTGTCTAGCCCAATTCACAGCAATTAAATCAGAATTGGGAGCTGGGGGAGGGGAGTGAAGTCCAGGTGATTCCAATTAGCAGCCAGCAACGGGAACTATTGACCGTAGACATTCCGTGGTGATTCAACTAGATAAACTATTTAGAGCACCTGCCCCAGGTCTGGGCATATGCCACAGGTATTTAATAAGTGTTCCCTCCTTTATCTCTTTTGCTTACTCTACAAAAAAGTTGTGGAAAGTAAAGGTACCAGTTAACACCGTTTTCAAAGCAGTTAGAGTCCATGTGCCTCTCTACTTCCTGACTTCTCAGGGTACTTTGACTTTGCTACGAGTTTCTAAAACTCATTATATCTCATATTCTATTGTCTAAATGTTTCCTCCTTTTATGTCTTTTTTTTTTTTTTTCCCAAATCAGCTGTAAATTCCTTGAATGAAAAGAGTCTCCTGTTCAAAGGTTCAAAATCCCTTTCCTTTCAGGACCCGATATCTGTGATCATCCGATTCTCTTACCCCCACTTCTCAAAGTCAATAATGGGCAACCACAGAGCTGCTGATCTAGAAGCCAGTTTGTTTCTACCAAATCTGCTTTAGCCTTGAACCGTGATCTGTTGCCCAGATTTTTGCTCTATTCTTATGCCCAACTTCATAATACATTCCCAAATTCAGGTATTTAAACCCTGGTTCCCAGATTTAAGTCCTAGGATTTCCCAGAGTTATCTGTGCCATCTGTCATTATTTGTTTTCCTTTTCATTCATGCAGGTCCTTCTCATTCATGAAGATACAGAATTACCTTCCTGGGTGACACTGCTCATGTCTTCCTTTAGTAATACAAGTTCTGTAGATCAGAAGTTCAGCTAAACCAGAAAAATCCAAGTTTAATTAAATGCAATCACTGTTTATGGAATACTCCTTAGTGGCAAGTAGTGTGATAAGCCTCAAGGAAACAGACATGATGAGACATAATCTGTGTTCTATAGCTGCTTCCCCGACTCATGGGTCTTGGCCAGGGATCAGGAAACCTTTTCCTGAAGGGCCCAATACTAAATATTTTAGGCTTGTGGGCCATACAGTCTCTGTTCTAACTCTTCAGCTCTGCGGCTATGGCAAAAAAGCAGCCACAGAAGACACATAAGCTAATGGGTGTGGTTGTGCTCCAATAAAATTTTATTTACAACAACAGACAGCAGGCTAGACTTGGTCTATAGGCTATACCTTGCAGACTCCTGGTCTTGAACATTCCTGGTTGGTTCCTCAGGCCACCAGCTGAGTTTCCACAGCATAACGATGGCAGTAATACTAATTGAGAGCTCACCAGAGTCCCTAAGCCTAGGACAATAACATTAAATTCTCTCCATCCATATATTTATTAAGCACTAAATTAAACATATTTACTTCGTCTTCCCCTTCAACCACCACCATGGTCCAGCAGGGAAAAACATGTGCTTTGGCTTCTTCCATAGGAAATGGTTAGGGAAAGGGTCAGAGACGTCCTGGAAATATATCGCCTCTCAGATAAATAGGACCCACTCCAGAAGTGCTGTAAATCAAGACGAAGAGAGAATGAAAGCACTATTAATTCAAGGAATATTTACTGGGCCCCCTGCTATGTGACAGGTCCTGGAGGAAAGGTGTTGGGGATGGAGTGGCACATGAAACACACATGATCTCCATCACTTATGACACTTAGAATCTTGCCAGGAGACACACAATACATATGTAAACATAAAACAATATACCTAGCCACTAACAACACATGACAATAAGTGATCTGAAGGAAAAATCACAGGGTGCTGTGAGAATGAATAATAAAGTAAAAATAATGGAGGGCTTGGAGGTCAGGGAAAGCAGTGGCCTGTGCAGTGAGATCTGAAGGATAGGAAGAAATCACACGAAGAGTAGGTGATGGAAAAGATCACTGGTTGAATGGGCGCCTCGTGAAAGTCCCGAAGTGGGAAGAAGCTTCGCCCAGTCTGGGGACTGCAAGGCCCTGTGGCTGGGGCCCAGAAAATGCAGAAGCAGCTGGCAGGGACTGACGCGGAGATGCAGAAGGATCAAATCATAAACTTAATAGAACTCGTTAAGAATTTTGTACTGTATCCTAAATGCAATGAGAAGACACTGGAATAACTTATGCAGGGAGTGGCATGATTAGACTTCGATTTTTAAAAGAGCATTCTGACTGCTGTGTAAAAAAATGGCTTGGAAGGGAAATTTGATCAAACTCACTCTCCACCTTCCTCCTTCCAGCACCTTCTCTGGAGAAAGTGCCTTTACGCATCTTAAGTACAGAGTAAGAGGATGGGTAAAGGGAGAAAGTCATCTCGCCCTTCCCCAGGGTATAAACTGGACACATTTATTACCATAAATTTGCTTCCCTGTGCAAACATACGATGATAATGCTATATACAAATCAAATAAGAAAATCAGAGTCCCATTTATGAATCATAAATTCACCATATGAAACAATTACTTTAAGATCCAAACATTATGGTCTGCACCAAAAAGCAGGGAACTAGAGGTGAAAACTCTCTCCAAGAGGATTCCGCTAATGGAAGGCATCAAAGAAGTAGGTAGTGAAAACAGATGTAGAGGGATGAGGCAGGTACAGAAGACTCAGAATGCGCACACACACACAGATGTGCCCACACACACAAGCACACACACACAATCTGCTGGGCAGGAAGCTTCTGACCCTGTCTGGCAGTTGGTCTCCATTTAGGATCACGGTCCTTTCAGATCAGGGTCAGTGAGGGAGGAAGTGAAGTTCATGGGTCTGCTGGACTTCACTATATGGCCATCTGCTGCTGAGCCTCTTCAGAGAAAAGACAGAATGTGGTTGTTTGGAAGGCCCCTTACGTGCCACCTGACATTTTTAGATGATGCCCTAATGAGCTGTTGTACCTCTATCTCTGTGCACGTGTGCATGTGTGTACTATTATGTATAAATACACAAATGCAGGGATTCAGTGTCAGATAATTTCACATTGGCAACAAAACCGTCCCCCCATGATTAGAGCTGTAATGTTAGCTGTTGGCTGTGAGGTACAGTAATGCCTCACTGGGCTTGTGAATGCCACATATTCTCCCCTATTTGTTTACTAGCTCGTCAGAGTTATTCATCATATGTAGTGTCACAAAGCACATGGTCACATCTCAAATATCTGCTTCGAGGGCAGGGCCAATGTGACCTTTGACTTTTTGTTTTACAAAAGATAAAATCATTCCTCAGGAACACTGTCTATGTGCACAGCTACGCAATCTGCTGTTGAAGGAGGCCCAGTCTTCTGCCATATTGCTTGTTAAATGTTTATAACTAATTTTATAGTATGAGACTACATGTCTGAATATTTTCAAATCTGTTCTCTACTGGACTGTGTCTTAAGCTGCTTCTCTTTCCTTCTATTTTATGATAGGAGACATAGAAAAATAAAGACATGATTTAGAAAGGTCTTTTTCTTGGCTAATGAAAAACCTGTTTAATACAGAAGAATGTTCCCAGACATCCTTTGAGTTGGAGGATGTGTTACGTACTTGTCATTCATTTTCCTTTCTGAAACCAGACACGAACCAGTAAAAATCTAATGCCATTTGAGTCCATCCTCATTTGCTTTGGAAACCTATGATTACCCAAACTCAGAAAGAGTCAGCATGGTGAGTACTCATTTCTGGAAAGTTCAGAAGCACAATGGAAGCAGGAGAATTTAAAATGTGGGCTGAAAGTTTCAAATTACTGCCAATAAAATGATTTCAACCATTGTCAACAGTCAGCAGCATTTACATCTCTAGAAATCTTAGGAAAAATTAATAAAAAGAAATAAAAATGAATGGTTTTCTTTTGAGGATCTTACCACAACCAATGCTTCAGAATATTACGTTTTTAGATAGGGAGGAGAAAATCTAATGCCCGTAGAAAGGAGAAGTAATTTTATTATCTGGCAAGGTAGTGGCTTCATCATTAAAAAATTCACCCAACTAGAATACAACGTCCTTTGACCTAGTAGATAAAAGGTCAGAAAGCAATTTTGAATAATAAATGAGACCTGTTGACCTCCTGACCCAAATCTGGCAGGGTCAGTGTTTCCCCCTTCACCAGATGCTGATGGCAGACGCACACACACAGACAGCTCAGCTAATGAGCTGCCTCAACTCAGGTTGTAGGTGCTGTAGTATTGTGGTGTCATGGAGCACAAGACAGAAAAGATTTTTAAGGCTGTTATCTGATGAAATGAGATATTCATAGAAATATTTCTTTTCTTTTATGAAGGCTCTGTTCCTTGCTTCTTAAATGCTTCTAGTTAGTTGTTGAATTTAGTAGAAACCCAGTGTTGGCCAATATCTCTCTTCTAATACTGACTTCCTTTATTATTTTAGCACTGGCATAAAGTAAAAAGGCCTTTTGCTATACTTATTTCATTTATATTATGATGTTTATCAGAGAGGTTTATAAGAATTTTCCAAAATGGAAATGAGACTACTTATCTCTAAAGATGTGACTTTTGCCCTTTGTTTTACTGCAAATAGTCCTTGTATTTAGGTAAGGGATTTAGGTGTACACAGTATTAAGCGATATGGATATTTCTTATATAGTAATTGGTTAAAATGTTTAACCTTTTTGAATGACACAGTGATCTAATCTAGAATTTTTAAATTTTTCAAAAAAATACAGACAGAAATAATGGCTTTAAGATAAACTCTCCTTATAATTTCAATCTTTAAAACTTTTATTATTGTTTTTGTAGAAAATCAGCTGTTATAAAGTTAGCTTGGTAAATATTTACTTTTTAAAATAAATATTCTTTAATATGTCTCATTTTGACATCTTTAATTAAGAATGGTACATTTAATTTGTGTTTACTTGGTATTCTTTTAAATTAAAAAAAAATGTCAGGAGTCTGGCCAAATTCCAGTTTAGCAAATTGCATTTATCTTATTAGGTCTCCTTTCAGTTTTCAACTGAAAATGATATTCTTCTTCACTCTTCATGTTAAATTGCCAATTAGCAAATTGCAAAAAGGGTCACTTAGAAAAGTAACATTATCTCCCCTTACAATAATATAACACAGGTGAGTAGGGGATGTTTTGAACCAGCTTTTTGTGTTTACCACATATTGGAAAACAACAAAACAACAACAACAACAACAATTAACCGTGGAGGATTTGGAGAAAACCTCACCACACCTTCATCAGAGTTTCCCACATCAGCCAAAACTAGAAAGGCAAAATGGCAACTACTAGCTGTTAACTAGTTTCAAGCTTATTCGGTTCGATTCAGCTAAATACATATTGAACTTCTGGTAAGCATCATTCTGTTATATGAAAACATACTGAACTCTTCTACTAAGCCACAAATTTTTAAATTAAATGCACTTGACTTAGATCTATGTTAGGTCACATACTAATTAATAATATGGAATTCTCCTACTATATGGGGGAGTGCGATTACAGGCATTAGGAGAATAAAACAACACCTGATAGGCATTCTGGAGCATTTCTTAATTCCTTTTAAGCATTTCACATTTATTTTCATTTTAACCTCACTACAATCTCAGTTGTGTTCTGGGGAATGTTTAACAAACTGCTCTTAAAACAAAAACAAAAACAAAAAAACCCCCAAACCCTAATTTGAACCATTTGCTGATTTTCTTGGTGTGAATGTTTCCACCATGACCAATGTCAAGCTACCAAGTCATGTCCCTGAACACGGAACTGGGCGGAGAGGCGAACGATGGACATAAGGCAGATAATAGTATCTTCATTGTGGAGTTGAGAAAAATGATATGGAGATATTAGGGAACTGACCTGAGATGAAGAACAGGTAAGGAAAGCAGGGTTGATACTAGATATCTTTTACTACCGGGTTCTGGGTTTTCCTCCCTTTTCTCTGTGGCGAAACCAGAAAGAGCATCAGAGATGGAACAAGCAGGTCTTACAAGAACAAAGCCTGCTGCCTAAGATATCATTTGCCTCAAACCCCTTTGACTAGATTTGTTTCCTTTCCTTAAATAAAGATTGCTTTGCCCTTCTCTAAGCAGGGGCTCCCAAGAATGTGTGTGTTGAGGATGCCTTGCTCTTTCTCTGCCTTTGGGTACTTTGACATCCCAGCCATCCAGTGGCATAGGATGGCCAGTAACCATAGGATGGTGCATCCTTAAATGAAGTCTGTTCTCTTCTGGAGTCCTTTCTCCTACTCTTCATCTGAGGTTATACACCAAATGCACCATTTTGGAGGGGGGTGTGTGTGATAGGGGAGGCAAATGGTCTAGTCCATTTACTCAAAAGCAAAGCAGAAAAAAACTAGTTTAACAAGACATTAATTAAATTTGTTTTCATCTGGCAGAATTGCAAGACAAATCTGGTCCAAATGGCTTTGTCTGGTAGATTTTGAACTGCTAAACATCTTTGTTCAAATTTTAAAGACAAGTGAAACAGAATCCGTATTTAATGTACAGAGCGAGGGTGAGGAGGCTCTGGCCTTTGACTTTATTTCATCTAGGCAATGAGGCAGATTAAAGGTAATATCCTGATTTATTCTTACAAATAGTAAAAGGCAAAATGTTAGTTGAGGTTTTTTCAGTTGTAGTCTACTAAAATGTCACAAGTTGGGGCTATCATTCTATAACTTTCATTTTCATCTTCTCTCTTTTGGGGGCATATATTCGTTTTTCCCATTTGGTTCATTTGCTTCTTTCCCACTTTTTTTTTTTTTTAAGATTTTATTTATTTATTTGAGAGGGAGAGAGCGAGAGCACAGGAGCAGGGGGAGGGGCAGAGGGAGAAGCAGGCTCCTCGCTGAGCAAGGAGACTGATGGAGGACTCGATCCCAGGATCTGGAGATCATGACCTAAGCCGAAGGCAGACGCTTAACCCACTAAGTCAACCCAGGCGTCCCTGTTTCCTTCCCACTTTCATCCCTTCTCTCCATATGCTGTAAAAAATGTATTTCTTATTTGTGGTATTCTTTGCAGTTTTCTAATCTCTATTAATTTAGCAACAAACCATCTAGTATTTCTCTCAGCTCATCTGTTCCTCCCCCATCACCCACAGTGCAAACTAAATGAGGTTTGGTTTATTTGTTTTATTTTTATTTTTCTTTAATAAAATTGATCAATTTATTTATTTTTAAATTTTTACTAGAGAAGAGAAGAGGGGGGTGGGTGGCAGCGAGACAGGGAGAGAGAGAGAATCTGAGGCACGGCTCCACGCCCAGCATGGAGCCTAACTTGGGATTGACCACAACCCTGAGATGACCTGAGTTGAAACCAAGAGACAAATGCTTAACCCCTGAGCCACCCAGGTGCCCCTGTTTTTTGTTTTTGTTTTTGTTTTTAATTCAGAGCACTTATTTGATTACTCTGCTAGATCTGTGGCTTGTTATGGGGGGGGGGACCCAAAAGTCTCCCAGCCCTGCATGATAGTATGACTTTGCTAAGAAGACAGGGTCTCATATCCATTCCCTAAAAAGTCTTATAGTACTCCATTAGAAAGGGAGGGGGTATTATATTCACTTTATAAAACAAGAATAGACAAAAGAAATGAAGTAATTTTTTTAAGCAAATAGCAAAATAAATAGAGACTTGAATCTGTGTTTGTACATTATTATTCTATGATAATTTCTGACATGCTCCAGTATTTCAAAATCAAAATAGATACTACATTTTTAAACACCTTTTCTTTGACTTTAAATGTTTGGGTGAGAGTATGTTCTAACATTTCCCTATGGTATAAACAAATAATAATGGTCTCCTATACTTGCCAATGCAAATGTTTAACAGAGGCATAATGAAAAGGTAAGTGTATAAATGGGACTCATACAATACCCATTCCTTGGAGGAAACTCGTTACCAGCAGTTAAATAATGAGATTGAGTAAATTAACATTAGTATGAAGATATGCATTATGATGATGAAAACCATTTAAGATTTTCAACATAAGTAAAAACTATAAGGTACTGTGTTAAAACTAAGGATTCAGGTTCCCTTTAGTTTTCATTCTGTTGCAGACAAGTCACTTTTTTTCTAATCTGTTACCTCACGGAATCCACAGAAGTGTTTCTAGAAGCACTGCCTCTCGTAGGGTCTGGAAATCAGCAGGGTGACATCCAGCAGTGTTCCTGTACATGGATGGATGGAACTGACTTATCAACTGTCACCTATATCACCCAATCATCCATGTGAAGAAGGCTGACTTGGCACGGAGCTGGCAATTATCTGGTGAACCCAGTGCAGTGAACTGCCTAGACTGATAAAAGTTCAAAGAATAAATATAATTGCACTGGGAAATCATCGAGAATCCTTTCTGATGATTCAAAATGCAATATCTTGACTAGATGCAATTTACAATAGCAGCCCAACCCAACCATCAAAAATAAGACAAAAAACACAGACTGCTATCACAGGTATTTTATAACCTGGTTCAAAACATAGCATAAATCTGGTCTTGACAAAAGTACAAATTATATTGTAAAGCATGCCGACGACGTGTAGAAGTTACTTGCTCATGAATGTCCTACAACACACGTTACATATACAACACGATGCATCCACATACATTTCCTGTGCACACACAATAACCTGAATGAAGAAGAGCACTGGCAGAAAGGTGTTTCACTCTGAACAGGCAAAAACAGAAAAGAAGAATAAAAGGTTTATTGACAGTAGGAATCTGTCGTCAACGGTTAAACAATGGATACTGCCAAGGTTACCTTGGCCGGAATAAGAAACTGCACTTTCGAAGGTAATTTACTTTATTAGCTCTTAGTGTATCAGGCTATCCAGAGAGCTTAGATGCCAAGAGACAGTGCTACAGCCGGTGGAGCAAAGTGAACAGTTACAGCCTCATTACCCTCGGTGTTCTAAGGTTAGGACATTCTTTCCTGTTTTCTAAGTGGACAGACCCATTTGTGTTCAGCATTTATTCCATTTTCTTGAACTGTCAGATAATCTTGGAGAAACAAGTTGACTGATGCCTTTAGTACGGTAGTAAGAGTACCTACAGCAAGGAGCACTATATGTAACACTTTGGTGTGAACTTCGGGGGCCCTTAGACATTAAATTGGCTATGAGTTTCATCTTACATGCCATGTCCCGAGCAATTATAGTAACTGCTTGCAAGAATACATTCAGAAGATCTCTAACGCTCTCCATGGATCCAACAAGAAACAATGCCTTGATCAATGTGCAATGTCTGCCATCAGCTAGGAATAAAAACCAGGAAATTCTCACGGCGCCTTTTGTGATCTTCAATAATGAGATCTGGAGTGAGGTCAAGAGATACCCAGCTCCATGAAATTGGGAAAATGACCACCAACCATCCTGAGGCTCAATTTCTTCACCTTTAATAAGGGGGGCTGCTACTACAAAGTTTCCAAGGTTCCCATTTGCCCTGAGATAATTTGCTAGCACCTAATATGTGTACAGTGAAATTACAATTAGAAAAGTATTTTACATATTTTAATTTCTTGTATCATTACTGTTAATTTATAGATAAAGAAACTAAAGCTCAAGGAGGCTGAGCAAAGTGACACTTACAGTGGTACTAGGAGTCAAACGTTCGTTTCCATCCAACTAACACACTGCCTCACACATAAACAAATGTACTTCTCTAGAGACAGGCCAACGACATTTCCTACTTTAAATTGTCATCAAGTGCCACTCCCCTGCCTCCTGCCTCCTGGGGTTCCCATTCCTTGCCTGTGGTAGAGATTACTAACGTATCGTGGCAGGCTTTCTCGCTGAGCCCTGACGTAGTATGAGACTCCTCCACACACCACTGCTGGAGCCCTACCAGTTGATGGGTTTCTCACTTAGGAGCGACCTGTCTCCTCCTAGACTTCCTCCACAATGAAACAGGTTTCCAGCCACAGCCAACCCCTGAGGCCCAGAAGAGAATAAAACAACAGATCCTTTCCTCCAGATCTTCCAGATCATGCAGTCTGCTTTGTGGGTCACAAAAACAATTGAAATGAGCCATATTGTTGTCCGTGAAAAGCACTAGTTTATTACTTTTGCTGAAATGGACTTGAAAAAATCAACAACCCTGGTATATAAACCTGAAGAAAGAAAATGCAGTATCTTCACGGTTATATCTGGATTATATGGAAAAGTGGACAGAATTGGCTTTTCTTGTTGATGTTGAAATAGTAGCAATGGTGTAACCATAGAGAAGGGGGGCAAGAGCCCAGCCCACTCTCTTTCCACTGACACTGATTGACACAGATCCACTTGTACCCTAAAGGTGTTTTGGAATCCACTTCTCATCTTGTAATAGAAATTTATAGCCTCCATATTAGTTTTAATGTCTTATCCAATCTTAATAGCAAAAATAGTGTACCCTTAACTGCCACATTTTAAACATTATCCGTGACATATTTGATTATAGAACACCTCTTCCTATCACCCAGCAGTGTTTTGGGGGATTGCTCCAGTAGACTCATCTGTTTAAGACAAACTAAATTAGAGGTGCAGCTTAAGGTAGTCCTGACATTTTAAAGAAAAAATTATCTATAAATTCTATATATCAAATTTCCTTAGGCAACTGAAACTTCATTAAATATTATTCTGTAGATACGACCCTCTATCTTTGGTCTTTAGGGAAATGGCTTAGGGGTGGAGCAAAGGAGGAACAAGGATTATTTGATTAACTCTCAAAATGATGATTTAGCAACTCAACATTCCATTACAGTATGTTTAATGCAATGTTGAATTGATTTCCTAATTTATAAATTCAAAAAACTTAAAAGTCAACCCACTAGGTTGTTGTGTAAGAGAGGACCCTATAATGTATTCCCAAACCTTATGTAGATGATTTCTTGATTTTATGTGCAACTTCCATCCAGTTGAGCCAATGAGTGGGGCTGACTTATTCTGAGTCACAGCAGTCAATGGCACCTGCCTTTTGGTTTCATTAGTTTGATAGGAGTTTTTATGGTGACACAAGAAAATGGCTTCAGAATAAAAGTCTCTTATTGAATTTTTTTCTTCTCTTTGACTTTTCAAACAACGGGGCACTATATTTCTTAACTTACTCTATTTGTATACTTGAAATGTGTATTTTAAAAATTAAATACACTTTTTTGGAGAGTTAGAATCTCAAGCAGTTATCTCTTCAGTTTATTCATGTATGAAGCAACACAAGCATTTGGTCAACAGAAAAAAAAATTAAAAAGGAATAGCAACCTTAAATGGGTTATTTAGTTATAACTTGCTAGGATGTTCTTTGCTTGAGAGCTAGTTTTTTGTTTTTGTTTTTGTTTTTTTAAGGATTGGGAGACATGGACTCGGCTATTGCTACAGTATTTCCATTTTTTTTTTTTTTTTTTAGCCAGGGTTAGAAAGAAGAAATACTCTTCTTTCTCAATATGAACGACCTTTAATGATGATAAATGTATGGATTTTTTGAAGTACAATGACAGTTTAAGAAAACGATGCAGATTTTCCTTTCTTTTGAAAATACATTTTTAAAGATTAAGGGAAGACCCACTTCCCCGGTAGACTCTTATTTTCCCTTACAGTAGCTGTAGGGAAAGCTCATTTGCAGACAGCTGCAATATGAGCTTCCTTTCCTTGCCCTGTCATTGACCTCCAACCTGACCTGAAAGAACCACCTTCTTTCAAAGTGAGAAGTTATTCATTCACTATAATAGCTCTAATCTGGGCCTCCTTAGCAGAAACTGGCAATTGTGCCCAAATAAGAAGGTTTTGTGATCCTGACTACTGTTCTTACACAAGAGGACAAAACCACTAGGAAATTTCCGTTCTGACAGCCACAGTAGGTGGCCATAAAGTTGGTGTTTAAAACTATGGCTGATGTGCAGCGATCACAAAAAGAGAAAGAAAAATCATTAGGAGTTTGCACTTGCTCTGGTTATATACTGGGGTTTGCCAATTACGTTCTCTTAACTTGACAGCTTATTCATTGAGCAAACGCTGCTACATTAGAAGTTAGCTGACAGTCTGCTGTATGCAACTTTAAAATAAAACCACTTTATGGGAGAAGTGAGAAACATAAATGATAAGCCTATTGGATAATCATTACAGATAAATAAAAAGCCTTTGATACAAGCAATTAGTCACAAGCATTACAAGTTGAAATGCAGTCCAGTGTTAAAGAGACAGTTTAGAAGCACATGGCACATTTATCACAGCTCCACAGACAAGTTATTGAGCTGTCTGTGAAAAAACAGAGCCAAACAGGAAAGCTTTCAGCAGCGAGCAGCGGTTGAGGTCCTTGATTGATAGAGCTAGATGATGCAAAGCTGTCCGATGGCTTTCTGCAAAATAAAGTGAAGGAACTCAAGGTCCTTCATGGTGCTCTCTGACCACAGATGAACAGCTACTTTATTATGGCCCAGATTGAGGTTGCACCTTGCTCCAGATTCTGCCACTTTCTGATGCACACGGTTGACTGACCAACCAGCCATTGCGTTTAACGTAAGGGGCTGCCATCTTGACATAGTTTTTTAGAGGTTTACTATAAAGGATGGAAGACTGTACTGGGTAAAAGCTCGGCTTCTTTACTTGTCCTTACCAGCAACTATGTTAACCGCAATGAAGTGTGTTACAGCCGCTTTCCCAGGCTGATCGACTTCTTCCTTTCGGCGCGTGTTCTAACTCTGAAGAGTCCAAGCAAGGATGCTCAGTATCATGACCCTAATAGGCAAGAGAGTGCCTCCTCCCCCCACCCCCGAGAATCAAGATGCTGTATTTATTCTTATTTTAATTTTGTGCTTTAAAATAGTGCGTACATTTGAGACAGGGCAAGGACACCCTTCTGAGTGCTGTTTAAGAAAAACGCCATCAACTTTGCGGCTGCTTTTAGTAGGTTTCAAGAACTGAAACCTGAAATATGAATATGAAATATGAATAACATGAAATAGTAAAATGCATTGATCAATTTTTAGCTTCTTAACCAAATTTATTAATCTCAAAATAACTACTTTCCATTCTCCTAAAATTACTCTTATTTATATGTCCTCCAAAGAGGGACAGAGAGATGATAAACAAGGAGAAAGACTTGCTTTAGAATAATTTTTAAAGGTTAGAGACTTCCACACTATCTTTTTATACATTATTTCCAAACAGAGTTCATGCTCTGAAGATATTCTTAACATAATCCTTTGCCTGAGATTAGAAGATTAGCAGTCTTCAAGTTCTACTCCTTTATTGACATTTTAAGGGCATTTTATTGACATTTAGACTTTTATTTTGAGTATCATAAACTGTATTGTTCAGAACACGTGGATTTCTATTTTTTGTAAATGAGTAAACCCATATAGTACATTAAACAAAAGGGCTTCATCTAAAATTCATTCTCAGGATATTTTTATTTCTAAAACGTAACACATAACCAAAACCTAATATTAGACCTTCTTTCCCCCTCCCCCGCAAAAAGATTAGGAATTGTATTCTAGTTTTAAAAATTTTCCTGAGAAAGGAAACAAAATCACTGAAAGCTATTAATCCATCCAGAACCCAAATTCATATCCCAAATGTAAAAATACAAAGCAAAGTAGTTAAAAAAAATAGGGGCGCTTGGGTGGCACAGTCAGTTTAGCGTCCGACTCTGGGTTTCTGCTCAGGCCATGATCTCAGGGTGGTGGAGACTAAGCCCTGAGTCAGGCTCCACACTCAGCAGGGATTCTGCTTAAGACTCCCTCTCCCTCAGGTCCTATACCCTGTGCATGCTCTCTCTAAAATAAATCAATCTTAAAAAAAAAAAAAGAAGAAGGAAAGAAAGAAAGTCAAATATAATAGTGTTACTTTGTTTAAGGCATTCTGCCTTGAGAATATTCCTCTACATAAAACAAGCACATGTAGTCCTGCCTTCTGGCTCTATTTTGTCTCCCAGCTAAAAGGCGGAAAACAGTTTGCATCTCTCTAGGAACTCACATATTTCTCAATACCTCAATTTCTTGTTAATTGAAGTAACTCTTGCCTACTAGATTCTTAGACCATCTAAGACCTTACCCCACAAAAGAATGAACTGTGCATTTTAACAAGTTCCCCGGGTGATCAAGTGTGAAAAGGCCTGCTTTAATGCAGTCGTGCTGGGTCCTGCCTGCATTTTAGGTCCACCAGACAACCTCTTAAAAAATTGAGATGCCGGGGCGCCTGGGTGGCTCAGTGGGTTAAAGCCTCTGCCTTCGGCTCAGGTCATGATCCCGGGGTCCTGGGATCGAGCCCCGCATCGGGCTCTCTGCTCAGCAGGGAGCCTGCTTCCTCCTCTCTCTCTCTGCCTGCCTCTCTGCCTACTTGTGATCTCTGTCTGTCAAATAAATAAAATCTTAAAAAAAAAAAAATTGAGATGCCAGCACTCTATGATAGAGCAATTAAATCGGAATTTCTGACAGTTGGGTCTAACCACTGGTATTTTTTTTAAAGCTCCCAGGTGATTCCCATATGTGGCTGGAGTTATCCACCACCATTCCTATCAGAGATGTAACCTGCCTGCATCCTCTAGGAAGGATTTGAAGAAGGGCTTTGAAGAAACCCATAATAAAGACAGGTACTTTTTATGGCAGCCTCTAGGAAACTCAGGAGTTCTACAAATCTTTTAGGTAAATTATAATACATATGTATTTTCTAATACCAGCTTCATTGAGATATAACTGACAAGTACAATAGAAAGATATTTACAGTGTATGCTGGTGGTTTGCATTGAGTGCATGCACTCAAAAAGGGCTCCTCAATCTAGTTAATTAACACATCTATTACCTCAAGTAGTTACCTTCCTTCCTTCCTTTCTATCCCCCCTTCCTCTTTCTTTTTGTGAAAACATTTCAGTTCTACTCTCTTAGCAAATTTCAACTTTAATTTTTTTGAAGACTTCACATATACCATGCAGTATTTGTCTCTCTCTCTGGCTTATTTCATTTAGCACAATGCCCTCAAATTCCACCTATATTGTTCACAAGTGGGAGTATTATAATAGTAATTATCACTACTATCATTTTCTATTAAGAGAAACAAACAATAACTTTAAAAGTAATGTACATGTATCTCATGCTAGTCCCTACACTAAAACTTTTCCTTATATATGTTTTTCATTTAACTCTCAGAGGAATATTATTTTTCCCATTTTACATATAAGCAAACTGAGATTAGGAGGGGTTGAATAAATTGACCAAGGTCAGGGAGCTCGTTAGTAGCAAAACATCCAGGAATCAAAAGCACTTGTGTCTGACTACGAGCTTATGCTCTTAAATCTCTGTGTATTCAATTCTTACAGCTTCTTTCCACCTATAAAAGAATTTTCTCTTAATTACCCCCTCTGTTCCACACATATGCACACACCCTATTTCTTTTATAGTTCCTAGTTTAGACTCTAGAGTAACACGTGGGCCTCAAACTTCAGCATGAATTAGAATCAGTTTGGGGGGTTGTTAAAACATGGGTCACTGAGATTCAGTAGGTCTTGGAAGGGCCCCAAGAATTTTTTATTTCTAAGGAGATGCTGATGCTGCTGGTCTATGCTTTAACAATCACGGGGCTGAATTAATTGTAATGGATGTTGTTATAGTACCTGTCTTTATTATGGGCTTCTTCAAATCATTTATGTAAACAGGGTACATATAAACACAAATAGGAAAGAGGGGAAAGAAGGATGATGATATATAAACTATGCTAATTAGAATTGATAATAAAATAAAGCTTCAAGTAAGAAGTGATTTCCTATCCCCTGTTGCAGATTCTTTCCAAGAGATAAATGGACTTCAGCATCCTTTTCTCTACAAAGCTGAAATTAGACCTGGTATGGGATGGCAGGCACAGCCAGCCCTCTAAAAGTCAAAAAAGCTTACATTATGACATTATTTAGGAAATAAAAGAGCAATTATGAACAATTTTAAGGTCTTCTATGCTTTGTGTTCCCTAAGTTACTTAAATCATATCCGGATACATCTAATTATTCCATGAAATGTTTTGCCTGAAGTTATAAATTATAGCGTCTGAAACAATTAAAGCAAAGGAATATTGTTGAGTTTATCTCAGTGATTTATGCTCTTAGCACAAAACTGACAATTTAAGATATTCACTTGGTTTTTCTTTATCACTTTTGAAAAGAAATTTTCCACAAAATGGAATAGTAGCTGGAAAGATGCCCCTAATTATTGTGTTGGATATTGGTCAGATGAGTTTCAGAAAATAGTATTTACATGAATCCGTCTCAGCGAAGACACATCTTTATGATTCAAAGCTAACAAAAGTAATTTATTAAGTTGGAAATCATGTAGAAACTATGGAACTATTTTAACAGCCTCGTTCTCTTCACAGCCTGAGTAAAGTTTAAAAGAAACAAATATGCATCTTTTACTTATAACTTCAGTGGCACGTGTGCTCTGAACTGTAAGATAAAGAAAAGCAAGATCTGTGTGTTTTAACAGAGGCATTTTGAAAATGTTCATTAACACCCATATCTGAGATGAATCTATTTGATCTGATAATAGGAATGTTAGCCAGAACACAATTCTTAAGTTTTTTTTTTTTTTTTTTTTTAAATGTGAAACACTGTTCCTGGAGAAAGTTGGTTGGATGACATAAAGAGCATGGGCTTGCCTATCACACTGATTACTTGATGTAATAGTAAGCAAGCTTAAGTGAACTATGTGTCTTCCGTCTTTCCAATCACTTAGGGATGGGCCTCAGAGCTCGCCATCCATCATCCCTGGCCTGAAACATATGGCGCATCAGCAATCTTGGGCTGACCTAAATGATAGTAAAAGCCGCTATGCTGTTCACAATAAGAAATTGTTGTCCACTGAATTACAGGTTTGTGATTAGATTGCTAACATGGCCAACTTGATGTATAAGTGAAGTGGCCAGGGAGATCTTCTTTAGGATCTTCTGAAGATTAATTTATACCCTTGAAATGTAGACCAATCACAGAGTCAAAAAATATGTCAAGGTATTTTTCTTGTAACCAAGAAAGCCGACCTGTTATAATGGTCATTAATTTATTTCTGGCACCTTTATCTGCAACAGAATTTAATAAGCATGGTGTCTAATGGCTACCACCTTGGCATGGCTAGCATTGCCCAATATGATAATTCATTTCTTTGAAGTTAAATTCACACGGGAGTAGTTATATACTATTAGGGATATAAAAATAAATATACTATATATACTATTAGGGGTATATACTATTAGAGATATGAGATCTTGCTTATAATTTAAATTTACACATTTAAAAATGTTTAAATCTGTCCAAATGGCTATCTAAAATTTCTAGTTGTGTGCTATGCTCTCATACCTCAAACTATGTCTAAAGATACCATGTAAATTACTTGGTAGGCAGGCTATGTATTATATCCTCTTCTTCTTAAGATCAAATAGGTAGAATTTAAAATTGAACCTCAAAGACATTATCTCCAGATCTACCACACAGCCCTAAAAGAAGATTGGTGCAGGAGATAGGAGGCCTGCTTTTGCCTTCTGGATTCTGGGTCTGAATTTGTTGTATATGGCCTTAGATAAGCGACTTGGCTGCCCTCACCACCAGCAGTTACAATCGGTATTACAAGAATGATTTCTGCTGGAATAGCCAAAGTCTTATTCAGGAGGTTGGCATTCATTCTTTCATTTACGGCACATCCCCATTGTTCGGTCACATTGTTAAGTGCACACAATGAGGAAGGCCAGGTCCTGCTGATGGCCCAGTAGAAAGAGACAGGCTAGAAAATAGGTAAGTGCAATGGAAAGCTTAGTGCGCAAAAAAATCAGCCAGGCACTTAATGAAAAATGAAAATCCTGAGAGCCCACAAGCCCAGATTTTTTTTTTTAAGATTTTATTTATTCATTTGACAGACAGAGATCACAAGTAGGCAGAGAGGCAGGCAGAGAGAAGAGGAAGCAGGCTCCCCGCTGAGCAGAGAGCCCAACACGGGGCCTGATCCCAGGACCCTGGGACGACGCCCTGAGCTGAAGGCAGAGGCCCCAACCCACTGAGCCACCCAGGCGCCCCACAAGCCCAGATTTTGAGTCAACAGATCTAGCTGGGCTCAGATATGCAATTTTTTTTTCCAGATTGTATTTATTTATTTGTGAGAAAGAGAGAGAGAGAGAGAGAGCACAAGCAGGCAGAGGGGAGAGAGAAGCAGGCTCCCTGCCAAGCAAGGATCCCGATGTGGGACTCGATTCCAGGACCCAGGGATCATGACCTGAGCCGAAGGCAGCGTATTAACCAACTGAGCCACCTGGGCGTCCCTCAGATATGCAACATTTTTTTTAAATTATTTATTTGAAAGACAGAGATCACAAGTAGTTAGAGAGGCAGGCAGAGAGAGAGAGGAGGAGGCAGGCTCCCCACTGAGCAGAGAGCCCGATGTGGGGCTCGATCCCAGGACCCTGGAATCAATGACCCAAGCCAAAAGCAGAGGCCTTAACCCACTGAGCCACCCAGGCGCCCCCAGATATGCAACTTTTTAACATGCACTCCAGATGATTCTAACACAGGTAAACCAGTGGTCTACAAGATAATTTCCTAAGTGCAGAGTAAGTGTAGGTGCTTTGGAGTATATAGGAAAACAAACAAACAAACAAAAAACAGCCCAATTGATTCCATCTTCAAAGCCCAGAAAAAGTTTTGGAAAAAGGTGGTAGAGAAAGGAAAGCATTACAGGCCTCATCTGGTCACAATGGAGGGAGGAGAGGGAAAGTGTTCCCAGCAATGGAGCTGCATGAGAAGGAGAGCTCTTGGGGACTCAAGATAAGTGAGAAAATGCGAGGCCAAGACAAGAGTTCCATCTGCAGAAGTTGGAAGAAGCCTATCATGAAGGACATCTGTTTCTCTTTTTAATAATTTATTCTTTGAACACGTGCATTGAATGAGATGTGTAAAAAGGATATACAATGAAAAGTTCTTCTTCCATCCCTTCTCCACTTATCCATTTCTCTTTCCGGAAGGAAGCCACCATTAACAGTTTCATAGATGTCAAATGCATAAATGATAATGTATTAACATATATTCCTAACACCCTGTTCTAAGAAATGAACAAATAAGCTGTATTATGCATAGTTCTATATTATGCATAGAACCTTGCGTTTTTGGCATGCTGTTATTTTGGAGATTGAACCACATCGGACTCTCTGTAAACACTGCATATAGTATGTGATATATACATACATCATGCTTTATTTTATCATTCATCTAGCTTTTTTCTAGTCTTTGGCTCTTTTTTTTTTTTAAGATTTTATTTATTTATTTGACAGACAGAGATTACAAGTAGGTGGAGAGGCAGGCAGAGAGAGAGGAGGAAGCAGGCTCCCCATGGAGCCGAGAGCCCAATGTGGAGCTCGATCCCAGGATCCTGGGATCATGACCTGAGCCGAAGGCAGAGGCTTTAAACCACTGAGCCACCCAGGCGCCCCAGTCTTTGGCTCTTATAAGCAATACGGTAAAGAATAAACTTGTACCAGAGTCCTTTCAAACATGTGTATTTATCTAAACTCCAAAAACTAGAATTTTGGAGTCAAGGGCATTAGCACTTCACACGTTGGTAGATTTTGCCAAATTGTTCTTCATGAAAGCAGTACTAATTTGCAGTTCCCTTGGCAAGTTATGAGAGGATCATCTTCTTACTCTCCATAAAGAAATCTGACCTTTATCTTGAGAAACCCAGGGAGTAAATCAAGGGTCTTAAGAGAAGGAATGACCTGCTTAGACTTACGTTTAGAAAGATATCCCTCACTGCAATGTGGAGAATGAATGCACTGGAGTAGGTGAGATAGGAAGAAAGAAGGGTAACTAGAAGCTCAGCAATTTAGCTAAGAGATAACCTGCTACAGATCATGTGGAAAAATAAGGACCTTTATTGAGCATATGTTATAGACCACACTCCGTGCTGAGCACGTAAGCTGCATTATCACATTTATTACTTGCAACAACACGGGTGGACAGCTATTTTTATTTCTGGTTTCAGAGGGAAAACCAAACACGTAAAGCTGAGGCTCGTAAGTTAATTAGTGGTCTATGTTAATGCAGGTAGTACATGCAGAACTGGGATTGAAATCCATTGAAGTATTGGTTCAGAACAAGAGCTTCAAACCACTATAATATCCTGTTCATGATGGACAAAAGTTGATACAATTGTAATTTACCAAAAAGGCATAATTGACAGAAGCTGGCAAGTGATTGTATGCCAAGCATAAAGAAAAGGATCAGATCAGCATCATCTGCCAAGACGGGGGAACCAAGAAGATTTACAATTGGGAAGCAAGAGAGGGATGTAGGCGGTAAAACTGATTTTTAGTTTGAGGTGCCAGTGGGAGGTAAAGTCCAAGATATCTCTACTGTCTGAGAACGAAGAGAGCGGTCTGGTCTGGTCTGGAAAGATAGTGGGGGGCATACGACCACTGTGCTAGGGGGTCTCCAGCAGGGATGAGTTCATTCAGGAGCAGTCTTTAAGGAACAGGTTGGAGATGAGAAGAACACGAAAGAAACAAAGAATAAAACAAGAGATAAAAAGGAAGGAAAACCCAAAGAAAATGTTATCCCCAGGCCAAATAAAGGCACACTAAAACAAAAACACTTTGAATTACTTTACAAAGAAATTATTAAGATTCTTTTTCATTTCTAGGATCTCTCATGTATTATGAAAGTAATGTTCAGAAAATGTTCCAGGAACACAAGGGAAAAATAGGTTACTAACATGTCTCCTCCAGTACTGTCTTGTGGCGGTGAAAGTCTAGGGGAAAATCGCTTTCCCTAAGCTAGCTGGGAGTCCTGATACATTTCTTTAAAGCTCTAATAACCATGCAGAAAAGTGTCAAATTGAGGATTTAAAGGCAAGGCTGTAGTCCCAGGAGAACGTCTGGGAGTGATTCCTATGTACCTGACATAACTCAGAAGCAGGAGAGTTGCACTCAATGGCTGGGAGAATTCTCCTGCACCACCTCATATAAATCTGCGGAGGGCTACCCGAAGGTTTATGTGAGCTGTGTGTCCAACACGTGTTAGAAAATCAGTCTCGTTATATTTTCCCTGTAAATCCTTCCAGGAGTCTTCGAGGTTTAAGGGGGACCTTCACATTTGGAATCGAGAAATGAGTATAGATTTTCTGAGACTGCCTGGATTGTGTAATATGCAGTTCATACGATATATTTGGGGGGGAGAATATGTAGGTGCTGTCAGTCAATTGATGGATTCAGTCTCAAGAAATTCCAACCTGCCCATTCTCCCCAATTCCCTCCTAAAGGGGGGAAAGAAAAGGAAGGAAAGAAAGAAAGAAAGAAGGAAGGAAAGAAAGAAAGAAAGAAAGAAAGAAAGACCTTTTTTCAAAGGGAATATATTCTCTGAAAGTGGCTGAACAATGTCGGAAGCATATCTAGTGTGGGGCATGACCTGGGGAGATGACAATGATTTTCTTGTTTAACAGTTCCTACCATCTGTCTTGTAAATTACAAATAATATGTCATGTGTTAGCAAATCACATTCTACTTCCGAATACACCAAAGTTGAGAATTAATGATTAGACTGAAATATAGAACATAAACACTTTTTTTATGTGTTTAAACTGATTGTTACTGGAACAGAGGCCCTGAAAATTAATAAATAAAATTGTACTCCTATTAAAAACATTCTGAAAGAAATAAATATCTAATAATACTATTAATAGTTAAGTAAAAATAATAGCTAAATTTTTAATAAATAATTTTAAGTTATTAGGCCATATTTCCCATTTTATAAATCAATAAAACACTGAAATAATTATTTCTAAGCTTTATTAGGAATATCTTAACTTCAATATTTCTCCATTCTATCAACTTTTATCTTCAATGTCAATTGTTCATTATCCTGAACATAGCAAACTTAATTACCTTAAACAGAAAAACTGTTGATTATTTAGAATGTTCCAAATCAAGCTTTGATTTTAGACAATTTTTTCTCCCAAGTTTATTTTCTTTAAGTAAACTCTACTTATAATTCTAAATATTAGACAATAAATGCCTGATTTTTAAAAACAGGTGGGCTTATTTATATCAGGTGTAAAAGAATTGTTTCCCACTTAATGTATGAATCACACACATGTGTATGCATCTGGAAGCAGCCACTTTATTTATTTCCTGATTTTTTCGGTGCCGACACCCTGAGACCAACAGCAGCAGCTTTAGAGGGCATCCCCTCTTAAGCATGTAAACTTGTTTTTGCAGATTCTTAAGACATTCTGAAGAGTGAAACCAATTTCTATAGAGTAGAAAATAGGGATTTTTCTAACCAACCTCACACTCAAATGGTGACTCAGACTTCTTGACTGTCACTATTTGAACAGCAAGGAGCTTGTTACACGGTGAGGCAGACTGGTTCGTCATTCAACAGATCTAAGGTTGAATATTTTTCCTTAAGTACTATACACAAACCTGCCTATATGTCTAGCAATGGTCCTTGCTGTGGCTTCTGGAACATTCCCCCTTTTCACTAGGGTGCTCACTAATCATGTCCCTCATGCTAACATTTTATCTTTTGAGGCAAAATATTCCTATTTTGCCTAGTCACTATTTCATTTCATAGCTTAGAAAGTCCTCATCACTTCCCAACCTAAAAGCACTAGCAATCATTTGTAGCAGGACTGTAGACCATCTCACTCAAATATCTCACAGCTCCATATGTAGCACTATTTCCCAGGAGCTGGGCACTTTGCTTCTGTCGAGGCAACCTATGTTATAAGCATATATAACTCAAAGATACTGTTGGCACATACAAATTCGTCATTGTCTTTTGGGGTCTAACACAAAGATAAGAGGATGTTTTTAACTACAATATATTTAAACTGTAAAATGACGTTCGTTTTACCAATTTGTCTTAGGGTAATTAGAAGAACTCAAAAGAGTATTTAAGCACAGTAGGGAGTTCACTGAAACATACACGTAAGTCCAAGGTTTACTTTCCTCCTTATGGGACTTACGGCCTGCTCCCTTCTGCACGTGTGATCATTCTTCTTTCTCTATCTTTGCAGGTGAGCCTTCTATGCTTTGAATTACTATAGCCATCCCATCCCTGTCTTTATGCAGTCATTCTGATTTATAGCACATAGAAACAGTATTGGGCTTCTACATTCCTAGCTTCCAATTTTGGGGACAGAAAATCTCATTTTGTCCCAGGTCTCTACTCACTGCTGGTCCAATTAGACATGAGTAGGGTCACAAGGTTACATGACCAGTAGCTCATGCATCTGCACTGTAGGTACAGGCTTCTCTGAAAGGTCATAAGCAGCCTATAAAGAAAAGGAAGCATCAACAGGCATCCTGAGTGCTGTCTACTATAGTATTATTGAAGCATGTGTCTATTGGCTAAAATTCTATATTAAATACAGACCAAGACTGATACCAGCCCAGTTATACTCTGAATCACTCACTTGAGTCATGAGAATTCCATATGTCAGGAATTCCATCTGTGCGTTGGCTTATGAGGCATTTATTTGCATTCAGAACACCAAATGTAGGATGTGAGTACAGGGAATGAGCCACCTGGACATTTTAAAGAAATATAGTTTCTGTAGCTTTAATTAAGCCCCTCCTCACAAAGTACTCAGGTTCGCTCTCACAAGAGTAATGATCTCATTTATCATGTGCCCCCTGCCCCAGGATGTCATTATGTGAGTGAGTGGCCATAATTCGGGTTGTTTCAGATGTCTTTACTTTTTGTTTTGGTTTCCTTGTTTATCTTTACAGTAATGATGAATTACCAAAAAGCGAACCAATAAAAAATTATTAACAATAATAAGAAAACATTTAAAGTAGGCGGACTTTGTGATCTTCAATGAAAGCTGTGTGAAAGTGATTCATACTTAGTAATACGGTAGAAATGAGTTGGTCTTCCACCAAGGATGATATATTTCTGGAAGTACACCATCTCTCTTTTTCTCTTTCTTCTTACGATCTTTTTCTCTCACACTGAAGGATTCCATTTTTAAAAAGCTTATATTAATATTAAAAAAAATCAGGAGACAATTTTCAGGATCTAGGGCTAGGCAGTTTTTCTAAGATTTGACTCCAAAGGCACAACTCATCAAAGAAAAAAATGGTAAATTAGACTTCATCAAAAAATTCTGTAGGAGAGAATGGGTGCACTGTTGCCTGAAACTCTTGACCTTTCTCTGGAACCTCTCCTGAGCAGAGGAGCCAACTTGATGAGAAATGTTCAGAAAGTTGCATATCCTGTGGCCAATGACTGATACTGGGGTAAAGAAAAGCCTGGTTCTTTTATCCCTATCCATGCTGTACTCAGGTGTTGCTCTTCTGGAGATGCTTCTGACCCTCACCAGCAAGTAAGTCTCTCCTCACTGGAGAACCACATCTTTATCATTTCACTATAAATACAACTTTTTTTATTGTTATTAATTGAAAACCCAACTAATGGAAAGCAGCATTAAGTTGCTCTATGGAACACCAGTGCCCATAGACTTGGGGCAGGGAAGAGATAGAGGCAAATTTTTGATCAGGAGACTCTCTCCCATTGGTCATGGCTTTCAAACTCTGCCAGCCAACTCTGAGAGCAAATGTGTTAGAAAACTGTTCATTTTTTTTCTTCCTGGGACATTCAAACATTAACTGAATTAACTTTGCTAAGTACCTCATTTTTGCTAAGTATCTCATTTTGTCCAAATGACACCCGTAGATGTGTATGTGATTGTGTGTGTATTTCCTTTATTCCAAAATACCCTCAATTCCAAATGGGTTATCAACTTTATAACTGTTGTTAGGCTGAAGGAAATTCTACATTAACTGTCCACATTTTGTATCTCACAATGTACTACTATTCATATAATACAATTCCCTTTCTTTTCCAATATCCTAATAATGTTGGAGTCTAATACTGTGTGTGTTCAGGGGCTAGGATTCTTCTGATTCACTCTTGGCTATTGTCTTTCTGTATAGTGCCATTTGATGAACTGCTTTTCGTGATCCTTGCTTGTAATTTTAAGTGCTTCATCAATTTTAACAATCAGCTGTTTCATTTGCATCTTCTATGTGTTAATGTCATCATTTTATATTTTTAAAATATCTTTAATTGGCATATCCCAGGTGTTAGACAGATCCTCTTGAAAGCCATCTGGAAGCTTCTTTGTCCTTTATAATGCAGGAGTTGGTTATAAGGATAGCTCCAGATTGAAAATTTGATGATATAAAAGATTTACCTATTTCTACTGTCTTCAATCATATCGCTTAGTGTGACAGGCAGTCCTCTGAATACAGGCCATATTGTTGCAGTTTTACATCAAAGTGTTACTTCTTCCCGAAAAGATTTTTAAGTGACAACTAAAAATCCAAACTTAATTTAAAATTTAGCCACAGTGGGGCTGCCAATGCAAATAATTCAACCAAGGTGAAAACGAAGTGAGGAGGTGCTTTCTGTGTACAACTACATGCATGCACAAGCAATGACACTCATTCTGTAGGTGACTGGCGATGTCTTTAACTTAGATTCATGTATGCATTCAACAAACACTTATTTATAGCCTAACATTGACAAGCATTGACCTAGGTACTAGGGAAAAGAGTAAATAACATAGATAAAATCTGTACTTTCACTGAGCTTATGCTCTTCAGTTAATAAGAGATACCAGATTTCAGAAATGATAAAATGTGGATAAAGTATGTAAGACATCTCTCTCGGAATAGAGGGGGAAAATGATGTTGCTTTAGTGTCTTTCAGATTTGTTAATTTGGCTGTTTCTAGTGCTTAGTTTAAGTTTATTAAAACTTCTCCAAAAGAAACGGCTTTAATATTTACATATTTTCCTTGGAAAGATGCTTCTTTCATTATATAATCTTTAATGAAAACTATTGCAGTTTTAAGATTTTATTTATTTATTTGACAGACAGAGATCACAAGTAGGCAGAGAGGCAGGCAGAGAGAGGAGGAAGCAGGTTCCCTGCCCAGCAAAGAGCCTGATGCGGGGCTCAATCCCATGACCCTGGGATCATGACCCGAGCCGAAGGCAGAGGCTTTAACCCACTGAGCCATCCAGGCGCCCCCTATTGCAATTTTATATAACAAATAAGATAAAACCCAGACCTTTTTCTCCTCCTCCTTTTTAAAAAAATTCTATAAAACAAATTAAAAGAAAATTTCCATAGGATATATTCCATTTATTTTTTTCTATGCTTAGATATGGAAAAGTATATATAAAGAGGGAGAAGGAGAACATAGGTAATCATGATGGTGTGCTGGGTATGATTAAAACAATTCATGGGGCACCTGGGTGGCTCAGTGGGTTAAAGCCTCTCCCTTAGGCTCCGGTCATGATCCCGGGGTTCCAGGATCAAGCGCCAAGTTGGGCTCTCTGCTCAGCAGGGGGCCTGCTTCCTCCTCTCTCTCTCTCTCTGCCTGCCTCTCTGCCTACTTGTGATCTCTGTCTGTCAAATAAGTAAATAAAATCTTAAAAAAAAAAATACAACAATTCATACATTAAGCCCTCACTTCAATGCAAGGAAGACTTCCATTAGACACTGTCTTAAAATGCATTTAAACAGGCTGTTAAAAATTAAGCATAAAAAATTAAACCTAATATATATTTAAATTCATATGTACCTATGTCTGTATATAATTTATATATATATATGCGTGTGTTATGCTTTGATACATACATATTTCGAAAAGGAATAGAAGGAAATTAGTAAATTTTTTTAATGTGAGTAGTAACCTCTATGTTCCAAATTCAACAGGAGATTCACTACCAACTGTGTTTGAAAACTGTCAAGAGAACACATACCTCCATGTGTAAATGTGAACTTAATCTTTGATGTTCACAGGAAGTGATTCATGGCCAGTTTCTTCAATATGCCAAAGAGATGTTTTATCTCTGGGTACTGACACTTTATATGTATAAGGCTATAATCAATAGTATTTGTTACATTCTCTGTCATTGAAATAAAACTGTGCTTGTTCTGCAAATAAAGTTTTAATTACTAACACAAACATCTTAGTTTTGAAATACAGTAACCCTGTATATTCTCTAACACAGCTTTATTACCAGGCATAAAAATCTGGGGGGAGGGGTTTTGGGAGAAGGGGGTGGGATTATGGACATTGGGGAGGGTATGTGCTTTGGTGAGTGCTGTGAAGTGTGTAAACCTGGTGATTCACAGACCTGTACCCCTGGGGATAAAAATATATGTTTATAAAAAATAAAAAATTAAAAAAAAAACACCTAGAGTTTAAAAGTCTTAAACACTGAATATTGAAAGGTATAGCCTGAGCCTGTGTATTGCTTTGTTTATGCAAACAGGTCATCTATTTCAGAAGGGAGACTGAACTCAGTTTCCTCATCTGTAAAAGGAAGATGATGGTATTAGCTCACAAAGTTTCTTACCAGAATTAAATTAGATAATGTGGGCAAAGCACAAAGAATTTTTGGGCTGCTACTAAAATTACAGAATGGGAAAAATTTGAATTTGAATATTGTTGCCCATAATTGGATTCGCATTAACCCATTGCATTTCAACAGCTGCTGTCAATACCCATGAGACACAGATATTTAATTGCTAACATTAGGCCCACGCAATCATTTAGTCCATTCAACTATCTCAGAGAGTGGAACTGACAGTCAACCACTTCAGCAGGGTGGAAAGAAGACATTTCTGGAGCCCACAGAGACAATTAGTCTCCCTGCTTTAGCCCCTTTGATCTTTGATCCACCCATCATACTGAGAAATATCTAAATTATAAATCTGAAAACCTCCTATACTATGGCATTCAAAACCATTCACAAACTGGCCCCACCCCAGCATGAAGCCTGCTCTTCTCACCCATGAGCCTGCATTCCAGTCACACCCCTCAGATAGCTCTTCTGACCTTGTGGATTACTAATGTGTCAGACTGTGCACCAACGGCCGTACCTCACAGTACAGTAGTTTGGCTGGGGTCAAGTCGATCAGTGCATGCCTCCCCACAGCTGCCAAGATAATCACACTGGAATGGAATCCCCGTTGCTAGCATCTTTCACAGATTCCTTGAACTATCAGTAAGATGAACATTTTACAATGAAATTATAAGGATATTCAGAGAAGAGAAGTGAGGTATAAGGCCTCTAGATCCTCACTCTAGTGGGTTCAAGGCAGCCAATCCCATTGCCCTAAGCAAAGGGCACACTTGACCTACTCCCTGTCTCATTCCTTTTTGTATATGTAACAACTTCAGCAGCGCCTATTACTTACTGGGTAAAATTTAGATACCCATTAAATGACGACTCCTTTCCTCTTCCCTTCCTCCCCACCTTACAAATTCAAACACACTGAATTTTTCAAGCTAAAGCTACCTCTTCATAGTATTGAGCAAGCCAAAAACTCAATTCCTAGAAGAACCTGGTGAAAACTGAATATAACGGGTTGGGTGGGTACTGAGATGACTAAAGAGCACACAGTCACTCAGAAAAGGTTGTCACTCCTAACCCTCTGCTTCTTATACCCTCAAATGACAACTCATTGTGGCCTTTCTTGCTATTTTTCAGGAGAAGCCAGAAATCCAGAATATTTGGATAGTATTATAAATTATTATAATATTATTATTATAAATCTCCTGGTTTGTAAATGTTGGCAATTAAGTGCTTTTTCCATCTTCCCCTATGAAGTACTGTATAAATTAAACAGACTATACATACAGGGGAGCAGTTGGAACTTGTGCTCCAGATCTCTAAGACTTGGCAGTTTCTAGAAATCATAACTATGCATCTGAGCATGAAAGATCCACTGTGCTTTCCCAAAGACTAGGATGCTACTTGTAAGCACCCGGGCCGTTCATGGCTGGGTTCCAACGTGCTGTCTTTTCTTATGTAAGGACTTTGGTCAGTACCTGACTCACAAAATTATGGCTCTCATTTTAATCAGCAAGGAAGAATTTCTTCACTATAAAATCTTATTAAGGGAATTTGATTGCAAATTGAATGTAGTCCAGTACCTCTCCAAAGCTCATTTAAGATATTTGATATTTGAGAGAAAAAGCCTAGAACGGGCATGTTAACTATCCATTGACCTATCCTATTCCAAATTCTATCCCTGCACTCTCAGACCATCAGAATATAATGTCTTAGACTACATTATCTCAGTCAATCAATGATATGGCTTCTGAGCTATGACTCAATATCATGTTCTTTGATTTTATAGACAGCTGATAAAACAAATTACCATATTAAAAGTGTCTTTTCAGAACTTTTGGAAAACTGGTTGGAGGTATAGTCTACCCTGTGATGGAATACTGCTTTATATTGGAATTCATGTAATAAATTCCAGGAAAAATAGTTCCAGGAAAGGATGTTTATCCTCAAATTTGCATTTGTATATGATGTCTTAGTGGGAAATAATTTCTTTAGTTGCCAGTACAAACTTCAAAGACTACATTAAATGAAAATAAGAATCCTGGGTTTGTTTCTGAATTTTTGAAGTCCTTCCTATCCCTTTATTTTTCCATTAATGTTAACATTGGCTTTAGGGTTTAGGATAATCTAGTTGTAATAGTTTGCCTTATTTGAGTGATTTGATTCTGGGTGGCTGACATTTTTTGAAAAATGTATCTACTAAATTTTACATAATATTACTGCTTTTTTAAATTTATGAATACAATTTTCTAAAAATAAAAATATTCCACCTCAATCATAGATTTTAGCGGGCATTTGCTTCCAAAATATCTGAAATTTGGGCCTGAATTTTTGACTCTAGGTATATATTATTTGTGGTTTTAAGTGCAGTTTGTAATTCTAGAATTCCTAGAAGTTTCATGTTTGCTTATCATATATTTCTGAGGATCTGTTGGATGCCTTGCACTGACCTAAGCATTGAAAATATAATAGTGAGCAGGTCATACATATTCCTTTCCCATATGGAGCTCACCGTCTCATGGGGAGCAGACGAGAAATCAGGCAGTGGACAATTACAGGGCAGTCAGTGTGGTGACAGAAGTACAGGGCAGGCCACCTATCCTATTTTGGGGAAAGAGAAATGGCATCACAGAGAATATAATGTTCCATTTGAAACATGAAGGTCTCAGGCAAAGGTGGGGGGACAGGTTTTCAGGCAGGGGCTGTAGACTCCATGCAGCTGTCTTTTTCATTGTATCCTCAAAGCCTTGCTCACTGCTTGGCTCATGAGAGGCACTCAGAAACTTTTAAATAAATAAATGAGTGATGGAATAGCATGTGTGAAGGATGAGAGCCAAGTGGGGACAGGGCCTTTAGAGAAACTGAAATGGTTCGGTGTGGCTAAATTGTAGAGTTCAAGGTGGGTGGGAGTATACAAGGTGGGACTAGAGAGATAGACAGCAGCCAGGTAGGAATAATCCTTGGGAATCATTTAAATAGGATGCACTTTATTCTAGAAAAAAGGGAAGCCATGTGCGCTTAAAGAATTTTTTTTAGTTGCACAGCAAAGGAAACAGTTAACAAAACCAAAAGACAACTGACAGAATGGGAGAAAGATATTTGCAAAGGACATATCAGATAAAGGGCTAGTGTCCAAAATCTATAAAGGACCTAGCAAACTCAACACCCAAAGAACAAATGATCCAATCAAGAAATGGGCAGAGGACATGAACAGACATTTCTGCAAAGAAGACATCCAGATGGCCAACAGACACATGAAAAAGTGTTCCACATCACTCGGCATCAGGGAAAAACAAATCAAAACCACAATGAGATACCACCTCACACCAGTCAGAATGGCTAAAATTAACAAGTCAGGAAATGACAGATGCTGGCGAGGATGTGGAGAAAGGGGAACCCTCCTACACTGTTGGTGGGAATGCAAGCTGGTGCAACCACTCTGGATAAGAGCATGGAGATTCCTCAAAATGTTGAAAATAGAACTACCCTATGACCCAGCAATTGCACTACTTACTGGGTATTTACCCCAAAGATACAAACATACTGATCTGAAGGGGCATGTGCACCCAAATGTTTATAGTAGCAATGTCTACAATAGCCAAACTATGGAAAGAACCTAGATGTCCATCAACAGATGAATGGATAAAGAAGATGTGATATATCTATATCTATATCTATATCTATATCTATCTATCTATCTATCTATATATATATATAATACTATGCAGCCATCAAAAGAAATGAAATCTTGCCATTTACAATGACGTGGATGGAACTAGAGGATATCATGCTTAGCGAAATAAGTCAATCGGAGAAAGACAACTATCATAGGATCTCCCTGATATGAGGAAGTAGAGATGCAACATGGGGGGTTAAGGGGGTAGGAGAAGAATAAATGAAACAAGATAGGATTAGGAGGGAGACAAACCATAAGTGACTCTTAATCTCACAAAACAAACTGAAGGTTGCTGGGGGGAGGGGGGTTGGGAGAAGGGGGGTGGACATTGGGGAGGGTATGTGCTTTGGTGAGTGCTGTGAAGTGTGTAAACCTGGTGATTCACAGACCTGTACCCCTGGGGATAAAAATATATGTTCATAAAAAAATAAATAAATAAATAAATAATCTAAAAAAAAAAGAATTTTTTTAGAAACTAAAATTTTAAAAATAATTAAATAAATATATTTCCTCTTCTTCATAAGAACTTGACCTTTGATTAACTCTAGCTGGATTCCCTTGGCAACCTGAGAAAGGCAGAATGTTAACTACATCTCAAGGTGACATTACTAATGGTAAAAATGTACCCTCATTGGTAAATTGTATCTGGACCACAAGGAAATATATACAAACCACAGAAATGTTCGTCATCATAGCCTGAGGCTTTCTTGTGAGTGGACCTGGCAAGCCATGCCTAAGGAATCATTGCCAGAGTTATAAGGCTGTTCTGCAAGGTGACTCCCACAGATGAGCTACTGGACAGCCCTAAGGGCCCTGGATGAGAAAGGCCCACTGCTGCCCTACAGACAGCTGTGGTTCCCGGTCTTTGTCCTTCTCAGTAGACAGGATGAGGTTTAGTATGTAGTCCTGTCGTGAGTCTCAATGTCTGGTTGAGCCTAAAGAAGAAGGGGGTTACTGCACCACTGGAGGGTGATAGAAATGTCAATATAAACAGATTTGTGTTCATAGGATCACTTTAGCTATTGGAAGCAATTGTCTCTAGGACAGGTTACTCTAAGAATACATTAACCAAAATCAGTAACAGTCTTGCTGGAGTAAGATGGAAGCTTACATGAAGGGGTGAAAGAGAAAAGCATGCTCCTTCCAAGTTTCATCTAGACCTTGAGGCTCTAACGCCCATCAATTGGGACTTACAGGAATGCAAAGTGGTTTCCTTATCTTTTTGTGTGTGGCTCCTCTGCCACTTACTGGAGAATCATCAAACATGACTGGCAAATAAGAACAACGAGAGGGGAAAAGAAAATACTAAATGGCACCATTTTTTAAAAAATCAGCAAATAATACAAAGAGTTAGGTTTGAATACTGTCTCACTCCTTACCTAGCTATAATAGGATCTTAAGTAAGTCACTGGGACTCTCTAAATTTCAGGTTTCTGGACAGAAAAACAAAGGGTTTAGACTCAGTGACCTACAAAGGATCTTGATTTGAAGGTCCTGGGAATCTTAGTATTTGAGTACCCTTCGTATACCATGTCTATACCAATCTCTAGCCCACCTCCTTCCCCCAATAAAGACATTCAAAATCAAGCAAATACCAAATGCCTGTAACAAAAAGATCAAGAAGTAGGGGCCAACAGCTGGAGACAGTCCTTAGTTCAAGATGGAAGTGAAGACTATTATCTTCTGCACCCAAATTTCACCCTGTGTAGCATGAGGATTGCATCTGTAACTGAAGAACTTTATTATGTGCTTTAGATTCCTCAAGTGGTGGGGGCTGTGGTAGCTTCTGACAGGCCAATCTAAGCCGAGATTGCCCAAGCTAGCTGCCCAATGTCCCGAGTACTTACTGCAACATTTGTTTGTCATAAACCCTCAGTGACTGCTGAGGACTGATAGAATGAATAGGAATTGTTAATAACTTTGTACTACAGTGCTCTTCAACCATGCTCTTCAACCATCTTGAAGAAAGACATAAAAACCCCATAAAATTAAAGACTGACATCTAAAACGAAGTGATACGAAGTGAAAATAATTAATTTTACACAGCAGGTCTCCAAAGGATCTAATCACTCCCATACCTGAAAGGGACACTAAAACGTACTGACATATGGTTATGTGACACTAAAAATGCAAGGGAAACCTTTGTTTTTACAAAAAGTTTCAAATTAGGAATTTTAGTGCAAAGCGTTGCGTGTACTTCTAGGAAATCTCATCATGATCTCAGGGTAATAGCCATTTGTAAAAGAGCCCCGAACTGAGTCCCTGCCAGGGAGCATTATTGGAAAATGGCCACGCTGACGACTTCCTGGAATTCGTCTCTGTGCAAGTCAGCAGCTTGCTTGGCACCAGCGGGGCACTACACCACGGCACAGGGAAGCGTACGGGTGCCCTCTGAGGTGACACGGATTGTGATTTATACCTTGAGTCTTGAAACAAGGCAGCTAGACAGCAGCGCCAGCTAGACGAATAACAAGATCAGCCTTATTTCTCTTACTAAAACATACAACTAAAAGTGGCCATTAAAAAAGAACAGAACGAGGGTCATGAGGCAGGTGTCTGCTGCATTGCCATGACCGACTGAACGGACCAGGTACAGGGTGTGAAGAAAGGACCACAGCCTCTCTTCAGGACCCAGACCAGCGGCTTCAAACCTGCATTCCATGGAACCTCAGCATTTCTCTGAGGGAATTACATCATCATCTGCTTCAAACTGTTTTCTTAAAATACTCTAAAGTACTCTAGCTATTGGGAAAGAACTGGGAATTTAAAAAACAAATTTTTATACTAATTTTCAATAAACTTGGAAACTATAAACACATTGATTTATGCTGCCAAGTAACTGTTTCTGCATTGAGCCAAGATTAATCTCTGTACTTATACTTAAATTTATAAGTGATCACTGATTAAGGAGGTTGTATGTGTGTTTTAGTGTTAGTAGTGGGCAGTTTTACTTCTAAAAATACATGAACAAGTGGTATCGGAGTGCTATTCTGCTTACCAGCATGAACCATCATTTTTGCAATGCAGCGTATCCAAAGCAATACACTAAATGAGCTGGATGGCGAAATGAAATTTTATATGACTGGCATCCAACTTTCTTAATTTCAAATCTCATAATTCATTGAAATATCTTTGAACAAAGTGTTTAACTCTGTATTATATAAATTATTACAAATTAAACTAATAAGATATAGTTTGTCTATTTGACTGATTGCTTCATTTTTACAAAAGGTCCAGATGCTTAGGAACGTTTTAAAACACAAATGTAGACCTTTTCTCTAAGAACAAAAAGAAACTAGTAACGGGTAAAACTCTTTACACATGTTCATACTTTACATATAAGATAGAAGTTATTGGTGAAGTTGGCTTTGTTTTTCTAATATTTGGCAAATTTTCAAATATAGACAATTCCATACAAAGATGAAAAGAACCTAATTTACTTTGTAGTGTAGAAACTATTTTGTAGTAACTTTCTGATTAAACAATTTTGTATATGGGGAGAGCATAAATTTCTTTCTCTAGGATTCAAAAATGGAAAACTTCACAACTTGTGTTTTAAAAAAAGCACTTCATACTAGGAAAAATCTGTAGGGGTTTACTTGACTTTTTCCATTTCTGACTTGATAAATGGAATTAATAATTTTGGATTACCGCTACACTTTAAAAGAATAGATTAACAACATTAAACTTTGTAATTACGGCTTATAAATTTGGGGAAATGAAGATTGGGCATGGAGAGGACAGGCAAAATGAGACTATATGCAAGACAACCAGGAAGGGAAACCTGCCAATTGTAATAAATAAGATGATTTACGATGCCTTCACCCTCTTCATATAGTTCTAACTGGAGCATCTCAGTGTTTTATACCATTAGTCACTACTTAGCAGTTCCATTTTTACATTTTTTTCCCAGTACCATTTATACTTATGATTTATGCCTACAGAGTAAGTACAGAAGCCATACATCCCTTACATATAGATTCCAGAAGAAGACAGAACTCAGCTAAGTAAACTTGTAAATCCCATTCTGAATGGTGTCATTGGACACTTGGTTTTCCAGTAAAGCAGACTCAGAAAAGTAGCTTCACTTTTCACGTATGGACTTTGTCCAGGGCGGTGCTGCTTTCTTAAGTATATCATGGTGGAATCTTATCCTTTATAATGTTTTGGAGAAAGCCAAGGGTGGCGCCTGCACAATTTGATTTGGTGTAAAAATACACACCAAATCTGATTTCTGTTACATTAAGGCGTTCTCTGACAAAATACACAGAACAAGAAATGAAGTGAATTGTGTTTTAGAAATATCTTGCAAGCTTGTTTCCCCGAATACCTGACCACTAATTTTAAAAAATGGATCAAAACCCACTTTAATTGAATATTTAATAGATGATTTAATGGTCAAGTTAAGATACATCTTAAATGCTAAATATAAAAATGATTTGTGTTTGCTTACTGGAAATATTTGTAATACAAGTGAACATATGTGATAAACTAATATTTAAAGCAAATTTACTATGGAAGAAATGAAATGACTATCTCCAATTTATAAACATACTACATTCATCAACCTATATTTTTGAATAATAGTTGGCTTTTATAATATGAATATCATAACAGTGGATTACCATTAACAGTAGAAATTATTTAACTCACTTCTAAAATTTGTGTAATACATTTTCCTTTAAAAAGAGCCATTGGAGGGCGCCTGGGTGGCTCAGTGGGTTGGGCCGCTGCCTTCGGCTCAGGTCATGATCTCAGGGTCCTGGGATCGAGTCCCGCATCGGGCTCTCTGCTCGGCGGGGAGCCTGCTTCCTCCTCTCTCTCTCTCTGCCTGCCTCTCTGCCTACTTGTGATTTCTCTCTGTCAAATAAATAAATAAAATCTTTAAAAAAAAAAAAAAAAAGAGCCATTGGAGGGGTGCCTGGGTGGCTCAGTGGGTTAAGGTCTGTGCCTCTGGCTCAGGTCACAGTCCCAGGGTCCTGGGATTGAGCCTTGCATCGGGCTCTCTGCTCAGTGGGGAGCCTGCTTCCTCCTTTCACTCTCTGGCTGCCTCTCTGCCTACTTGTGATCTCTGTCTGTCAAATAAATAAATAAAATCTTTAAAAAAAAAGAATTACACAGACATATTATGGTATTTGAGTACTACTATTATTTGGAGATTCTTCTGACATCTTTACTATGGAAAAAAGAATGACTAAAAACTTTCCCTTACAGTATTACCAGAACAAACAGATATTAACAGGTATGTTACTGATTGACACAGGTGAGGAGGCAAGGCTGTACCACGTTACAGATATTTTGCTATTACCTTCTGAAACACTGTTTCATACCGTAGGGGATGTCATGTAAGAAATAAATGATACTTCCCAATCTCAGCAGTTTGAAAGAAACATAAATCAATGGCGTAAGAGAAGCAGGTGATGTAATGACTCGACTTAAGTAGATGGCTTGAAGAGATGGATCACGACGCTTAACCTTTGGAATTATTCATTGGATATTAATATAAACACATGGAAAAGCACATTTCAAAGTTACCTTGCTTTGCTAAAATTCTATTCATTAAATCAGGAGTTTTTAAATGGTAAAGAGAAATAATATATCCTATTCCTGGAAACTAATAGCAAACACTTAAGCCTGGTCTAACTTAATGTTTCAGTTAAGGATGTTTGTAGAAAAGGAGGTCAATAATGTCTACATAAATTCACATACAAAAAAGAAAAAAAATGGATAGTGAAACCCAAACTTGTCAATAAATGGTAATGATACAAATACATCCAAAGGAGATGAGAAATTGGGCCAAATATTAATACATACAAGTTGAGAAAAAATTAAGAACAATCCAAGGAGGGTAGAGATTATGATAATGGTCATATATAAAGGAAGATAAATAAATTCAAATTAGCAACAAAAACCAGAGCAACTCAGGAGGTGTTACTAACGTGATCTCAACTCTGACAGGTCCTGATTGACATTTGGTGTTTAGTCTAAAAGCAGGGAGGCAAAATTTCTCTATGTAATATCAACACACCTTCCTTCTCCATGTGAGAAATGAACCACTACTCTTCCATCTAAATATCCTAAGTTCATAAAGAGGCAATTAAAAAAACCCCAAAAAACAAAAAACTAAGAAAAGTAAGTTCTGCTTTACAAATAAAATACTAACCAGCTAACTCTGTCAAAACTTGAACACAAGGGTTTCTTTCTCTCTGTTTTATTCACTCTCTGCTTTGTGCTAAAATGCCTCACTTCTCCTCTTAAAATAATTCTTAATGGTTCCCTTTATCTTTCAGGAAAAAAATGCCCTGACCAGAACCTTTACAATCTAGGTGCATCCAGACTACAGCATCCTCACTTCCTCTATCTTGCCCACACCAAATTCATCTCCATTTCCCGACCAGGCCACAAGAATCACTCTGTATCTGTCCTCACATTAATCCTCTTGCCGGAAATACCCTTCTCGCACCAAGCTCTTTCTCATTGTATTACTTGCATCCTTCCAGAAGCAGATGTTAAGATGGAGTTAGAAGAGCAAAAGGTTTACTGGAGATTAACACTTGTGAAAGGAAGAAAAGAAAAAAAAGAAAAGCAAAAAGCACAGTTGGGTAAGAACCTCTCTATTGACAATGCAGATCTAAGAAAGTCTCTCTTAGCCCAGTGGAAACTCCAGAGCAGAGAATGGCTGCTAGAGGAGGTCTGTATGGACCAAACAAGCTAGGCCCTTGTACCCACCACCACCTTGCTTCTTGTCCCAAGAAGAGTATGATCTCTGTTCTGATTTGGGGATAGGCTCTGGAGTTGCCAACAGCTGGAAGCTGTCAGCTAGCCACACTCCTCACAGCTGGGCAAGTAGACCTTTTTAGGAGAGTGATGTAAGCAGTGCAACTCCCCATGTCTGCCACAATGCTGTTCTCCAAAGCGCATGTGAATGTTGACTCCTATGCAAAACCTACAAAAAAATCATCCTCAGGTGACTCTCTGTTTGCACAACAATGAGAACTTTAGTATCGGATACTGCATTGTAATCTCATTATGTTTACAGGGCTCTGCCTTTTGAAAAGTAGAAACCACATCATATTCTGCTCAGATTCCTAATAGATAGCTTGGGAAACACAGCACCGATCATACAACATATTCAAAAGAGGCAGAATGAATTGATGAACGGAAGGATGGACCTAGCAGTGGGATGATTGATAGATCCAATTGGTTATTCCCTACTCTGGTGCAGAGACACCAAGGGAAATATCTTGCATATGTCAAGAGATATTATGAACACCTCAAAATGTAATTTCAATATACTTTAAGTATTAATTGTATGGGGAAGATACATCAAAAATTAATACGTCCTAAGCCAAGGTTTTGGAATTATATTCCTACACATTTAAATGAACCTATGTATCTCCTTTTAACCATTATTCTCATTTCCAGTTTTCACAATTTACAGTTTGGGGAAAGAGTTCATTTACTTCTTCTTTTTTTTTTCCCTCCTAATTTTTAAGTAATCTCTATACCCAACATGGGGTCCAAATTTACAACCTCAAGATCAAGAGTCACATGCTCCATCAACTGAGCCAGCCAGGTTCCCCTAGTTTACCTAATTTTTAAATTCTGAGATAAACTCTGTTTATTTTGTATTGTGAAATAATTTCAATGTAAATTTTTGGATTTTTCTTTGATGACTTCTTTGGAGAATGCTTAGTAGCTCAGTAAGACACATTCTTCATTTAATCAGTCAACAAATTGACTCTATGCCAGGCCCAGAGCCAAGCTTGGAGGACACACAGATAAAAGTGAAAGAATTGGACAAGAAGCTTTTTTTTTCTAATGGAGGAGACAGAACTGCAATCAGATGATTTACTACAGAGACTGAGAAGTATAAACGACATGGATGGAGGAAAGGAAGGAACAAACATGAGGAATCCAAGAAAGGAACATCTTTAATTAGTTTAGGTTTACTTATTTGGTTTTATCTCTCTGTGCACTTTTATAAGAGGGGAAGGACAAAAACAAGAAAAGCCTCAGAATGTCTAAGAATCCCTTTCCAGAAGGCAATGGATCTCAGCAGGGTTGGTACTGCCCCCTAGGGGAAGGCTTTGGAAATTGTTGAGTCAAGGAACATCTGGTTTCCCGCTGTGAAGATACTGGCATTTAGTGGGAAGGGACCAGAAATGCCAGAAGTCTTGCCGTGCTCAGGACAGTCCTTCACCATGAAAAATTATCCCGACATTTCGCATGATTTCCACATATTCAACTGGACATTCATGAAACTAAAGCCCTGTTTATAATTTCCTGAGCCCAGAATCTTAACTTTATTTTACACATAGAGATCTTCAAAATTTTCAATATACCCTGAATATTCTAGGATGGCCACTAACCCTGTATATCAAGAAATGGACAAATCTGGCTGCTGTCGTTGTCGATATCTTTGCCATGAAAATCCATTCAGACCCCCATGTCACTGATAACACTACCAAACATATATTCCTGAGTAAGACTGGTGTTCCTGCATAGACATAAAAAATCCATGTTCACCTATAATGGGTAAAAGAGTGGCAAAAAAGGTAACAGCTCTTCTTTCATTTCTTGTAGCTTATCCTCATGGGTTGAAAACGAAGTATTCTGACTTGTTGTTGTTGCCTTCAAACATCTGTCAGCATTAATTTTTCCAGGAGCTTCCTAGACAGATAAATTATTCCTTAACTATTTTAAATAGGTAAACTTGAAGAAATGCCTCTGAATTAACACTTTAGAAAAAAAATCAGCCCTATAATGATCTTTTTCATTCTCTTCCTACCTACAGATATTTACATATTATTTAGCATTTCTTCCATTCTGCCCAGACTAGTTCTTTAATACATGTCTGTCACTGTCATTTATCATTCATCTGCTCACTCAGGCAACAAACATTTAATGAGCACCCATCATGCCCCACGTGGTACATTAGCAGCTTGGCACACAAGATTAATAAGTTCCAACTTTTGCCCTCAAGGAGTTCACAGAGGTGGGAAAGAAAGGCAAATAACAAACAATTAGAGCGCCAGATGATATACAATATTTAAGAAGGATATACAAGAAGTATAAAAAGGCAATGTAATTGAAAATTTCAGTACCTTCCATTGAACCTTAGACATAATAAGTGCTTAATAAGAGATGTTTTAAAATTATGCAAGTTGTTCCAAGATTGAAAATTGGGCAGATACATTGATGAGTTAAAATGGAAAAATAAGTGGGGGAGGAGGGTAGAGAAAGGGTAGTTGGGTTATGGACATTGGGGAGGGTGTGTGCTATGGTGAATGCTGGTAAGTGTGTAAGCCTGACGATTCATAGACCTATAACCCTGGGGCTAATAATACATTATATGTTAATAAAAAATTTAAAAAATTTTTAGAAAGTACAGGTCCAGGGGCACCTGGGTGGCTCAGTAGGTTAAGCCTCTGCCTTCAGCCCAGGTCATAATCTTGGGGTCCTGGGATGGAGCCCCACATTGGGCTCTCTGCTCAGCAGGGAGCTTGCTTCCTCCTCTCTCTCTACCTGCCTCTCTGCCTACATCTCTCTTTCTCACTGTGTGTCAGATAAATTAAAAAAAAAAAATCTTTAAAAAAGTACAGGTCCAAAATAAATAAATAAATAAAAATAATAAGGAAAAATAAGGCTCCTGCCAGCAAAATGAATGACATTCTGCAGTCAAATGCTTTACCACTGAGCTATACCCCCTAAAGTGAATGACATTCTGATTGAATGGGATATTCCAATGGCATGAAGAGAAGAATGGTTAATTTTTTCTTCAACCACCACTCTAGGAAGATTGCCTTGGCATGGGCCAGATATCATGCTATCTGCTGAGAATACAAGGCTGACTAAATCCCTGTTTTGTTTTGTTTTTATCTCAAAGAATTTAGTAGTACCATTTTTCCCCCCCAGAACTAGGGATGCATATCCATATTGGGTGTAGGGGGATTGGATTTGATGGAGAAACTCCTATAATACCACATCCCAGGCTCAGGAATGGAATCAATAGGGAGGAGGCTGACCCAGCTCAACAGGTTGTCAAAAGGGCCCCCATTTAGCAGCAAAGGGCACTGGCTCCAAGTGAACAGGAGTGAGCCAGAAGTCCCAAGAGAGGCAGGCAAGTCAGAACCCAGGGTGTGAATCCAAATATAGAGGAAATAGTGTTTGAGGCAGTTCCTTAAATCCTCCCATGGAGAAGCTGTAGCAGAATGAGGAACAAGCCAACACGTTTCAGGCGAGGCTTGGGGCCCTCTAAAAACATCAGACTGAAATCAGATTATGACAAAATGAGTAGTGGAGACTCAAGCAATCAACCAGCAGGAAAGAGCAGAGTTCTGGGTGGTTACAAATTAGATTCGTTCATGTTTCTATTTTTAATTTCTTGTGAGCCACAATTTCAGTGGATATTCAAGACTATATATGTCCAGCTGCTAAAGAAATGCAATCAGCTGATTTTCCTTGTCCTCTCTTTCTCTTACTAATTAGGAGTTGGCTGAATCTTTAGTACAAGCTATCCCGCGGTCCATCCATACATCCATCCACTCAATAAACACTTATTACCAGCTACTAGGTAAAGCACCAATCCTAGGGGATGGGAGGAAAAAGATAAATAGACCCGACCCCTGTCCTTGAGGGGGTCAGTGTTGGCAGGCCAGTCTGAGCTTGGGAGAACAATAGTAGAAAACACATCGATTTCAGCAACAGAATCTAGATCACTTTCTCTTTGTCAATAAATTTAAATGGGTATGCAGACAATAATCAATAAAGTGGTGCCTGCACAACTGTTACCAAGGAAATATTTAACTCAATTCCTTGATGCTACCGTCTGTGTGCAATCGGGCCAGGTTGGCATTCTGATTGCTCATGAGGAAAAAAGACAACGAAATACTCTAGTTCATATGCCAAGATGAAAAGCATCAATCTCAATCTCCGTGAAAGATGAAACTACTTTTGGAAAAAGAACAGTGAACTCTATCAGTCTTTCTAAGGCAATGCAATCTTGAGGATGATACAGAGAGGGCAGAGGCAGTGGGGAAGTTCACAAGAATTTATACGGGGGAAAGGGAAATGATGAAATTTCTCCATCAATTTTATAGGAAGCTAAAAATAATACAAGACATATAGTCCACCCAAATGACAACTGTGTTTTTTGAAAGGTATGTAATGTATTCTAGGTGTTAGATCATTGATTTGCTTATCATAAATAAATTCATCTTCATCTAACATGTGAATGCCTTGGTATTTACATAAGATTGTCTAAGTATGTAATTCAAATTAATCTGTAACAATGAAATTCTGTATGTCCTCTTCTCTTCTCCCTTAGCTGCCAACTTCTACGCCTTTCAATCTATATGTATATGCCAAATCTCCTTCTTCTTCTTCTTTTTATTTTTTTTAAAGATTTTACTTTTAGGTAAAATCTTCACCCAACATGGATCTCGAACTCCCAACCATGAGATCAAGAGTCACTGACTGAGCCAGTCAGGGGCTCCTATCTATACGAAATCTTTTTATTTCTAGCATTTACCATTTGGCATTTCTAGTTTCCAGGTGTAAAACCTTCTGTTTTTTAACCACTAAAACTTATATTTATATAAATTTATATTGCAAATAAAAGTCTTTAGTATTAAGTACATCTTAGTAGAATAACTTACAGTGACACCCCAAAGGTTAGTAGAACTTAGTTATTTGATATTTTCTGATTAACTTCTTCATGAGAATCTTTTCTCCATTGTTTTGCCAAATATCTGGATCTTTGCTGCCTTGTGACTCCCTGTCACACAGGAAGCACTTGGTAAATATGTGCCAAATTTACAGACAATGAGGGAGAATTGTGGTTAAGTGGGAGGCAAAGCCAAGTAGGGATAAAAAACACAAATTCTGAAGCTAGACTGCCTTTTTTTGATTCCTGGTTCTGCTGTTTGTTGGTATGGAGATCTTGGGCAAGGTACTTCACTTCTTCGTGTCTATTTTCCCATCAGGGAAATGGGTATAAGAATAATACCTATCCCCATGGAACTGTTGTCTTGGTTAAATAATTTGAGGTATGTGAAGCACTTAGAACATACTAAGCCTTAGAGAAATAAGTCAGTCGGAGAAAGACAACTATCATATGATCTCCCTGATATGAGGAAGTGGAGATGCAAGGTTGGGGGTTTGGGGGTAGGAAAAGAATAAATGAAACAAGATGGGATCGGGAGGGAGACAAACCATAAGAGACTCTTAATCTCACAAAACAAACTGAGGGCTGCCGGGGGGAGAGGGTAGGGAGAGGGTAGTGGGGTTATGGACATTGGGGAGAGTATGTGCTATGGTGAGTGCTGGCGATTCACAGACCTGTACCCTTGGGGCTAACAATACATTATATGTTAATTAAAAAATTAAAAAAAAAAAGAACATACTAAGTTTGAGGAGCCTGGGTAGCTGGCTCAGTCAGTTAAGTGTCTAACTTCCTCTCAGGTCATGATCTCAGGGTGGTGGGACTGAACACTGCTTGGCAGGAGTCTTCCTGCCCCTCTGCCCCCCCCTTCTCACGCACTCGTGCTCTCTCTCTCTCAAATAAAAAAATAAAATCTTTAAGGAAATAAACATACTAAGCCATATCAGTTTAAACTGTATTCTTGTCATTATTACTGTCCTTATTCTGGAAGGCTGAGGCTTAGGAAAGGAAGGCATTGGAGCAAGGGGATTCAAAGAGGACACAGATGTTTTCTAGAGAAGAAATTAAGGGCCCATGGGTTTCTGTCTAATGTCCAGTTTCCTCATTCATACATGTATTTACCAGATGATTCTTGGGAGGAAGAAAAAGCATAACTGGCTTTAGTACTCCTAGCAAAGAATTATCTTCTCCCACTTCAACTTTTTGCTTGGCTAAATCATGTCCATCTTTCAGGTCTTGGATTAGGCATTTTTTTTTCTAAGAAGACTTTATGACCTCAAGACTGGCTCAGGTGCCTCTTTGATGTGCTCCTGCAGCCTCTTCTGTGGCATCTGACACACTTCATGGCTACCCCAATGCTAATTTGGAGATTTCCAATTCATTCCCTGTGGCACCCCTAACTCTTGGACCAGTACATAGAGGCAGAGGAGTAGTATAGAGGAGAGATGCATGAAGATTTATTCAAAGTCTTGGAGAAAGAACAGTGTGCCATGGACAATATCAACTTACCCACCCTGAATAACTGAAAGCTTATCACACCTGTCCTCTTAGCTTAATCTACCCAAGGGCTATGGTTGGGATCCTTTCTTGTAGAAAATAACAGAAAGGTTCTCTGAAACATGTATTTTATTAGTATACCAACATGAGGCCCTTTATAAAATATATAGAAAAAATAGAAATTTCAAAAAAAAGTCCTTAATACACGCACACGCACACCTCCTAATGTAACTTAAGATAAGTTTGGCAATGCCACTTACATCTTATTTGCTTAAGCTTGCATTGCCAGTATTATCTTCAATCCATGGTTTCTTGGCAAAAAATCCTAGTCCATTTTCTGAGGGTTAGCTAAAATTAAAAATGAAAATCTGTAGGTCATCTAGGCAGAGACACTTAAAACTGAACACAGCAGGGACAGCTGTCTGTAAAATGGGTTTTCCACTTTTCCTTTGGCATTCCTGGAATATCATACGTGAGTGACACTGCACTACTCGACATAGGAATCAAGTCAGGGTACCAGGGTCGACCCATGTATCAACTATCTTTTGTTTGAAAAAACAGAAGTATAGATTTTCATTATCTTATTCATCCATATCTAATCAATCAACAAATAGTGTAAGTTACACCTTCAAAATACATTCAGATTCTGATCACTTCATCCAAAGCACCATATCCGTACCAAGCTGCTATCATCTGAGTTAGCATAATGGCCTCCCAACTGATCTCCTTCTGTCTACCCTTGGCCTCTGAACTGTAGGCAACATATCTCATTAAAATATGTGCCTGCTGTTTGTGCAAATGATTTTCTATCTTGCTCAGAGAGAAGCCTAAGACCTTGCTATGACTCTCAAGGCTTTCAATGATGTGTCTCCCACTACTTTCCTGCTTCCACAAAGAAGAATGCATTGGCCTTCTCATTTAACCTGGAGAGCTCACAGAGGGTAGAAGATGCATTTACTATAGATAAATATAATCAAGAAAGTTTCCCTCCGAGGTAGTCAACTGTTTCAAAGCCTTTCCACAACTAGACAGATTTCCTTCCAAGAAATTCAACAGGCAATGGAAGCCTGTCCCGATGCAGTCCTTCTGCCAATGGGCACCAGGACCAGAAAATTTTTCTGTTGAGTGGATGTTTATTTCCCTTATTTACCGCAAATGCATGGTTTTACTTAAACAAAGAGCACATTTTCATTATTGAATTTTGTAGATAAGTCTTTGAAAACGATTCATGTAATAAAGATTATTTGCAATACCCACATATGATGCATCATCTTCACAACTACACAGTTTAACGTGAATTTAAATTCAGCTAATAATTTCAAAGTGACAGTTTTATCTACAAAGCCTCCATTTCTATTTCAACCAATTCATTTAATGGAACAATTTAGAGCACTTGTTTAAACTGATCCAAATAACATAAAAAAAAAGGGGGAAGTAACTTTCAAATGCATTTTAATAACAGAAACCACTGCTGATTTTTAAAGCAATGACTCTTAGCTTCAAATGTGAATGTTAATTCTACAATTTATTATTAAAGAAATGAAGGAAGAGAGCAATGTAACTGTCAGAAAAATCAGCACTCTGCTGTAAAATACCAATACACAGATATTAAGACCTCAAATAAAATACATGCTGTGAAATGTAACAAGTGAAAACATTGAAAATAAGTAAGATATAAAATTATAAACTTCAAACACACATTATACTACTTTTCTCACTTCACTTGATTTCCTTCCATTGCTTTCTAAATGCATCTCATGTTCAAATAGTTGAAGAAACCTGGTGATTTTCTTTATTATAAGGGCGGAGATGGCAATGATTGAACACTCTGCATTTTCTTTGGTAATAGAAAGTATGATTTATGAGAGGAGAATAAAAATCTAAGAAAACCACTCGATAAATTATTCAATTTTCAGATCATGCTGACTTAGAGCAAATTTCCTCCATGCTGCCACTATGGAAAATGCAGTTTACTGGATTAGAACACAGTGCTTAAGAGAATATCTGGGTTTGCCTCCCTGTTTTTATTAATTTTGCGACTCTAGACAAAGCATGTCAACTCTTTCAAGTCCCACGTCATTTATTTTTGAAAAATGGGACAATGCTATATGTGGGCTAATTGAACATAATAAAAAAATAAAAATAAATAGAAAGCAAAAACAAAACTGTAAAACACTATGACCCATATGAAATAGGTAATAATAAATAATAAAAGAAAAAAATAATGGAAACAATGCCTCAAAGTACAAGATAGACACACTAGTGACACTGAAGATAGCTGGCACAAGGATAGACTTTTTTAAAAAATACTGTTTATTGGGGTGCGTGGGTGGCTCAGTTGGTTAAAGCCCCTGCCTTCAGCTCTGGTCATGATCCCAGGGTCCTGGGATCAAGCCCCACATCGGGCTCTCTGCTCAGCAGGGAGCCAGCTTCTTCCTCTCTCTTTCTCTCTCTCTGCCTGCCTCTCTGCCTACTTGTGTTCCCTGTCAAGTAAATTAAAAAAAAAAAAAAATACTGTTTATTTTAATGTGTCTGAGAAAGTATGTCAAAAAGCGTACAGAGGCAATTTCTCAGGATAAGCCTAGGTATCACTATGGGAATCTCTTTTTCAGAAAGTAGTTATTTTCAGTGTTCCTCTGAAACTTCATTTCCATAAACATGGACATTTAAAAAGCTAAAATTGTTTACACAAATGACTCAAATGTTGGGAAGAGAGTTAGGGTTTATGTGAATTACGTGAGAATTAAAGGAAAAAGTGAGAAAACATTCATAAAATATTTAGTATATCATAAAATATTTAGTATATATTTATTATAGCTGGAGTGTATTAAGAGTGCAATAATTATTGTTACTATTTTTCCTTATAACCTATTACTGCCATATTACAATAATGCTAATAAACCAAATATACTCCATTCTGGCATTAAAGAAGCTTATGAGTATCCATACATAATAAAGCCATCATCTGTTACTTTCCAAACGATTTACAAATAAGATGCATTAAGAAACTAAGATACCAAGGGGCACCTGGGTGGCTCAGTGGGTTAAGCTTCCAACTTTTGATTTTGGGTCAGGTCATGATCTCAGGCTCACTGGGCTTGTGATTCTCTCTCTCCCTTTGCCCCTTCCCCATCCTTACCCTCCCCCCCCAACCCATGTGGCAAGAGCCCACTCATGGCCTCTCTCTCGAATGAATAAATAAATACAATCTTTAAAAAAAAAAAGACACTAGGAAATCAAGAAAGAATAAAAGAAATTAGAGGGGAGAATGGTGGAGGAGTGCTCACAGAGGACAAATGAGCAAGGACCTGAAAATAAAAGAACATAAACCATTTATCATAAGAATATTCGGCAATAGGTTGCAGTGACACTGGATCTAAGTAAATCTGCTTTTAAAGTTTGAGGAATAATCATACCTAGTGAACAGTATCTCTACTGTCCCCTTAACTTTTGAATCAGGACATGTGAAATAAATACAATGGCTTTTTGCTTATTTTTTTAAAAATCCAATAAGTAATATAGTACATTCCACTCAATAAAGGTCCAAAACTTTTCCTGCAATTTTATAAAGTTTCTCCGAATAGTTCAAAAAATGATTTTGTTTGTTTAGCTTTTTTGCTTTTTTCCAAAAAGAAGGAAAGAAAGACAATGTTAATTTCCAGCATAATATTTCTTGGGAATTTTCCTTTTCTTTTTTTTTTTTTTTTTAAGATTTTATTTATTTATTTGACAGACAGAGATCACAAGTAGGCAGAGAGGCAGGCAGAGAGAGAGAGAGAGAGAGAGAGAGAGAAGCAGGCTTCCTGCAGAGCAGAGAGCCCGATGCGGGGCTCGATCCCAGGACCCTGAGATCATGACCCGAGCCGAAGGCAGCAGCCCAAACCACTGAGCCACCCAGGCGCCCCGGGAATTTTCCTTTTCAATGCACATTATGTGTTTCCACTTAATTGTAATTGTAGTTAGTATTTTCCTACAGGTAGTATTTCTGATGAAAATATGTGCTCAGAATTTTGTGAATCTTCATTTCTTTTAAATAAAATATTCTAAATTATATCCACTAATATATAAAAGTGACTTTAATATTTTTGTATCCTAACTGTTATCACAAATTAACCCTATTTTTTTTTAAACATTGGCCAAGGACCATTCAGTAATGATCTGAAGATAGTTAATATCTAACTTAAAAATCCAGATGTCTTTAGTCATAGTAAGACCAAATTCCAGAGTATATTTCTTATACCCACAAATTATTTGGGAACAGAACAAGGCTCAATCTGGTGAAACTTCAAATAACGGATAAGCCATGTGATAGCAAAAGTTATCAAAAGTTTCACCTTGATAACCTGCCATGAATTTCTCACCCAGAAAAGAAGGCTATGGGCCAAAGGATAAGGTAGACACCCAAGCTTAGGGATAAAGCATATAAATGCCACCTAATGACAGTTAACACATGATGAATGACACTAGCTGTCTTTGGGGATCTGGAAGAAACATATTAATGACACTACCAGTGCCTCACCGAATGAATCAAGAACCCACATGCACTCTCTGAAAATTCATTTAAAAAGGAATTTTTCTCTTCTTGCTTGAAAGGTGTAATACAACTACAATTATGTGATATGATCAAAAAGGAGCTCCTTCAGGCAGTTGAATTTACCAGATAATTAAAGCTAATTTCTGGACAACAGACAAACAAATGACTTGAAATTGCCATTAAGCTTTATCAAATTGCTTATTGAATTTATCATCTTCAGTGATTGTCTTGGAATTAGGAAATATTCTAACTACTTTGATCTTTGGCCTTCACCGATGAAGCCTTTCCCTGCAACGTATCCTCTCTCACTACATAGTATTGTCCAATAAACGATCTTATAAAAACAGTAAGAAATAAATATAATAGATCTTTAAGATTGACCTCTGTTCTAGGATTTAACATTTTAAATATAGCAACATTTTTCTGAGTCCCAAATAAAAAAAAGAAAATCTCTCTCTGAGAGCTAAAAGAAATACCTAATAACTTTTCACACCCTGGAACATGTAAATTTGTAACATGTTTTTCTGAGGAAAATATATATTTAATCATAAAGTAACTTGTTCATCAAAAGCTTCCTAGTGAGGCTGAATACCAAATTTGTACTTACTCCTTTTTATTTTTTAAGTCACAGCTAATGGGTTGAAAAATCAGATAACATTTTATAGCAGAAATTGAGATTCACCTGCTAGCCATGACCATAAACATTATCATTATGAAGTTACAATGATAAAATTTTATTTGTTACAAAATCAAGTGGTCCACCTATAAATCAATTTAGTTTTAGTCTCTACTACATTTCTTATTTTTAGGAGAGAAAAAAAAAAAAATCCAGCACATGGCTATTACCAAGGTATCAAGTGGAAACAAATTTAGGATCCATCATTATCAAGATATTCTTAAAATATCTCATTAAGCTGCTACTGTTAATCCTGTTTTCATTTTTTTTTTTTTTAGAAAATTTTATTTATTTGACAAAGAGGAGGCAGTGAGAGAGGAAACACAAGCAGGGGGAGTGAGAGAGGGAGGAGCAGGCTTCTGCAGATCAGGGAGTCTGACTTGGGGCTTGATCCTGGGACCCTGGGATCATGATCTGAGCCAAAGGCAGATGCTTAACCGACTGAGCCACCTAGGCGCCCCAATTTTGTTTTCATTTTCCTTCACTTAATTTAAAAATATTTTTGTAAACAATACAGATTTTTGTTCTAGAAAAAATATTCATTGATTATAATAGAACTTAGAAGGTTTATCAGAAACTTGAGAATTAGAAGAAGAAATTGATAGCCAAATAGGTCAGAAACAGGGCCCTGGCTCAGTTTTTGCAGAAATGATATATTGTGAACTCATATTCTGAACGTACTCTAAGTAGTAGAAAAAGATCTGATGAAAGTGCATGTCAATAAATTTTGTACTTACTTTGCAGAGGCCAGGAGTCTGTAGTACACTGTAAGTCTATCTCCTTCCCCCTGGTCCTTTCTGTCTTCTGCAGGATCTGCTTCATCTCACAGTGAACGTCCTCTGTCATGGACACTGGTTGACTGTTTACTAGTGTTTTACTCAACGTCTTCATATGCTGTTGAACTTCCGCCAAAAGAACAGCTTGTATTGCTTCAGTTACCTATAAAGATTTTTTTTTTTTAATCATTTTGGCAGGGGGCGGGGGGAGATTATTACAAATGCTTGGGGTCTTCCATCAAGTTGAGAGCCTGGAATTTGGACTTAAATAGGTTTCACATAAAGTGTACCACTCCCATCCACTAGAATTAGCATCTGAAACAATTGAAATGCAGATACTGAACACTGGAACCCAGACCAACACACTGTTCTTTTGCTAACGCAAGAGATTCTAAAAGGAAAGTTGAAAGGAGTTCTTAATTCTTTCACCTAAGGTACTTTCATTTCTGCCAGAAGATAAAGGAAATGAATTTGAAGATATTATACTGTTTCTTAAAGTCAAGTTTAGCTCCTCAAATAATGTCTAGCTTGAAAGCACTATTTAGCTAAAAACACTTGATTTAAATTCAGGTTTAATACAGAAAGCTGAAGACAAGACTTTAACAATAAATCTCACTAAATTGTGTGGATGTTGGGGCACCTGGGTGACTCAATGGGTTAAAGCCTCTGCCTTTGGCTCGGGTCATGATCCCAGCATCTTGGGATTGAGCACAGCATCAGACTCTCTGCTCTGTGGGGAGCTGTTCCTACCCCCCCACACCCCTGCCTCTCTGCCTACTTGTGATCTCTGTCTGCCAAATAAATAAATAAAATATATATATTTAAAAAAAATAAATTGTGTGTATGTGTACATGGTTGTACACAGTTTAAAAATATTGCAAAGCTTGACTTCCAATTATTGTACACATTCAGTCAAGGATCTATGATTGGGTCGAGGGGGAAGGGAATGCTTGTCATAGACATCTAATCCAATATCTTCATTTTTTTAAATCAAGAAGCCGGGACAGGACATCTCATAGATGTGATGAACAGGCCTTCCGACCGCTGATTCTATGTCCTTTTTAGTATATGTCCTCCCAAGTTTCTATATCCTCATCCCTTAGTAAAGTCAGTGACGACGTACCTTTACTCTTCCTAGCTTGTTCACATATTTGTCACTAATATTATAAGAGTAAATAATATGAGTATCATCAAAAAAATAAGAGGAAGCAGAAATAACTGAATAAAACACATTAGCCATAATGAGTAGGATACTCAGTCATAAAACTTAAAAGCGAATACTGAATGGCATTCACTCAATTAGAAACAAACTCAAACCCACACTTTGTGCTCAGTGTGAAATCAATACTCAGCATGGCTCCAATCCACCAGCAGATGGTACATCTTATAAGCATGTAATAATGCTATCACAATATCTGGTATACAGTGGGTACTAAATAAATGCTAATGGAATTGAAATAGATTCTGTACTTAAAAAAATAAAGTGTAGAAAGTAGAATTTATTGATAATTTCTGACTATCAATACTTTAATCTCTTTAGTATATAAATACAGTAGATAAATTTTGCGATAGTTAGTAGGGATAGAATTTTCCCCAACAAAATATAAAATTTTTAGACAATATATTATATAACTTTTTGAATTTAATAATGAGCTAGAATTGAAAGCAGTGCAGCTGTAAAGCTGTCTCCCAAATGCACAGAAATAATTTTCTTTGAAAAGACAGATGTGCAAAGCATTACACTCTTATGAGAGAATGTGCAGAGATTTAAGTGAAGATTTACAAATCCATTGGCTGGAAAGAGACGGCCACAAATCTGGGCCATATTCTTATTACTAGAAGTATTACTATGCCATAGGCAAGCTAAACATTTTAATGGTTTTCTACTAAAACCTTGACATAGCAAAGTTCTGTAAAATAGCACAGAGCGTTATGAAGACTCCACGAGAGCCCCTGTGGACTGCTTGTGGTTCCAGTGTCCAGAATTTCCAGAAGAAAAGTATTTTCTCAACACTTGGTCCACAATGACTTTTCACATCTTTGCAGCATCTCCTGGGAAAGCAATACTTGTCCCTGGAGGCCTGGATGTCATGATTTCACCCACTGGTGTTAGATTATAAAATCCAAGGAATTTTAATGAAGCTTCAGAAACACGCAAATGAGCAACCCCAAAATCTTACTGTTGCTTTTTCAGCATTTATTTCTCTGTGGGACATATTACATGCATTAGAAGCAAAAGAGGCAATCTCCAGACGAACTCATTCATCTGCAAAATTAACACATTCTTATCCCCAGCCCCCTTCACTTTGTGAGGTAGGATTCTGCTACTTGACAGAAACATTCCATTACCACCTAAAATACATTAAGAAGTAGATTCAGCTTAACATGATTTGACTAACTGCTTAGATGAACAGCTTTATAAGGAATTTGAGGATTGGTTAATGAAGCATTAAAATACAAGAGGCTCTGTTGCTCCCAGAGGACCAAGGAATTTTCATTCCCATTTTACAAGTGAGGAAAAGAATCAACAAGCTACACCTATCTTCCAGAGTTATTCATCCGGTTAGCAGCAGAGAAGAGAGAACTTTGATGCTTGGACTTCCTACAAAGTGAGTAATAAATGCTCTGGTCACATTTGTCGTCCTGCCAGACTTTTACACAAGGTCATAGAATCATAGAACCTTAAAGGTCCATTAGTCCAAACATGTCCAAATCACATTAAAATTTATTTGAAGGCCAAATGAACAACTGCAAAATGCCTTTAGTTAGAGCAATTCAGGATAAATTTTCTGTTGAATTCTTTTCCTTCAGGATTTTTTCCCTTGGTGAGGAATTCTTAGGCTACTGGGGGAAAAAAAAAATCTTACCTTTAATAGAGACTCTTAGGATGTTTGCTAACACGCTGGTAAAAATAAAAATGTACTAATGTTTATTTGATAGTCCCAGAGGCTTTTGCATAGCTAGTCATTCATTTGTTAAATATTTATTGACAGGCTGCCATGATTACTACTTTTCTGGGCATTGGTGATTGAGGGGTGAGTGAGACGGACTGAGTCCCTGCTCTCAGCAAGTTTCAATGACAGCAAGAAGACAGAAGATAAGCAAGCAAAAAAGCAAATACTATCATTTCCATTAAAAGCAACTGCAACAAAGAAAATAAAACTGGGTAATGCCATAGTGACTGGAGGCATGGAGTAGTGACAACATGAGGTGGGTAATCAGGGAAGACTTCTTGGAGGAGTTGACCTTTGAGGTAAAACTCAAACAATGAATGGAAAAATTAGAATTCCAGCCCAAGAGAGCAGTAAGGCCCTGAGGTGGAAATGAGCACTGTGTATTTTGGAAATAAAAAGGTCAGTGTGGCTAGTTAGAGCAGGAGGGAGAATGATGAATAAAGAGGCTAGGCTAGTGGCAAACCATGTAGAAACTCACAGGCCATGGAAACATGTTTCAATAACCATTCCAACTGTGTTTATTTGGTTTTGTGGTGTCAGCCCCACAGTGTGTTCTGACTTAACTTTCTTTGTTTTCAATAAGCATTTGTAATTGGAATTATTGCTATGCTGGTCTTGCAAAATTTGACATTTATTAAGCTCATGAAAAAGAATAAAGTCCCGATAAATATTCATCTAATCAACACACAGATATTTATTGTACAATATACAAAGCTACCTAGTAAGCTTTTAAGATCCACAAAAGCTTTAAAAGAGATAGAAGGACTTAAATTTGGCCTTAAAGAAACCCATTCTCTCAAACAGCTTATAGATGAGGTACTTTCGAGACAGAAAAATAATTCCTAAGTCCACATACCAAATTCCCAGGCCTAGGGCCTTTTATGTCATGGTGTATTTTAAAATCAAATAATAGACAATTCTGCCACAAACTGGAACATCAATAGGCAATAAGGTATGGTAACAACGAAAACATCCCTTCCTCAGGCCCCCGGTTCATCCCCCCTATCCTGTGCATCCTTGCATATGTCCATCTCTACTTTTCCCCTCATTATTAGTCTCTGCATTTGTCCTGTTAAATGAAATGCCCGGGGAGGAAATTTTCTGTGAGGACAACAGTAGCCACTTGTGGGTACTCTCGGGATAAGGAGAGTATGACTGAACCACTCACAGAATAGAAAGGCACAGCAGGGAACTGTTCTAATAACTTCAAGAACATACTATGTCATACCTGCACAGACTGGTCTCTCCAACAGGAAATGAGCTTCAAAAGTGAAATGTCAGCTTCAGGTATATGGGCTTCATTCTTACCTAGAAATACAGAGAACACATTTGTTCTTGAGAATATTAACATGCATGCAACCCAATGATCCTCAACCCTGGCTCCATGTTAGAGTCACCTGGGGGGTATTTTCTCCACAAACACCAGAGGTTCTGATTTAATCGGTCCCGGGAGAAGGTAGGGCAGGAATGAATACCCTGTGATACCCAATGATTTTCATGTGTAACCAGCCAAGAACCATTTAGTAATTTATTTATATTTCTAATGATTATACGAATATATATTCACATCAAATCAAATTCATCTTTATACCCTAAACCCATCTTCATAACTTTTGCCAACAGAGTGTGCAATGAATAATGTTCCCACCCAAAACAGATGGCCAAATTTTACAATTCCTTCCTCATGCAAATAGATCCTGACATACTATCTTGCCATGAATTAGCATTTATCACACAGCAATCATATAAAGACTTCCTTGGATTTGTCCTTACCCAATTATACTACTCTGATCAATAGATCTAGCACTTATGTTTTAATCTGACTCATTTTGTTATGTATTGTTTCTTTTAAATTTGCCCTTTTGAATGTCCTTTCTATCTATTTGCCTTAATGTTCAGTGTGAAATTTTAAGAGTGAGCTAGGGCTTGGTTTATTTAAATTGATCCACAGAGTGTCCAGCAGCCCCCTACTCAAAAAAGCACTTAATAAGTGCCTTTTCATTAATTGAAAATGTACATATAATCATCCAAATGAAAAATTGATCAATTAAGGCTTTCTGATGGCTAAAGTATATTATCTAGGTGCCAGATCGTGGGAGTTAAGATAAGGAAAAATGATGACGGCTTGCATTGGAGGGAAAATTACTCTAATCATCTATTTAAATGAATGTATTAATATGTGTTCGAAATTCTGGCATCAACTCTTTAAATTAGTATTAGTTCGGTATGCTTTTCATTGAATTTCATTTTATATATTAAAAGATAAGTATATGTGTATATATATGCACAAATATATATTTTATAAATATTATATGTTATATATATATATTTTATGTATTAGTGGTCAAAGGAAATGTGATAGAAAGTATTAAACATAATGTGAACTAAGAATATTAAAGAGACATATGAAACTTCTGACTCATTAATATCGTTATTTTTCCCTGATGGAACATATGATGTGAATTTGAAATGACCAAGATCAGTGCATAAAACATGTAAGTATGATAGAGCACTACGATTTTGAAGTCATATTTTCCATTTCTTTGTGAGCACAGCAGGTAAGAGAAAATTTTCCTTTGATCTCTGTCCTTCCCCTCCTCTCTCATTCTGTTGACCTTGTGACTCTACCATCAAAGCTAAGTATTGGTCTTAACTTTAGCTACTTACTGGCATCATGGGGTACTTCACAGTGCACTTTAATGTGATGTTAAAATTTTAATATGAGGTAGAAATGAGAGCCAACTTTTCTTGGCCATGTCAGTGAACTAAAGAATTAATTGCAACATCAGAGAGAAAGATAAAAAGAAAACACCCCAGGCTTACCAATAGTACTGAGTCACCATTTTTGCTGACAAAAGTGGGCAGTGGTTCCTCCACTCTTTAGAATGAGCACCTCAGAGTATTATTTTATTCAGGCTTTGACTTTACTGAATTAATAGCATAAAGCGAACCCCTCCTTTCCCTTCACCTCCCGTCTTCCAATTACTAAAACACAAAACCATGCTCCTTAGGATCTATGTGAATCTTAAATGCTGCAAGCCTTGCCTCTAAACACAGGAGAGACTATTCAGTAGTAAACTTGCTCCTGCTACTTTGGTTGGGGCTGCCAGAGGAAATGCTGGGGAGTCCACGGCTCTGGTTAGCAATTCTCTCCATCTCTGCAGAAATCACTTACATTCTGCTTTAAACTCTAATCCTTTTCTCAATGTTATAAAAAATAAAAACAAGGAGAAATGCCCTAATAAGGGCTATGGCTTGAAGAGAAGGCAGGCAGCCCAGACTGGGACCTTTTAGAGAAAATACTAGTTGGGATCCTGAGAAGTGTGCTGATGTAATGCAAAGAGCAAGTGGTTTGGGACCAGAGTTGGCCTGGAATCCTGGCCCCTCTGCTCAGCAGCTCTTTGTCTCTGAGTGGAATCATCTAATTTCCATGAGCCCCAGTTTTCCGAAGGGTAAAACAAGATAGTTCTTCCTACTGTGCAAGGTTGTTTCTATATAGAGAGAATATGTGTAAAGCCAATGGCATAATTCTTTGAATATACTAGACACGCAAAAATTGGAAGCTATTAATAACTCTCAGTTTAAAATATTCCAAATATTCTTTTTAGTAGCCTTGAGAAGGCCCCTATGGACCATTATTCAGGGCATCTCAATGTGTCGATGGCATAATGCATAACTTCATCAAGTCTAAAATCTCATTCCCATTTTACAAGTGTAGTAAATACAGGTTTAAAGGAGTAAAAGACATGCCCAAAGCTGTACAAGTGGTAAGTGTTAGAACTAGATCTTAAACCTCAGCCATCTGTTTCCAAAACCATTATTCTATTTACTATTCACACATGGATCCAAAGGTATTTGCTTAATTCCTTGAAGGCTTTGTTCTGGGAATTGGGGATACAGCAGTAAATAAAACTGTCATAAAAAAATAATAACCCCCATGGAGCTTACACTTTAGTAGCAGGACACAGATGGCAAATGAAAAAAAAAAGATATATATTACATTAGAGTGAAAAGAATTATGGAAAACAGTAAAGGAGGGAATGGGACAGAGCGTGCTGGGGAGAAAGGAGGGCACCTTCATTGATAAAATGGGGTCCAAGCAAGAACCAAGGATGTAAGATGGAGGCAGGAGGCAGCCGGTTGACCTCTGTGATCTGAGGAAAGAGCATTCCAGGCAGGAGAAGAGCTAGCACAAAGGCCCTAAGACCTGCCCATCTTGTTTGGGTCAGAGTAAAAGGTCCGGTGTAGCTGGATCACGTGAAGCAAGGGGTAAGTAAGTACAAAGAGATGGCGTCAGATGGGAGTTGTGGTCGTTGCAATGACAGAAGCAGAACAGGGTGCGCCTCGGTGGCTCACTGGGTTGAGCCTCTGCCTTCAGCTCAGGTCATGATCCAAGGGTCCTGGGATCAAGCCCCACCTCAGGCTCTCTGCTCAGCGGGGAGCCTGCTTCCCTCTCCGTCTCTGCCTGTCTCTCTGCCTACTTGTGATCCCTTGCTCTGTCAAATAAATAAATAAAATATTAAAAAAAAAAAAAGGCAGAACAACCAGATTATACTGGGCCTTGTACGCTCTCCTAAAGACTGTGCCTTTTATTCAGAGCGGAACAGAAGCAGGTGAAAGGTTTTAAGCAGAAGCATAAGGTTCTGACTTAGTTTCCAATGGGTCATTCTGACTGCTTGATGGTGAATAAAGTACAGGAAGGAGAAATAGGAGCCGAAGGGTGGTTAGGTTAGGAGGCAAGGAGAGATGAAGGCTCTGGGGTGTGGTCTCTGGGTAAATAGAAACAGAATCTGGGATATATTCTGAAGGGAGAACCAATATATTTACTAAAAGATTGGATGTGGGTGCACAAAAAAAAAAAAAAAAAAAAAAAAAGGTCGGGGGGTGAGTCAAAATGACACCAAAATTCTTGGCTTGAATCACGAGAAGGGCAGATTTGCTTTACTGAGATGTCAAAGATTTAGAGAAGCAGGTTTTGAGGATAAATTGGCTATCTGGCATCAAAAGAAAATCAAAACACCAAGACTATTACTCAGAAGAATTCAAGGATCATTATATAACCTTCTGAAAAAGCTATAAAATTCTCTAATATAATAATCACTTATTTGGTAATAAAGATACTGATGTAATAAACTTCCCCATAAATCACAGGTGACCTTAATTTAATATCTAAATATTTCTTTTGCCAAAAAGTTTCAGACTTTCAGGCATTTCAAAGATCATTTGATAAAATTCATCACATTACATGTCTTGTAACACTATTCATTTTAATAAAAAATCACATGTATTTCAAATATAATACAAAAGTATAGCCATGTGAAATGCAGACTAAATCAAACAATAAATGCAAACACTGCTCATTCCAAACTGTAGCAGGAGACCCAGTTGTAGATGGGCCAGTTATTCTATTTCATAGAGAAAAAAAAAAAAAATCAGACTTGTATCTCTAAGTCCTTTACCATTTCGTAAGTAACCACAGAAGCTTGAAATAGTAAAAACTTCATTCCCAGGACTTTTTGCCTTGTTGTGCACAGATTCCATTTTGAAAGACCTGTCGGAGGAAAAATAGAGGATATCATTAAAGATATATGAAAAGTATTTTTAGAAATAAATTGAAGATTTGAGTGTATGACCACTTTTAAAAAATTTGGGAACTGAACATAGGTTATTTTTTAAGCAATGTTCTCCAACAGTAATCTCTTTGGTAAATTTCCCCACTTTGTTCCTACCTAAAACCTTAATCCCAGTTTTGAATTTTAGGTTACCAGAATTATTTTGTGACTCACTTTTCCAGGAGGAGCTCCACTACGATAGGTCATGTAATTTGTGGTAAGTGCAATATATTCTGAATCTTAATATGTTGACATCTGCCACAGTTCTCCACAGGTCCTCTAAGGACCTGAGGAAGGTGAGTTCTACTCCAGACCAGTGATTTAATCATAGCAACTTTCAGGTACTGTTCAGGGATATTGTCATAGGCAGATGGCTCTTTCCTTAAAATGTAGTTACGTCATGCACCCCATTGTGAAGCCCACAAGGATTTCTCCACATTCACAACCACAGTGAAATGTTAGTGAAATGGACAAATCCAATGCACATTATTTTGATTTCCCAAAAATTGCCATGCTGTCCAACAGCAAATCCAAGTTGAAGTGACTGATTTCTGGAAGCAGTTTCTAATCCGGACAACTCTTTCAATAATTTTTTTTTAATGAAGAATTTCGTAAAGAGTTAACTAATGTATGGTGGCAATTTTTAGCGGAAGGCAGGCTGACAGCCTGTGATCCCCCCTCAGGGCACCAGACACACCCTGCACATCCTGAACTCCCTATCTGCAGCCAACTCAGAATGAAAACCTCCATCACACATTAACCAAGTCCCTCACTGGCTCTGTGGGATCATGATTAGGCAGATACAATTTGTTAACAACCCACGTTTTCAAGAATTTGAAGAAATCTTAGTGGCCGCCTAGCCCACAAACCTCATTTTCTAAATGAGGAAAGCAAGGCTCAGAGCGGGTAAGTGACTTGTCCAGAGCTACACATGGCTAGTTAAACATCAAAAGCAGGATTTATTCCCAGGTTTTCAGGCTCCAGGCTGACTGCATTTTTTTGCTTATCATACGTTCAGTGCTTCGTAATCTTCTTAGTTACAGGAAGAAGAGAAAAGTAAAAGAAGGCTATATGAAACTTAAACATGTGTATATATATATGTGTGTGTATATATAATATGTATTACATATACATATTATGTATGAAAAGAAAACAGAGAAAAATTTAGTATAAAACCACAGAATTTTACCAGTCTATGTCTCCATAATAGGGTCACAGAACAGAAAATGGGAAACCTTGCATTATAATGGAAGGAAGCATAACATCAGATCCTAAATAATCCACAGAGCCTTCCTACCAAAGGGTAGGCCCACCGAGGGCAGGAATGGTGCTGACCGTTCAGTGCCTGGAACTGAGCTCCTATCACAGAACAGAAACGTCAAGGACCATTTACCACCACATAGTGGGAAGTGCTTTCTGTAAAAGCGTTCCCATGGTTTCCACTCACACTAATTACTCTCTTTACTCTGAACACCAAAATACTTACCTATACTACCAAGATTTTTCCGCATTTCTTTACCCTACTTTTGGTGTTTTCTATTTATTTCATGTGTCTTTTTCTTTCTTTCTTTTTTTTTTTTAATCATTTGAATCAAATGAGAAATTTCTTCTGTAGACTAAGGGCACATGCTATAAATTGTAAATTGTAAATTCAATCCTCTAATGTCAGACTGAAAAACTATACTGAATTTTAGCAATAGAAGAAGGCAGACACACAGAGTTAAGGTTAGTAATGAATCAGGCTCTGGAATTAGACTGGTGCTCAGCTTTGAATCAGCCTCTAAGAAGCTGAATTAATCTTGGAGTTGATACCTTTTCGCCATAAGACTCAATATCCTCATCTTTAAAAGAGCAAAATAATAGTACCTATATGCCAGCCTTGCATATTAAGTGATATCAGGTAAGTAAAGTACTTACATGGTGACTAATAGATATTAAATATTCAAAAAACAAGAGCTATTTTTATTCAACTGTACTTTTTGTAAATGAATTACTGATTGCCACCTCTAGCTTAGTACAACAAAGTATAAATTAAATGGTGGGACTTGGGCTATGAAACTGTAAAACTTTCTCCGATGATATATGAAATATCACTGGCATTTACTTAAATGTTCTTTGTTCATATTTAATTCACAGCAAGTAAAATGGATTTCAAGGTGTGTATGAATCAAACTATCGTCTATCTCTCGGTCTACCTATCTATTAAATCATTCAGCGCCCAGCACTAGGATTTTCCTGGTACATATTATGAGAGCAATGGATATTTTTTGAATGAATACATTTTTAAATATATAGATTAATTGCCCAAATTATTCTCTGATTCCAAAGAATTAAGAGGAAGTTTTTCTTAAATGTTTTTTGAGCTGAAGGAGCTGTTGCATATTTACTCTTGATCTGAAAAAAGGAAGAAAGGAAGGAAGAAGAGGAGGGAGGGAGGGTAAAGAGCCAAATACAGCAAGTAATTATGATTCTTTTAATGTCCCAAATAATAGTAGTCAAAATATTTACGCATATCTTACCTGTCAGTTCCACATGCCAGCTCTAAAGGCATGTTAACTAACTTATTAACTACAAATAGTCTGCTCAGTAAATAAACTATAGTGTCCGACTCTTGCAAAGAATTACAATTATTCTCCAATCCTCTTGGCATTCCAACCTGATTTGGAAGAGTGGACGTGTACTTGTTTGACAAGTCCAAAACTTTTTTGGAAAATAAATTAACTTTTGAATAGTCTGTTTTCGTTTCAGCACTGCATACATCCCACCCCGGCAGCATCAATGAGAAGCGGTCTTCATTTGCAGCAAGTCCTAAAGAAACAGAACCCTGAAGCTTTAAAATATTGAGATGCTTAATGCAGAGATTATCTAATTCTTTATCCAGTCCCCATGGCAAAAAGCAAGATAGGAACAATTTAGCTGCATCTATTGTGATGCTGGCATCCATTTTTCTTGATGGTTCCGGGTGCATCTTTTTGGAGTTCTTTGTTTTCTTCTGCCTTTTAATGCCATCACTTTCTTCTAAGAATTTGACAGCATTATCTCCTTGGGCTGGGTTCTCACCAAAAGGCTTGGCTTGCACTTCTGCTGAGAGAGAACCACAGGCAGTTTTATTTCTTTTCAGCGTCAGTGTTTTCTTCTCCACTGTGCTTTTGGCTCTTCTTAGGATCTCACTACCATAGAATGAATTAGAAGGGTCAACGTCACAGATTGGAGTTGGCAGCAAAAGTTCAACAAGATTTTCCAGATCAAATAGAAGGATATGAAAGCCAATGTTACTCCATTTTGTCTTCACAGGCAAGACATTAAAAGGTCCTGAGAAAGACTTGGCATCAGCAACCTAAAGGAGATTAAGGAGAAAAAATAATTATGTGTCAGGGTTTTTATTTTTCAAGTGATTTTTATTAAAAGTTCCATATTAAAATGGCATAAAATGAAAGCATTAAGTAGCAGTACAACTAAAGCCATTTCAATTATTTTGTCTGTTAGGAAAACTTCCCTCTAAATTAAACAGTCTATACTCCTTAAAAACTTTTTTTTTCCTTCCTAAAACCTTTATTTTTCTTTGAAAAAAAAAAATGAATTAGGCCTAGGAAGTAAGATAGCATCAGATCAATATCTTTTCTTATCTGATTTCTTATTTTCCTATCAACATAGCCATGAAGACCCACAAAGGGGAAAAAGTGAGTTTGAAAATTAAGGAGGAGAACATTGATATGCCTGGGTGGTTCATTCAGTTCAGTGTCTGCCTTTGGCTCAGGTCATGATCCCAAGGTCCTGGGATCAAGCCTTGCATCAGGGTTCCCACTGAGCAGGGAGCCCAAGTTCGGGCTCGATCCCAGGTCCTTGGGATCACGCCCTGAGCTGAAAGTAGACGCTTAATGACTGAGCCACCCAGGCGCCCCAGGTTCACACAATTTTTTAATTGTTTAATACCTTTCTTTTTTCATTTTTGTGTTTGGTTTGCAATAGAACATACTTTTCATGTTTGTTTGTTTGTTTGTTTTAATCTTGATATCAGTTGTTCCAGTATCATTTGCAAGCTTGTTCTTTTCTCACTGATCTGCTGTCTGGGACATTATTCAATTAATCTATTCCATAGTATAATAGCTTTACAAAGAGACTTCAGATCTGGTAGTGAGGTTCCCCTATCCAGTTGTTTATACAGTCTTTTATTCTTTCACGTAAGTTTGAGGATGTTTGTCAAGTTCCAGACTGTATCTCCCACTTACTTAGACCATGCTTAATTTCTTTTGATCGTTTAATGGTTGTTCAGAGGGATGTTTATATTATTTGCTTATCAATTTTTTAAACTTCCTGTAGCTATGGGTCCTTTTTCATTTTTGATATTATTGCTTTTGCTTTTTTTCTTGCCAGAAGTTTATCGATTTTGATATTCTCTTCAAAGAATCAAATTTTTACTTTGTAGGTCCTCTCATGGAATAATGTTTTCCTTGGAAGACCATTTCCTTGAGTAAACTATTTTAATTTCATTTATTTTCTCACAGCATTTTTGAAGGCATAATTCTCCAGTCTTCGGGTTTCCTTTGATGCATTTGAGATGTTAGCTAGTACTCTGTCACTCTGTCTTTTCTCTATGCTGCTCTTTAGATCATTTTGTCTTTACTATTCTGCATAAAATCATAGACTCACTAGAATTCTTTTAGGTGTGGATGTTTCCCCCCAATCCTACATTGTATCTGAGTATTTCTAGGTCTCCTTAATTTTGTTCAGTTCTCAGACCTACCTTTTTGAATGTTTTCCCTCTGCATCCCTTTCACCCCATACAGAACTCTGGTGAGCCCATTTGTCAGATAAACTATTTTCTCTCTCTCTCTCTCTCTTTTTTTTTTTTTTTAATTTCTTTGTCTCTCTGTGCCTCATGCTGGGCATCACTTTGGAATTCTCCTTTAGCTTGCCTATTTTCTTCTCACCTGTCTCTCCTATAACATTTAACTTACCCACTGAGTTTTTTAATTTTGAGTTTTACATTTTTAATCTCTATCAGTTCCATTTGGTCCCTTTAAAAAACAAACTGTTCATTTTACAGTCAGATATTTTTTCCTTATTTTTTAAACCATTATTCTTCTAAAGGTACTTATTTTGTATAATACATCTATAATTCCAATTTTTAAAATCCTTGTGAGTATGACTCTGCTTTTTTATTTTGGTGGTGCTTTTCTGTTTCCTTATGTTTTGTGACTGTATATATGCATGGGTGTGTGCATGTGTGTGCATTTGCTAGCAGTGAGAAGCCTTCGAGTCATGGGTTGAAAATGCATTATTCAAGAGAGAATCTGTGTTTGTGACTGCCAGGTACCCAAGGGGTACAGATGTTTATTTTACTAGCTCACTAATAGTTAAAAATTAGGTTTGTATATAGAATTGAAAATTAAAATTCAGTAGCTCCCCCAATCCATGGGTTATATGTCCCAAAGATTCCTAGTAGACACCTTAGATGGCAGATAGCTCTGAATTATACATTTACTATATTTCCCCCTATGCATACATACCTATGATAAAGTTTAATTTATAAGTTAAGCACAGGAAGAGATTAACAATAATAACTAATAATAAAAGAGAACACTTAGAAGAATATAGTGTAATAAAAGCTATATGAATGTGGTCTCTCTCTTTCTCTCTCTCTCTCTCTCAAAATATCTTATTGTACTGTACTCACCCTACTTTTTGTGATAATGTGAGATGATAAAATGTCTAGTGATGAGATGAAATGAGCTAAATGACATAGGCACTGTGGTGATGAGATGAAATGAGCTAAATGACATAGGCATTGTGGTGCAGCTTTAGGTTACTACTGGTCTGATGATATGTCAGGAGGAGGGTCATTGGCTTCTGACCCATGGGTAAGTGAAACTGTTGATAAGGGGGGACTACTGTATTTAGGTTTGATAAGGAAGAGAGGAAATGGGCGCTCTCTTACATTTCACGATGAGTGTAAATTGGCATCATTATAAAAGGTAATTGGCAAAATATATCGACAACCTTAAAATATTCTATAACCTTGGATATAGAAATGGCTTTCCTAAGGGTAAAATTACAAAGATACCCAAAATTATATGAAAAAGAATGTTTGTTATAGAAATTTTTATATCAGTAAGCTGAAAATAACTTGAATGTCCCGCAATATAGATTTGGCTAAATAGATTATAATATGTGCACATATTAAAATACTAAGCGGATATTAAGAAGAGGTTTGTGGGGATTTTTTTGGCAAAATATATAATACCACAGCAAGAAATTCACACAGTGTCTATGGAAAATACCTAGATTAAAAAGTGTAATCCCATTTTTATAAAATTGCAGAGATTTCTCAACATCTCCTTTTAACTATATCTATTTCTTAAAGTTTTATTTTTAAGTAATCTCTACACCCAGCATGGGGCTTGAACTCACAACCCTGAGATTAAAAGTCATGTGCTCTATTGACTGAGCCAGCCAGGTAATAAGAATTGCCAAGGAAAATGTCAATAATAGATACGGCTATCTAGATGGTTTTAACATTGTGCCTCCTGCCCCCAAAATACGTTAATCAGATTAAATTTAAAAGTGTAAGAAGATTTGCTAGTAAATCGAAGGCCAATATTTTAGATATATAAGCAGCTCACAAAAATTAATTAGCAAAATACTTGTATCTCAAGAAATAAAATGAGCAAAAGAGACAAAAATACCACCGAGGAGCATAGTTTTTAATCCATTTGTCTCAATAAAAATAAAACAAGTATAAAATTTTACATACCACACTGGTTTTGAGCACTTATATTTGCTAAAATTTTTTCAAACTTACAGAAAACAAAAAGGATCCCATGCTGTTGAGTGCTCATTTTAAAGGACTCTGATGACATCTAGATGGCCTTATCTTTTCTCAGGAACATCACGGTTATATGTATTAAGAGTCTTAAAAATATACACTGTCATTCTTTCAGGGTACTTGGGTGGCTCAGTAAAATAAACATTTGACTCTTTGATTTCAGCTTGGGTCATGATCTCAGAGTCCTGTGATCTAGCACCCAGCTAGGCTCCACACTCAGTGGGAAGTCTGCTTGAGATTCTCTCTCTCCCTCTCCCTTTGTCCCCCTGCTCCATACTCCCTCTCTCTGCCTGCCTCTCTCTCAAATCAATCAATCAATCAATCAGTCTTTAACAAATATTCACTATCTGTGTGATATAATAAGCACTGAGTGTCATATGCAACTAATGAATCATTGAATACTACATCAAAAACTAATGATGTATTATATGTTGGCTAATTGAACATAATAAAAAAAATCTCTAAGCTACTAAAAAAAAAAATTCACTATCATTGTCTCTAATTGAGATGCTACTTCATGTTCTTGGAGGATAATATACCCAGATCTATGCTGTGGGTTTATCTGTTTTCATTCATTCAGCAGACACTGAAGAGGTCTTTGAGGGGGACCTCTTAAGTAGAGCATGGTATGAGTAGCTGTCCACAGAATATGGAACAAGACTCAGCACTGGCATAGTTACAGCTCCCACCCTTTACACTCAGAAGAGGAGAGAGATAGGTGCCCAGCAAGGACCTCATAGCCAGGACAAGGGCAGAGTAAGGGCCAATGTAGAAAGCTATGAAGGCCTGAAGCAGCCATCTCATATTCGATCTTGATCACCCACGAAGTCTAAGCAGAAGTGACAACAAACCACAATCTGAAAGATTAAGGAAAAATGAACTAAAGGAATGGGCAAGACCAAGTACTCGAGGCAAAGAGAACAACATGAGAAGACCCAAGAAGTGTTGGCTGGAGTTGGGGTGAGGACATATATAGAGACCATGTACAAGGACAATTTTAGTATGGATGGAGAGCAGAATATGGAAATGCAGAGGAGCCAGACAGGACAGGAGCCACATTGTGTTAAAGCCTTGCAAACTCTGTTGAGTTTCAAATTTATTCTGCTGTGACCCTTGAAGGGGTATGTAAGTAAGGAAGTCACCGATTCCCAAACTCTAGCTATGATTACTTCTGAACTGCAGGCTAATCAACCAGGCTAAGACAGAGTTCCACTCTCCTATGCACTTCCACTTCCCCAAACTGTAATCTCTGGCCACAGTATCTAGATTTCTCAATTACTGGGCATTACTGGGCCAGACAAAAATCATAGCAATGATTCTGGCAATATGACACACTCCCTGGTCTGGTCTCATCCTCTTATTTTGTGATCACACAGCCAAAATAGACCCATTGCAGTGTTGTAAACAAAAATCCCAAATTTCCCTCCCTAACCATAATCACTTTAAGCCTCAGGAGCAACTGAACACTTTAGAATATTTTCAAATCATAAATATTATTCCAAGTTTTTTTTTTCCTTTTCAAGATTTATTTATTTATCTGAGGGAGAGAGAGAGTGAGGGGGAGGGTGGATGGGAGGGATAGAGGGAGAAGGAAAAGAGCTAGATGCAGGGCTTGATCTCAAGACCCTATGTCACAACCTGAGCCTAAACCAAGAATCAGAAGCTTAACCAACTGCATCACCAAGGAGCCCGCAAAGGTTATTATTTTTTTTTTTAAACATATAATAAAGTTGTTTTTCATTTGGAAACAAGTCAATTTAGATTATAAATATAAACCACTGTTATATCTTAATGTCCTAAAATGAATATTATAATTCTAGTTAAAAATGTTTAACTCTGTAAAAAGTATATTTTTAAAGTCATGTCATCAATGGACTTTAAAAACAGTATTACCATCATTTTGAACATAAGTAATATAGAATAACAACAAATGTCAATAATAGTAATTACTGAGCTTTCACATTATAGACCGGACATGCACAATATTTAGTAATGTTGAGCAAAGGCTATAGTAAATGTTAACCTTATTTATATTTATATGGTACTATACACAATATATTCTGCCGACAAGAATTCTATGAAAAACAGCCTGCTAAAAGAAATTAAAAAATAGAAGTGTTTTCCTAAATCATGACTGAATAACGTTGTGCAAAAAATATAAATATATTACTTCTGGAATGATAAAGTATATGTAAACCATCATTTTAACACAAGTATTTTAGAAACATTCACCAATCTGATTACAATTAAAAAGTCAAGAACAAGTAATTGAAGACAAAGAAGAATTTCACTGAATCTATGTCACTGCAAAAGTGTGAGGGCTAAATATAAATTTTAAGTTATTAGTCCATGTGTTGCTGACAGAATGCTCTCTGATTGCCTGACAGCTCCCCAAAATGTGCTGTCCAGGCTTTGCACAAATAGAAAAGCTGCTGGTCTTTTCCCCAATATCCCATCACGGTTACAACCACTCTCTGAAGTTCCAGGTTGAAGCAAGAGAGGAGGTATGTTTACAATCTGGACGGCAAGAGGTAGCACTAAGGGACAATGGTCCATTCCAACCTCTGAACTTTGGGAGCCTGGGGAGTAAAACGGTTCTGATACATCTACATGTGAATGCTCTCAACAGCAGGTGCAGAGTAGGAAGAGGCACATAGAAATGAGCTCTTTGTCTGAGTACACAGACTTCAGGAAAAGCTACTGAGTCAGAAAGTCTGCAAGTGAATCCCAGATGGCCAGCGGAACAGAAATTATTCCTCCACTCCCTGCAAGAACTCAAAATAAATGACAAGTAAAACTAAAGTCAACTACTCAAAACTCAAACTCTGAACAACCCAATAAACACATAAAAAAGAAGCACCAGAAGGACCCAAAACTTTAGAAGAAAAAATGTGATAGATGTGAAGGTGTAAGTCTAACATCTTTATTTTAAGAAGTCTATTCATTTACTTATTTTTCCTTTATCCTGCTGTGTTCAGCTGGTGCCTCTTCGTTTTTCTATCTGATTCAGAAAGACAAAATGGTTAAACAAGACTGGTTTTACCCCCTGCCTTTGAAGGTGGAAATGCACTGTCTGACAACATGTTCTGATAAAACTTCTCTCTGAAAACATATTGGATCCCCCACTGAGTTTGTTGTGAAAGGAACTGACCTGCCCAATCTACAACCACAAAATAAGTTTGATAAAACTGATGCTTAAAACTACCTTCTCTTCTCACTTTTGTGGCTGTGTGCAATAAGACTTAATACAAGTATTTAAATACTATGTGAAAAGACATAGATGCTAGCTGAAGAATTATTCTAGGTATTTGGTTACGTGAGAGCAGGAAGAATTTAGAAATTAGCTGATCTTAAGGGAAAATGAGGAACAGAGAAGTAACGTGACTTGTTGGGTTCCTCATTTGGTAAACAGCCAAGTCAGTGATCCCAAGTCCATTTTTTTTTCCCCTGACTATTCTTTGGATGACATTCTATGACTTATATTTCTCCAAGAATAAAATAGTGTTTCTTATTTATTATTTCTAAGATGTCTGAAGGAGCCTCATTAGCTAAGCATTCATTGCAGGAAATACCATATTCACAGATGTATAAAAATGAAAAAACCGGGGCACCTGGGTGGCTCAGTGGGTTAAAGCCTCTGCCTTCGGCCCAGGTCGTGATCCCAGGGTCCTGGGATCGAGCCCCACATCTGGCTCTCTGATCAGCAGGGAGTCTGCTTCCCTTCCTCTCTCTCTGCCTGCCTCTCTGCCTACTTGTGACCTCTGTCTGTCAAATAAATAAAGAAAATCTTTAAAAAAAAAAATGAAAAAGCCATCATTATAGGAAAACATTCACTAATGAACTGATCATTTATAAAACTAGTGCCTCCCTTTTTAACATTAAGTCCCACCCCACCCATTAGTCAGGCTTTGACTGATTATTAAATGATGTGTTCCCATCACAAAGTAGATAGCAAACGCTGTAAAAAATGAAAATGAAGGATTACGCTGAATGCCAGAGCTGAGTCTTACCCAATGCCAATGACAACCAAGGATCCAGCAGGGGAGACCAATTAACAACTGAAGAAGAGAAAACTAATTCAGTTTTTCAAATGACAAAACTTTTAATATAAATTCTCTTTTCAATACTTTTCTAAAATAGCTGCGAATCATGAAATTCACAAATGAAGTAAAAAGTAACAGATTGTGTACCATACAATTAAATTAGAAAAAAAATCCTCCTCCTCCTCCCCCCTCTTCTTCTTTTTCTTCTCCTTCTCTTCCTCCTTCCCCTTCTTCATTTTCTACTTCCCAAATCAATAGTTTTCAAACAGCAGTATTCAAGAATATTCACAGAATGGAAGAAGTGTCGATCTCCTACACAATCAGAAGAATTACTCATGAAATGGGATGGACTGACCAAGGAAAGCAGGTTATTCCCCTTTCACTCTAAGTCAACAAAAGTAACTTCAACTTTACTAAGGATAGTTCACCACTGAAGAGCCAGGAAAAGGTCCCAGCTCTGTGTGTGCGTCTCTTACTGTAAAAGGAGACAGAGTCTGTTTTCGGGGGTTAAAGGAAAGTCCATTGCTGCCTCAGTGGGCACTTCCTAAAGACAGGCCCATCACTGCGAGATACCCGTGGTGCCTCAGCAAAGCCAGAGAAGCTCAGGTTTGCTTTCAACCTAACAGGGCCTTCCTTTCCTTCTGGTCATACAACAGAGGGATCCCTGGAATAGAAAAGTCACACCAGAAGAAACAACGATGGATTTCTACTCCATGGCTATGAGGCCAAGTCTTATTTGTACGTGGTCTCAGAAGTTAAAAAAAAAAAAAAAGACATTTATTTACTCACTGGAATTTTATCAGATAAAATATCATTCTAGATTTCTAACCAGGATTGTATACTTCCTCCTAATCACATTTTTGGGCACATACATTTCACCAAATTTCAGGGAAGCATACTAAAAAGTCAGACCTTTTTTCTTACTTTCAAATATCACAGAGGTATTATTTGTGCTCTAAAATGCACATTAAATCATGGTTATAGCAACACCAGCCTCCTCACTAAGAAAGTTTCTCCATCTCCTAAGACACCTGTGGCAACATGCTCCTGGTAAGCCAGGCTTACATCTGAACACCATCTTTTCCTTCTCTTCTCCTAGCTACAGTGGGTGCTTGTCACTGTTGCCTGATTCTTCTGCTCTATCTTGGCCTTCCAGCCTTTTCTGATTTCTCCGCCTCTTGTGTTTGTCTTTATGCTGAGAATGCCCCATCACCCATCTACAGAAAATCTACCCCCAAAAGAAAACTCACTTCCCCAAGAGACTTCCCCTTTTCTCATCTCTTCTAGTCATCATCTCGCTGTCCTTGGGTATTTCACGACATTATTATTTCTTTTCCACCGTGTGCACGCGCGCGCACACACACACATCACTATTTTCATCCATCCCAATCTTTAAAAAGCTGACCATGCCTCGGCCTCAGTGCATTCCACCGGCAGGAATCTCTTAAGAGTTCATAAAACATGAGGTCTATTACAGAGGACTTCTTTGAGCTTTTAAGAGTCAGACAAACTGAGTCCTATCACCGTGGAGGGTAAATGTACTGACTTCATGGCATCCTCCTCCTACTAACTGTTCAATACTGAAACACGATAGTTGAAGATGTTATTCCGGGTCTTTTGAAAAATAACGAAGAAAATCCAGCACATAAAAAAGTACATTAGGTATGCTTTTGTTTATGGTAACTTGGGATTCAGCTGTTGGGTGTTAGTGATGCACATTTCTGTAAACCCATCTCTAACCTTCATGTGACCAGAGCAATTCACTTAAGAAACTGTCGCCTAAGTGAAAAATAAGTGCCTCACAACACTAGCCCATTTAAGCACCTAATTACAGGGTCAGTCCAGAGTCAACCTGCTCCATAACAGATTGCCTTCATCAGTGGGGTCCTGTCTACCCGGCTATCGTGCCTTCACTCCTGGATCCTGGTGTACTTGGATGTCCTTGCCCTGACTTTGGACTACGTCTCTTCAAAATTTTACTGATGCGGAATCTGGGGTAATTTGGGAAAGGACAAAAGTGTTCCTTAAGTAAGCCATTTCTCTACCGATTACAAATGGAAACCACTGTTTTCTATCGCTTCTCTCAACATGTTTGTACTTTAAGTCATAGGATAGTTTTCCAGGTCTTTTAAAAAATTCTTTGAAGTAAAAAAAAAAAAAAAAAAAAAAAATTCTTTGAAGTGAAATTTCAGATGGAAAAGATACAGACCTTTAAAATGTTTGTTAAATTGTTAGACTATGCTCCAGCAAGTTTCTTTTAAAACACACTTCAACCAAAGGTGAATGCATATAAGTTACTTTGTCATACCATTAAAGAGTTCAGTACTTCTTTTAATGTTTATTAATCTGATAGGAAATTTGCATTGATGATTTTCAGTCAGTATAGTTCTGCAATTTAAATGTTCATTTTTGCCCTGTTTCCTAATTTACCATTTATCTTTCCCTTATCAATTTGTAAGAGCTTTTTTGATGTAAAGATATTAACCTTCAAATATACTGCAAATATTTTTCAAGAGTCATTAGGTTTTACATTTATAGAGTTTGAGAATCTCTACAATATTTTTTAAATGTAAATAGTAAAACTATAATTTTTGTTTCATGTATCTTTTGGGAATTTTGCCAGTCTTAGGACTTTCACAATGCAATTACTAAAAATATTACCTATTTTCCCCTAGTAATCTATCTTCCTATATTAAAATTTCTATTCATTTGAAATTTACTTTTGTGAAAGGCAGAGAATAGGGACATCATTTTATGTTTTATCTAAAAATATACTCAATTGTACAAAGGCCACTTATAAACTTTCCCTTATGATTTTAAGTGCCATTCTTTCCAAAGATCAAATTATGATTTATATACATGCTTATTCCTAGACTCTTTTGTCCTTTCCATTTATCGTTTTGCCTCTTCTTAAGTCACTTCTGAACTCTACTGCAGATGATAGATAGATAGGTAGATAGGTAGATGATAGATACACTTAACATCTGAGAAGGAAACCTCATTTCCATCATTCCTCATTTGCTCATTTTTCTTATCTCATTTTATACATTTATTTTTCCAGAATAATTCTATAATCAAATCATCAAAGTCCCAAAAAACTCATCTAGGAGATTTTGAAAGTTATTTTTATTAAATGTATAGATTTGGGACTATGGGAATCTTTAAAATACTGAGCTTTCCTTATGGGATTCCACATAACAATGATGTTATTAAATCAAGTTATTTTTTATGTCTTTGAGTGATTTTTAAAGCATGTGTTCATATGGCTTTTACATATTTCTTATTAAATTTATCCCTATTATTTTATATTTTATACTGTTTTTATCAATGGAATTTTGATACTAACTTGTGGTTTTTTGTATTAGCACATAAATTTTCTTTAGCATTACCATCCTTAACTTTATTTTTTGTGTTGTTAGGTCTTCTGTTCTATTCACTTTTATATAGATTATCCACTATTATACTTGAATAAGGGGAATTCATTTCATTCTTCCCATTCCTACTCTTTTTATTTCTTTTTCTTAAACTTTGGTACTTGCTAATACTTCCAGGAAAGGGAAAAAAAAAGTTAAGTAATAATATTACTATAACCAAATTGCTATTATTATTGCTTTTTAAAGATTTATTTCTTTATTTTAGAGAGAGACAGAGCATGAGCAGGGAGGGGCAGAAGGAGAGGGAGAGAGAAAACCCCAAGCTGCCTCTGCACCATGCATGGAGCCCGATGCAGGGCTGGATCTCACAACCCTGAGATCATGACCCAAGCTGAGACTAAGGGTTGGATACTTAACTGACTGAAACACCCAATCATTGATTTTTTTAAAAAAAATGATTCACTTATTTTCTCAATGTTGGCTAAGTTGGGATGGTTTTCCTAGGTCCATTTATGTGAGTAACCACCTCTCTTTAACCCCTGTCATTAAATTTGATTTATTCAGTAATAATAGGTAATTGAAAGAATACCAGGTCATTTTAACAACATCAACTAGTAAAGATTGCATATTAATTTATAATCCCAAATACTTCCCTCATCAAATACTTTATGAAAGAAAAATCTAAAACAATGTTTATTGGGAGATCAGTAAAAATGTAACCAGGTCTGTATGTATTAATATAGAAGAATGCCTGCCAAATATTTTTAACATAACAAAGCAACTTGCAGAATACCCTCTAATATAATCAATCTCATTTCTGTGTGAAAGAACAACTTATACACATGAACACAGACCTACACACGTGTTTTCATTTTATGGTATAGAAAGGAACACAACAGCATTATGGTATGGAGGCTAACACAAGGGCTGTGGCTTGAAGAGTGAGAGAGGATTCTTCATGATCCATAAATGTCAGGGTCCTCCCTGGACTGTCAAGCATTCATTTCCTAAAATTCAGCCTTGATCCATTAGTGATACATGAAAGCCAATACTGCCACACTGTATTTTGGAAAGTCTTAAATTACAAAATAAACCGTACCTGAAAAGTCAAATTACTGTATATATTACTGACATGAAATCCAGGAAAAGAAAATGCTTTTATTCCCCCCCCCCCCTTCAAATATATCAAGACATGCCATCTACTTTAACTGATTTAATACACATTACCACATAAAAATTTCATGGAAAGTACAATTTAAATGCTATTTTACCTATGTTCTTGTCTCTGAAGGCTGTTTACCATTGGGATTCAGCTTATTCTGGGAACTCTGCTCCCTCCCTTAAAATACGCATTTCCATTAGCTGATGGAGAGTCCCACACTGGTTTACCCTCTTCCCTAACACACTAGTTATTTTCTTAACAAGACACACATGCCTGATGAGTGGGCTCCTCCCTTTGCCTGCTGCCTTGTCCTTTGGCTGATTCAAAAGTGGAAAATACAAATTAGAAAGAAAAATAAAGGAACTGTTAATAAATGTTATGTAAATTAACACTTGTCTAGTATTAAAAAGCTTTCACACAATTTTCACTTTAGACTTCCTTGGTCTAAAAAAACAGAATTCAGTGCAAAGCTAGACATTGACTTAAAAATTCTTTGGTTTATGAATATTTACGAATGGGGCATGAGTGCTTGGTCTCCATATCACCAGCAAATTAATTAATTAATGTAATAGTGACTCAATGCTTACTGAGTAGAAGACTTTAATTCAGTAAGTCCAATAATCCTTTAAGTGCAGAAACAGGATATTAGATTATTTTTCCCCCCCTGAAACGCCTTCCCCAGTCTGGCCTCGAAAATATGATAAAGCTCCATTCCAGCCTTCAAAGCTAAAGTCCCTAGTTGTATTGAAGCACAAAGCATTATAGTTTCTAAAATAGACAGGAGCTGCTGTAGGACATGCTTCCACCAAACTGCCTTTGGGGTAATCAAATGCAGTGCTGAGAACCTGGTCAAAGTGAATGCAGCTGGTAGAGGAGAGGCTGAATCTGGTCTAGAGCATTCTAACTCTTCACGTGTCTCGTTTTAATCCAGAATAATCCTAAAGGATGTTTGCTTAAATTAAAAGCTGAAATGTGTGTATGTTTGTGTGTATAAAGAGAGAAAGTAACACTTCAACAATTTAGTAATTTCCATGATTTAACCTAAAATGTCTTGACTTTAACTGGAAAGATATTTCCATCGAGAATTATAAGAACATGCCATTGAATTTTATATATGGAAACTCAATGTATGAAAGTCTACTTCATTCATTAAAAATGCATACAGTAACAAACTTTTAAAGCACTACTTGGACTTTCAGTTATAAAAACATAACCAAGTGTAAGTATTGTGTTTAATTATAAATGCTAATATTGCTTTCTATATAGTTATTTCAGGAATAAATTCTCTCTCATGACTTGAGAAAAATGGGGCATCTCTCAGTCATGACAAGAAGTTAGCCTTGAAGTAAAATCAAATATTTGATTGAGGTAAAAGCAGCCATATGCTTACAGATCTTTATTCATTCAGTAAGGGTGGGGTAGAAACTTTAAAGCAGACACACACACACACACACACACACACACACACAAAACTAAAACACAAACTGCATGTCCCCAAAACAATTGGAATTGTGAAATAAGATTTATTTTACTATGTTTGTGCTAGCAATTAGAAATTTTTCTTCTTTAATCTATCCTTTCTCAGTGCTATATATAGTTTATCTTAAGATATTTTTATGGAAAAATATCTAGATGTTCACAAGAGCTCATTTATATTTCTTCATGGGAGTTTTATCTTCATTGACAGAAACCAGTAACTATTTTTAAAAGGATTTTTTTTTATTGATTGACTAAATGAAAAAGATCTACAGAGGGCTTTGCTCCTATTGCACCAAATACATTTCTTCAACATTTATAACAAATGACTTAATTTTACAGAAAACCATAAGCAGGTAGGGATATACCAGCTACAAAAGCAGAGATCTTACAACGATATGAAAAACCATTGGTGGAACGACAGGAATGAACATGCCTCCCAACAATGCATAAATCAAACACCAAAGTGTAAATGAAAGCGCCAGCCACTCATTTTTAGATCTGTTGAGCCCTTGGTTGCTGGAGATAGTTGTTGGCAGTAAAAACTGTCTCCCTACAAAGGGTCGGTGGAGAGCAGAGTGATTGGCAGCGCAAATAGAAGACAAAGGAGAAAGCCTTCAATCTGCAGCTGATGCACAGGAAGAACATGGGGAGCTGAGTTTACAACAGAGACAACATTACCAAGCTAATGGCATGGGCAATCATGGGGCCACCACACATCCCGGGTATCAGCAGGGCATCCATTTTCAGCTAAGTGTTAGAGTACCTTTTTGCTTTCTCTCACCACTGCAGGGGTAAAACAACCTGGTGGGGGAAACACACTGACTGGTAATAAATTACTATATTGGATACTTTTTGTTTTCTTTCAGCAATGACTTTACTGTGTATTCTTGCTATCATTACCAATTAAAGTGCAGCCTGCTTTAGCGAACTGTATCTAACGGTATATCAGTCCCGATGCTCCAATTGCTTTGGCAAGTATCACAGGGTCAAGAGGCTCCTTTGACCTGTATCATCTAAGTCTTTCTGACCACTCACTATTTGAAGCAATCTCAGCTGAACAGATGGACATTTTCTGTGACACTATAAAGCTTAGAATATAAAGATAAATGAAATTGTGTTTCAGGCTTCAAACTGGTTTATGAGTGTGAAATATTGTTAGTGTAACCTACAAAATCTCCAGTTTTAAAGTGCACACTTTGACTCTGGCTAATGGATAGAATTGCTTGCTTCTTTTTAAACTGTAGATTTAATTTTTTCACTTGAGGAATAGCAGAATTTTGTAAAGCATGATTAAGGGTTACTTGGTTACATTTCAATCACTATAATCACAGCCCATTTAAAAAGGCAGATTTTACTTTTATTACTGTGCAATGGTATTATGCTTGTTTTCTCTTTTAAATAAATGATGCATCAAGAAAGTTACACTGTACACAGAAAAAAAAACTAAGACTATAAATGTTGGATAAAGTAAAAATGAAGATTTTAATTTTCCTTAGACATAATTTTTTTCTCTTAAACTCCATCATTCACTTGTTGGAAGGACAATCTAGTAGTTTACATATCTGGATGTGAAAGGGAAATGATTAAGCAACAGCTTTATATTTCTTTAATCCATTTGTGTTAGTATATCATCATGGTTATTTGAATATTTAGAAATTTTTAGTTTAACCTCAAGTAGAAGATGTATAAAATTTTCCTCACTGAAACTGAAGCCTGGTCTCCTTTAAAGTGACCATTTAATTTATTGTTTATACTACTAAAGTTACTTTTGAGAGTGAAATACTGCACTATTAATAATTACATTGAAAAAATAGGCATGTACTAAGAAGCCTTATGGTAATATACTCTCAAAGGAAAAAGGCAACAAATATGCATATTTTTAAAAAAATCTACATTTCTGTATCACTCTTGAAATGTGACTATTTTCTGTAAATCAAAATTATTCTGTAAGTCTATTTAAATAACTAAAAAAAGGGAAGTTTTTGTTTTTGTTTTTTAAATTTCATGTTTAATTTATTCCAATTCTTAACAGCTTCTTAACTGCAGTAAACAACAACAAAAAATAATAACCAAAGCCCCAATGATAAGAATATTACCAAATTGTTCAAGGCTTTTTATTTCTATATTTTGTGCTTCGAAAGTCCATGAAACAGTATTCTGTCATGGTATTTCCAAAATAACCTCTCAGCAATCAACTAAATTTCTATCAGGCAAACAGATTTGGTTGCAGGCAAGTGAGAAAGGATAGGTATAATAGATTTAGAGTTAAACCATTCATCATGTTTGAGGAGCTAACAATTTCAGAGAAAAAGAGAAAAACAAAATCACCTGGGGTGAGAAAAAATGTTTCAGGGCACTCTAGCCTGGGAACTGGCTATTAGACTAGAGACAAAGTTAGGGACAAATGCATTCTTCTCTATCAGGAACCATAATCACAGGTGTGTCCCCACCTTCTGCAAAGGGATAAAAACCAAATACCAGCTTTGAAGTCTCAGGGGTTTCTAAGTAATTCTAAAAAGCAAATGTACAACGCAGTTTCCTTTCTAGACAATAAGATGCTTTAATGACAGAAATAAACTTCCGGGAAAAGCTCTCAGAGAGTTTGGGGGTAAAAGAAAAGGCAAGCTGAGGTAGGGCTGCATAGGAATTACGGAAACTAATTCACATTAACCAAATACTCTGGACTGAATGTGTCATCCCAAAATTCACATGTTGAAATGCTAATCTCAATACCATGCTATTGGGAGGGGGGGATGTAGAGAGAGAAATAGATCATGAGGTGGAGCCCTCCTGTATGGGATTAATGTCCTTATAGGAAGAGGTCAGAGAGCCAGTTAGCTCTGCTTCCATCATGTGAGAATACAATAAAAAAAAAACAGCCATCTGCCACCAAGGAAAGGGCCTTCGCCAAACACCATATCAGCTGGTTAACTTGATCTCAGACTTCCCAACTTCCAGAACTATGAAGAATAAATTTCTGTTTTTTACAAGCCACCTAGTCAAGGGTATTTTGTGATAGCAGCCAAAGCTAAAACACCAAAAATAAATAAATAAATAAATATCTAGTAATAATTAAGGATCTTTGCTGATAAACCTATTTATCATTCTACTGAAGCCCCCAAATTCCTGCAAAATATAGAGCATCCCAGTACTAGAGACAAAAGAGAAAGAATTGCTTATACTGGTGCAAAGCTATGGGAAGGACTCCATTAGAATGCCGAATAACTGCGACTAGATTTCAGGAACAGAACATGAAGGAGTGGAATTATTTCTGCACACAGAAAGATTTAAAAATAATATGACTCACTCTGAAAACTTGAAAAGATATATTTCATTATTATAAAACCATAATAATACAGAAAGCAAAATGTCAACTCAGGCACCAAATTCTGAATTATTGAAGAGACTGAAGATATTTATATATAATTATAGATTTTTTAAAACTTAGTAAGGTAAGTAAGGGGCATTTGAATGAAAGCTTAACTTTAGAAAAATAATGTTTGCTGTATTGTTTCTGCCTTTGATGAACAATAGTAATACCACTTACATACTATTAAAACTATACATAAACAAAAAAAAAATCAACCTTATCAATAATCACACCATCCAAGGAGAGTCTTAACTTTTCGAAGTAGAAATCTGGAAAGAAATCATACTTTTCTATTTCATGTTCACGGATTAGAAGAACAAATACTGTTAAAATGTCAATACTATCCAAAACAATCTACACATTTAATGCAATCCCTATCAAAATACCACCAGCATTTTTCAAAGAGCTAGAACAAACAATCCTAAAAGTTGTATGGAATCACAAAAGACCTCAAATGGCCAAAGCAGTCTTGAAGAAGAAAAGCAAAGCTGGGGTACCTGGGTGGTTCAGTGGGTTGAAGGTCTGCTTTTGGCTCAGGTCATGATGCCAGGGTCCTGGCATCAAGCCCCGAGTCAGGCTCCCTGTTTGTCACTCTGCTGCTCCTCCCATTTGCACTCTCATTCTCTGTCGCTCACACTTTCTTTCTCAACTAAGTAAATAAATAATCTTTTTTAAAAAGAAAAGAAAAGAAAAGAAAAGCTGGAAGCATCACCATTCCAGACTTGAAGTTATATTACAAAGCTCTAGTAATCACATCAGTATGGTACTGGCACAAAAATAGACACATAGATCAATGGAACACAATAGATAATCCAGAAATAAATCCACAACTCTTAGTTCAATTAATCTTTGACAAAGCAGGAAAGAATGGAAAAACGACAGTCTCTTCAACAAATGGTTGGAAAAAAGTCTTTTCAACAAATGGCGTTGGGGAAAATGGACAACAACATACAGAAGAATGAAACTGGACTACTTTCTTACACTTATATATACACAAAAATAAATTCAAAATGGATGAAAGACCTAAATGTGAGACAGGAAATCATCAAAATCCCAGAGGAGAACATAGGCAGCAACTTCTTACTAGACATGTCTCCTGAGGCAAGGAAAACAAAAGCAAAAATAAACTATCAGGACTTAATCAAGACAAAAATCTTCTGCACAGCAAAGGAAACAATCAAGAAAATTAAAAGACACCCTACAGAATGGGACAAGGTATTTGCAAATGACCTATATGATAAAGGATTAGTATCCAAAACCTATAAAGAACTTACCAAACTCAACACTGAAAAAACAATTAATTCAGTTAAAAAATGGGCAGGAGACATGAATAGACATTTTCCCAAAGAAGAAATACAAATGGCTAATAGACACATGAAAAGATGTTCAACATCTCTCATTACCAGGGAAATACAAATCAAAATTACAATGAGATATCACCTCATAACTTTTAGAATGGCTAAACTACTGATTTGAAGGGATACATGCACCCTGATGTTTATAGCAGCATTATAGCCAAATTACAGAAAGAGCCCAAATGTCTACTGACTGATGAATGGAGAAAGAACTTGTGATATATGATGGAATATTACTCAACCATGAAAAAGAATGAAATCTTGTCATTTGCAATGATGTGGAGGGAGTTAGAATTTTATGCTAAGCAAATAAGTCACAGAAAGACAAATACCATACGATTTCACTCATATGTGGAATTTAAGAAACAAAACAGATAAACAGAGGGGAGAAAAAGGGAAACCAGAAAATAGACTCTTAACCATGGAGAACAATCTGAGCATTGCTGGAGAAGCAATGGAGAGGGGAATGGGTGAAAGATTAAGAAGTGCACGTGTTGTAATCAGCGCCAGGTATTGTATGTAAGTGATGAACCACTAAATTCTACACCAGAAAATATCACACTGTGTGTTAATTAATTGGAATTTAAATAAAAACTAAAAGGGGGGGGTGCCTGGGTGGCTCAGTGGGTTAAGCCTCTGCCTTCGGCTCAGGTCATGGTCTCAGGGTCCTGGAATCGAGCCCCACATCGGGCTCTCTGCTCAGCAGGGCGCCTGCTTCCCCCACCCTGCCACCTGCCTCTCTGCCTATTTGTGATCTCTCTCTGAAATAAATAAATAAAATCTTTAAAAGAAAAAGAAGTTAATATTTGTGTAGCCATTAGGATATCTACTAAATGCTTCCAGTCTTTCCCAAGCACATGGCTTTGGATTCATTACTTTGGTTTTTGTGACCATGAAGATCAGAGACCTGTTCTCACTTCGGATTGGTGCATGGAGTTAACAAGAAATAAACTCGCTTTGCTTTTAGTTAATGAGATTTAGGGCATTGCTTGTTGCTAGTCTATCCAGCTCCAGACCACACACAACTTGATTTATCAGTAGATGAGTGAAGAGCAAGACAGGTAATTACAAAGGAAAAATACTCCTGTGTTTCTTCTCTACTCCTCTCTACTACCATCAGACTCAAACTTCTCTACTCTCAATACTTCTGACACCAGATGGGAGGGAAGTTTTCCCCACACCAGGCAATTCTCAGACACCAAGTGGGACATAATTATAGTATAATTTAAGTCAATGCTGACACTACCTATCTGCGGATAACATCACTACAGGTTAAGGGATTGGTCCCATGAGACCACCCCACCTCAGATGTTTGTTGGAAGTCCAGGTTGTCACCTGTATTTCTGAACAACTGGCTGTAGATGGGGGGTTCCCATGACGTCTCCCTGGATTTGGTGACTGGCTAGTATGACTCACAGAACTCTGGAAAATAGTTTGCTTACTTGATTGCCAGTTTGCTACAAAGGATATTAGAGGATACAAATGAAGCATCAACTTGTAGAACTACATACGGCAAGGTATGCAGGAAGGAGCAGTGTGCTTCCATGCCCTCTCTAAGAGCACTGCCCTCCCATAAATCTGTTCAACAACCCAGAAGTTTTCTGAAGCGTGTCTGTTGGGTTTTTATGGAGACTTCATTGCATAGGTATGGTTGATTAAATCATTGGCCATTGGTAATTAATTCAACCTTTAGGCCCTCTCCTGTGCCCTGAGATGAGCAGATGGGACTGAAGGTTCCAACCATCTAAGCACCTGGTTCGTGCTTTCCAAAACTGACCTCATTAACATAAACTCTGATGTGGTGGGAAGGTTTGTTATGAAGAACAAAAGATAGCTTTATGGCTCTGGCTCTCCTTGAAGGAAATTCTAACGGTTTGGGGAGCTCTGTGCCAGGAACCATGTAATCAACCTAACTACTGAAATGCCAATGTTGAAATCAGAATACAAATCGACTATTCCCTTCCAGTGTCCTTTTCACCACATAAATGTGGTCTCACTTGCTTATGTGCTTTCTGTTTTTCTTAGAAACTACTCTAAGACACAACAATTTTTTCCCCTCCGGTTCTGAAAGGAGCTAACAACTATTTGAATAAATACTTCATAATTCAATTTTTGTGTGATCTGCATTCTAGAAACATATAATGACACTGATAGAAAAAAAAAGATATTTTCAAATTTAAAAGCAATTTAAGCAATTTTTTTTAAAATTTTTTATTTTTTATAAACATATATTTTTATCCCCAGGGGTACAGGTCTGTGAATTACCAGGTTTACACACTTCACAGCACTCACCAAAGCACATACCCTCCCCAATGTCCATAATCCCACTCCGTTCTCCCAAACCCCCTCCCCCCAGCAACCCTCAGTTTGTTTTGTGAGATTAAGAGTCACTTATGGTTTGTCTCCCTCCCAATCCCATCTTGTTTCATTGATTCTTCTCCTACCCACTTAAGCCCCCATGTTGCATCACCACTTCCTCATATCAGGGAGATCATATGATAGTTGTCTTTCTCTGCTTGACTTATTTCGCTAAGCATGATACGCTCTAGTTCCATCCATGTTGTCGCAAATGGCAAGATTTCATTTCTTTTGATGGCTGCATAGTATTCCATTGTGTATATATACCACATCTTCTTGATCCATTCATCTGTTGATGATGAACATCTAGGTTCTTTCCATAGTTTGGCTATTGTGGACATTGCTGCTATAAACATTCGGGTGCATGTGTCCCTTTGGATCACTACATTTGTATCTTTAGGGTAAATACCCAATAGTGCAATTGTTGGGTCATAGGGCAGTTCTATTTTCAACATTTTGAGGAACCTCCATGCTGTTTTCCAGAGTGGCTGCACCAGCTTGCATTCCCACCAACAGTGTAGGAGGGTTCCCCTTTCTCCGCATCCTCGCCAGCATCTGTCATTTCCTGACTTGTTGATTTTAGCCATTCTGATTGGTGTGAGGTGATATCTCATTGTGGTTTTGATTTGTATTTCCCTGATGCCGAGTGATATGGAGCACTTTTTCATGTGTCTGTTGGCCATCTGGATGTCTTCTTTGCAGAAATGTCTGTTCATGTCCTCTGCCCACAACTGAACCAGGAAGAAATAGAAAGCCTGAACAGACCCATAACCAGTAAGGAGATTGAAACAGTCATTAAAAATCTCCAAACAAACAAAAGCCCAGGGCCAGACGGCTTTCCAGGGGAATTCTACCAAACATTTAAAGAAGAACTAATTCCTATTCTCCTGAAACTGTTCCAAAAAATAGAAATGGAAGGAAAACTTCCAAACTCATTTTATGAGGCCAGCATCACCTTGATCCCAAAACCAGACAAGGATCCCACCAAAAAAGAGAGCTATAGACCGATATCCTTGATGAACACAGATGCGAAAATACTCAACAAAATACTAGCCAATAGGATTCAACAGTACATTAAAAAGATTATTCACCACGACCAAGTGGGATTTATTCCAGGGCTGCAAGGTTGGTTCAACATCCGCAAATCAGTCAATGTGATACAACACATCAATAAAAGAAAGAACAAGAACCATATGATACTCTCAATAGATGCTGAAAAAGCATTTGACAAAGTACAGCATCCCTTCCTGATCAAAACTCTTCAAAGTGTAGGGATAGAGGGCACATACCTCAATATCATCAAAGCCATCTATGAAAAACCCACCGCAAATATCATTCTCAATGGAGAAAAACTGAAAGCTTTTCCGCTAAGGTCAGGAACACGGCAGGGATGTCCATTATCACCACTGCTATTCAACATAGTACTAGAGGTCCTAGCCTCAGCAATCAGACAACAAAAGGAAATTAAAGGCATCCAAATCGGCAAAGAAGAAGTCAAATTATCACTCTTCGCAGATGATATGATACTATATGTGGAAAACCCAAAAGACTCCACTCCAAAACTGCTAGAACTTATACAGGAATTCAGTAAAGTGTCAGGATATAAAATCAATGCACAGAAATCAGTTGCATTTCTCTACACCAACAGCAAGACAGAAGAAAGAGATATTAAGGAGTCAATCCCATTTACAATTGCATCCAAAACCATAAGATACCTAGGAATAAACCTAACCAAAGAGACACAGAATCTATACTCAGAAAACTATAAAGTACTCATGAAAGAAATTGAGGAAGACACAAAGAAATGGAAAAATGTTCCATGCTCCTGGATTGGAAGAATAAATATTGTGAAAATGTCTATGCTACCTAAAGCAATCTACACATTTAATGCAATTCCTATCAAAGTACCATCCATCTTTTTCAAAGAAATGGAACAAATAATGCTAAAATTTATATGGAACCAGAAAAGACCTCGAATAGCCAAAGGGATTTTGAAAAAGAAAGCCAACGTTGGTGGCATCACAATTCCGGACTTCAAGCTCTATTACAAAGCTGTCATCATCAAGACAGCATGGTACTGGCACAAAAACAGACACATAGATCAATGGAACAGAATAGAGAGCCCAGAAATAGACCCTCAAATCTATGGTCAACTAATCTTCGACAAAGCAGGAAAGAATGTCCAATGGAAAAAAGACAGCCTCTTCAATAAATGGTGCTGGGAAAATTGGACAGCCACATGCAGAAAAATGAAATTGGACCATTCCCTTACACCACACACAAAAATAGACTCAAAATGGATGAAGGACCTCAATGTGCGAAAGGAATCCATCAAAATCCTTGAGGAGAACACGGGCAGCAACCTCTTCGACCTCTGCCGCAGCAACATCTTCCTAGGAACAACGCAAAAGGCAAGGGAAGCAAGGGAAAAAATGAACTATTGGGATTTCATCAAGATCAAAAGCTTTTGCACAGCAAAGGAAACAGTTAACAAAATCAAAAGACAACTGACAGAATGGGAGAAGATATTTGCAAATGACATATCAGATAAAGGACTAGTGTCCAGAATCTATAAAGAACTTATCAAACTCAACACCCAAAGAACAAATAATCCAATCAAGAAATGGGCAGAGGACATGAATTTAAGCAATTTTATTAAAAAACTAAGTATGATTCAGGAAAGATATGCTCCCATATGTCCTACATGCTCTCTTTAAATAGCAACTATTTCCTTCAATTTTTATACTTCTCTGTGTATATACCTGTCAATTAAGACAAGTATGTGTTGCTAAATTTCTCTATATGTTCTCCCTAGAGATGATAACTAATTAAAAGAGATGTGCTGTAGATTACGCTGATCTGACTTACTCCAAACACCTTTGCTTCCCAACTATGACATGCAAGTCACTGCTACCACATTGATGTCTTCCAAACATCATACTAATAAGCTTCTAATTGGCCAGAGGTCAGAAAGGATGCAGCTTGAAGGAAAAGCAACTTACAGTTGGAATTGGTTTATTACGAAGTAAACCAAAGGGCAAAAGGAAAAAAAAAGGTGCTTTCTCTTTGGAATGATTCTTACATGTATTTACATAAAGGACAACCAGTTGAACACGTATTTTGGGTATATATCTCTCTGTGGCCACTAGATAGTTAATCTAACATATACTTATTAAATTGAAGTCAACAGCTAGTGAATACACTCACTTGAAAGTATATAATTTAAATTAAAGTTTATGGAAAAAAGTTCTTTCAGATGATCACTTGATAATAAATAACCACATATCCAGTAACTGACTGACAAGATCAAGCCTGTAGGCTACCTTAAAGAAATAAGTATTGGGGGCAAAATGACAAAATTGTCCCAAAAGCCAAAATGGATTTCACAAACCAGGGCCCCCAAACTGATTTAAAATAGTTGTAACTTTTAGCAAAGAGGAAGCATTATAAGAATATCTGTTAATGACTATAACTGAATACAGGTTTTCCAGTGGAAAGCATCCACTCCTCTTGTAGACTATGACACTGAATTATAATGTAATCTTATCACAATATTGCCTGCCACAGGGGTGAGAAAATCACAGTCAACAGGCCAAATATTGCCTACCAACTCTTTTTTGTAAATGAAATATATTTGGAGAAATGTTCATTTGTTAGATGATCCATATATATCCATATAGATGATCCATAGATCATCTACAGCTGTTGGGTTTGCGGAGGCAGAACTGAGTGGTTATGAGAGACTGTATGGATCACAAAGCAAAAAATATTTATTAGCCAGTCCTTTATAGAAAAAGTTTGCTAAGCCCTGGCCTGTCCTAAATTAACAGGAATTTTAAATATATACAAAAATAATTTTTAAAGGCAATATCCAATATCACAGTATGAATATTTAAGGTGTTAAATATCCTTGATTCAGTTAGTTATATTTTAACAGAGAATTCTAAAGCTTGTACTGGTTATTTTTATGTCACTTATGTGATTTTCCATGCCATTCATTTATAAGTTGTTCTCAGAAGTCCAAGGCCAGTTTCAGAGACTTTTTAAAATTTTCCTGTAGGAAAGACGTGGTCGTCTTCCACCATTCCCACTATATATTCTGTCTCCGGTTGTGTCAATCTCTCATCAGTCTCCTATTCACCACCCCTCTTTATATTCTGGGGTTTGGATCTGCTGTTGCCTACAGCAAAGTCTCATCTGTCAAGATTTTGACCTAATGTCCCTTCTGTATCCTGTGGCCAGCCTTGACCTCACCACCTGCAGGGGGCTCCAGGAGCACTTTGGGATACAGGTCTACAAAACACACGTATTGTATCATGGCTTTTTCCAATTCAATGTTCAAAAACCCAACACTCATCAGTAATTTCCTTGTCCTGCTGCACCCATACAATACTTTCCTCTTTTCACCCCCCAGGCCCTCAATCCAATTTTCCACATAGCAACCAAAGTGATCTTTACAAAACAGAAATCAGACGTGTCATGACAACCAGGACTTGGTTGAAATTCCCCTTATCAAGAAAAGTGTCTGGCGCATGGTAGGTGTTCAGTGAATATTTACTGAATAAATATTTTCTTCTGTACTCCATGCCACAACACTTAACATAACATACAGACATAGCAGTTCCTTGCTTTTAAGGAACTTGAGGCCTACTTGACAAGGTAAGAAAAATGAATACTTGAAAAGTAACTAGGTAATCCACAGTTAATTACAAGTGTTTAACTAGTAGGTGCGTGTTAAACAGTACCCGCAGATGCTCCGGGGAGGACTGAACTAGGTGGAGAGAGGAACATCAGTACATAAGTTAAGACAGGAGAAGACGCACAGGGAGCAGAGTCAGTAAGGCAGCCATGTAGAGGAGCGCTGGTTTGTCCGAAATGACTGAGATGCTTCCTCCCTGGAGGCAAGGAGATGGGAAAGAAGAGCTAATCCCAGGAGGCTTTGGTATCGCCCGGGACCGTTCAGGCAGCACGCTACCCAACAACGCTCCCCCGCGAAAGAGTTAACAAAAAGCATTGACTGTGAGAACACATCACAAGCGGAATCAGCCCTCCTCACCAGCCTCTCATCAGAGTTCAGCAATTTGCAAGTGAAGGAGGAAGGCAAGGGTGCCACTTGAGGGTTGCAGGGTTGTGCCAGAGACTCTGCATTGGGAAATGAAACATAAATCAGGCCTCTTCATATTTATTACACTTACATTTCTAAAAGTTATTACAAACCTGTTGATTAGATTGTTGCTGGCTTCAGGGGTTTTGTATTGAGGGGAGGGCTAAGTAAAGTAATTATTTGAAGGAAGCAGAGGGCCTATGATATACACTATAATCCTCAGGCTATTTTTGAGTGCTTATTTTAGATAACTTTGTTACTAGAAAAAAGAGGCTGAGATTTAAGGGCAAGTGAACGGGGCAATAATATAAACTTTGTTGGTGCAAGAAACCATCTCACCACACTGCCTTTTCATCTTTCTGAATCTATAACAGCTCACCAGTGTGCCCATTGTTCCCTCAGTGAATCATTCCTCCCAGTGTGCTAAACATCCTACATTTCATCGCCAGTGTTTAATAAATTTTTTCTTATAAACTTCTGAATTGATTTGGACTGGTCTAAATATCAATATGCCTTATAAACTTTTGAATTGATTGGGACTGGTGTTTAAACATTGGTGTGGTAGCAGTTGTGTTCAACAGCTTCTTTTCTTTGCTGTTATTGACTTTTTTTTTTTTTTTTTTTTTTTTGCTAGGTCATCCCTCTGTAAGATCAAGTCACATGTAAACCCAATTTGGACTTAAAGCAGTTGTCTAGCAAAATAAATACATATTTTATTTACATATTTTATTTCTAGAAGTCATTTATTTATTTCTCTATAACTCAGGAAAGGCTGTATCCTCCACCTTCTTACCATCTATTTTTCATGTTTATACCTTCTCGGCTTTCAGTCCAGGTGTTTATTCAACAAATATTTCTGAATGTCTGCCTTGTGTCAGACATGTATTAGGTGATGAGGATACTGTGATAAACTAGCAGAACAGGTCACTGCCCTCTTTGAGCTTATACTGTCATGGAGAGTGGAGAAGATAAAAAATGAAATAAAAAGGATGCTGAGAAAGAGAATAATGGAACGTAGCCTGCTACTTTCCTTAAGGGAAGTGACATTGAAGCTTAGACTTCAAGGTGAAGAACCTGAGAGAAAAGATTCTGGCAAAAGACTAGCAGTTGGGGAAATAAGAGTTTTTAAAATAAGGCCAAGTAGCTGGGAATTAAATATTGGTGTTATGGTCCCAAATCTTCCGTTGACATTCTTCTATATCTTTTTCACATATGCTTCATAATTTTGGATTTTATTCTGAGGATGAATACAACTCAGATTAATATTACTTGAATGTCCATTTCCAAGGCTCTTTTCTTCCCATTCAGGTCATGTTGGTGGAAGCTGAAAAGACTAATTCATAAACCATGTTGCAGGTTCAACAGATTGGAACGTCATATAGCTGAAGAATATGTGTAATCATTATAGGACATTTATACTACCTCCGAGACAAGTGTCAAAATCAAATTTAAAACTCAGAATGTATTTTTGCTAAGAAACTGTATAATTCCCAGCTTAAGAAAGACAATAAAAATTACATAATAATACTGATTAGCAGTTTGAATTTTATTAATTCAAATATTAAAGGAGATACTTTGTAGGTTTCAATTATGCATCAAGGTATCTAGAACTTGGAAACAAATAAGCAAGGTATCTAGAACTTGGAAACAAAGAGGATAGGGAAAACTCCAATTTAAATTCTTTCCCAAGTATCACTTAAGAACCACCAACTATACATGCTCTAATTGTGAAATGAGGAGACTTTTCATAAGAGTATGGTGTTGAATGTTTACTCTGAATAAAATTCAGCATACCCTGAAAATAGAAATTAAAAGTAACCACATTAAATGATTTATCAAAAAGATATCAGGAAACTGGAGGAGAGGGCTGTAAAAGTGTAAGGGGACATAATATTTGATTTATACATAACAAAGTACTGAGTATCTTGTAGATAATATTGTTTGGTTCTGTTATATTTCATGATCTGTCTATGAAGTAAGCACCACTTACAATGCTTTCTTTGCAAAAAAAAATAAAATAAGGACAAAAAATCCTCAGGTTTAATCCATTTGTAAAGGATAAACAGATTGATAATTATTTACTGTTATGAAACTGAACTCTGATAAACAAATAATGTTTTAAAATTCAAGAGCTTAGTCTGAGAATCAATGGACATAGAGTATTAGGTTAAAGCAAAACAAAACCAAAATATCAAGCTGTGATCCCATAACTGGGCCAGAAGAACAGTAAAGCAAACCATCATCTGGGGCATTGCGGGTTGTCCCAAAACTTATTTCTGGTGCAACTCTTTGGATCTGCTATATTTGATCCCGATTTTTCCCTTGAGTAACACAGAGAGTTGATCACTTAATTTGGATGTATATTTCATAGCAGGAATTTATTATGATTAATAGAATTATCATAAAAAGGAAAACAAATTTTTGACTGAAATATACTCAAAACTGATCTCTTTCTACTACTGTCAACCTAATTCTATGCATCCTTGATAATGCCAGAAATTTCATACCTAAGATAAAAAATATATTCTAAAGATTGGTTAAGCTAGTTGTTTACATAACTGAAGATCAAGAGAAAAAAGGAAAAAGATAAACAATTTATTATCTATAAACTTGACTTTAATTATAAATGACAAAGTTGAAGAAAAGATAGGTCTTTGGTAATTTAAGATGTTAGACTGCTGATGATATGATAAAGTTCTAGAATTTTGTGAAAGTTCCAGATTTAGGTAACTTCTTAGGTTTGAAGAGCCATACCGACTGTCAAATTATTTTCTTGGTTAAGCCTCATCATGACCATGTAGGAAGACAGGACCCACGTTACACCTTCCATACTCCGCCATATGATGATCGATGCCATGCTATGGTTTTGGCAAAACAGGATTAGACTTAAAAGACTATAGAGACAGATCCTCCTAAGGAACAGACAGGATAAGAGGTCCCAAGAGTCTTGATTCAAATTTCAGATTAGAACGAGGACAGCTAATCAGGGCACTTAGCAGAGTTAAATGTTCCAGAAGTGGAAGAAGTAATAGTTCTAAAACAGCAGCCACTCTGAGTTAGAACAACTTCCTATCTGTAGGCAGCATTGTACAAATGCCCCTCAAGATTCTTAGCCCCTTGTGAAATGTACCTTCTTCCAGTTATTCAACCAAACACAAATCTAGGTACTGTACCAATGTAATTAAGGTTTCAAATCAGTTAACTTTAAAATGGACAGAGTATTTGAGTCATCCTGATTTATTCACATAGATTTCTAAAAGGAGAGAGTTTTAAAATAGTCGTTGGCACAGGAAGAAGTCAGAGATTCAAAGTATATGGGGACTTGATACAAAACAATTTCTCTGCTGCTGGCTTCAAAATTAAGAGGGCTACTTGGCAAGCTATGAGTGGTCTGGGGTTGAGAGCCGGCAAGAAAACAAGGACCCCAGTCCTACAACCACAGGTAACTGAACTCTGCCAATAACCTGAATAAGCTTGGCAAAGGGCCCCCAGCCTCATATGACACAGCAACCTCAGGCTACCTAGATTTCAGCCATGGGAGACCGTGCACAGAGAATCCAACCTGGCCATGCCAGACTCTTGGGACATGAGAAGTTGGTCTATAATAGATGTGTACAGCCCTAAGCCTTTACCATCATAATAATTTGTTACATAGCAATAAAAAATTAAAACATCATCATTTTGAAGGGTTCGGGCAGAAAAAGCCAGAGTGGCCATCCAGGAGAGTGGAGATCGAGGCTTCTGGTTCCTGGAAAGTCAACCTGGAAGAAAGCGGTACACTAAGCAGCATTGATTAAAGAAAAGAAAAATCAGAGATCTAAGGAAAAATTAAATCCTATCAGCTAAATTAAATCCAATCACAGCAAATCAGGGAATTCTGGAATTCTAGGACTAGAAGACCAACTCCAAACTGACTTTTAGTCTACTGGATCCCCTCCTCATTTAGCCATGAATGTTTATTGAAGGAAACGGGTCGGCAAGTGAAGACAGGACAACGTGGGAGCCCAGAAGCGAGCAGAATTCGGCAGGTCAGAGCCTGGCTGCAGGCTCCATCCGTCAGTGCGTCAGTGCATGCAGCTACACTGGGACTGAGAGGGGAGAGACAGGAACCAACAGGCCCAGTACTGAATCGAAACCTAATTTACTGGATGATTCAATCAAGACTAAGCTCTAAAATCCCCCTATTGAAAAAAAGGAGAGGAGAAAACAGGTAACCCGATCATTTTCAGTTTTAATGCACCACAGTGCCGGAAGTGGAAATAAAAGGCTCTGGTGACCTCGTGCTCCCCTATGATCACTCTTTATGCATCCAGATTAAAATTTTACTTCAAGGAGAAAAATGGAAAACAAAACATTTGCTACCAGAGAGTAAACAGAAAAGACCAACTTCTCTGTAATGACCAGAGAGCTCTCGTGTAAGCAGAAATAAAGTAATAAAGGTGAGTACGACTTTGTATTTTGTGAGCTTTCATATCAGCTTTCTAGACACCATCCGGTCTCAGACAACATGTGAAGACCAGAAGAAAATCCCCAAACCTAAAATTTTCATTCCTATGTGAATTTGCATGGAGTTAAGTATGTGCATAAGAAGTGCCTGCCGTTCACATAGTTTCTTATGACCCTTTTTTGTATCTGGTGGAATGATCATACTTGGACCCAAAGCTTATGCAGGATATTTTAATTTAGGACCAAAACATCTGTTTCCAGAGTAATACGAGTTTCACTGTATATAGAGAATTGCAAATAATGTCATTTATATCATTATTTGCGTTTAAGGTCATGAATGCCATTTAGGGATGCAGAGAACTAGTTGTGCCTCCAGGATGTCACTATTAAAATGCAATTCAGAAAAACAGATGGGTATTAACTGGATATATTCTTCAATAAGTTCATGCTCTTTTAGTTCCAATGAATAAAGCTAAAGTCTTAATACATTTTGTTTTTACCAACATAGGGGAAACATTCCATGAGGATAAATGCTTTCTTTTCTGAGAATTGCTTCCTGTTACAGTTTTGCATTTGCAGCTCTCTTAGGACCAGTTTCAACATAAGTCATTGGTACAGAAGTAGTGTTCCTGTTGGGACTCCTTTAAATGGGTTCAGATGGTACTCCCAGTCAATAAGTGATATTACCAGCTTTCAAGAAGAAAGATTTTATTCTCCTTCTTTTCTTTCCTGTTACAAGCCACTAACCCTTTTAGTTAACTCAACATCTGAATTTCTAGAAACATCATTTTTTACACCTGAAAATATCACCCACTGTGGTAGTCATAAACAATAGGATATAAACACAAGATACTCCTGATACAGGATGATACCTTGGTCATTGAGGAAGCTCCAAGGTTCTTACCAAAAGGTAACATTTACCATTGCTTTGTCATCAGAACTAGCAAACTGTCTAACAACAGAACACCCAAATCCACTGAAGTGAATTTGCATTCCAGCACGTATAGACCTCTTTCAGTAGGCTCAAGGCCTTTGAGTCCTACAAGAAGCAGGCTCTTAACAAATTTGGGAAATCACAGGTTTTTAAAAAGCAAAAGCAATTTACAACTGAGAAGAATATAAGAAAGGAAAGAAGAAATGAGGGAGGACAAAGTCCCTAAACAGTCTTGGGCAGTAATATCTACGATATGGACAAGATTACAGAATTCAGAGTTTCTACAATATCTATGAAATTATTGATGTAAATGGAGGCAATTTATAGCCATGCTATAATAATTATGCTACATTCCCTAGGTTAAACTAAAAAGTAAAATGCCTGGTATGTTTAACTTTTACTCAGGTTTCTATGCTAGCATATCCACCCTACAAGTGAACTAATGATGATAACCAGACTATTTAACCAAAAAGAATCATAATCTTAGATTTCGGTGTTTCTTACAGGGTTGATGAATACTTGAGGGAGGGGACGGAAAGAAACTGAGCTAAATCTATGAAAAAGTCTAGCACGAAAGAGATAATATAAACATTTATTCACTGAATGGGTTTACTTTAGAATTAACAAAAGAAATAACCTTTTTTGGAACCAGGCAACACCAATGCAGAGCAAACCCTTTCTCTAGAAATCACGTCTATCAGCAATTATAAAAACAATAATGCTGACCTTGAATCAACCTTAAAGGTCTTTGTATACAATTATATTATCAGCTTTATGAATTTTCAGTTGCTATCTCAGCCACAAATTCAATAAATGCAGAGTTGGTCAGTAATAGGAAGATGGCTATTTTAATAGCCTTCACTGAAAAAGGCATTTGAGAAAGTAGGCGTTATACCAGCATTTTTTCCCGTTAAAAATTGACAGCTCTTTCAAGTCCTGCTCAGCACACCTTTGATGAAGACTTACGACAGACTTACGACATCACAGGTAAAGAACAATAAAAATTAAAATCATATTCAGACAAAAACAAAAACAGAAATGATTTAAGTAAGTAATATCTGGAATCCTAGGAAATCAAGAGTCAGCTAAATGGTTTTTAAACCTAGAAAATTTTTCTTTGATGCAATATTAGCATTCAAAGTAAATTCCTGAAACATTTTTTTTCCTCATCTTGAGTTTATAATTTCACTTCCTCTTCTGTAATCTTAAACCTAACAGTCAGCAACAGCACAGAGACCTAAAGCAAAATAGCCTGCGTGTGTAGTTACCGATATTAAGCGATTCAGTACATTTTACCACCAGCCAGGTATCATAGCAACCTTGGATTGCTGAAAACTGCTAGAAAACTCTTCAAAACCAGCCAGACTCTGCTTTAGGGAAATCTTTGACAGCACTGGGGACATTACCGGCTGTCAGCGTCTGTGGGTGTTGCTATGGGCACATTCACAAAGAACCCCGCCATCTACACAAAAACGTATACAGGCAGAGAAGGTGGGAGGGACACAGATAAATTGATAAGAAAAAACAAAAAGAAGAAACAATCGCGCTGGCAATATACAATAGGCACACCATTTTAGGACTACGTTTTACACTAATTCTCTTCCAAATGAAGCTAGGGAATCCAAATTCAACGTAACTGTAATTGTGACTAAACATGAACCAGGGGGTGGAGATAATATCCTGAAACTCTGCACTCATACCATTTATCGCAAGTCTTAATTTAAAACTCGAAGTGAATTGCATTTAAAATAATATTTAAACTTCCACTTATAAACCCTTGATAGTCGTTTATAAATCTACAGAAGAGAAAAGAACAGGTTACCATGAACAAGAACCCAATATTGATTTTTCGGCAGTGCAGTAAGGCATCTCCATTCTATCTGGCTGCTGTCAAAGCCACTCTTTAACAGCTGGAGTCAAATTGCACTATTTACAGCAAGAGCCCTTGTCAAGTGGACCATAAGTATCCTAACAATACACTATTCAAATGGCACTTTGCCACACAAATTGCTGACTTGATGAATAACCTATGTCAATGACTAAGGCCAATATAAAAGTTTCATTTTTATGAGAGGCTTTACATTCACACATTAAGTAAGCTTTCTTTGAAGAACTATTAGGCTATATATTTCAGGCCTTTGGAAGCTGAAAATAATTAAAATCTGTTTAAATACATCAAGGGAACTTGACAACATTAATATGGATCTGGTGTTAACTACATTTGTCACACGAGTCAGAACAGTGCCCTTCTGTTCCTGGCACTCCCCACCGACACGTGCAGCACAATGCGGGACTTCAACCGGCCACGCACCATGACATATGAGCATTCTCCTTTTGTGCCTCGAATTTACATGGCCAACGAGTGTTTAGATATAAGCAGTGCTTTGAAGTCCTGTGAGGAAATTCATGGTTGCTCTGTGTGCAGAGGGACAGCTGGAGTCATTTAACGGTGTGTTTCGTACTTTCCACAGTGACTCTGAGACCTGAATCAGTTTTGAAAGAAAGCTGTGATATGCTTTTCATACTTTTCCTCAACACTAAGGTGACTGCATCACAAAGTTTAAATTTATGCCACAAAGTGAGAAAGAAACATTCTTCATAAAGGAGAGCCATCAAAAAAGGTATTAATTAAGTATTATGGAGATGTTTAACTATTATATGTCATAGGAGTGGTTACATATACTCTGTTGAAAAGTTGTATCACTTTGCTTGCTCAAAAAAGCAAATTGGCTTGCATATTTCTCTGTTATCCTACATTTCTCTATCTTATTAGGAAGAGAGCTGTAATTTAGGAACTCAGGTTTTAAACTGACATTCACTAGATCAAAATACTCAGAACAAAAATCTTAATCCAATGTATACAGAGAGAAATACTTATATTTCAGTGAGGTGCTTGAGTGTCTAATAACAAAGATTTATTATCTTTTAAAATTACACAAAACTGAGGCAAAATAGCTATATGCTCTTCATTACATTTAAAAAATATACTAAAAATTAACTACTCATCAAGAAGGTGAAAATTATCATTCTTTATTAAGGATTTATCCCTACATAATGCAATTAATTGTTTTCAAATAATGTTATTAGTTCTTTCCTACAGTGATTAAATTTTGGTAGTAAAATATAAATAACTCAGACTGAGTTAAGGTACAAAATGTAATGTTGCCACATGAATTGTTATTTCATATTTATACATATAAATTTACAGGTGACATTTTAAAGCATTATCATTTAGAAACTACTCTAATTCTATTCTGGTTATGTTTTTGTGTCATGAAATATGAAAGAACTAACATTTCATTTTGATAAAGTAATTAGTAGTGGGGTCCAATTCTTTACTGGTGGCCTACCAGTGCACCATCTGTGTTTTACAAGAGGTAGCAGGAATAAAGCCCTAGTAAGATTTTTCAGCAAATGGTACCAAATAGACGTCACTCATGGTGAAGTGAAGGTTAAAAAAAATACATATTTCTAGAAAGCTCACTGGAATATAGATAAATGTAAATGAATTCTTTATAATCAATTTTATATGTTTGGAAAAAGATGTATGTATATGTAGGTATTCATATGTTTGGAAAACGAAGTACATTATTTAAAGGAAATGTCATTAAAAAATCTTGCTTGGACTAGGAGCTATCATGTGTACATTTATTTTCATCAAAAGGAAGATTTCCAAACACATATGCATTTCATGATTTCTGTCAGGGAACAGACTTGATACAAGGTCTTTGGGATTGCATTCCACATAGTGCAGAAGAAGTTGGAGTATGTTGTTTTACTAAAAATTCAGATATCTAGGGAGAGAAGAGGTGTTGGCTCTTTTGCCAGGTCCTCCTAGTGCCTTATGATCTTGAAGTCTACAGAGGACTGTTTAGATCAGAAATCTGCAAACAATAGCCAGTGAACATCAATTCTGGTCCACTGTCTGTGTTTGTAAATAAAGTTTTATTGGAGCACAACGACATTTGTTTGCTTAAGAATTGTTTATGGAAACTCCTGTGCTCCAACAGCAGAGTTGAATAGTTATAATAGCGGAAATCTGGCACTTAAAGTGTAAAATGTTTCTCATTGAATTCCTTACAAAAACAGTTTGCTTATCTGGCTGCGTTCAACCTTGACCAATACAAATAAAATGCAAACCACATAGAAATTTTAAACTGCCTAGTAGTCATAATAATAATTAAAAAAAACATAAAAAGAAGCAGGTAAAGTTCATTTTAATGACATATTTTATTTAACCCTATATGTAAAAAGATCATTTTAACATGTGGTGATAGCCACATTTCAAGTATTCAATAGCCATATATAAACAGCATCTACTATATTAAACAGAGCAGCACTAAACAATCAACCTGTGGGGGGGGAGGGGCTATAGGGGCCCCACCCCATAGAAAAAGAGAGGGCTTGTACAGGACGCTACAATGAGTCTAAATTGTGACAGTTAAAATAATTCTGTTTATTACTCATTTATAGACAAGAAATGCAGAAAAAGAAAAAAAAAGAGTTTAAAACCAAGCAACCAAGCAACAGACAAAACAGGACTTTTCTCTTTAAAATAAGATGCAGCTACAAAGATTTCTGCCATGTAGAGATGATTTTAGTAAGGTTGTTTATTTCCTACTTTGGAGCTAAATTCCTCCCACTGCAATTTAAACAGTTTCTAACTTGTTTTATCCTCAGCAGAATCTGAGAAAAGCAGTTCCCCATCACTAATATGATATCGTATTCCTTTAAATCCTTTAAGACTCTGGCCCTCTGCTACTCCAAAGATTTTTCTTTGTCTAGCTGCACAAATTCAACAACTCTAGCATTTCAAATTGGGCCCATTTTGAAAGTGTCGTATTGTATTTGCCATTCTCTGTAGAATCTGTTCCCAAAGCTATATGCACTCTTCAAATGCAAGAAGAAAACTTGAAGATAGCATTCAAATAAATTCCAAATATTTTGAAACACAAGTGGCTCACCACACAGATATAACATGCTTTTGTTCCGTTTAAACAATTCACTCTACCCTTTGAAACTATTTCACTACATGTCACTAAATTCCACATAAAAGAGTTCTGAGACACAAAGTAACTTTAGACATTTCTACAGTTTATAGGGTTACTGTCCCTCATTTTCCTACCTCTAAAATGAGTGTGATTCAAAACCTCTTCTTTAAAACTTTTTTTTTTTTTTTTCCTTACAAAAACCCATGAAGCAGGTGCCTGTGTGGCTCAGTTCGTTAAGCAACTGCCTTCAGCTCAGGTCATGATCCTGGAGTCCCAGGATTGAGTCCCACATTGGGCTCCCTGCTGGGCAGGGAGTCTGCTTCTCCCGCTGACCTCTCTCTTCTCATGCTCTCTCTCTCTTATTCTCCCTCTCTCTCAAATAAATAAAATCTTTAAAAACAAAAACAAAAACCTATGAAGCATTTTATTATATTAACAATAAAGAGAATGGAGAATTTCCAAGCATCTTGAAATTTCATGCATATTAAATTTGTAAATAAAAGATTAAGATAAAACAATCTCAAGAGCTTAAATCAAAGAGGATGAAAGGAAGATATGTAGCACATAACTGAAGAAGAGAGAACTTAGGGGAGCACAGATTAAAAATAGCTCTAATTAGCAGTAAGTTCAATAATAATAGAAGTATGGTGTCTAGAACAAACGAGGTCATAGTCCTGTTTGATTAAACTCACTAGCTTTGAAGAGAGCAAAGGTTAGAAATCATAGTCATCTAAGGCAAAAGGCACTAGTAAGGAAATAAAGCTGGAATAAGCCTAAGAGTAGGAAAACAAGACCCTGGCATTTTATTGCTTCCTGGAGTCAAGAAAGAAACAAAATTACATAAAGAAAATGAAATCTATATATACTATTACCACTACCTAAAGGGTAGCTCTGAGGTCCTCCAAGAAACTGAAAGAAATAGTAATCAGTTTACCTTCTGGGAATTAAAGTAGTAAAATAGGCATTTGATGAATGAGATTTGCTCCTGCAGACCCTAGGCATCTGACATGCACGAGTCAAGACACATCTCCAAGTTCTCGTCTGCTATTCTAGCATATAATTCCCGCGATAAGAAGCATACTCGATTATGCACAGAGAACCGCAAAGCCACATTAAGGTGGGAGTGGGTGGTAGGCATCGGGGCTCACTCACCGGGCTTTATTCCCCTCAATCTTATAACACACATGATTTGACTTACCACCTGTAGAGTCCAAGACCTTATGACTGCCATTTTTGGTTGTGAGTGTTCAAGTTTCATCATACTAACATAATTTTCCTTTATAAAATAGGACCTATTTCAAGAACGTGAAAAGCAGTTTGCGGAATCTAAAACCAATTGGACTAAATGAGAAAGGAAAAACAACAAACAGTAACAACAAGCTGTAGCCCAATGACCGGTTTTAACATCTGAAGGAGAGTATGAACAGAAGTGAGTGGCTCAAATGCAGTCTTAAAAAATAAAGATTCGGGGCGCCTGGATGGCTCAGTGGGTTAAAGCCTCTGCCTTCGGCTCAGGTCATGATACCAGGGTCGTGGGATTGAACCCCACATCAGGCTCGCTGCTCAGCAGGGAGCCTGCTTCTTCCTCTCTCTGACTGCCTCTCTGCCTGCTTGGAATCTCTGTCTGTCAAATAAATAAATAAAATTAAAAAAAAATAAAGATTCAAAATTTAGGGATTTGTCAAAGTAGATCAGCCTTGACCAAGAAATGCAGTACCTTGCATTGGGCTCTCAGAGCTCGGAGAATGAGTACCCCCTGCCCCAACTCCCTCTGTGAAAACTTCACCTCCCTCAACTCCACCTCCCTTGCCCCCAACACCACCCCCCAACCTCTGACCTGTGGCTTCACTACAGTGACAATGTGTTGAGTGATGAATCTGTCATCGTGAACTAGAGCATTGTCATTCTAGCATGTCAATTTAGGTATAATGCTCTAGTCAAACTAGATAATATCTAGTCAAACTAGAGCATTATACCTGCATATCCTGGGTGTTTGGTTAGTGTGGCCCAGTTCTCAAAAGTTTGATGAAGCTTGGCCTCACTGATATAATCTCAATCAAGTCTTTAAACCCAAAAAGCTAAAGATTGCACACTGGTGCCTCCAACCCCAACCTGCAGTTTTTTGTGGTTTTTGTCTGTTTGTTTTGTTTTTGTTTTTGTTTTTTAAATTTATTAAGTAGGCTCCATATCCAATGTGAAGCTGGAACTCATGACCCTGAGATCAAGAGTCACATGCCCTACTCACTGAGCCAGTCAGGTGCCCCACAACCCCTTTTTTTTCCCCACCCTGAAGCTCTGAGGCACAGCTTAAACAGCTCATGAAGCTTTCTTCAAGATGACGTATCCTTTTGCCTCAAACCATATACATGCACACGAGATAATTATTTAAAGTCCTTACTGATGGTATTTTAAGTCTTTGTACTACCATTAAAATAACGGAAAATGTTACCACATTAATGAAATTTTGATTTAGAAATCCCACTTTTGGAAATACAGCCCATTAAATAATACTGAATATGGAAAAAAAAGCCTTTAAGGTTCATAGATATGTTATTCATGAAAGTGAAACATAAAAAAAAAATCCCCATATTAAGCCTTGGGAGAATAATTTAATCAGAAATAGTATATGCAAAGCATAGAGTGTGATGTAGTCATTAAAAAGTCATATAGTACTGTGAAAATAGGTTTACATAGAAAATACTCCATTAGATATATACATATAAATGGCATAGTTACAACAACATGATGAGGGGATAACTTAGAAATATAGATGACAAAATGATGGAAGAGTCCCTTAAAGAAATCAGATTAAATTACCATATTATTTTACAACCAAAAATAGGAAAGCTTATCCAAATCTCTATGAAGGTGGTTGACTTGGTTTATGAAACTAAATGCAATCTCCATCACTGTGTATTAAATAAGATTTGGAATCCTAAAGACCTGTCCATACCATGATCCAGTTTTTGTGATACCTTTTTGGTTTATCTATAATAAGCATTTTAAAGAAGAGGTCATATACACTCAACTGAAAAACAAAAATGGATTCAGAATACAGAGTATATGCCCTCCCCCACCATCCAGAACTCAAAAGTTAATATAAGATTGACCCAATTACGACAGCCAGAACCTATCTTATCAAAAAGAATGCTGTAATAATAATCACTTAAGAAATTATCCTGATTCACTCAAGATCACTTGGTAGATATGTCTGGAGACGCAGTCACCTCTCAGTTCTGTTTCTGCGCTGACATTAAATTGTCACGTATCCATGAAGGTATATCACCTCTTACTCGATGTTGATCATGTTCTCTGGGAGCAGCAACTTGGTTTGAACTTACCTTACATGAAGACTCCACCTGCAGACCAGGGCAAGGTATTGGCCCAAACTGATAGGAGCTGGAGGATCTCTGTTCTACACTTTTGTGTTTATGTGTCTCTGAAGCAAGTGGAAGAACAGATTCAGGCTTTAGAAGCTGTGAATCATCACAACAATTGAGAATAGTTCTTGCTCTTTCGCCTGTTTCATGTCTTTCCAAAGTGCCTGGAAAACAAGATTAGAAATTTAAAAAAAAAAAAAATTACGCACACTATTTACTCCAAAAGAATGAAAAGAACAAAACACTTTTATCATCAGAAAAATCACAATTCTTTAAATGAACATGCCTTCTTACAACTGAAAAAGCAGCCTGGGAGCTTTCTCTAAATTATTCAAATCATCGTCTTACAAAGGCTGACATTATGGGCTTGAAAACCTCATCTTCCTCTTTGTGCTTTTTTATCCACTGAAATCAACAGGGCATTCAATAGTCTTTAACAGTAAAATCTCTTACTTATTATACAGTATGCAAGTGATCAATAACAACCAACTATGGAATATTTTAGTGCTGTCCCCTAGTGTTTCAACTCACAAACAACAGAGAACAGCAGTGCTTTTTGCTAAAAAAAAGAGAAGTTTCTGTTGGCAATCTATGTACATAATTTAAGTGGATAAGACAAGTAAGAATACACATACTTTGTATTGCTACCTCCTTTCCCCAAGAGCCCTCACTGCTTCAGGAATGCAAACCACTCTAGAATTTTGTTATTGTTGCAATTATAGCCTCTGGTTTTTATTTATGTTATCAGAAGAAGGGGAAAAAAAGCCCACAAACAATCCTTTGCCCTCTTCTCTGCCATCCCTTCAGTTCCACAATTTCAAGATCCTTGTAAGTTCAATTCCAACTTAAAAGAAACAAGTACAAAATAGAGAAAAAGTATCAGGGAACAACTCACAAGGAGTCAATGCTTTTATAAAATATGAGTCCAAACTCCAACTGAAATCTTAATAAATATGAATTAATTATGACCATTGTCTCTTATGAGTTCATTTACATTATTCATACTATATTAAATATAAAACCTATATCCTACTAAGTAAAGATGCTGAGGAAAATTAACTTGCCATTTAAACTTAATACAGATTTCATATCATATTAATCCTTCCCCATCGGTGAGAAAGTAATTGTACAATTGTTAAGGAGAAAGGTAATTCTTACTAGTAGTGTTTTTTTTTTAAGATTTCATTTATTTATTTGAGAGAGAGAAAGAGAGAGAGAGAGACAGAGTGTGCACGAGCAAGGGGAAGGAAAGTAGGGGAGGGAGAGAGAAAGGGAGAGGAACCCAAGCAGACTCTCAGCTGAGCTCGGAAACTGATCTCAGGACACTGAGATTAGCACCTCAGCCAGAACCAAGAGCCGGATGCTCAACTGACTGAGCCACCCAGGTGCCCCTCTTATTAACAGTATTAAGAAAATATAAATTTAAAGGAATTACAGTAAGGAAATAAAAAGAATTTTATACTACTGTCTTTAGATAAGTAGATTCAAAGATTAAGACTCTCCAGTTTTTTCTCAATTTTCCCCTTCTCTTCCATATCATTTCTTTACAGCAAATAAACCAGCATTAGTTGGCACTTCGGATTCTAAATCAGCAACAGCTACTATGCTAAAATATTTGGTGGAAGTTTTGTCTCTAATCTCTGAACAATGACATATATATATTTTTCCATTCTAACATTTCTGCATTCATAATTTAACACCTTTAGCATATAAACTCATAAACATGTTATTTCTCTAGGCTTATTTTTTCCCCGCCAAGATTGATATGTCTTGAAAAAATAAAGCTGGCAGCAGCAAGAAAAGCCCTTTTCTCAAGGACGATAATAACAAAAGTTTCTCAAACCAAAGATAATAGTTATGACTCCTTTCTGAAAACGACTGCATTCCAGAACTTGTAACTGTGTCCCCTAGCAAACCTCACTGACTTTCTGAAATATCTCTCTTTGAATATGGTATCACCATGGATATTTTTTTCTCATAGGTTTTCTGTGGTTCCCCAAACTGTGATTTTTTAAAAAGATTTTGAGAATTACTGGGAAAAAACTTACTGTACTTTAATGCAGTACAATATGTGTCATACTATACGTTGTATATATGTATATACCTTTACATATACACATATGTTATTCTATACCTAATGTCTTATGCAGACATAAGTATTTCTTGCATTTCTCAGTGATGAAAATAGTTTACCCATGAACTTGGGCAGCTGTAATCTACTTTTATTCACACATAGATAATCAACTTAGCATCTACTATGGGACACTCATTCACAGTACCAGATGCTGGAAATTTATGCTAAACAAGAATAACTCAATTCTGTCCCTCTTGAGCTTAACTTCTCCTGGTTGTGTAGAGGCAAGAAGTGTCTGAAAACTAATCTGCTGTAATATATAAAGTAACACAAAGTTATTTGTACTCCAACCTAAAAATCTCCCATTCTTACAGAATGTCGGACATCTGGTTTTGTGAACAATAATTTCCATCATGATTAGCTGTAAAATATGTGAAAATAATTATTTTGTTTAAAGAACTGGGTGAATCACAAATGTGACATTAAGGAATCATTAAAGTGAGTCCATTTAAAGTTATCATAGACAAGTAAATTACATGTTCAAAACAAAGATGTGATTTCATTATGAGTTTAGGACAACAGCTTTTAAAAGGCCTTGGTCAAAACGCTAAGAGTGGATAAATAGCGAATCCCAGGTATGCCGGTCACAATTCATTGTTGCTTAGTTCCAAATTCACCCTTCATTGCCGGCTCTATGAAAATAGATCCATGCTCTTTAAATATTTTTCGTTCAATAGATGGTACAATGTTAACTTTTGTGGATAAAAGGTGATTAAAAAAAAAAAAGGACACCTGGGTGGCTCAGTTGGTTAAGCTGACCTTGAGCTCAGGGTATGATCCTAGCCCCCTGTCGTGCTCCTGCTCAGCAGGGGGTCTGTTTCTCCCTCACCTCCTCCCCCTGCTCATGCACTCCTACTATCTCTCTCTCTCAAATAAATAAATAAAATCTTTAAAAAAAGAAAAGTGTAGTAGAAGACTTCCTTCTCAGTTCTGGTGTGTTCTGTTGCAGCAGCGTGGGGGCGGGGGGGGCTTCTCCAGCACAATGGTCCTGCAATGTGGGGCAGCTGGCAGCACCCAGCAGGTAGCAGCTAGTGTGCGCACACTTTCTGTGTGGTTGTAGGACAGAGACTTCTAGTGAGACATCTCTCTGTGAATGGTTTTCTGTAGCAGAATGATTTTCTGTAGCAGCTCAGGGAGCATATTTCTGGCAAGTTCCACCACATCACGCCACACCACACTACACCACACCACACCATAGCAGCTTCGCTACCATCCAGTGACCACAGCTAGGAGGCTTCCTGTAAAGTCACGATCTTAGCCCTAGGGGTGGTGTGTCTCACCCTTGGGGAGCCTATCTCAGCTCTACGGGCAGTGGCTGCTCCTTAAATCTGCTATTCCTGTATTCTCCAGAGTTTTCTTTAGTTCTCACCAACTAGTTCCTCGTATCAAATTCTTTGTGATGGTTAATAGTTGTTTATTTTCAATCTTCTCTGGTGAAATGACCTTGTCATTTCTCTCTCCTGATTAGACAGATTGATATACAATGAAACACCTCTGATGCAAAATGTTCTTTTAAATATATCCTGAAATTAAGGGATTCATATAACTTCAGGGATATAGTTAAATTGTTAGAAGAGCCTATAGCAAAAACAGTAAACTAAGAGGGATGGCATGACTCCCAGGAGGTCCAACAAGCAGTGTCTTTGTAATGCTAATAATAGTCTTTGGCAGCAGACAGAATAATCACTGCTTCCTGATATTATAGAAATACTAGAAACTGAGGGTTTACAAACTTGCTTAATTCAACATCCAATTTCAAGAGAACTTTTGCTTTCCAAAGTGAACTCCATGATAATTAGATCTTTTTTTTTTTCTTTTGCTCTGTGCTAAATCAAGAACACAAGCTAACTCACATTTAACTCTTGATTTGAATCCACTTGAACCTGATAAGGAAACATATGTGTGAATTACTTATGATTTTATGTGATAATACTATTTCCTCCCTCAAAGTAGATATTATGTGGAAAATTGTATTGTATAAAAATGCCTTCTATGTAAATATCTTGCTGTTTTCCTATTGCTTTTTCATTGACATGAGTTTTAATACAATTTGTTTAATCATAAACTAATTATTATCCTTCTGAAGAGGGATGGAATCAATCCTGAGAAAAGAGAGCTTGGAACAATTAGTGTCCTAACAGACTGAAGGAAAGATGACACCGGCAAGCATCAGAAGCACTTTTCACTGATCCCAAACTAACTGCTTATTCCTCAAAAAGCCAGTGCACAGAAATATAAGGAGTAGCAAGATCCTCTGTGCAGAGCCCAGGCCCGTATTGACAGTATTTCCACTGTATACCCTGCTTTCACCGCCAAGTCAACATTGCATACCTAATCACATTTTTCCCCCACCAAAATGTTCCCTATGTTCCGTCTTTGCAACTGTGTCTAGCTATCACCCTCTCTACTTTCCAGGGATGACAGCCTGCAGACATCACTGGATGGTGGCTAAGAGGAGACCTGACACCAGGCTGCCCTGTGCATGAACCCTGGTTTTACCCTGACCTGTCGTGGGGCTCTGGACAGGTCATTTTACATTTCTGTGCCTCCGTGTCCTCATCTGTGCGTGCAATGGTGTTAATAATAACTCTGACCTCACCGGGTTACTATGTGGATTGCACTGAGTAGGTATTTTAAAAGGCTTAGAAGCTTCTGGCACGCAGTATGTGCTGTGCTATATGACAGCACCACATGACAAGTCCTCACTCAGCCCCTTGTGAACAGTTTAACAAACCTCCTTGGCTCTGTGGCTCTGGGGTCTGTCTGACACCCGGGCCTGGGGTCACTACACATAGAACCAGAGTGAGCCCCTGCCGTCTCCTACCTGAGACTCAAATCTTCTCAATCAGCCTTGACTCTCAGGCTTGTTATAATCAGAATCAGTAGGATTATATATTTGACTTATTTTTTAATCCTCTTTAGTAAACCAGGCTGAAGTCTGGCATAAATTAAAGGCTAGATAAATACTTCTTAATGGATTATATGACATCAGCAACCTGGCTAATGATTTTTTTTTTTTTTTTTTTTTTTTTACTGGGGCTACACTTGGGATTAAATCCAAACTCCTTGACCTACAAGTCCTATTCTTGCCTCTGCTTCCTCTCATGTCATCCTCCCCTTGCTCACAAATCAGATTTAAAAAAAAAAATCCTTGAAATAAACACATCCTTTCCTGCTAGCTCTGTCTCACTCTTTAAGTATTAGCTTAATATCTCACCGCCTCAGAGAGGACTTTCTAAAGCAAATTCTTATCCTCTCTTGAATTATTTTCTACCTTAACTTCTTTCCTTAATTTTATAGAACTTAACACATTTATAATCGGTATATTTGATTTGCTTGCTTAAATTCTAGGGCTGCCTCCCTTCCAGATGCTTTTTCTTTTTTTTTAATTGTAAGTATGTATTCTATGAGCTTGGAACAAAGCAGGGCTCAACACCTACTTGTTCACTGAATGAGTAAATTAAATGTTACCTTTTTCCCTGTAGCAGTGAAGGGAGAAGTCTATGAAGGCATCAGAGCATACCGGGGTCTCAGTGTGACACGTGTTAACACCAAAGTATACTCATTACAAACTTCAACCTCCAAGTCAGCAGGCTGCCAACACTGGGAATGGTACATTCACGTGACAGGTGCCTGTCCTACCTCACCACTATGCTGCTGGGTCGTCCTGATGCCCCAAGAATTTGGAACTGGAAACAGCAAATCAGCCTCTGAATAAAACATGTTGACTTCTGGAGTAGTCATTTCTTGCTCCAAGAACTAGGGAGCAGGATATGTTAGTCTACAGAGAGAAAAGAAAAGGAAAATGCACAGAGACACAGAAAATGCACAAAGAAGGAAGAAGATAGAGACAGAGGAAGGGAGGGAAAGAGACAGACCTTTAACTTTCTAGTTCTGTTTTTAGTCCCTTTCTAAGGACTACTGCTCCTGAAGTCTCTGCAATGTCTCACTGAGTCCTTACAATAAGTACTTCTTTCTGATAAACCAACTTATCTTTTTTTAATTTTAACTTTTTAGATTTTATTTATTTATTTATATATTTGAGAGAGAGGAGCAGAAAGAGAGGGGCAAGCCGACTGTGCTGTGAGCTCAAAGCCTTAGAGGGACTCGATCTCACGACCCTGAGATCTTGGCCTGACCCGAAATCCAGAGTCGGATACTTAACCGACTGAGCCACCCAGGGGCCCCTGAAACCACTTTAATTTATCTTCTGTTTCTTAGCTACCCGAAGGGGCTAACAAAGAAGGGACAGAGATGTTTCCATTGTCGAAAAAGCCAAGTTTCAGAACAGCCAAACAGATAGGCAAAGTTAACAATGTAGAGTTCCAGGTAGAGGTAGAAGCATGGAGACAAAGGCTTGGGCTTTAGCAGCAGATGGGTGGGGACTAAATCCTAAGGAAAGAATGCCATCTCCAGGAGAGTTTGGAGTGAGAGCAAGTGTCAAGACACCACCAGCACAAAACCTTTTAGCAATTTCTGCACATAAAGAGGAAAGGGAAGGAAAAGAGAAAGATTCAGAAACTGTTGTAAATTGGTATGTTGCTAAAATATAGCTGTATTTTAAATGCATTAGGATTGTCAATATTTATAGGATATTTACAGCTTTTTGCTTGTTTTGTTTTTAAATAGGGCAAATAATCACTTTGTGATGTGCCTGTTATGAAATCTAATTTTGAAGTATCAAGTTATCCTAAAGCAAGACATATTACCATGAAGGATGCTGTTTCAGTTGCGGTAGAAGAGCAAGGCACAGTAAAGAGCACCCGCTCAGGTGATCAAATATGCCTTACAGATAAAAGAGACCTGAATGTCTACGTAAAGAAAGGAAAGAAGGAGTAGTAATATTCCACACTTTAATTCCCTTCCAAATAGCAAAAGCTTGCTCCCTTGATTTTATGTCTCTTGTAATTGGCTCATATTTTTAGTATTTGCTATCTTCTATCTAAAATTTTTTTCAACTCCCACTAATATTTAATTTCCAAAATCAACAAAATTATCATGGCCCATTATCAATTAATGAATAGTTTTAAATTGCTTATTTTATTTTTTTTAATTAAGAAATTATTTATTGGGGTGCCTGGGTGGCTCAGTAGGTTAAAGCCTCTGCCTTCAGCTCAGGTCATGATCCCAGGGTCCTGGGATCGTGCCCTGCATCGGGCTCTCTGCTTGTTGGGGAGTCTGCTTCCCCTCCTCTCTCTCTGCCTGCCTCTCTGCCTACTTGTGATCTCTGTCTGTCAAATAAATTTAAAAAAAATTTAATTAATTAAAAAAATATTTTTAAAATGATTTATTTATGAGAGAGAGAGAGAGAAAGAGAGCACACAAGCGGGAGGGGAAGAAGGAGAAGGAGAGAGAAAGAAGAGAGGGAGAGGGAGGGAGAGCACAGAGCCTGATGTGGGGCTCAGTATCAAGACCATAGGATCACAGCCTGAGCCAAAACCAAGAGTGGGACGCTTAACCAATGGCACCATCCAGGTGCTCCTTAAATTGCTTATGTTAAATCCCCAGCCAGACCAATCCTATCCTAATACTCAATAATTAGGTCTGCTAAATCTGTGGGGAAAGGAATAGTTACTATCCCAAAAGGGACAGAAATGGTTAAAAAAGAAATCGTAGTCACTTGATGAATCCATCTGCAAATGATAAGAAACAATAAGATTCAAAAATATCCAGCTTGAGTAACATTTTTATTTAAAATTACAAATAAATAAATATGACACAGTGATTGACTTACTATCACTCACGGTGCTTTTCCTCAGAAGAATGTAGATCTTCCTTAGAAAAACATTACCATAGGAACATAAATCCTCCCAGGCCACTAAAATCACATATATTGTAAGCCTACAATATTTTTTATCTCTTATTTTAATACCAGCATAATTAACACACATGTTATATTAGTTTCAGGTGTACAACATAGTGATTCAACAATTCTGTATATTTCTCAGGGCTCATCAGAATAGGAGTGTTCTTAATCCCCTTCATCTACTTCACCCATACCCCGTTCACTACCCCCCTCTGGTAAATTTGTAGTTAGACTTACAAATTTTAAACAATTTGTTTTATCAAAAGCTAAAAGCATTTTCAATTAAGGATTCTGCTTATTGTGGGATTATAAAAAATCAAAATTTGGTAAGTAATTCCAATTACATAATTGGTAATGAAAAGAAACTATACTTATTTGAACAAAGCTTAACAACAACAAAAACATGTAAGTGTATACCTTTTAGAATTACATCTTTTTTTTTCAGGTGGCCATTTTCTAACTGATTCCAGCACAGTAATGGGCTGTGAGAGAGTGGACAGTTATGTTTCAGAGTGACTATCTCTAAAACAGAATAGGCTTAAAAAAAAAATGGCCTCACTATTAAATTTTGTAGTCAAATTCATGAAACAGGTTTCAGCAAAACAGCTGACTGACAGCTGTCATTAAACTCCACAAATCAAGGCATTTGACCACTGGGTCTGTTGTAAGATTGATCATTTACCTTCAGCTACACATGAAATTCATTGCCTTGTGCACAGAAGTGTATGGAGATTGACCTAGTGCCCCCTTCCTAACAAAACCATCACATTTACTGCATCTTACTCCAGAAAATGTATAACTGACGGGGGTTCTGACCAGAGGGAGGGAAACTGGAGTTATCAAACCTAGCTAACTAGAAAGTAATTGAAGGAAGGGGAATGGTTCCGAAAATATTAAATCAGGCATGAAGGTACATGCCTTCATTCCTTAATACGTTTGAATATAGTATATTCAGCTGTAAAACAGATTGTCAAGGATGTGGCTCATTTTGTTCTATACAAAGGTTCTAATATGATAACAAACTCGTGATTGGCTTCACATCACCTTCTATTCCTTTAGGGCATATAGAATACATTTTTACAAAGTCCCTGACCACCACGACCTTAACCCCAGTTCTGCCACTGCCTCCAGCACATTCAGAGCAACCTTGGGACTTATCAGCTGGGCCACACTCAACCCTCACATCTAATTCTGACCGCTGACCTCCAGAAAAACAGAATAAAGGGGCCGGGGTGGGGTTAAAGAAAAAAAGGGATCGAAATACCTAAAGGTTTATAGTTGCTGAGATGTAAAAGGAATACAAATAATGCATTCATTTTAAATAAATTTTAAACTAAGTTTCTTTTTACAAGGTATGTACTCATTAAATATTCCATCTTCTTAAACACGTGCGAACACCATAGAATCCACTAGGAATTAATTTTTCACCTCACTCTAAAACTTTAATACAATTTACAATCAATTGAAGGGGTGAACACAGGAAAAAGTGTTTCTGTATTATGATGTGAAGAATATATCTAATTAATTATATAATGACCTATTATATACAAAACATTAAAATTATACTGCTTCTGAGCACCGCGAAATGTCATTCATTTTGTACTGTTTGATTTTTTTTACACCAGATAGGCTCATGCTGTCAATTTAAAATATTTCAAGAATAGTCCTTTATTTCCCCTCATGCTTTAGGTTGAAGGTTAAATTAGTTGGAGGTTACAATATCCTCAATAAAATGTGACGCTATCATTTATTCACTTAGGTAAATATCTTGCTGAGTTGGTCTCGAATTTTGCCTGCATAGAGGAATGGTATTGGGAAAGAAAAACATAGGACACAGTCTCCTGAAATAAGGTTCTGGATAACAGCTGAGGGCATATCCAAAGTCTCCTTTTTGGGGGTGGGTACAGTGGAGTGCGCAGGGCACAGACACTTTATTTATTTATTTATTTGTTTGTTTGTTTATTTATGATTGTATTTATTTATTTGACAGAGAGAGATCACAAGTAGGGAGAGAGGCAAGCAGAGAGAGAGGGAAAGCAGGCTCCCCGCTGTGCAGAGAGCCCGATGTGGGGCTTGATCCCAGGACCCTGAGATCATGATCTGAGCTGAAGGCAGAGGCTCAACCCACTGAGCCACCCAGGCGCCCCCAGACACTTTAATTACAATCAATTTCCCTTTTGGGACATGACAGTCTTTCCCTCAGGCACATAATAAGTGATCAAAGCTCCAGCAGACATGTCAGGGTTTAGTCTGAAAGCACCAATGCTCTGTGTACCCTCACTGTAGTTGTGGCTCCCCAAGTTATCTATAAAATTTCATTCCATGTTTCTGCAGCCAGTGACCCAAAAATCCTTTCCAATTTCTTTAATCTTCTATCCCACGGACTTACTCAGAAATAAGAGCCTCCAGAAAGGATCCTACCTGCACGCCAATACAACAGGCAGAATTCTAAGATCCCCAATAGCCGTCATCTTCATGGGATGCCTTCCCTAGTGGATATGATGGAACAGCACTACAATGATTATGTTGTTATATGTCCAAAAAAGGGACCTGGCAGTTAAATCAAGGTTTATAACTTAGCTGACCTTAAAATAGGGAGATCATTCAAGTGGGTCAGGCCTAATTAGGTGAGCCTGTTAAAAGCAGAGAGCTTTGGGGGCACCTGGGTGGTACAGTCAGTTAAGCAACCAACTCTTGGTTTTGGCTTAGGTTGTGATCTCTGGGTCTACTTCAGGCTCTGTGCTCAGCATGGAGTCTCCTTCAGATTCTCTCTCCCTTTCTCTCTGTACCCCTTTGTGCTCACTCTTTTTTTCTCTCTCAAATAAATAAACTTAAAAAATAAAAAAAAGCAGAACATTTTTTTCTAGCTCGTGGAACAAGGCGAAGTCAGATAGATTTAAAGCACAAGGATCCAAAGTGTCACTAATGGCTTTGAAGATGGAGAAGGCCACATACAAGTGTAAGAGTGGCCTCTTGTAGCTGAGAGTGACAGCTGGTGAACAGCTAGCAAGGACCTCAGACCTACAACCACAAAGAACTAGACCCTGCCAAGGACCTGAATATGCTTGGAAGTGAATTGTTTCCCAGAGCCTCCAGTTGAGAGCTCAGTGGGCAAAACCATGAATTCGTTCTCTAAGAACGAGACTAAGCAGTGAACCTAGTTAGCTCACTTAGACTTCTTACAGAACTGAGAAAGTAAATGGATGTTGCTTTAAGGGGGCAATTTGTGGTGATTTGCTACACAACAACAGAAAACTAATACAATTAGGACTTGTAGAAGCATTTTTACTTTGAACCAATTTTAGACCTCAATTTTTATATATTTTTTTCATTATTTTATATATGAGATTCCTGCCCCATAAAGTAACTAATTACATAGATGCATAAAGTCATAAAAACAAATGTGAGGACTGGTTAGATATTTAATTTTTTCTTTCTTTCTTTCTTTCTTTCTTTCTTTCTTTCTTTCTTTTTTTTTAAGAGATTTTATTTATTTATTTGACAGAGAGAGACACAGCGAGAGAGGGGGCACAAACAGGAGGAGTGGGAGAGGGAGAAGCAGGCTTCCTGCCAAGGAAAGAGTCCAATGTAGGGCTCAATCCCAGGACTCTGGTATCATGACCTGAGCCAAAGACAGATGCCTAATGACTGAGCCACCCAGATGCCCCTTAATTCTTCTATAAAGATTCTATTTATTTATTTGACAGAGAGAAGACAAGCAGAGGGAATAGCAGAAGGAGAAGCAATCTCCCTGCTCTTGGACTCAATCCCAGGACCCTGGGATCATGACCTGAGCTGAAGGCAGAGGCTGAACCAACTGAGCCACCCCGGCACTGGCCCCTTAATTGTTTTTTAATAGCCCTTTTCCCAACCTCGTGCTCTATTAGGAGCCATAAAGATATGTGCTACAGAGCTGGTGATTAAGCAGTCATATACCACAACCACACACACACACACACACACACACACACACACACACACAAGACTTCTAAAGCACTCAATTATTTTGGGAAAAATTGTATGTAAGATTCATATTTTTCCCTTCCTCTTTATCATCTTCGTCATTAGCAAAATTTTCATTAGCTAATGTTAAGTTTAAGTGTTGAAGTGCTTTGTTTAGCACTTAGCTTACATCTTATTTAGTTTTTAAAACAATTCGGAGGATTATAAAACAAACAAACAAACAAACAAAAAACCTCTGAGACTCAGAAAGGATATTTGTGTGTATCAAATGCCCTGTATGTCTCAGGCTATTTGTGTCCCCTGGTTGGGAGGATGAGTTAGGACAGGCACTTGAACTAAAAGCTAGGAAGGACCAGTAATGCTAGGGAGTGCAGTTACATTTCCACCACAGACCCAGAGGACTGGTTTGTTCAGTGTTGAGTTTAAAGTAGATAATGTTTGGCTGGCAATATGGAGGAGAGAACTGAAGAGTCTGGCAAGGTAATCAGTTAAGAAATTTTCAACAGTTTATGTAAACGATAATAAAGATACCAACCAATCTGTTTCTAAACCATTTTATTTTTAATTTTTTTAAAAGATTTTATTTATTCGACAGAGAGAGAGAGAGATCACAAGCAGGCAGAGCAGGCAGAAAGACAGGAGAAAACAGGCTCCCTGCTGAGCAGAGAGCCGTATGCGGGGCTCAATCCCAGGACCCTGAGATCATGACATGAGTGGAAGGCAGAGGCTTAACCCGCAGGTGCCCCATATTTTTAAATGTTTTTGGCACCTCTGAAATATATAATTCCATGTCTTAGTGGAGGCTTATAAATGCAGTACATAGTTTATCTTTCAATGACCCAAGTTCATCACTAGGCACTGTCAATAGTATTGGGCCCAGAAAACAGTACTACCATCTGGGATGACTGACTAGGACTTTTATAGAATAGGTTGTTTAGGTTTCTTATGTAGCCAGGGGTCTTTGGTTGGTTCCTAACTCTTGAGAACCAATTCCTTCTCCTTCTTTAGCCAGAGCATTTTTTTTTTAATTTGACTAGATTTTACCTACAATGTTACATTAGTTTCAGGTCTATAGCATAGTGATTAGACAACAGTATACATTAGGCTAAGCTCACTACAAGTGTAGCTACCGTCCGACACCATACAGCACTATTACAATATCATTGACTATATTCTCCGTGTTGTGCCTTTTATTCCATGACTTATTTATTCCATAACTGGAGGCCTGGACCTCCCATTTCCTTTTGCCCATTTTGCTCATCTCCCCACCTCCCTCTCCGAGGCAACTATCAGTTTGTTCTGTGTATTTATACACCTGATTCTGCTTTTTGTTGGTTGAATTTTTTTCAGATTCCACATATGAGTGAAATCGTGTGGTATTTGTTTTTCTCAGTCTGACTTATTTCACTTAGCATAATACCTTCTGTGTCCATCCATGTTGTGACAAATAGCTTGATCTCATCCTTTTTATGGTTTTGTAGTATTCCGTTATATATATAAACCATGGAAGGAGTCTTACAGAATATAGATAGGTCTTCTGGCATTAGCTATTAGAGTCTAAATTAAAAAACAATGATGGAACATTATGCAGCCTTAAAAAAAGAGAGTGTTCTGACAGGTGGTATAGATAGCATGGGCGAACCCTGAGGACACCATGCTAAGTGACATTACCCAGTCACACACACAAAAAAACACAAATATTGTATGATTCCACTTATATGAATAGTTAAATTTACAAAGCAGAAAGTATAATGATGGTTGCCAAGAGCTGAGGGGAGAAAGGAATGGGAACGTAATTTTTTCATGGGTACAGAGTTTCATTTGGGGAAGATGAAAAAGTTCTGGAAATAGATGGTGGTCATAGTCTCACAATAACATGTATGTACTTCATCCCACTAAACCTTGCACTGAAAAACTGTTAAGATGGCAAATTTTATGTTACAAGAATTTACCACACACAAAAAGGCATCTGTGTTGATACGATAGCCCAAGGAAAATACAAACAAAAAGAGAAGTACTCTGAGAAGAGACCCAGGGATTAATATAAAGAGGGATTGCAGAATGAGCACAATGAGAAAGAGGGGCTGTTGGCCATCGGGGGACGAGCATGCCATGTAAGGCTGAAGGAGAGACAAGAAGGCCATTGGTGACAGTGACTGCAGACAAGCCAAGTACCTGCCACCCAAAGGAAGACAACTCATCTTAGGAGGTAGGGGACCTCAGGAAAAACAGTTTCATTGGACTATTGTAGACAAAACCCAGATTGCACGGATTAAAATATATTCAGTAAATGGGAGACAAGAAAACAAAGCGTATAGAAGGAATTTTGTAGAAAACTATCAATTACTTTGGGCAGAATGACAAAGATAATAGAAGATAATAGAAGCTCAAAATTCCTTATCCAAAAATTGGGGTCCACAAGGCTTTACAATTCAGGATTTTTCATATTTTGGAGAGAGAAGATAATGCACATATGTATATTGTACAACAGCTATAGGAGAGCCTAGGAGAACAGACAGTGATCAAATAAGTCATTTAACTGCAGGTTAAAAATAAAGAATATTTATACTCAGTGGAGTAAATAACCTCATATGAGTCAAGTTTTGGTTTTGTTGCTTTACCACAAACTAATAAAAAAATCCCTTTTGTTTTCAGAGCTTTTTAGATTTTAAATTGTGGCAAAAATTATAGGGAGCTGTATTCAAAATAATTGGTAGCTAGGAGGTCAGAAGTAATAAAAGTGATAATCTCTGAGATGAGTTTCTAGAGAGCATTGCTAATATAAGATATTATATCACATCATGAATTTAACTTCTCCTTATATCTACACAGGTAAGTTAAGTCACCTATTTCCAAACCCCAAGTTGTACTGATTGTTTTGTTTATGCCATCTATAATTAAATTGTAAGGTGCTAAGGATTCCTTTAAAAACAGTGCTTTAAAGAAAACACAACTTCCTTTATAAAATCATTAATGATGGATAGCTTCACTAATAAAGCAATCTTGGGAAAATGATCATGGTTGTAAGAAATGAAGATAATAAAATTTTATTTTAAATGACAAACATAAAATAAGAAACAGTATAACAATGGGGTTTTCAAACTAGACTTAAAAATGATGCTTCTGAAAGTAAGAAAAATGTGGTGATTAAAAAAGTTAAACCTCCACTGCAAATCATGGATTAAAAGTAAATTGTTTTCTTAAATTTTCTTATTCGCATTATTTTCCTGAACTCCCAGCCCATAAATGTTCTCAGTTCTGATCTATCATTTAGTTAAATGATTTGGATAAAGTCTTTATCCAAATGGATAAATAAAAGACTTTATCCAAATCATTTAACTAAATTTACAAAAACAATTTGCTATCCACTTAAATGATGAACTAACTCTAAGATGACATCCTGTGTCCCTCAGTGGAACTTCTGTTACTCTGAAGCTTCCAAGTGGCTGCAAAAAGCCCTTTGTCTTCTCAGCACAGAGACCTAGAGGGGAATGGAATCCACAGGCACGTGAATGTGAACAGGACTGGGGAAAATAGTGGACCAATCCACGCCAGGGCGTTTTCGACAGGCTGACATTATCAACCAACCTTTTTTGTAGCACAGGATATAAGATCTGACATTCCTGCAGTCAAAATCTCTGCTCGCCACTCCTGGCCAAGGACTTGACCTTTGAATTTGTTTTCATCTGATTCATCCCTAGAAACATGAAAGACCCATCCCATCAAATCCTACCAAGTAAGTTAGTGGTAGAAGTTGGATATTATTGATACAGTCAGATGAATAAAGTGCATCTGATATCTTTTATCTGTCAGCCAAATCAGAGAACCTACTTTCCCAGAGAATAACAATCATTACAGTCCACTGAGTCTCGCTTTTCCAATCATTTCTGTGGCAGCTGGCTACTGGGAAGTTACTAGGGAATTGAAAAGAGGCAGCGTGAGGAGGGGCAGATGGCTCCTTTGGGTTTATTTTGCCAAATATGGGAGCTGTGAAATCCACTAACGTTCCAAGTGTCCATATAAAAAGGGGCCTAGCTAACGAGGGACCACAGAGCAGTCATCCTGGGATGTTCCTCTTTCTGCTGCTATTGAATAAGCTCCTGAGATTTAATTCAGATATGTAACAAACATATCCAATGAGCATGTGATCTAACAGTGTAATCAGACTGCAGGAATCAGTTAAAAGTGATGACAGCAAGTACTTCCTTTATTTAAGTAAAATCCAGGAAGATAGTAATTGACAAGGGAAACAATAAGACAATAAGGGTGGGACCCAACTGGTGAAAGTAACTTTAAAAGAAAAAAATATTTAGTTTTATCATTTGGATGAGTATCTATTGATTTTCATATTTGTTTCTGAGCATACATAATGTTCTAAAGTTATCCTTCAAATATCACAATATGCCTAATACATATTAACATGCCAGATTTTTTTAAAAAGTGGGGTAATACCTTAATTAAAATACACACACACACACACACACACGCCACACACACGCGCGCAGACACACACACACACACATTCACACAAACACCTGTGTATGTGTTTCATCAGATAACCATTAATTATATAATGTAGAATTTAAAAAATAAGTCAGGATGTCTCAAAATAATATAGGACCATGTTCATGTGAAGTATAATTCTGTAATAAAATTAGATAATTGTTCAAACATTTATAGCTAATTAGGATTGAGAAAGAAGCAAATCCAAATTTGGGGAAAAATACTTGTGTTCTTTTGTTAGTAGCCTTTCAATGTGATATTCAGATTTTAAAGGGCACAGCAGAAACTACCTCATGTAGATAATTTTACTCTTGAAATTTTCTACATCGTGGAATTGCCTCACTTTGAAAAGATTGTGCACTTACAAGAGCATATTAACATTGATATGATTTGACCAAACTAGAGGTCTACGTTCACTAGATGGAATTCTAGAAGACTACTCTGTGTGTATTTGTGTATCCACACACATGCATGTAAGGGTGTTTAATGAGGCTTTATATCAATGTAAAAAAATATATACAATGAGACTCCTATGCCTCTCTTCAGTGATACAGTGTTGTCAGATTTAATGTAATAAGGTTAAATTAAATTATTATACTTTTGTTCTGATGTGTGTGCATGCATATATTTAATATATATTTTATATTATGTAAATATGATATATAAATATATCAGACATATTATATATTTAAGATATATATTTATCTTATATAAGTATATAAATAGATATCGACCTATGCTTCCCAATTGTACTGCTACCATTGAGTAACTTCAGTGCACCCCACATTAAAAATCTTTCAAACTAACAGAAAGCCTTAACTTTTTACATGCCATGAACCTTTTCAGCAGTCTGGGGAAAACCAGTGAGCCAAACCTTTTTTACAATATTGGTTTATAATGTCAAAAATAAAATACATAGGATTATCAAGGATATCGATTACATTGAAATACAATTAGCAAAATATATTAAAAACCAAGCTTATATGCTTATTTATTCATGCATATAATGACAAGAGCTAGTGATATGCCTAAAGTTTATCGCAGTGGTAAACATAGATGGAACTTTGAGATACTGGGGACAATTGTGATGTGATATGAAAATATCTGTCATGTCTATTGTTGACAATGTCACAGGTACTGCTAATACTGCTGTGAAGCGTTTCCTCCATTCAAAGTGGAAAGAAATGCTTCACTTCATTTAGCATTCCTTTAAAAAAGGGATTTGTGGATTTCTGAAGCTCCCTGCTACACCTCTCAGAGTGTTAACATTAAAAATGAAAATAATGAACTAAGAAGTGGATTAGGCCTTCCAAGAGACTTACATGATATACAAATAAATATGAGTATGTCTCAGTATATATTAATATGTGAAGGAATAGAATACTGGAAGTATAATATATTAGCCATTCAGAATGATTATCTGTAAGTGTTGGGATTCTATTGCTTTTTCAAGATGTCTTCTTCAGACATTCTTTGTTTTTTCTTTCGATTGAGTTGAAATTGACGTCACATACAGTGAAAAGTTTCAAAGCATACAAGTCGGTCGCATTTAGTGCATTCCCAATGTTGTGCAAACAGCGACTCCCTCGAGTTTCAAGACTTTTCATCACCTCTGAGAAATATCGCCTACCCATTATGTAATCCTTCCCTCCCCAGGAGCCCCTCCCCTTCAACTCCTGGCAATCATTAATCTGCTTTCTATCTCTATGGATTTGCTTATTCAGGATATTTCATATAAAATGAACCACATAATATGTGATCTTTTGTGTCTGGCTTCTTTCACTTAGCATAATGTTTCTGAGGTTCATCCAAATTGTGGCATGTGTCAGGACTTCATTCCTTCTTAGGGTGGAATAATATTTCATTATATGTGTACACCATAATTTGTTTATCCATTCATCCATTGATGGACATGTGGGTTATTTCCACCTTTTTGGCCATTACAAATACTGATCTTATGAACATTTATGCTCAAGTTTCTGTGTGAACATATATTTTCATTTCTCTTGGGGGTATACCCAGGAGTGGGATTTCTGGTTCATATAGTAATTCTATGTTGAACTTTTCAAAATACTGCCCAACTGTTTTCTACAGGGGTTGCACCATTTTATATTCCCACCTTGGGAAACCTTGTTCTTTTTCATTTCCTTTTTTTAAAATTATAGGTATCCTTGTAAGTTAAAGTGATACCTCATTGTGATTTTGATTTGCATTTCCCTGATAGCTAATGATGTTGAAATCTTTGTATGTGCTTGTCAATCATTCGTATAGCTTCTTTAAAGAAATATTTATTCGGGTTCTTTTTCCTTTTTAAAATTGGGCTGCTTGTCTTTTTGTTTTGTTTTAAGAGTTCTTTTAATATTCTGGATATTAAACCTTTATCAAATATAATTTGAAAATAATTTTCCCCATTCTACAGGCTGTCTTTTCACATTCTTTTTTATTTTTAAGATTTTATTTATTTATTTGTCAGAGAAAGAGAGAGAGCACAAGCAGAGGAGCAGTAGGCAGAGGGAGAAGCAGGCTCTCTGCTGAGCAAGGAGCCAATGAGGGACTCGACCTCATGACCTGAGCCAAAGGCAAATACTTAACCGACTGAACCACCGATGAGTCACTATCTTTTCACATTCTTGATAATGTCCTTTGATGCACAAAAGTTTTAATTTTAATGAAGTCTCATTTATTATTTTTCATTTGTTGCTGTAGTTTTTTTTTATTAGAGCAACCATGTGGCATGTGTGTATGTAGGTGTGTATGCATACACACATATATGCTTACATGTATGCATATATATTTGTACATGTATATATACATATATGGTTATAGAGAGGCACATATATTTGTATATGTATATACATACATATGTATGCAGATATATGTGTTAATATATTAACATATATATAATTAATGAAAATAATAAATAAAATTAATAAAAATAAAGCCAATATTCTCTCATAAGGAATGTCTTACCTCTTTCCTGCAACATTGTGTTAAGTGTCATCACCATCTTCATCATCATCATCACCACCACCATGAGGAAACTAAGGCTCTGATCAATTTAATTTAGTGATTTGCCGAACAGTGAACAAATGAATAGAGGCAGAATCTATTGTCTCTAAATATTAGGCAATAACATCCATTTGATACATTAGGAGTGAATAATGAGTTATTAACATAAACTGCTGTGGTAATATATTAAGGATCTGTAATAAGTACAGATAATATTTATCAAGTGTTAACTGTGGAGAAGAGATGGTGAGTCTTTGAGGAATTCAAAGTGAACTGAGATAATAGAGATTGGAGAGAGTAGAACAAGGATTCAAATGTAGCAGTCTGAATCCCAGGGTTCATGATCCTAACCGCCCTGGATGCTAATTCCCACTTGAGACATTAAACGTTGATAACTGAGCAAATATTTAGTAGTTAACCTGCAAACAAAGTTCATCTACACAAATGTGTAAATACACATGTACATACCCATGCACATACACACACACAGTATCACATGAATCAAAATCTCAAATTACAGTGTAGCTGTGATAACAGGGCCAAAGAGGAAGAATTCAAAAAATAGGCAGCAAACTGAGAATACGTGTTGAGTAATAACACCAGTAATTATTATAATAAAGAAGAAAAGGGCTTGGAAAAGGTGATGTAGGAAAAATCCCATCCTGTGCTTTAATGTACCCTATTTTTCTTTTCTAAAAACAATCATCCCAAGAGGGTTCCATCTGTAATCTCCCACAACAAAATAACGTGGCTTTGAGAAAATAACATACTGGGAAGACAATTACTTGCGGATGCTGCATACCCAAAATCTACCTTTGACACGCACATAATGAAGGTCATCCTCTGGTTGTGCTGACAAGGCACCTGTACCTACAGAGGGGTGACCTTGATGAGAAAATCAAGCAAAGCTGTCCTTCAGAATGGTGTGGTTGGTAACCAGAGGAACTAAAAATTTTTTATTTTATACAGTATATACTACAAATAAAGGCAACAAGATAATACTTGTGGCCTGGAAAATGACTTCTCCAGGTAGTGACCTTGTGTGATATTTTGGCATAGCAAAATAAGAATTTAATCACATGATTCTATTCTCTTGGGTAAAATTTGACTGCACATTTCTGAGAAGCTGTGTCTAGCATTAATCTATATATCCCTCACCCTAAACAATTAAAGCAAACTCCAATCTATAGTAGAGGATTAAATGCTAGATTTTCTAAAAATATGACCTATTATATGGCTATTACTCGGCAAAAACCTTATCTTACCTTTCTTAATAGTTTTATTTTTAAAATTTTCTTTTTAAGACTATGTATTTTAAAGCCACAAAAGAATAAATGCTTCATTTACATGGTACCATATAGACTAAATAATTTTCTAACTAACTGGTACTAATTGCAGTAAGAAAATAAAATTAAGAGAGAAAATTCAACACCTGTGGCAAAAATAACTCTGGAATGTATTTTTCTTCTTCCTGACTTCCTTAATTTCATATGCAGAGGCTTTGTTCCAATGGTCTGTTTATAAGAGAGTTGTTTTAAAATGCAGAATTTGTTTTCCCACAGAAACCAAGTCATGACCAGAGGCTAGGTCCTCAGGCCAGGCTACTGGAGTGAAGCTTCCTGCTCAAGGTCACACAGCTCACATTACCTGAGCAGAAACAGGAAGAAATGAATAAAAATAGACTCACATGGATCCTGAGTTCTACCCAGTTATTGGCCAAAGACTTTGGTTCCCCTTAAACTCCAGGCTGTCAGCCGCTGCTTAGATTTCCTGAGGACCACAACCCCACCATAGATGTAATACCTTTCAATAGTCTTCCTGAAGTAAGGAGTGCCCCCCTCCCAGGTAGGAGGTGTGGGAAATGGACTGGCAGCTGCCCATAACCTGTGCAGGCACATCTAAGAGCTTCCTAAACAGGGGAAACCATTTCAGCATCTCCAGGGGCTCAGGAAAGACTGTCTGAAGCAGTGATTCACAGGTTCGCCTCTCCTTCCTTTCCATCAGCTATTGCTACTGTTGTCGGGAGTGCCTGCCAATAACAGTCTCCTTCCTTGCCATCTGCTGTTTCAAATCTGTCATCTGAGAAATCAGATGCCCAGAACTGTGGGTAAACTGAGAGCCAAGCTCTGAGAGATAGCCCGAGGCCCTCTCCTTCAGGAGAGCATTAGCAGCCATTTCTTTTCTTCTCAGAGCTTTCCTTATCTAATTCCCTGTTTGACAGTCTCAAAAAGATGACCTCCATCTACAAGAAGTATTCCTGTGTACAATGCGGAGAACAAACCAGAAAGACACATGCATCCTAGTGAGGGCACCTTCTACCTAACCTGGGCGCCTTCAGACTCAAAAACATCTCCTCACTAGCAAACTGGGTATAACTATACAGTCAGGATGGTGTAACGGATTAAAAATTGTACACTGCTGTAGTATGACTTATTATGAAAATCATGATCTTTAGAAAGAACTGCCATCCTTCTTAGAAGTCTGTAAAGCATACTGCAGGGCAAACCCAGCCAGCTCCCTGCTTTTGTAAATAAAGTTTTATTGAAACACAGCCTCACTAACTCCTTTCTATATTATCTATGGCTTCTCCTGTGCCACGAAGGGCAGAGCTCCGTAGCTGCAAAAGAGATCACGTGGCCTGCAAAGCTTAAAAACTTTAGTCTCCAGTTCTTTATAGAAGAAGTTTTTCTGATCTATCTTATCAAGAGTTTCATTTCAAGCAAGTAAGGTTTCATTTTTACATACACACACGTATGCGTGCACACACACAAACCACACACACAAATTGCTTAATATGGCATATTTCACAACGCAGGTCCTAAGCTTAACAGAAGACCTTCAGTATTAACAACTGTTATATCAGTAACACATGAGAAATTCATTACATGAGTTTTCTGCTATGTAAATCTGGCAGAGTGAACAGAAAAGTCCTCAGAATTATTTTAAATTCAATTCTTAAAAGAATAATGAGCTCAGAGCTGAGATTTATTTCTGGTGTGTATTTTAGGGGGGAAAAAATCAGTATTACATTATCCCTATTGTGTCTCAACAGCAAGGAGGGTGACAAAGCTGCCCAAAGTTGTCAGTGCCAAACACATTGCGGGAACTCAAATATTAATCAAAATGACATCTCCAATTTTTTCCCTTCCTAATCAGGCCTAGACATCATGGGACATCCGGCAAATCAATAAGAGAAACTAGATGCCCTCATCATTCCCAACCTGGCAGTGCTGCATTTTTAGCCGAAGACGAAGGCCTTTGCTGTTACATAAATACTTCTCTGCTTTGATTGTCCACCTCTCCCAGGAGAGGAACATGCCCACCAGTGACCCCAGACTTTATGCTAGCATGCATCTGACCGTGCCACCTGTCACCATGAGAAACACTTCCTACAACTTCAAGATAAAATAGGCAAGGGGGTACGTGGCTCTAGAATATGCTGTACATTCTACCCAAAAGAATAAAAAAATGAGTAAATAAATCTCATCAATAAAGTGAAAACGGGGTGCTTTAAAGTGTGGTGGAAAACTGATGAAGTCTCCTATCTTCCACACTCGGAGAAGGTGGCGCAGGGACTGACTTATACCCTAATCCCCCACCTTGAAGCAAAGCGGGGTTTCTGGCACAATTGAGAATTAATTGCTTTTTAGCTTCATTTTCCTTCCTTCGCCTTTTCTTTCTAGGCTCCTTTCCCACAAATCGGGATCCCACTCACTCCTCCTGTTTTCTCTGTATGAGCTCTGGGGTTGCTCTGGTGCTAAAAGATGCCTTTGTGTCAACTTATCCCTCCTTCAGATATTTAGAGGAAGCAGAGTACTGGAGAAACAGAGCAGGGAGTGGGTCTGTTCACATATGGATTGAGGTTTGAACCTTCTAGCAAAGCTAAAAGGAAAAACCCCAGAAAAATTGCTTGGAGTAGAAAATCCACAGACTCATACCCGAGGAAATGAGGCAGGTCACATGAACTCTAGAAATCCTAGGGTAGACTTGGAGGAGAAAGTAAGGCTCTACCTACAGGTGGCCAGCCATGATCTAAGAGCCACAACATGGGCCAATATTAAGGTCAACTCATTCGAACTGAGTCTACTAAGGTCCAAGAAAATTAGTCTTCATTCATTCATTCATTTATTGGTCCACGTGTCAGGTACGTCAGGGAGCAAGACATGCTAGAGCCTCACAGCCTCTTTTCAGTCCAATCGTTTTGGTCTTTGTTGGTATTTTTCCTCTAACTGTATGAAACTACAAATGGAAAAGACTTTCCCACTTTTACAAGAAGAGGATAAAACCAAAATCTAGCACAGTAAATGAGATGGAAGTATCTTAGCCAGATGAAATCCAACTAGGGCAAAAGAAAGTGGTTCATTCAATTTCAAACAAAATTGGAATTGCAGGGGCGCCTGGGTGGCTCAGTGGTTTAGGCCTCTGCTTTTGGCTCAGGTCATGATCTCAGGGTCCTGGGATCGAGCCCCACATCGGGCTCTCTTCTCGGCGGGGAGCCTGCTTCCTCCTCTCTCTCTGCCTGCCTCTCTGCCTACTTGTGATCTCTGTCTGTCAAATAAATAATAAAAATCTTAAAAAAAAAAATGGAATTGCAGAGGTTAATGGCAACCCAAAACAAAGCAAACTAAATCTAAGCAGCGGCTGACAGACACAAACTAAAAGGAACAGCATAAATTTATCCAAACAGGATAAGCATGGTAAATGATGAGGGAAGCCAGGGTATCAGCCATGGGCATAGTGTTGTGGGGGCTCAAGTAAAATTGTTAATGGGATGACGTTTTGAAAAACTGAAGAGCCACATCACAAATGGGAAGGCATTTCCATAATTATTAGTAATATTTTCACCATTTTAAGTTCCATCTTAGGTTGAAGTAAGGTTGTTTATAAAGTATTAATGTAGATGACCATGAGATAAACAACCTCACAGCCTCATTTGAAATAAATATTTTATATTTAGCACTAAATGTGGACACATTTGATATGAAAATTCTAAAAAAACACTTTCTTATAGGAAAAAATATGTAGAACCAGCCATAGAAGATCCCTGAGTTTAAGTATGATGTGTTCATAATGGCCGGGATATCAATTATTGGCCATTTGACCACTCCCTCCACCCCTTCCCTGCTCCTCTGCACCTGTTATTGGGCCCCGGGCTAATGCCTAGAACTGAATGTCCTCCCTCTTTGACTACTACTTGGATCAAACTAAGAAAGGTGATTGCAGAAGGACAGAGAAAACTATTTCTTCCAACTCTTTCTTTGTCTCAGTCCTGCATCTTTGGGAGGAGCTGTTACTCTTCCATGACTTCAGAGAGTGACCATTCCTCCATGGTTTCCACTCTCACACGGGGCCACTGACACTATTTTCTCCTCTTGTTGCTTCAGCCCTGGGCAAGTGGTAGGAGCTTCCTGATTCTTCCAGCATCTGGGTGATGGGGGCCTCACTATCCATTCCTTCTCAGTTCCCGAAGTCCTATCCACACCCTTATAAATAGCCCTTTCATTGAAGTCTCCTCATTTGACCCATCTGGGTTAAATTCAATTTTCTGCCATGACCATGGCTGAAACACAATTTTGGCATCTATTTATTGACATAGAAAGATGTCTGGCAGAAAGTAGATTAAAATATTAATAGCAGTTATCTTTAGGAAGTGGGACCGGATTATTGGTTTTTCTTTATTTTTCTCTGTATTTTTCAAATGTTCTATAATATTCGGTTATGGATTGGGGAGTATAAAAAAATGATAAAATTAAAACAAAATGTGGGAATAAATACAGTTTCAAGAAGTACTAGAAGTTGGGGCTCTTAGATGGCTCAGTCGGTTAAGTGTCTGCCTCCGGCTCAGGTCACAATCCCAGGGTCCTGGGATTCGGCCCTGTGTCAGACTCCCTGCTCAGAGGACTCTCCTTCTTCCTCTCCCCCTGCCCCTCCCCACCATTTGTACACTCTTGCTCTCTCTCCCAAATAAATAAACTTAAAAAAAAAAAAAAGTACTGTGTTTTGGCTTCCCTCCTTTACTGCCCACCCCACCAAAAACTATGTAAGTAAAAAGATGCATGGGCTGAAATGTGTCCTGATGGGAAAATGGAACTGTAAACACTTGTCAGTTCTCAGCTATTTCTTTATTCTCACTAGATTCTACTTTCTAGGAAAAAAATGCTTGATTACCAAGCCTTCACAATTTCACAATTGAAAACAATGCAACAGCACACATTTACCTGTTCTACAGGCTTAGATTTCACAAGAAGAAGTCAAGATTTTGCTGTGTTCTTTGATCATATTAATAATAGTTTACTATTATTAAAGGTATAGCACCTATAGGTACTGTTTACAAGCATGGTCAGTATTAGTTAATTTAATTCTGACAGGAAGGTGGTATCATTATTCCCATTTTATAGATGAAGAGATGGACATGCTGTGAAGTCAAGTTGCTTGCCTGAGGCCAGTCTTTGTTAGCAGGTCCTGGAAACAAGCCCAGGCTTTAGAGCTCATTTTATCTATTATACTCAAGTGTCACTCAGGTTGATAGATTAACTAAGAATTCTAAAACTCTCCTAATTTTGTGCACATTTTGCAAAGAAAGATGGGACCCTCAGATTGGTTCACTGCTTATTAGCAATGTAATCTTGTGCACCTACAAATCAGTTACAAATTCCTCATCAATAAGATGGGGAATAAAGTCTCCTCCACCACCCTAGCAGTTGTGATAATCTAATGGGAAATGAACATGGGAGGCCATCTAAGCTGTAAAGCAAGGTACAAATGTAAGGCAGAATTACACTGTACCCTCCATCCACCAGCACATTAATACACCAAAGTCAAATGTAAGAAAATAGCAATTATTTTGGTGAAGTATGACTCTAAACTAGCATACTATAAACAATCCAGTCTGTTAATAATATCCAACATAAAACCACCACTAATTAATCAATAAAAATCATGCAATGGGTTCAGTAAAATGTACTCTTAGGTGCACTCCCGACTCACATTCATTAATTACCTTGCTGTATTTGATAAGTTCCAAGCATCTGCCTGAAATGTGTTACTCTCAATCTTAAGTTATAGAGTAAAACTTTTTTGAAAACCTTAAGGTTCACACTGTACATTGTCTACACTATGACATCAAAAGTTCAATTGAGCCACTCAGTTTTCAGTTTCCCTGACTCAACTTTTTGGAGTTTGGTAATTAATTATATTCCATTATTACTGATCATCAATTAGCTCAAAATGTTGCTGAGATGGTGAGTATGCTGAAGAAGGCAGAATTTAATGATAATTTGAGACTGGTAGGACACTAAATTTCTCTCTTGTTAATAATTAACGTAGATAACTTATGTTTTTATTTATAGCTTCCAGAAATATCCGGCTCATTCCTGCACACTGCTCTGTCAGCGAACCATCAGTTGGTCAAGATCTGACTTGGGCTGTTGTGTTTTGTTTTCCACACACACCTTCAACCGAAGCCATTAAATGCAGCCCAACCAAAGGTTAAAACAGAGTTCTCTGGAACCCTCTGCCTAGCCAAATGCTTTGATGCATAAGTATAGAAAGAATGAAAGGGGTAAAATTCCAATTTACCTGTTTCAATTTCCCAGATGTAAACGGAGTCATCTGCACATCCAACAATTAAAAAATTCTCAACTGGGTGCCATTTTATCAGCCTCACAGGGAAAAGGTGCTTGCGGGCATGAAGGAGACACTTCTTTCCCTCAAGGTGAAGGAGAGCCACGGAATGGTCACTGCACACACAGCAAATTACCTGATCAGTTCTTAGCTGTTGGGGGAAAAAAAAAAAAACACAAAATTGGCATTATTTGTAAGTAAATAATCAAATGCTTTCCTTAACACTAAGTCTGATTTTTTCCCCCTAGTAACATAAAAATATTTTGTTTAAACAGCATTTACAAAAGGACATTTTTGCTTTCTACAGGATCTCTTCACAGAACACTGTGAACACGAGCTTTAAATACAGCGTAGATTTGAAATTCAACAACTTATTAGGAAAAGTCAAGAGACAACAAGTGAAAAAGGAGAATTCCAAGCCAAATCTACTTATAAGATAAATGAAGGACTTCACCGTCACTCAGCAAATTCAGGCAGTGAGGCAGCCATCGGAAATAATGCAGAATAAAATAAACCCCAGAACTAATTTGTTGCCACAAAAAGAAGCTATTTGTAGACACAAGCTTAGGCCCAAGGGTATCATGAGCTGATATTTTCCACTTAGAGCCTCAGAATGTGATTTGGTGCTGTTCCCAGAACTATTCAGATTCTAATCCAAACAGGAAACCCAGTGTAGACACAATCTAAAAGAGGTAAGCATTAGATAGTTCTGACTGAATGCACAGCTTCAAAGATACAAGGACCAAAAATAGGCTCTCAGGACAAAGATTAAGATACTTTTTTAAAAAGTCAGCATGTGGTTACCTTGAACACAGTTTAGGACAAAGACCATCCACGCTGGGTGCTGAGAGGCTAATCTGGGAGGAGTTTACAGGGCAGGTCTGTGCCTCACCAAGAGGACCCTGTGTTAGTCAGCTGGTGAAGGGGGTGGCTGGGGTGGCTGAAGGGAGGAGGGTTGGCTGGGTAGTGGCTTTTCCACCTCTTTGTTTCTTTTCTAACCCCTTCCCTATGTGGATGTTCCTACTTTCACAAAGGCAGTGAGCCAGAATTTCAGCTGCTGTGTTTAAAGCATCAGTTGGGATCCCTTGAGAATCTCCCTGTGCCCATTACTGACCTCTTTCTATGGGGTGCTGGGGAGCAAGTTATTTTTCCTAATTCATTCTAAGAAGACTACAGAAATCCTGAGGGAAGAAAAAAAAATCACAAAATGGCAGGTGTGCTATACGGGGAGCCTGCACTTGTAGAATCGGGCAGATGGCGTTGCCTCCCCATTATTACCTCTTAGAGAACATGCACAACCCACAGCCTCTGGAACAGAAAGCCCAATGTACTTAAGGAAACATATGCATACATACAACTTGTGAACATACACGTAACACGTGAACACAGAACCTACAGCCAGAGGTTGACATATAGTAGAGATCAACACTCGGTCAATCAGATTCTCTTTTCCATGCATTTGAAAACTGAAAAGCTAAAAGAGGTCATAGGTAGAAGCAAGAGAAAGGAGAAATCACAGAAAACAGACTCTTGATGTAGGGACTTGAAGAGTAAGTAACCTTCGTTCCTGAATTTAAGTTCAAATTCCACGGGGCCTTTGCTGTAGTGTTTTGTTTTGTATGTCTAAAATATTGCTTCTTATGCCCTTTCAATAAACTCCTTTTTTATTTGGTTTGGTTTGGAGTTAAGTCATTTATAACCGAGGCAGAAGGAAAATGGGTCAGGATTTAACTATTGTCCTGGAGCTTTGGGGGGGAGAAATGATTTAAAAAATCAGGAATAAAAGACATATCAAAGTATCCCAAATCACCATATGGAAGCCTTTTTTTAAAGGCTGATTTGTTTCATCATTTGTGTTACTGAAGTATTTCTTTCATTATGTCTTATTACAAAAATACAGTGTAAGTTTTCTCTGAGTTTACCTTGCAACTGATTTATTTTTATGTTGCTATTACAGAGAAATACTTTTGACAAGTCAATCAACTGACTGACAAACTCAGGAAAATCAGAAGTTGATTGTTCATATTTTAAACAAAGATGTCAGCTTTGTGGAAGCTGAAATTAAGTTTATATGACATGCGAAAATTATATCTGAAAGTATTTCCTTTTGTCTTGCACAAGGTAGATGCTCAGAAATATGTTAAACAAATGAAAGAGCAAACAAACATCAATTTAAGAAAAAGAAAATATAAACTATTATTATAAAAGTATATTATTCAAGTAAAAGTAAATTATTCAAGACAAATGTTATTTTCTAATTTATAGATTCCTATAAATTTAAATTCTTCTTACACTGTTTATTATTTTTATTAAAATATTATTCAAAAAATAAAAAAGAAAATTCCATTAAGATTAAGATATAAAATTAGGGGGAAAAAAAGTAAAAGAATTAACTGGTTTTTGAAAACACAAAATCTTTGACTGAGAATCAACTTGCTTGCATAAATTATAATAATAGTAATGCATATAAAAATTAGAAAGGAATTCATAAAAATTATCCAGTTGTATTATGCATACATAGAACTTTTTTCTGTGGGAATATGGGTTAATTTCCCCAATTTTTAAAAAACATTCTGTAATGTTATATAACTTCAATTTATGGTATGTTTTACTCTTTGTCTTAACTTACTCTGAAATTATCTGGCGACATCAAAAGACTTGTTACTGGACCAGCTTCCAAAAAGAATTTATGCAAAATTTCTTCAGTAAAGATGTTCCATAAGATGACACATGAGTCCTGGTCCCCAGACACAAGCCAGCTTTGGTCTAATTTTGAAGAGAGACCATGTGGGTAAAGTAATGAAGTAACACTTTGGTGATGGCCTTTGAGAACTTTGTAAGGAAGGGACTCTGGAAAACAATCAAACAGCAACTAATAAAAAAAATGTTGTGCTCAAGAAATAGCGCTAACATTTTCTTTTATAAAATATAAATGCAAAGAAAATATATAAATAATTAAAGCTAGGCAGTTGGTTTAAAAACAAAAACAAAAACGAATGAACAACCCTTGGGCCATCTCAAAAGGCAAGAACATCCTCATAAGCTAGGTCAAGCTTTTGATGAAGACTGGTTGTTCGAAGTCTGCCCATTCTTTAAGGATGTTAGCAAGTTAGCTAGCACCAATGTTAGTTTAGCTAGCAAGTTAACAAGCACCAAAATTAGCTAGCACCAATTCCAGTGCCATCAAACAGCAAAGGCTACTTTAAAAGAACAAACAATTCATACATTTTGCATCTACAAAAATTCATCTCAGGACTTCACTGCTGCCCTTTCAATACACATAACCAAGGCTAGTATAAAAGAAAAGCAAAGTTTCACAGAACACTTTCTGCCTTGAAAATATTAGAGATCACTTTGTTCGATCTCTGTGTTTTACAGAAAAAGTACCGGAGGTGCAGAAAAGTTAAGCAACCGGAATACAAGTGTAAAAAAGCACAGCATAATGTTTGAGAGCAGAGTTCTGCTCTTACATGAATCCAGCTTTGGTCTTCTAGGTATGTCCCTTACCAGGTGGGTCACCATGACAAATTGCTTTTCCCCTCTAAGTCACAGGTACTGTGCATGAAAAACTTGGAATAATAATAGCACTTCACACAAGACTGGTGTGTGGAACTTGGTGGGAATGTGGGCATTGCATACCATACTTGTACTAGAACACAGGGCTACTGATGCCCAGTTCCCATACTGCTTCTTATATTATCATTAGCTAAAACTTAAAAAAAAAAAAAAAGGAAAAGAAAACCATAGACCACAAACCTTTACTCAAATTGAAAAAGAGTCCCAAAGAATCATTATTACTTCCTTTAAAGAATCATTAGTTATTTCTATTCAGAGAGGCACATCCTCACTTTACATCCCTAAGCAAACCAAGATGAATATTAATTAAAATGCTCCAGTCAAATGTACGTTGGTGCTAGTTTTACAGATAAGAAAAAATTGGCCTAGATAAAAAGTACTACAGCCTTAAGCTTTTCACTAACTTTTAATAGCAGCCATTGAGCTGTGTAGCAGTATATGACCTGTCCTCTGTTCTTTGCCATTCACTCCTCTCTCTTAGGTAATCACTGAATATAAGAGAGTAACATTTAGTAAGTAGCCAAAGTAAGCTGAGAACAATAACAAGATGTGTCTTAAAAAGTGAGATTTGGCTTTTACTCTTAAGGACCTTGCAGTCTAGTAGGATCCATGCATTGAAAAATACTAGACGTATCTACACATCCCCAAATCTCAATCGCTTCCTGTACATTCCTTCATTTACATGAGACAACTTACTGCACAACAGTATTTATTTAATAGGTATTCACTGATGCAATGCACAAAAATGTATAAGAGCATATTTACATTTCATTAATAAAAAAATAAAAAATTAGAACAGGAAGATACCATTTTCTCCTAATTGGCAAAAACTAAAAAGTTTAATAGCACATAAAGTTGGCTCAGGTGTGAGGGAAAAAGGCATTTTTGTAGGCTGTTACTGGACACACATATGCAGAAAACAATGTTAGATATATTTTCAAAATTAAAAATACTCATTGTCGATCCAGTAATTCTACTCCTGAGAATTAATACTATAGATATTCCCACATGTATATATGTGCAAAGATGGTAAATTCAGCATTGCCTCCAGTAGCCAAAGACTAGGAAAAAATGAAATACCCATTAACGGAGATGTTTTAAAAATTAAAATTTGATCATTATTAGTTATTTAAAGGGTACTCATAGAGAATGTGGGTGTGGAATATGGAACTCATAGAGAATGTGTTCCAAAATATTTTATTAAGATACGTTTTAGGAGATTTCAGTGAAGTGTATAAACTATGCCTCCATTTGTATAGTATCATTAAAAGAATGCATATTGCTATGTTGGTATATATTTGTCTATGCATAGAAAATTTCAAGGAGGGTATAAAGAAACTTATTAGCAGTTGTCTTTGTTGAAGGGAGCTGGAAGATCAAGGAAGAAGAGAAACATTATTTCTTGTTGTATAACCTTGACTTAAAAAACTAGATGTTTTTACTTAAATATTAAAATATGTACACATTAATTAGCAAATGTCAGCAAATTTTTTAAGCTTGGCAATCTTCTTAGTACAGCTTGTTAAAGTTGAATCTTAAGTAAATTAAATAAATAGGGTTAAATAAAATTCAACGACCTTTTAATAAAGAACCGCCTTCTAGAAGTCCTGCTTTGGCAGCATTCAAAGCCTGTATAATGAAAATTGTCCCGTCTTCACAGCCACATATTAGTTTATCAAGACTTGGAACATACTCTGATGAAGTGACTCCCACTGTTCCAGTCCCAGAGACACGGTCAATAATACTTTGTGACATGATATGATGCTTATCAAAATTATCTTGAAGGGTCCAGGTGGCCGAGATGGGTATTTCTAAAAGGAAAACACACAAAAAAGGGAAATTTGGGTTTATAAACTCAACACTGATTATGAAAATGTTCTCAAGGTATCATCCCTTGGGGGTACCTAGAGGTTCTTTCTCCATCCTAACAGTGACTTGGCCATCCACAGAAGAGGTCTCCCGTCATCTGCCGCCTTTATTCCAAATGCTATTTCACTGGTCGTCTGTCCTTCAAGGAGCCTCAGAAGAATAGGTGTGTATTCATTTTAGGTGCATTCATTTTAGACTTAGGTCAACTGAACAGAACTGAGAAAGTCTTGCAGTGATGTAAAGTGGTGATCCAATGTCACAGGTTCTCTATGTGTCTCAGCAACATTAAGAAGGAAAACTGGGGGTCTCTTAGTTATGTGAGGAAAATGGAAGAAATGTATTCTTTAAATATCAAGAGTATGAATATCACAAAATCATACTAGACCCCCAGGAAATTATCTATTAGTACCAAGAACATGGGTTATCATTTTTGTATACCTTGCCACCCAACCATTTGAACTGGGCCTCATGTAGGCTCAGATAGGGAGAGAAGCTTGGATTCAGGAGCAAAGAGGGCAGGTCAAAGCCAATTTATCTCTCTATGAAAGAGACCCCTGGCCTTGCAGCACACATGCTACAGTGACTGTGAAAACCTAGAGCCCAAACATGAGACAAGCACCGAGTGCTGTCATAGATATCTGTGGTTCTAATTATAAAGAAGATTAAGTAGATGCTTACTTAATTCTGCTGCTGGCAGTGGAACCTATGTGAGAAATCCTAGGCTCACCCTCAGGTGACCTTAGCGGGGGTGTGGTATTATTTTAACTCTTAAAATTGAACTTGTAAGAAACTTCTGCATACATTGTACCAAGTTCTACATCTATTTTTTGATCCATTTCTTATTAACCTAGGACTAACATGAACCATGTTGAAAGCATTTGGGACAAAGACACTAAAAGTTATACCAGTGAATTTGTTAAACAGTGGAAACTTGCACTTAGAAATTCAAGTATTGAGGACCTTGTTTCTGCCGTGCCCCAGTCAAGCATTCACAGACATGACTTAATGATTTGGGGAAAAAGGGAAAAAGAGTAAGAGAGGCTTCCTCAATTTGGGATAGATGGTCTCAGGAGTTTGAAGGTTCTCCACAATAATGTTTACTCGAATAATCTCCATTTTGTATTCTAAGAAAAATTAAAATAAGCAAATGTTAAATGTTTTAGTGGCCATGTTTATATCTGTGCCTATAATTCCAAGCAGCTATAATAATACCAATAGAGAAATTGGTTGAAAATGTATAGGATATGGGCTTGACAAATTCAAAAACGAGTATAGTGTATCAGCCTGTCCTACAGTGATATTGCAAGCATTCATTTCATTTCAGTAAAACATAATTCCTGTGAAGTTGATGTTAATTTGAATTATATTGGTTGTAGTATTGTACAAGATCTTTGAACATCATGTTTTGGGTGCCTCAGTCAGTTAAGCATCCAACTCTTAACTGCTCAGTGGGTTAAGTGCCTGACTCTTGATTTTGGCTCCAGTCATGGTCTCAGGGTCATGAGATCAAGGTCTGAGATCAAGGTCTGAGATGAAGCTCTAGTTGGGCTCTGCACTCGGTGTGGAGCCTGTTTGGGATTCTCCCTCTCTCTCTCTATCAGTCTCCCTCTGCCCCTCCCACTCTCTTTCTAAAAGCAAAAACAAAAAGCGTTTATACCTACCTTTGTGTTGACTCTAATGCATAGCAGTACATGAGAAAATTTGTCTTATTTCTCAAATGAGAAAAACATTGAATTAATTATGAACTCGTTCTCAGAAGACATGAGATTAGAAGTAGATGGGAAATTGCCTTACCTCTAGGAGAACCATCAAACTTGGATACAGGAACATCAGGGATATGCCACAAAGTAATCCTTCCTGAGACTTCTCCAGAGAAAAGTACCTTATAAAAAGGTTCTTTCCGTTCATTCACGTAGCCCATAACAAAGGAAAGACTCTGGTCCAAAAAAAAAAAAAAAAAGTTAGCTTTTTTGTAGAAAAATCATTTAAACATAAAATGACAACCACTGGTTTAACATGGAGGGATAAGACTTCATAGAGTAACAAAACTGTCTCCATTTGTTTCCTGGTCTTTCAAGAATTCTAAGTAACTTAAGTGAAATAATCTCTTACTCAAGACAAAAAGTTTTTATAAAATAGAAGCAAAATCATCAGCTAGACTTCAGATTGTTAATAAGAATATTTAACATTTACTGAACATATTCTGTGTATGTATGACCCATACTGTTAGGGCCTTTCCATCCATTCAGTTACTAATAATCCTTGCAATAATACTGTGAAGTTGGTACTATCATTGTCTCCAGTTCACAGATGAATAAACTGGGAGTGAAGACGTTGATTTACTCAAAGTGATACAGATGGCATCTTGCTTTGAAGCCAGTAATTTTGACTCAAGAGTCCACATCTTCATGACCATATTCTACTGCCCACTAAGGAGGCCTGATTTCTTCATGGCCCCTTGTGTTCCAGTTGTCAATTAAAATAGCAACAACTAATGCTTGTATGGTAATTTTGTCTTATTTTGGCTATTTTTCAGATTTAATATATTTGATTGTAAATACCTAACTAAGTGGGCACACATAAAAATGAGTCCATAACATATAAATAAATAAGTAAACAAAGAAATAATTATTATATTAATATAAATAAATATAGTCATAGTTTATATTAATATATGTTGTATATTTATGCACATAGAATTATAACTTTGCTGAGGCATAGTATGAATAGTGTCGGCTCTAGAGTTCTTGAAGATATGCATTTACTAGTGAAGGAGTCTAGAATCTTTCTAGTAGTTTGGTGCAGTATACATGTCTTTGGGCAGACTTGCATACAAAGATTCTGCACCAGGGATCAAAATGATTAAGTAATAAAAACAAAACAAACCCTTCTTTTGATCTACGTATAAAAGGCACCCTAGAAAGAAAGCCAACTGCTGGTGCTAGAATTAAAGAAGTCTAGGAAAGTGATAGTTCCTAGTCAAAAAATAGGCTTGAAGGTCAGGACTTTGAAGTATTATTGGAAAAATTCTATAATATATCTGTAGAGAATAATAAAGGTCATAACACTGCTCTATTTAATCCTCACAACAAAGCTACAAAGTAAGTAAACATTATTATTACTCCTGTTGTGGAGATAAGAAAACCAAGGCGGGAAGAGGAAAAGAAAGGAATCCAAGACCATGCAAGCAAGAATTGTAATCCTCTATTGTCTACCCAAATGAATGTCCTGCGCAAGAGAAAAGGGTTCCTATGAAATCAGTTCTCTGAATAAATCTTTTTCTTTTTCCTTTTCTTTTCTTTCTTTTTCTTTCTTTCTTTCTTCCTTTTTCTTTCTTTCTTTCCTAATGTCTTTTTTTTTAAGATTCAGAAGGCACTTTGGAATCTTTTACCTCTCAGGCTATCACTTTTGTGGGTGTTAGAAACGCTGTTGATAAAATTTGGGTAAACTGGCTTCTTAGGCGCCCTTGACCTTGAGGAACCTTAGCAATGACTAGTCCAACTCCCTCAGGCTTTTGATATGAGAAAGAAGTTCCAGAGAGGGAGCCCAGTTACTCAGGTTGGTCGCAGGCAGCAGGCATCTGCCTTCCCAGCTCGGGGCACTGCCCCTGTGGCTCACACTCCCGGGCTGTTGTCACCCCCTCTGCCCTCACATGATCACACCCATTCCTTATCACTTCCGCTCTCAACCTTCCCAGAGTTTCTTTCTCCAGTTCTGCTATTCACCTGAAAACCTCTTCAGAGCCCCTTACCATATGAATTCCAATTTTTCATCACAGTACCCCATGCACATCCCAAGAAACACTCATAGTCTGAGAGGGAGTACCTCCAAGAGGTAATAAAATAGTCTTTAAGAGTAAGTTCTCTTGGGGCGCCTGGGTGGCTCAGTGGGTTAAAGCCTCTGCTTTCGGCTCAGGTCATGATCCCATCGTCCTGGGATTGAGCCCCACATCGGGCTCTCTGCTCCTCAGGGAGCCTGCTTCCTCCTCTCTCTCTGTCTGCCTCTCTGCCTACTTGTGATCTCTGTCTGTCAAATAAATAAATAAATCTTAAAAAAAAAAAAAAAAAAAAAAAAGAGTGTGTTCTCTTGAGTTAACTGCCTGGATTCAAATCCCGGTTTAGCACATACTAACTCTATTAAAAGAGCCAATTACTTGATTTAGACAATTCACTTAACCTCTCTGTGTCTCATTCTCCTTAACTGTGAAAGAAGGCTAATAAAAGCACCTATTATATGGGATTGCTGTCAGGATTAATGAGTGGCTAAAGGTGAGGCACTTAGAATGGTGCCATGCCTTTGGTACATACTCAGTGAATATTAACCATTCTTATTACCCACTTTTCAGGACAACCGAGAAACTTGCTCCAAAGTCCCATTGCCAGACTCTGGACAAAACAGGTTCAAATCCTAGGAATTATCCTCTCTGAACATCCGTTTCAGAGTGAGGTCATGGTGGGAATGCATGTAAATGAAGGAGTCTGCTGTTTGACAATAATAAGGCCTCGGACAAAAAGTTACCCAACATCGTTATCGTTGTTATTACTATTAGTTCATGCACCCATATTCCTTTTCTGCAAGCCTCCGCTGTTTCTATCCCAGCTACTCCCACCTCAGCACTGCAGAGTAACTCCATAGTCAAGACCCTGGAAAGCCCAGTACCTCATCTCAACAACCTGGACGCCTGTCATGGGTCTCAGGGATCGTCAGCTGTGGTTTGAAGCTACGGAGACTCTTACAAACTACTGAAAGGAAGGGGAAGTCTCATTTTGTTACTACAAACCCATCAGCAGACAGGTTCCTAGCACCACCAATGTTAACTCTGAAAACCCGTTACTGTCAAACATTGAGATTTAATTCTCTGGTATCATTTCCAAAAGAAGAGTCTGGTTAATACTATATATTTATAGAATCCCCTTTTCTAAGCTCATTGTACTTATCAAACTCAACTCCCCCCACCCCTCCACCAAATTGTTAACCTTCTAACTGCAGGAGAGACTCAGAAGTTTTATATTTAGTGAAACTTGGGGATACTTTGAATAAGGAGAATAATGGCAGACTTCAGTTTCTTGGCTAGACAAAGGGCAAGCAAGGGCAGAAGGATGGGCAGACCAGCTTCTTCTTTTTTTATTTTTTTAAGATTTTTTTTATTTATTTAACAGAGATCACAAGCAGGCAGAGAGGCAGACAGAGAGGAGGGGGACGCAGGCTCCCCACTGAGCAGAGAGCCCGATGCTGGGCTCAATCCCAGGACCCTGAGACCATGACGTACGTAAGCCAAAGGCACAGGCTTTAACCCACTGAGTCACCCAGGAGCCCCCAGACCAGCTTCTTTAAGATTCTGATTATTCTAGTCTCACATTTCATTGGCTTTTAAGTACTTATCACTTTTAAGATAAAGAAAGGTTTTCTAATTTTCAATTTTCACAGAATTGTTGATAGAAGACCCATAAATCTACGTCTTTACAAAGACGTAAATAAGATGGCTTCCCCTAAGATTAGTATTTTTAAGTTATTTTGTTATTGCTGTACTTTTTCTGCATAGCTATGTATAGCATTGATATTTGGAGTCAACTAGAAGCTCTTAAAGGACACTACTCATATTTTAGCTTTTAGGGAAAACTGCCTTATAAGAAATGCATTCTGGAACTAAAAGAATGGGCAGGCAGGTCCTTTAAAAAATAACTAAAAATGCTTCTCTGAGTAAGCCACAATACTGCTTTTATGACCAAAGCAAAACAAGACTTGATTGCCACTGACAAATGACTTTAGAAATAGCACCCGGATGCCACAATTCTAAAGTTTGCCTATACCTCGGTGTCACTTAGAGTTTTGCTTTCTGGCGGGCACCTGCTTAATCAAGTTTTTGCAACAAAACCTTACAGATATATTAAAGGGACAATCACGGAACCACAGGATCTCCAACAGCAATGCTACCTAATTAAACAAACCCTCACTTGTAAAAAATAACATGCTTCCTTGGTTGACACATCAGTAATCCAAAACTCCTCCATTCTCCACAAAATAGTTCTTTGGATAATTAACTGATGACCAAGTCCATAGGTTAACAACAAAAACAACAACAACAATAACAACAAAAATCTCATTTTGGTTAGCATTACTAAAATAAAATAACTTTAAATCTTCAGCCTTCATAGATATATAATTTATATATATATATATATATAAAATTATATATATATATTGAATCTATCTATATATATATATATAAAATTTAGAATACACACAATTATAACCTCAGCTCTGCCAGGAATCACAAATATATTGTTTGAGCAAGAAAATTTATTCAGAAGAAGAGCTAAATATATGCAAAAAATGATAATATTGAGTTTAAAAAAAGCAGGATATAAACCATTTGATAAAGTTTAAAAATTGGAATAGACAAATGAAAATGATAATAACTTTGTATCAAGCCATTTATCCAAAGGTCAGTGAAAAATGTGTGTGTGTGTGTGTGTGTGTGTGTGTAGAAAGAGAGAGAATAAATACAGCAAAATGTTGATAATTCGGGAATCTAGGGAGAGGGTAGATAAGTGATCATTGTATTATTCTTGTCACTTTTTAAATATTTGAAATTTTCCTGATTAAAATACATAAACACATAAAAATACCCCTTGTGAATATTTATGGTGGCAAAATTAAGAATTTACATTCCTCCTTTGTTAACGTTGGTAATTTTTTCTATAATAAATATATATTGTTTAATCAGACTTTAAAAAATACATTTCTCAAAGGCAACATTTTCTCTTCAGTACCATTAACAGATTTGATTTTCTCGTTGATACTTGCTGTGATTCTTCAATTCAACTTTTTCAAGTCCGACTCTGTTACAAAGCAACACTTATCTAAGATGCGGACTGAAACAGTTTTGAGACAGTTACTCTCCCCTTGCATTACCTTATTTTCCTGCACAGAAGTAGAGCACAGTAAATGAGGATAAATGGTCTCTTTAAGCACTCTTCCATCAGCAGGAGATATGCTTTTGGAAAGCCCACTGCATGGAGAAAAATAAAAAGCAGAGTTTAGAACTTTGGGGTTCTTTATTCGTTTTTTTTGTTGTTGTTGTTGTTTTTTTTTCCTCCTCCCACTTTCAAAAGCCGGATGGTACCATTCAAGTTTCTAAACTCTAGTTAGAAATTGTTGGGTTAATAATTACAAGTGACTTTTTGAAAACCCAGCACCAGCTGTACAAGTTATACATGGTTAATCTCATTCCTTCGTCCCCTGCTGTTTTATACAAAGGCTGAAGCCTACCAAGCCCAGAGTAAATCTTCGAGTGCCAAAGTTGTTTTGTTCTGGTTTTTGATCATGGGCGGCATGCGGGGAGTTTTCCATAATAAACCTCCCAAAGTTCATTTTCTACCTGAATGTTTTGTATGCCGCTCCCATCTGAGCCCACCTGTTCAGCAGCTGATAGATGTAACTGTGACCATCTTCTGTCCAGATGATGATTCTGTGAGCAGCAAGCACTTCTCCTCCAGCAAAAAACTGCCCACTTCTGCTAACTTCTGTCCGCAGGAGGGAAAAATCACAATAATCATAAACCTAAAATACAAAATTAATGACACACATTAACAAAAACTCCTAATCTAACCTGCCAATGAGATGAAAGTTAAAGTATGCTTATCATGATCATATAGATGGTAGTATTAACGCAACAATATATTAAATATTAATAACAGGACACACTGGACTCCTGTATCAAGATATTTTACTGGTACCTATTTTTTTTATTTATATTAAGGTCGGTTTCTTTAATATGGAACATTAGAGAAAAAAGGGATGCCATTGGATGATATAATGACTCAGTTTTTCTTTCTTATTGGAGATATCAGTGACTATATTCACAAGAAAGGACTCTCTATTCCTTAAAGATGAATGGAGTGACTAAATGGAAAAAGAAAAAAAGTCTAAAAATAAAATCAATGTATGTAGGTGAAAAGTATTAGTTTTCTTTTTAGTTCTAAAGTGCAGTTCTCTTTAGTCCAAAAGTTCTAAACTTTTACTTCTAAAGTTCTAATTTTACAAATAATCTAAAGATAAATGATCACTATCGTAATAGTTTGTTCTTAATAAAATTAGGATATATTTTAGATATATAATCTCCTGAGTAGCAAAACAGCTGAGTGCAAGAAGAAAATTGATAAAAAAAAATGCTCTGATATTACGACAGAGTTTGTATCATATTAAATCAAATTCTTAAAATTATTACATTGAGCAAAAAAAAATTACTTTTGTATATACATTTGTATATCACTGGTATTTATTTTGTTATTTTGTAATACCTTCCAACATTTAGAAAATACCACCAGTAAAAGTCTCTCCGTATATGTGCAAAATCGTATTGTCCGGCAGTTCAAGGAGTCGAGAAATTTGGATTCCTTTTCGTAGACATCTTGTTTTTCCTTCAAAAGGAGTGAGAACATTTTAGTACTAGTTCTAGGTAATTTATTCATGACTGTTATGAGAAGACTTGCCCCAATATACACCTAAAATAGACTACATCATTTTTATAAAAACTACCCCAGTTTCGAGTTTTCTGAACTAAGAAGTTACTTGGAAAGGAAACTATGAGCAGGATTCCTCATATAATCATTCAACAAACATTCAGTGGAGATTGAGTTGGGTTCTGAGAATGTAAAGATACGAGTTAAGTTTCTAATTTTCAGACATGGCAGAAAGATAAAACAAAACAAAAAAATATATATTGAAGAGAAAACCTGCAGTACCTTAATTGCTAAAACAGAAAGATGAATAAAATGCTTTGAAAAAAAAAAACAGAACAAAACACAAAAGAGTGGCCACCTAGAATACTATATTCGTATTAAGTTTCTGATAGTGCTGGTGTGTACTTTTTGGGTTCATTATGCTACCACAATTCCTAGGCTTCCCCAACCAAGACATTCCAAAAGACAGTTCAGAGCATGGGGCAGCTGAAACAATGTTATCAATAGCATAAATACTATGACTGTTTTCTCATCCCCCACCTCAACTTGTAGCCTGATGCTGAAGGTGGAGGCAGGTAAACGTACTGGACTCTCAGTGCACATGACCCGCCAGACATTCAAAGTCATCTCCCAACAACCATTCACATACACTCAGCAGAAAGGCATCTTTCTTTCTGCTGTCAGGGTCAGGAAGATATTCCTCTATGACAGATTTATTTATTTCTTTTAAAACATAACCAATGTGTGTGTGCACCCAGGTGCCTGCAAAACGTGTGTGTGATGTGTGTGTGTGTGTGTGTGTTTGTGTGTGTGTGTGTGTGTGTGTAAATAAAAATATTGGTATATGCCCTGACAACAGACTGGAAAGACACACTCTAATTATTACCAATGCCCACCCCTTGGAGGAGTGATGGGGAAGTAAATGGAGATAAAATTTATAGACTTCTACATTATTTGAATTTTTTAAAAAATTTTATTTATTTATTTGAGAGAGAAGGAGAGAGAGAGCACATGCACACACCACGAGGTGGCAGGGGTGATGCAGAGGGGAGGCGGAGAGAGGGAGAAGCAGACTCCCTGATGAGTGGGGAGCCCTACTTGGGGCTCCATCCCAGGACTTAGGATCATGACCTGAGTTGAAGGCAAATGCTTAACCAACTGAGCCACCCAGGTGCCTCAATATTATTTGAACTCTTAACAATGAATGGGTAACCTCCTTATAATTAAAAAAGTTTCAATAAATATGTTTGAATTCAGAGAATAAAAAATAGTTTCAAAAGCCAACCTGAATGCTGTTGATCGATGAAGAGAGATCCCAGACTTTGAGCTCACCAGCTACTGATACCACCAAGAGAGAATCTTCTGTAAAAACAAGAAAAGTACTATAAAAGCTGACTGCTGTTGTAACTGGTTGTTGTAAAGATTGTAGCAAAATCATTTAAGGATTATGCAAGATTACATAGGTTGAAATTATTCAGCCTTGGGTTTTTTATTTTTATAAAAAACACATTTTTATAAATAAACACTTTAGATCATGTTTTAAATTTGTTTTAAAATATCAAAGTGACCCAGATGTATTAGAAGAACACCACTAAGAGCAGAACTACATTGAAAATCATTATGTTGTCAATATCACACCTTCCTGTTTCAGAAACAAGTAAGGAGCCAGCTTTCCCTCAAAAGAATCTGAATTCTCTACTACACGCGGGAAGACACAGCAAGGCAACAGTTCCAAGAGTCTTATTAATCCACAACAGATGCCTTCTTGTCACTCTTGAAATGTACCAATGAACTCGGTCATGGAAATAGTCTCCTCTTTTCATTTCATCTTGACCTCTTGCTGACTCTCTAATGACTTGAACCACTGTCATGGGTGTTCTCAGTTTACTTGGTCTGGCTTAGAGAACTGTCCCCACGAACAGGTAAACTTAAAGAAGTATTCTGAATTCTTGCCCATTTGTTTAAAAAATCGTTCAAAGGTGGTATTTTTATAGACACTCTCTTAGCATTATATAACACCCAAGTATTACCTTGAATTCTCATGGAGTGAACAATGCACATGCAGTTGATCCAATCAGGAGACTGAGATGATATGAAAGTGTGAATAACAGCCAAACTTTTGGCATCAATGATAAGAACATCCTGATATTCTCCACAACACAAAAGCCAGCCTTCCCCTGTCATCCGGAATGAGCAGTGGTAATACTATGAAAATGGAATTCAAAGCAAAAAGTTAATTATCACTAGCAATTAATATAATTTGGGCTACGGTGAAGACTTCTCTAGATTTCAGTTTTAGCATCTATTCAGTTAAAGCATTTACTTGCTACTGAATAGCAATAAAATTTCTTTTAGTTCAGTTATTCCATATTTTTGAAGCATTGATTCAGGACTTTAATCTTGTTTGTAATTCACCATTTTTCTGGAGGAAGGGGGATCTTTTAGGAAGAAAGAATCTTATTCCCAGTTATGGAAAGTTCAAAATTGTTTAATTTCCAGAATGCTATGTAGAATTAAACAATAACAACAAAAAAATCAGGTTCCTTCTCCTAGCAACATTATTATACGTTAAAAAGAAATAAAAGTGTTTGAAGTGTGAGGAATTCTTGTGCCAAATAAGTTTTAAGAATAGCTTTTATCAAAGATTGAGTAATATATTGTGCCCTTGACAAATTATCTCACTGGGCAAGTTCTGGTTCCAGAAAGGAGTTTGTGAATATTGCAGGGCAAGTCATCAATGCCAAAAGCAATGAGTAAAATAAAAACAAACAAACAAACAAACAAATAAAACACTGTGAGCACCATTGGTAAAACACAACTGCCTCACCCATATGCTTGGAGTCCATCTACCAAAAGCCAGAATCTGTTCTAAATATTGGGAAATGATTATAAAGGTACAGTGATACTCTCTGTTATCTTTTCATAAATAAGAAATACAGGAATTAAGAAAGTATCCACTCAAAAAAGGTTAAAATTAAAGAAAAAAAACTTTTTTGCTTTATTAAATAGCATGTCATTAAAGCAAATCTTTCTATGGGTGTGTCTCTGTGTGTGTGTTGTGAGTATAACTAAGAAAAAATTAAAAATTGTCTTTCAAATTTGTCCCTGTTAGAAAGATACTGAAATAAAGAACGAATCAGGAAAAAAAAAAAAAAAAAAACCACAAAAAACACAAAAAACCAATCTTGAACAGTAACTTTTGGGGAAGAAAAATGACAAAATAACAGATGATAACTGACACTATTCTACTCCAGGGACAAAATAAAAATCAAAGAAAAGTCATTTCTTTAAATGTGTGCGTAGCAAATGCTCTAAATGAATTCCTGAAAGTCCAAAAATGCTCTGAAGGAAGTGAAGGTACTTACACAAATTGCAGTGTGCCTGTAAGGAAGTATGGCCTTCTCCACGCACTGTCCGTTGGTGACATTCCAAACACACATCTCCCTAGGAGAGATAACTTTGTATTATTCTCTGTCATTTCTACTCAATTGGCTGAAATAATTTTTGTGTCACCAAGTTTTTCTTTAGTGCTGCACTTAAATGCAACCTGATCGTTTATGTGGCTTTTTGTTACAGATTACTGAGCAAGAAAATGTTGTGGTCATTAACAGGGATGACATACTGTATCTGTGTCTTTTTGTTTGGGTAATTACACCCTGCTGCCCGCCTACAAACCTTACTTTAGCGCCAACCTGACCTAAAACAAATTGTGTGGATCCAGTTATCACAGTCTGTTAGAGAAACAGTGCCACGATCTTTCTATGGAAACCGCATCCTCTTGAAAATGGCTTATTTCACTGAACTTAAACTACATATTCTGAAAAGCATAATGCATCGAGGGCTGCCTCTTCTGGAGCTGAGGTATCATTTTTATAAAAATAAACAGTGCCACCAAGAGGCTACGTTTGGTCTATCATTGATAGGGTTTATTTCTTTGCTTACCCTGAAATGCTGGAATCACCCTTGTCACTACATGTATAGAAAATTCTCATTGTTTAGACAACTCTGGCTTGCTTTCCCATATGTTACAAGGATGTACATAAAATTATGAAATACAGTAACAAAATACTTTGTCCAGCATACGGCAATTTAAACCTACATGATTTCAGTTCTCAAAAACCAGAATGGCTGTTTCAGAGTTGTTTGGTAATAATATCTTTCAGTTTTGTCACTTTCAACAAATAAGCAAAACTTCCCATGAAAGAATAAGTGAGAGCTTTAATGGCTTTAAGGGAGAATCTCCTATTAAGCAGCAAAAGATATGAATTAATGATAGTAAATGCTGGATGGACTTAGTGTTTGCTGGACTTTTATTGTTTTTCTGGTCAAGCACTGGAAACCAATCTTTAAATCAGTAGTTCTCAACCTGGGGCGATTTTGCCTCCCAAAGAACATTCGACAATGACAAGAGTTATTTTTGATTGTCACAACCAGGAACACACTACTGGCATCTAGTGGGGAAAGGACAGGAATGCTGCTAATAACCTCAAATGCTCAACAAAGAATTCTCTGGTGCTCTAAAGTGTCATTAGTACTCAGGTTGAGAAACCCTATTCTGGATATAAAAACAAAGTATTCATGATTTTTTTTCTCTGTTTATATCTGACCGTATTCCAAAAAAGGATTTGAGGTAATATGAAAACTCAATAAAACAAGGGGGAGATGTGTGTGTATGTGTGTGTGTATAAAAAATAAAACTGGGAAGACGTAGAAATTGAAATACTATATCTCAAAGGTAAGAAAATAGTGTCAAAGGTAAAAAAAAAAAAAAGAACCTTAATTTGATCTTAATATAAAATTTTAGCTTCACAAGGAACTGGAGTTTATTAGCATGATTCTCAACTCTAGCTGTGTATCACCTGTGTGTATTTCAAAAATAGTCCATAGAGAGATTAATTCCACAGCTCTGTGTTAAGGTCCTGGGACATGGGATATGGGTTTTGCAAAGCTCTTGGTTGGTTAGCTAGATAAGTCTATCTCTAAACCAGTGGTTCTAAACTGGCTATACATAAGAATTATCTGTGAACTTTTGAAAAATACTGACATCTGGGACCCAACCCAGACATTAAGTCCTGCTAATTAAATCACATTTTCAAAGGTTGGAGCCTGGGCATCAGTAAAAGCTCTCTTGGTGATGCTTATGTTTCTAAATTCTCTTGGATTCTAATGCTTTCCCTATTTGTTTTCTTATCATCTTATTTTCTATCTTAAAGTAAAGAAAGAAAAGACAAGACAAGACAAGACAAAGAAATATAAAAAGCAAAAACTGATCCTGCCTATCAATTCTTTTTAAGGAAAGAAAGCAAATGTGTTGTGTATCAAAAGTAGCACTGACATTTTAGCTGAAACTGGCAAGATACATACTTAATAAGAACACAGGAAAGTTGACTATTAAAATGTACATTCTTCTTTTCCTTTTGAAATGCTATTCCCAACATTTCTACAGAGATTGTCACCCTTAATTATAAAAAATTTTAACAATTTCCAAAATTTTAAATTCTTGATTTTTTAATTTCCTTAAGAACACAGGAGAAAATACCTACAACATATAGAGTTACAAAATTTTAAAATTCCACTAAATTTCCCCTTATTCAATTCCCCTTTTTTCCCCCTTATTCAATTCTACATCCCCACCTTGGCACCTCAATAAAAAATTCATCCAGTGGATAAACAGATCAGTCACCATTCTTCCGTCTATTTTTCTACTTTCAGAAATACACTATTTCCTCTTGGCCCCCTTCCTATTCTTATATTCGTGTGCTTAAGAAAACTGTTATGATTTCTCTTTTAATGCAATATCTAGAAGGAGAGAGGATAAACATGGTTTGTCATCTTTAATTCCAAGTCCCTTATATTCTTCAAACTCTCTTTTCTCCGATCTTCCATTATACTTTTGGGATTTCATCAGCCTTCTCAGGCTCCATTTTTCTGCTTCGTTCAATGCTGATTTTCCTTAAGACTTTTGTCTTAGGCTTTCTTACATTCTCATATTCCATACTCCCTCTGGGTGAATTATCCATCACTTCAGGTACCATGTATGTGATGTTGGAAGCCCAGACCTGTTCACTGAGCTCTAGACTTCCATATGTAACTAGCTAATAGATATCTCTCTGTGTGGGTGATGTGGGAGTCTCCACATTCCTCATATTCATAATAAAGCCTAACACCTGTCCACCTTAGTTTCCTATCCTCATAACTGGTATCATCACCAATGAGTTTCCCAAGTCATTCTTCACATCACACTTTCTCTCCTGGCCCCCATTGTAGGATACTCACTACCCCAGGTATGTTCTCTGAACAATCAGTCTCAGCTTTGTCAAGGAGCGTGTTAGAAATGCAGGTTCTTAAACCCAACCAGGATCTACTGAACCCAAACCTCTGGGAGTGGGGCCCAGAAATCTGTGTTCGCACAAGCTCTATAGGTGGTCCTGACGCAAGCTCAGGTTGGAGGAACACTGTTCTAGAAGACTCTGAGACTGGGTGCCTGCCTAACTCTCTGGTCTCATCTCCTGCTGCTGATTGAAAGTTTTATTAATAAGTAATAACCCTCTTTATCAATGCCAAGGCTTTTGTGCCTTAAGGTTTTATTAACTATGTGTATTTATTAATATAAAATATTTATAGAGCCATATCAACATTATTTTGGTCAGTATTCATCTGATAAATCTTTTTCCATCCATTTACTTTTAACCTTTTTATGTCCTTTTGCTGTTTTGTTTTTTTTTTTTTTAAAGATTTTTATTTATTTATTTGACAGACAGAGATCACAAGTAGGCAGAGAGGCAGGCAGAGAGAGAGGAGGAAGCAGGCTCCCTGCTGAGCAGAGAGCCCGATGCGGGACTTGATCCCAGGACCCTGAGATCATGACCTGAGCCGAAGGCAGCGGCTTAACCCACTGAGCCACCCAGGCGCCCCTTGTTTTTTAAATTGTATGACAATCTTTGTGATTTAACTAGAGGGCTCAGTCCCTCTACATAATTGGGAAGATTATGGTTTTAGTCAGGTTTAGCTCAACTACCTTATTTTTCACTTTCCATTACCCCATTTATTTTTGTCTCCTTTGGATTAAATAACATTATCTTTTTTCTTTTCCAAGTTGGAAGTTCTGTATTCTATTTCTGTTATATTTATTTCTTCTGTCTGTTCTTTTAGCAGCTACCCTGGAAATAGCAACGTGCACATCAAGCTTAAAGTCTAAAGTTAATTAACAGCTTTACCCACCTCGAGAACACCAGAACATGTGGAATCTAGTCACTACCCTATCCTATGCAATTGCTGACGAGGATTGTGTGTATATGCATGGGAGCAGGGCATGGGAGAAATATAAACCTTGTTGCCTACTAGTCTGTATTTATTTACACTTTCTAAAAATTTGCTGGTTTTGTTCAATATTCCTTTTTCCATCTCTGCTCTTCCTTCTCAAATCACTGCTTTTCTTAATGAAGAATATCATTCAGAATTCTGCTGCTAATAGAGTATCTATTGGGACTGAGCATTCTCAGTGTTTGTCTTAAACATTATTATTTTGACCTCGTTTTTAGAAACATATTTTTGTTAGAAAGTTGACAGATATTTTCTCTCAACTTTTTGAAAATATTTCATTGCTGTCCAGTTTTCATTTTACTGCTGAGAAGGCAGCTTAATTATATTCCATTATAAATAATCTGCTTTTTCCCCACTAACCACTTTCAGGATCTTCTTTTTCTTTGGTGTTCTGTTGCTTCAACCTCAGGTTTCCAGGTATGCATTTCCTTTCAGTCATCCTGGAATTCACTAGGATTCCTGAATTTATGACTTATGCCTACTGATGAACTAATACTTAGAGAAAAAAAATGAAAACCTGAGGGGCATCTGGATGGCTCAGTGGGTTGAGCCTCTGTCTTTGGCTCAGGTCATGATCTCGGGGTCCTGGGATCAGGCCCCACATCAGGCTCTCTGCTCAGCAGGGAGCCTGCTTCCCCTCTCTCTCTGCCTGCCTCTTTGCCTACTTGTGGTCTCGGTCTGTCAAATAAATAAATAAAATCTTAAAAAAAAAAAAAAAAAGAAAGAAAACCTGAATCACAGTAATTTTGGGTCTCCTCTGAACATTTTAGAAGCAGAAATGTTAAGTCTACAGTCACTTCCTGAGTCTTTTCAAAGCTAAAAAATCATTATTATTTGGGACATAATGGACCAAGCCTAGTAAGTTTAATAACTTCCAGTAGACTAAACTAGGATGTGTTAAATACGCAGTAGCTAAAATGTAGATGTTGCCTTAAAAGTATCTTAGAGATGCAGGGCAAGTTTTGCATCTTGAAGGAACAGAATTCTAGAAAATTCAAATAATCAGAATTCAAACTAGACTCCTTGGCTCTTTAATAATCATATATGCAGGGTCATACAGTTTAATTCATTGATCATCAAGAACATGTCCATTAACCTCGGAGCTACACTACCATGGGTAAAATCCTCAGGTTGGAATTCAGTTACTTTCCAGAGCTACTTCTCATTTAGCAATTAATTTTGCTCAGTTCTCCAGATAGTCTCAGGGGAAAAAAAAAATCACCATCTTCCAAATTCTCTAGACTGGCAGTAAATATCTCAGCTTGTGTAGCAAGAGCTACAGCACCCCCAGCACACCTAGCAATTGTTAAGAAAAGAATGTACCAGGGCATCTCACTCTAGCCTCATCCACAGTACAGTACAATCATGGCTTTGCTGAAAGCCATGAGAATAGGTACCTCTTTGATATCCATTTCATTAGCATTTTGTTAAACTATTCAGTTTCTCCAGGTTGGACACTCATTATTCTTTTGGTTCTCAGAGTTCAGGGCCAGGTACTTTCTCCTCAGGTTAAAAACAAAAAAAAAAAAGGAGGGGGTTCTCTTGTTTCAACCAGTAATCCGATCCCTGATTCACAAATGCACGGCCGCATCAATTCCGCATTCCTGAGTCTCCTTTGGCAAAGAACTCATCAGCACAGTCTGGTTCATAGTACTTCTTCCATCGGCCAGGCTTTTTCTTACAGTTTAGTCCTATTTCATTGGAATAAACCTTGCTTCCATGAAACTGCGTCCAAATCACAGCCTATGTTTTCCCTTCTCTCTGCCACCCCCTGCCATCCCTCTTACCTTTGAGCCCTCTCCTCTGTTTCTCCGATAATGATATCAGACAAGTGTATAATATGAAGATTATAACTGCTGAGTTGTCCTACAACAATGAAGGCTTGGATAGGTTTGCTGAAGAGCTCAAAGTGAGTTATTACATGAAAAAAGACAAGCGCCTAGAATTTTCCGTTTTCAATTCTACAACAGGTGGCATTTGTCATTATCCTTTACACAGTGAGGCTGACACAAGCCCCAATACACAGTTGGTGTGTTTATGGTCTTAATCCAGAAAGGGAAAAAAAAAGGGTAAAATTGGGAGACATAGCACTGATCACATTCCTTGGGATCATCATACAAATTACTCTACCATCCACAGTCCAAATTTTCCTCTACTTAAAAGGAACATGATAATCACTAAGATTTCCTTCAGCCCCAGAATTCTGTACCCCATCATTGGTTTTAAAAAGGGAGAGGCAACAGAGATGGTCACCAAGTTGCGCACATCTTACGTACCCATTTTCAGCAGCGCTAACAATGTAGGGCTGTTTCGAGAAATCCCTCGCTCTTGCCAAACATGTTACTGAAGCCGAATGACCAAACAGAAGTTCTTTAGCTGAAATCTGAAAATGACGAGGATAAGCTTTTAAACAGCTATAAATTTTTGAAGAAAACGAACATCACATTATGCAGTATTTATAATTCTTATTAGAAAATCCTATTCCATTATGTTTTTGTTCTACGTAGCTTTCAGAAAAACTATCTGTGCCATATCAAAATTCACAGAATAATAACCATATAGATACAGGGGCGCTTGGGTGGCTCAGTTGGTTAAGTGTCTGCTTCAGCTCAGGTCATGGTCTTGGGGTCCTGGCATCTGGCTCCTGGCTCAGCGGGGAGTCTGATTCTCCCTCTCCCTTGGCCTCTCCCCACCATTCATGCTCGCTTTCTCTCTCTCTCTCAAATAAATTTAAAAAAAAGAAAAAAAACGTAATGAACATCTAGATACAGTAGACATGCTGTACACATTTTTCTTGCTTTTGGTTTTGTATCCATCATGAAACCTAAATAATCACCAGACCTGTTTTACAACATTTAGGTTTTGAACACAAATAAGTCAGTGTTGATGTTTATCATGCACAAAATGTGCCTCAATGGATAGTAGCATATTAATGAGCAAATTTCAGAATTCAGAAATGAATTTACAAAATAATACAAGGAAAAATTACCTTTTTGGTAACCATTATAACCTTATAGTGACCTTATTTGGCTTCCTGCTTCAGAAATAGTAAAAATTAATTTTTCCACATTAAAAATAAAATTTTAACTAAACTTACTGAAAATGCCAATGTCTTTCTCCTGTACATGAATTTAAAAATATGGCACTAAGGACTAATTCTTCCATTATCTCATGTGTGAAAGACATGTATTGCTCATTATTTTATAAAACAATATTTTATTTCATAACAAGATTATGAAAATCAAACTATAAAACAAAAGATAAGCAGGATCCCCTCAAATGGAGGAGAGGTTGTCAATAGGGACTAAAAATTTAATTTGAGGGGCACCTGGGTGGCTCAGTAGGTTAAAGCCTCTGCCTTCAGCTCGGGTCATGATCCCGAGGTCCTGGAATCGAGCTCTCCATCAGGCTCTTCGCTCAGTGGGGAGCCTGCTTTCCCACCTCTCTCTCTGCCTGCCTCTCTGCCTACTTATGATCTCTGTCAAATAAATAAATAAAATCTTTTTAAAAAAATTAATTTGAATGACTAGACAATTTATAAGTAATAAAACTTGTCTTGAAGGTAATAAAAATCTATTTTCAAATGAACTAATATGCATTATGCTTTTTCTGAACTATGCAAACATATCCATACATGATAATCAAGTCATACCGATGAGGACAAATTATAATCATTCTCTGCCTTCATCTTATTTCTATCACAATCAGAAATGCTTCTCTAAAGATCTGTTGTTAGACTAAATTTCCAGTGCTACAAAGAAGTTTTGTGGTTAATTAGAACCATTTACCTTATTCTACCTTTTTTCTGGGAAATCCAGATGGTTCCATCTCAGGAAACAACATACTATCTTTCCTCAACATTACATTATGAAATATATACCCCTATGAATTTAATACCTTTCCATATATTACAGGCTAAATTAAGAAAGAAGTCAGGGCTAATCAAGCAGATGTCTTCCCCTGGAGAAAATATGCTATGGACAAAATATCATAATGGTACTCCATTGCTTTGCAAATGGAATCCTCATTCTACTACTAAATCCCTACATGTACTTAAATAAACTGTGACAATTCATTATAATCTCTTCATTTTATCATATTTTGGAACTGCTGGAAGGAATAAAGAAAACAAAAAAATCCATAATCACACCTACTTGCTGTCATGAAGTCATGATGAGATCCAGATCTTTATCTCTGTTCAATGGCTCTACCTCTATGACTCATCCCCGCCCCCCACCACCACTACTTCAGGAACTTCCAATAGCACAAATGGGAGCATGCAACTTGATGAGCATTTACCATCTCCAGGCACTGGTGCAACCGTGAACAGGGTTTAATGCCTATTTCACAGATGAAGAAACTGAGGCTCAAATAATATGTCATTTGCTCCATAGGAAAGTTTGGTAAATATCAAAGTTAGAATTGACCAAGCTCTCCATTCTTTTCCTGTGCACAATATTGCTCTTCTTGCTATTCTTCATCTTGCCATTGTTGTGTTTCCCTCTGAGTATTAAATAGGAAGAAAGACAGAACATAGCAATACTAAGGGTATATATCTGGGAGGTTATTCAGCTCAGCTTTTGCTATGCTTAAAGGTGTTAGAAATACCAGCAATCAATACCAGGAAAGACAAGTGAGGTAGTTCCTATCCTGAAACTTGGAGAAGCTCCTCACTGGCAGACCTCACTGAGAGGTCTTTGGGGTGTCAGAGCCTGAGACTGGAAGCAGCATGCATAACACTGGGCATTGATGAGAAGCTTATGCTCCACTCCCTTGCAGCCTGCAGTCCCACGCCCCATGGACAGGGAAAAAATGAGATTGTGTTCCCAATCCCCTGATAAATACTTGGGTACTCTGAGATGTCCGGAACTTAAATCGCCTCTGTTCCCTTCCTAGTCTTTTCCCTCTATTACTTCTACAGATCGTGACACCATCATACCACCAGCCTCATCCATCACCCAAACCCCAAATCTGTAAGGTATCCTTAACTATTCCTGCCCCTCTACCCATACTCCAATCAGTTGCTCAGTTCTATACATACTTTCTTCTTAACATCTTTTCATTTTTCATCTCCTTTTAACCCCTTCTGTCAATGATTTGGTTTGTACTCAAAATCTTTCCTGACTAAACTAATGTAGAAGCTCCTACCATAGTCACTGGCCCTTATCTCTTCTCCCCCTCCCTTCGGTAAGCCCTTAACATTAATACCAAATGATAGTCTCAGTCACAAATATACTAATATAAGATTATGTCATCTCCTTGCATAAATCATCTCAAAATCCCTTGATACTGTCACTGCTTTTAATTAGCATGTGACATTAGCTCTTGCTAGTTAATTCTTTTGTTTTTTAATCTAAATCCCTCAGCACCTCAGGTACTCGGAATACCTTGTATGATCAGTGCACTGCATCAGCCTATGCCCTTCCTCTACTATGGTGCAGTCCTTGGGACAGCCAGCACCAAGTCTTCTCATCTGTGTTTGAATGCAGGTACCTAGCATTCTGCCTTAACTTATAATATTTGGTCAATAAATGCATGTTGAACAAATGCAAATAAACAGTAGGAACATATGTAAAAAGATACAGATGCTAGGATCCAAATTTCTTAAGCTTATTGCAACCTACATAGTATAATACAACTACTCCAGCTGGGAAAACACATATTTGAAACATTAAAAAGAGTAGCAAGACCACTTAAGCCATTTAGAAGCCTGAGTTTAAACTCTAAGAGATAATAAATGTGAGGGCCACTTTTCAAAGCTCAGCTCTTGCAATAATACCAGTGCCTTCTTTCAGGAATGTTCATAAACACTGAGCTGAGCCAGTCTGCTAGGCAGTTCTTGGCAGTCCTGTAGTGTAACTCTTCTGTGATGGGAGATGTTAATTAATTACACTATAAAATAGAATTACAATTAATTGTTAATTTAGGTTTTAAAGTGACAAACTTTAAAGGCTAAAAATAGTCTTTGATCTTTAAAAGGCTTCTTAATGAGGGCAGTATACTTTAAGTACATCATTAGTTTAAATGTTCAAATTGGGTCCAGAGGCTGCTAGCACTAAGCAAATATCTATTCCAATATGTTAAATGTTTATGACTTGGGACAGGGACAAGTAATTGCTAATCAATGGGCCAAATCCTAGGTGAGGTCAGGTTCTGAGATAGGAAGACGACAATAGTAAATTGGATTTAGAGCTTTTTGATGTGATCTTTAAAAATCACGTGCAAGCAGAGACCAAAAGAATAGCAAGAAGGCCAAACTGACAGAAACACCCAGATAATTAAGATATTACTCATTTAGCTAATAGCAGTTTTCAAGGGTGCCCTTTGTTTAGATTAATGAGCCATAATTTTTAGAATTATACTTACATGTCTGTAGTTCAGTTACTTAAACATATAATTCAGGATGTAAAATGGTAAAACTCAGCATAGCTTAAAAGGTGATAACACTTAGTTGGTAGCTAAGATTAGCAATATTCATAATCTGATTTTTAAATATGATCTTGATCCATCATATAGTACTTCATTTTCTCCAGATTCAGAAGTAAAACCAATTTATTGCTTCAGTGAGTACCTTTTTAACAATCATGCAAAACTCCCACCATCATGGCAGGTAGAACCAAGTCGTGCTTATTTTGTGAGTGCTGTCTGCTTCGGTATGAATCATTTTCACTAACCTTTAGCTCAGGTGAGAGATTCCAAAGGCAGAGCTGACCTTCTTGACTTCCAGTCACAATGGTTTGCTGGTCATCAGTGATCATGATGGCAGTGATGCTGTGCGGAGGGGCCTTCTTCCCCCAGAGCGCTACTGCCTGCAAGGAGGACCTCATGCTGAGAGGATCCTGAACAAAGAAGAAAGTGGACACAGAAAAGAACAGAGAAGGAAGTGGACATCATTCATAAATGTGGGGGTACTGATCATGTCACAGATAGATCTGCCAAGATCTAAACGCTGGGATGTATCCTCTCAGAGAAGGGGAAAAGGATGCTTCCCTGCCAATTAGAGGAGAAGGCAATCAGGAGACGTTGAAATTATCACACCCAGTGTTAATCCATCCAACGGCAATGACTTTTAGCCCAATTTGTGATTATTCATGCTGACAAAGGCAAGGGTAGGAACAGTATACCCACTGCATGCACAGCTGTGACTACAGGTGGTCCTGACTTGCTCCAAAGTCCAGCGAGGCCTCTCAAGAACAACAGAGCTAGCTACACACTATAATCTGAAGACAGCTCTGCATACTCTCTCTCCCAAAAAATGTCATCACCTCACCTGAGTAGCAAATATGTAAACTTTGTGGTGAAGAAATAAATCTTTTCCATAAAAACCATGTTTCCTAGTCTTGAAAGATCCACGTGGGACTCTCCTGATATCTGCCATACTCTTGTTCCACCCATACTACCTTTTCTTTTTTTCTTTAAAGATTTTATTTATTTGTCAGAGAGATCACAAGTAGGCAGAGAGACAGGCAAAGAGAGAGGGAGAAGCAGGCTTCCTGCCGAGCAGAGAGCCCCATGCGGGAGAGCTCCATCCCAGGACCCCGAGATCAAGACCTGAGCCAAAGGTAGAGGCTCAACTCACTGAGCCACCCAAGCACCCCACCACCCAAACTACTTCTAGTAATAATTTTTGTTTCACCTGTGTTTGTATTTGATCTCTTCCTGAACACGAATTTTCATGAAATTACTACCTTCATGTGTTAGTTACAAGGGTGAAGATGAATACATACCTGTCAAAAAATGCTTGCCTGTGTCCCACCCACAATGATCTGAAACACACCTAGTGACATGTGGGTTACAGTCTGTGACACACTAAGTTAAATATTTCCCCCATTCTTTTCTGAAATAAAAATAATTCTGTGATGAATAATGCTTTAAGTCTTTAGAGTAGATTATTAAATTTCCTTTTATGACTTAAGGGTATATATTTAGTCTCATTAAAAATGTCAAAAGAGGGGCGCCTGGGTGGCTCAGTGGGTTAAAGCCTCTGCCTTTGGCTCAGGTCATGATCCCAGGGTCCTGGGATAGAGCCCCACATCGGGCTCTCTGCTCAGCAGGGAGCCTGCTTCCTCCTCTCTCTCTCTCTGCCCCAACGTGAGATCTCTGTCTGTCAAATAAATAAATAAAATCTTTAAAAAAAAAATGTCAAAAGATAAGAGAGGGGGGAAGATACCAAGCTTACTTCCCACATTTAGCTTACTTCCCACATTTGGCTTGAGAAAGTTAACAAAATGAAAAACTTCTGTCCTAAGGGACTTCTCGTTCTGAAGCATAAAAAGGATAAACACCAAAGTACCAAAATAAGTTATTAAATTTTATGGTACGTATTATTTATAAGGTTTGATTATACACACACACACACACACACACACGAATATGCATTGACACTATTAGACCAAATTCGATGTAGGCAGAGCTTAACCCATAAACTGGTTGCTTTCAAAATTTTATTTGTCATTCCATTGTTTGGTATTCAGTACCAGTTCCTATGTTTCATTTCTTGGCTCAGTACACAAGTGGTCCCCAGGTACCACGAAACCAAGATTTCTATGAGAACTATTTGGAGCTTTGCACTTCAGACTATCAGGACCACACATATTAATCACATTACTAAGCTAACCAAAGAATGGTGGTTTCAATAACTCGGACTTCTACTTCAAACACAGAGAATCAATACTGTGTATGCACATTTATGCATGTGTGTGTGTGTATTTTAATTGTTGCCTCATGCCATGCTTGTAAATAGGTCTAGGGAATTCCAAGCAATACGAATCTAAGAAAAATCTGAAATAGGAGCTGAGTCAGTTTACATGTTAATCCCCACTTATAGACACGAAGCCTTCCTTACTCAATGAAAAGGAATCTAGAACAACTCCAACACTACTCAGAAAGATAAGGAAGACCATTTCCCAATCTCCCCAGAAAAATATGCCAAATCTCAAACACAAAACAGGTTTGGAATAAAAAATATTGTTCTATATTTTTATATATTGCCAGAATCCCTACATGCAGAAATACAAGTAAATAATTGTTCTCAGGTCAATGATACCAGTGGGAGACCTCTCAAAAAAACTACATGCCTATTAGAATATTTTCTAATATTTTAAATACTGAAATATCTAGAATTTCAAATTTTTTAAAAAATCATACTAAGTGTTAAGAATATAAAATGATTAGAATTCATACACAGCTGTTGGAAATGCACAATGAAAAATAGTTTTGCAGTTTTTTCATAAAGTGAAAACATGTACTCAGTACATTACCCAGTCAATCCACTCCTAGGTCTCACCCAAGAGAAAAGAAAGCAAATATTTATACAAAGATTTCTACATGTAAGGTTTTATTTATAATAAAATATGAAATATTTTATTTACAAAAAATATATAATATATAATAAAATAAATTATTTATTTACTATAAATAAAATATTTATAACATTTACAATAGCTAAAAACTAGAAAAAAAAACTCATGTCCATCCCATGGGGTGAATGGATAAATTGTGGTATAGCCTCACATTTGGATACAATTCAGCTATAAAAAGGAATAAACTCTTAATTTGCACAATATAGATGAAACTGAAAACAATTATACTGAATGAAAACAGTAGCTAAAAGGAATAAATATAGTACGACTTCATTTGTATAAAATTCTAGGAAATTCAAATTACTTTAGGACAACAGGAAGCAGGTTAGTAATTGTCTGTGGACAGGAGAAAGGGACAGGGATCACAGAGATTGCAAAGGAGAATAAAGAAACTTCTGAGGATGGTAGACACGTTCATTATTTTGACTGCTGTGATTGTCTCACAAATGAACACATCCGTTAAAACACATACAACAGTATACTTTCAATACATACGTGTACACATATAAATACACTGCATGTCTATTACACTTTAATAAATATTTTTTAAAGGCATTTGGAAGATACTTTCACAACCAAGATTGAATATGGTTTTCATAGAAACAACTACAATGGCAATTAAGCTTGCAATAAGAAATTACAAATCAGCATGGTACTGCCATAAAAACAGACACACAGACCAGTGGAACAGAGTAGAGAGCCCAGATATGGACCCTCAACTCTATGGTCAAATAATCTTTGAAAAAGCAGGAAAAAATATACAGTTGAAAAAAGACAGTCTCTTCAATAAATGGTGCTGGGAAAATTGGACAGCTATGTATAGAAGAATGAAACTCGACCATTCTCTTACACCGTACACAAAGATAAACTAGAAATGGATAAAGACCTCAACATGAGATAGGAATCCATCAGAATCCTGGAGGAGAACATAGGCAGTAATCTCTTCGCTATCAGCCACAGCAACTTCTTTCAAGATATGTCTCCAAAGGCAAAGGAAACAAAAGCAAAAATGAACCTTTGGGACTTCATCAAGATCTAAAGCTTCTGCACAGCAAAGGAAACAGTCAACAAAACAAAGAGGCAACCCATGGAATGGGAGAAGATATTTGCAAATGACAGTACAGACAAAACGTTGATATCCAGGATCTATAAAGAACTCCTCAAACTCAACACACACAAAACAGATAATCATGTCAAAAAATGGGCTGAAGACATGAACAGACACTTCTCCAATGAAGACGTACAAATGGCTATCAGACACATGAAAAAATGTTCATCATCTCTAGCCATCAGGGAGATTCAAATTAAAACCACATTGAGATACCACCTTACACCAGTTAGAATGGCCAAAATTAGCAAGACAGGAAACAACATGTGTTGGAGGGGATGTGGAGAAAGGGGAACCCTCTTACACTGTTGTTGGAGAACAGTGTGGAGATTCCTCAAGCAATTAAAAATAGAGCTTCCCTATGACCCTGCCATTGCACTACTGGGTATTTACTCCAAAGATACAGATGTAGTGAAAAGAAGGGCCATCTGTACCCCAATGTTTATAGCAGCAATGGCCACAGTCGCCAAACTGTGGAAAGAACCAAGATGCCCTTCAACGGACAAATGGGTAAGGAAGATGTGGTCCATATACACTATGGAGTATTATGCCTCCATCAGAAAGGATGAATACCCAACTTTTGTAGCAACATGGACGGGACTGGAAGAGATTATGCTGAGTGAAATCAGTCAAGCAGAGAGAGTCAATTTTCATATGGTTTCACTTATTTGTGGAGCATAACAAATATCATGGAGGACATGGGGAGATGGAGAGGAGAGGAGGGAGTTGAGGGAAATTGGAAGGGGAGGTGAACCATGAGAGACTATGGACTCTGATAAACAATCTGAGGGGTTTAAAGGGGCTGGGGGGTGGAGTGGGAGGTTGGGGGGAGTCAGATCGTGGGTATTATGGAGGACACGTATTGCATGGAGCACTGGGTGTGGTACATAAACAATGAATTCTGTTATGCTGAAAAGAAATAAATAAAAAAATTTTTAAAAAAGAAATTACAAATCATTCAAGAAGATGACAAACCATTACAAACAGAACAATCAGTTCTGCCAGAACTAATAAATAAGAGAACAGTATAAAACTTACTGTGAAAGAAGAACAAATATTCTAAATTGCGATAAACTATGAAAGAGGGGCACCTGGGTGTCTTAGTCGGTTAAGCGTCTGACTTCGGCTCAAGTCATGATCCCAGGTCCTGGAATCAAGTTTCATGTCAGGCTCTCTGCTCAGCAGGGAGCCTACTTCTCCCTCTCCCTCTGCCTGCCACTCCCACTGTATGTGCTCTCTCTCTCTCCTTCTGTCAAATAAATAAATAAAATCTTAAAAAAAAACAAACAAACCACTATTAAAGAGACAGAAGAAGAAACTTGAAATCTTAGGAGAAAGGAAAGTCTATAGAAATATAAACAGGTAGAATTTTAAAAGAAACAAGTACTACTTCTAAAATAAAATATAATCATTGGACTATAACAAATGTCAAGGGAATAGATCAAAAGAGACTCAAGTGAAGAGAGAATCAATGGACTTAATAGATAATTCTCAAAAAATTACACAGAATTAGGGGGCACCTGGGTGGCTTAGTGGGTTAAGCCTCTGCCTTCAGTTCAGGTCATGGTCTCAGGGTCCTGGGATCTCAGGGTCCTCACATCGGGTTCTCTGCTCAGCAGGGAGCCTGCTTCCCCCTTACTCTCTGCCTGCCTCTCTGCCTACTTGTGATCTCTCTCTCTCTCTGTCAAATAAATAAATAAAACCTTAAAAAAAAAGAAATTACACAGAATTAAAAAAGTAAGGAGTGATTAAGAAATATATGCTGAGTGAAAAAATCAGAGTTAAGACCAATGAGACATATTAAGGGCTAGAGATGATAGAATGAGAACATCCAACATTTATCTAACACAAGCTGCAAAAAAGGTAGTGCCCTTTCCCTTCCTGGTTAGTTCAGTCCTAAAACCATTAGGCAGAGAAAATATGACTGCAGTGTCAGAGCTCAGTAATGTGAGGAGGGCCTCTGTAGAGGAGAACACGTGGAGCTGGAGCCCAGAGAGGATGAATAAGATGCCCAAATGTGGACATCCCCGTGGGAGATGCACAGCCCAAGCAGAGAGAAAAAGGACAACCCGTGCAAGGCTGTCACATACTGGGTATTGGAGCCTGAACAAGAAGGAAGGAGTTCACACCATGAGGATGATAATGGAAGTGGCCTGGTGTGGCAAATCAGAAACCAGTGCAAGGTGAGAAGTGTGTTTGTATGGAAGGGAGAGCCAGTGTGGAGGGCTAGAGCCCAAGCAGGGTAACAGTGGAGTTTAGGTTGGATAATGAGGTACTGGCATAGAGGAGTCAGAGGATGGACCAGGTAAGGTGAACATACATTTACAGGGATGCCTTGGAATAGAGTGTGGGAGCCCAGGAAGGATAAGGAAGGCATGCCTTCAGGGGACGTTCAGCATGTCCTGGTGGTATGAGGAGGGGTACTACCGGAAAGTGTGACCAAGCACAGGCAATACGGTGGCTGAGCAGAGTATTCACAGCTAGGGTCAGTAGACAGCTCTATGAGGGATGAGGAAGCCATGTAAGGATCAGAAGGACATCCAAACAGAGGGTAGGGCAGCAGCATTGATAGAAAATTGGTTCCATTCAGAGTAATTGATTAAATAATTACTATGTGAATAGGATAACAGGAACCAGGTTTCTTACTATCAAAAAAGAGAGTTGGAAATATAGAAAGGAAGAAAATTAGAACAATCCCTGTTGTGTCGCAATGGAATCAGGTATTGGTATGAACACACACATACACACACCCTGTACACACTTCTAATCTCTGTTCCCTGATGGCTTAGGGGCACCAACACTCCCATAGCAACAAGCTCACTTAGCATCTTCTAAATACTATTCTTTATTGAAAGGAACCAGTCTTTCTTGGGAAACCGGTTGATGCCAAAATACATAAAACACAATCTTGCCAAACTACAAAGAAAAATCAGATAGATTTACTATCAAAGAGGAAGATGTCATATATCACCATCAGTAACAAACAGATCAAGCAGACAAAAAAAAAAGAGAAAGGGTATAAAATACTTGAATTTGCATTTGTAACATCATGGACATATATAGATTCCTGTACCCAGATATTAAATAAAAGCATATTTTATTAAATTATGCACATGACATTTACAAAACTCCTCATGTCAGACCATGAAACATGTCAACAAATCCCAAATGATTAATATTATATAGGCAACATTACCTGACCAAAATGAATACAAATCTGAACCTTCCCTCCTCAACACATACACATACAGACAAATGTTTCAAATGCTCCCTTTCTAAATATTTGGGAACTAAATTATATTATATATGTTCATATATATTTCCATATATATGTTCATATATGTTTGTATATATGTTCACATATATATGCTCCATACATTTATTTATTTATTTTTAAGATTTTTAATTTATTTATTTGAGAGAGAGACAGTGAGAGAGATCATGAGCGAGGAGAAGGTCAGAGAGAGAAGCAGTCTCCCGGTGGAGCTGGGAGCCCGATGTGGGACTCGATCCCGGGACTCCAGGATCATGACCTGAGCCGAAGGCAGTCGTCCAACCAACTGAGCCACCCAGGCGTCCCTGCTCCATACATTTATATCCATATATATTCTAAATGTACATTGGGCTACCAAGAAAACATAATACAAATTAAATATTATTATTTTTTAAGATTTTATTTATTTATTTGACAGAGAGAGATCACAAGTAGGCAGAGAGGCAGGCAGGGCGGGGGGGCAAGCAGGCTCCCCGCTGAGTGAGAGCCTGATGCAGGGCTCCAGGACCCTGAGATCATGACCCGAGCCGAAGGCAGAGGCTTTAATCAGTTGAGTCACCCAGGTGCCCCAATACAAATTAAATATTATTAAGACCCAAACACAGAGAAAACTTTGTATAGTAAATCTTTCCAGATATATGTTTTAGATTTGAAGTGAAATTATAGCCTTAAATGCATATATTAGTATGAAAAATTAATGAGCTAAACATCCAAATTAAAATTTTATATAAAAGATCAAGGTAAATACAAAGAAAGCAAGACAGACAATACCATACATAATATAATAATATATTTTTTAAGATTTTATTTATTTATTTGACAGAGATTACAAGTAGGCAGAGAGGCAGGCAGAGAGAGAGAGAAGAGGAAGCAGGCTTCCCGCTGAGCAGAGAGCCCAATGCAGGGCTAGATCTCAGGACCCTGGGATCATGACCTGAGCTGAAGGCAGAGGCTTAACCCACTGAGCCACCCAGGTGCCCCTATAATAATATTTTTTGTAAAAGGAAATAATCTACAAAAGCAAAACACAGTTCTATGAAAGGCGAAATAATATGAATAAATCTATGGCACATTTGATAAAGAAGAAATTAAAAACTCCAAAAATATATATATATATAAAGTAAAGAGAAAATGATTATAGTAAAATTAATATTTTAAATGAAAGTATAACTATATACTAAAAATTTAGAAAGATTAAGTCAAATAATTTTTATAGAAATATAGATCACTGGAACTAAATGGACATGAAACAGAAAACACAAATAAATCCATGACCTTAGAAATGGCAGGGGAGGGGTTAAATTACACACACACACACACACACACACACACACACACTTACCGATTTTAGCAAAAACTTTTTATTAGACTGTAATCTTCGGGAATTAGAAGGCACATTCATACATATGAAAACACAGAGGGTACATCGTCTAAGCTCTCTAAATTCTCCTGAGTAAAATGACAGATCACCTAACAGCTCACTTGTGTTCACATCAGCAGATTAGAGAATGAGTGAGCAAGAAGCAAAGAAAGTGGGAGCATAATGATTCCCAACTTAAAAAAAAAAAAAAGGCACAGAAAAAAAGATCACAGCAAAGATAAAGAAGACCAAATCCCCCCCCAAAACCTGTTATTCAAGCTGCAAAATCATGGGCCCAAATCTCCATCACTCCCAGGACAGTTATTACCCATCATGGCAATGACTGGCTGAATAAAAGATGATGAGATGGTCAATATACTCTGCTTAAGAAGGCAGAAGAGCAGGGTGCCTGGATGGTGCATGGGTTGAGCACTAGTCATGGTCTCAGGGTCGTGACATCGAGCCCCAGGTCGGGCTCTTTGCTCAGCATGGAGGCTGCATGAGACTCTCTCTCCCTCTGTCCCCCCACCAAGACTTTCTCTCAGATAAATAAATCTTTTTTAAAAAGGCAGAAAAGCAGGAAAGAGTAGTTTTAATAATTTGAAGACAAAGGGTTAAATAATAAGTTTCACCTATCAGGGAAATTCACTGTGGGAGCACAGCTCATTCCCCTGAACAGGAGGTAAATGTGATACACATGACAATCACAAAGCTAGTAGTGAGAAGAACTGCAGGGGTGTGTTTTAACATTCTGTTCCTAAGAAACACTACTCCTAACTCTGTGTTAGTATTTGCGGCATGGCTTCTAGTATTACAACAAAAATCACCCTCTGAAAATCATTTGCCCTTTGGCCTCACTCTTAGCTTACTATCATGTGCTTCCGAGAACTAAGAAGTGGTAGAAGAGGGAGTCCTCAGGGTCACACTGTTCCAAAGGAAACTGGGCATTTTGTGTCCACAGACAATGTGTGCTAAGCTCTTGTCTAAAGGACTCTCTTGTCACCTTTTCAATCTCACTTGCAAAACTGGAGTCAAGGAAATCTGTCTTGACTGCTAAGCAGAACTGTAGCAGAAACAAATTTGGGTAATATTAGCCAGGGAATTAATACATTTGTAATGATTAACCATCATTATGCTGACAATAAATAATTCCTGGGGTGAGTTATTTATACCTCAGTTAACTCTGGAAAATTAGCTTCTCTTACTTGAATCATTGCAATGTTGTCTACTCAATAACCAGTCACATTGTATTAGTCTGGTTTCCTAATTTCCCCTAACATTATCTGCTGTGCAGTGATGTCTCCCTAATGAAATGAAATACTACTGCAAGGAGGCAGAGCAGGCCTTGTTAGTACAGTGCCTAACCCATAGTGGGTACTCGAAAAATGTCATTTTTTAAATTTAAATAATATTATATTGTATTATATGATTTTGATGCTTCTTTCTCCGATACTCTTTGTGAACATGGGAATCATTCCTCAATCATCCCTCAATCCCTGCAGTGCCTGAATCACAGTGCTTTGAACATCAGAAAACAATAAATCTTGCTTGAATAAATTATTTTCTTTATCATTTTTCAGCTTTATATTTCAAAAGCAGAGTTTATTAAGATTAAGTTTATTAAGATATTAAACTTTATTAAGAAGTTTTTAAAAAACTTCAAGTCAGGTTAGACTTAAATGTGAGTCACTTAATCACTCTGGCTCCTGTTTTCTCATCTCTAACCTGGAAAAATGACAATGATGCCTCAATCAGGGTTATTGTCAGGGTGAAATGAGATCATGTTTATAATGTGGACAACAGAGTGGTATTCAGTAAATTACTATTATTGTTACTTTAGCACCACACATCTGGATCATGGCAGAGTTACCCATGTATCAAACTTTTTCACCATTACACTTTTGTTTTACTTTTATTCAAATTAAATTCATTTCAAATTCACTAGATTCTAAATCCTCCCAAGGCTAGGACCTCTGTCTGCTTTATCCATTGCCATATTTTCAGGGCCCAGAAAAGGATTTAGAATAGGTAATTATCTTTATTTCCAGATTATAAAGTTAATATGTAGTAAAATGACACTATCACTTGCACTGCCTACATTTCAGTATTCTTATTTTTTTTTAAAGATTTTATTTATTTATTTGACAGAGAGAGCATGAGTAGGTAGAGCAGCAGGCAGAGGGAGAAGGAGAAGCAGGCTCCCCACTGAGCAGAGAGCGCAATGTGGGACTCAATCCCAGGACCCTAGGATCATGACCTGAGCTGAAGGCAGACGTTTAAGCGACTGAGCCACCCAGGCACCCCCTGTTTCAGTATTCTTATAAAGAATAAATTCAGTGATATAAATAAAAGCATATGGGTCTTATGGATCATTCATCTAATCCCTCTCATTTACAAGTCAGCAATGAGAAATGTGGTCTAGATAACTCTTCAGATCACTTCTAACCCAGAGATTCTGAGTCTAAGCAAATTGTACAGTGAGAGTAAGTAACTGATTAAAGGTTGTGTATCTCAGAAGTCACTTTTTCCCAAATTTTTTTTTTTTTTGAAAAAAAAAATTTAAAAAGTAACTCCAGAAACTTAGTGCCTTGTTATCAACAGGAGGGAGAGCAAATCCACAACTTGAGACCCTCTGCAATTCCCCAGAAATTGGTAATCAAAAATAAACCTCAAAGGAAAAAAACAGTATATTGTAGAGTCTCTAAGGGATACTCTGCTATAGAGGACAATATTGCCCTATTGCAAATAATTACGTGTCTACATGAGTTTTTAAAAGCTTTGAAAAGGGATTACAAATCTCTATCACAGCCCTCAATTTATAACTGTCATATTCCAAATTTGAGTGCCTGAATGATAGTTCGGAATGTCTAAATCATGACTACGTAAAGATGTTTACAAGCATTTAATGACTTTTAAATCTGATCTGATCTATTTAAAAGCAATTTAAAATAAACAATTCCATTGGAAGAAAAAAAAAGTGACTTCAAAAACAAAACAAAACAGAACAAAAAACACTTCCACTGTCAGGGATTAAGTTACAGACTGTTCTAAAGGGTAAATAAATGTCCTTCATTTGGATCTAGTCACAGTACCAAGTACAACATTTTATATTTTGACACTGTATTTTCAATGCATATAAAGCCATATGATCAATATTTCATCTATAATCAGTATAGTATGAAAATAATCACATAAACACACACACACACACACACACACAAACGTACACCAAACTCTAATCTCCAGTGATCTCAAATAATTTCTACACAAATTTTAACAGCAGCCTACCCAGTTATCACAATGGATTTTCAGGATGAGAAGATGAATGGCCTTTAAGAAGTTCACAACCCACAGTTTTAAATTCTTTGGAAAAACAAAACACATGTAAATGACTCTCTCTTTCTCTTTATATATATGTGTGTATATATATATGTGATATATATATGTGTGTGTATATATATATGTGTGTATATATATATATATATGTATATATATATCCCACCAATGTCATAAAGTGGCTTCAATACTTTGTAACAAGCACTCTAGACACATCCAATTGCTTATGAGAACACAGAGCCTGAGTCGTGACCTATAGACAGAGTTGATGTTTCAACTTCCCCTTATGAGAACACAGAGCCTGAGTCGTGACCTATAGACAGAGTTGATGTTTCAACTTCCCCTTCCTTTTGATTTTTGTCCCCTTCTTCAATAACATATAGTCTCTCAAAACCCCTGTTTTATATATATATGTGTGTGTATGTGTGTATATGTATATATATATATAAAATATTGTCATTTCTGAATAGTATAATGAAAAACATAATTTTGAGGAATCTAGTAATTATCAAAATGTGTATTATAAAGCTGGTTTTGATACAGTTTAAATATATACAAAGACACATTCAATTTATAGCTAACTGAAAAAGAACATAATATTAAATTTAAACATGTTATTTACATATATAATATTTAATACATTAAACTCTAGGTATATGTCAAACAAGACCAAAACTACTTTTGTGACATATTTAGATTTCCTACCTTGTATGGTTAATAAAGTCAAACTGTTTGTTTTTTATAATTTCAAGAACATTTTATTTCTAAATAAGAGAGATTTCAGACTGTTACTTATAAATGGTTTTTAGTCATTGGAAACACATGATGTTTGTGACTATGTTATTTCTAGAAAAAAAAAACATACTCAGTGAAATCATTGTAATTTCCTCCTTTTATATTTGTTACCACCTTTAATATCAATTAATATTAACATAATACTGATTTTTAAAGTCCTACTAACAGGGGATGTTTTAGAGAAGAATCTTTATCAGATGAATGCACCCAGCAGAGTCAAGGAATACTTTGTAGTGAATATGCAGAATTGCTACTGTTTTCATTCTTATTGACACAGGATTTCAATAGTAGAATTCTCTGTGCTTCTTTTCTGTAACCATGACAGAAACTAAATAAATCAGAACTTTCCAGCTATATATGATGACCCATACTGGGTTGTGAATATTTGATAAGGAGGGGCAAGGGAAATTGAAACCCTCAACCCAGTATGTGTACAAAGATAATCATTTTCTGTGTTTATGCTTTGACATGAAAAAGGGTGAGAAACACTGAATTAAGGAAAATTTGTCAAATAACATAAATGATTTAAAGCTGTAGAAGGTCCAAGGCATTACAGAGTTTGGAAAGCCATACTCATAATTAAGAAATAAGCCTATTTGATGGATGAAGCCATGCTGATGGCCACTAACCATGGCACGAATTCACATGATGCTTAAGTACCTGGGAACTCCCAAGTTGTTTCATTTTTCAAGGGAAAATGTTTTTAAGTGATATCGTTTTAGGTAAAAATAGCAAAGGGTGCTATTTTTTTCACATTCTCACTCCAACAACATGAGCTTCCTAAACAGCTCCCAAACGCACTGGGGCTCTTAAATCACCAGGGGGTAGAACATCTGCAAATGTACAAATTAAAGATGACAAAGGAAGGGTATGTCTTTTCATTGTTTGATCCCTAGTCCCTGGCACAATGCTGGTCTCATATGTGACATTCAACAAATAAATAATCCTTAAATGACTGTGTTTCATCTTAAAACTGGAGCAAGATTTGGGGCACCTGGGTGGCTCTGTGGGTTAAGCCTCTGCCTTCGGCTCAGGTCATGATCTCAGGGTCCTGGGATCGAGCCCCACATCGGGCTCTCTGCTCTGCAGGGAGCCTGCTTCCTCCTCTCTCTTTCTCTCTGCTTGCCTCTCTGCCCACTTGTGATCTCTCTCTGTCAAATAAATAAAATATTAAAAAAAAAAACTGGAGCAATATTTTACTGTAACTAGAAGAAAATTAAAGGATGTGGAGTATTTTGCTGATGAGGAAGCAGAGGAAAGGTGACGTGACTTTCTTAGAACCAGTCTTCTTATTCTGGTAGAACTTATATTTTGGGGAAAGTAATCACCCTGGCATCCCTCTTTCTTCACTACCAAATGGATGGAAATAATACAATTCCTCAGTACAGGTTCATCGTTAGGTTATATTTAGCACACCATTATCTCCATTAACTTAGTTTAAAATGGTTTATTGTGAAGAAAAGAGGCAAGAAAATAAAGTCAGATAAATCTTGGCCTCGACCGCCTTTCAAAGCTGGGCTTTTCTCCATAAATATGATACCTAGCAAGTGTAAGAAAAGACAACACACTATTATATCCCCCTTCCTTCTCACCATCATCTTCTTCCCCGTAACAATTTGTTTTTATTTCTCTGACTTCTCTGGGGCTAGCAAGATAATGAGTATGATGCAAATGTGGTTTTGTGGCTGGTGTCTTCTGGACACTGGAATTGTTTACCTTGTCATAAATAACTTCAGAGACACGCCCAGATACTGAGTCTCTGCCTCACTAGCCTCAAAGATAGATGCAAATCTCGAACCACTTGACTGAGGATTGCCAACCCAAAATATACAAATTTTAAAGTCCTCAGTTACCATGCATGAATTCTGAAAATAATCTCCTGACCAAAGTAAACATATGTGAAGAAAATAAAAATAGTATAGTAGTTAGCAATCTAAGCTTTGGGATAAAGCAGATGTGGGTTTGAATCTCAGATCTGCTGCTTATACAGTTTTATGACCTCCCAGAATCCCATCTCCAAAGCAGAGGGAGAGCCCAATGGCTTCCTTCAAAACTCAATATATGGGAGCTAAAGAACTTAAATAAATTATTTCATGATTCTTTCCTTCATTTTAGGCCAGAGGGAGTTTTGCTTCTAATTTTAGGGCTTGAATTAAAGTACTTGGAATAGTACTTGAAAATCCATCAAATTGTACACTTGAAGTGAATGCAATTTATTGTATGCAAATTTTTACCCTAATAAAGTTTAAAAAAAAAATAGAGAGCTTAGAGATCAAAATAAAGTAGTTTGGCCAACATCACACAGACAGCTAGTAAGTGACAATAAATGGGGGAGGGAAAACAGGGCTTTAAGAAGGGACAAGGAGTAAATGTAGACTAGAGAGAAAATATCTGGGTGTCATGGTAGGCCACAGTTAGAGCTACTTTGACCCCCAGGAACATGAAGCAAGCAGCTCAGGAGTCCACAGGAACCAAAGGGTTCCTGCACAGCTGGTCTCAGCAGAAGCCTTGTCTGCCAAAACCTGTCTGTTTGCAGATGTTCCTGAAGCAAAAGGTCTTATTTTATCAACAGACTGTAATCAGATCACTCCTTAGAAAAGGTTAAAAAAAATGTTTCTACTAAGTCAAAGACTGCCCCAGGCGTATTTAAATAACACATAAAATTCTACTTGGTCTACCCAGTGGAGCTTGACTATTTCAGAATTAACCCCTAACCAACATCAAAGCCAAGTTCCTCCAAAAATGTTATTATTGAGTGATTAACAGCTACCTAGGAAATTCTAGAAAGTAATGTGTTCTAGTTGGGAATGCCTTAGCAGATAAAGTCAACAGTAAAATAACCCAGGGATCAAGGAATGAAGTAAATAGATAATGCAAAATCTCTGAACTTTAAGCACGCATGATCTAGAACTTTTGAAAAACAAACCAGCCAAGAAATCACATTCCTATCACTATACTGACGAAGTTTCCATCATAGCTTAGACTCTCTCAGCCTTGTGGGTCAAAGGTTTTCACAAAATATTACCTTCCATCTTCACCTGCTTGCTCATTTAGCTGTAATGAAACAGAGCTAACACAGCCAAATTAATGCCACGAGTGTTCCATTTATAGTCATTGTCAGAGAGGTGAGCATTAGGCTGGTAAAATAAACATGAGAAAGACAACTCATTTCTTTCCTGGTGACTCCTTCACTTTTATTTATATTCAATCAGTAACAACTTCATGGAATTCCAATACTCCTGTCTAAAACCTTAGTTCTAGGCTAAACGAAGTGGATTTTTCCCCCCTTTAGTTTATTCTATATTTAACTCTCTGAATATTTACAGTCAAACTCTCTTATTTTACACCTATGAGTACCTAACATGAAGAAAAAGAAATGCCACTGTACTATTAAATAAATTCAACAAATATTTATTGAGAACTGTATGTGGTTAAGTGATGGGTTGGACTGCAGAGAACACAAAGATAGAAAAACACAGTCCTTGACCTCAAAGTATTTTTCACTGAGACATCTTGTGGTTAATTTTAACTATTTCTGCTATTAGATAGAATAATTTGTGTGTATGTGTCAGTGTGCAAATTCTGAAAACCTATTTCCAATCGTGAGCGGTTTTTTGTTTGTTTTGCTAAATACAATCTGTAAAACTATTTGACTAATATATTTCTTTAAGTTAATTCACTTCATTTTTAGTATCAAATTAACTTATTTAGGAATAAATCAAGTGATTTAAGAGTCCCTCTAAAATTATTTTATCACTAGTATACATAAAATCAAGGAGTTTGATGTGCTGGTTAGATTTTTTTTTCTTTTTTGGCATGATGCACATGAAAACAGATACTTGTCCATGAACATAAATATTTGCCCTGTACTACCTAAACTCATATTGGGAAATATATCTCCTATCCATTATCATACTGTAGTTTTATCTTCTACCCCTTCAAAACCTCACACTCACAGAGGCAATTGTTTAGACCCCAATACTGTGAGCTTGGTCTTTCCTTCCAATTAACCAAGAAAATCAAGGCACTTAAACATGAGCTTCCTTTCATCATGTTAACATCTTGCATCTTTTCCTTAGTTTTAGCTAACTTTTCTAAGATATCCGTACTAAGCTCCTATAATAACATTTTTTTTTCATTTTTTTATTTTTTTAAAGATTTTATTTATTTATTTGAGAGAGAGAGAGAACATGAGAGCGGGGAGGGAGAAGAAGTCTCCCTGCGGAGCAGAGAGCCCCATGCAGAACTCCATCCCGGGACTCCAGGATCATGACCTGAGCCCGAGGCAGTCGCTTAACCAACTGAGCCACCCAGGCACCCAACATTTTAATCCCTATTCCAATTTTCATCTTCTGTCACCTCAGTTACTCCTTTCATTAACCCTTATTTCTTATATCCTCAACTGGTTTCCTTTTTTCTTGGCCCCTTGGCATTTACTTAATATACACTGAGTTAACAAATATTTATTGAATGTCTGCTCTGTGTCAGAGACTATGTAAGATTCTAGGGATATAGACCAAAAAGACAAAGTCACGTATCTCAAGACGCTCAAGGGCGTCTGAGGACACAGGCATGTTTGGCATCATCAACAGTATAATGAGTGCTATGTAAGGTAAATGCAAGTGTGTTTGTAGAGGAAATACAAGTGGAGCTTGAAATCAACTGTGGGAAGGATTTCCCCAGGGAAATAACACCTAAGTTCAAATCCTAAATGTTATACACTCGCTGGTTTTGTGCGCTGGGCAAGTTCTTAGTTACTTTAAACTTTCCTCATCCATGAAATGGGAATAATACCTACCTTGCCTGGTTGTAGTGAGACTAAGGGGACAGCATTCGCCAAGCACTGAGGCTCTAGAAGTAGTCAGCCTAGATTTGAATGCTGACTCTACTACCGTTATGTCCTCGGGTAAGCTACTTTACACCTGTTGGTATTGGAGTCTTCACCAGTAAAATGAAAATAATAATATCAATCTAATAGGCTGAGCCTGAGTGGCTCAGTTGGTTAAGCCTCTGCCTTTGGCTCAGGTCATGACCCTGGGGTCCTGGGATTGAGCCCTGAATCAGGCTCCCTGCTCCTCGGGGGGCCTGCTTCTCCCTCTCCCTCTCCCTCTGCCTGATGCTCTCCCTGCTTCTGCTTGCTCTCTCTCTCTCTCTCAAGTAAATAAATAAAATCTATAAAAATAAATAAATAAATAAATAATAGGGTTGATATGAAAGTAAAATGGAATGATCCATGGAAATCATTACATTCCATTGTAAGCATTCAATATATGTTAGCTGCTATTATTAAAAGACTTTTTCCAACCTCAAAATCTGTGTGTAAATCTTGCTAAGTAAATAGTAAAATGATAAGCAAAATCCTTGTCATTTATAATCCTTTATTTTATTATTCATAATTTACAGTAGATTCCATCTAGTAAGTGAACTAAGCAGGAAAGATGAAGATAAAACTCTAAAGGTACCAAATTGTCAAAGTAGAACAAAATCTATCATCTTTCCATCCATTATAAGTTGAATTGAGCCCACCCCAACATTTACACATTGAAGTACATAATCTCCAGTACCTGAGAATGTGACCTTATTTGGAAACGGGGTCATTACAGATACAATTACTTAAGTGAAGAATGAGGTCATACTGGATTAGGGTGGAGACAGAATCCAGTAAGACTGGCATCCATAACACTAGGACCTTTGGTGTCAGACACACACAGGGAGAGAGACGTGAAGATGAGTGCAGAAATGGGGTGATACTTCTACAAGCTAAGGAATGGCAATGATTGCCAGCAAACCATCAGAAGCTACTGTGGAGGTCTTAAGTGAGGAAATTGTTCCTCACAGCCCTCAGAAGGAAAAAACTCTGCCGACACCTTATTTCAGACACTCAGCCTCTTAAACTGTGAGATAATAAATTTCTGTCACTTAAACCACTTAATTTGTGGTACTGTGTTATGACTGTCTTAGCAACTAATATACCATCTGACTGATAGATTTTGTTTCTTTTCTTTTTTTTTAGGATTTTATTTATTTGAGAGAGAGAGAGAGGAGAGCACAGCAGGGGTAGGAGCAGAGGGAGATGGAGAAGCAGGCTCTCTGCTGAGCAGAGAGCTGACATGGGGCTCGATCCTAGGACCCCAAGATCATGACCTGAACCCAAGGCAGACGCTTAACCAACTGAGCCATCCAGGAGCCCCCGATTTTGTTTCTTTCAAGTCAAAACATAGATCTTAACAATACATATAATAATTCATAACAATACATACAACTATTCTCTTAAACTCTTAAACTTACACACAACTATTCTCTTAAACTCTTAAATTTCAGTCTAAATCACATAATCGGTCATACACCAAATTTTCTTTTCTAATTCTCTTGTAAGAATTAGAAAAGGATCACCTTTCGATTCATATTATAGGTTCCCTGAGAAAGTCATATATTCATTTTATTCATTCCACACGTATTTACTGAAAGCCCAAATAAATTTAAAAAGAAACAAAACAAAACAAAACAGATTCCTGACCTCTAAAAATTCACAACCTATGAGTCAAGTCATACACATGTAAATAACTGATGCAAAGTTTACTGGGACAAGTATTCCCCAGGTACAAGACCAAACCACACCTTAATCCCATAGCAGTCGACGGCAAAGAGTTCTCTCTTGGAAAAATTGTGTGTTTTCCTGCGGGCCAGTTGCCTCCTTCTTTGGTCCTGATATTTACTTTGCTTCTCCCAACTTCAGCACAAGCTGACATCAGAAGTCAGTCCACTGCCATTATGACGATCCTTTCGTCCCAGAAAAACAGATGGAAGGCACTTCCACTGGCAGGAACATGAGCTTTATAGTTGAATCCAGTTTGGAGAAGCCTCCCTAAGGCCCATGATTCTGGTGTTTTTTGACTTTGCCCACAAAACAAGAATGCCTCAGCTAGGGAAGACTGCAAACCCATCCTTTTGCATTCCAGAATCCCAGCAGAAGCTCAGGCAAAACAGAATGACATCAAAAAGGCTTAGGATGGATAGATGGATGGATAGATTTTTTAAAAAGGCTTACGAAAGCAGAATTCCATGGTGGTTTGGAGAGAGTGGTTGAGGAGGGACCCAAGTTGAGGCTCATTATACAAAGGGACTTTAGCCTTACTGAAAGATTCAGTTTTTAAAAACAGCTATTTCCTGGGACTCCCAGCCCATTCTAGCATTAATTCAAGACACAGGAGGTGAGCCATTTGTAGCCAGTCTTCTCATTTTTGAAGATTTTCTGTCACACTCACCATTGATGTTATTAGGATAAGGAGGCCCGGTGAATCTAAATCCCTAGGCTAGGATTACATCACTGGATCTGTCTGACTGCAAGGCCTATCTCACTTCTCATAGGGCTTGAGAGTGAGCTGACACACAAAGGCACCACTACTTACTGATGGTTTAGTTTATGGCTTCTGTTTATAGACAAACCAGTCCTCCTTTTTTTTTTTTTTTGAAGACAAAACAAAACAAAAACAACTTAGGTTCAACCACAGGAGTGGTTAAGGGGCCAAATCACTCCTTAATCCAGAGGTAAATACATGAGTACAGTTTCTCTGCTTAATCTGCAAAACCTATTCATTACATGTGTGGGGGTACATGCACAGGCAAGCATGTTTTCTAAGCATGAGGACTTAATACAAAAGCAAAATAAAAGCCCACTGTAACCCTGGTATCATGGAAAAGGACTCTTAGTACACAGCGAGATTACCATACTGCAATTATTTCAATGTAGTGTATGTTAAAAGAGGTAGCTGAGGGAGACAGGGAAGGGTTAGGCTGGATCTCCATGCAGCTACAGCACTTTCCAACCTCTGCTTACTCTAAAAAAAAATCCTTGGCAAGGGGGATTCCTCTCATGGTCTCTGCTCTGCTGGGTTTTTACTGACCAAAGAAGTCACTGTCCAGGGGCATCAAGAAATTCTGTCCCTAGGCCATAAATAAATGCCCAACTCCTATAGTTCATGGGTGTATGAGAGCCCAAGAGGCCTGGAATCGATCCAACCTATTTTAACTAGCAAGAAACTACCTAGTAATACCTTGTTTGTATTTCTTGGAGGAGGGACACCAGAAACACTTATTTCATTCTACACAATAATTCACCACAATCAGAGGGAGCACAGCAAGGGCAACACCATCTCCCAGCTGCTGATTACATCAAAGGCTTGCAGCACAAATTCAATTTTATGATGTTAATCTCAGCCTGCCACTCAGAAATTTTCTCTGAGGGATATGATTTTTCTCTGGATTTCATTTTAAGAATGATTTTTTTTTCATCCGCAATCAATAAAGATATGTTTTCATCAAAAGACTCTATCTTGGTAGAATTCAATTGGCTATTTCAATCCCTTTTGGTGACACAATATTAATTAAAATAGTTTATGTTGCACTTCAACTGGAAAAAGAGGCAGTGAAAATAGCAGCTACTCAGAACACATGTTCTATACACATCAACATAGAGGGCAGAAAATAATTTTCTCTTTCTCCAGGCGACACACATTAGCTATTCAAGAGAGTTGCACAGACTTGGTTTATCTCTATGATCTCACTGGAAAAAAAAAAAATTGAAACTCTTCCTGTTTGCATTTTTTGTTCAAAAGGAAATCAAAATACACATGAAAATGTTGCTTCACATGCACACCTTTCATTACCTCAAGTAGTAGAAAAATAAGTGTCTGTGTGCCCATGTGGAATGATGGGTTACTAGGAATCACAGTCACTGCTTCTCCTAACTAAAAACAAATACATAAATAAAAATATAAATAAATACAATGCTATGAACATTTACTTTTATTTTCAATTTCTAAATAATGATCACAACTGACTACATTGTATTTCTCAAAAATAAACATACAGAATTAGCATAAATGTTTTCACATTTAAAAAAGGGAAGAAAATTATGAAATGGGTTATAGAAAATAAATGAACTGTTTTGACAGTAGTTTTGCAAGTTGTAGTTAGTTCACTTAACAAATATTTATGAAACACCTACTGGTCACCACTTGAGACTGGGAAGAAGGCTTTACTTCTGGCCTGCCATGTGGACAGACCATGGAACCTCCATCACCATAGACTGAGTAGGGCTGAGGCCTGGTTCCCACCAGGCATATTCCCTTTCACAGGAAATAGTCCCTGTGTTTCACAGGCATATTCCCTTTCACAGGAAAGGCTAAAGTTAACCCTGTCTGGGGAAGGAATCCAGGAAGGCTTCTCAAAGAGAAGTTCAATTACTGAAATATTCAGCTGATAATTAACATCCATAGTTTAATAATTTTTTAAAAAGGAAGCTTAGTATCTAACCAGCTTTCTCTAATCCAAATCTTCTCACCTTCATACTCTTGAAATCACCAATCCATTATACTTAACCTAGAGAGTGGATATACTGATACTCCAAGGAGTCTAAGGATTTCAGAGGACTTGGGGTAGATCTCACTCAATCCATTTCTGCTAAAAAATATCTTTATCCATCATGCTCTTAATTTGGATGTCACATCCAAAGAGAGAAAAGCATCAAATTAAGGAACAGAGTAGAAATCTATAGAAATGCAAGTCCCTATTTTGTGATCTAAAAACAACAACAAAAAGGTAAGTTCACTTGGTTAAAAGCAGGGAGTGGAAAAGAGTTTGGATTTGCTTAGACACTTGAACAATAATGATAAGGCCTAGACAGACTACATCATTCACCAAAGAGTGTATACAGATGTGTATGTATACCAATGTTGGAAAAAACATTGATTAAAAAAGAAAAAACATCCATCAACATCAGCAGCACCATGGGACTTAATAAAATGCAGATTCCTGGGCTTCGGGATGAATGTAATACATCAGAATCTCTAAGGCATGGGGTCCAGAAATTTGAATTTTTTTAAAGATTTTATTTATTTCAGAGAGAGAGAGCGCGCACAAGCATGAGCAGGAGAGGGCAACAGGGGAAAGGGAGAAGGAGACTCCCTGCTGAACAGAGAGCCCCATCTGGGGCTAGATCCCAGAACCCTGGGATCATGACCTAAGCCAAAGGCAGACCTTACTTAACTGAGCCACCCAGGCACCACCCAGAAATTCACATTTTAACTAGCTCTCCAACATGTTCTTATTATGCTTAAGGCTAAGGATCTTGAATCAAACTCAGCATTCTGCATGCAGAGCACAGATAATGAAATTCTGAAAATAACCGATGAATTAAAGTAATATTCGTTAAATGAATGACCAGAAACAACAATTCCCTCAAAAAGGTCTTATTTAGGGCCTAGTCTGCTTGGCCTAGACAGAATGCCAGTCCCTGGCCTGATGTAGGCCTTCCATAGCAAACAGGCTTGGCCTGTGCCTGGCAACTATTTTTCCCCATAATGACTGAAAGTACTTAAATTCTTCTGTTGTCTAAATGGCTTGTGGAAATTTTGCCTGCTTTGCAAGGCTTTGCAACAAAATAGCCTCAAGTTTTCCTTTTGAAAGGGTCTAAATGGGTTCACTCTAGATATTCAATTGTTCAGCAAATTTGTACTTTTGCAAGAGGGATAACTCATGCATGATCAACTTGGATTTTGAACCAAAGTCTACCAAATTTAAAAGGATTTTAAAGCTAACAATACCAAGGAAAAGTCACAGGAGGATAAAATCCTAAAAAGAATTCCTCTCAAAATGATCAGTTTGCATTTGGGTACTTCTAAATAAATAACCAATTTTCAAAATCCCCTCCCCATGTAAATTTTTGTTAAGATGCATTGCAATAGCTTGGAGGGAAATAATGAGCCTCAAGGAAGGGCTAAATAAAGCGCATGGTCAGAGATCCTATCCTGTAAACGTGGGAATGCTAACCTTTGCCAGCAAAGAACTCTCAATGGGCGGAACTCCTTTTACAGAGCCAGACCCTAAAAGTAGGCTAGCAACACAGATTGATGTGATGAAGAAAAGCCTACAGTGGTTGGGGAATGGGTTAGTTAGGGGTAGTGGAAGTACACAGGACTTCATACTTTATTCTGAACAGTAAGCACAGTTAGAATATGCGTGAAAGTCATAAATCCCATCTACACTCAAGGCTAGATTAGAGTAGTATTTTCTAGAGAATGAGATGGTAGACAGAACCACAATGATTGACTGTCACCTGTACATCAGACAGGCTTATGTTTTATACACAACTAAGTCTTCCAACAAAGTTGTTAAGATAGACACCCTGTAGGAGAGACTTGAAGATTAAATCAGTGCCCAATTGTGTAAAATAATACATGATCTTTATCTCACATTTGAGGAAACTAAAGCTCAGATAGACAAAATAATTTGCCAGTGTCCTGTAGCCAGGAGAGGATGGGGAACATGGGAACAGTGTGCCATGATTTGTGTTTGTCATGCTCTCTCACCCTGTCCTACTTTCAAACACAATTTTCCCTTGGCCCAAAAAACTCTTCCTCAGCATTTCTACCTGGCAAACTTGCACAAAACTGGACTCTTCTGAACTGGAACTAAATTTTAACTTCTTTGAGCATCCTTTGGCTGCCTTTTAGCACACCCCTTCCCCCAGCATTCCCTTTTCTACCTTTATCAGACCATTTATTACTCTGCTACAATTACTGCTGTGTCTCTTACCCTAAGCTATATTGTGAATGCTTGGAAGGCAGAAAATTGTCTTTTTCCCCCCATGCAATCTACTTGGCAAGAAGCTTTACATATAACACAAGATCAAAAAAATGTCAAAGGGGAGGTCAAAGAATTAATGTTATTTGGTTATGAATGAATGGATTCATAACTTATGGATTCAAGTGTTGTCCCTCTTTTCTCCCTTTGTTCCCCCAGACAAGTCAGTGTGTAAATTATCATCTTGTATAACTCTAAAGCCTGTACAAAAAGCAAAAGGCAGATGTACAAAAATATCCATGACTATAGATGTTCATTCCAACTTCTACCCAAAGCAGCCTAAAATCACATCAGTTTTCTGGGCCCTCACGACTCACCACTGACTCAGAGAAAACATACAGTCAACTAACTTGAGGTTGACTGGTTCAATTAATTATGACTCCCTCATCCTATATACTTTCTTACTTGTTAAACACCCGTGTGTAGGACTTCAGATTTTCCCCAGGTTAAATTTCATTTCACTAAAAAAAAAAAAAGAAAGAAAGAAAGAATGAAAGAAAGAAAGAGGAGGGAAGTCAGTGTCTTAAATTGTAGACACTTTGCTACTTCTATGATATGCATCACTTCATCTGTTCTTCATAATGACTCAAGCCTTACTATTATTTTTATTCTAAACATGAAGAAAATGAGGCTGGGAGAACAGAAGTAGCTCGCTCAAGATCAGAGCTAGAAAACAGAAACAGATAAATCAGTCTCCAAAACTCACGCCCTTGACCACTATACTACACTGCTCAAGTGGGGCAGGCAGGGTGCCTAGCAGATTAGGACACTTTCTGGAAATGTAAGTAAACTCTAGAAGAGATACTCCTCTAAGAACAGTGATACCTTGCTCTAAGAATGAGGATTTGCCTTTTATAGAAGAGTTCAGAGACCTGAATATCTTTTAAGACCAAAGACAATCTTATTTGGAAGATAACAGTGATAGGGTTTGATAGGGTTTGATGAGACCCCAGAGTTAATTTGAGGGTCTGCCAGGACTTCAGAGATGATCTGTTGCTAGAAATCAGTGCACAGATTCTTTCATTCCTGATCCCCATCTCATTTCCCAGCCTCCATTCGAGTCTAGAGCAGACCTGAATCTAAAAATGTTAACAACTGGGAAATTACAACTATACATTCAGAACGGTGCTCCAGAAGTGTCCTTTATAATGCACTGATGAAATTACTAGTAAGAGATGCCATATATTGTGAGTAACATTAAATAAGAGAAAGAATAGTGAGTTGTCAAGCCATGAAGATAGCTGAATGTAGCAATCTTGAAATATTTGCAATACCATTATTTTCAAGGTCCCATGATATTATTTCATAACCTAAATACACTTCCATTCCAGTCTGCCCCTATAAACTGGAACTTCAGATTTCTAAAGTATTCACTCTGTTGGGTGGAGATTGTTTAATGTAAGATTTTCCATGTAGGGAGAGGCTTAACAACATATTTTTATTGACAAAATAATTATAGCTTAAAAAAATACTGGAGGTAAAAATACTGGAACTCAACACATAATTTTTGTGGTTTGAAAAAATAATAATTACTTTACTAGATCACTTCAGGGACAGTTTCCTTTTCTCCTCCAGTCCTTTGTATTCTTTACAGAAAACACCATTGGTGCATTTTAATACTGAAGGAACTAGAGGGCAAAGGAACAAGGAATCAGTCACAAGACCAAATTAACCACAAGTACTTGCATGACGAATGTGGTTGCTTTCTTCTCCCCTGGTGTTTAGGTGGTAAGAATTAAGGAGAGTAGAGAGTTAGTGAGTGCATTATGTTTTGGGGGGAAAGGTGGGGGCTGGGAATTGTAGGTAGGGATGGAGGGGTAAGGAGTGTGAAAGGAAAAAAACTTTCTAACCCTTTCTTCAGGTACCTAGTCTCCAAAAGGTGACCTTGAACTCATTTAGAATAAAACTGGGAGGGGAAGGAAGAAAAGTCCACGCTACTGTACCACAGTGTTCTGTCTGCATTTAGTTAACTGTTTAAAAATGCACACAAAAATGCTAATAATGAATGCTATAATGCTATAATGCTATCATGAATGAGGAGGGCTCAATGAGGAAGCACCTGTCCCTAAAGGAAGTATTCCTACTACTTCAACTTTTCCAGATTCTTGTCAGTGCGGACACCTTCCTTCGCCCCTTTATTTTCCTGCCCCTTGTCCAACTCCACAAGTGGCAAAGTCTTGTGCCTTCAGTCTTTACTACTAGCTCAGCAGTAGGTGCATAGCAAGGAAGTTTTTGGCGGATGTCCCGTTCCCGGTAGCCTCTAAGGGGTCGTTCTGGCGTTGGCCCGAGTCTACCGGCTTTTCCCCAGATCCCAGACTCGGGGGCGTGTGGGGTGTGTGTGTGTGTTTTAAATTGCTCCGACCAACTGCTGTTCCATGCAAGTCCGACTTGCAAGTCCCAAGAAACTCTTAGTGAACGGTGGGCCCCTTCAGGTCTCTGGGAGCAGACGTCTCTCCCAGGGCCACTTGTACAAGGAAGGCCCTCACCAACCTTCCCGCCTCCCCTGCTCCCCTACACAAACACATACACACACACACACACACCCCCGAAAGGACCAATCTGACAGTTGCGTGGCTTCGGTCACTACTGATGCGCCATCTGGACTAAAGTTTGAACAGAGAATTTTCCACGTGCAAGAACTTGGAGCAAAAGAAGAGGTTTTAGCAACTTCGCGCGCTCACCTTCCTTCCCAGCCCCTCAGGATCCAAGCTTACGTCGCGCGGACTCTTAGGGCGGGAAGCCTAGCGGCAGTACAACCCCACAACAGCAGTCAGACACCCACCGCGTAGGACAAGGGAGCCTGAGCCGAGCCCGGGGGACGCCCAACCTACCAGAGCCGCCGGGTGGCGAAGCCGCAGGTGTCGGGGTAGCCAGGTAGCCGAGCGGTGGAACCGCTGGGCGGCCCGGGAGACTGCCCGGCCCCGCCCCGGCCCCGGCCCCGGCCCCGCCCCGGCCTCCGGGTCCCCGCCCCGCTCCCGCCGGGCTCCGGATCCCTCCGGCCGCGGCTGCCCCGCCAGTGCCGCGCTCCCGCCTTGTGGTCCCGCCGCCCCTCCCCAGCTCACTGGCGGCGGCGGCTGGAACAGGCCCGCCCGCAGCCTCCGACGGGCCCAGTCCTTCCAGGGCTGGAGGGAGTTCAGCTGAAGCGAGGAAAATTAAGGTAGGTCACGTGGCGTGGACCCTGAGCCCCTGCCCTGGCCGGGACTGGGAGCCGCAAGACCTTTGAGGAGCGGTGAGAGGAAGTCCCCTCCCAGCAGGGGAGAGACAGTCCAGGTGTCGAGAATGGGGGGGAAGATCCACTTTTTCATTGAAAATCAGCAGTTAAACATGAAACCAGCGTTCTAACCTGCTGGGAGTGGACCAAGTACCGCAACGGACTGGATGGTTTGGAAAATTGGGAGGGGCGTTTTGTTTTTCTGAGGTGTCTCAGTGATTTGATTTTCCTTACGAAATCCCCTGGATTCTAAGACTCCTGGAAGCAGGCGGGGAGAGATTTTGAACACACTCCCTTTTCACTGATACTGGCTTCCCAAGAACTGAGAGGATTTCTTGAGACCACAGGTGGGAGGCCTTCTTGGAGGGCAAACTGCACATTCCCTGGATCTTCCTGTGTGAAGCGCCTGTGCCTGGGGCGGTCCTCTCCCCTCCGTCATCTGTGCCCGGTTGGTTCCTATTCTTGGTTCATCTGGAGTGTCCCTTCCCGCGTGCAGGTTAGGTGTTCCAGCTGTTCCTTCCCAAGACACCTCACTTCCGCTGTCACAACACGTGGCCCAACTTACTGGGATTGTTGGCTGTGTTGGCCTCCCCTGCTTGACTGTAAGCTCAATAAAGATGGGGACGGTCGGTGGGGACAGGAAAGGCGGTATGGTTAATACATTATAAGTAAAGTAAGTCAGAGGCAAATACTGTTTGCTTTCACTTGTACGTGGAATCTTAAAAACCAATGATCAAACATAAACGAACAGGTCATAGATACAGGAAACTCTTGGTTACCAGAGCAGGGAGGGATTAGGTGTTGAAAGAAATAGATGAAAGGGATTTAAAGGTACAAACTTGTGTTATAAAATTAATAAGTCGTGGGGATGTAATGTGCCCCATAGAGAATATAGTCCGTAATATTGCAATAACTGTGTATGATGCACTTGGTGACTGGACTTGTGGACATCATTTTGTAATGTATAAAAATATCAAATCACTGTATGTACACCTGAAGCTAATAAGACACTAGTATGGCAATTATACTTTAATTTTTTAAAATAAATAAATATTGGGGGCTGATGACATGCATCTAATAGTTGAATGTTAAGGTGCCCGCAGACCCCAGTTCTTTTTTTTTTTTTTTTAAGATTTTATTTATTTATTTGACAGAGATCACAAGTAGGCAGAGAGGCAGGCAGAGAGAGAGGAGGAAGCAGGCTCCCTGCAGAGGCTTTAACCCACTGAGCCACCCAGGCACCCCGACACCCCAGTTCTTAAACTTTTCTTCCCTATCCTTACCTTCTAAGTCTGCAGGATTCTACTTCAGAGTTAATATCCCCATCCTTATCACTATCCAAGAGTCTTTCATTTTCTCTCTTGAAGGGAACCTTCTGCAGTTTTCATAGAGGTGCAGGTATGGTTCCTCTTATCAGCTCTGCTGTAACTAGCTCAGTGGTTTTAAAAGGCCCTCAACCATGCTAAGTCTCAAATAAGGGCACTTGATATTTTTAGGACCTGTGAAAATGGAAAAAAAAAAAAAAAAGGAAAAAATAACTTTAAATAAAGTTCTAAGAATATATAATATTAATTTATTTATTTATTTTTTTTTTATTAGATTTTTTTTTTTTTTTTTTTTTATTTGACAGAGAGAGATCACAAGTAGGCATAGAGGCAGGCAGAGAGAGAGAGGGGGAAGCAGGCTCCCTGCTGAGCAGAGAGCCCGATGCGGGACTCGATCCCAGGACCCTGAGATCATGACCTGAGCCGAAGGCAGCGGCTTAACCCACTGAGCCACCCAGGCTCCCTATAATATTAATTTATTGATCTTCAGGCCAATGTTATCATTGACAGTGTTGAACTTCTCAAAATCTATAACCCTGGAAAAAAGTACAAGTACCCTTCCCCACGTCTTTATTTTCCAGAAAATGGGAGATGGTTTACTGCAAAAACTCTTCCTTTCCCAATGACTTTTAAGACTTACCTTACTGATAAGACTTCCTTGTTTATCTATGACGAGGCTGGACGCAGGTCCTCCAAATTCCCATTCTTTGCATTGCAAGTGATTTGCTGCACTGTTTGTGTTCACTAACCAGTCTGGGCAAACTACCTACTACCTTGATTTGATCAAGTTTCGGTTAGTCTTCTCTTTTTCTCCCAGGCCCTAAACTTTGACCTACTCTCAGCCTGAACCAGCATAAAATTCTGCTTACCCGCTTGAAAATATGCCGACTTCTGGGTAAAACTTTCTCTTTTTCACTACAAGATCATGCCACTCTGGCTCATCCCACTTCCCCACTTCCTGTTCTTTCCAGCATTATTCATCCCTCTCTTAGGAGAACAAAAAAGACATTTTTCATCTAACTTTGGAAAGGCTTGCCAATCTAAGGGTTAAAGCATTTCTCCCTATTGCAGTTGTCCCTTATAACATCATTTTGGATGAAGTCTCCTTACCTCAGTCTAATTTTTTATTTGATCTTGTAAAATATAATTTTTAATATTGTTTATGAAGAAAGGGGTCCTAAAAGTAAAAGTGCCCTTCCTTAGCTTTCTGTCTGTAGAATGGAGAAGTTGGATTAGATAGACCAAGATCTTTTTCGGCCCCAAAACTAATGAATTCAGAAGGAGAATTTCTTAAAAAAAAAAAAAAAAAAAAAAAAAAAAAAAAGTAAGTCAGACCTTATAGAATCAGCAGGAAGAGGAAGAGCCATACTGAGGACTTAAGGTATTTTCTTCAGCTAGCCTGATATTGTTGTTGTTTTGTTTGTTTTTAGCTGAATTTTAATGTCTTGGTCCTCACTATTCCCTATAGACTTCTCCTTTTAATTAACTGTTTGCCCACCAAAAACATTTAAATTTGTGTCCCTAGAAGATTTTTGTGCCCTCAGAAAAGTGAGAATTACAAAATTCCCTTTTCTCCCACCACATCAGTAAGAATAGCCAGGCACTAATGTCTGTTAATCTTTATACTGTAGGATTTAGGTGTTTGAATGAAAGGAAAAATATTTCATTTACAGTTGAAATGTGTTTCTTTGGTGATAAGATGCTATCTAGTGCAACACTCTCTCTTTTTTAAGCACTGAAAGATTTTTTACTAGGTAAAATGAATGTCCCTGGTGGGTCTGTGGTAATTTAACTTCAGATCAGAATAGATTCTCTGACATATTATAATATGAATATGAATATAAATAGAAAGAATGTGTAAAGAAATTTGTTTGGCTAAGTCTGTGAAGTAATAAAAAATACCTGTGATGGCTTTAATACATGTTTGAAACTTCTATGATATTCCTCTCTTTGGTGGATCCTAATTACCCTCCGCTTGAGTTTTGGCTGTATTTAGTGACAGGCTTCTAACAAATAGAACGTGCTAGGAATGATGGAGAGTAAATGTCAAATGTAAATCACAAAATGATGTTGTAATTTTCACCTTATTCTCATAGTCCCTTGGATCACTTTCTGGAAGAAGCCAGCTAACATTTTGTTAGGATATTCAAGCAACTCTATAGAAAGGTCCATGTGGTTAAGGACTAAGGTCTTCTGCAAATAGCCATTGAAGAGCTGAAGCCATTTTTAGAGTTAGCATCTTTAGATCAGGCATTTATTTAGAGTTGTGTGATTTTTTTTCATTATAATGTGTACATCTTCCAAAACCATTTGATAGCCTAAACTATGTGAACATTTGTGTTTCTTCTTACCTATCTAGTATTTGTCCTGTTTCCTATGTTTGAAGAATCCCACCCTCCTTATGAGGCAGAGCCTATATCTTTCTTTTTCTATTTTTTAGATTTTATTTATTTATTTCAGACAGACGGAGAAAGAGAGAGAGAGAGAGCACCAGCAGGGGAGAGGGCAGAGAGAGAAGCAGGCTCCCAGCTGAGCATGGAACCCAATGTGGGGCTCTATCCCAGAACCCTGGGATCATGAGCTCAGCCGAAGGCAGACACTTAACTGACTGAGCCACCCAGGTGCCCTGAGCCTATGTCTTTCTGAAGAAGCTGTAAAACAGGGCCATTCCATACCATTTGGTTCTCCATTATACATTGGCATGGACACATGCCTTTGGCTGGGCCAGACAGATTCATGGCCCAGACAAGATACATCCTGATGCAGGAGGTGGCAGCAGGGCAGGGCTTCTCACAGTACCATCCAGTGACCAGCGATGCAGTCATCAAGGTCTGTGCCTAGTGCTGGTGGCAGTGATGCTTTCATGGGAAAGTGCTGCAGTGTGACTTTGGGTTTTATCAGGACTACATAATATCTAACCTTAGTTTTTCATTTTCTGAGAGAGAGCTGATATCCTTTTACAAAATCCTTTTCTGGGGGCACCTGGGTGGCTCAGTGGGTTAAAGCCTCTGCCTTCGGCTCAGGTCATGATCTCAAGGTCCTGGGATTGAGCCCCACATCGGGCTCTCTGCTCTGCGGGGAGGCTGCTTCCTCCTCTCTCTCTCTGCCTGCCTCTCTGCCTACTTGTGATCTCTGTCTGTTAAATAAATAAATAAAATCTTTGGAAAAAAAAATCCTTTTCTGTGTGGATTACCAGTTATTGCTCTCTTACACACAACAGAAAACCCTGACTGATGCAGGCAGATACTGTATCTACTTTATAGATGAGAACATTGAGGAGCAGAGTCATTAAATGATATGTCATTAGATATGAGGAGTTGAATAAATAACCAGTGAAATAAATTGGTTAGTACAGATCGAGTTAAGCAAACAAACATTTAAATTTAGCATTTAAAAGATAAAGGGCTTAGATACTAAAAAAAAAAAAAAAAAAAAAAGTTTTTCTTTAAACCAGATGAAAAGCTGGCTCTCCACCCTGACCCAACATTATAGTGTTGAACCTCTATACAAATGGATCATGTTCTTCCAAATTTCCTTGATATTGTACAGACACTTCTTGTAAATACTTTTCTGTCCATCCCTGCCTCCACACATTTCGATCAATTTGCCTCTTCTTACTTCGAAACCCAGATTTAGTGATTATTCCTCTTTGCACCCTCATCTGAGCCCTCAAGAAGAGGTTATTCTCCTCACCCACTTTTAATGTTTTCCCAGGGTTCTGTTTCTATCCATGATAAATTTCTCATTAAGTTTGTTTACCTGTCTGAACAACCCAACCCCATCCAAACACAAGAAAAAGAACGATTCCAGACTCTGCCCAACTAAAAGACGAGTCCTGAAAAATAAGGGGCTTAGGACAAAATCTGCTTATTGAATGGGATCCCAGTGCTTTAATGCCATCAAGGGTAAGAATGGTGACTGTTAGGTATGTAACTTCATGCAGAACACTAGAAACATTGTCTCGAAATAAAATTGAATGATTCTATAAAAAGACTGTAAGAAAATGACACGTGCAAGTTTCTCAAGTAAATCAGTGAGTACCCATCTGACTATTAACGTCAGGACTTGACAAATCCAAACCTTATGCACCGTGTCCAGTTAGATTTTAGTATCTTTCACTTTTTAATGGAAAACAAAAGATCATCAGAGTTCTATAGAAAGCCTTGAACATGAAAGAGATTAAAACATACCAAATGGAAAAGGGAAAAGGAAGAAACAGACAATTCAGGGGATAGAATAAAATTTCAAATAAAATATTCTCGGGGGAGGAGGAACTGAATCCATTAAGGAAGATTGAGATACTATATTTATTTATTTAATTAATTTATTTTTAAAGATTTATTTATTTGAGAGAGAGAGAGATAGAGAACACAAGTGGAGGGAGGGGCAGAGGGAGAGGGAGATAGAAACCTTAGGCAGACTCCTTCCCTACTGAGTGTGGACCCCGACCCAAGGCTTTATCCCAGGACCTTGAGATTATGATCCGAGCCAAAGTCAAGAGCCAGCTGCTCAATCAACTGAGCTGCTCAGGTGACCTTTAAGATACTATATTTAATAAAGAAACAAAGAGAGAATGAAAAAGTTTGTTTAAATTAAACCAATGTTAAAAAGTGTATATTTTAAAAGTTCTAATTTGAACATAGTTAGCGTATAGTGTTTCCTTTTCTTTTGTTGATTTTTTAAAAGATTTTATTTATTTATTTGAGTGCATGACGGAGAGGGAAAGAGAGCAGAGGCGGGAGAGAGACAGAGGGAGTGGGAAAAGCAGACTCTGCTGAGCAGAGAGTCTGACTCTGAACTCAATCCCAGGACTGGGGGATCAAGACCAGAGCTGAAGGCAGACACTTAACCAACTAAGCCACCCAGGCACCCCTGTTGCTTTTAAAATTCTCTCTTTATCACTACTTTCTGCCATTTTAATAACTGTATGGCTTGGTGTGGACCTCCTTCAGTTGATTTTGTTTGGGGGCTGTCTGTGCTTCCTGGATCTAGATTTCTGTTTCCTTCCCCAGATTCAGGCAGTTTTCAGTTATTATTTCTTCAAATAAACTTTCTTCTACCTTTTCTCTCTCTTCTCCTTCTGGGAACACTATAATGCAAATATTACGACACTTGATAGTGTCTTTAGGTCTATTTTCATTTATTTTTTATTTTTTTTTCTTCCTTCTGTTCATCTTGATGGCTTTCCATTACTTTTTCCTCCAGGTCACCTATCTGCTCTTCTTTTCCTCTAATCTACTATTTATTCCATGGCTAGGTTTTTTTTTTTTTTCTTCTTCTTCTTCTTATTTAAATTCTATTTAGTTAAGACATGGTTGTCCCATTTTTTTCCTTAATGGCACATGCCAAAACTGTAATTATACATCCATTTCTTTATTTACTTGTTTCTCCTCGTTGGGTTATTATAAGATCTATAATGGTAGTAACTCAATCAGTTTCTTTCACTAACAACACATTCAGTTACAACCAGAGTACTTAGCACATAGTAGGTACTTAATAAAATCTATTGAATAATAAAATGAATAAATAAACATATATTACTAGTTAGCCACTTGTAGAAATATTAAAGATGGATCCTAACTCACATCTTACAAAGTAAATTCTCAGTGAACTAAAAATTTAGAAGTTAGAACAATGTAGCTGCAGAATTTTCTGAGTTAGATAGTAGTAAATATTTAAAAACTTTGGTGTGGCTTTTCTTTGTCAGATTTCTTCCTCTTCCACCTCTTCTACTTTTTCATCTTCTCCTCCTTCTCTTTATATACCTTCTTCTTTTTGTTCTATTTTTAGGATGGAGACATTAAAATCATACTCATTTAGTATCTTTTTTTTTTTTAAGATTTTTATTTATTTGACAGAGAGAGATCACAAATAGGCAGAGAGGCAGGCAGAGAGAAAGAAGGAAGCAGGCTCCCTGCTGAGCAGAGAGCCTGATGCGGGACTCGATCCCAGGACCCTGAGATCATGACCTGAGCCGAAGGCAGCGGCTTAACCCACTGAGCCACCCAGGCGCCCCTCATTTAGTATTTTTAAAGAATACAAAAATACTGTCCAAACAATGAAAGTTCATTTGTATTCCATCTACCCATTTACTTCCATGCCCCACACAAACCAAGATAATATTTTTATTTGTTTTTCATTTGAGAAAAGCATTCTGTAAATGGACCAGAAGCTGAAATCATACTGATGAAAAATACTGCTAAATTTTACTGTGTATAAAATTTAAAATCAACTATGCATCAAACCTTTTATAAGCAAACTTAAAAGGCAAATGCAAACTTGGAAAAGTACTTTCAAGTCATGTTAAAACCATTATGATCTACAATGGACTAAATATGGCAGCACATTCTGTCACTCCTCCTTTGAGCCAGAGTATATATATTTCCCACCCTCTTGAATATGGCCCAACTCTGATTTTTTAACTAATAGAAGGTGGCAGAAGTGCTGCTGTGTCAGTTTTGACCTAAACCTTAAGAGGAAGCCCACCAAGCCTTAAGAAACTTCCACTTACTGTGCTTTGGAGAATACTGAGCTTCTGTGGAAGCAGTATAATTACTTTTCTGGAGAGCTACATGAAGAGACCACCTGGAGAAGCCATGTGGAAAGGAGAGGCTCTGAGATCTGATGCTATAGTGAGAGGAAGAGAGGGCCAATTCCACTCTCTAAATGACTCCAACTGGACACAACATCTGATGGCATCCTTGTGAGGGATCACAAGCAAAAGCAGTAGAATTATCCTTCCGAGCCCAGTCAACCCTAAATTCAGGACCATAATAAAATGATTGATATTTAAGGCAGCAATAAACAACAGAAATGTTGTTGGTATCTCTCTTAGTCTACTTGGGCTCCTATAAGAAATACCCATGACTATGTGGCTTATAAACAACAGACATTTATTTCTCACAGTTCAGGAGATTGGAAGATCCAAGATCATGGTGTTGGCACATTCAGTGCCATGTGAGGGCTCACTTCCTAAAAGCCTTGCCTTTTAGCTGTAACCTCACATGGTAGAAAGTGTTAGGAATTTCTACTGGGTCTCCTTTATGAGTACAAATTCTGTTCATGAGCTGCACCCTTATGACTTAATCACATCCCAGAGACCATTGATTTGGGCATTAGGTATCAACATATGAATTTGTAAAGGAAACAAACGTGTAGTCCGTAGCAGTAGCTAAAAATGCTACTGAATGAAAAAAATCTAAAATGTGTAATATTGGCCTTGAGCCTGGATTAGAGACCAAAGCTGGATTGACCTCAAGGAGATTATAAAAGTTGGTTGATCATAAACTGAATTATATTCCCACATATAGCATAGTGTTCAGAAAATTGTATAGTTGCTAAACATACATCTGATGGTAAACAAATGAGGGGCTATAAACAAGTAAAACAAATACTCCAATTTTAAAAATGGGCAAAGTGAATAAATAGGCATTTTACCCAGAGTACAGATATCCAGTAGGTACATGAAAACTTCCTCAATTCCATTAATATTTAAAGATATGCAAGTTGGAATAGTATTCTAGCTGGGTGTTTGTTTTGCCAATCAACCTGACCAAAATAAAATATATTATACTAGGAAGACATGTGCTCTTATATTTGTAGTGTTAGCAGATATTGATGTGTATTTTTGGAGAGCAGTTAGCAATAGGCACAGTATGCTTCAAAAATGCATATGCTCTTTGAACCACCAACTTAATTTTTTAAAATTTCCTAAGAGACTAAGAATTGTACAAAGCTTTAACCATAAACATCTCAATGCAGCATTTTTTATCATAATAAAAATTTGTTTATGACTCTCTGACTTGAGATGAAGTAAATTGTGGTGTAGCAAAAATGATATTGCAAAATTATATTATTGGCTTGAAAAGCTGTTCATGATACATTTTTTTTTCCCCTTAAAGACTTATTTATTTCTTTTGGAGAAGGAGAAAAAGCATGAGTGAGGGGAGGAGCAAAGGGAGACAGGGAGAGAATCCTTAAACAGAATCCCTGCTGAGCACGGAGCCTGATTCAGGGCTCTGTCCTAGGACCCTTAGATCATAACCTGAGCTGAAGCCAAGAGTCAGCCCCTCAACTGACTAAGCCACTCAGGCATTCCTCATGATACATTTCTGAGTTTAAAAAAAGCAGGTCACATAAATGAAGGGTTTGGTATGATTTGATTATTACTGAAAGATTATATAATATATAATATAAAACATATAATTTAAAATTTTTCATACATATGAGATAGATACCATATGTCATATATATGACTTCATGTATGTGATACATATTATGATATGTGATATATTCCATATATCATATATGTGAAAAAAGTCAGAGAAAGCATCTGAGGGAGTGTTAACAAGTAGACTGTGCAGTGTAAGTGAGGCTGGAGAAGCATGCAGGTATCATTCAGAGCTTTTAGTTGCTAATACAAATTTGGTTACTTTCCCAACAGCAGGATGGAGCCATTGTTAAGATTTTAAAGCACATTAACAGATCTGGTTATAAAGGTTGTTGTATGGAATATTGGAAGTAAGCAAAAAAAAAAAACCCAAACAAAACAAAACAAAAAAATCCCAAAAACCCAAAAAACAAAAAAACAGCTGTAACTCAGTGACTAAGAACTTCGACCCCGCAACAAGACAGTCTGGAGTTGAATCCAAGCTACCCCACTTAAAAGCCATGTAGCTTTGGACAATAGATTTAATCCCTCTAGACCCCAGGTTTCCTCTTCTATAGAATGAGGATAATAGTGATTATCTCCCAGGAAGGTTATGAAGATTAAGTAATACATTAGAAAGTGTTCAGAGTAGGACTTAACACCTACTAAGCTCTATATACTACTGTAACCTCCCACCCCACCCCTGACTTTTAAAATAAGGAGACTTGCAGAAATTAAATAACTTGCTCGGGTGCCTGGGTGGCTCAGTGGGTTAAGCCACTGCCTTCTGCTCAGGTCATGATCTCAGGGTCTAGGATCCAGTCCCACAACAGGCTCTCTGCTCAGCAGGGAGCTTGCTTCCCTCTCTCACTCCGCCTGCCTCTCTGCCTACTTGTGATCTCTCTCTGTCAAATAAATAACTAAAATCTTTATAAATAAATAAATAAATAACTTGCTCAAGACCATACAACTGTAATTTTGCAGTAGTGGTGTAACTTCAGTTGATGATGAGGTGGAATGATCACATGTTCCCGGGGTTATAGTATGGCTCTCTACATCACTAATTAGTATCCCAAAGGGAAAGCAGCTATGTTAAAGATGTGATAATAAGTCATGACGGTACTTACAAGTCATGACGGTACTTGATTCCAGGTATGGGAAGATATATAAGACATGAGTGGAGTTCTGCTTTTTTGAGATGATTGTATATATTATTTATTTTTCATCAAAGTGAAAACTAAGTACAAAGATAAACTAAGTGTTCTGTATCCTGAAGTGTTTTACCTAATCTATCTGATTCGCTCGTTCCAATGGAATGTGTCTATTCCTGAAGTGGGGGGAGGAGGGATGAATTTAAAATGGGGAAGGAAACATGGTGATGTATACTCCTCCTGCGGGATTTAATATCTCATTTAATATCTCATCTGCCTAACTCTAAAGTTTATGCTTAGTCCATTGATTTATAGGCTTTTTCTTCTGTTAAAATGCATTGCTCCTGTTGATTTAGAATTCCGAAGATAACATTAATGAGCATCTCAGATCTCCTTGGTTACTGCAAAGTGATGCTGCCCAAAATGGTTTACTAACAGGTCTGGCTGCTGATAGACTTATCAAGTGGGTAAAGTTGGGGAGCCTAATTTGGGAGCTTTTGGCCAGTTTATTTGTTCACATCAACTTGTTAACTCCCTCAGAGCATACTTACTCCTCATCTTCCCTCGCCTAAACCTCATTTCATTGGAAAGGGTATTGTGACCAAGTTTATCAAATTAACCTGTGCTGATGAGTCAATGGTGCTAATGGGCTATCTCATGTCGTTGTGCATTCAAATAAAACAATCAGGAAATGTTTAGGCTCTTATTGTTCATTCAGTAAATATGCAGTGAACATCTATTATACTTTAGGTTCTTGGGGGGGAAAAAAGCAATGAGCAATCCATAAGACTTTAGTGCTATGTTGTAGACTTTGATGCATTTTTTCAGATAGGCATTGTGAACACCTAGGAAGAATTTCTCCTCCATCAACTTCTTGATTCTAGTGCTTCTTTTTTTTTCTCCCCAGTAGTTGCTCTCCCTCCCTCTCTTTTTATTATTAATTCTCCGTTGTGTGTCATAGGAAAGGCCAGAGGTATTGAAGTTTTTTGTCTCCCTTAGCAGTGGATTAAGGTATTTTTAGCTTGTACACTAATTGATCACTGTGCTTACTACCTTTATCTCTCTTCCTTAGAGGGAAATATTTTAATTCCCAAAACCTTATCAAGATCTTCCCAATTTAGCCTATATTCATTATTGATTAGTCCTTTCTTCTCCACTCATTTCCAGATAACAGCTAAACCTTACTTAAGACATTTTGTGTGTCTCAGGGACCTAGTGTATGTGCAAGAGTCCTAAAATGTCATTTTTTAAAACTAGGTTAAGAATGCATTGGTAAAATTTCAGATATCCTAACAGAGCCAAATAATGAGAAAGATTCATGTTCAGAAAAGGAATCCAGTTGGCTTAACCTCCTAAAACCTTTCCTGGAAACAAATAAAAGTAGTGGCTATAAAAGACTAGAGAAGTTAAGAAGCCTCTGCTTCTTTTATACGATGATAACACAGCAAAGGACCTGGAAAGATCATAAGGCAGCAGTAGTCCTCTGCTGGGAGCAGTAACGCCACTTGGGGACATTTTTAGTTGCGACCCCCCATGCCTGGGGTTGCTTCTGGCGCTTAGTGCCAGGGGCCCAGAATGCCCGCAGCACATTGCTTACCCAGAATATAAGCAACACTGTTAGTTCATTTCTTTGCCAAGGGGAAGGAAATACATGGTGGAATAGTTGCCCCAAGGTCATATACCCAGCTAGTGCATAGCTACAGATAGCTTAGAACTCCATTCTGGGATTTTTCCCACTAGACCAACTTTTGTACATGACTGTTCTCTATACAGCCAAAGGAAAATTGTTCCATTCAAAGAGTTTATTTTTTTTTTAAATCTTTTTTTTTTTAAAGATTTTATTTATTTATTTATTTGACAGAGAGAGAGAGAGAGATCACAAGTAGGCATAGAGGCAGGCAGAGAGAGAGGAGGAAGCAGGCTCCCTGCTGAGCAGAGAGCCCGATGCGGGACTTGATCCCAGGACCCTGAGATCATGACCTGAGCCGAAGGCAACGGCCTAACCCACTGAGCCACCCAGGTGCCCCTTTTTTTAAAGATTTTTATTTATTTATTTGATAGAGAGATCACAAGTAGGCAGAGAGGCAGGTAGAGAGGGTGGGGAACAGGCTCCCCGGCCGAGCAGAGAGCTCTAGGCGGGCCTCGATCCCAGGACCCCGAGATCATGACCTGAGTCGAAGTCAGAGGCTTAACCCACTGAGCCACCTAGACACCCCCAAAAGAATTTCTTTAAGGTGTAATCTCATTCTCCTTAGATGTATTCCTCCCACTCTAAATCCTTTGGGATGATTTTTCAGTGACATTTCAAAAACTACATAAGAAAACCAATCTCATTCTGTTGTAGTGACTTTTTAAAAAAATACATTTTTGGAGAGGGAAGGTAAGTTACATTGTTTATATCCTCAAAAGTGCTTTTATTAAAACTTGATTATTTGCTTTTTTCTCTACTTAGTCCAGGTAAATTTTGACCAGTTTAGGAAATCAAACCTATCTTCAAATGTATATATAATGTGTTGTTTTTAAACATTGAAAGGAATGAACGTTCAGTTTTCATTCAGCACATGGCATTCATTACAAGAGTAGCATTCCCAGATGTTATGTTAGTTTCTGTGGGTGCAGGAGATACACTGTGAGCAGAAAAGAAAAGCATAATTTCTCCCTCAGACATGTGAGAAGATGAGTTTAATATAGTGGTTATAGTGACGTCATGGGATGCTGTATGAATGTTGAGAAAGGGCACTTGAAGCCCGATGTTGGCAGTCAGATAGGCCTTCTGGAGGGTTGATGTCCCAGTTGAGAAATGAGTGGTAGCAGATGATAATCAGACAAGTGGTAGGAAGAAGAGGGTTGGAGTAGGAAGAATAGAAGATGGAAATCTAGACAAAGAATAGCATCTGGAAAGGGTTAAACAATGTGTTGCAACTGTAGAAAAGCAAATAGCTTACTTTGGCAGAAACATAGATAAGCTTGTCTGTCAGTTGAGAAATGGAATGAAAGGGATAAAGAGGCAAAGATGAGACTGGATGGGACAGATAAACCAAGCCAAGGAGTTTGGGTTCTATTTTGAGGGAAATAAGTAACCACTGAATGGTTTTAAAAAGAGAATTGATAATTATAAAAATAGAATTTTCAAAAAATCATTAGCTTCTAAAAGTCAGAGGTTCATAGGATACACTTATTAGATATGATATATTCTTGTTGACATTCTTGTGGAAATCATCTTCACCACTCTCATTGATGTTGTAAAACATTTCCGATCCTGGAGTAAGTTTGGCTCAGATCCTATCTTCTACGCTAAGTAACAAGTCTCTGTTCCCAACCAGAACTCCTAATTAGTGCACATTAGTGCTGGGGACAAATGTCACAGTAAAGAATGAGGAGACGTTAGTACAGAGTGCACAAAAACAGTGTCAAAGAGGGAGAATTACATTATTGTACATACAATGCAATTAAATATTAATGAAAAACGGTACGTTTCCTGTCATTACCAGGCTTTTGTTTTGCAAAGATAATCTACTAGATCAAAAGGTGGAAGATATATAGAATTACTTCTATCTGAATGAATGTTGGAGATGTAATTAACAATTTCTTTTAAAAAATGTGTTTTCACAAATCGCTAAAGAATAGGTAGGCAAAAAGTGTCCACTATATATAAATGCAGTAATGACAGAAGTAATTTGAATGTTGACCAAGAAACTTTTTTTTAAGTGCAACAATAGTAGCACTTTATTGACTTTTTTCTACATGAAATTAAAGCCCCAACCTTACTCACATGTTTACTTTGTAGAAGTTACTAAATTTCACATGCTGATATACAAGTGAAAATTCAGTTTAAATGGCAATAAAATTTAAGTAAAACATTCTTCAGAAGATTGACTGTGAAAAAAGTAATTAACATGGTAGGAGTGAAAGACAAAAGGTTTTCTCAAGATTGAAGACTTGTATTCACTTAAAATCAGACAGCAAGAAGACAGGTGGCAAGAGATTAAAGATACTAGAGAAAGGAAAAGAAATGGGACATTTGTTTTTCTCTAAGACAACATAAAGGAATGAAAGAAAATGAATTGAGACACAAGAACATACAGGGAAATGGGTGAGAAACAGAAAATTATTGTTTATTAATAGCCTCCTCTGTTTTCTAAAAGAATTTGATTTTGAGGCAGCTTATAAAAAAAGGACATGGGAATAATAAAGTTAACAAATTAAAAAAAAAACTGAGGACTCAGAAAGGAGGAAGAAACAAGTATGATATCATGAGGTTTAATATAGTTCAAGCAATTGAGTATCATATTTGGCTTTGAAGTTTTTGGCAGTTGAAGAAAAGGCAAAAGTGATATGCTTCCAGTTACATATAACAAGCTACCTCACATCAGTGACTTATAACATTAATGATCATTTATGATTATCTCTTATAGTTCTGTGGGTTGCTTGTAGTTCAGCATGGAGTTTCTGGCTTTTGGTCTCTCATGCAGTTGTAGTCAGTGGCCTGGGGTTTGCATAATCTGAAGACTTGCTTGTTCACATGTCTGGTACCTGAGCTGGAAGACTCAAACAGTTAGGATGGAATAGCTAAGGCTCCTCAGGTGTCTTCATATTTATGTGGTCTCTCTAGCATGGCAGCTTCAGGATACTTCCAAAGGTACGTGGTCCAAAAAAAGGCAAGCAGAAGCTGTATTTATTTCCTTTGTGACCTAGCACTGGAAGTCACTCAGTGTCACTTTCTCTGCAGTTCTTTAGAAGCAAGCATCTAAAGCTGATCCATGCTTGAGTAGGGGGAAGTTAGACTTACCTTTGTGAAGAGAGGAAACGCCAAATAATTTGTAGTGTGTTTTAAAACTACCACGTGATGCAACAGCTTCTCATTGTTCAAAAAGCAGTAGTGTGTCAGTTATCCAAGTTCACACCTGATGTTGTCAGTCTGTTTTAGACAAAGTAAGGGGGAAGATCACCAGTGGTTAAGAGTAGAGATGAACAAAGAGTAACATTAAGGAGAAAGGTGTGTGTTTGGAATTTCTCTATGTAGGAGCATGTGACCCCAGCATAGTAGTACCTTGCTTCTCAGAGCATGGTCTAGGACCAGTAGCATCCGCACACCTAGAACTTGTTTGAAATGCAGAATCTTGGCCCCTACCTCAGACCTACTGAACCAGAATTGCATCTGAACAAGATGCAGGGGATAAAGTTGTTGTGTTTTGTTTTATTTTGTTTTTTTAAAGATTTTATTTATTTATTTGACAAAGATCACAAGTAGACAGAGAGGTAGGCAGAAAGAGAGAGGGGGAAGCAGGCTCCCTGCTGAGAAGAGAGCCCTATGCGGGACTTGATCCCAGGACTCTGGGATCACAACCCCAATTGGAAGGCAGAGGCTTTAACCCACTGAGTCACCCAGGCGCCCCTAGAGTAAAGTTTGAAAAGTACTGCTCAAGAGGTCCAGTAGAATCGTTGGGTCATGGGGAGCACAGGTTATTCCTGTGTACATACTAAGAGTGGGCTGTGCATCATCCTTAGTGGGACAATAATAGAATATGAGTGGGATAAAAAAGTACTAAATAGAAGTCATATTTGAGAATTCCACACATTCATTGACCATTGTGTGTAGGGTGAATGTTAGGTATTTGGGTGGAACTGAAACGGGAATAAGATCTAAATGGATTGGGGAAAGAGGGGTGCAGTTATGGAGGATGAAAGCTGAAATACTGTTGCAGAAGTATAAATAGTGTTAACTTAAATAAATGGCAGCCAGAAAGGGAAGATACCAAGTTAGTTTTCAGAGATAGATAAATATTATTTTGGTGCACTGAAATTGTGTTATATGAAATGTTACTTGAAGCAAGTAGGTTACTGAGTGAGGCATAACCTTTGTTTTACAGAAATATCTTCAGTAATGACATTTATTATCTTTATAAACATCCTATATATATAGTTAAGGACAGACAGCCAGCAGAATGGTATCAAATATTAGCAAATTTCAGTCCATCATCACTGATATTTCAAACTGTGGTTTGTAGTGAGAGTGTAGAGCTTACAGAGTGTAGAGATCCTTGGAGAAATGGCCCAATTTTGGGCCAGGAAATGCATAAAATATGTCTGGAATATCTTGTCATATTGAAAGACAAGTGGATTATTGTAACAGGTGGGTTCATGTCTAATAGAGGGTTGCAGTTGCCCAAGATGGGATGGTATTTGCAATGAAAAGAATAATAATGATAATGGATTGAGACACATCAAGTATCTTAAAATCCATTAGTTCTTAATGGTATTTGTACACAAAAACTCTCATTAGTCACCTTTGAATATGCTATGGAATCAACACTTTATTCTGAAAACTGGTAAATGAAGTGAAACAAGCATTTATATCACATTTCTTGTAAAATAGTATTTAAAGGTGCCAAATAATTAATTAAGGAAGGACTTTCTGAAAGAATTTCATTGAATATGGAAGCAGTGGCAGAATTAGAATATTACCATTGAACTTCTAAAGAAATAATGGATTTGGGCCATGATCATCAGTGGCTATTAAAACTATTCGGTGATTTGCTTATGGGGAGCTTTGTAATGGTGGAGCGGGCTGATAACTGCAAACCCACTGTCCAGTCCTAATGTCACAAAATTAAAAAACTACTAGGTATTATGTGTCTCCTAATGGAACTACACAACACTCCTCTAAAATAGTCTTGCCATAAGTCCAGGCTGAATCTGATCAAGCCTTTAGATTCTCAGAAAATATAAGAGCCAGAAAAATGTATGAAAAAACCCCAGAGGGAGACAATCAGCAAAGTATAGAAGGTGGAAGTCTACTTCCTTCAACAAATTTATGAAAGAAGAAAAACTGAGGGAGAATGTACAGATTAAAATATATATAAGTCGTACATTTTGGGTTCCAGTTCTGACAAGCAGAGAACTGAGAAATCATCACTTTCATTCTTACAACAAGACAAAAATGCTGAAAAAAGACCCATTAGAGAACTGAGGTTACACCCCCAAATCTGGAGAAACAGGTGAACCAGAGAATCTTGGCCAGAAGCAGCTTACATGGAGCAGAAGCCACTGGATCCAATGATAAAAGCACTTAAATGGTAATTTTGATGAATTCCTGGAGGCTTATTGTGGACAAGGTCCAGAGTGAGAAACTACTGGTACAGGTTTAGGGAGTCCCCCAAATTTGGGAGTTTTAGTTCCAGAAATCTACCAGGTTTTCTAGGTATAGATCTGGGAAAAAAAAAATTTGGGGTGTAGGAAGAGGGAAAATTAATGATTTTGAATTATGCCCATGGGAAAAGTAACCACTTGAAATACTCCCAGAGTGGACTCCATGACAAAGGGCTGTCGTTCTTACTTACCTTAAGTGAAAATACTTTATCAGACCCTCATTTGACCCAGAGACAAAGCAATAAGCCAACTTTAGCCTCTCTAGCTTTCTTGTCTTACCTAAAACAAGAAAAAAGAGACTAAGAAACATTTATGAAGGTCACAGCCCAGGGACATATATTCTAAAAAGACCCTAGAAGGACTAAAAGCCTGAGATAAAATCAGAAGATTATAGAACACTTCCCCTTCCCATACCTTACCATCACATCAACAGGGCATTGGTATATTAACAGTGGATTACAAATGAGAAAGCTGAAAGACACAGACTTAATTTAAGAAATGGGTATTAAGAGGGCATGTATTGCATGGAGCACTGGGTGTTATACATAAACAATGAATCTTGCAACACTACATCAGAAACTAATGATGTACTGTATGGTGACTAACATAACATAATAAAACATAATTTTAAAAAAAGAAATAAATTGCATTTAAAGAACCACCCCCCACTCAAAAAAGAGAAGAGAGTATCTTAGAAGACACTAGAAGAAACCAAAGCCTTTGTCACCTACAGCAATAGTAAACTTTCAGCACAGTCCAATTCCTTGTTAGATCAACATAAAGCCTCACACTACAGGCCTGTTTATTTCACAATTCCTGTTTCTCAGTATATCGTGACCTGTTTTCAGCAAGGAATTGCAAGGTATTCTAAAAGGCAAGAAAAAGAACGGTCTGAAGAAACAAAGCAAGCTTCAGAACTAGACTCATACGGCACAGATGTTAGAAATATCAGACAGGGAATTTAAAATAACTATGATTCATTGATTAATATATGAAGTGATCCAGTGGGAGCAGAAGATAGCATGAAAGAAAAGATAAGTAATGTAAATTGAGAGATAGAAACTCTAAGTAAAAATTGAAAGGGTATGTTAGAAATCAAAAACAATGAGAGAAATGAAGAATACCCATCTGTGCTCATCAGAGTGGGCATAGCCAAGGAAAGAATCAGTGTCCTTGGAGATAAATCAGTAAAATTTCCCAAATTAAAATACAAATAAGAAAAGAGTAATAAAAGAACAGAATATCAAAGAACTATGGGACAATTACAAGTTATAGAACATATGCCTAATTGGAATACTTAAAAAGAAGAGATAAAAGAGCGGAAGAAATATTTGAAGTAATGGCTGAGGTTTTTTTGTTTGTTTGTTTGTTTTAATTTAATTTAATCTTTTTCAATGTTCCAAAATTCATTGTTTATGTACCACACCCAGTGCCCCATACAATACGTGCCCTCCATAATATCCACCACCAGCCTCACATAACCCCCCACTCCTCTCCCCTCCAAAACCCTCAGTTTGTTTCTCTAAGTCCAAAGTCTCTTATGGTTTGTCTCCCCCTCCGGTTTCCCCCAATTCACTTCTCGTGAGGTATTTTTTGTTTTGTTTTGTTTTTGAAATTTTTGACATTAATGACAGAAAAACCACTATAGATCCAGGAAACTTAGAGAACAATAAGCAGGATGCGTGCGCGCGCGCACACACACACACACACACAGACACAAAAGACATATCAAGTGACATGAAATCAAAGATGAGAACATAGGATATAAAATCAATGCACAGAAATCAGTTGCATTTCTCTACACCAACAGCAAGACAGAAGAAAGAGAAATTAAGGAGTCAATCCCATTTACAATTGCACCCCAAACCATAAGATACCTAGGAATAAACCTAACCAAAGAGGCACAGAATCTATACTCAGAAAACTATAAAGTACTCATGAAAGAAATTGAGGAAGACACAAAGAAATGGAAAAATGTTCCATGCTCCTGGATTGGAAGAATAAATATTGTGAAAATGTCTATGCTACCTAAAGCAATCTACACATTTAATGCAATTCCTATCAAAGTACCATCCATCTTTTTCAAAGAAATGGAACAAATAATTCTAAAATTTATATGGAACCAGAAAAGACCTCGAATAGCCAAAGGGATATTGACAAAGAAAGCCAACGTTGGTGGCATCACAATTCCGGACTTCAAGCTCTATTACAAAGCTGTCATCATCAAGACAGCATGGTACTGGCACAAAAACAGACACATAGATCAATGGAACAGAATAGAGAGCCCAGAAATAGACCCTCAACTCTGCAGTCAACTAATCTTCGACAAAGCAGGAAAGAATGTCCAATGGAAAAAAGACAGCCACTTCAATAAATGGTGCTGGGAAAATTGGACAGCCACATGCAGAAAAATGAAATTTTCCTTACACCACACACAAAAATAGACTCAAAATGGATGAAGGACCTCAATGTGAGAAAGGAATCCATCAAAATCCTTGAGGAGAACACAGGCAGCAACCTCTTCGACCTCAGCCGCAGAAACATCTTCCTAGGAACAACGCCAAAGGCAAGGGAAGCAAGGGCAAAAATAAACTATTGGGATTTCATCAAGATCAAAAGCTTTTGCACAGCAAAGGAAACAGTTCACAAAATCAAAAGACAACTGACAGAATGGGAGAAGATATTTGCAAACGACATATCAGATAAAGGACTAGTGTCCAGAATCTATAAAGAACTTAGCAAACTCAACACCCAAAGAACAAATAATCCAATCAAGAAATGGGCAGAGGACATGAACAGACATTTCTGCAAAGAAGACATCCAGATGGCCAACAGACACATGAAAAAGTGCTCCATATCACTCGGCATCAGGGAAATACAAATCAAAACCACAATGAGATATCACCTCACACCAGTCAGAATGGCTAAAATCAACAAGTCAGGAAATGACAGATGCTGGCGAGGATGCGGAGAAAGGGGAACCCTCCTACACTGTTGGTGGGAATGCAAACTGGTGCAGCCACTCTGGAAAACAGCATGGAGGTTCCTCAAAATGTTGAAAATAGAACTGCCCTATGACCCAGCAATTGCACTATTGGGTATTTACCCTAAAGATACAAACGTAGTGATCCAAAGGGGCACGTGCACCCGAATGTTTATAGCAGCAATGTCCACAATAGCCAAACTATGGAAAGAACCTAGATGTCCATCAACAGATGAATGGATCAAGAAGATGTGGTACATATACACAATGGAATACTATGCAGCCATCAAAAGAAACGAAATCTTGCCATTTGCGACAACATGGATGGAACTAGAGCGTATCATGCTTAGTGAAATAAGTCACGCAGAGAAAGACAACTATCATATGATCTCCCTGATATGAGGAAGTGGTGATGCAACATGGGGGCTTAAGTGGGTAGGAGAAGAATCAATGAAACAAGATGGGATTGGGAGGGAGACAAACCATAAGTGACTCTTAATCTCACAAAACAAACAGGGTTGCTGGGGGAAGGGGATTTGGGAGAAGAGGGTGGGATTATGGACATTGGGGAGGGTATGTGCTTTGGTGAGTGCTGTGAAGTGTGTAAACCTGGTTATTCACAGACCTGTACCCCTGGGGATAAAAATATATGTTTATAAAAAATAAAAAATTAATTAAAAAAAATGAGAACATTTTGAAAGAAGTCAGAGGAAAGCAAAACACGTTACCACTAAATAAACAGTGATAAGAATTACAGTGGCATAAACCAGGAACCATACAAGGAAAAAAGAGATTGGAGTAAAATATTTAACATGTTGAGTGAATAAAAAACACCAACTTAAAATACCGTATTCATCAAACTTTTCCTTCAAAAGTGAAAGAGAAATAAGTACTTAGAAAACTAAAAGCTGAGGAAATTTATCAACAACACATTTGCCCAGCAAGAACTGTTAAGGAAGTCCTTAAGAGGAAAGGAAATAGGATATAGGACAGAAACTCAGATCTACATGAAGGGCCTGTGCAACAGAGAAGAAATAAATGAAAATATATAATTTTTTCTCTTTTTCTATTATTCAACATAGTAATTGTAACAGATGATTATGGCAAGTGGATAAGTAAAGTGAATCACAGCAGTGTTCTAAGGCATGGGAGGGAGGATTCAGAAATATTCTTGTAAGGTACCTCTGCAACCTGTGAAGTGGAATAGTGTTATTTGAAAAGTAAAATTAGATGAGCTGTAAATAGTGTACACTGTAGGGGAACCACAAAAAACGGGGGGAAAAGTAGTGTAATTTATTTGCTAACAGAGAGAAAAATGAAATCATGTGAAATGCTCAATTAAAAGCAGAAGGAAGAAAAAGATTTTTAAGAAAGGAGCAAAGAACAGATGTAATATATAGAAAACAGTTAAAAACCTGGTATGTATTAATTCACCTATATCAGTAGTCACTTAATACACCAAATAAATGATGGAGATTGTTATAATAGATAAAAGCACGAGGCCCAACCATGTTGTCTACAAGAAACTCAACTTTGATTAGAGACACAGATAAGTTAAAGAACATGAAAGGACATACCATGATAACACTAATCCAAAAAAAAAAAAAAAAGATGGAGTAGTTATTGTTAATTTCAGACAATTCAGACTTAAGAACATGGAAAATTACCAGAAATAAAGAGGATATTACATAATGATAAATCATTCAGTTCTCTAAGAAGACATAATAATGCTTAACATGTTTGCTTCTTAGAACATTAAAATACATAAAGCAAAACTGACACGATTGCAAGGAAATATAGATATCCATAATTATGATTGGAAACGTCAACATCCCTTTTTCAGTAATTGATAGATCCTATAGAAAATCGATAAGGATATAATTGAACTGAACAGCACCATCAATCTAATTGATTGCATCTAATAGATTGAACTGCATCTAATTGATATTTATAGAATATTTTCTCCAATAACAGCATTGTACATGTTCTCAATCTGATGGAACATCCATCATAATAGGTCATGTTCTAGACCATAAACCACACCTTAAATTTTTAAACAATTGAAGTCATTCAAATTATGTTCTCAGACCAAATGGAATCAAACTGGAAATCAATCAAAGCAATACAAATATATTCAACAACATATTTCTAAATAAATAACATATCAAAGAAGTGACTTAGAGATATTAAAATATCTTAAACTAAATGAAAATAAAAATACATCTTTTCAAAATTTGTGGTTATAGGAAAAACAGTGCATAAAAGGAAATTTATAGCACTGAATGCATGTATTTTTGAAAATAAGATACATCTAAAATCATTTTAAACTTCCACATTAGGAAGATATAGAAAGAATAATAATAATCAGCCTAATCCAAATAAGGACCAGAAATAATCAAAATTAAAGGAGATATCAAATTGAAATTGAAAATGGTGGTTTAATAAAGAAGGTTCTTGTAAATAAAATAAAAGCTGATTCTTTGAAAAGAGCAATAAGATTGATAAACCTCTAGCCAGAGTAAACATGAAAAGAGAGATGATGAAAATTACTAATAACACAATGAAAGAGGGGGTATCACTACTGATATCATGGACATTACATGGATAATAAACAAATATAATGAACAACTCTGTGCCCTAATTTTGATAACGTAGATAAAATTGACCAATCACTTGAAAAATACTGTAGGGGAGGAAAAACATTTACTCATTTTAGCTTCTCAACTGTAACAAAAACACAGATTAATAAGAGAAAAGCAGTAAGTTTTTTCACATGTGTACCTCATATTTACAGGGGAAAAATTCAGAGATCAGTAACTTAAAGAAGTAGTTAATATAGCTCTGACTTATATAGCACCATAACCAAAGAACAATACATCTTTAGAGGAGTGGTAAGACAAAGGAAAACAGTTTTAGGCTTCCCATGTGGCAAACTGTGGGAAGGTAAAGACATGGGAGGAAACTAATGGAGTAGGGTTTTTCTTCTGACTCCTATGGTGCCATTTTGGGCTGATCAGAGTCTAGGTTCATCTTCAAAAAAGGCAGATATATACCCTGCCTTTAGGGAGAAAAAAGCATAGAGAGAGCTTTTCCTATGTTTACTGCTTCTTATTTGCCTTCATCTCAAAATAATCTGTATGTCAAAGAGGCGTGTTTTAGGGTGACATATTCTAATTGTCTTCAATACAAACTATCAAAATGCGTTACAAGGAGAATAGATCATCTAAATAGGCCTATGTTAAAGAAATTGTATCAAGAATTTATAACCTTCAAAAAGGAAAGTACCAGGCCCAGTTGGTTTCACTGATGAATTCTGCCAACTATTTAAGGGAGAAAGGATACCAAGGCTCTACATTCTCTTTTAGAAATAAGCAGCAGAAGGAATAGTTCTTAGTTTATTCTAAAGGCCAGCATTATCCTGATATCAAAACCACATAATGGCATTACAAAAAGAAGATTGCTGACCAATATCTCTCATAAACATAGATGCAAAAATTCTCAACAAAGTATTAGCAAAAGGGATCTAACAGTGTTTAAAAAGAATTGTACACCGTAACTAAGCAGAATGTATTCTAGTTATTTAAGGCCAGCTCAACTCAAATATCAGTTAATGTAGTCCACCACATCATTAGGCAAAGGAAGAAAAATGTTATATTGATGATGCAGAAGAAACAATTGACAAAATCTTAAACCCATTCATTAAAAAACTCCCTCAACCCTAGTTGACAGACAACTACCTTGTCATAACAAGTACAATAAGAAAAGGAAAGGAGATAGGCACTATATAGATTAGAAGGAGGGAATAAAAACAGTTCTGGTTTGCAGATAATATAATTGTCTGCCTAAAAAGTCACAATGAATTAAAAAACAATTAAAAATCAAACAATCCTGGAACTAAGTGATTATAACAAGATCATAGGACATAAGGCTAATCATGAAGCCAGTTGCTGTCCTATATACCAGCAACAAATAGGTGGACTTTGAAATTTAAAAACAGTTCCATTTCCATTAGCACCAAAATAAATAAATAAAATGAAGTACTTGGCATACAAATAACAAAATATGTGATAACAAAATGTCTAAATGAGAAAAACTACAAAACTCTTAAGAAAGAATTCGGGGATGCCAGGGTGACTCAGTTGATTAAGCATCTGCCTTTGACTCTGGTCATGATCTCAGGGTCCTGGGATGGAGTCCTGCATCAGGCTGTCACTGCTCAGCAGGGAACCTGCTTCTCCCTCTGCCTGCTCTACCTGCCGCTCCCCCTGCTTGTGCTCATGTGCTCTCTTTCTCTCTGACAAATAAAATTTAAAAAGAAAGAAAGAAAGAAAGATATCAAAGATCTAAATAAATGGAGAGATATTTCATGTTTATGAATAAGAAGGCTTAATACTGTTAAGATGTCAGTTCTCAACTTGATCTATAGATTGAATTTAATCCCAATTGAAGTATTAGTATGTTATTTTGTGGACACTGGCAAAATGATTCTAAAGTTTATATTGAAAGACAAAGACCCAGAATAGCCACTATAGTACCAAAGAAGAATAAAATTGGAGAACTGATACCATCCAACATGAAGACTTACTATAAACCGACAATAATCAAGACTATGTATAGTATCAGTGAAAGCATAAATAGATCAATGGGTGAGTATAGACAGCCAAGAAATAGACCCACACAAATGTTGTCAGCTGATCTTTTACAAAGGGGCAAAGACAATTCAAGGGATAAAGGGTAGTCTTTTCAAAAAATGGTAGTGGGACAAGTAGACATTCACATGCAAAATAATCTAGACACAGACCTTGCACATTTCAAAATGGATCATAGACCTAAATGTAAAACAAAACTAGAAAATGTCTGGGCAGTTTTTCTCCTCAAAGCCCATAACCCTTGCCTTATCATGATTAAAACTTAATTTCTTTTTTTTTTAAGATTTTTTATTATTTTATTTATTTGACACAGAGAGAGAGATCACAAGTAGGCAGAGAGGCAGGCAGAGAGAGAGGGGGAAGCAGGCTCCCTCCCAGCCAAGCAGAGAGCCCGACGCAGGGCTCTATCCCAGGACCCTGAGATCATGACCTGAGCCGAAGGCAGAGGCTTAATCCACTGAGCCAACCAGGTGCCCCTAAAACTTAATTTCTAATAGAGGGGCATCCTGCAATATCTGACCAGTACTCCTCAAAATTAGCAAAATTTTAAAAACAAGGAAAGCCTGAGAAACAGGGAGCAATTTTTGTTAAGTGTTGCCTTTTATTTATATGTGTTACTTCAAAAAAATTATTTCTCCTAATGAAACTGTTCATGTCATTTCAATTTGGACTTGACTTTTGTTCTTAAGTATAGGTCACATGTTTCTGTTTCTTTGCATGTCTACCAGGTTTTGACTGGATTCCTTCTCTAGTAGACATAGAGTGATTTTTGTTCTAGTCAACACTTAACCTTGGCTCCAGACTCAAACTCATACTCTTTCCTCTCTGCAGTCAGTAGCTGACATTTCCCTCAGATCTGTGATTTTCAGACTCTGGTTTTGTTTTGTTTCAGGGGAGTTTTTGTTTTTATTAGTTCCTCTGTGGTCTCTCCTGTGAATGTTAGTTTAGTGGTTGGCCAACACTTTCAGGTTAATATTGGGTGCATATCTGGGGACTCATTCCCTATATGGTTCTTCCCTTTCAAACTCTCTTCTATAGCTTTTTGTTTGCTCCTCCGTCCCTGAACACTGATCTCCTGTCCTTCAGAGCCCTAAGGCTTTGGCATTCTGCTGCCTTAAGCTGCTGTGCAATTTGGGAATTTTCCTCAGGCAAGAAACTGCAAATTCCCCATTGTCACCAGGTGCAATTCCTGTTTTACCGGAGTAGATTTTCTTCCAGTTTCTACCTGCTTTTGGTTGGTCTTTAGTGTCTCCAAATGGATTTTCTTCTTAAATAATTTTGTTCAAATTTTAAAACTTTAGTATGTGGTCCATTCGGTCCAAGCTGCTCTATCATTATCAGATTGAAGAACCAGTCCATGAACTCCTTTTGGAGGTTCAGCAAAGTTTAGCTAACTTTAAAATGAGAACTCTGTCTGCCCTATTTCTTGCTTATTTTTATTCCGTAAGTATTTATTTAGTGTTAAGTACCAGGAACTTTTCTGAGTTCTTTGCAAATACGAACTCATTTATTTCTTATAGACCAGCCCTGTGGAAACTGCTATTATTCCCATTCACCAACAGAAAAATTGAAGTAAAGAGAGGTTGTTACTTGCCAATGTTTACCCAGCTGGCAAATGGGCTAATTGCTGAACCCAGCCCACTATTTAGCCAGAGCTCATTCTTCTTCTCCTTTAAAAAAAACAAAGGTTAAAAAAAAAAAAAAAAAAAGGTTGATGCAGGGATTCTGAATGCCCCTCAAATCATGCTATCATGCTGCCCTTTATAATTTATGGGCGTAAATAAAATAGAAGCCTATATCAAGATACCCTGATTGTAGGGGCTGGTTCTTGCATTAATTTTACACATGACTTTGATATATCATGTTTCTTATCTCTCAGCCCCAGTTTTCTTATCTATAAAGTGGAGTGGTAGTAAATTTAACGCTAGCAGTGTATCCCAAAAGATCGGAAGACAGTGTCATCCACCTGACACCAGAACCTGCATGGTATACTACTCTGGAGTATACCATAGGTGTAGAACTTCTGTGGCATGAAGGTAAAGGTCATTGGTTTTGAGAATTTTGAAGAATTGTAATGTCAAGGTGATAAAAGGAATATTCACGTGGAATTTTTTTTTTAAAGATTTTTATTTATTTATTTGACGGACGGAGATCACAAGCAGGCAGAGAGGCAGGCAGAGAGAGAAGGAGATGAAGCAGGCTCCCCGCTGAGCAAGGAGCTGGATGCAGGGCTTGATCCCTGGGATTAGGACCTGAGCTGAAGGCAGAGGCTTTAACCCACTGAGCCACCCAGGCGCCCCAATCACGTGGAATTTTTTTTTTTAAGAATTTATTTATTTATTTGACAGAGAGAGATCACAAGTAGGCAGAGAGGCAGGCAGAGAGAGAAAGGAGGAAGCAGGCTCCCCGCTGAGCAGAGAGCCCGATGCGGGACTCGATCCCAGGACCCTGGGATCATGACCCGAGCCGAAGGCAGTGGCTTAACCCACTGAGCCACCCAGGCGCCCCTCACGTGGAATTTTTTTTAAAAAAGATTTTGCTTATCTGTTTGACAGAGAAAGAGAAGCAGGGAGAATAGCAGGCAGAGAGAAAGGGAGAAGCAGGCTCCCCACTGATTAAGGAGCCCAACTTGGGGCTTGATCCCAGGACCCTGAGATCATGACCTGAGCCAAAGGCAGATACTTAACGGACTGAGTCACCCAGGCACCCTTTAGCCTGGATTTTGTAATTGCCTGTTAATTGTCTACATTCCCTGCTAGAGGGAAATCACCCTGGAGAGAAGAACCTATCTCTCTTTCACATGTCATACCTAATGCCTAGAAAGTACCTACGAACAATATATCAATAGTAGGTGCTCCATAAATATTTATGGAAAGAAGTAAGGAAGAAAGGAACTTCAAAGGATCTATCAGAATTCCAAAAGATCTATTTTAGGCATTACCCTCATTTTTTCAAGTGTATTTTAAGTTTCTTATGTGTGTATGACTTTCTTTTCCTCTCAGTTATTCTGGCACTGTCTATAATCAGTGTTTAATAAGTAATTATTGACTGTCTGCAGTGTCAGAAAAATTAATGAAAGACTTTGAAATGGGCACTCATTCCAGTTGTCTCTGCCTTTCAATGTTATTTGGCTATTTTACAACTCAATGAGTTATATAAAATTAATAGTAATACAAATTATTTTGTCCATAGAAATGAAAATTAGTTGTATCTGGTGGAATGTAATTAAGTGTTGATCCATTTTATTTTGGCATTCCTTATCTGACTATACACATTTGTTCTTTGAATTTTCCTTTGTACAGGTTACAAGAACTTAACTGGTCTTCTCTTAATTAATGAGTTAAGTAAGATCTTTGGCACAGGGTCATTTTATATCTGTTTATGAGTCATAATTATACCCTCTTTTAGCAACTATCCTTTAACAAGACAAAACACACAATTTGCTTTTTGTTTTTGTTTTTGTTTTGTTTTGTTTTCATTCACAGCCACATTTCTTCTTAGAAATGAGAAATAGTTTTTGATATCTCTAGATCCACTCATTCAATTATGAGGACCCACCTTGAGTAGTTTGTTTGGGGTTAAGCATTGTGTTTTTGCCTAGTTGAGGCACGCCCTTTTTAAATTTTAGCCCTTCCACAATTTTTAAACAAGTAGGGAGTCCCGATAGAAATTTATACTACCTTGCTAAACATGTTAGGACTCTGTCCACCAGATGTCACCCTTACGTCTTGGGCTCCATAGAAAACAAAAGCTAACTTTCCCAAGTAGGTTATTTTTTTGATAGTGCATATATAAACTGGTGGTATTTAATTTTCTAATATACTGATGGCTGAGATGGGCAGGATTGGAGACAAAATTCCCGTCTTCATGCTTCTCCACATTCCTGCTTACCTGACAGACACTTTCCCATATAACATTGCAAATTTTTCTCTCACTACTTAGCTATGATATACCTTTTTATAATTATATAAAATATATAATTATATAAAAAGATATAATCTTTCAATAATTAACATGTGGTTATTTACAAATAAGCCTAAAATTCATGGTTACTTTCTGGATCATGTAAGAGTTCTCTTAATTCTAGAGTGGTATCCATTCAAACATCATCCATAGTAACAGTCTTTGAGGATTATGACAAAGACTCTCTTCTGGATCAAATGTTAGTCAGACTCCTCTGAGCCATCTTTTCACTTAGGTCTTGTCCTGGGGTTTTGTCTTTGTCCCATCTAGTCCATTTGTAGTAAGAATCCTGCAAACTTGGGATGCCTGGGTGACTCAGTTGGTTAAGCATCTGTCTTCAGCTCTGGTCATGATCCCAGGGTCCTGGGATTGAGTCCTGCATTGGGCCCCTTACTCAGCAATGAGCCTGCTTCTCCCTCTGCCTGCCAATCTTTCTGCTTGTGCTTTCTCTCTCTCTTTTCTTTGACAAATAAATAAATAAAATCCTTTAAAAAAAAAAAAAAAAGAATCTTGCAAACTCAGTTCAGCGAGAATCCCCCACCCTTTATATCTGATCACCTTGACTTGCCTTCAGCAAGAATCCTCTTAGTTGGTTTAGCAAAAATCTCTCTACCCATGATGCCTCCTTTTTGTAATTTTTTACCCACTGACACCTCACTCTCCTACTTTGCTATAAATTTCCAGTTTTCTTTGCTATATTTGGAGTAGAGCCCAATCTCCCATTTTGTTACAGTGTTGACACCTATTGCAATAGTGCTGAGTGAAATCTTGTTAAAAATGTGTGTGGTCTTGGGGCGCCTGGGTGGCTTAGTGGGTTAAGCCGCTGCCTTCGGCTCAGGTCATGATCTCAGGGTCCTGGGATCGAGTCCCGCATCGGGCTCTCTGCTTGGCAGGGAGCCTGCTTCCCTCTCTCTCTCTGCCTGCCTCTCCGTCTACTTGTGATTTCTCTCTGTCAAATAAATAAATAAAATCTTTAAAAAAAAAAATGTGTGTGGTCTGTAATGAGAACCTACGATGGGCCTTACTCATCAGACACTTTCCATCATCTTCCAAAATTTGCATTTCAGCATTTTAATTTTTTACATTAATTTTCTGGCTTTTCAAGGCAAATGATACCAAAGACAACTAATCCATTTATTTATTAGGATTCATTTATTAGGAAAAAAGGAAGTACACAAGGACAGAGAACCAAAATTTCTTTAGCATTTACTATATGTCAGAAACTTTACATGTGTAAGTTATATGTTAGTTAAATTCTCTGGAGGTTTTTTTTTTTTAAGATTTTATTTATTTATTTGACAGAGAGAGAGATCACAAGTAGCCAGAGAGGCAAGAGGGGGGAGGGGGGAAGCAGGCTCCCTGCTGAGCAAAAAAGCCTGATGCGGGGCTCGATCTTGGGACCCTGCGACCATGACCTGAGCTGAAGGCAGAGGCTTAACCCACTGAGTCACCCAGGCACCCCTCTCTAGAGTTTTTTGAGATTTGCGTAAGATGTTAGAAAACCCTGTGCCATACCACCTTGGTGGGGGAGGGTCCAAGGTGTCTCATTTTTCGTTTCTTTATCTCTGGATCTATCATCCTCAATTCTTTTTCTCTCTCTTTTTTTTTTTTCTTAAGTTACACTTTTATTTGAGTTACAGTTAGTTAACATACAGTGTAATATTGTGTATAATGTATTCAACACTTAGATACAACACCAAATGTTCCTGAATTCTTGACCTTCCTTGTATTTTTCTTTCTAGGATTATCCTTCTCTATGCTGTTTAAAGACCCAGTATGAAATATAAAATGTTTCCTTTTATTTCCCTTCAAATGCTAGTCATACAGAAATTCAGAAAGTTTAATAATTTGCTTAACATACAGTAATAGCACAGAGACATATCTTCAAGGTTGTTTGCCTTCAAAACCAGAGCTATTTCTGTTTACTTTTCTTTCTGTAATATTTGCCAACTACATACGGTGGGCAGGGAAACTACTAACATAAAGTGTATTTGACTTATCGTTAGATAGGAAGCCTCATGAAATGATGAGATTTACATATGTATTTATTTTTTAAGTGGGTTCCATATCTAGCATGTAGTCCTACATGGGACTTGAACTCCTGACTCTGAGAATCAAGTGTCAGATGCTTAGCTGAGTGAGCTACCCAAGCACCCATATAAATTTTAATTTGGAAGGAAAATTTCTGTTGTTTAAGGCAATGATTCTTATATCAGTATTCATTAATTGGTGTGGTTATTCTTACCATAGGTTTTGTAATAGTTAATTATATATGAAATAATCTAACATTCTAACATGTGCAAAGAAATTCTGCATTCCCTAATTCTATAAGAACCTGTCACCTCTCTACCAGTGACTATACCCGAATGGGCCACTAGGTGTCATTCTGGCACAGAAATGATCTAAAAGGCCCTCAGAAAAAAATGAGCTCACTTGCAAGGTAGAAAGATGCTCTATTTTGCCCTTTCAAGTATGGTACATGAATTTTATGTCCACTCAACCCTGGATATCCATCTGTGCTAGGGAAAGATTAAAATTATTTCACTGAAGTAAAATTATTTTATTGCCAAAAGAAATGTAATAGTAGCTTTTGATAGTCAAAGTAGGGTTAGTCCTAACAGGTGTAATAATAAAGAAAAATCTCTTTTAGAGTAGTAACAAAAAATACAGTACACTAAGGAGTAAACCTGACAACAGTGTGCAAAACCTATATGAGAAAAACTTTATAGCAGTCTTGAAAGACACAATAGACTTGAGCAAAGTTTGAGCAAGTCAAAAGACTTGCTCAAGTTTGCTCAAAGGCATCCCTTCTTTCTGGATAGGATGTGTCAGTGACATGTAGACGTCAATTTTCCTCAAGTTAGCACTTAAATTTAGTGCTGTCCCAAATAAAATATCACAAGTATTTCTAAAGCAAGAGAAATTGATTTTAAGGTTCATATAAGAAAATAAGTTTGCAAGAATAGTTGTAAAAGTCTGGTTTAAATAAAATGAGGAGGAAAAAGTAGGTCTAGCCCCACCAGATATTAAAACATACTATAAACCCTCTGTAATTAAGGCAGCATGGTATTGGTGGATAAGAGAGACTAGTGGATAAATAACAAGTCTAGAAATATACCAAAGTATATGTAGAAGTATATTATGTATTACATGTGGCTTCTCAAATCCCTGGGGGGGAAAGATGAGCTTTTAAATAAATGACAGCTTGGCAACTTGAAAGTCATTGGATCACCCTAGATAATACCAAGAATGAACTCCAAATGGATCAAAGGTATCAATGTAAAAATATCATATAGCTTAGAAGGAAAGTTTAAGTTAGAATAAAATAGTAGGTAGAAAACTACCCTGAAGAAATTTACCCTGAAGTGCCTATCTATTAATACGAAACAAAACAGACCCATGGCTACTTGTTGCAGCATTTTTACTTCTAAGCACAGAGATTGGAAATAACTTTAATGTCCCTCCTCAGGAGAATGACTAAATAAAGTATAGCACATCCACACAATGCCAAAAAATTTGTGGCCAAAAAATAAAACGGGGAGGATACTTCGAAATGGAAGATCTCTGATATGGAGTGTTTCCAGATATATTTTTAAGTTGGAAAAGGAGGTATAAAAGAGTATATACAACATACTAACTGTTGTATAAGAAAGAAGGGGATATAAAGATAAATACAACTATTTTTTGTTAAGGGGGTAGGAATAATAATACAGGAATTATGAACCAGAAACTCTTGAAAAATGGTTACTTAAATGGGTAGAGTGGGAACAGGATGAAACTTCTCTCTGTTACCCCCCCCCCTTTTTTTAATATAGTTTTGGCCTTTGACCAAATTTTTGCAAAACAATTGCTCTGGCCTGTAAAAATAGTAATGTCATAAGAGACAAAAATAGTTGGGGAACTATTCTAGCTTAAAGGAAACTAAATAACTTTTTTTTTTTTTTAAGTGCAGGAGTTATAACGAAAAGCCAAGCACTTTTGATGTTTGCACTTAAGTGAAACTTCAACTTTAAAAGTCTTCAGCCTCTATGACGCCTCCAGAGAACACTGTGAAGGAGCATCTGTAACCTTCTCTGTCCCACCTCATTTTGATACTTTTGAGTAGTCATCAGTTCTGTAATAATTAGAAGACATGGAAAATAATCCTCCAATATAAAAAAGAAGGAAAAAAAAGCTTCCTATTGCTGTGAGATGCATCATGTCCTCTTTTCAAATTTGATCTCAAATCTTTGAAATTCAGTAGATTAACCTAATTTTTATAAGGCACTTCGCTTCAGCTAAACGTAAAAATCATATTGGAATTATTGCTTAAACTGAGAAAAGAGGTGCCTGGGTTGTAGGAAACAACACATTAGTTACTTTAAGGAAAGTACCTGCAAACGTTTTTTTACTTTCCTCAAGTGAAAAAAATGTGTTTCTATGTAAAGTTGGAAGTTAAAATCCATTACTGGAAAATAATTTGAGCATGTATTATTTGTTTGTTAAACTGCAGACGGTATTACCTGATATTTTTGCCTGTAACTTGAGGTAAGGACAAATTTGTTAGATGATATTTGTGGAAGAAAATTGCTCTTTTAGGAGAGTGTGAGAAATCAGTGTGTTAAGTACTCCTGTGCAATCCCTGAACATCATAAGACAGATCATTTTTAGTTATCTAATCCATCAAATTAAAAAATTTGGTTCTTAACCATATTTAGCATCCAGAAAGGAGAGAGCCAGTAAGGCCATTGAAGAGTTCAAATAATATATTAATATTTATTATGGTAAATTTCAAACATGTGTACAAGTAAAGGGAATAATATGAATAATAATTTTCAACCCATGTCTAATTTGTTTTATCTATACTGACCTCCATGTCCCCTACTCTGAATTTTTTGAAGCAAATCACAGACATCATTTAAAGTTAGCTTATATATTATTAGGATCTTTATAGCTATATATATATAGCTATAGCTATTATAGCTATTCCTGTTATTCCTATTATTATAAAATGGATGCATCTAAGTACTAGATCTAACATTAGTAGACCTCAACACATAAAGTAATATGTTTCTATAGATCTTTAGTTTATTAATCTGTACTAGTACTTTGTGACATGTGTCACATGAACTTGACAGCTTCCCATAATCTAGTTTTTTTCTTTAATGAGATCCTTTTCTATAACAAATATGGTTTGTTTTATTGTATAATAAAATGTCAATTTTGGAGGCACCTGGGTTGCTCAGTGGTTTAAGCCTCTCCCTTCGGCTAAGGTCATGATCTCAGGGTCCTGGGATCGAGACTTAAAATAAAATAAAATATCAAGAACTTGACTTTTTTTTCCTCATTGCTAATAGCACAGAAACACAATGGGCATTAAAGAAGAAAGGCTGCATTACTATCACCTAGAAAGGCAGGCCAAAGGATATTTGTTTCATTTCCATTTAAGTTTTCAAAAATGCATGGCCTTGGTTTGCAGATTTGGAGGAAATAGCTGGAGAACTAGAATTATAAATGGAGGCAGAAGATGGGATCAAATTGCTACAAGCTTATGATAACTTAAATGAATAAGGAACTCTTACTTAACAGCTGGACAAGGAAAGTGGTTTCTTGAGATGGCAGCTATTCCTGGTAAAGCTGCTGTGAAGATTGTTGAAATGACACCAGAGGATTTAGAATATTATATAAACTTAGTCAATAAAATAGCAGCAAGGTTGATGGAATTAACTCCAATATTGAAAGTTCTACTGTGGATAAAATGTCATGAAACAGTGCCATATGCCACAGAGAAATTGTTCATGAAAGGAAAAGTCAATCCACACAATGAAGTTCATTTTTGTTTTACTTTAACAAATTGCTACAGCCCTCTTGATCTTCAGCAACCAGACCCTAATCAGTCAGCAGCCATCAATATTGAAATAGGGTTTTCCAGCAGTCAAAAAATAATGACTCTCTGAAAGCTGACATATTTTCACATATGCCTCTATTCTTTTTTTCTTTTTCTAGTTTTTATTTAAATTCCAGTTAGTTTAAAAATAAATAAATAAATAAATACCAGTTAGTTAACATACAGTGTAATTTTAGTTTCAGGTATAGAATTTAGTGATTTATCAGTTACATACACTACCCAGTGCCCATCACAACAAGTGACCTGCCCAATACCCAATACCAATACCAATACTCACACATTCAACCCATCCCCCCAATCCTCCTCTCCTCAGTAACCTTCAGTTTTTTCTCGATAGTTAAGAGTCTGCTTTCTGGTTTGGCTCTCTTTTTTTTGCCCCCTATATTCATTTGTTTTATCTCTTAAATTCCACATATCAGGGAAATCATGGGGTATTTGTCTTTCTCTGACTTATTTCACTTAGCATAGTACACTCTAGCTCCATCCATGTCATTGCAAATAACAAGATTTCATTCTTTTTTATGGCTGAATAATATTCCTCTCTGTGTGTGTGTGTGTGTGTGTGTGTTTTATCTTCTTATTCCATGTATCAGTCAGTGGACATCTGGGTTCTTTCTGTAATTTGGCTATTGTTGATAATGCTGCTATAAACATTGGGGTGTATGAATCTCTTCAAATCCATATTTTTGTATCCTTTGGGTAATTACCAAGTAGTACAATTGTTGGATGATAGGGTAGTTATATTTTTTATCTTTTTGAGGAACCTCCATACTGTTTTCCAGAGTGGCTGCACCAGTTTGCATTCTTGAGTTAAAAAAAATCTTGTTGGAGCAGCATGTGGGTGGCTCAGTTTGTTAATCATCCAACTCTTGGTTTGGGCTCAGGTCATTATGTCAGTGTCGTGAGACTGAGTCCCACCTGGGCCTCTGTGCTGGATGTTGAGCCTGCTTAAGATTCTCTCCCTCCTTCTCCCTCTACCCTTCTCCCCGCCAAGAAAATCCTGTTCGGAATAGGAATTCAACTTGGTTGGTTACATTTTGGGGCCAGGAGGACAAATAAAAGAACCAGATAGTACTTTTGTTTTATTTCCTTTCATTTCTAACCATAATTTATGGGCTACAGATTGAATTTGACTTGCCTTGGAATTAATTTTTTTTCATTCTTTCCATAGGACAACCTTTCTGACTCTTACCCAGGGTTGTCACATATTAAAAAAATATTCTCCTCCAAAACTTAGATACAAAGCAACTTTTATATTTTAAATTCTTTTTATATATTAAACTGAAACACAGCTTAGTGTTTGACTTCCCTTATCATAATTGGAAAAATACATAGAATATGAAAGGAAAACATAATGAAGCTATCAGAATTAGAAATTATCTATTTAAGAATTAATTAAGACATTTTTACTTGGAATTAAGACATTTCCACTTCTTGCTATTTGTGTATACAAAATTGATTAAAGATGGAAGAGTCTTCCTAGCTGGACTCTGAGGATCTTTGAAATGGTAGCTGTCATTATGTTTTATTAGCCCGTTGCCTACTCAGCAAGTGAAACACAGAAAGTACTATTTGTTTAATTGTAGAGTAAAATTGACTTTATTTAAAATGTACTTTTCCTCTAATTTAAAAACCTTTATTCTGCTATATAATTTATTTCATTATATAGAATAGATATTAATTAACATGTTACATAATGTATTATTTGGGGGAAAAATAAGATAGCTATCTCGTCAGGATTGATGCATTACAAATCCACAGAGTTTCCTTGTAGATAATCCACTTTTTCTAACAGTTTTAAATTTTTTTTCCCTTTATCCTTTGGTAAGAACAGGAGCATTTTTGTTACTAATTTTAATTAAGGAAGGTGGTTAATTTAAGTGGTAATATAAACACAGTCTCCTCCAACCCAGAAATCCTCTTCATAGAGTTAGTTGAAAAAGAAGATAATTTACTGTTGAGTAAACGTTAAAACAGAATGTGATGTGCATCTTAGGTGATCAAGTAAGAGGCTGCAAAGATGGGAAACCTGCATCCCCACCCCACCTTTATACAGCTAAGCAGGCACAACCCATTACATACAAGTTCTCAGGATAAACAATAGCTAATCCTCAAGTAGGCGAACTTGACAATGCAATTTGTCACACACAATTCATCCTAACCTTACATGGTGTTGGGGTGACCATTTGTGATAACTGCTTAGCCTTATCCAGAGGAAAACCAAACTTTTCATGTCTTTATAGCAAGAGAGAGTTTTGCAATGTGAAGCATCCCCTACAGGGATGTTACCCTTCTACAGAAACTCACCAGATGCTGGTGCTATCTTCCTTGATTTTTACATTTCAAACAGATGGCTCCAAGTCTTCGAGAAAGGCATTCCTAGATCATAAAGCTGGCAAATGGTGATGTAAAGTTAAAACGGATTTATACCTTTCAAAGTAGATGGTACTTAAAGTCATAATTTTCTAAAGTAAATGCTCAAAGAAAAAAGAGGAGAGGGAAATCTCTTCCTTTATTCTCAACAGAGAGAATTAAGCCTCTATTTTTCATTTGTATTTGTCCGTCTAATACTTACTCTCTGGCTATTTGATGCAGGTGTTTATGGCAGGTGAGTGGGGTGGTGAAGAGAGGGAAGGAACACTATCCTCGTCTCTCTCATATCTTGCTTTGTTTGCTTTTGCTTGTTTGCTTGTCCTTTTTCTCATGTTTGGAGTGTTAAACTTTGCACTTTTTGACCAAGCCATGACTTGAAGTAATTATAGCCCTGCAAATGAAAAAGGTTTCTCTAAGTTTTCTCCTCAAGATCCTGGCATGCTGACATTTTTGGGAACAGCTTTCTCAACTTCCTCTTCCTTGGTCTCAGATTTTGAAGCCCCCAAATCAACCTGTGGTTAATAATAGCCAGCTTAGTAAATAAAAAGATTAAATTGTCTCTTATCATTATCCAGATTATTTCTCTCTTTTTTTTTTTCCATTTTGCCCTCCTTTTACAAAATCATTCTTTATATTGCTTATTTAAAACTTGTTTGCATTGGTGGTATGAGCCGCTAAAAGGCATGGATCAGATAGTCATGTTAGTGAATGTGTTTGAAAAAGCTTTCTTCTCTTCATCCTGCAATGTTGCACTCTTCTGGTTTTCCTCTTGTGTCACTGGCTACAACTTCTTGGTCTCCTTACAGGCTATTTTTTCTCTACTTGACCCCCAAACGAAGGAGAGCATCTGAATAGAGTCTCATGTTCTCTTTGTTCACTCCATAGGTGGTTTCTTCTCAACTCATGGGTTTAATTCATCTGATATTGATGAGTCTAAGTTTATATCTCCAACTTTTATATTTCCTATTAGTTCCAAAGCTTTATACCCAATAGAGTACTTGAAAACTTGATCAAATAGCTGAAAAGCAGCCCAGACTTTATATGTAGAAGTAGAATCTTGATTTCTCCATTCCTCTGGCCTTCTTAATTCAATAACAAACACCAATTTTCATTCAACTGGTCAAGCAAAACAAAAAACAAAACAAAGACCTAAGAGTCAGTCCACTGACCTACATGATTTATCCTAAGCTTTGTTAATTATACTTCTAAAATACGTTTTAGGGTGGTCTGGGTGGCTCAGCCAGTTGAGCAGCTTCCTTTGGCTTGGGGGTCATGACCTCTGGGTGCTGGGATCAAGCCCCACATCAGGCTCCCTGCTCAGTGGGGAGCTTGGTTTGCCCTCTCTGCCTGCCACTCTACTTGTACTCTCTATCTCTCTGTCAAATAAATAATAAAATATTTTTAAAATAATAATAAAATAAAATACATTTTATATTCACTTCCTCTCTCAATTCCTATAGCCTCCAACCCCAGTTCATGTACCATCCTTTCTCAGGAAAGAATGAAAAACTGGTTTAACCTCTTCTCCCATATATCAGCCACCATGATCTTTTGAGCGTGGTCTTATTACTTTGGTAATTTTATGATAAACTTTTAAGAGCTTTCCATTGCACTTAAATTAATTCCCTTTTTAAAAAAGTTTTTATTTAAATTCCTGTTAGTTCACATACAACATAATATTAGTTTGGATTGTACAATATAGTGATCCAACAGTTTCCTACTGTAAGGGCCTATTTAGCCAGAGCAATTCCATCCAGTTAAACAATGACTTTGTTGTTTATACAGTAAAACTCAAACTGTCGCTGCCCCTCTTTCCCCCCAGGGGACTTACTTAAAAACAAGTCCCGGAAACCAGTCCCAGGTAACAAAGCCCAAATACAAGGGTGGGTCCGGCCAGATGGAGACACCCAAGGAGTATGGGCCCCACCCTTTGGGTGCCTTTTGGACGCCAATTCTGACGAAGGTGATAGGCTAGTTCAAATATCTACTATAGGGTAAATTGTTATTCAATTGATCACTTATCTGTGACCTAGCATGACTGTGCAGCTTTCTCTGTGTGCGGAACTCGATCCCAGGACCCCGAGATCATGACCTGAGCCGAAGGCAGCGGCTTAACCCACTGAGCCACCCAGGCTCCCCGCATTAGTCTTTTTAATGGCGATTGCATAATACATTTATTTAAGTTTGGCATCTATTTCTTGTGTTGTAGAGTTAGTACTTGAGTTAATTCAAGAATAATGAGCTGGCCCTGAAAATAATGAGCAGTGTCTAAACAGCTATGAAATAGGTTTTCAATGAATGTCTCCTGAAAAGAGTTGCAATTTCAATACTAATCCGTCCCATTAAATGAATATATAAATCCGGAGAAAGACAACTTGTAAACCCAGCTCATAATTATGTCAGCTATGAAAACATAGGAAGGACTTGGTTGACTCCTTAAAAACAGTGAAATGGATCTTTTACTCAGGTTTCCAAGAGGCTGTTCCAAACAAAAGATTCAAGTCTCTACTGTCAGTTTTGAAGCGGGGGGGGGGGGGGGGGGGGCACTTTATTGATATAAAAAGCCAACAGAAACAGGAAGAAGAAAAGGAAATCTGCATGTAGGTGAAGGCCACAGTAAGCACTGAGGGACAGGAAGTCAGAGTTACATCAAATTGTTGTACTTATAACATGCAGCCTCATTAGCTAGGGAAGCCCGATGAAGGCAACCTGGTTGGAGTCCCATTTGAGAGGACTGGGCAGTGTCCTCACCTCAAGTGAGATTTCCAACTGACCATCCCCATAAGGGCCATATTTATAGGGCCAGGGATGGGGGTCTGAAGTTAAACATTTATTTGCCTATGTGCAGTTTGGAGCAAGCTGCATTCCTATGTTATCATGTCTTTTTACATATGCAAGCCTGGGCTAGGTGGTCTTTCCTCTCCTCCCAGATTCCATTCAGGGGGCCAGCCCAACCTGGAGCCAGGAGGATGCAAGGCAAAATTTACTGCTCTTAGCATCCAGACCAGAAGGGCCAATTCTGACCAGGAGGCCAGCTAATGTCAACTAACAGCTCCCAACATCCCTTATGCAGCAGAAGTCTCACAAACAACATTCTTAAGCCTCACAAGTGCAGGTTTAGGTGGTCGGTTATACAGGAGAAATCACAGAAACCTCCATGCAAACAATACAGAGACCCCTAAACTTGGAGAGATCTGGCTTGAAACTTGCTATTACCAGTTATCAGCTGCATGAGGCATAATTTTCCTAAGTCTCTATTTTATCTATAAAATAGTTATAATGATTGGCACCCCTGTCACACTTTGACAAGAGAGATCCCTGGCCTAAGTGCTACCCTGGTCCTTTTCTGACTATGGCCCTCCACAAAGTGTGAAGAGTTAGCAGGGCCAAGGAGATAAGAGGCTGCAGTGCTGCAGCTCTTTCCCATAGCCCAGCCCTGAGCATTGAGGCCTCCAGAATTTTAGGCTTGTGGGGCTCTGAGCCTGCCTGAGATGACTAAGGAGGGGCTGCTTCAGAGGTGGAAGAGATATGTTCTACTGGGGATCCACAATGTGCATTTCAGGTGTCTTGTGCAGGGTATGTGGAGCCTGAGGTACGAAAAGAGGGGTGTACCTGGCATGGGTACTCTAGGGTAAAAAACCCCAAGAGTAACATGATGCCCCCAATTTTATTTTTGTTTTTCAACATTTCTTTAGCGATTCGGGGTGTCTTCTGATTCCATACAAATTTTAGGATTATTTGCTCCAGCTCTTTGAAAAATACTGGTGGAATTCTTATTGGAATGGCATTAAAAGTATAGGTTGCTCTAGGCAGTATAGACATTTTAACAATGTTTATTCTTCTGATCCAAGAGCATGGAATGGTCTTCCATCTTTTTGTGTCTTCTTCAATTTCTTTCATGAGTTCTGTAGTTCTTCGAGTACAGTTCCTTCCCAGGTATCTTATGGTTCTTGGTGCTCTATCTAGTAAATGGAATCAATTCTCTAATTTCCCTTTCTGTATTTTCATTGTTAGTGTATAAGAATGTGCATTGACTTTGTATCCTGCCACATTGCTGAATTGCTGTATGAGTTCTAGTAGTTTGGAGGTGGAGTCTTTTGGGTTTTCCTATAATCATGTCATCTACGAAGAGAAAGGGTTTGGCTTCGTCATTGCCAATTTGGATACCTTTTATTTACTAGAACACTGTGATCACCAAGACAGCATGGTACTGGCATAAAAACAGACACATAGACAGTGGAACAGAGTAGAGAGCCCAGATATGGACCCTCAACTCTATGGTCAAATAATCTTCGACAAAATAGGAAAAAATATACAGTGGAAAAAAGACAGTCTCTTCAATAAATGGTGCTGGGAAAACTGGACAGCTATATGTAGAAGAATGAAACTTGACCATTCTCTTACACCGTACACAAAGATAAACTCAAAATGGATAAAAGACCTCAACGTGAGACAGGAATCCATCAGAATCTTAGAGGAGAACATAGGCAGTAATCTCTTTGATATCAGCCACAGCAACTTCTTTCAAGATATGTCTCCAAAGGCAAAGGAAACCAAAGCCAAAATAAACTTCTGGGACTTCATCAAAATCAAAAGCTTCTGCACAGCAAAGGAAACAGTCAACAAAACAAAGAGGCAACCCATGGAATGGGAGAAGATATTTGCAAATGACAGTACAGACAAAACGTTGATATCCAGGATCTATAAAGAACTCAAACTCAACACACACAAAACAGAAAATCATATAAAACAAATGGGCTGAAGATATGAACAGACACTTCTCCAGTGAAGACATACAAATGGCTATCAGACACATGAAAAAATGTTCATTATTACTAGCCATCAGGGAGATTCAAATTAAAACCACATTGAGATATCACCTTATACCAGTTAGAATGACCAAAATTAGCAAGACAGGAAACAACATGTGTTGGAGAGGATGTGGAGAAAGGGGAACCCTCTTACACTGTTGGTGGGAATGCAAGTTGGTGTATCCTCGTTGGAGAACAGTGTGGAGATTCCTCAAGAAATTAAAAATAGAACTTCCCTATGACCCTGCAATTGCATTACTGGGTATTTACCCCAAAGATACAGATGTCGTGAAAAGAAGAGCCATCTGTATCCCAGTGTTTATAGCAGCAATGGCCATGGTAGCCAAACTGTGGAAAGAACCAAGATGCCCTTTAATGGACGAATGGATAAGGAAGATGTGGTCCATATACACTATGGAGTATTATGCCTCCATCAGAAGGGATGAATACCCAACTTTTGTAGCAATAAATAAATAATTTATTTATTTAAAAATAAATTAAAAATAAATAAATAAATTTTTTTTAAAAGAGAGAGATAATACAGAGGGATCTCTTGTACACTTTGCCTAGTTTCCCCCAAAAGGTAACATTTTGCAAAACATAGCATGTTATCACCACAACCAAGATATTAGCATTTATACAATCCAAAGATCGTATTTTGATTTCCCCAGATTTACCTGTACTCATTGTTATGTGTGTGTGTATTAGGTTCTATACATTTTATCACTTACCTAGGTCTATGTATTTGCTACCATAGTCAATACACTTGTCATATCACAAGGACTCCTTGTGGATTTATTACTTCTAAATATAAAAACAGGTAGAATGTCCCAACAAATGAGGGGAAGTGTATTAAAATTAAATATTTGGTCTAGGCTAAAGTAAGAATATGTAATAGATCACAATGGAGAACACTTCTGAAAAGGAAAACGCTTCCTGAGACAAAATGCTACTATTAACCCCATCATTCCATTAGGAGAGGTTTTTCTCCCACCTGCATTTAGAATGGAATTGTGAGAAAGATGTGCTTGAAACTGCTGCCTCTGATTCTTAGGCCAGGCTCTTTCTCAATTCCTTATTGCTTAACAACCCCTATCTGCATATTGTTTGCTCAACATTCCATTTGTTCTTTTTTTTTTTTTTTAAGATTTTATTTATTTATTTTCAGAGAGAGACAGATCACAAGTAGACAGAAAGAGAGGGGGAAGCAGGCTCCCTGCTGAACAGAGAGCCCAACGCAGGGCTGGATCCCAGGATCCTGAGATCACGACCTGAGACAAAGCCAGAAGCTTAACCTACTGAGCCACCCAGGCGCCCCCCTCTTGTTCTTTATTGCTCAGTACTTTTGTCCATGAACACATGAAAGCTGACACTGTAGAACCCTCATATTTCAGCTAAGCTCTTGGGCTTCCTGGGAGCCCTGCTTTCTATAGAGTTTATAGAAAGGTTGAGCACCACCTGCTAATCTTATGAGGACCTATAAACTTCTCAGGCTCACACTGTACCCTGGATATAGACTTTTTGGGCAACTCATAAGGCGTAACTAATAAGGCGAACTCACGTTCTACTGGGGCTTTTAAAGAAGGCAGAAAGGAATTTTATTATCTGTTAATAGTGGGAGTTATTGTTGAAAGGTGTAGAAAAGGAGAAAACATTATGACAGGAAGAGATAAAAAGCAAGACCCTCATGGAACATAATTGAACGGAGTTAGGTTATGTTGGGACTTAGGTTTAGAACAGTTCCACCCTTGAACTCCCTGGAGCTTGTCCCAGATGTTCTGTGGTCTACCTTGGAATCCCTGTGATGGTTGGCAGGAGCCCCCCTCTACCCGATACAGCCTGTTGGATAGCTGACAGGCTGGCTCATTCTTCAAGCTCTTCTCTTCCAGTCCTTTGGCTTCTAAGTCTCTGCATTTTCAGCAGTTGGTTGACTCCTAGAAGGAGCCAAGACCTAACCTGGGAATGAAATCAGGACCTAGGACATCCAAAAAAAGGCAAAAATTGGCCGTGAAAATAAACCTAGTACTTCCCTGGGGACTCTAGTATGTTAACAGTGTTATAGAAACAAACCCGTTATTTATTTTGGGGTCTGAATTTATGTATGTGTATATATACAAACACACACACACACACACACACGCATAAGTTTATATATATATGAAGTCAAAGAAGTTTAAGAAAGATAATTTCTGATCTTCTAGGGAAGGAGCTCAATAGATAATGTCCAAAATTATGAAATCAAGAAGTAGCGGCACTGTGAGTTATAAATAGAGCCTCCCCTAAGGTATGTAGAATGCAGGATAATACTTCCATGGTGTCTTTTTTTTTTACATAAATAATTCAATTTAAAACATGTGATAAAGTTCACGGGCCCATGTAAAACATCTGGATTTGATTAACTGCAGATGTAGAGAAAAGAGAGCTTTACATTTAGTATTGTGTTCTTTATTGTCAACCATGACATCCTTGCCTAATTTTAGATCTCCCCACCCCCCTGAGAAAAAAAGATAGCAAGGGTTTTATTACTCGTAATGCAATTATTTCTTCAAAATCTATTTGTATTGAAATAATATAAATCTTGCTCTGCAGTTCTCTAATTCCACTTATTTAATGACGGTTAAATTGTTACCTCTGTGAATACTGGTTTCCAGAGACTCTGAGAAGCTGCTAGTGTCTTATATTGATAATGATCACAAATGCAAGTCTTACCTAAAGTACACAGGAATATGGGAATGAAAAGTAGTTTTCTGGTCTTGTTAAATTTACAAATCAGAATTTCATAATATAACGGTTTAACAACATCCTTCCACCTGTCTTCTCTGGAATGCTTTAAACTACAGTGCCCCTCTTCCTAGGATGTGATCTATTTTGACGGCCACATCTCTATTTTCTATCCACCATCACCAGCAAAAGTAAATAAGGGAAGTTACATGGAGGACGAAGAATAGCCCCATTCATAAAAGGACTGTCTGCCTCTTGTCTGGCACAGCTGAAGCCTGACCCTGGAGCATGCTACCTCTTCATCCACTGGACACAATTAGTGAAAAGGGATGAGAGGGGCCTGATGGTAGTGTGGAGCAAGAGACTCAGGAACTCTGAAGGAGATGGCCCAGCAGTTCTGCAGGGCTGCCTGACAGTGGACAGCACCAGTGGCAAGGGCATCCAGGCTAAAGAATTCCTGCCATCACCACCAACACCACACACCCCATATTCATGCTATATTCCTGAAGGGTTGGATAATCAGAACATGGATGGCTGAGATCCCTGGCATGAACCTGTGTTTGTGGCTCTAGGCCAAAGTTCAACAGTAGAAAGTTGGTAGTCCAGGGTCTGAACTCATCCTGTATCTGAAAGAAATGAAAGAGTCACCCCCAAATCAGCAAGTAAGTACCATCCTGATGGTTCAGTCTTAGAAGATCCCAAGAAAGAAATACTTGTGTTGTCTAGCAAGAATGATCTGATATTAGGCCACTGTCCTGGAACTAGATCCATGCCTGGTCTAATGGTGGCAGTGTTCTGAAACATGAAGGCAAATGCAAGAAGAAACAGTTAAGGAATGTGAGTATTCTTTATTTCTAATTTATACTTAGAGAAGAGCTAGGGAGGAAGGATCACTGGTTTTCATAACAGATCTTGTACTAGTATATTACTTTTTAAGTTCTATACATATATTACTTCCAAAAATAAAAATTAAAAAGAATATATAAAAACAAAATAAAATTCATTTATGGTATGTTGGCTTTTTTATAATCTGCCTTTTCTATCTAATGCTGTACGTTGAACATTTCCCCATATTCTTATAAAATATAACTTGATGATTAAATTGTATTCTACCACATAGGTGTGCCCTAACTGATTTAACCATTTTCTTATTCTGGATATTTAAGTGATTTCCAGTTTGTCTTTGTGGAGTGGAAATCAGCAGGAATTTGGCACTTCCACATTCAGTGTCAGATGAACTTGCTAAGAATGACTTTGCATTCTGTCTGTTGCTTCCAGCCCTTGCTGTTTCTGGAAACTTGCTGTAGACAGCCTCCTCCCGTTTGTCCATTAGGGCATAGACCTTACTATATGGCAGTGTAGCTAAGAGTGTGGCTGCAGCAAGGACAGGTGGACAGTTGGACCAGGTTCAAATCATAAACCTATTTTTTAGCTCTCAAAGACTCAGTTATCTTATATTGAAAATAGGGTTACTAGAAGAATTACGTGAGACATTGGATCTGAACTTACGGAGTTGCTTAGTTGATAATAGTATTATCATTTATTGGCTCTTCTTTGACATTTCTTTATTGAGTGTTTTAATGTGGCAGGCATTGTGATAGGTACTGAAGATGCAAGGATGGGAGAAATGAGGGAGCCCTGGCCTGTGGCTTTACACTATTGCATCATAGAAAATCACCAAATGGGCATATTTTTAAAAATTCAAAATTGCTGCTATGCCAAATGCCCAGATAGAGAGAGAGAGAATTGGTGCAATGAGTACCTGTCCGAGGGGATTCGATGTAGTCAGAGAGGGGCCTTGTGTTCTCAAAGGCGTTTTAGTCTTTGCCCTGTGATTCTGGACAAGAAGAGGGTGCTGCAGGAAGGTTGGAAGACACAGTAGCTGGTCTATGATTTTTTTTTTTTTTTTTTTTGGTCTTCACTCTCACAGGAACAGAAACTCAATGAATGTGACTTTGCAATGAAACGCTGCAGACCGGAAGCCATGGGACATGTCTTTAACTCTTTCCTGCCCACTGTGCATAGCCTTTTATGATTGTTTTTAAAAGATTTTATGTATTATTTGACAGAGAAAAACACAGCGAGAGAGGAGACACAAGCAGGGAGAGTGGGAGAGGGAGAAGCAGGCTTCCCCCTAAATAGGGAGCACAATGCGGGGATCTTGTGGATCCTGACCTGAGCCGAAGGCAGACATTTAACAACTGAGCCACCCAGGCACACCAGCCTTTCATCATCTCTCCAGTGTATAGCATTTGTGCTCACCTAGCCTTTGCCTCACATAGCATGTGCCTCCAGGGTGGACCATTGTTAATATGCTCCTTTGACCAAGGTCTGTTGTCTTCCAACTTCTTCAGTGTGCCGCCCTGGCAGTCTTTGTATAGCCAGGGCTTTGCAGGGTACCTGACACACAATAGTTTCTCACCACATGCAGAGCAGGTTGACTTAAATCTAATGTAATATTTCAGGGCAGGAAAGACCACACCTGCTCAGGAAGATGTAGGGAGGAGAGAAGGGACTTCTGGTCCCTGAATATAATAGAGCCCTAAGACAATTCAGTGTGAAAAGGAGTAGAAGGACACTATGAAGAGGCAGCTGCTAGAAAGGGTTCAGTGAGAAAGGTGGAGAGGGAATTCCAGATGGGAAGAGAATACGTGAAGTACATAGGGAAGAAAGGATGTACAACATTGTCTGCAATAGGAGTATCACTTTACGGCTGTGCCAGGAGCAGGGAGAGGCTGGGGAGAGTCTGTTAGATAGATCAATAGAAGATAACACTGGAAAAGTAGTTGGAGCTGAGTTCTGAAATGCCTTCTGTCATTAATATCAGAAACAGTTTTTTAAATAACAGGGTAGAGAAAAGCGGAGAGCTTTAAAAAGATAGAATTTAAGTACTGCTAATTATCTGACCGCATAGAAAAATAACAGAGCAAAACAAATCCTCCCAACGGTCACTAGCATGCTTGAGGATCTTGAACTTCACAAGCCCCTCAGGAACTAAAACTCCCATGATCCCAGAGTTAATATCATCTTCAGTGGGTGAATATAAAGGGGATCTTTAGACCTGAGAAATATTGCATCTTATTTTTTGATTTGTGGTTAGTTTTTGCATCTTTATTTTTAAAATACATAAACAGTAAGGTGTTTAACATGACTTCATGAATAAATTCCTCATTATTAACACATTTCTTCATACACCAAGAGCTTCGGAAGTTTATTTGTATAAACTTTCAAGTTTGTGCAAGGAAGTAAGAAATCTGTTACTGAAATAGATAGGGGCTTAATATGCTTGCTTCCATTCCATGGTCTATGGATTGCATGTTACATATTCCTGAGTGTAGAACTGTGCTTCCCAGGAACTCATTTCATTACCTGTCATCCTAATTTCTAGGAAAACACATTTGGGTTTATATTGACTGTGATGTGAGACTGCTGGCTATCTAATTCTGGTCCCTCCTGCCGGCTATCTAATTCTTCTGGACCCTTCTTGGATTCAGAATTTAAGACCTTGTCCAGAATAGGTTATACCAACCAATGGACAGTCAGAGATTTTGCCATCAAACATTCTGATTTGGTGTCAGGCCTGGGGGGGAAAAATGTATATGAATCAGAGTCCTAGAAAACAGAAGTCACAATTCAAATTAGGATTATTTGACAAGGGTTTATTTTTGAGGGCCTAATTATCAAAGTTCAAAGGACTGAAAGTCATATAGAATTTTCTAAGAGCTGGTAAGTCCTTTCATGCCCAGCTTTGCATATCATTGTCTATTTGGAACATAAAATGCAATGAACCTGTGTGCATATGCCAGTTATCTTACATACAATTAAAAATGAATCAAGGAGTAGAAAACACTGAAGAAAACCTATCATGGCAGTCATCATGTGTTTGTAACCAAATCCAAATTGTGGCTCTTCAGTTTAGAATACTGTGCCTTCTCTGAGAGCACAGTTCTGGAGAAAAGCAGCAAGTTCTTTCTGCCTCCATGCGCACCTGTCCACTGCTGGAAAGCACCAATGGCATCTTCATTCTCTGTTTCCAGCTCAGCTATGTGTCTGCCTTATGGATTGGCTGCCCACCCAGCCAGGAGCTGATGTGCCTTCTTGAAAAACCCAGTTGTTCATGGTAAGTTTTCACTGGTTTACTAAGCAGTATAAACATTTTAATCTTAAACAGCACTACTGTGCCTGCCCTCCTACTTCAAATGAACCTCATTCTTTTTTTTTTTTAAAGATTTTATTTATTTATTTGACAGACAGTGATGACAAGTAGGCAGAGAGGCAGGCAGAGAGAGAGAGGAGGAAGCAGGCTCCCCGCTGAGCAGAGAGCCCGATGTGGGGCTCGATCCCAGGACCCTGAGATCATGACCTGAGCCGAAGGCAGAGGCTTCAACCCACTGAACCACCCAGGCGCCCCAAATGAACCTCATTCTTGTTCTCAGTCCTAAGTCTGGGATTTTCACTGGCTGAGGTGGATGCTGTAGTTTTAGCTGCCCTGTTCTACAAAAGAGGTGCGAGGCAACACCACCTAGCACACAGAGACCATTAGGAGACCGTGGGAGAAGGAGGTGACAATCTCTGCTGAAAGTTTTAACATTTTACTTTTATAAAAGAAAATTTACTTAATGTCACTGGGCTTTGTGTACAATGTGAGGTAGGGATCTTATTTCATTTTCTTTTATATGAAAATTTCCCTCAGCACCTTTCACATGGATTTGCAGTGCCACTTTTTAGGGATCACTTTTCTTTATATTTGCTGGTAAGATTCTGAGCTCTGGACTCTGTTCTACTGGTCATTTTATTTCTACATCAATGCATTCCTATTAGCTCTCTAAACTAATTTAGCTTAATAAACCTTGCTATTTTGTTAGGTAATGTTTCCTCCTTTAATCATCAGGTTTTTGTAACATTTTTTCATTTTTTGGGCTGTTCTAAAGAATTATTAAATTGGCTTATAATTTTCCATGAAAAATAGTTTTAGGCTTTTCATCAAATTACACACATTTATTGAAAATCTCAATAGCCTTACAGTATCTTCTTAATATAAGCATGATATATTTATCCATCATTTGTCTTTTTCAATACTTTCAAAATTTTTATAATTTTTGTAAAATTATCCACATATGTCATTCATTCATTTACTTATTTTTTTAAGAAGGCTTATTTTTCAAGCTACAATATTTGCTAGCATACTTGTATCATTTTTGATTTTAAAGAAATGTGGGTTTTTTTTTTTAAGTCATTACTAGTGATGTTTACTCTAGGTTTTTTAAGGTATGTTTTAATAGGTTAAGTAAAGTTCCCTTTTAGACTTAATTTTTACTATGGATAGATGTTAAATGTTATTGAATGCTTTAATTCATCTATTGAGTTGGCTGTATGGTTTTCTTCATCATTTGGAAATTAGGCTAATAACTGATTGTTTTTAAGATTTTTTTTTTTAAATTTATTTGACAGAGAGAGACACAGTGAGAGAGGGAACACAGGCAGGGGGAATGGGAGAGGGAGAAGCAGGCTTCCCGCTGAGCATAGAACCAGATGTGGGGCTCCATCCCAGGACCCTGGGATCATGACCCAAGCTGAAGGCAGACGCTTAACGACTGAGCCACCCAGGCATCCTTAATAACTGATTTTCTAAAAAACTATTCTGACATCTCTAATATACATTTAAGTTGATGATGATGAACTGTTTTTATATATTTATGTTTGTCTTGATATTTTATTTCAGATATGTGCATTACTTTGTGAGAGGGATTAGTCTGTACTTTTTCATTTTCATACTGTTCTTATCTGATTTTAGGTCAAGTTTTGCTACCCTCATAGAATAATTTAATAAATTATAAATTATAAATAAAATAATTTAATAAAGATTTGCTCATTCTTTGTTCTTTGGAAAAGTTTATAAAAACATTTGAACATTTGGTATAAATTACTAGTAAGTAATTTATAGGAACTTTAAAGTTGTCTAGGTTTTCAAATTCATTGGCATAGTAATTAAAAACATCCTCTTGCTATCTTAAAAACCTGATTATATCTCTGCTATGACCTTTTTTAATTCCAAGTATTTTATATGTGTCCTCTCTTTTTTCCATGATTTCTAAAATATGTATGATATGTATATATGCATGTATATATGGGCATATGTATATGTATAGTTGTGTATGTGTGTATGGTTTCTGTGTGGGGGTATGCGGGATTATTTTTTTAATTTTTATTTTTTTTAATTTCTTTTCAGTGTTCCAGAATTCATTGTTTATACACATCCAGTGCTCCATGCAATACTGCCCTCGACAATACCTACCACCAGGCTCACTGAACCTCCCGCCCACCCCCCCAAAACTCTCAGTTAGTTCTTCAGAGTCCACAGTCTCTCATGGTCTGTCTTTCCCTCCAATTTTCCCCAACTCCCTTCTCCTCTCCATCTCCCCATGTCCTCCGTGTTATTCCTTATTTTCCACAAATAAGCAAAACCATATAATTGACTCTCTCTACTTGACTTATTTCACTCAGCATAATCTCTTCCAGTCCCATCCATGTTGATACAAAAGTTGGGTATTCATCCTTTCTGATGGAAGCATAATACTCCATAATATATATGGACCACATCTTCCTTATCCATTTGTCCATTGAAGTACATATTGGTTCTTTCCACAGTTTGGCAACTGTGGCCATTGCTGCTATGAACATTGGGGTACAGATGGCCCTTCTTTTCACTACATCCTTGGGGTAAATACTGTGCAGTGCAATTGCAAGGTTATAGGGAAGCTCTATTTTTAATTTCTTTTTTTTTTTAAATTTAATTAATTAATTTATTTATTTTTATTTATTTTCAGCATAACAGTATTCATTATTTTTTCACCACACCCAGTGCGCCATGCAATCTGTGCCCTCTATAATACCCACCACCTGTTACCCCAACCTCCCACCCCCCCACCACTTCAAACCCCTCAGATTGTTTTTCAGAGTCCATAGTCTCTCATGATTCACCTCCCCTTCCAATTTCCCCCAACTCCCTTCTCCTGTCTAACCCCCCATGTCCTCCATGCTATTTGTTATGCTCCACAAATAAGTGAAACCATATGATAATTGACTCTCTCTGCTTGACTTATTTCACTCAGCATAATCTCTTCCAGTCCTGTCCATGTTGCTACAAAAGTTGGGTAGTCATCCTTTCTGATGGAGGCATAATACTCCATAGTGTATATGGACCACATTTTCCTTATCCATTTATCTGTTGAAGAGCATCTTGGTTCTTTCCACAGTTTGGCGACCATGGCCATTGCTGCTATAAACATTGGGGTACAGATGGCCCTTCTTTTCACGACATCTGTATCTTTGGGGTAAATACCCAGGAGTGCAATTGCAGGGTCATAGGGAAGTTCTATTTTTAATTTCTTAAGGGATCTCCACACTGTTTTCCAACGTGGCTGCACCAACTTGCATTCCCACCAACAGTATAAGAGGGTTCCCCTTTCTCCACATCCTCTCCAACACATGTTGTTTACCATCTTCATCAAGATCAAAAGCTTCTGCACAGCAAAGGAAACAGTCAATAAAACAAAGAGGCAACCCACGCAATGGGAGAAGATATTCGCAAATGACAGTACAGACAAAGGGCTGATATCCAAGATCTATAAAGAACTCCTCAAACGCAGTACATGAACAGACACTTCTCCAATGAAGACCTACAAATGGCTAACAGATGCATGAAAAAATGTTCATTCATCATCACTAGCCATCAAGGAGAGTTCAGATCAAAACCACACTAAGATACCACCTTACACCAGTTAAAATGATATGTCTTCTTTTACTTGAAAAACCTGGCTCTCAACAATACCACATTTACCTATTTGTTCAATTCTATAATACATCTAAAGTAATATTAGAACTGCTTCACTATACTCTCCAGTGACAATTATTCTTATTAGTAAGAATGCTTTTGTTCCTAAAGTTGGTTTTGTCTGGGGGTGCCTGTGTGGCTCAGTTGGTTAAGCATTTGCCTTCAGCTCAGTTCATGATCCCAGGGCCCTGGGATCAAGTCCAGCATCAGTCTTCCTGCTCAGCCTTGAGTCTGCTTCTCCCTCTCGCTCTGCCCCTGCACTCCTGCTCATTCTCTCTCTCTCTCTCTTTCTCTCAAATAAATACAATATTAAAAATATGGTTTTGTCTGACAAAAATATAGATTCACCAGCTTTTCTTTTATCCTTTTCCCCTCACCCTTTCAGTGTCTATGTTTTAGCTTTGACTCCTATGAATAGCTTTTGAATTTTATCTGTTGTGACAGTCTCTCTTTTGAACCTGTTATTTTACCTCATTTAATTCATTATGATTATTGGGTCAGGTATTTGGGATTATTTCTAATATTTCTAGTAATTATATAGTGCTTATGATGATGCCTATTTTTTTTTCTTTCTTTCACTTCTCCCACTCCTATCTTGCCTTCATTGAATTGATACATTTTTTGCTTTCTTGTTTGGAAGTTAAATATGTATTATGTTTTTTTAAATTTTGTTTTTTAAAGACTACTAGTAAATTTTGATATACATATGTAGTTTATTAATATCTAATATTAATTAATAACCCTATATGAGAACTTCAGAACACTTAACTCTAATCAGGAGCTTTTCATTCTTTTTTTTTTTTTTAAAGAATTTATTTATTTATTTGAAAGACAGAGATCACAAGTAGGCAGAAAGGCAGGCAGAGAGAGGAAGGGAAGCAGGTTCCCTGCTGAGCAGAGAGCCCGATGCGGGGCTCGATCCCAGGACCCTGGGATCATGACCTGAGCTGAAGGCAGAGGCTTTAACCCACTGAGCCACCCAGGCTCCCCAGGAGCTTCTCATTCTAAAATGGTATTGCTAGCAAGTATTTTATTTCTGCCCTGTCTTTCACTGTTTTCTCCCACCCATTAAGACTCATATCTCTAGGTTTATGAAAATTTGAAGTATTTCCTATGATTTGTTTCTTGCAACCATATGAACTTTTAAAGTATGAAAGAGCAGCTTGTCCAACTTCGCAAATTGGGTGTCTCAGCTAAGATCCCACTCCCTCAACACTATGTAAAAACCAGTAATTGATATTATTATTTTTATTATTAGGCATACAGAATTGGTTTTGCCTAATGAAATTATACTCAGAGGAAAGAGAATGCATGTTCAGTATTTTAGCTATACCAACAATATGCTGAGAACATTTTCCTGTTACTCTAAATTTCAGAGAATTCTCTCATTAGAATTTCAGCTCCACCAAAGAAAGATGATGTGTTGAACTAAGTAATTCATTGATAGCTTGCTGTGAAGGAGTTTATCAGTATTCTATGGAAAGCCATAAAGTGAGATCTGCTTCTGACCAAGTGAACTGTCGATCTAGAGTCACACTGAGAAGCAGCATGGAGAAGAGAAAGCCAGGAATAGAAACCTGTGAGACTTGAACAGCCGTAACTCAAAGTACTGGGCACCAGAGGTGGACCCTGAGGACAGGATTCAAAATGGTGGTGAGAAGCAAATGGTTAACATAACCTCATTCTGCCTTGATGACCAGGTCTTACAGTGCTTGTGTGATTCTTCCATCTGCCTTATGGGTCCCATTTTGGCTATGGATCAAGGCGTTAAGGAAATATCAGTGTGAGCCCTCAAGGCTGAGATGGGAGGACAAGGAGGAACAGATTTGAATGAGCAGGATCCATAATCTGTGAGCAGAGTAGAGTAGGGGGCATAGCCTGGTCCAGCAAAATGTATTTCTAGATGCCAGTATTCCAGTGCAATAATCTTAAGTGTGAGATTCAGAGGGTCAGTCCAGGGTCAAGCCATCAGAAGTATGCAAGAAATCCAGGAGCTCAGGTGTTGGTGAAAAGTATAGATGGTTTGCTTTCCATTGCCTTTTTTTGACGACCTAGTGCATGCCAAGTAATTCATATATATTATTTCTAATGTGCTCAAGAATCTTAGGAAACTGGGGTATTTCCAATCCCTATTCTATATGAAGAAACTGAAAAAGCTTAAGAGACTTGATCATTTTACATCTATCCATCAGTAGAACTTGGGTTTAAATACTAGTTTATTTTACCACAGCATCTGCTTTTTTCACTACAGCCTTTCTATCATCATCTCTCAGTGAAATGAACTCCTGTTCTTTTCAACTGGGTCTTGACAGCTCCAACCATGGTTAGACTGGAAAACATGCATTTTTCTTTCTTTAAAATATATTGTGGATGGATTTTCTTATTCTGTACTCACTTCACATCCTATTTCTCATTTTTTATTATGCATAAATCTGGAGGCAACTAATAGACGTTTAAAAAGTCAGGTCAAAAAATAAGATAGCTGAGAACCAGTATGTGGAAAGTTTACCTACTGTATTTAATTTTAAAAAGTTTATAGTACCTGTGATAGCTGGGTACTTTCCACAAGATGCCCTAGGAATAGTTTTGTGATTTTGGTTTGGGGAAAATTATTTTCTTATTAAGATCTGTGTTCTTATTTAATAGGAATGAGTGCTGAAAGATTGTCACAGGTCTTATGTAGATTTGCACCACTTGCCAGAGACAGTAAATAAGATTGTTACTGCAGCTGATTAATTTTCAGGACAAAATTTGCATCTCCTCTCTACAGGGATTTTGTTGCCATGGTGTTGTTATGACATCAAGCTTTGCACAGAGGGTTGCTGTTTCTTACCTGTAGACTTTGGCTGTGATATGTCTGGACCATTTGGGGAAATTTTTTATATATGTTAAAGCCAGGGTGTGAGGGTAGAGAAATGTCCATTAAGATGTGGACTCAGTGACTGTTATAATATCTCTTTCTATCTTGATGTCCATTGTAATATTCTGAATGAGCATAAGTGAGAACAACAAATTATACACTTGTGTTTGGATAAATTTAAGCTTCCAGTAAGGTTTTGTTTTGTTTTGTTTTGTTTTTTGTTTTTTATATTTTTACTCTAGAAAATGTACTCTCCTTTGAAGATTTCATTTATTTATTTGACAGACAGAGATCACAAGTAGGCAGTGTTAGGGTCCGTGATCAAAGGAACGAGACCAACAAAAAGCTTAAGTCAAGCAAAGCTTTATTTGGTGCCAAGCATCCAGAATCAAACTGACCGGCTGGGGCCGTCTCTTACAAAGAGGTGATGACGACGAGGACGACGACGAGGATGACACTGCTCCTGACAACCACAATACTCCCAACAACTATGATCCTGACTGATGCTGCTCCCGATGACTACCCCAACGACTATCACTCCCCCACACCAGCCTCACAGACTAACCTTTATAGAGGTGGTTGAGCCCAGCCCACACACAGGTGGCCAATGAGATTGTGACACACAGGGAAAACTGCACACTCCTGCTCGGTTGGCAATACGGGTGACCAATTGAATTCCAATTCACCACAGTAAATATATGTGTGCCTCACTGATTAGATGTCTCCATCCAGCCTGGCCCACCCCTATATCCCGGAGTTTGCAAATAAGTTCCTCTGGGAGGGGCAGGGTCAATCCAAGTTTACAATGAAATGGCTCCCTCTGGCTAACCAGGCCCTTATAGGCAGAGAGGCAGGGACAGAGAGAGTGGAGGAAGCAGGCTCCCTGCTGAGCAGAGAGCCCAATGTGGGGCTCGATCCCAGAATCCTGGAATCATGACCTGAGCTGAAGGCAGAGGCTTTAACCTACTGAGCCACCCAGGCGCCCCCCAAAAATGTACTCTCCTTTGTAAGAAAATTGCAATCATTGCACACTGGAAAGAATATTGACTTTAGGGTAGGAAATAGAAATTAAAGTCCAGTATTACTTTTTGCTATGTGACTTTTAATTTAATCCCCCTGAATTTTGTTTTGTTCATTTATAAACTGTGAATAATTTTAGCTGTTGAGAAGACAAAACACCACTTTTCAGGAATAAAGTATCATCATAGGTGAATTTTCTGACAATACAGCACCCTGATTTGCCATTGGGAAAATATTCTCTGCTATTCTCAGTCCATGATGTTCAGATGAGGCCTACAATTTCCTCAGCTGTTGATGAGATTGTGACTTAGAACTGGGCAATTATAGTACTGTATCCACTTGGTCATAATAAATGGTTCAGGAGGGACTCATGACAGAAGCCAAGCCACTGAGAACCCTTCTTGAAATTTCTGTTTATCAAGAGAACTATGCTCTGTTTTAGGCATAGTTGCTTTGCTGTAGGATATAAGCCTGATTTAATAGACATCTCTGTTACCAGTTGAGGATATTCAGAGTAAAAATGAATTTGACTTAGAAAAACAGCAGAGAGAGTAGATGACACATTTTGACCACTTGAACCCAGTAACATCTACTCCTTAACTTTTCAAAAATTATATGAGGTGACTTATTGCTTAAGCCAATTAGACCTGGGTTTCTCTCCCTTGAAACTGAAGAAATTCTCAATACCAGAATCATCTATCTACTCTTACATATATACAGATTATTTTTAATTTAAAATTTTGCTAAATACCTAGAATTTTGCACAAAACTAGAATGGTCAGAGATCAATCTTCACTGAATTTTCTGTCCTATCCTTTTGGATGTTTCTCAGTTGAATTTTTGTTATGTTTTTGCTATTTTTTTTGTACTTTTGTTATTTTAATATTTCTATTTTAGAGAAATGAATTGGGTCAGTTATTTGGTAAATATAACTTTTTTGTGATGTTTTTATTTTACTGATTTTTTTTTAACAATAAGTAATGAAACAGTGAGACTAGTGATATTGTTCTTGGAGAGGCCAATGGGCAGGAAAAGGAAAATTGATGTCAATGTTCTGCATATATGGAGAAAGAAGAGACTATAAGGGAGAATGAAAATAATGGCGAAGTGTATAGTCTCAAAGTCAAGAGGGTAAATGAAAGATTTCAGGAATGAATTAAAAGTCTGCACATTTAAATATAACATAACAATCTTTGAATTTGAGAAATTTACTTAATTTATACATTTATAAAAGAGAATTTAGTATTTGCCTTATAGAATTGTGTGAAGATTAAATAAGATAGTATTTTAGGTTGCTCACAAAACTAGGCATATTCACATATTAATATGCTGACAGTTAATTTGCTTTAAGGTGCCTTTAGGAAGTTTTAAAGAATGGCATATATTGTTTACATCCTAATCCAATTTATTTTCAGAAATAATGTTTCCAGTAATTCTGAGTTCTTTTAGGAAGAACCTTTAGTTATGCCTTGATGAAACATAATATCCAGACTGAAAGAGAGTCAGGAACATCTTAGAACACCTTATCATGAGAACAAGGCTCAGTGACTGTGATTACATGAGCTAACTCCAGAGAAGTCCAATCTCATAGGGTAGGGCCCAGCTATAGAGCTGAGGATTGAGAATAGCAGTACTGGAAAGACCTTTACAGAGCCATTGTCCTAGCCTATGGGGACTTGAGTGTCATGATGTTAGGACCAATGTAAATGCCCAAGGAACATGTATCTGAACCCAAAGTCAAAAAAGAACACTCAGCTGAAGAAATCCCATGCTAAAACTTTTGAACTGCTAAATTTTCCAGTGACCAAGTTCAAGATTGACCTTAGAATTTGGAGCAGAGTTGGATTTGCAGGATCTTAACTTTTCAGCAATTATAAGTTTGTGTCAAGAACTATGGAAGATGATGTCAAATGAACCTGGCTAGCAAAAAGAGATCATAAAGCAGGAACCAGGCAAGAGATTTCACTGGCTAATTTTCTACATTTTTCTCTGGAGGAAGGCCTAGAGAAATTGACTTAAAGACAGGGACTACCCAATGGTACAAATAGCAAAGATGAAATAATAAGGTTAAACATGGACCATGTGGGAAGATAGACCTGTGTTTTCTTTGCCTACTTAGTACCTTGCTTCCCTAATCCACATACGTGGTTTGCATGAATCTGAACTTCCAGTGAAACAAGTCAACATATAATCAAAGTTGGACCAATCAAAGCACTTCATAACCTTAAAGTAATTGAGTATGGGCATGTGACATTTCATCTTAGTTGTCATATTAATGGTCGTAAATTTTTTTTATAATTTATCACTTTTTCAGTGTCTATAGGATCTCTGTTGAAATTTCTCCTTTCATCCCTGATGGTAATTTCTGTTCTTTCCCTTAATCTCTCTCTCTCTGTGTCTCTCTGTCTGTCTCTCCCTCCCTCTTCCCTTCATCCCTCTCCTTCTCCCTCCTTATCCCCTCTCCCCCATTCCTTTTTCTTGGTGAGTCTAGTTAAAGGGTTTTAACCATTTTGGATTTATTTTCTCTGTTTAAAATATTTTCTTCTGGTACTCATTTGTGATTGAAAGTGGAAACCAAGTTACCTGCTTTTTGGGTAGTTAATGCTGAAATAGAGAAAAGAGTATTAGGTATATGAGCAAATTGTTGGAAATCTCATTGGAACTTTGAAGGAGTCTTTTAGAGAGAGGAAGGAAACTATAATTTTCTTAAGAAAGAGAGCAAACTGAGGGTTGATGGAGGGGGTGGGTGGGGGATGAACTAGATGGGTGATGGATATTAGGGAGGGCACTTGTGATGAGCACTGGGTGTTCTGTGTAAGTGATGATTACTAAATTCAACTCCTGAAACCAATATCACACTATATGTTAACTAAATAGAATATAAATAACAATTTGAAAAATAAAAAGGCAATCTTTTAATACCTGATTTGCCCTACAATGCAGTGGTTTAGCATGTAAGAGAAAGATAAGAATATTGGACTCAGATGAACACACATACCAAGCACATCCAGGTTTATGAACCTTGATTCCTGCTTCTATGCTGTGATTTGGTTGATGCCTCCAGCTCCCTCAGGAATGTGTATTTGGTAGGAGCTACTTGCCTGGACTCATTTCTGAAGAATTTATTCCCCATCATGGTCAAGCAGCAAGGGATATTTGAATTACAGCAATGTAAAGTTTATTAGACAGAGTAATTTTAAATTTTGGATGGGAATATTTAAACTGAGGAACACGTTTGAATCCTAAAAGATTTACATTGGTGTTGTGGGTTTTTTTTTTTTTTTTTTTTAATAGTTACTGTCATAAGCAGCGTTTTTAAGAGGAATTTGAACTAATCTGCATTAAAAAATGAGCAATTTCTATTTTACTTGCTTGACAGTCAAAGAAGACAGGAAATAAGATAGAAGAGGGAAAAAAAAGAATTTAGAATAAAGGATGAAATAGCATGGTGGGACTCTGGAGCCCAGGTTGTAGATTTTTTTAAAAATCAAAAGCAGTGATAGGAAGGAAGAAAGAGGGGAAGAATAAGGAAGAAGGGGTATTTGAGGGGCGCCTGAGTGGGTTGGTGGGTTAAAGCCTCTGCCTTCGGCTCAGGTCATGATCCCGGGGTCCTGGGATCAAGCTCCTCCTTGGGCTCCCTGCTCAGCGGGGACCTGCTCCCCCCACCCGCCTCTCTGCCTACTTGTGATCTCTGTCTGTCAATTTTTTAGAAAAATCTTTAAAAAAGAAAAAAGAAAGGGAATTTGAGAAGAAAGCACCCAAATAATGAATATTAAGGGTTTTTTTGTGTTTCTGTGATGTAAATACTTCCAATATCTCAAATCTTCCTGGGTGGCAGGGGGAGTCCTGGGGTGTGGCTCAGGGGTCCCTGATCTGGAGGGCTTGGGGGCCAGGGATCTGGAGATGGAAGTCTGAAAACCCAGCATAGGGTCAGGGTTATCTGCTGATGCTGAGGTGGGCTTCCCAGTGGGCTGAGTAGAAGGCGGGAGTTGCCAGCTTTCTGTGGCAATTCAGGAGGCGGTGCATTTAGAGCTCTTTCCCAAGAGGTTTGGACTACAACCACTCTAGACCACAGGGCAGCCCCAGACAGATCCGCTGTGTGCCCCTGTCATGGGAAGCAAATTCGCTGGGAGTTTCCGACCAATTCTCACAAGCTTTCTGCCCAAATCAATATTGATTTGGACAGAGAACACGTGAGAATTGGCCAGCATTGTGCAGCGATTCAGGCCACTCATGCGCCTGGTATTTGTAGCACTTTCTCCCTAGGTTTGTGAGGCCGGGCCCACATGACTCCCATGAGGTCCCCTGCTTAGACGAGCTCTCTGGGGGCAGAGTTGAGGGTGGGGGTCAGATGGCACATCAGGTTCTGGGTTATACCCCAGAGTGCGCTGTCGGTGGGGATGGCCTCGGGGGCATGCAGGTTTTTCCCACTCTTGAGGGTTCTGCACAGCTCCAAATGCATAGTTTCCTCCTGGGTGCACTCGGAGTCCTGCAGTGTGGCTAAGGGGTCACCAATATAGAGGGCTTGGGGGCCAGGACTCTGGACACAGAAGCCTGGGAACCCAAACTAGGATTAGGGTTGGGGCCTAGGGGCATGGCAGGCCTGATCTTCTGGGGTGAGCTCCCCGGGGGGCTGAGTTGAGGGTGGGGGTCAGGCAGTGCATCAGGCTCTGGGTTTGTGGATAGGGGGGACGCAAAAGGTGTGGGTGTCCTCAGAGGGGCATGCAATTTCCTCCCACTCTGAGGTTTTTGTGCAGCTCCAACCAGCATGCTTTCCTCCTGGGTGGAAGAAGAAGTCCTGGGGTGTGGCTGAAAGGTCCCAAACCTGGAGGGCATGAGGGCCAGGCCTCTGGGGATGAAGCCTGAAAACCCAGACTAGGGTTAGATTAGGGTCCAGGGGCATGGCAGGCCTGATCAGCCAGCGCTGAGGTGAGGTTCCTGCAGGGCAGTTGTGGGAGATGGGGGGGCTTGAGGGTGGGGGTCATGCTGCTGGGTGTCAGGCTGTGGATTTGTGTCCTGAGGGCCATTGAAGGTGGGGGTGGCCTCAGGGAATCATGGAGGTTTCTTCCTCTCAGATGGTTTCGTGCAGTTCCCAATGGCACAGTTTCCTTCTTGGGGGCAGTTGGATCCCGTGGTGAGGTTCTGGTATCCCCAATCTGGAGGGCTTGGGGGCCAGGACACTGGGGACAGAAGCCTGAAAAGCCAACATAGGGTTACTGTTAGGGTATAGTTGCATGGCAGGCCTGATCTGTTGGCACTGAGGGTAGCTCCCCAGGGGGCTAAGTTGAGGGCATGGGACAGGCTCAGTGTCAGTGGACCTGCTGATATTTGTGTCCAGGATAACTTTGAACATCTACCCCCTTGGCAACTTTCAAGTACAGGTCTTCCCCACATTTCTGAAAGTTCATGGTAAGACACTTGGTTTTTTGGAGAGACCTACGTTATTATCCAGCTCCAGTAGCAGGAAGAAACCTGAAGAGGATTTCTCTCCTACGAAAAATGTCAAAGAGTGGGCATCGCATTCAGCATCTGTTTTGTGGGGAACCACCACAGAGGCATCGTGCACCCCAACCAGCTCCTTCCTGGGCACTGCTCTCCACATCCAGCCACCAGTGCTTTGAATTGTATCTGTGAGCATCTACTGTGCTTTATCTCCATTTATTTTGGGCATCCATTAGGATGTTGTGTCCTGCAGCCTAAGAAGAGCCAAAGAGAAGGAACTTTTGGTGTCTGAGCATGCTCACTCATTTTTCTGTAGAAATGAAAGGTCATTCCTTTTTCCATTTATACCATTTCTGCTGTGAAAGGTTTCCTAGGAACACTGTACTTTCAATTAGTGAGGGAGCCTGTTCCCCAACCTGCTTAAAAGGTTGGCTTTTAAGGGTTTGATGGTTTCTTTTGCCATGCAGAAATTTCAGTTTGATGTCCTTCCACTTGTTTATTTTTCCTTTTGTTGCCTTTGCTTTTGGTGTCTGATGTAAGTCTCTTCCCCAAAACCAGTACTGAGAAACTTATTACCTGTGTTTTTTTCTTGGAGGTTTATGGATTCAGTTCTCATGTTCAGGTCACTCATCCATTCATAATGTGCATGTGCAGTGTAAGAAAGTGATCCAGTCACATTCTTTGCACCTAGTGTCCAGTTTTCCCAGTACCATTCACTGAAGAGACAGTTCGTTCCTCATTGTATATTTTCTGCGGTCTCATAAGCTAAAACCATAAATGTGTGGGTTAGTTCCTGAGATTTCTTCCTCCCTCCCTCCGCCGCCTGCCTGCCTGCCTGCCTTCCTTCCTTCCTTCCTTCCTCCTTTCCTTCCTTCCTTCTGGTCTTACAGTTTATTTGTTGGGGAAATATTTTCCGTCAGAATATGTGCAGTGTGGACTTCATTGATGATGTCTTCATACTTTGTTAGGACATTTCTCTGACATCTGTGTTTTTGTACATCTTGTGTTTTTGAGTAGCTGGATCTATAGCTTTCAACAGATTGAACATTTGGGAAGAACTACTTAAGTAGTATTCTGTTCTTCCATCGGACACCAGATTATGTCTGATTGTCGTTTTCTGTGATATTCTCAGTTGTGATGACGGATATCTATATTTCCTTTTCTGTGGTAGGTTTATTAAAGTGAATTTAACTTTTCTTACAGGTGTGGATACTAAATCATCCTCATTTTATAATATATATTTATCTAAAACAGCGTGTTTAAAGAAATGCATTTATTGGAAGCAAACATTGGAACAGGACAGCAATATTATTAATTCCCATTCAGAGTTAATAATTCCTTCAGAGCTACATTTAAAGATGCCATTAATATACGCCTGAGTAAACCTTGCTGAAAGTACTATGATTATCAGTTTCCGAGCTTTCCTTTGTGTTCCATTGTCCTGTGTCTGTTTTTATGCCAGTACCATACTGTTTTGGTGACAACAAATTGGAATTTGAAATTGGAGTGTGGTGACTCCAGGTGGCTTAGTCTCTTGTTTGCTTTCTCTTTCTTTTTTTCTTTCTTTCTTTCTTTTCTTTTCTTTTCTTTTCTTTTCTTTTCTTTTCTTTTCTTTGTCTTTCTTTAATAAATAATGAGATTATTTATTTATACTTAGTTTACATTTGCATTCGAAATGTTTTTCTTTCACTTCTTTTTTATTATGATCATATAACGTGTTATTTGTTTCAGGGGTACAGATTTGAGATCCTTCTGTTTTACACAGCACACAGTGCTGACCATAGCACGTAACCCTCCCCATGCCCATCACCAACCACCCCATTCCCCCACTGTCCTCTCCTTCAGAAAACCTCAGTTGGTTTCCTGAGATTAAGTCTCTTTTGCTTTGACTCCCTCTCTGGTTTTGTTTTGTTTCCTTTTTCCCTCCCTACCCCTATGATCCTCTGTCTTGTTTTTTAAATTCTACATATCAGTAAGATCATATGATAATTGTCCTTCTCTGATTGACTTATTTCACTTAGCATAGTACCCTCTAGTTCCACCCATGTCATTGTAAATGGCAAGATTTCATATTTTTATGGCTGCATAATATTCAGTGGTATATATACCGATATATATCCATTCATCTGACTATGGACATCTGGGCTCTTGGCATACCTTGGCTCTTGTGGGCATTGCTGCTATAGACATTGGGATGCAGATGCCCCTTCCGGTCACTCCATTTGTATCTTTGGGGTAAATATCTAGTAGTGCATTTGCAGAGTAGCTCTATTTTCAACTTTTTAGGAACCTCCACACTATTTTCCAGGGTGGCTTCAACAGCTTGCATTCCCACCAACAGTATAAAAGGGTTCCCCTTTCTCCACATCCTCGCCGACACCTGTCATTTCCTGACTTGTTCATTTTAGCCATTATCACTGGTGTAAGGTTGTGTCTCATTATGGATTTGATTTGTACTTCCCTAATGTCGAGGGATGTTGAGCCCTTTTTAAAGTGTCTGTTGGCCATTTGGATGTCTTCTTTGAAGAAATGTCTGTTCATGTCTTTGTTCTATCATGTCCATATCTTGATTGGGTTATTTGTTCTGTGGCTGTTGAGTTTGGTAAATTCTTTCTGCCTTTAGTTCAGGTCATGATCCTGGGGTTCTGGGAATGAGTCTGGCATTGGGCTCACTGCTCAGCAGGGAGTCTGCTTTTCCCTGAGTCTCTGCTGCTCTCCCTCCTTATGCTCTCTCTTTGTCTCTCTCTGTGTCAATAAATACATTCTTTAAAAAAAAGAAATGCAACATGTCTCTGTATATTGACTTTGTATCCTGCAGCTTCACTGAATTTGTTTATTCTAATTCATTCAAATTTGTTTATCTGTTAACAAGAAATTATTTTTCTTTTGTGAACTCCTTAGGGATTTCTATACCAAGTATCATGTCATCTACAAATAGTGACCATTTTCTTTTCCTATTTAGATTTCATATCTTGTTTTGTTTTTTTGTCTAAATGGTTTGGCAAGGGCTTTCAATACGATGATGAATGAAAGTGGTAAGAATGCTCATCTTTATCTTGTTCTTGCTGGTAGTGGGAAAGTTTTCAGCATTTCACCCTCAGGTATAACATCAGCTGTGGGCTTTTCATATAGAGGCTTTGTTTGGTTGAGGTATAGTCCCTCAGTACCCATGTAGTTTAGAGTGTTTATCATAAATTCATATCGAATCTTGTCAAGTGTTCTTTCTGCATCTGTGGTAACAATCCTAGAATCTTTATCTTTTATTTTGTTAAGGTGGTGTGTGCTATTGCTGAATGTGCAGATGTGGAATCATCCTTGCATCCCTGGAATAAATCCCACTGGATCATGTTGTGTGATTCTCCAGATGGATTGTTGAATTGATGTTGCCAATAATTTGTTGAGGATTTTTGCATCTCTGTTCATGAGGGATGTTGGCCTTTCATTTTCTTGTAGCATCCTTGTCTTGTTTTGGTAGCAGGGTAATGCTGCCTTCATGAAATGAGTTTGGACGTATGCCCTTCTCTTCTTTTTTAAAAACAATTTGGGAAGGGTTGGTATTAATTCTTCTATCATCTGGTTATAGCTCCTCAGTGCAACTGTCTGGTCTTGGGCATTTGTTTCCTGGGAGAATTTGACTATCGAACCAATCTTTTCACTAGTGATCAGTCTGTTCAGATTTTTTCCCATCATTCTTCATTCTATGTTGTTGTTAGGAACTTAATCTATTTCTTCTAGGTTGTCCAAGATGCTGGCCTCTACTTGCTCATAGTACTCTCTAATGATCCTTTGTATTTTTGTGGTATTCCTTGTAATAGCTCATGTTTCTTTCTTTTTTTAAAGTTTTTCACATTTTTTAATTTAAATTCAGTTAGCCAAGGTATAGTTTTTGATGTGATGGTCAATGATTCATTAGTTGCACATAACACCTAGGGGTCATCACCACATGTCCCCTCCTTAATACCCATTACCCAACTACCCTGCCCCACTATACCTCTCCCCCAGTTTATTTCCTATGATTAAGAGTCACTCATGGTTTGTCTCTGTCTCTGATTTCTTCCCATTCAGATTTCCTTCCCTTCCCCTGTGGTCCTCCACACTATTCCTTGTGTTCCACATATGAGTAATACCATATGATTATTGTTCTCTGCTTGATGGGTTTCGCTTAGGATAATGCCCTCCAGTTCCATCCATGTCGATGCAAATGGGATGGGCATTTGTCCCTTCTGATGGCTGAGTAAAATTCTATGGTTATTTATGTATCGTATCTTTTTTATCCATTCCCCTGTTGAAGGACATCTCAGCTCCTTCCACAGTTTTGCTCTTGTGGACATTGCTGCTATGAACATTGGGGAGCATGTGCTCTTCTTTTCACTGCATCTGTATCTTTGGAGTGCAATTGCTGGGTCATAGGGCAGCTCTATTTTTAACTTTTTGAGGAACGTCCATGGTGTTTTCCAGAGTGACTGCACCAGCTGGCATTCCCACCAACAATGTAAGAGGGTTCCCTTTTCTCCACATCCGTAACAAGAGTTGTTGTTTCCTGTCCTGTTAATTTTAGCCATCCTAACTGCTGGAAGGTGGTATCTCATTGTGGTTTTGAATTCCCTGATGATAAGTGAGGTGGAGCATTTTTTCATGGTCTGTTGTCCATCTGTGTGTCTTCTTTGGAGAAGTGTCTCTTCCTGTCTTCTGCCCATTTCTTAGTGGTTTCTTTGTTTCTTGGGTGTTGAGTTTCAGCAGTTCTTTGTAGATCTTGGATTCCAGACTTTTATCTGTCATGCCTTTTGCAAATATCTTCTCCCATTCTGTAGGTTGCCCTTTAGTTTTGTTAATTATTTATTTTGCTGTGCAGAAGCTTTTTATCTTGTTGAAGTCCCAATAGTTCAGTTTTTCTTTTGTTTCCCTGACCCTTAAAGACATGTCTTGCAAGAAATTGCAGTGCCCAAGGTTGAAGAGGTGGTTGTCTGTGTTCTCCTCTAGGATTTTGATGTGAGACAGGAATCAATTGTCCTTCTTTCCTGATTGTATTTGAGCACTCTTTCTTGGTGAGTGTAGCTAAAAGTTTGTCAGTGTGGTTTATCTTTCAAAAAATAGCAGTTCATATTTTCATTGATCTTCTGTCTTTTTAGTCTCCATTGGATTTATTTCCACTTTCCTTTTTGTTTTCTTCTACCTACTGATTTCAGGCTTTGCTTTTTGTTTTGTTTTGTTTTCCATTTCTTTCCCATTTATATTACATTGGTTATTGGAGTGCTTTCAGATGAATTGATTAGGATCTGAATTTCTATGAACTTCCCCCTTAAAGCTACTGTGAATGCATCCCATAACTTTTCATAGGTTCTCTTTTTCATTTGTCTCAAGATACTTTTAAATTTTCTTTTGGTTTCTTATTTGACTATTGGTTGTTTACTAGCATGATGCTGAATTTCACATATATGTGACTGTCCCATTTTCTTTTTGAGACTGATTCCTACTTTCATACTATGGTGATTGGACAAGATTTGAACCAGAGCATGAAAGGAACATTCAGTTTAAAGGTTAGTTTCCTGGGGTATTTTCTGAGGGCAGGCCATGACTTCCATGGGAACAGAGGAAGGTTTCGTGAGACTGGGGAGATGGTGGTCAACCCATGTTAGAATTACTGATTCCTACCTTGCCAGCTGTGTACCACTCTTCACACTGTAGCCCTGATGGACTTGTACTTCCTTAGAAACATCTTCCAGGAGGTGCAGGGTGTCATTCTCTAAAAAGGTACCATGTGGGTTCATGGCATGGCCCCAAGTCAGCAACCAAGATGTATGGTAAATTGGGGGATCAGAACCCGACTTTCTGTTGACAGAAAGTGACAGAAATGGGGCATGGTGAGTTTCATGACAATAGCTGAGGTCCTGAGTGACCCACTGCATGTTGGTAGTGGGTGGGGTAGTGGGGCCTGTGGATCTGTCTCATCAGAACTTGTGGAATTCAGGGACACCTTCTTATTTGTTGAGTTGTGTGGAGACAGGTAGACAGCAGTCTCTGGCCAGGCATGAGGGTCACACTAGACTACCACCAGAGGGATGTGTGTGGTGGGAGCCAGTGCTTGGTTTCCACAAAAACTGATCAGGATCTGGTGACTGTGATTCCTAGCAGAAGCATTGGGAGAGGAGGGCAGTGGTGATGCAACACTTCCTAGGGATGTGGTTGGGACTAGTCTGGAGTCCACTGAAGGGAACCGTGCCTGGCACAGAAGGCACCCAGTCACTGTAGCTATGGGCACTGTGCCTATGGCAGTTTCATGTCAGGGGCTTCCATGCTACTGCTTCCTATTTTTCATCATCTTCATGGTCATGAGCCTCTGCTCTTGGCCCATGGTCCCCCAGGGTAAAATTGCCCTCCCTCCATCTGGCCCTCATCCTCTGCCTTGTGCAACCCAATGCCAGAGTAGCCTTCTCAAGAGGCAGCTCTGTCAGTGTCAGCACTTCCTTGGATCCCCTGTGAGATGAGGATGATGCCCTGCCCTGGAAGGAGGCTGCAGGTCCCCAATCAGGAGAGCCATATCTTCCTTTTCAGCCTGGCCTGCCCTCCCCTCAGTCCTCCTCAGGAAAGCTGTCATACTTCATCAGGTGACACCTCTGACCTTAAAAGCCAATATGTTTTCTGTTTCTCCATGCCTTAGTTCATCCATGGCATGTCTTTTGATCCTCTCAGTGGGTTTTCAGCAGTCCTGTAGGGCTACTTGCTCAAAGAGTGGATGACCTCGGAGGGCCAGCCTTCCATGCCACTGACCTCTGCATGTCCCTGAGCCCTGGAGCCAGCTGCCCCACTGAGTACTGAGGGACCTGAGCCAGCCCATCCTGACCCCAGGCTGTGTCAGCAGTGTAGACTGATGTGTGTCAGGGGCAGTGGGCAGGTGGCATGAGCCAGCTGCAGGCAGTTTCTCTTTCTCATTCCTTTCCCCTGCCCTCCAGAGGTAGCTCAGAGCAGCCCTCATGCTCTGCATCATGAGATCCCTTGACCTGTGCCTCCAGCATTCAGCTGGTGAGCTTAGTGGCTTCCCGTTGCTTCTGTCCCCCATACCCGCACCCTGGATCAGGGGAGGGATTGTACCTTGTCTGTACTTGACCCTGTTCCTATCCCACACTGAGCCCACTCACCTCTGTATCTTCCACGGATGTTGCTTGGAAACAAGCTTGTCCACAGGAAATCTAGTAGCCAAATGGATCCAAGTAATGACCACTGAATTATTGATCCAGGATAGAGAACAAACCGGCTCTGAAACCTGTCCCACACTCTGAGACCATCTCATACTAAAAAAGAAACAGTAACAGAACAGTAATAGCTTTCTGGATTATGACATGGCATCTTTCTCTACTTACACTCCCTTGAATGCATAGGTGCTGATCCTGGATGAAAAGGGACCATGGCTCCTCTGGGCTAGGATTAACAGATGAAATATAAGAAATCAGTGAAATCTGAATTCCCAGCATGGAGTGAATAATTATTGTCAAGGAAACACTCCCAAGTAGGGCATATGAACATTGTGTGCCAAAGCTTTTCCAAATAGTTGACTGAAAGAAAAATCTTTTTTATAGTTTAATTCCAGTCAAGTTAACATACAGTGTTATATTAGTTTCAGGTGTACAATAGTGTGAGTCAGTAATTCTGTGTATTACTCACTGCTCGTCAAGAAAAGTGTACTCATGGGGCACCTGGATGGCTCAGAGGGTTAAAGCCTCTGCCTTCAGTTCAGGTAATTATCCCAGGGTCCTGGTATCAAGCCCCGCATCAGGCTCTCTGCTCGGCAGGGAGCCTGCTTCCTCCTCTCTCTCTCTGCCTGCCTCTCTGCCTACTTGAGATCTCTGTCTGTCAAATAAATAAAATCTTCCAAAAAAAAAAAAAAAGTGTACTCTTAGTCCCCTTCATCTATTTCACTCATGCTTCCATTCACCTTACGTTTGGTAATCATCAGTTTGTTCTCTACTTAGGAATCTATATTTTGGTTTGTCTCTTTTTTCTCCTTTGTTTATGCATAGCCTGTTTCTTCAATTCTACACAAAAGTGACATCATATGGCATTGTCTTTCTCTGACTGATTTCACTGAGAATAATCCTCTCTAGATCCATCTGCATGGCTGCAAATGGCAAGATTTCATTCTTTTTATGGCTGAGTAATATTCAACTGTGTGTGTGTGTGTGTGTGTGTGTGTGTGTGTGTACACATCTGTCATCTCATTTATCACTTTATCAGTGGACACTTGGGTTGCTTCCATATTGTGATCTTGTAAATACTGCTGTAAGAAACATAGGGGTGGGGTGCTTGGGTGGCTCCATGGGTTAAAGCCCCTGCCTTCAGCTCAGGTCATGATCCCAGAGTCCTGGGATCGAGCCCCACATCAGGCTCTCAGCTTGGCAGGGAGCCTGCTTCCCCATCTCTCTCTGCCTGCCTCTCTGCCTATTTGTGATCTCTGTCAAATAAATAAATTTTTTAAAATCTTTAAATAAAAAAAAGAAAGAAACATAGGGGTGCATGTATCCTTCTGAGTTATTGTTTTCTTATGCTTTGAGTAAATACCCAGTAGTGTGGTTGCTGGATCCTAGGGTAGCTCTATTTGTAATGTCTGGAGGACCCTCCATACTGTTGTCCAGAGTGCCTGCAGCAGGTTGCTTTTCCACCAACAGTGCATAAGTCTTCCACATCCTCCCAGCACCTGCTGTTCCTTTTGCTGTTGATGGGAGTCATTCTTACAGTATGTGGTAATATCTCATTATACTTTTGAATTCCATTTTCCTGAGGTTGGGTGATGGTGAACATCTTTTCATGGGACCATTGGCCATCTGTATTTCTTCTTTGGAGAAATATCTGTTCATGTCTTCAAACTATTTTTTAACTGGATTATTTGGTTTTTGAGTGTTGAGTTGTATCCATTCTATATATTTTGGACACTATCCCTTTACAGCATAGGATATTTGCAAATATCTTCTCCATTTTAGTAGGTTGTTTTATTATTATTACTTCTTCCTAGTTCTTCTGCTATGCAGAAATTTTTTATTTTGATGTAATCCCAGTAGCTTATTTTTGCTTTTATTTCCTTTGCCTCAGGAGACAATCTAGAAAAATGTTGCTTTGGTCCATGTCTGGATACTGTCTGTGCCCTCTTGTAGGATTTTTATGGTTTCAGGTCTTCCACTGAGGTCTTGAAACTATTTTGATTTTACTTGTATGGTGTAAGGAAGCAGAGTAATTTCATTATTCTATGTGTAGCTGTCTAGTTTTCCCAACACCATTTGTAATAGATACTTTCCTTTTCCTTTTCGATATTCTTGCCTCCTTTGTGGAAAGTTAATTGGCCACATAATTGCAGATTTAATCTGAGTTTCTATCCTTTTCCCTAGGTTTCTGTGTGTATTTTTGTGCCAGTGCCATACTGTTAGGATGACTACAACTTTGTAGTATAACTTGAAATCTGGAATCATGACTCCTCCAGCTTTGTTTTTCTTCTCAACATTGTGTTGGCTGTTATACATCTTTGGTGGTTCTGTACAAATTTTTAGGAGTGTTTGCTTGAGTTCTTTTTGTTCAACTTAAATTCAATGAGCTAACCTATAGTACATCACTAGTTTCAGATGTAATGTTCAATAATAGATCAAGTGCATATAACAACCAGTGCTTATTGCATCACGTGCCCTTCTTAATGTTCACCACCCAGTTACCCCATCCCCCATCTAACTCCCTTCCAGCAACCCTCAGTTTGTTTCTGTAATGAAGAGTCTCTTGTGGTTTTTCTCCCTCTTTGATGACTTCCCTTTCAGTTTTCCCTCCCTTACTCTCTGATCCTCTGTGGTGTTTCTCCTATTTCACATATGAGTGAACCCATGTGCTGATTGTCTTTCTCTGATAGACCTATTTTGCTCAACATAATACCCTCCAGTTCCATCCAGGTGGATGTGATGGTAAGTCTCCATCCTCTCTGATGGCTGAATAATACTCCATTGTAGATATGAACCACATCTTCTTTGTCTATTCATCTCTCTGTGGACATCTGGGCTCTTTGCATATTTTGGCTGGAGTGGATAATGCAATGCATGTTGGGGGGCAGGTGCCACCATTTTTCACTCAATCTGTATCTTTGGGGTATATACCTAGTACTGCAATTGCTGGGTCATAGTGTAGCTCTATTTTTAAGTTCTTGACGAAACTCAGTAACATTTGGCAGATTGGCTGTACGAGCTTGCATTCCCACCAGCAGTGTAAGAGTGTTCCCCTTTCTCCACGTCCTCGCCAACACTTGTTGTTCTCTGCCTTGATAATTTTAGCCATGCCAACTGTTGTAAGGTCATATCTCATTGTAGTTTTGATTTGTATTTCCCTGATGGTTCTTGATGTGGAGCATTTTGTCGTATGTTTCTTGGTCTCTTGTATGCCCTTTTGGTAGAAAGGTGTGTTCATGTTTTCACCTATGTCTTAAGCTAGGATTAAGGTAGTCCCAGGAGCATGGAAGGGGTGATCTGCTTAGATATGGAGACCTTCAGAGACATCTGAATTGAGGGCTAGAGTTAAGGAGAGTATCAGGCTCAGGCTTTGTAGTCAGTATGGTATGAAACTATAAATAAGCAGGAATTGGTTCAAGATGTCATTCAGCTTTCTCCTGCTCCAAATCCTTTCTGGAGTTCCAAAAGGCATAATTTCTGACTTTGTTGAGGGATGAGCCCTCTGCTTTGCATAGGTATCCCCATTCCCTGGGGACTTGGAGCCAGTCCTCTGGTTTTAAAAAGCCAACCTAAGGTTGGGAGTGGGGCCTAGGATCATGGGAGGTTCAACAAGCCAGCTTTGTAGCAAGACTCACAGAGGGTGAGTTGAGGGTGTCAGTCAGGGTGAGTGTCAGGCCTGAGGTTTGTGTCCAGGGGGCCACTGAATGTGGGGGTGGCATCAGGTGGGCATGCAGATTTCTCCTTCTCTGAATCATTTCTGGAGTTCTGAAGGCCATGGTTTCCTTCTGGGTGGCAGGTGGAGTCATCTGGAATTGCTCAGGTATCCCCAGACCCTGGGGCATTGGTGCCAGGTCTCTGGGGACAGACCCCTCCCAGCTCAACCTAGGGTCAGTATTGGGGTCATGTTTAGGGTCAGGGTTTAGGGTCACACAGGTAAAGGTCAAGGGTTAGGGTTAGGGTTTAGGGTTTGCTAGGTTTAATTTATTTGCCTTTTAATACAATATGTCCATGCTTAAATAAGACATTTTATTAGAGTATTTTATAGTAATTAAAGGTTAGCCTGTAACCCAAATAGTTACAGAGAAGAACCAAATGTTCCAAGGCAACACTTAAGACAATATTTGCTGACATTTATGTTTTATTGTCAAAATAATTAAAAATCGAGTTGCTCTGTGACTCTTCTCCCTGTCTTTCTGGTTTTGGCTAAAAGCATCTTTTCAGTGGGCTTCCTTAATGGGCCTCTCTGAATAGAATGGCTCTCTGAGCCCTCAGCCTGCATTCCTTCCTATTGTTGATCCATTGATTATATCCCATGCTCTTTGCAAACTCTTAGGTGGGACTAAAGCTATACATTTGCACTAAGTAGATACTCTGTATATATTAATTGAACAAGTATGGCTTTCTTTTTAATCAAAAATATCCATGTTTTATCAGTGATTTTTTTTTAACCATTTCAGAATATATTTGGAGAAAGCTCTTGTTCCATGAACATTCTTCTGTCAAGGCTGTGGCTTTATTTTATCTTGTGTTATGCTTCCCTGAGCCAGCCAGAGCCCTCATAACCCATCCATGAAGCTCAGCTTCAAACCTTAGGGGTGAACTCTGTGAAAGCATTGTGGGGCATTTGGGGGGCTTGCCCTGCTGGACACCACTGTGTCATCTGGGGCCATATGTGACTTGTCCACCCTCTCTTTCCCAGGATTTTTCCATCTTTCTCTACCCTCTGTCAGCATGTGGGTTTCCCACCAACCATATCTTTGCAGACAAACTCTGAGATGGCCTATGGCTTGGGACTCCATTGACATCCCAGAGTCTCACTGTAACCAGTGTTAGAGGTTTCTGTGGCACTGACATGGCCTTTGTTCCCGGAATATGCCCCCATGACGAGTCCCATAAGAGTCTGGGAGTCCAGGAAAGATCAATGGGTGGTTGCAGCTCTAGCTAAAGCCACTCTGGGGAATCATGCTGGAGGCTATCTCCCATCTCAGTCTGGGTCTTTCGCTGATTGTCTACATGACCTAGGAGAGTCACTTCATTGGAACTTGAGGCTCATGCTTTCTAAAAGGAGGAAATGTTTTTAGATGAATTGATTCCTCCAAGACTATGGAATGAACTCCTAGGAAGTTCTGGGCAGTCTCCAAGATGGATTCTATCTCACGAGTTCTGACTCCCATCGTCCCCACTCCTATGCAGTTCCCCCCTAAAGGCTGTTCCATGGAGATTCCCCAGGGCAACACTGGACTAGCAAGTGTCTTCAGGGTGTGCCCCCAGACCATCTGATGTGGCTGAGGGGCCAGGAGCAATTCTTAATCCAAACCAAGGTTTTGGCTGTGCTGTCTTCCTTGTACACAATTAGCAGTGCCTGGGTCAGGCCTTCACTGCAAGCGCTGAGCCGGCTTAGTGAGGACCTTGCCCAGGACACTAGCCCCATGACACTGTGAGGGCACTTGGAGTCCACAGTTAAGTCATGCAATGCAACTGGTGGTTCTACACTAGGGTAGATGATGCAGGGGAAACAGCAAACATGACAAAAAACATTTCAGTGGCAGAATAGTGTGTAGTTAAATGTACTCTACACAATGGTGGTGATGGGAAAAGTGAACGATGGGGTCAGAAAGGGGAATGGGAATTCCGAGAAGCTGGCTGGAGTCCTCAGGGCGTAGGGGGTGTCTCCTGGAGGAAGGGACCAGGAGGCTTGTCACGGGTTACAACAGTGCAGCATCCGGGTGGCATTCTGCCTGACACAGGACCCCCAGGGGGCATTGGGGGCATTCAAGCTCTAGAGGATCTACAGAAATGTAAATTGGCCTGAGCAGAGCCTTCCTGCATGTGGCTCTTTCTCTGTTTCTTGATTCTCCTTTTGTTTTCCTCTGAGCTGCACTATTTTTTATGGATTCAGTGCTGTTAGTTGACACAAATTCTTGCTAAAAAGAAATGGAATAGAAGCCATCGTTCTTTCCTAAGTAGGCCTGAATAGATTCCATAATAGCCCTTTCCCAGGTCCCTGGGTCTTCATGTGCTCTCCAAGTCTGAGATTTTAGAAAACATCTTCTATTCTTAACAGGTTGAAAGAATTAGTATGGCTTTTATAAAATTCAGCAAAGTCACACTTTTCATCGTCTATACAATGACCTGTAAACATTGAATGAACAAGGCTTGACAGGATGAAGGAAGAATGGGCTTTGCAATGGGGTTTGGGGGCACTGTTGACTCCCTGTTGCCCCTGTGTGGCCACTCTCCAGATAGCATGTGGCCGAATAGGTTGGATTTACCAGATTCAAGGGAGAATAAGACAGAAGGTTGGTCTTTAGTCCCTAAAAACCATCCTCTAATTTATAAGCAATATGCTAAATCAAGTACATCCTAACTAGATAGTAGAGTTAGGGTCAAGGTCAAGTTATACCCATTAACTAGGAACAGCTTTTTGTATGTCAATCTTACCTGCCTAAGGGTTTTTTTTTTAAATACAGTGGGAGAAGATATAGTCACCAAAGCACTGAGGACGTGACCTGCCCCGGGAAATAGGTCACTACACATAATGATTGTTTCATCTTAGCTGAGGACCAGGAGCTTGTCCTATAGGTACTCGGCAGGTAGCATCTGTGGCCAGCTGGCCATCTCTCCCTGACAGCTACACTCAGCTCAGCCCATCCTCTGCTCTGCTCAAGGGCAGCAAACAGACAGATTAGGTGCAGGTGGGACTCCCTCCTGTCAGGCATGGATCACTTCCAACAGGTAGAGAAGTGGACCTGCTCACATGCACATGTCGTGTTCCCTTGGTTCCTTGCTGTCGGCCTCCCCTTTCTATCACCCTGGTCCTGAACCTTTAGCTCCTGTGAGAACTTGGGTTTGCAGATTTCTGTTGACATTTCGAAGTGTAGATCTGTGTTGCCTTTGTTCCCTGTCCTTGGGTCAGAGATGAAAGCGGGAAAAGTTGTCAGAGTGAGATAGAGTCAGAGAGAGAGTATGCAAGTGGACAGAGGCAGAGGGAGAAGTTAAGAGAATCTTAAGCAGGCCCCACACCCAGTGTGGAGCCTGACGTGGGGTTAAATCTCATGACCCTGAGATCATGATCTGAGCCAAAATTAAGAGTCGGATGGTTAACCAACTGAGTCACCCAGGTGCCCAGGATAGATTTTTAATTTTGAGGATATTATTATATCTAGTTTTTTCTTTCCCTTCTTGTGTTTTGGTCTCAGATAAAAGCATTGCTCCTTCCAAGGTTATGAAGATTTATCCTCATTTGTTTCTTCTAGAGTTTATAATTTTATCTCTTACATTGAAGCCTTTAACTTATTTTGAGTTAATGTTTATATGTGGTGTGAAGTAAGGGTCCAGTTCCATTCCTTTGTACATGGATAGCTGATTGCCTAGCACCCTTTGTTGAAAAGACCATTCTGTTACCCCAGTGTAATGTTGTCCACTCTTGTCAAAACTCAGTGGACCATAGATGAAGTTAAATCCCACTGATCTGTATGCATACTTAAAAAAATTTTTTTATTTAAATTTTTTTTGTAAATTTAAATTTAATTAATTGACATATAATATATTATTTGTTTCAGGTTGTATGCATACTTTTATGACAGTATCACAATGTTTTATTTACTGTTGCTTTGTATTAAGACTTGAACTTTGGAAGTATGACCTTTCACCTTTGATTTTCTTTTTCAAGATGGTTGTGGCTATGTTGTGGTTCCTTAAAATTCCATATGACTGGTAGAATTAGCTTGTGCATTTCTTCCCAAAGGCCTTTGTGAAATTTCTTGGGAGCACTTTGAACTTCCACATTGCTTTGGGTACTGTTTGCCATCTTTACCAATAGCATGTATTTTTCATCACCATGGGGTGTCTTCAGATTTATTTATGTTTCCCTTACTTTCTTTTAGCAATGTTTTGTTATTTTTGGTGTACAAGACGTACACCTTGATTACTTCTATTCCGAAGTATTTTGTCAATGTTGATGTTCCTTCAAATGGAATTGTTTTCTTAAATTCCTTTTTGCATGATCTATTGCTAGTGTATACAAATAAGAGAGATTATTACGTATTGATATTTTGTCCTGTCACTATGTGGAATTAGGAAACTGGCTATGATCATTTTTTGTTGATTCTTTAGGAAGCTTTCTATATGAGATGATGCCATCTCTGGCCTCTGAATAGACCTAGTTCTGTTTCCTTTCGCATGTGCATTTCTTATTTCTTGCCTTATTGTTCTGGGTAGAACTTTCAGTACAATACTGAGCAAGGAGAGAAAGCCAGCATGATGGACTTGTTTGTGATTTCAGAGTAGAGCTGTCAGTCCTCAAAATTGAGCATGATGTTTGATTAGGGTTAGGGTGGGGTTAGGGTTAGGGTTTAGGGTTAGGGTTTCCGTGTCCTCTGCTGTACAGAGCCCATTCTTCCCAGGTAACCAGCAGAGTGATCTTTCCTGAACAGAACCTTGAGCCTCTCTGTGATCTCTCCCTAGCTGTCTGTCCTCTCCAGCCTTACCTCTCCCACTGTATCCCCAGGGTTTGCCTGGGAGCTCGGCACAAGGGGAGTGTTCGTGGCTCCAGCATCATGACTGTGGGGCTGGTTTTCCTCCTTTGAAGCCCCAGGTTCTCCTTTATATTATAGGGTGCTGATGGCCCCCATCTCTGGGAGGAGAAGGTAGGGATGCCCCATAAGCAGACTTGCTCAGGCCAGGCTGGGAGAGAGGCTGTTGCTTAAAGCAGCCCAGGGCCTGCCCCCTTGAAGAAGATGCACACACCCATGTCCAGCTCTGGGGTTCGGCTGCCAGCCTCTGACTGACCCTCCTCCTGCCTTGTCTCTCTCTTTGTGGATATATGGTCTTCCTGGAGCTATACCTGCAGAGGACAGAGAAGAAGCCCATCATGCTGGCACACAGGATCACCTACTAGTTCCTCACCAACCAGCAGGCTGCTGGACCTGTGTGTCCCCCTGGGAGGGCTGGAGGCGATGGTCCTCAAGGTCCCTGGTACCCCGCACTAGCAGAATGTGTCCATGCAGCACATGGTCAGGTGCTGTGAGCAGCACTTCCTCTGTGAGGTGAATGACCTGGTGTGTGTGGATGTAGACATGAAGTTCTGTGACCATGTGGGCATGGATATCCTGTCCCCCCCTCTTTGGCATGCTGCACCCCAGATTCTACCATGTATCCCATGAACACTTCAGCTACCAGTGCCAGCCACAGCCCCAGGCCCACATCCCCAGAGACTAGGGCAATGTTTACTACATGGGGGCCTTTTTTGGGCATTGGTGGTGGAGGTTCACTGACCTTGGCCTGTCACCAGGTGATGGGGGTCGACACGGCCAGTGGGATTGAGGTTGTGTGGCATGACAAGAGCCACTTGAACAGGTACCTGCTGGACCACAAGCCCACCAAGGTGCTATCCTTGGAGGACCTGTGGGACCCGCAGCAGCTGGGCTGTCCTCCCCACCCTTCATGAATAATCTGAGATTCGTGCTGTGCCCAAGAATCACCAGGACATCCAGGACCTGTGGGGCCCGTGGCTGCTGAGCCATCCCCTGGAGGACCTGTGGGACCCATGGTGCTTGGGCTGCCCTCCCCCACCCTTCATGAAGAAGCTGAGATTCAGGCAATGCCCAAGAATCACCAGGACATCTGGGACTCATGAAGGGCTGTCCCCGTCTCCATCAGGGGGTGGTGTCCTGAGCAGAGCTGTCAGAGCATGTTCCTACTTCTCTCCCCTTGAGGGAAACGATGGAGCCCAGCCCTGCTGACACAAGCATGTCCAGGGCCCTCAGCTGCACCTGCACACAGGAGGCCTATCTGGGAACACAAGGTCCCGTCTTTGTGGTCACTATATTTTGATAACTTCTGGGTCATTTGCAGCTGTGAACGGCTCCAGTTTTATGTCAGATGTTTTTCTGTGTCAATGCTGAGCAACCATCTTTAAAAAGAACAATCAAGGGAAAAGGTTTTCTTCCTGGTTCTAGACAGACATCTTCTGGTAGGGCTGGGAGTGGTCCTGCAATGGCAGTAGAGCCAGATGGCCTCTGGTCGGGTCTTCCCTTCCAGTCCCTGCACCTTGCCACTGCCACGGCAACCCACTGAGCCACAAAGGCACCCCTAATTTAATTAATTTAGAGCCACCCAGGCACCCCTAATATAATTTAATTTAATTTTTAAAATTTATATTTATTAACCAACATATAGTACCTCAGTAGATTTTAATGTAGTGTTCACTGATGCATTAGTTGCCTGTAACACCCAGTGCTCATGACAATATGTGCCCTCCTTAATACCCGTCACCCGGCTACCCCATCTCCCCACTCCCTTCCTTCTGTAGCCCTCAGTTTGGTTCCCAGAGTCCAGAGTTCCTCATGGTTTGTCTCCCTCTCTGATTTCTTCCTGTTCAGTTTTCCCTCCCTTCCCCTATGGTCCTCTGCTTATTCCTTATGTTTGATGTATGAGTGAAACCATATGATTATTGTCTTTCTCTGCTTGACTTATTTCACTCAGCATAATCCCCTCCAGTTCCACCCATGTCGATGCAAATGGTGGGTATTCATCCTTTCTGATGGCTGAGAAATATTCCCTTGTATAAATGGACCACATCTTCTTCATCTCATGTGTTGAAGGACATCTAGGCTCTTTGCACAATTTGGCTATTGTGGACATTGCTGCTATGAATATTGGGGTGCAGGCGGCCCTTCTTTTCACTACATCTGTATCATTAGGATAAATACTCAGGAGTTCAGTTACTGGGTCATAGGGTAGCTCTACTTTCAACTTCTTGAGGAACCTCCATACTGTTTTCCAGAGTGACTGCACCAGCTTGCATTCCCACCAACAGTGTGAAAAGGTTCCCTTTTCTCCACAACCTCACCAACACTTGTTGTTTCCTGTCTTGTTAATTTTAGTCATTCTAACTGGTGTAAGGTGGTATCTCATTATAGTTTTGATTTGTATTTTCCTCATGTTGAGGGATGTTGAGCAATTTTTTATATATCTGTTATGAGCCTCCTCAGTCTCCTCTGCTCCCCTCATTTTGCTTCTCAGCTTGAAGATGGTCCCAACCAATCTGCAGCTTTGAAGACCAGTTCAGTCCAGATGCCAGGTGAGGTCTTAACCTCACTTACCCCATCTATCCTGTCCACATCAGGTGCCTGCACCCCCCCACCAAGCTGGCCACCTGCTCTTCTCACAGATGTCTCCATCTCAGGAGAGGGAAACACCAAATCCAGACCCTTGGATTCCTCTGTGACTTGTTGCTTTCCAACAACTTTCCCAGTAGTGAGGTGGCTACTGGAGGACAGTTGATGTCCAAACCATTTAAAGGCATATGTGAGTCTCTGCTGCCTAGGGCAATGGATAAGAGTTGGGGCAAATAGAAACCAAGAAGAATCACTGGAAGAAAGGCCAAGTGATGTTGAGCTTTAGGGAAGAAGGGCCTGGAAGCTCTGACCTATTCCCAAGCCCCTGGGACACTGCATGCATGGGCTGGGTGCCTGCCCAGGGCTGACCTGAGAAGGCCCTAGGCTCTGCCCTGTGGTGATTGTCAGACTTGGAAAGTAGGAAGTGAAGGCTAATGCAGAGTGCTAAGAGGCCTGGCTGGTGCTGAAGGTGTATCCCAACATACACACACCCAGAGCCCTCCTCCACATCTGCGAAGACTGGAAGGGTTTTTTTTGTTTTGTTTTGTTATGTTGTTTTTATTTTTGTTTTCAGAAGGAAGGCAGTTTCCAGATGTCTAATTAAATCTCATCCAGTCTACAGTTGACTACTACATTCACAGACCAGACACTTCTGTGGCCCCACATGACAAGGGTTACAAATTTGACAAAATCAGTTTAGAAATGTCACTAAGCCAACAGAAGAACTTCAGTGAGAGGAGCAGCAGCAGTGAACCCTGCGGAGGGAAAGAACTGGTATTTGACTTGCTACATTACACTAATCACAGTGTCCCTGATCCAAAAACAGAGAGATGAGTGGTGGTGACACAGGAAAGGAATGTAATTCAGAGCAGCTGATACTGGAAGACAGGACTGGCATGGCTTCAAGGTGTTGAAAACATTCCTGGGTTTTTATAGGAGGAAAATCTAGGACAAAGCTCGGTGGGCAGGTGTAGGGGGTTAGTAAAGTTCCTGTCAATCATTGTCTTGGGGTCCATCATGTGGGGTCTTGCTGGTGTCAGACAGTGGTTATTGTTTGAGGGGTCGTTTTGGTGCCTGCTGGATCTTTGACTTGAGTTACCAGATGAGCCTGAAGGAGGGACATTATCAGTTAGGAAGTACAGATGAAGGTCAGAGTGGAGGTGGATAAAGTCGTCTTTCACTCCGAGAGCAGGGGAGCTCCGAGCCTCTGCTACACACCTTACCCTGCTCATTGCTTCCAGCTGCCTGGTCCTGAGTTCTGTACTTTTAATGAACTGGTCATCTAGGAAGTAACGTGTTTCTCTGAGTTCCATGAGCCACTCGAGCAGATTATTCAAACCTGAACATAAGGTTGTGGGGCCCTCCAATCTGTAGCCATAGCTCAGAAACATGGGTGACCTCTCTGCCCAGCAACTGGCTGGCCGCTAAGTTAACAGTAAGGGATTCAGTGGCCACACATAGCAAAGAACACAGACTTGACAATATTAGTTCAGAAAAGTCAGTAAGCCAACAGTAGGAACCACAAAGAGCAGCAATAATGAAGCCTGGGCTGGGGAAGGTCTGATATTCAGGGTGCTTCCATTATAATATTCATCTTCACACCCTTGATTTGTCAGTGGGGCCAAGTCCCCTGGCTGGGGGGTCAGGTAGCTTCCTACATGTTCCACCTGCCTCGCCCTGGCTTCCCCAGCCCTGCACAACCCTGTGGTTATGGGCAGTTTTAACCAAGGTCAGAAAGGGGGCATGGATTTTCCTGACTCCACCAGCCACCACCACCACAACCCCTCCCCATCTCCCACCTCCACCCAGGGCTTTGAGAGAGGAAAGTTTTCTTAAACTCGTCTTAGGGTCCCTGGCTAGGTCTGGAAATTGACAAAGACAGATGAACAGAAGAAAAGCTGACAAAGTGTATTGATTTTTTTGCTGGGAGCCTCACAAGAACTTGGAGACCAGCAGAGGCAATTGGAGCAGACAATTCTATGTTTTAGGCAAAGAAGCAATAAATGTGTGAAGAATTGAGAGACACAGGGGTTTGAGCTAGGGCTGGTAAATGGTAAAAAAGTAGCTAGGAAGATAAAGTTTGGTTTAACCAGGTTTGTTCCTATAACCTTTGGGGTCCTAAATTCCTTGACTCTGATGATAAGCTTGTCCTCCCTGTGGTCTGGGGAGAGAAAGTGCCACATGGGAGTATTCTGACCTGCTTCAGGGAAGAAGGGCTGATGGCTGGGGATCAGAGGGTACTTCCTGTTTCTGCTCTATGGAAAATTCTTTCAGATTCTATATTTGCCAAGGTGCCATATTTGGGGTAATGTGTCCTGACCCTCACTGGCCCGGTGCTGTACTCCATCTCCTAGTATCCAGGACATTGAATGCGCTGCTGTGCTTCCAGGGGAGGGTTGCCTACGACTTCCCACCCGGGTGCCCTGTTGCTAAGGGTGGCCGCCCCCTCCTCGGGGAGATTGGGTCAGAGTGTGCAGATCTTACTTCGAAAAGCAGACTTCATTTCCTGCAAATATCTACCCATTAGTGGAATCATAAAGGAGTTCTAGTTTTAGTATTTGGGGGAAACGTCATGCCTTTCCCAACATGGCTGTGCCAACCAAGGTCAATTCCGGCCCATTTTACCTATAAACCAGAGACTTTTCAAGAACCTTTCCAACAGAGAACATGAGGAGAACATTTTCAGGGCCTTGCAAATTATACTAACCATAGGATCAAACCAGTAACTCAGAAACTATTGAAATGAAGAACTGGTTCTACTTCTTTCATTTTGGCTAGTGTGCTGGTCTGTGGCTCGATCCCACCTCAGGCAGCTGGAAGGTTGACCTCCCAGGCTGACTGCCACTGAGATGGCTACTGTTTCCAGAAATTCTTTGGGATGTGGCCTGGTTTCCCCACCAGTGTACAGATCAAGTTGGTGACCTCTGACAGTGGAGCCATGTGTCCTCCAGGCATGGTCCCTCCCCTATCCCCCAGTGGAGCCATCACACTGAGGATTTAGGGGGATGGAAGCTGCCCCTAGGCAAAACCACTGGAGATTCCCATTGTCCCTACCTGACCTTCAGAATTTCCTCAGTTACTTCTGTGCCTCTGGTGTCTTCCTGGAACCCTGACCTGGCTGTTTTCAGACAGCTTGTCCGGCAGTACCCTCATTTTCGGGGAGGGAGATTTACTGGAATCTGCAGTGTGTCCTGCTGCCCCACTTGGACTGCTTTTGAAGGCACATCATCTGGGCTGTTGAAGGACACAAGACTGTGCGTCTGTGATCTGAAAGGGTTCTGAGCGAAATTGGTGGGATGGGAGGGCTGCAAGGCACAGAGGCAGGTTTCCAGAAAGCTGTCTGGGGTCCCTGGCATCCTACCATTTTTGAATCAAAGCCCTGAGATCTTTAAAATGCCAGCAGCGTTACAGCATGGGCCAGAAAATCACATGTCTCTGTGTGCGCAACACCACCTAAACTATTGGCCATTCCTTGCCCTTGAGGTGAGTGCAAAGGATTGGGAATAGGAGCTTGGGGGGAGGTCCTGGGCCAGACTTTGTGTTTGAGGACACAGGCCATCCAGACAAACTTGTGCTGAGCATCAGGACGGGGCCTCTGTGGAGACCCAGCTGCAGACACTGCTGTCCACTGATGACCCCTCAGTCCACCTCCATGCACTTGCTGCTGGGGGAGCGCCTGCCCCCTCCTCTCTACCTAAGGGCTCTCTTCTGCACCAGCCGTGCCCCTCCCCTGCCAGTCACTGCCAGCCTGCAGCCTGGGAGAGTGGATACCCCGAGGACCTCTGCCCTGGGGACAGATCCAGTGTAGATGGGACGTGGTCTCCCGGCAGGTCTGAGCGCCAGGCCCCCTTGGTGCTCACTCCCCTCCTGGGGCCTCACTGTGCCACATCCTCCCTCAGGCTCCGTGGGCCCAACTCCTCCTCCACTCAGGGACCACTCTTGGCTCAGGTTCTACATGCTGGGACTGGGTGCAGGCTGTCTGGACCTTCTGGACTCGAACTTCCATGCCCATGACATGGGAGTACCTGGGAGCACCCAGGTCTTGCACAAAACATAGGGCTCATGGATCCCAGTGTGGGATGTGGGCACCCAGCCAAGGGGATGTGGAATCCTGGTGAAAGTGGCCCTGGTGGGGGGAGGGGAGACCACAGAAGGGTTGCAGAAAAGTCAGAGACAAGGAAGATGACAGGACAGAGCTTTGCAAGGAGGTCGATGGAAGAGTCAGAGGATCATAGAGACCCTTGGGAAAACTCGGAGGCCCTGTAGATGTTGGCTGAAACATTGTCATTTGGTCAGAAAAGTTGTCACAAACCCTCAGTCGACACTGGATGATTTTACTCTTTGTTGCTTCTAGGAATCAGGGTGTATAGGCCATTAGCACTCACACTGTATGAAGTCTAGGGTATATTTATTTTTCATCACTTTCTAGGACTAGATTTTTCTAGAGGAAGTGCTAAGCATGGGTTTCTCCATTCTTTTCTTTGTGCAACTGGTCTCTGTTTTCAGGAGCAGGTTCCTGGTACTCATCAGCACTGCTAGCCCTGAAGATTGCCCCCTTCACCTCCCACAGCGGACATGACCACATGGTTGGGGGAGTGCTCACTGATGAAGCCCCAGTGCTCAGTACAAAGCAGATACCCCGGATCTTCTGATGAATGAAGGAGGACAAGAGAGAGGGAGGGAGGAGAGGGAGGGTAAGAAGGGAGGCAGAGAGTGTGATGGAGTAGGCAACGGAAGGGAGGGGTGGAGAGGAAGGAGAGAGGGAGTAATGAATGAGACAGTAAATAAATGAGGTAGGGAAGGAGGGAGTGAAAGAGCAGAAGTCTGGTCCATGTATCAGGAGCCATTATTGGGGGTGAGGTCCGAGGACATCACCGCCTGGGCCCTGGATGGTGGCTCAGGGCACATCCATCTGTCCTCCCAGTGCTGACCTTCCTTCTCCTTGGTCCTGCTGTCACCCTGGATCCTCTCTACCTCTTCAAACAGTTCTGAAATTTCCCGGGAGCAGGGTGGCAGGAGGGGTTTCCCAGATCCTGTGCCTGGACGACCCTGGGACAGTAGCTACTGGACATTCTTTCATGAGGGCTGGGACCGTGGATCCCATCCATCTCCTTGAGCATTAGCGTTGTTCCATTCCCTGCTCTCTCCACCGCCACTGTGCTGAACACTTGATGATCCATCTGTGAAAAATCGTGCCAGACTTTCTGGGGCTGAGTCTGATGCCGAGCACTGCTAGGTGATGGGTGCACCTGCAGCCTGGGATGGGTGCTGCTCACTGTTCTCCCAGACAGGGGTGCCCATCACCCTTCTCTCCAGGGGACCTGCATTGGACCTTTGGTTCTTCACATTCTCCCCAGGGCTGCCGCTCTGAGGGTGACCAGCGCTGCCTTCCTAGTGTTTCCTTTGCCAGAGCCCTTCCCTAGGAGCTCCCACATCGCTGACACATACTCCCCACATGCCTATCCCCCCCTCTGAACTTGCATGCATTTTGGTCTCTGTCCCTGTGGAACCCCGTGACTTGGAGCCTGGTTTGGAGCGGAGTCAGGTGAAAGTTTTCTCTTGGGTTTCTCTGGTCTTGGGTTGTGAGCAATGTGTTTGCCCTCTGTGGTGTGTCTTCCAGCTTTCTGCATTTCCCTGGTTTCTGTGTGGGCCACAGGAGGAACCAGCTATGTCCTGTCTGGGGTCAGGCTGTGGTGTCCCAGCAGGAACAGGGGTCTTGACTCCGACATTGTGGCCATAATTCCTAAAGGGGTCTCTATGATTAGATATCATCTGTAATCCATCAGGGGTTTCAATATTGAATAAGGGAAATTCTATGTCACATAAACACAGAAAAAAAAAGTCCCTTTTGAAAATAGGTGTGCAGACACAAAGGCACATATTGTGTGATTCTACATACAGAAACATCCAGAACAGGTAAAGGAATAGAGAGAGAAAGTAGCTTAGGAGTTGTGAGAGGCCGGGCTGGAGGAGAAATGGGCAGGGAGGGCTTTGGGTTCAGGGTCTCCTTTGGGGAAGGAGGTATCCTGCAGCGATGTTCTGTGGTATGGTGGCACAGAGTTGGGATGTAATTAACGCTTGTGATGTGTTCAAGTGAAAACAAGCCATTTTATTTAAAGCAAATTAATAAACAGTATGCAGACCATGGAAAGATGAAGTAATAGTTAATATGTACCAAAGAGAAAGAATATACAGATAGGGGACGAAACATTCTTGCAGGTCATCAGGGTGGGGGGCTGGAACAAGGGATAATTGTATGAGGATCAGGGCTGCAGGCTCTGGATGTGGCTCTGAGAGCCCTGCAGGAGCAGGGGCAGGGGTTGAGATAGGGGCGGGGCAGGAGCGTGGGCAGATGCAGGAGCAGGAGCACAGGCTGGGGCAGGGGAAGGGGGGTGGCTCTGGCAGGGACAGTAGCAGGAAAAGGAGCAGGGGCTGGGGCAGGGACAGGAGCAGGAACTATAGCAGGAGCAGGGGCTGGGCAAGTAGGCGCCAGCTCTTCCGCAACAGCATCAGATTCTATGTGGGCTGATGGCTCACTTGCTGGCTCCTGGTCTCCTGCTGAAGTCTCCCCAGGCACCATTCCCCCCCCCCCTCTGGAACTGTGGATGAATTTGGGGCCAGCTCTGGCTCTTCAGAGCTAGACCCAGGTATCCAGGCCCCCACATTCCAGAGACAGCCCCCTGCCCAGCTCACCTCATTGGAGATCCTGGAATGAAGAACATGTTTTCATGCCTTTGCAGAGATAGCGCTTAGTCCAGGGCCTCCCAGAGAAGCTACAGCCAGGAAGGAACCCTCACCGGAACATCTCACCACCCCGCTGGGTGCTCTGAGCCCAGTCCTTGGTCCTGGCCCCACACCAGCCTCTGGGGTCTCCTGCCTGTGGGGCCTAGCACCGACCCATCCCCAGACACCCACAAACATTCAGCCCCGGTCTTCTCACCCTCAGGCTTGGGCTTCATGGGCTCCAGGTCCTGAACCACAGTCCGGTGTGGTACCAGCAGGGACAGTGGCCTGGGCGGTGTCAGAGGCCTGGCCCAGGCAGTCCCCAGTCCCTGCTCCTGGAGAGCCCCCTACAGTCACTCCCTGTGTCAGGAGATAGAGCAGGTGTCCGCCGGCCTCCTCCCTGTTTCATCCTCCCTGGTGTTCTGCAAAGACAGGGACCAGTGGCCAGCCCGGATGCATCACAACACATCACAGCCCTGCCTGTCCATCCTCACTGTCCTCCTGCCTAGTCCTCCTGCTGCTCCAGATCAGCAGCCCCACACTTGGGACAGGGACCCATACATGCAGGACACAGGATAAAATAACCCCTGGGGGAGACGCTCACAGCCCCCCACACCCTGTCCTACCCAGCCAGCCTTGACCTGGGGTGTGAACATGACCTGCCCACCAGGCATCTGACCCCTCGTCAACCTGCTCTTGAATGGGGTGGGCGCACCCTTCATGAGCCTTCTTTACCAACACACACACACACACACACACACACACACACACATACATGCATGGGGAGGGGACCTGGGGCTGCCCAGACTGGACCAGAGCATATGGGGCTGGGGGCTGGCTCTGGGCCTCATGGTGTCACCTTTCTGTACTTCCAGCCAAATGACCAGAGATGTCGGGCAGTCCCGCTATGACATCCCCAGTGAGGTAAAGTGTTTTCAGGGTGTGCTTTCCTCAGCCTGCAGCCTCCAGACTTTGGAATGCAACACATAAGCATGTTCTTCTTTCAAGGATCTCTAACAAAATGAGCTGGGTAGGGGGCTGTCTCTGGAATATGAGTGCCTGGTTACCTGAGTTTCAAATTCTGTTGGGCTCTGTTGTCAGGGAAGTATCCAACTTTCTCCACACACCAGAGCCCTTGAGGGCCTCTCTTCCCAGCTTCTCAATGCTCACGCTCTACCCAATGCCCTGTCCCTACAGTGAAACCCACACAGCCTACCCACAGGCCCCATGAGGCCTGGGTGCAGACGGTGTCCCTGCTGTGAGGACACAAAGCTGGGCTCAGACCAGGCTCCTGCTCATGCCCAGGATTGTGACCCTGGACAGACTCTGTGCCTCTCAGGGCCTCCCCAGGCTCCCCATCTGCACAATGGAGTCTTCTGGCTTCTACTTCTAGGGATGCCATCAAAAGTAGGAGCTCTACATACATTCCTGCTATCACAGGAGGCTGGGAAGGATGAGTTGGGGGCTAGGTGGGGCACATAACACAGCTCAGAGGGGTCTAGGTCTGCTCTGGGATCCAGGCAAAGCCACCCTCCTCCTGCCTGTCTCCCAACCCCCATGGGAAGGTTTCAGTGAACAGCTTCTGACCTTGTCCTCTCACAACACAGACTTCCAGGGGCTCCCATTGGTTTAGGCTCAGTCTCAGGGCCTCGTCTGCACCCATGTGCTGGGAAGTCCCCACAGTGGTTCCTGGCATTCCCGAATCCTGGTCACACATCCCTGTGGAATTCTCTCCCCTCCAAGGTGGATGGCCTGTGTGGCTGCGCTCTAAGAAATAGAATGGAGCATAATGATGGGATGTTGTTTCCAACCTGATTGAAGAAAGTCTGTGACTTCTCCTGGTTCCCTCTATTGTGTTCATTCTCTGTCTCTGTCTTCTCTGTGTGTCCCCCAGGAGCAGGACCTGGGAGCTCTGGGGGTGATGTGAGAAACCTCAGAAACCTACCTTCTCCCCCATTTCCCTCTCTTGTCCTGGTGCTTGGTTCCTTTCTAAGGCCTCCTCACCCTGACCAGAGCACTGACTCTGGAACCTCTTTCAAATGGGGACCCTGAGGCTGCAACAGGGAGGGTCCTGGCCTTAGTCCCCAGACCAGTGGTCCAGTGTTCTGCCATATTCTGAAAACCAAGGTCCGCAGCCCCACCAAATCCCCAGGCTATCCTCTACTCAGAAGGACCTCGAGGGAGTACAAAGCCTTTTCCCAAGACTGGGAACACAGTGGGTCAGGGATGAAGATCCAAGGCCAACAGACATTTCTACAAGCCTGTGGGACCCTAGGGATACCCCATCTCTACGGCCCAGTTGACAGAAGAGTAAGCTGAGGCCTTTTGTGCTCATCTGGACTTGGAGAGTATCTCTTCCTACTTCCAGTAGCCCAGGATGGTGGTGGACACCAAACCCCAGACCTTCTCCTCTCCCAGTGCCCTGGCAACCCCCCAGGGCCCTTTGGGGATCCTGTGACCATCAGCCTGGCCTGCATCCCATTCCCAAGCTATGGATCTGGGTTCTTGCCAGGGTCCTGATGCCCCTGCCCTATGGCCCAGCTCTCTCCCCCTCTTTCTTCTTTCCCCCTTGTCACTCACTTCACTCCCAGGGTGTCTGCCCCTTCTGACCCTGAGCTGGGCAGTCATAGTGGTGTGTGTGTGTGTGTGTGTGTGTGTGTGTGCGTGCAAGTGCACATGCCTCTACTTGCCTGGGGATGCCCAAGGTCATGTGCCCACATGGGACAGGGTGGGTAGTTGTCCCTGAGGATCTGAGGGGCTCTCACACCCAAAGCGAACCTTTTGGGAGGGTTGGGGCTGGGACTGGAGAGCAGCCCAGCTTCTTGGACTCTGTACCCCTCATTTGTCCTGGGTGAGTCCCTGTCCCTGCCTCTCTTGAACCTAGGTTCCCAACTGTCCCTGAGGGTTGGACACAGAAATGTTTAAACTTGGTCACTCCTCCAGGGGTAGGTGAGGGACAGGTGCATCAGGCACACAGGTCTCCCTCCTGAGAGGGCCTGGTGTACACAGGGGACCTGCACACAGCACCTGTGCCATGACCCAGTCCTGTGGTGGGTGTGTATGACACCCGTGGCTCCACACCTTACCGGTCCCCCGTGTTTCCTCAACACTGCCAAGGGCGCTGTGACCCCAAAGTCCGCTTAGCCCCAGAACCATGCTCATCCTTGGCAGCAAGCCTCAGGGTGCAAGGCCAGGTGGGTTAGACATCTGGGGACACAAAGGTCACTGAATACCATCCCCCAAGCTGGCCAGGAATGCAGACTGCCTCCCAGGGTCTAGCTACGTGCAGGGCTGGGCCAGAGGACCTGGAGGCAGCAGTGGAGGCCGACTCAGGGCAGAGAGAAGAGCAGTCCACTCCATTCCCTTTCTCCTCTCCTCCTCCTTCCTAGTATTCCTGGTAGGACCCTGAGACAGAGGTCCAGCCTGTCCCTGGCTGCATCCCTGGCTGGAGTCAGAGGTGTGGGAAGGAGGCCGGGGAGGAGGGGCCCACCGCCAGATATCTGAGTGTGAGGGTGTTGTTGGCAGACCCCCTTTCCCTGGATGGGAATCCTCCTATCCTCAGAGCTTCCTTCCTGCTGGTTTCAGTACCAAGGGAGAGTCTGTGATGTGGCTTAGAGGGCTCCACCCCAACCTCCCTCCTTCTGCACACATCACTGCTCCCCAAGAAGCAGGGGCTGCTGCTCCCACATGCCCTACACAAGGCTGGTTTAAGGCACTCATTCCTTCCAAGACCCAGCCACTCTGGCTCTGTCGCATGTACAGTGGCCACAGCTGCCTGGCTGGGCCAGGAGTCCCAGGAGAGCTCTCCTTTCCCAGGATCAAGGTTCAGAGTCCTGGCCAGAGAAAGAAGTCCCATTTGTCCTCTGCTAGAGAAGGTGACTCCCTGGGCCGGGTGGCCTCAAGTGCCTGAGAACATGGGAGTCCCCTGGAGAGAAGGGTGGTAGGCACCCCTATCTGAGAAAACAATGAGTAGCACCCATCCCAGGCCACAGGTGCACCCATCACCTAGCAGTGCTCGTACTCAGACTCACCCCTGGAAACTCTGGCATGATTTTTCATAGATGTATTTTTAAGATGTATTTTTTATAGATGTATTTTTAAGAGTGTTCAGCACAGCGGTGGTAGAGAGAGCAGAGAATGTACCAATACCGATGCCCAAGGAGATGGATGGTGGCTCAGTTGGTTAAGCCACTGACTGTTGATTTTGGCTCAGGATGTGATCTCTATGGTGTGGGACTGAGCCCCACATAGGGTCTGTGTTCAGTGCAGTGTGGGCTCACGATTCTCTCTTCCACCTCCTGCCTCTCCCACGACTCTTGTGCCATGCTCGCTCTCTCTCTCTCAAATAAATTAATAAAATCTTTATAAAAATGGAATCATACAGAATGTACTTTTAAAAAATTGTAAAAAATCCTAACATTGATTTTGCCATTTTAAACATTTTCAGTATAAAGTCCAGTAGTGTTAAGCATATTTACAGTGCTGTGAAACATATCTTGAGAATATTTCATCTGAAATCTGAAATTCTGTTCTCATTTTCTATGTTTTTCATGTAGAAAGCATTTTATTTCTTTATTTTATTATGTTCAGTTAGCCAACATATAGTACATTATTTTTTACATAGTGTTCAACAATTCATAAATTGCATATAACAACAAGTGCTCATCACAACATGTGCCCTCCTTAATACCCATCATGCTGTTACCCCAACCACCCCTCCCTTCTATAATCCTCGGTTTGGTTCCCAGAGTCCAGAGTCTCTCATGGTTTGTCTCCCTCTCAGATTTCTTCCCATTCATTTTTCCCTCCCTTCCCTTATGGTCTTCCACACTATTCCTTACATTCCACATATGAATGAAACCATATGGTAATTGTCCTTCTATGCCTGGCTTATTTCATTCAGCATAACTTCCTCCCATTCCATCCATGTCGATGCAAATGTTAGGTATTCATCCTTTCTCATAGCTGAGGAATATTCATTCCATTGTAGATATGAACCACTTCTTCTTTATCCATTCATGTGTTGAAGGTCATCTCAGCTCTTCCTGCAGTTTGACTATTGTGGACATTTCTGCTATGAACATCGGGGTGCAGTTGCCCCTTCTTTTCACCATGTCTGTATCTTTGGGGTAAATATCCAGTAGTGAAATTTCTGGGTGGTAGGGTAGTTCTATTTTTAACATCTTGAGGAACCTCCATGCTGTTTTCCAGAGTGGCTGTGGCAGCTTGCTTTCCCACCAATAGTGTAGGAGGGTTCCCCTTTCTCCCCATCCTTGCAAACACCTGTCATTTCCTGACTTGTTCATTTTGGCCATTCTAACTGGTGTAAGGTGGTATCTTCTTGTGGTTTTGATTTGTATTTGTATTTCCCTGGTGGCAAGTGATGTGGAACATGTTGCCATGTGTCTGTTAGCCATTTGTATGTCATTTGAGAAATGTCTGTTCATGTCTTCTTCCCATTTCTTGAGTGGGTTATTTCTCTTTTGGTTCTTGAGTTTGAGAAGTTCTTTATAGATCTTGGATACCAGCCCTTTATATTACATGTCATTTCCAAATATCTCCCATTTTGTGGGTTGCCTCTTTGTTTTGTTGACTGTTACCTTTGGTGTACAGAAGCATTTTATCTTGACAAAATCCCAATAGTTCATTTTAGCTTTTGTTTCCCTTGCCTTTGGTGATGTGTCTACAAAGAAGTTTCTGTGGCTACAGGATTTTGATGGATTCCTGTCTCACATTGAGGTCTTCCATCCATTTTGAGTTTATCTTTGTATGTGATGTAAGAGAATGTTTGAATTTCAATCTTTTGCATGTGGCTGTCCAATTTTCCCAGCACCATTAATTGGAAAGACTGTCTTTTTTCCATTGGATATTTATTCCTGCTTTGTCAAAGATGAGTTGACCATAGAGTTGAGGGTCAGTTTCTGGGGTCTCTATTCTGTTCTATTGATCTATGTGTCTGTTTTTGTATGAATACCATGCTGTCACAGCTTTGGAATATAGCTTGAAGTCAGGCATTGTGATGTCCCCAGCTTTGGTTTTCTTTTTCAACATTTCCCTGGCTGTATGGGGTCTTTTCTGGTTCCATACAGGTTTTAGGATTGCTTGTTCCAGTTCTATGAAAAATGCCAATGGCATTTTAATAGGGATGGTGTTGAAATTGTAAATTTCTCTGGGCAGCATAGACATTTTAGCCATGTTTATTCTTCTGATCCATGAGCATGGAATGTTTTCCATCTTTTTGCATCCTCCTCCATTTCTTTCATATGTGTTCTGTAGTTTCTAGAGTATAGATCCTTTGCCTCCTTCATTAGGTTTATTCCAAGGTATCTTACAGTTTTTGGTGCTATTGTAAATGGAATTGATTCCCTAATTTCTCTTTCTATAGTTACATTGTTAGTGTATAGAAAAGCAACAGACTTCAGTGCATTGATTTTGTATCCTGCCACAGGACCGAATTGCTGTATGAGTTTAGTAATTTGGGAGTGCAGTCTTTGGGGTTTTCCACATAAAATATCATGAAGAGATAGTTTGACTTCTTTGCCAATTTGAATGTTTCTTATTTATTTGTTTGTTTGTTTGTTTGTTTATTTATTTTGTAGTCTGATTGCCGAGGCTAGGACTTCTGGTACTATGTTGTACAATAGTGGTGAGAGTGGGCATCCCTGTTGTGTTCCTGATCTTAAAGAAAAAGCCATCAGCTTTTCCCCATTGAGAATGGTATTCGCTGTGGGCTTTTCATAGATGGTTTTTATGAAGCTGAGGAATGCCACCCTCTATCCCTACACTCCAAAGAGTTTTAATCAGAAAAGGGTGCTGTATTTTGTCAAATGTTTTTTCTGCATTAATTGAGAAGATCCTATGGCTCTTGTCTTTTCTTTTATTAATGTGCTCTATTATGTTGACTGATTTGCAAATGTTGAAGCACACTGGAATCCCAGGAATAAATTCCAGCTGGTCATGATGGATAATCCTTTTAATGTACTGTTGGATCCTGTCGGCTAGAATCTTGTTGAATATTTTGGAATTCATATTCATCAGGGAACTGGTCTGTAGTTCTTCTTTTTGATGGGGTTCTTGCCTAGTTGTGGGATCAAGGTAATGCTGGCCTCATAGAACAAGTTTGGAAGTTTTACTTCTGTTTTTTTTTTTTTAATTTATTTATTTGATAGACAGAGGTCACAAGTAGGCAGAGAATCAGGCAGAGAGAGGAGGAAGCAGGGAGCCCAATGTGGGGCACGATCCCAGGACCCTGGGATCATGACCCAAGCTGAAGGCAGAGGCTTTAACCCACTGAACCACCTAGGCACCCCTGTTTCTATTTTTTGAAACAGCTTCCGAAGTATAGGTATTATTTCTTCTTTAATGATGGTCTTTCTGGATAGGTATCCTTGGCTAGATGTTCTTCTAATTTAGTATCCTGAATATGTCTTGCCAGCCCTTTCTGGCTTGCCAGGTCTCTGTGAACAGGTCTGACATTATTCTGATGTTCCTCCCTCCATTTATAAAAATCTTTTCCCCCAGGCTGCTTTCTGAATTGATTTCTTGGTTCTAAAATTTGTGGGCTTCCCACTTTTAATTCTAATAGTGTACTTATAGACTACTTTATATTTTCTGTGTACACCCTCATATTATCTATGAATTGTCACAATTAACCCCTTAATTCTTATTCTTTTTGTTTCTCTTGCCTTATAACATTTGTAGATTCTCCAATGCAATGTTGACTAGAGTAGCATGTTTGAAGATTTTAATATACGTTTCTCAATATCTGATAGAAAACACAGATGAAACACTGGTAACAAATTTGACCTAACTGACATAAATGGAACATTACACATTAAGTACAGAATACATTATTTTCAAGTGGTCCTAGATATTTACCCAAGTAAATATCTACCCAAGTAGAAGAAATTTTGGGCCATGAAACAAGTCTACATGTTTTAAAGCCTGAAATTAACTAGATTATATTCTCAGCCCACAGGAGAATTGAGCTATAGTCATAATGAAAAGAAAACCACGAAGTCTCTCAATGTTTAAAAATTAAATGTAACTAAGGGTCAGAGAGGGACTCACAAGTGAAATTCTCAAAATTTCCTACATCAGAGCTTGTAGACAATGGCACTCTGTCTGGGAATGAGCAGTGTAATTAGCTAGACGGGAGTTGAGCCTTAAGTCAGAGTTCTGCCTGACCCAGCCTTGGCCTGTGGTCCACCAACAGCTTCCCTTTTTAGTAGCCATGAGCTAAGAGGGACAACATGGCCATATGGAAATGGGAAGCTTCCCACTCCTAGTGATGATGGTGGCCCTGCCCAAGCTGCCCTTTCTGGTGGCCCTGAGCTAAGGGGGACAACATGGCTGTATGGAAATGGGAAAGTCCACACTCTTAGTGATGACGGTGCAATTATATTGTCCTCACCAATCCAACAGCATGTTTCCTGAGTGAAATATGACACAATAACATGTTCTTGACCTTCCTTAAGGTTTGAAAAACATCTTGAGTCAGCTCTTAGAAATATGGATTCAAGAAAAAAAAAAAAAAAGAAAGAAAGAACTATGGATTCAACATGCATTCTTTCTTCTGGAAAAGAAATAGACCCCAATAGTAATCATGGCTTCCTGAACACTTGTTCTTGAGATCCGTCACAGCGGCTCTTAGTGGAATTCGCCCTCTTAAACTTCCAAACTATGATGTAGCTATTATTTTCTGGGTGGTTAAACAGGACCTCAGTGGTGACTCAAGTCACAGAGGATTTGAGTGTCAGAAACCTAAGTGGGATCCCCAAACTGATTCCAAATCCCTTGTTATTACATACATGGTACTATTTCCCTCTTATCTCTGGTCTTCTTGATCTGGAAACATCTCAAGTCTCAGGATTTTCTTGTGTGGTTAACTGGAATGAATTTAGCTGGCCCTTTTACCTCTGCTGATCATGATCATAAAGAGTGGAGGAACCTCTGAGTAAGATACACAAAGATACCTAGGAATAGAGACATTATAATATTTTTCTGATAATAAAGTTACTGAAGGAACTATCTTTTTAAACTTGATTCAAGTTCTGGTATGTTCAGAGTGTGCCCTAAGACAGGTCTGAAGTAGTATTTTTTAAAACACTCAGCTTCTTCTACAAAGTGAGAAAATGCTTATAAACATTACTTAACTATTCCCTTACCCATAATCACTTTCTTCCCAACCATCGAAGTATTTATATGGTATGACTGTGACTTACATTAGTCAAAATCTGCAGGGAAAGAACTAAGACAGTGTATCCAAGCTATTGGGGAACTTCATGTTTAAATTAGTGTTGTGACAATGAGCTACTCTGTTTTATTCTGTAGTCCAAGGGAATGGTGCCAGACATCTCTAAGATGTCAGAAAGTTCTAAAATCCTTACTTTAAATTATCTGTGTGCTTCAGAGATTTGGGCAGGAGAAAGGGAGGAGACCATCTTCTGGGAACATCTCTGTTACCTGTGCTGACCATGGAACAGGTAAACTTCTGTAGGCATCATTTTGATTTCTCAGTAGGATTAGCTACTGTGCTACAGGTGCTTTTGTCTCAAGTTCCTCTCTTTAGTAGTAATTAGAATAATAATGGAAACTTTTGTCTTTTACCATCCATGGGCCCAGATCCTGGGCTCCCAGGGAAGCTATCCTTTAACATTTAACCAAGCTCAAAATGACAGGGCAAAACCTCAGAGAATGGGCCCTATTTCTGCCCTTAGCATATGTTGTAGTTCTCCTCCAAGAAGAAAAAGATAACCAAAAAATGCCATTGCAAACATAAAGATAAGAAAAACAAAATGACCTCTCCTGCTCTCATTAAAGTCATACTGACTTGCACATATTGAAAACATAAGAAAAAGTCTGTAACTTTCTGGAATGTTCTTCCTCATGGTGATGTGTAACTCTGTAAAACAGAACAGACGGAATATAGAAACCTGCCCCAAATGTTCCTCCCTCAGAGCACTCCCTTCCTTGTGAAGATTGTGTCTCCCAGGCAGCTGTCTTGACTTAGGTTTGAATAAAACTCTCTTCTTTTCTCTCTAAAATGTTCAAAAGTGTTTACTCCTTTATGTGTCAACAATAGCAATATGTTTTCTTTTTAAGTGAAAAATCGATGTTCCTGGTTCACAACTCCAATAGCACGGAAGGGTAGTTGTTCTGGTGCATCCTGGAGCTTCCCTGCAGAACCAAGCATATGCATATACATTTCAGGGCGCCTGGGTGGCTCAGTGGGTTAAAGCCTCTGCCTTTGGCTCAGATCATGATCCCAGGGTCCTGGGATTGAGCCCCACATATGGCTCTCTGTTCAGCAGGGAGCCTGCTTTCCCCACCCCCACCCCCACCCCCCCTTTCCTCTCTGCCTACATGTGATCCCTCTCTGTCAAATAAATAAAATCTCTAAAAAAGAAAGAAAGAAAGAAAGAAAGAAACAAGTATGTGTTTCCAAAAAGAAAGAAAGAAGAAAAAGAAAAAATTATGTGTTTTCCATTCTCCCAGGAACAGAAGAAGATGTGCCAGCCTTAGGTCAGAGGTCCCTTCTTATCCCCACCTGACAACACTTCTCTGATCTGGCTCCACAAGACCCAACGTTTTGAACAACAGCGTCTGAGTCAGTCATGCAGCTTGTTACAGGATGTCAGTGTTCCGAGAAAGCAGCAGGTAATTGGGCCCAATGTTACTAACGTTTCAGGACTGGAGGTAAGACTTCTTTTTAAGCCAAAACATCTTGGGCTTTTCTCTTTTCTCTAGTTGAGCCACGGAGTAAAACTTAAGTAGCTGTCAGCATTCTGGATTTGGTGCAAGAATTACTTCGTTTCCCTGCAGGTAGAACATCGCAGGGAAACCATTTTCTCTGTTCATTTACTGGTTACAAAATATAATCTGCACATCTGTTTCCTAAGAAATCACTTGTATTAGAGAAGGAAGATGATATTTACTCTTTGTGTGGTTTTAACATATAATTGGATCCTTCATCTAACAGCGTGTATTCACTTGGGCCTGGAGTATGGTCGAATAGCAAACATCAAGAGTTAGGTGGCTTTTTGCGGCCAGATACAGACATGGATGATGTCTTGTCATTTGTCAAAGGTGATGTTTCATAACTGATTAGTATTTTCATCTAAAGAGTTACAGTTAAGGTACAGAGAAGAATCAAAATGATTCAAAGTAAGCTTTTACCATTTAAAAGTAAAGCTTGACTTTCTAGTTTGACTAAATGTATCATCCAGATATTTTGACATGTCGTACTTTCTTTGGTGGTGGAATCAGGAGAGTCTTAGGGAATTCTCCTGGATAGAGGCACGCTGGTGGCCTCAAGGGGCTTGGTGGACGTCAGGAACCCTGGGGTGAATTCTGGAACTGCTTGCCTGATGCTGGCTGAGTTAGGTTATCCCACAGAGCCTTTCCATAGATATTACCTTCAGCAATTTCTCCTCATGAAATTTTTACACAGAAACTTTCAGGCTAATGAAGAGCAACTAAAAATGAGGTGATTTGGGCTGTATTATTCTATAAATAATAGTATTATCACCCCATCATAGGCTATGGTATTTTATTGCACAAGGGTCCTCAGAAGTCTACAATGAAAGACTCAGATCTCAGAGCATGTTCATGTCCCATTGATGCGCTACTTACAGTTTGCCCAGGTAGGATGGTGAGTTGAGAGGAATACGACACATTCAGGAAAGCCTTGGGCCAGTGTCATTTTGACAAGAGAGGGGAATCCTGGATCTTTGCAGCAGACAGGGGAGTTCCAGGTCTGGGGAGAGCTGACAGAGGTCCCAGAGGAGAGCGGAGTGCATTCTGCAGGAGGGTGTGGGCAGGGCTGGCTCCAGGGGTGGCACTATGTTTCCCATGTGACAGTCGTGACAGGTCAAGGCTATGAGCAGGCTAAGGACAGGTGAGACCCGGGTGGAGAGCTGGCAGAGCCCCTTCTTCTGTGCCACCGCCCTCAGCCAAAACACATGGGCTCTTCGTCTGTCCCTGCTCCTCCAATTCAGACTTGTGTGTGTTGCCAGGCCAAGATGTTGGTTTGGGCTTCTTTCTTTGAGTGTATGTGGAGTTTCAGAACCTAGATGATGAAATGACAGGTCATCAGAATATCTTCCTCTTGAATTTCCTGCTCTCCTCTAAGTCACCGCAGTGAGTCGTACCTGCTAGTGGCAGGAGCTATCTGTGCATTTTTATTTCCTGCTTTAATTAAACAATGGGGGAAAATATTCTGAAATATTAAAAGAATTCTTTGTGGGTGTTCCTGTTTTTCTCTTCCGTGAACCACATTCCAATATTAGAAAATATTTTTTAAAGTAAAGCATAGGCATGGGTCTCTAACAGGGCGCAGTGGCCTTTGTGAGGACACATGGAGAAGGAGGATAGGTTGTTGAGTAGCTCATGGAGTGGCTCCTTGTGCTCCCAGAGAACAACTACCCTTCCCTGGGGGTGAGGGGTGGCTGCTTACTTGGTGGCCCATCGTGGGCCCTGAAGCCTGAGCCAGTGAGCCCCTTGTGATTTGAACTGGGGAATGGATGAAGAAAACAGAATGAGCCCTGGAGGGGGATTGCATCCTTTGCACTCGGACAACTCCACGGAGCAAAGGAACTTATCACCCGTGACACGTGTCAGTATCCCTGAGGATGTGGGCTTCGCTGCCTGGGAAGAGGCTGTGTCTTCATCCTTATCCAAACTAGAGCCATGTTGTCTGGTTCCAGAGATCTAGACCTTTATGTGACCATATCATTATTATTCTTGTTATTTTAAGAAACCATTCAACACATTGGCTTCGAGATCTAAATGCCAAAAGGAAAAACCCAAGGTCAACTATATATATGAGGACTGAACTTGTGGTGCCTCTCATTAGTATGGGTGACGTCGGGCTGCCTGTATGAGAAAGAACACGGAATTCTATTTGGATAGAAGTGTGCTGTGCACAGGTAGTGTTTTATTCTATCCTTTTCCTTACTTCTCTGAAGGGAAAATAGAGTGGTGACTGGAGCCTGGTTTCTGAGTTGAAGGAATGGGAGACAAGAGATTTGAAAGAGTAGTGTTCCTGCTGATGTGATGCTCCGTGCCCCGTGAGTGAGGGTTTGAAGCTTGGACTTGGAAGCCTTGATGTTCAGGGAGGGTGCAGTCTGAGTTTCCTGCACACACGGTCGCCCAGCTGGTCTGCCTAAACAGACCTGTTCCTGCCTTTTGAAGGGCAGCTTGACGGTGGGAGACTGTGAGGCCATGGCAGTGGGCTTTCACTCTGGTGCACAGGCCAGCTTGCTTCAGGGACAGGACTCTGCTCCCCCGCCAGGCCTCCTGCTGCAGATGTGAAAGGAAACTTGCTTCCTGTTGGGTTCCCCAGCCTTCATCTCAGCAGGACACTTGGTGGGAAGCAGTCCACAGACAGCATTGTGGATCCTTGCCCAGTGTGCCCCTTGCTTCCTCGGACGAGGCACCACAGATGTCCTCTGCCTGGTGCCTGTGAACTCTGCCAGCAGAAGCACTTCTTCCAGAGCCACACCCCTGAGAAATCCTCCAATTTCCTGTGCTTTGTGGAAGAGACCAGTATCCATTTGGAACTGAAATCTCAGCTCCTGCCATTAGGTTACAAGGCCAAATGACACACCAGTCTCCTTGAAGCTCTGGTTCCACGTGGGGCCTGACACGCGAGACTGAGGCTGATCCTGGGTGGCCTGCTGCTGCTGCTGCTGCTGCTGCTGCAGCTTCCTTCCTGAGAAGTGTGCAGCAAAGCCTGGTTTGTGATAGCGTCCCAGGAAAGAGGGACAGGTGCACCATTCTGCCCCAGCACAGGAGGATGCCATATGGCTGGTGCAGGGAGGAGAGATGTCTGTTTCCCAGCATCTTGGCCAGAGGAAGATTTGGACCCTGGGATGCTTTTCTGCTCAGCTTCCTCAGATGAGCACATCTGGCAAGAAGGGTACATGTGTGTGCTCACCTGGAATCCAGCAAGGTGTCTGGTTTCAGGTTTCATGTGCAAGTGGATTCCTCTTATGGCTTATTTTCCTGATGGTCGTTAGGGTGCCATAGGGGGACCCATTGTCCTGGGCATCCTGACTGCAAGAGCTCTGGTCACCTTTTCCCACAGGTCTCTGGACTAGGAAATTGGAGGGACCCCGTGGTGGAATCATCTGAGCAGGGCTGTTTCTCCTTTGCCAACATGTCCTGGTAACTGTGATAACTGCTCTGGAAATAGAAAGCAGGAGACAGGGCTGGGGTGCTGAAGGGGAGGTGGTGGTGGTACTTGCTATTCACCAAGGGGCCAGGTAGGTCTTCACTAGGAAGGTGATGCTGGAGTCAAGTTCAAATGAAGGTGAGTGATATCACATCAAGAGCCTTCTGAAAGGAAGGGAAAGCATATGCAAAGGCCCTGGGGCAGGAGCATACTAGATATGTCCAGGAACTGCAAGAAGGCCCTGTGGCCTCAGCAGACAGCTTAAGACATGACCTCAGGGAGGCAACAGTAGGGTTCAGGGTCATGACTCCATGGGATCCTGTTTCACTGGACCATCCTGGAAATAGTGTTGAGAACAGATGACACAGGGTTGAGGATGGGCAAGGGAGGTCAATGACGAAGCTTTTCCATGAACTCAGGCAAGAGATGGGCTCCAGTGTGGACCAGTCAGATGGCTTTGGAAGGAGAGGTTAGTGATATTCTGGGTACCTATTGAAGATAGAGCTCTCAAGGCTTCCCAAATAGTTTGATTTGGGGAATAGATGAAAGGAGGAAGTGAAGTAACTCTGAGATCTTGTTGATTGTCCCAAGCAAGGTGAAGGTGAAGGTTTCTAGGGTAGTAGGTAGTCGTGTTCCACCTGCTGAGGAAGATGCCTTTCACAGGGGACCTGCTAATGTTTGTGTCTGGGAGATCTCTGAACTTCTACCCCCTCAGCAACTTTCAAGTACAAGTCTTCCTCATTTTTCTCAAGGTTCATGGTAAGACACTTGGCTTTTTGGAAAGATCTATGTTATTATGAAGATCCATTAACAGAGAGAAATCTGAAGAGGATTTCCCTCTTATGAAAAAAGTCAAAGAGTGGGCATCGCATTCAGCATCTGCTTTGTGGGCAACCACCACAGAGGCGGCATGCACCCCAATCAGCTCCTCCCCTGGGCACTGCTCTCCACATCCAGCCACCAGTGCTTTGAATTGTATCTGTGAGCATGTACTGTGCTTTATCTCCATTTATTTTGGGTATCCATTAGGATCTTATTTCCTGTGGCCTAAGAAGAGCCAAAGAGAAGGAACTTTTGGTGTCTGAGCATGCTCACTCATTTTTTCTGTAGAAATGAATGGTCATTCCTTTTTTTGTTTTCACCATTTCTGCTGTGAACGTTTTCCTAGGAACACTGTACTTTCAAGTAATGGGGGAGCTGTACCCCATCCTGCATGGTTAGCTTTTGTTTCCATACCACAGAACATTCCATGACTTGTGGATTTTATCACTCAAACGTGCCACTTTTGACCAGTTTCCCCCCACCATCCCTGAATCTGGCAACTACTCATCTGTTCTCATTATCTATGCCTTCAGTATTTTTTTTTTTTCCATGTGGAATGTCCATGAGAACCTCTGGTGTTTGTCTTTCTGTGTCTGAGTTACTTAGCATAGGGCTCCCAAGGTCAATGTTTCCATGTCTGGTTGTTGTGAATAATGCTGCCGTGAACATGGGAGTTCATCTCTTTTGGAGTGTGTTTTTGTGTCTCCAAGGAAATACTCAGTAGAGAAATTACCATGTCGTGTGGTAGTTGTGTTAATTTTATCCAGAAACTCCACAGCATTTTTCACAGTGGCTACACCCATTTCCATTCCCACCAACAATGCACAGGGTCCCCTTGTGTACACACTCTTGACCACACCTGGTGTGATGTGATAGCTGATTGTGGTTTGACTTCTGTTTACCTGACAACAATTAGTGATGCGGAACAACTTTCTCTCTGTCTGTTGGCCACCTGTATGCCATCTTTGGAAAGTATCTATTCACATATTCTCTCTAGTTTTTATTAGTTTTTGTTTGGATTTGAAGGAGTGTTTTGTGTATTTTGGATATTAGCCTGTTCTCACACATAGGACTTGCAGATATTTTTTCTAATTAGGAGGTTGACTTTTAAGGATTTGATGGTTTCTTTTGCCATGCAGAAATTTCAGTTTGATGCCCTTCCACTTGTTTATTTTTCCTTTTGTTGCCTTTGCTTTTGGTGTCTGATGTAAAAGTCTCTTCTCCAAAACCAATATCAAGAAATTTACTACCTGTGTTTTTTTCTTGGTTTATGGATTCAGTTCTTATGTTCAGGTCACTCATCTATTCGTAATGTGCATGTGCGGTGTAAGAAAGTTATCCAGTCCATTCTTTACACTTAGTGTCCAGTTTTCCCAGTACCGTTCACCGAAGAGACAGTCCTTTCTTCCCCCATTGTATATTTTCTGCAGTCTCATAAACTAAAACCATACATGTGTGGGTTAGTTTCTGGGGTTTCTTTCTTTCCTTCCTTCCTTCCTTCCTTCCTTCCTTCCTTCCTCCTTTCCTTTCCTTTCCTTTTCTCTCTTTCTTTTTTTCTTTTTTCCTTCCTTCCTTCCTTCCTTCCTTCCTTCCTTCCCTTTCTTTCTTTCTTTCTTTCTTTCTTTCTTTCTTTCTTACAGTTTATTTGTTGGGAAAATATTTTTCCTGTCAGAATATATGCAGCACGGACTTCATTGATGATGTCTTCATACTCTTTGTTAGGACTTTTCTCTGATATCTGTGTTTTTGTACATGAGTAGCTGGATCTGTACCTTTCAACAGGTTGAACATTTGGGCAGAACTACTTAAGTAGTATTCTGTCCTTCCATTAAACACCAGATTGTATCTGATTGTCTTATTTTTGATGTTCTCAGTTGTGATGTTGGATACCTACAATTTCTTTTCTGTGGTAGGTTTATTAACATAAATTCAATATTTCTTAAAGGTGTGGATTCTAAATCATCCTCATTTTATAATATATATTTATTTAAAACAGTATATTTAAAGAAATGCTTTTATTGGAAGCAAACGTTGGAACAGAACATCAATATTATTTCCATTCAGAGTTAATAATTCTTTCAGAGCTATGTTTAAATATACCTTTAATATATGAATGAATAAAGTTTGCCAAAAGTACTATGATTGGGGGGAGGAGTCAAGATGGCGGAGAAGTAGCAAGCTGAGACTGCTTCAGCTAGCCGGAGATCAGCTAGATAGCTTATCTAAAGATTGCAAACACCTGAAAATCCATCGGCAGATCGAAGAGAAGAAGAACAGCAATTCTGGAAACAGAAAAACAACCACTTTCTGAAAGGTAGGACCGGCGGAGAAGTGAATCCAAAGCGACGGGAAGATAGACCCCGGGGGGAGGGGCCGGCTCCCGGCAAGCGGCGGAGCAACCGCGCACAAAATCAGGACTTTTAAAAGTCTGTTCCGCTGAGGGACATCGCTCCAGAGGCTAAACCGGGGCGAAGCCCATGCGGGGTCAGCGTGGCCTCAGGTCCCGCAGGGTCACAGAAGGATCGGGGGTGTCTGAGTGTCGCAGAGCTTGCGGGTATTGGAACGGGAAAGCCGGCTACAGAGACAGAGCCGACAGTAAGCTCGCAGCTCCGTGTTACCTTGAACCGGTCGCAGGCTCGGTGAGCTCGGAGCGCGGCCGGAGGTCAGGCAGACGGGAGTAACTGGGCGCTGTTCTCTGAGGGCGCACTGAGGAGTGGGGCTCTGGGCTCTCGGCTCCTCCGGGCCGGAGACCAGGAGGCCGCCATTTGTATTCCCGTCCTCTGGAACTCTACGGAAAGCGCTCAGGGAACAAAAGCTCCTGAAAGCAAACCCGAGCGGATTACTCACCCCGGCCCCGGGTAAGGGCGGTGTAATTCCGCCTGGGGCAAAGACACTTGAGAATCACTACACCAGGCCCCTCCCCCAGAAGATCAACAAGAAATCCAGCCGAGACCAAGTTCACCTACCAAGGAGTGCGGTTTCAATACCAAGGAGAGCAGCAGAATTCCAGAGGAGGAGAAAGCCAAGCACGGAACTCATGGCTTTTTTCCTGTGATTTTTTTTAGTCTTGCAGTTAATTTAATTTTTTCTTTTTCATTTTTTTTTTTTTTCTAGCCTTCGGGTAAAATTTTTTTTTTTTTTTAACTGTTACCTTTTTATTTTTTAACGATTTTTTACTAGTTTATCTAATATATATATATATTTTTTTACATTTTTCTTAGGTGTTTTCTTTTTTTAAAAAAAATTCTTTTCTTTTTTTTTTTTTTTTTTTTTCTTTTTTCTTTCTTCCTTTTTGAACCTCTTTTTATCCCCTTTCTCCCCACTCACGATTTTGGATCTCTTCTAATTTGGCTAAAGCATATTTTCCTGGGGTTGTTGCCACCCTTTTAGTATTTTACTTGCCCCTTCATTTACTCTTCTCTGGACAAAATGACAAGACGTAAAAATTCACCACAAAAAAAAGAACAAGAGGCAGTACCGAAGGCTAGGGACCTAATCAATACAGACATCGGTAATATGTCAGATCTAGAGTTCAGAATGACAATTCTCAAGGTTCTAGCCGGGCTCGAAAAAGGCATGGAAGATATTAGAGAAACCCTCTCGAGAGATATAAAAGCCCTTTCTGGAGAAATAAAAGAACTAAAATCTAACCAAGTTGAAATCAAAAAAGCTATTAATGAGGTGCAATCAAAAATGGAGGCTCTCACTGCTAGGATAAATGAGGCAGAAGAAAGAATTAGTGATATAGAAGACCAAATGACAGAGAATAAAGAAGCTGATCAAAAGAGGGACAAACAGCTACTGGACCACGAGGGGAGAATTCGAGAAATAAGTGACACCATAAGAGGAAACAACATTAGAATAATTGGGATTCCAGAAGAAGAAGAAAGTGAGAGGGGAGCAGAAGGTATACTGGAGAGAATTATTGGGGAGAATTTCCCCAATATGGCAAAGGGAACGAGCATCAAAATTCAGGAGGTTCAGAGAATGCCCCTCAAAATAAATAAGAATAGGCCCACACCCCGTCACATAATAGTAAAATTTACAAGTCTCAATGACAAAGAGAAAATCCTGAAAGCAGCCCGGGAAAAGAAGTCTGTAACATACAATGGTAAAAATATTAGATTGGCAGCTGACTTATCCACAGAGACCTGGCAGGCCAGAAAGAGCTGGCATGATATTTTCAGAGCACTAAACGAGAAAAACATGCAGCCAAGAATACTATATCCAGCTAGGCTATCATTGAAAATAGAAGGAGAGATTAAAAGCTTCCAGGACAAACAACAACTGAAAGAATTTGCAAATACCAAACCAGCTCTACAGGAAATATTGAAAGGGGTCCTCTAAGCAAAGAGAGAGCCTACAAGTGGTAGATCAGAAAGGAACAGAGACCATATACAGTAACAGTCACCTTACAGGCAATACAATGGCACTAAATTCATATCTCTCAATAGTTACCCTGAATGTGAATGGGCTAAATGCCCCTGTCAAAAGACACAGGGTATCAGAATGGATAAAAAAACAAAACCCATCTATATGTTGCCTCCAAGAAACACATTTTAAGCCCGAAGACACCTCCAGATTTAAAGTGAGGGGGTGGAAAAGAATTTACCATGCTAATGGACATCAGAAGAAAGCAGGAGTGGCAATCCTTATATCAGATCAATTAGATTTTAAGCCAAAGACTGTAATAAGAGATGAGGAAGGACACTATATCATACTCAAAGGGTCTGTCCAACAAGAAGATTTAACAATTTTAAATATCTATGCCCCCAACGTGGGAGCAGCCAACTATATAAACCAATTAATAACAAAATCAAAGAAACACATAAACAACAATACAATAATAGTAGGGGACTTTAACATTCCCCTCACTGAAATGGACAGGTCATCCAAGCAAAAGATCAGCAAGGAAATAAAGGCCTTAAATGACACACTGGACCAGATGGACATCACAGATATATTCAGAATATTTCATCCCAAAGCAACAGAATACACATTCTTCTCTGGTGCACATGGAACATTCTCCAGAATAGATCACATCCTCGGTCCTAAATCAGGACTCAACCGGTATCAAAAGATTGGGATCATTCCCTGCATATTTTCAGACCACAATGCTCTAAAGCTAGAACTCAACCACAAAAGGAAGTTTGGAAAGAACCCAAATACATGGAGACTAAACAGTATCCTTCTAAAGAATGAATGGGTCAACCGGGAAATTAAAGAAGAATTGAAAAAAATCATGGAAACAAATGATAATGAAAATACAACGGTTCAAAATCTGTGGGACACAACAAAGGCAGTCCTGAGAGGAAAATATATAGCGGTACAAGCCTTTCTCAAGAAACAAGAAAGGTCTCAGGTACACAACCTAACCCTACACCTAAAGGAGCTGGAGAAAGAACAAGAAAGAAACCCTAAGCCCAGCAGGAGAAGAGAAATCATAAAGATCAGAGCAGAAATCAATGAAATAGAAACCAAAAAAACAATAGAACAAATCAACGAAACTAGGAGCAGCTTCTTTGAAAGAATTAATAAAATTGATAAACCCCTGGCCCGACTTATCAAAAAGAAAAGAGAAAGGACCCAAATAAATAAAATCATGAATGAAAGAGGAGAGATCACAACTAACACCAAGGAAATACAAACTATTATAAGAACATACTATGAGCAACTCTACTCCAACAAATTTGACAATCTGGAAGAAATGGATGCATTCCTAGAAACATATAAACTACCACAACTGAACCATGAAGAAATAGAAAGCCTGAACAGACCCATAACCAGTAAGGAGATTGAAACAGTCATTAAAAATCTCCAAACAAACAAAAGCCCAGGGCCAGACGGCTTCCCGGGGGAATTCTACCAAACATTTAAAGAAGAACTAATTCCTATTCTCCTGAAACTGTTCCAAAAAATAGAAATGGAAGGAAAACTTCCAAACTCATTTTATGAGGCCAGCATCACCTTGATCCCAAAACCAGACAAGGATCCCACCAAAAAAGAGAGCTATAGACCGATATCCTTGATGAACACAGATGCGAAAATACTCAACAAAATACTAGCCAATCGGATTCAACAGTACATTAAAAAGATTATTCACCACGACCAAGTGGGATTTATTCCAGGGCTGCAAGGTTGGTTCAACATCCGCAAATCAGTCAATGTGATACAACACATCAATAAAAGTAAGAACAAGAACCATATGATACTCTCAATAGATGCTGAAAAAGCATTTGACAAAGTACAACATCCCTTCCTGATCAAAACTCTTCAAAGTGTAGGGATAGAGGGCACATACCTCAATATCATCAAAGCCATCTATGAAAAACCCACCGCAAATATCATTCTCAATGGAGAAAAACTGAAAGCTTTTCCGCTAAGGTCAGGAACACGGCAGGGATGTCCATTATCACCACTGCTATTCAACATCGTACTAGAGGTCCTAGCCTCAGCAATCAGACAACAAAAGGAAATTAAAGGCATCCAAATCGGCAAAGAAGAAGTCAAATTATCACTCTTCGCAGATGATATGATACTATATGTGGAAAACCCAAAAGACTCCACTCCAAAACTGCTAGAACTTATACAGGAATTCAGTAAAGTGTCAGGATATAAAATCAATGCACAGAAATCAGTTGCATTTCTCTACACCAACAGCAAGACAGAAGAAAGAGATATTAAGGAGTCAATCCCATTTACAATTGCATCCAAAACCATAAGATACCTAGGAATAAACCTAACCAAAGAGACACAGAATCTATACTCAGAAAACTATAAAGTACTCATGAAAGAAATTGAGGAAGACACAAAGAAATGGAAAAATGTTCCATGCTCCTGGATTGGAAGAATAAATATTGTGAAAATGTCTATGCTACCTAAAGCAATCTACACATTTAATGCAATTCCTATCAAAGTACCATCCATCTTTTTCAAAGAAATGGAACAAATAATTCTAAAATTTATATGGAACCAGAAAAGACCTCGAATAGCCAAAGGGATATTGAAAAAGAAAGCCAACGTTGGTGGCATCACAATTCCGGACTTCAAGCTCTATTACAAAGCTGTCATCATCAAGACAGCATGGTACTGGCACAAAAACAGACACATAGATCAATGGAACAGAATAGAGAGCCCAGAAATAGACCCTCAACTCTATGGTCAACTAATCTTCGACAAAGCAGGAAAGAATGTCCAATGGAAAAAAGACAGCCTTTTCAATAAATGGTGCTGGGAAAATTGGACAGCCACATGCAGAAAAATGAAATTGGACCATTTCCTTACACCACACACAAAAATAGACTCAAAATGGATGAAGGACCTCAATGTACGAAAGGAATCCATCAAAATCCTTGAGGAGAACACGGGCAGCAACCTCTTCGACCTCTGCCGCAGCAACATCTTCCTAGGAACAACGCAAAAGGCAAGGGAAGCAAGGGAAAAAATGAACTACTGGGATTTCATCAAGATCAAAAGCTTTTGCACAGCAAAGGAAACAGTTAACAAAATCAAAAGACAACTGACAGAATGGGAGAAGATATTTGCAAACGACATATCAGATAAAGGACTAGTGTCCAGAATCTATAAAGAACTTAGCAAACTCAACACCCAAAGAACAAATAATCCAATCAAGAAATGGGCAGAAGACATGAACAGACATTTCTGCAAAGAAGACATCCAGATGGCGAACAGACACATGAAAAAGTGCTCCATATCACTCGGCATCAGGGAAATACAAATCAAAACCACAATGCGATATCACCTCACACCAGTCAGAATGGCTAAAATCAACAAGTCAGGAAATGACAGATGCTGGCGAGGATGCGGAGAAAGGGGAACCCTCCTACACTGTTGGTGGGAATGCAAGCTGGTGCAGCCACTCTGGAAAACAGCATGGAGGTTCCTCAAAATGTTGAAAATAGAACTGCCCTATGACCCAGCAATTGCACTATTGGGTATTTACCCTAAAGATACAAATGTAGTGATCCAAAGGGACACATGCACCCGAATGTTTATAGCAGCAATGTCCACAATAGCCAAACTATGGAAAGAACCTAGATGTCCATCAACAGATGAATGGATCAAGAAGATGTGGTATATATACACAATGGAATACTATGCAGCCATCAAAAGAAATGAAATCTTGCCATTTGCAACAACATGGATGGAACTAGAGCGTATCATGCTTAGCGAAATAAGTCAAGCAGAGAAAGACAACTATCATATGATCTCCCTGATATGAGGAAGTGGTGATGCAACATGGAGGCTTAAGTGGGTAGAAGAATAAATGAAACAAGATGGGATTGGGAGGGAGACAAACCATAAGTGACTCTTAATCTCACAAAACAAACTGAGGGTTGCCGGGGGGAGGGGGTTGGGGAGAAGAGGGTGGGATTATGGACATTGGGGAGGGTATGTGATTTGGTGAGTGCTGTGAAGTGTGTAAACCTGGTGATTCACAGACCTGGGGATAAAAATATATGTATATAAAAAATATATGTTTATAAAAAATAAAAAATTAAAAAAAAAAAAAAAAAAGTACTATGATTATCAGTTTCTGAGATTTCCATTGTGTTCCATTGACCTGTGTGTCTTTTTTTTATGCCAGTACCATACTGCTTTGATGACAACAGCTTTGTCGTCTAGCTTGAAATTGGAGTGTGGTGACTCTAGGCCGCTTAGTTGCTTGTTTGCTTACTTGCTTGCTTTCTTACCAATGAGATTATTTATTAATTTATTTTAACTGAGTTTACATTTGCATTCTGTTTTTCTTTCACTTCTTTTTTATTATGATCACATACTGTGCTATTTCAGGGGTACAGGTTTGAGATCCTTCGTTTTACACAGCACACAGTGCTCACCACAGCACATACCCTCCCCACGCCCATCACCCAGCCACCCCATCCCCCCACCTCCCTTCCCTTCAGAGACCCTCAGTTTGTTTCCCGAGTTTAAGTGTCTGTCATGCTTTGTCTCCCTCTCTGGTTTCATCTTGCTTCCTTTTCTCTTCCCTTCCCCTATGATCCTCTGTCTTGTTTGTTAAATTCCACATATCATCCATGAAATAGGTCAAACAGAGAAGGACAATGAAAATTATCCTTCTTTGATTGACTTATTTCGCTTAGCATTATAACCTCCCATTTCATCCATGTCATTGCAAATGGCAAGATTTCATTTTTGGATGGCTGTATCATACTCTATTCTTTGTCCTATCTATTCATCTGTTGACGGACGTCTAGGCTCTTTGCATACTTTGGCTCTTGTGGGCATTGCTGCTATAGACATGGGGTACAGGTGCCCCTTCAGAGCACTTCATTTGTATCTTTGGGGTTAATACCTGGTAGTGCAATGGCAGGGTTGCAGGGTAGCTCTATTTTCAACTTCTTGAGGAACCTCTACACTGTTTTCCAGGGTGGCTTCACCAGTTTGCCTTCCCACCAACCGTATAAAAGGGTTCCCCTTTCTCCACATCCTCGCCAACACCTGTCTTTTCCTGACTTGTTCATTTTAGCCTTTCTGACTGGTGTAATGTGGTATCTCATTATGGTTTTGATATGCATTTCCCTAATGTTGAGGGATGTTGAGCACCTTTTTAAAGTGTCTGTTGGCCATTTGGATGTCTTCTTTGCAGAAATGTCTGTTCATGTCTTTGGCCTATCTCTTGATTGGATTATTTGTTCTGTGGGTGTCGAGTTTGGTAAGTTCTTTCTAGATTTTGGATATGAGCCCTTTATCTGATATGTCACCTGAAAATATCTTATCTCATTCTGTTCATTGTCTTTTGGTTTTGTTGACTGTTTCCTTTGGTGTGTAAAAGCTTGTTATCTTGAGGAAAACTCAACAGGTCATTTTTGGTTTTGTTTCCCTCTCCTTTGGAGATGTGTCTAGCAAGAACTCAAAGACCTTTGGCTGAGGTCAAAGAGGTTGCTGCCTCTGTTCTCCTCAAGGATCTGAATGATTCCTGTCTCACACTGAGGTCTTTCACCCATTCAGAATCTATATTTTGTGTATGGGATAAGGAAATGGTCCAGTTTTATTCTTCTGCATGTGGCTTTCCCATGTTCCCAGCACCATTTGTTGAGAGACTTTTCCCCCCATTGGATTTCTTTCCTGCTTTGAGGAAGATTACTTGACCCTAGAGTTGAGGGTCCACTTCTGGCTTTTGTATTCTGTTCCATTGATCTGTGTGTCTGTTTTTTTGTGCCAGGACCATGCTGTCTTGATATCACAGCTTTGTAATACAGCTTGAATTCTGCAATAGGGCTGCTCCCAGCTTTGGTTTACTTTTCCAACTTCCATTGGCTATTCAGGGTCTTTTCTGCTTCCATACAATATTGTGGATTATTTATTCCAGTTTTGTGAAAAATGTGTATGGTATTTTGATATGGATTACAATGAACCTGTGGATTGTTCTAGGTAACATAGGCATAGAATTTGCCTGCGTTGTGCATTGACTTGGAACAGCACTCATGCCCGGTGTTTGGAGTGCTTTCTTGCTAGGGTTTGTGGCCTAAAGGGGCGCCCAAGGTGGGGGTGGCTCAGGAGGACATGCAGGGTTCTCTTACACTGAGGACTTTGTGCAACTCCAACTGGCACAGTTTCATCCTGGGTGGCAGAAGGAGTCCTAGGGAGTGGCTCAAGGGCCCCCAGTCTGGAGGACTTAGGGGCCAGGCCTCTAGGGACTGAAGTCTCAAGACACAACTTAGGGTTAAGGTTGGGGCTAAGGGCATGGCAGGCCCACTCTGCCTGTGCTGAGATGGGTGCCCCAGGGACTGGGTTCAGGGTGGGGGTCAGGTGGCACGTCAGAATCCGGGTTTGTGGCCAGGGTGGCAGCCGACAGTGGGGGGTGACCTCAAGGGGACATGTAGGCCTCTTCTACTCTGAGCTTCCTGCACAGCTCCATGACACAGTTTCCTCCTGGTGGCAGAAGGAATCCTTGGGTGTGGCTCAAGGGTCCCCAATCTGAAGGGCTTGGGGGCCAGACCTCTGAAGACAGAAGACTGAAAACCCAACCGAGGGTTATGATTAAGGCCTAGAGGCATGGCAGACCCAAACTGCCTGCAATGAGGGGGGTTCCCCAGAGGCCTGAGTTGAGGGCTAAGGTAAGGGGGTGCTTCAGACTCTATTTTTGTACTGAGAGGGGCCTTCAATTCTGGAAGTGGCCACAGAGGGGCATGCTGGCTTCTGCTCTAAGAGTTCCCTGCAACTCTGAAAGGCATGGTTTCCTCCTGGGTGGCAGATGAAGTCTGGCATTGTTCCCAGTCGTCCCCACTCTGGAGGGCTTAGGGCCAGGCTTCTGGGGATAGAAGCTTAGTGTTAGGGTTAAGGCCTAGGAGCATGGCAGAGCTATTCTGAGGGTGCTGAGACGAGTGCCCCAGGGGGCTTGGTGAAGGGCATGGGTTAAGCATTGCATCAGCCTCTGGGTTTATGTCCCAGTGGGCCTTCAAAGCTTGGGGGGCTTCAGAGGGGCATGCATGTTTCTACTGCCCTGAGGATTTTGCACAGCTCTATATGGCATGGTTTCCTCCTGGGTGGGAGGCAGAGACCTGTGTTGTGTCTCAGGGGTCACCAATACAGAGACAGAAACCTGGAATCCCAAGCTAGGGTTAGGGTTAGGGGTTGGGGCATTGCAGGCACATTGTTAGGATTAGGGCCTAGAAGCATGGCAGACCCATTCTGCTGGCGCTGAAGTGGGCGCTCCTGGTGGCTTGTTTGAGGGCATGGAACAGGCATCTTGTTAGAATCTGGGTTTGTGGACAGGGGTTATACAATGAGTGGGGGTGGTTTCAGAGGGGCATGCAGGTTTTTCCTGTTCTGCAGGTTCTGCACAACTCCAAATGACACAGTTTCCTCCTGGGTAGCAGGCGGAGTCCCACAGTGTGGCCCAGGGGTCACCAATATAGAAAGCTTAGGGGCCAGGACTCTGGACACAGAAGCCTAGAAACCCAAGCTAGGTTAGGGTTAGGACCTAGGAGCATGGCAGGCCCAATCTCCTGTTGTCTCCCCCCAGTGTCGGCAGAGAGGGCCTGCCATGCAAATAGGCCCCAACACTAACCCTAAGTTAGGTTTTCATGCTTATGTCCTCAGAGGTCTGGCCCCTAAGCCCTCTAGATTAGAAACCCCTGAGTCACACCGCAGGAATCTGCCAGCCAGCCTGGATGAAACAGTGTCCTGTGGGGCTGCCAGAAACCCTCAGAGCCAGGGAAAACTGCATAATCCCCTGAGTCCAACCCTGCATCAACAGCCCGGGTGGCCACAAACCCAGAGTCTGAGGCACTGCCTGACCCATGCCCTCAACTCACCCCTGGGGAGGACGCCTCAGTGCAGGCAGACCAGACCTGCCAAGCCCCTAAACCTTAATCATAACCCTAGGTTGGAATTTCAGGCTTCTGTCTTCAGAGGTCTAGCCCCTAAGCCATCCAGGTTGGGAACCCTTGTGTCACACCATAGAACTCTGCCTGCCTCCCAGGGAGAACTGTCATTTGGAGCTGTGCAGAACCCTCAGAGCGGGAGAAACCTACATGACCCACTGAGGGCACCACAAGCTTCAAAAGCCCCCTAGGAAACAAACCCAGAATCTGAGGCGATGCCTGACCCTCACCCTCAACTCTGTTCTCCGAGAGCCCGCCAAAGTGCAGGCAGAGTGTGTCTCAACCCTAACCCTAGGCTAGGTGTCAGGCTTCTATCCCCAGAAGTCTGACCCAACACCCTCCAGAGTGGGGACAACTGGGAACAACGCAGGATTTCATCTACCACCCAGGAGGAAACCATGCCCTTCAGAGTGGCACTGAACTCTCAGAGCAGGAGATCCAGCATGCCCCGTTGTGGCCACTCCCAGAATCAATGGCCCCTCTCAATACAAAAACAGAGTCTGAAGCACCCCCTGACTTTGTCCCTCAACTCACTCCCCCGGGGCGCCCGCCTCACCGCAGGCAGATCGGACCTACCATGTCCCTAAACCTTAACCATAAACCGAGGTTGGGTATTCAGGCTTCTGTCTTCAGACGTCTGGCCCTCTAAGCCTGCCAGATTGGGAACCCCTGAGTCACACCCCAGGACTTGGCCTGCCACCCAGGTGGAAACCGAGTCATTTGGAGCTGCGCAGAACCCTCAGAACGGGAGTTACCTGCATGCCCCCCTGAGGCTATCCTCAGCACAATGACCCCTCTACTCACTAACCCAGAGACTGACATGACCCTTGACCCACGCCCTCAACTCTGCCCCAGAGACTCCTGTCTCAGTGCCAGTAGAACAGGCCTGTCATGCTCCTAGGCCTTAAGCCTAATCCTAGCTTGGGTTTCCTGGCTTCTGTGTCCAGAGTCCTGGCCCCCAAGCCCTCCAGATTGGGGGCCCCTGAGCCACACCCAAGGCTTTGCCTACCACCCAGGATGAAACCATGCCATTTGGAGCTAAACAAAATGATCAGAGCAGGAGAAAACTGGGTACCCCGTGATGCCACCCCCAGTATCGACAGCTTAGCTGGACAGAAACCCAGAGTTTGAGGCAACTCCTGACTGTTGCCCTCAACTCTGTCTCCCAGGGAGCCCTCCTCAGCACAGGCAGAGTGGGCCTGCTATGCCTCTAGGCCCAAACCCTAACCTTACCTTGGGTTGCCAGGCTTTTGTGTCCAGAGTCCTGGTCCCCAAGCCCTCTATATTGGTGACCCCTGAGCCACACCGAGGACTCCGTGTGCCATCTGGGAGGAAACCATGCCATTTGGAGCTGCACAGAACCCTCAGAGTGAGAAAAACCTGCATGCCCCCCTGAGGACCCCTACCTATTGTGTGCCCCTGTCCACAAAACCGAATTCTAACAAGATGCCTGACTCACGTCCTCAAACATGACCCCTGGAGCGCCCATCTCAGCGTCAACATTATGTACCTGCAATACCCCTAACCCCTAACCCTATCCCTAGCTTGGTTTCCAAATAACTCGGTTTCCACCTGGGTGGCAGACCAAGTCTGCCTGTGGTGAGGTGGGCGCCCCGGGGGAGTGAGTTGAGGGACAAAGTCAGGGGGTGCTTCAGACTGTTTTTGTACAGAGAGGGTCCGTTGATTCGGGTCCTCTGTCCCCAGAGGTCTGGCCCCCAAGCCCTCTATATTGGTGACCCCTGAGCCACACCACAGGACTCCGCTTGCCACCCAGGAAGAAACTGCCATTTGGAGCTATGCAGAACCCTCAGAGCAGGACTAACCTGCATGACCCTCTGAGGGCACCCCAAGCTTCTAAGCCTCCCCAGGACACAAACCCAGAGGCTAATGCAATGCTTAATCCAGCCCTCCACTAAGCCCCCTGGGGCACCCATCTCAGCACCTGCAGAATGACTCTGCCATGCTCCTAGGCCTTAACCTTAACTCTAGGTTGGGTGTCAGGCTTCTATGCCCAGAAGCCTGACCCTAAGCCCTCCAGAGTGGGGATGACTGGGAACAACGCAGGATTTCGTCTGCCACCCAGGAGGAAACCATGCCCTTCAGAGTTGCAGAGAACTCTTACAGCAGGAGAACCAGCATGCCCCCATTTGGCCACCCCCCGAATCAATGGCCCCTCTCAGTACAAAAACAGTCTGAAGCACCCCCTGACTATAGCCCTCAACTCAGTCCCCCGGTGAGCCCGCCTCAGTGCAAGCAGATCGGGCCATCATGCCCATAAACCTTAACTGTAACCTGAGGTTGGGTTTTCAGGCTTCTGACTTCAGAGGTCTGGCCCCTAAGCCATCTAGATTGGACACCCCTGAGTTACACAGCAGGACTTGGCCTGCCACCCAGGTGGAAACCGAGTTATTTGGAGCTTCGAAGAACCCTCAGAGCGGGAGTTACCTGCATGCTCCTGAGGCTGCCCTCAGCATCGATGACCCCTCTGCTCACTAACCCAGAACCTGATGTGCTCCTTGACACACGCCCTCAACTCTTCCCCCCGAGGAGCCTGTCTCAGCACCAGTAGAATGGGCCTACCATGCTCCTAGGCCTTAACCCTAATCCTAGCTTGGGTTTCCTGGCTTCTGTCCCTAGAGTCCTGGCCACCAAGCCCTCCAGATTGGGGACCCCTGAGGCACACCCAAGGCTCTGCCTACCACCCAGGATGAAACCATGCTATTTGGATCTAAGCAGAATGATCCGAGCAGAAAAAATCTGCATTACCCATGATGCCAATCCCAGTATCTACGGCCTGGCTGGGCACAAATCACCAGTCTGAGGAGACACCTGACTGTCGACCTCAACTCTATCTCCCAGGGAGCCTGCCTCAGCGCAGGCAGAGTGGACCTGCCATGCCTCTAGGTCCCAACCCTAAACCTAGCTTGGGTTTCCAGGCTTCTGTGTCCAGAGTCCTGGCCCCCAAGCTCTCTATATTGGTGACCCCTGAGCCACACCGCAGGACTCTGTGTGCCATTTGGGAGGAAACCATGCTATTCGGAGCTGCACAGAACCCTCAGAGCAGGAAAAACCTCCGTGCCCTCCTGAGGCCACCCCCATGTATTGCATGGCCCCTGTCCATAATCCCGGATTCTAACGAGATGCCTGACCACACCCTCAAAAAAGACCCTCACGGCGCCTGCCTCAGCGCCAGCAAAATGGGTCTGCCATGTTCCTAGGCCCTAACCCTAACAATGTGCCCACAATGCCCCTAAACCCTAACCCTAATCCTACCTTGGGCTTCCAGGCTTCTGTCCCCAGAGGCCTGGCCCCCAAGACCTCTTTATTGGTGACCCCTGAGCCATACTGCAGTACTCTTCCTGCCACCCAGGAGGAAACCATGCCATTTGGAGCTGCACAGAACCCTTAGAGAAGAAGAAACCTGCATGACCCTCTGAGGGCACCCCAAGCTTCTAAGGCTCCCCGGGACTCAAACCCAGATTCTGGGGCAACACCTGACCCTTGCCCTCAACTCTCTCCCCCAGAGGGCCCGCCTCAGTGCAGGCAGAGCGGGCCTGCCATGCCCCTGGACCCCAACCTTACCCCTAGGTTGGGTGTTCAGGCTTCTATCCCCAGAAGCCTGACCCCAAGTCCTCCAGATTGGAAATGACTGAGGGACAACGCAGGACTTCATCTGCCACCCAGAAGGAAACCACGCCCTTCAGAGTTGCGGGGAAATCTCAGGAGAAACCAGCATGCCCCCATGTGGCCAATCCCGGAATCGATGGCCCCTCTCAGTACAAAATCTGAGTCTGAAGCACCCCCTGACCTTAGCCCTCAACTCAGCCTCCTGGGAAGCATGTCTCAGCGCTGGCAGATGGGGCCTGTCATGACCCTAGGCCCTAAACCCAACCCTAGGTTGGGTTTTCAGGCTTCCATCTTCAAAAGTCTGGGAACCCCTGAGTCACACCCCAGGACTTGGCCTGCCACCCAGATGGAAACCCTGACATTTGGAGCTGTGCAGAACCCTCAGAGCAGGAGGACCTGCATGCCCCGTGATGCCACCCGCAGTATCAAAGGCCCGGTTGGGCACAAACCCAGAGTCTGAGGCGACACCTGACCCTCAACTCTGTCTCCCGGGACCTGCTTCGTCACAGGCAGAACGGGCCTGCCATGTCTCTAGGCCCTACCGTAATCCTAGGTTGGGTATTCAGGCTTCTGTTTTCTGAGATCTGGCCCCTAAGTCCTGCAGATTGGGAACCCCTGACTCACAATGCAGGACTAGGCCTGCCACTGAGGTGGAAATTATGTCATTTGGAGTTGCGCAGACTCCTAAGAGCGGGAGATACTTGTATGCACCCCGGAAGCTACCCTCACCATCGACGACCCCTCTGGTCACTAACCCAGAGAGTGACATGCCCCTTGTCCCATGCCCTCCACTATGCCCCCCATGTTGAATGTCTCTACACCATGAGAATGGGCCTGCCATGCTCCTAGGACCTAATTCTAACCCTAGCTTGGGTTTCCAGGCTTCTGTCCCCAGAGTCCTGGCCCCCGAGCCCTCTATATTGGTGACCCCTGAGCCACACCATAGGACTCCGATTGCCACCCGGGAGGAATCCATTCCAGTTGGAGCTAAGCAGAACCCTCAGAGTGGGAGATACCTCCATGTCCCCATGTTGCAGAGGCTACCCTCTGCAACAACGAGCCCTCTGGTCACTAATGCAGAGACTGACATGCCCCTTGACACTTGCCTTCAAATATCCCCCCAGGCTGCCTGTCTCAGTGCTAGGAGAATGGGGCGATGTTCCTAGACCCTAACCCTAATCCTAGCTTGGGTTTCCAGGCTTCTGTCCCAGATCCTGGCCCCTAACCCTTCTAGATTAGGGACCCCTGAGCTACACCATAGGACTCCATCTGCCACCCAGGAAGGAAACCGTGACTTTGAAGCTGCCAGAACCCTCAGAGCAGGAAAACCCAGCATGTCCCCCTGAGGCCATCCCCACTTCTTGTGTACCCCCTTCCACAAACCCAGATTCTAACAAGATGCCTTACCCATGCCCTCAAACAAGCCCCTGGGCATGTCTTTTTCAGTATCAATGCAATGTGACTCCCATGCCCCTAAACCCTAAGCCTAACACTAGCTTGGGTTCCAGGCTTCTGTCCCCATAGACCTGGCCCCCAAGCCGTCTATACTGATGACCCCTGAGCCACACTGCAGGACTCTGACTGCCACCCAGGGGGAAACCATGCCATTTGGAGCTAAGCAGAATGATGAGAGCTAGAGAAAACTGCATGCCTCCTGATGCCACACCCAGCATCGATGGCCCAGCTGGGCACAAACCCAGAGTCTGAGGCGACGCCTGACCCTTGCCCTCAACTCTGTCCCCCAGGGACCCTGCCTTAGTGTGGGCACAGTGGGCTTGCCATCCCACTGGGACCCAACTGTAACCCTAGGTTGCGTTTTCAGGCTTTTCTCCCCAGAGGCCTGACCCCAAGCCTTCCAGATTGGGGACACCTGACTTTAAATGCAGAACTCCACCTGCCACCCAGGAGGAAACCATGCCATCTGGAGCTGCGCAGAACCCTCAGAGCAGGAGAAAGCTCCATGTCCCTCTGAGGGCACCCCAAGGTTTGAAGGCCCCCTGGGCCACAAACCCAGAAGCTGACAGGACGCTTATCTCCCGCTCAACTAAGCCCCCTGGGGTGCCCATCTCTATGCCAGCAGAATGGCTCTGCCATACACCTAGGCCTTAACCCTAACCCTAGGTTGGGTGTTTAGGCCAGAAGCCTGACCCCAAGCCCTCCAGATTGGGGACCACTGAGGATCCATGCAGGATTTTGCCTGCCACCTAAGAAGAAACTTTGCCCTTCAGAGTTGAGCAAAACCCTCAGAGCGAGAGAAACCAGTATGTACCTCTGTGGCCACCCCTGGAATAAATGGCCCTTTTCAGCAGAAACCCAGAGTTTGAAGCACCTCCTGACCCTCGCCTTCAACTCAGCTCCCCGGGGAACATGCCTCAGCACAGGCAGATCCAGCCTACCCTGCCCCTAGGCCCTCACCCTAACCCCAGTTTGGGTTTTCAGACTTCTGTTCCCAAAGGCCTGGGAACAAAGCCATACAGATTGAGGACCCCTAAGCCACAGGGCAGGACTCCACCAGTGACCCAGGAGGAAACTGTGCCATTTGGAGCTAAGCAAAAAGCTCAGAGCAGGAGAATCCTGCATGCCCCCTAAGGCCACCTCCCACCTACAGCTTACTCCTGGCCACAAACCTGGATTCTAATGGGATGCCTCACACATGCTCTCAAACAAGCTCCCTGGGGCACCGGTCTCAGCATCAACAAAATGTGCCTGCAATGCCCCTTTGCAACAGAGCTAATGGATATGGACATAGACAATATGTCGGAAAAGGAATTCAGGCTAACAATTATCCAGGCAATAGCTAAGTTGGAGAAAGCCATGGATGACAAAATGGAATTGATTAGGGCAGAAGTGAAAGCCACCAGGGATGATGTTCACAATGTTCTCAATGAATTCCAATCTAATCTAAGTTCTCTAACATCTAGGGTAACTGACACAGAAGATAGAATCAGTGATCTGGAGGACAAACAGATAGAGAAAAAGGATCAGGAGGAAGCCTGGAACAAACAGCTTAGAGGCCATGAAAACAGAATTAGGGAAATAAATGACGCCATGAAACGTTCCAATGTCAGAATTACTGGAATCCCTGAGCGGGAGGAGAAAGAAAGACTTGAAGATATAGTTGAACAAATTCTCCGTGAAAAACTTGCCAATCTTGCGAATGGAACCTTTGTTTGTGTACTAGAGGCAGAAGGGTCTGCCCCCAAGATCACAGAATCTAGAAAGACCTCAAGACACCTGACAGTGAAAATGATGAATCATAATTGTAGACAGGAAAGCAGCTAGGACAAAGAAATTCCTTACGTACAGAGGAAAGCCCATCAGAATAACGTCAGACCTGTCCACAGAAACCTGGCAAGTTAGAAAGGGCTGGCAAGACATATTCAGGGCATTGAATGAGAAGAACATGAAGCCAAGAATACTTTATCCAGCAAGACTAACATTCAGAATGGATGGAGAGATAAAGAGCTTCCAAGACTGGCGAGGTTTAAAAGAGTATTCGACCACCAAGCTGACACTGCAGAAAATATTAAGGGTGGTGGGGGGGGTTCTATAAAAGAGGAAAAATCCCAAGAATATCATTGAATACATAGTAGTGTCTGAGTGGCTCAGTCAGTTAAGCATCTGCCTTTGGCTCAGGTCAAATTCAGAGTTCTGGAATCAAGTCCCACGCTGGTCTCCCTACTCAGCAAAAAGCCTGCTTCTCCCTCTCCCTCTGCCTGCTGCTCCACCTGCTTGTGCTCTCCCTCTATCTCTCTTTCAAACAAACAAATAAATAAAATATTTTAAAAAGAGGTTTATATAGAAGCCATCTCTGAATTACTTCTGAAGAGAACAAGATCTTCTTTCTCTTTTATTTCTCTTCTCTTGCCTTGCTCTCATCTCCTATTTTGCCTCTTTTTAATGTCTCATTTTTCTTTCCTTCCATCTTCACCCAAAGCTATGCTTTTCCTTCTCTGTTCTATTTATTTTCCCCATTCCTATTAAAATTTTTCTATTTTCCTTCTGTCTCTTATGCTATCTTAATAGAGCATAAACTACTTAAAGCTTGGTCTATTCAACCTGTATTTTTTTCAACTTTGATTCACAAGCTCCTGTTTCTTCTCCTTGAACACCAAATTCTCCCTCTGTGGCTCATGGAAAATGTGAACATCCAGAGAAGTCCGGTTGTGTGGTACAACCTGGAAGCTCTGGCTACTTGATGCTACAGTAACCCCACTCTGTGTGTGGGTGCTAGGGATTGCTGCAGTGTGATGTTTGTCCCAGGTGCAAGAAGAGCAGCAATCTGGCTCACCACAGAGCTTTGAGGAGTCTAGGCCAAGAGCTTGCTCAACAGAAAGAAGACACAGGTGCCAGGAAGGAATGGGTTCCCCAAAGAAGGAACCCTGTGCTGACACAGGGGTGCTGGTCCCTCTTCAAGAGCCCATTCTACAGGGTGGGAATTTATCTCCTGTGGAGTTGGACAGCTTAGCATAAACCATGACCTCTGTGTGCATCTTAACACTTGGGATTCTCTTCGAACTGAGCACAATTCCTTCCCCATTTACCACTTGTGTTACCCAAGTATGTGCTTTTCAGCAGCTTCACTGATGGGATATGAATTCCTTACCAGGTGGACGGAGAGCTCCGTCGGTGTCACAGCGAATCAGGTTACTGTTGCTGAATGGAATCCACTGACTGTGAATTGCATCTATTCCGTTTCTGGAAGCCCTTATCTCTTTCGGTACATCCAGTATCCCAACCAAGGTCTCCAGTTTCTTCTGAAATACATCACTGGGAACAACCTGATTAAAGGGAGCTATGGTTTTAAGGCTGAATTTAATAAGTCAAACCTCTTCCCATGTGAAGAAACCATCTGTCCTTGGGAGGGAGTTCACTGTGTACTTCTGTGTGGTGGCAGACATGTGGTGGGGGCTGCAGGGACAGCTAAATACAAACCCCTGAATACCACAGTACAACTGTTTTCCTGAAGACTTTATATCGCTCCACCAGAGGGTGGTGTGGTTTCAGGATACATGACTCATTATAACTAAACTACAATTTCAAGGGGCACCTGGGTATTTCAGTTGGTTAAGCGGCTGCCTTTGGCTCAGGTCATGATCCCAGGGTCCTGGGATCAAGTGTTGGGCTCCCTGCTCAGCGGGAGTCTACTTCTCGCTCTCCCTCTGCTGCTGCCTTTGCTGTGCTCCTTCACACTTTCTCTCCAATAAATAAATAAAATCTTAAAAAAAAAAAAACCTATAATTTCAAGCCACAGAATTTGTTCATTAGACAAATGTTTATGGATCCTTATGTGTTCAGTACTGTGCTGGAGGTGAAAGAAACTGTCATTGATTTCAGTGTGCCAGGTGTGATCCCAAACATTTATGAAGCCATGTAAATCTAGCAACTGTTATCATGAGCTTTATTTTGAAGATGAATGAACTAAGGCACAGAGAATTTAAGTTCTCACTTGAGTCACAAAACTATTGAATGGGAAACTGAAACCTAGACAATCTGCCTCTCAGGTGTGTGGTCTAATGGCTCCACTTCTCTGCCAGCCTAGAGGCACCCTGAGGGCATGAGACTGATTTTGATGATGGTGTAGCCTTAACTCCTGGGATAGTTCCTGCCGAAAACAGTGCTGGCTGTAGAATGAACAAACCAACAACTCAGAACAGGTTAGCAAGTGCCAAGACAGAGGACTGAGCAACATGTTGTATGAGATCAGGAAGAGGGGGTAGCTTAGCTGTAAAGGAAGGAGAGAGTGAGGTCATAAAATAAGGAGAATTTGAATCAAAGGGGAATTTAAACATATAGTTTAAATATGTAGACTGCTTCTGGCTCCTCTGCTCATATCTGCTTATATATGCCCTTGAGGGACTGAACTTGATGCCCCCCTCTCTTTCTCCAATTTGGAATATCCTAGCAAATCTCTGGTTAACTCTGTGAGTCAGGTATTCTTCCCTGGACTAACCAGCAGTGGCTGTGGATTTGGGCTTCTAGGATTAAAGACCAGCTTGGCTTGCACACTTGGCCGATTAATGAGTGGCTGGAGGGATGACTTCGGTTAATGAGTGGCTGGAGGGATGACTCCAGATGCTAGCATCTCTGCTTTGAATCACATGACTAAAAGGACTACATCCTCAAAGAAATTGATTTTTACATAGGGTCTTACATTTATTTCTTCCAAATTCACAGTCAATAGTAGTAATACCACTTAATTGAAAAAATTTCTCCTTGTCCCATAGCTTTGATAAACTACATTTATAATACACTAAGTTCCCATATATACCTGGATCTGTTTTTGAACTCTTTATTATAGTTTTGGGCTGGAGGGTATTGCTTCAAGCAGGGTCACCCTGGTCACTCTGGCTTACACAGTGTGATCTACTCCTTTCCCTTCCCTCCCCTCCCCTCCCATCTTCTTCTCTCTCTCTCTCTCTCTCTCTCTTTTTTTTTTTTTTTTTTGGTTTTATTGATTTATTTGAGAGAGACACACAGAAAGAGAGACAGTATGAGATGAGGGAAGGGCACAGGGAGAAGGAGGAGCAGACTCCCTACTGAGCAGGGATTCCCCACTTGGGGCTTGATCCCAGAACCCTGGGATCATGACCTGAGCCTAAGGTAGATACTTAGCTGACTGAGCCACCAGGCACTCTGACTCCCCTTCTTTTTCTATCCCTAACTCCACCCCATATCTTTTTTTTTTTTTTTAATTTTTTTTTTTTTTTTTTTTTTTTTTTTTTATTTAGTCAGAGAGAGAGAGCGAGAGCGAGCACAGGCAGACAGAGTGGCAGGCAGAGTCAGAGGGAGAAGCAGGCTCCCTGCGGAGCAAGGAGCCCGATGTGGGACTCTATGATCCCAGAACGCCGGGATCATGACCTGAGCTGAAGGCAGCTGCTTAACCAACTGAGCCACCCAGGCGTCCCTCCACCCCATATCTTGAAGGGCGTTCTTTATACACAAGGATGTGGACATCTTAGTCCATGTGCCTGCATTCTCTGCAAAGAGTCATCCATTGGCCACCCTGTGGGCCTAGGGTTGTGTACACTAGTGAAATATCTGTTTTTAGGAAGACGGTCCTTGGAAGAGGTCCATGCAGATATTAAAAATGGATCTGGGGACAGGTGTGCAGGGAATTCCAGGATCCCAGGTACCCAGGGCATGGTCTGGAAGAGGTTCTTAGACTCCAGAGGACCATGACCCCATGGCTGTGTGGTTTTCTCACAGGGAGTAGAGTGGAAGCAGGTGGAGGATGGCTGGAGTGGAGTATTTTAGGATGCAGGATCCAGAGCTGGGATGCTGCTTACTCATGTTTCAGAGTGGTTGTGTTATGTATCATTATTGCCTGACATACATTGTGTTCATAAAATGGTGTCAGTATCTTAGGTTTAAATATATATTTGCCATACCTCCAGGCAAGCCCTCAACCTTCACCATTGTTCTGCTCCAAAGGGATTCATACCCAGAAGGCTATTCTCAGCACACTGTACTGATCAACTTGGCTCTGTGATCTGTTTCTGCCTTTGAGACTTTGAAGTAGGGTTTATGCAAGTCGTGAAAGGGAAAGAAGGATGTTCACACAATCACAACTCCTTCATTCATTTACCTACTCATTCAACAATTATTTGTTGCATGCTCACTGTGTTCCAGGTGTTGTTCTGGTTATTAGGAATACAGTGGTAAACAAAAGCTTCCCATCTAGTCATTGTCCAGACTTGAAAAGTGTTGATACCATTTCCTTACCCAAACAGAACTGTTTCTTGGTCAAAGGCACACAACTCTCAAAAATATTGCTTTTTCAGGAAGAGGCTCTCAGATGTTTGTTTTTGTCATGTGGTGTGAGGGGAGGAAGGTCATGGAGGGAATGGGAATCTATATTTTCCCCATTTTTTTGAGGTGGCTGAGAGGGAGCAACTATGGTTCTTCAGATGTTCTGATTCATCATTTGACTCTGGTCATTGGTCTGTTTTACTTTTAGGAGAAAAGTTAGCAAGTATTCTTTTATTCCTATGCCTGTTCGAAAATATTCCTATAACCAGGTAACATTTAGGCAAAACTAGTAATTCAGTAGGGTTTCTTTTCATAATATTCATTTTTTACCTCCTCTTTTATGTAAATATGTGACATCAGATAAGCCATTTAAACTCTATGAGCTTTGTCTGTTAATTCATAAAATTGAGATAATTGAAAGGATTGTTGTGAGGATTCTTTATATGTAAAAATATATCTGAGACCCCAAATAAAAGGGGATGTTGAGAGTGGCATAGACATCAGATACTTAGGTCACTACCACAGACTCTCCAGTACAAATTCATGTGTTGAGACCTAATCCTTAGTGTAATGGCATTAGCAGATGATGCATTTGGGAGGTGATTAAGTCATTAGAGTGGGGCCCTTATGAATGAGATTGGTGCCCTTATTTAAAAGAGCTTAGAGGGGTGCCTGAGTGGCTCAGTTAGTTGAGCATCCTACTCCTGATTTTGGCTCAGGTTGTGATCTTGGGGTGTTGAAATCAATCTCTCAGTCTTGAGATTGAGTTGGATCTGAGCTCAGTGGGGAGTCTGCTTAAAATTCTCTCTTTCCCTCTCCCTCTGCTTGCCACTACCCCTGCTTGTGCTCTCTCTCTCTCAAATAAATAAATAAAATCTTTAAAAAATATATTTATGCATAGACTAAAGACTGAAAAGAAGTATACACAAATATTATCAGCGATGTTTCTGGGACATGACATTATACATGGTTATTATTTTTTATACTTTTCCATAGTCTCCAAATTGTATATTTAGAATTCATTATTTTAATAACCAAAAAAACTCTCTTTAAAAAATTTTAAAATATTCCTCTGGTTGATTTCTCTTCCTATGGGACACAGTTTTCTATCTTAACCTCAGGAGCTTTCTAAAATTTGCTTTAACAATGGTTTTAATTTCTAATATAATATATATATAACAGGGGCGCCTGGGTGGCTCAGTGGGTTAAGCCACTGCCTTCGGCTCAGGTCATGATCTCAGGGTCCTGGGATAGAGTCCCACATTGGGCTCTCTGCTTAGCGGGGAGCCTGCTTCCTCCTCTCTCTCTCTCTGCCTGCCTCTCTGCCTACTTGTGATCTCTCTCTGTCAAATAAATAAATAAAATAAAAAATATATATATATATAACAAATAACATTAATGTATGTGATACTCCTGTTTACTCAGATCTTTTGAAAACCAAAAATGTTTCCCAAAGGAGTATATATATAATATCAAACATAAGTATTGGCACCATGTAATAGTTTGCTAGGGCTGCCATAACAGAGTACTGCAAACTGTGGGGCTTGAACAACAGAGAGATATTATCTCATAGCTCTGGAGGCTTAAAGTCCAAGGTCAAGGATGGTTCCTCCTGAGAGCTATCAGGAAGGATATGTTCCAGAACCCTCACCTTGGCTGGTAGGCAGCCATCTCCTCTCTCTACTTCTTTACATTGTTTGCTTTCTTTCTTTCTTTCTTTCTTTTTTAAAGAGTTTATTGATTTATTTGACAGAGAGAGAGAGACAGTGAGAGAGGGAACACAAGTTGAGGGAGTGGGAGAGGGAGAAGCAGGCTTCCCACTGAGCAGGGAGCCTGATGTCGGGCTGGATCCCAGGACCCTGGAATCATGACCAGAGCCAAAGGCAGACACTTAATGACTGAGCCACCCAGGTGCCCCCATTGTTTTCTTTTTATTCGTGTCTGTTTTTGTGTCCAAATTTTCCGTTTTTATAAGGATACCAGTCATACTGTATTATAGTCCACACAAATACCTCATTTAACTTGATTCTTTCTGGGGGAACCTGGTTGGATCAGCACTCAACTCTTGATCTTGGGGTTGTAAGTTTGAGCCTTATGTTGGGTGTAGAGATTACTTAAAAATAAAATCTTAAAAAAAAAAAAAAACTTGATTACTTCTCTTGACCTATCTCTAAAAAGGTCACATTCTGAGGTGCTAAGGATTAGGACTCCAACATATCTTTTTGAGGGGGTGGGGAGGGACACAATTCAACCCATAACACTACAGCTATTAATGATTACTTTCATTCCAGAGACTGATACATGTGAAAACTTCTAGTGTTTCTTCCTCTAATTGCTTGATACCCAGGAATGCCCTCCCAAGTGAGATAACAGATAGCAACATAGAAATATCAAGATACATTTGTTGACCTGAACAGTGATATCATTTTGGTCTTGCGATCTCCTATGGTAAACATAACCTGCATCTGTGGTTTAGAAAGAACCTTCATGGGGCGCCTGGGTGGCTCAGTGGATTAAGCCGCTGCCTTCGGCTCAGGTCATGATCTCGGTGTCCTGGGATCGAGCCCCGCATCGGGCTCTTTGCTCAGCGGGAGCCTGCTTCCTCCTCTCTCTCTGCCTGACTCTCCACCTACTTGTGATCTTTCTCTCTGTCAAATAAATTAATAAAAAAAAAAAAAAAAAAAAAGAAAGAACCTTCATATGCTCATTTAATTGATCTTCGTAATCTCTCTCAGAGAGACGAAGAGAATAAATGTTTTGCACAAAATATGATGTGCGACTAGCAAATTCGGAGAATTGCTTACAGTCCAGTTTGTCTAACTCCTCATTCAGGGTTTTTTCCACCGCATAAAATAAACTAAGCCAAACTGCCTGCTACTGTATTTAATGAAGAAGTATAATGTTCCATAAGTTGCAGGGTCTGAGACCTATTCACTTTTGGGAAACATTTCTTCTGTCCAAGTATAATTACTACATGCGGTCACTGTTGTAATTAGTCACCTCTAAACTAGTAACCTTTTATGCTTTATTTCTATCAAAGTGTTCTAACATCTTTAGCTCCCTCATAAATATTTCCTTTCTCCTCTACTTGCTACTGAGGGCAAGCTGGTTATTTACTCATTTTTTACTATTTGTTATTTACTCATTTTTTACTATTTTTTAAATTAAAATTAAATTAACTAACATATAATGTATTATCGGTTTCAGAGGTAGAGGACGGTGATTCATCAGTCTTATATAACACTCAGTGCTCATAACATCATGTGCCTTCTTAATGTCTATCACTCAGTTACTTCATCCTCCATTCACTCTCCCCTCCAACAATCCTCAATTTTCCTATGATTAAGAGTCTCTTACCATTTTTTTCTCCCTCTGATTTTATCTTATTTTATTTTTTTCCCTCTTCCCCTTTGATTCTTTGTTTTGTTTCTTAAATTTCACATATGGGTGAGATAATATAATTGTCTTTCTCTAATTGACTTTGTTTTCTTAGCATAATACCCTTTAGTTCCATTTACATCCTAGCAAATGGCAAGATTTCATTTTTTTGATGGCTGGATAGTATTTCACTATATATATATATATATATATATATATATATATATATATATATATACCACATATTTTTTTAAATTTTTACTTAGATATTTGAGAGAGAGCACAAGTGAGAGAGAAAGCATGGGGGTAGGGAGCAAAGAGAGAGGGAGAAGTAGATTCCCCACCAAGCAGGGAGACTGAAGTGGGGCTCGATCCCAGGACCCTGGGGTCATGACCTGAACCAAAGACAGACGCTTAACCAACTGAACCACCAAGATGCCCCCTCACATCTACTTTATCCATTCTTCTGTCAGTGAACATCTGGGCTCTTTCCATAGTTTGGTTATTGTGGACATTGCTGCTATAAACTTTGGGTGCAGTTGCCCCTTTGGATCGCTACCTTTGCGTCTTTGGGGTAAATACTCAGTAGTGCAATTGCTGGGTCATAGGGCAGTTCTATTTTCAACTTTTTGAGGAAATTTTGTACTGTTTTCCAGGGTAGCTGCACCAAGCTGGTTATTTATTCCATAACTTGTGGTATTTACTCTGTCAAAATGTTACTAGAAATCATTAGCGCTCACTGATCTTTTACTTGGGGAAATGGAAAAATTGTTCACTCAGAATACATTGGGCAATTCTAGACCTAAAAGAGGCAGCTCCCAAATATTTTCTAGTGATATTCCATTTCCATATTATAAGAGCAATGTACTCACAACACATTTATGTGAGTATCTAACATGTTTTGGTTATGGCAATTGGCTGATACAATTAACATTGTGTCTTTTGGATTTGTCTCTTTTCCTAAATGATGTTTTTTGTTGTTTTGTGTCTGTATGTGTGTTATTATTATTAAATTTACATTGCATATGTCTTGATGGGAGAGTGAATGGCATTTAAAAAAAATCATGTATATAGTCTTGCACAATTACTTTCTACGGGACATAGTACTTGGCATGTGATTCAGATGATAAGGATGGAAATGCAGAAATCAGAGGAGTGAGTTGTCCAAGGTTAAAAGGTGGCAGAGCTAGGATTTGGATTTAGGTCTGTCTGACTCTGAACTTGTGTATCTTTCTCACTTCATTCCTCCCTGGTTAGTTGGATGATTCTGCCTCAAATGTCCCACTCTCACTGGTCAGGAGGGACTAGTGAGGGAGCTGGTCCCCTGTTACACATTTGTTAAAATGAAGACTGAGAAGCAGATGTTAGGTGTGGACTTCGATTATTAAAGGATCCTAGAGTGTCAGGAGATGAAAAGTCTAGTTCAGATGGGCTCATGTGCTCTTTTATGGAATAAGATTAGTGTTCTCTGCTCATTTGGTTGCATAAGACCAGTGGTAAGGATTTTCAGGCATATAGTACTAGGTCAGGGGTGTTAATCTCAGCTCTATGAATATCAGACTGACTACAGTCAATGACCACCTTCTGAGACTGTGGAAAAGTGATGGGGAATAAGGAGCCCACAGAATCTATCCTCTGATGTATTTGCTTCATTTGGACCAAATCTATAAGGAGTTATACCTTAGCAAAGATCTAAAAAGAAATCCAAGTTGCTATGTTGTTGTGCTGGAAACTTTTACTTTTTTTTCTTTTTTAAGATTTTTAAAATTTATTTGAGAGAGAGAATGAGCCAGGGGGCGGAGGGGGGGGGTTGCTAAGGGAGAAGGAGAAGCTGGGAGCCCAACACGGGGCTAGATCCCAGGACCCTGAATTCAGGACCTGAGCCAAAGGCAGATGCTTAACCACCTGAGCTGCCCAGGTGCCCCTGCAAACTTTTACCTTTCATTCTTCCTGAGTGCTCAGTTGAACCTTCAGGGGAGGCTCATTCTGAGAAGGTGCTGTCCCTGCTCTTGGTTTGCTGCTGGGGACGGCCCCTGGTGACAGCTGACAGTGAGGGCTCTGGCTCTTTCTGCTGTGCCTCTTTCCCAGTTTGTATCCCAGTCCAGGTTCAGACTCCACAACAGAGCCTAAACCCTGGGTCCTTGTTTAAACCTAGAATATGAGCAAGTGACAAAAGTGGCTGTGCTCCTGATTTTGGGTGAGTTGTTTTGGGATTACAAGGAACTGGGATGTGGCCTGGACTGGGATCAGGAATCTTTCCTGCCAGCATTGCTCTTTACTCAACATGTCAAGGGCTGGCTCTGGGCTCCTGTATTTCTCTATGTAGAACATTACCGTTTATTCGAGGGCAATAAAGGACAATGAAGTATATAGTCACACAAATTGTGCACACTTCCTTGGCCATTTTGAAGCATCTGTGAGGAGGTTTCTGAGTCTCCTGTGTGTTTAGATCTCTCCCTCTCTTTGTGGCCCCCGTCTCTCTTCCTTCATCTCACTCCCCGATGTGGGTTGCATGGCAAGGAGAATGGAGATGATGAGAGAGGAGGGAATGGGGAGCGTTTTAAAATTCTGACTGATATGATGGACTATTTTTAAATATGAGACAGAAACAGACATTGTGAGTTATGATCACTTTCCAGAGTTGGGTCCTTTGGGGTCCAAAGGGAGACAGGAATAATGACAAAGTTCCCAGGAATCTTGCTAGTGCTCCTGTGGCTTCATCAGGACTATAAGGGTATTATTATTGTCAATGATTTTGACAATGAGGAAAGTAATATTTGATGGCATTTTCTATTGAGACCGATAGACCATAGAATGGAAGAGTATTTCCGTCTAGCTCATCTTGGGGTTTGGTGGAGAAGTGGTATTATTGGAAAACAAAAGTTACAGAGCTTTAGAGCCCATAAACTCATGTTTGTTGGCTGACATCTTTCTAAACAGGGGCGAGGAGCCTGCTGAAGGGGAAGCAATATCCTGGGTCACTGAATGCTCAGGATATAGCCAGCCCTTCTCTCAGGTGCACTTAAGAAGACTGATTTCCCTGTACAACATGTATTACAGATAATATCTGGGAAAAAGCCCAGAGTTTCTGGTTTCCATAATCTTGAATGGACAAGAGGAGGAAAGGAGATTCACAGCATTTGAACAAAGACAAGTAACACACTTCTCTGCACATCACAGATTTGAAGCTTGGAGACTCAGACACCTATGTCTGTGTAGCAAATTCAGAGTGACTTCTAAGTCCCCAGAGCTTCTGCCCAAACTAGCAGCAGAGAGTCAAGCCACACTCTTGACTTGAGACTTGAGAGGGTTGGGTAGATGGGAATCTTTATAAAGTTCCTATGAAAGTAGATACCCATATCATAGCTGAGAGGTCATGTGTGATTATCTAGGGAAGACATTAGACTATTCTGTAGATTACTGATCCATGAAAGGAAATTGTAGGTGGAATTCTGGCCCAGAAAAATCTTCAAAAAATTCTATCCTCATTGAAGTCTCATTCTTGTTCATGCAGCTAGGTGATGCCTTGGTTGTAGTTAGGAGGAAAAGAGCCCTGTCTTGGAGATAGAGGAACTAGGAGTGTAGTTTGTGTTCTTTCAAGGAGTCACTGACTATAAGCAATCAACACAATTAGGTTTGAAGTTTAAGTTCTAGTTTTATAAGTGGGAATCTGCATGTTGAACAGTTTGAAATAATAGCCACTGAGGGGTGGTAGAAAAAACAGCAGGATTAGGAGCAGTGAATTCAAATCCTAGTTGTATTTCATCTTTGCAACTTGCCCTCAGGTAACAAAACAGAGTGATAACGAATAAGCTGTAGAGGCAGGCATTTCTGGATTTGAATCTCAGATGTTATTCTTTGGTCAAATACTTAATGGTATCTGAACTTCAATCCCTCGTCTATAAAATGGAGGTCATAATGCTATCTTCCAGGGTTATTATGAAGTTAAAATAATAACACACTAGGGGGGTCTGGGTAGCTCAGTCAGCTAAGTGTCCAATTCTTGATTTTGACTCAGGTCATGATCTCAACTTTGTGAGATAGAGAGCTGTGTCAGGCTCCAAGCTCAGCATGGAGTCTGCTTGAGGTTCTCCCTCTTCCTCGTCCCTCTGCCACTCCCACCCTCATGTGCACGCTCTTTCTCTCTTTCTCTTTCAAATAATAAGGAATTAAGTAAATAAAATCTTTAAAATAAAAATAAAATAAAATAATAAAAATAAATTTAAAATAGTGTCACATTAAATGTCCGGCACTTAATCAATATCTGCCAGACAAATGCTATGAATATCCCATATTATCATTTCTGTCTAATGAGGTTATGAAACCTGATCTGCCAACCCTATAAAACTGGAGGATGACATAAAATCTTGTGGGTTCAGACTCTTCATAAATTAGAGAAGACCTAAAGAAATATAAGAAATTGGGGCGGGGAGATAAAATTCTAGGTCTTGTTATCTTTGACTTAAAAAAAAAAATCAATAAATCAAATAGCTGTTTTTCTGTAGAAAGATCACATGACTTTTTTGCAAAATGATCCCCAAGGCATGGCTTTCAAAGAAGTTCAAGTGGATAAATGATGGTTCATGGAATGATTGGTGACTGGACTCCCAGGATGGATGGGTGACTCTCTGCCTCCCGGCTGAAGATAGTGTGTGTAAATAAATGATTATGTTCAGACCTTTGTATTGCAAAAACCAGGATGACTTTTTGTCTGGGTTTCTGACAGTCAGTAGTTTATCAAAGTACACAACCCTGTTCTGATTTAGCATTATGGCTTCCATCATAGCGAGCAGAGCAGAAGGATTCATTAAGTACTCATGAGAGCAGGGCTCTGGCTTAAGTCTCATCACTGCACTAACACGTAGCCTGTGTTACTCAGATGCATTTCCAGACTCACATATGCACACACACAATTTCTCCTCAGCCTTCTCAGGGGTTCTTGTGCTATGCCACTTAGCTTGGAGGACAATATTTCTTTTCTTAGAAAGATGACAGAGGAAATGCCCCAGGGTCCTGTCTATGAATACTTTTCAAAGAATTCTTTCTTCCTTTCTATATATCTCAACTTCTCTTATAGGCTGGAGGCAGGTGAAGGGCTTAGGGTTTCAGGAGAAATTTATCACTCTTACCAAGACTTGTTAGATATGCCTAATTTCTTAACTTAGATTTTATAGAAATTTTATAGAAATTTTTCCATATTGACCTCTGTCTTAGATGAAGTTATGAAAAACAGGAATACTCACTGCTTAATTAAGTTGTTACTAACCATTTGTTTCCCACAATGAAAGCTCATTTATATTATGTTTGATAGTTATATTACTTTTTACTTCTGTCTTTTAAATAAGATCCGTAGCCTCTACCTACTGGTCCATCATGTTAGTCAGTGTGTTCACTCCTCTCAAATGTAAGGCAATGTAGAGAGAATATTTCCTACTCTAGATATTCAATGTCAAGGAGCCTGGCTGCCTCAGCTGGTAGAATATGCGACTCTTGATCTCTGGGTTTTAAGTTTGAGGTCCATGTTGGGTGTAGAGATTACTTAAAAAACAAAAACAAACCAGTGCCATAGCCGCCCCCCCCACCCGAAAATTCCTAGCATCATTAATTTGGTTTTCTTTTTCTTTCTTTTTATTTTTTTTTAAAGATTTTATTTATTTATTTGACAGACAGAGATCACAAGTAAGCAGAGAGACAGAAACAGAGAGAGGGGGGAAGCAGGCTCCCCACTGAGCAGAGCGCCCGATGTGGGGCTGGATTGATCCCAGGACCCTGAGATCATGACCTGAGCCGCAGGCAGAGGCTTTAACCCACTGAGCCACCCAGGCGCCCCAGGTTTTCTTTTTCTAAATTCCCTATGTTCTTTAAAATAATTTCACATTTTTATCACCTCTTTCTTGTACATTTTTCCCTCTGCAATTTCTAATTATTTTTTTAAAATTTTTACTTTTGTGGAAAAGAACAACATAATTTCATTTTCTCATTTTTTAATATTCTTTTAAGTACTTATCTACTAAGAAGAACCTACCTTCTTTTATTTTTTACTTTTTAAACCTTTTTTGGCTTAAAACTCCCAGTTGTGGGAGTTTTGATTAGGGATTCTGCCTGTTCCTTTGTGAATCCCTTTCCAATGACGCCTGAAGTAACAATGGACAGGACAAGGCTTACTAGAAGAACTACTTCTGTTTGGCCTCCAGAGGGCGATGTTGTACAAACGAGAAACAAAGTTGAAGCTCTGCTTCGTTCCTTTAGCTCCTCCTTCCCAGAGTTGACTTGAGGAGTCCAGATGGAGCCACCTCGTTGCAGACAGTGGCATATGAAGAATTTAGAAGTCGAATTTGTCAAGGAAAGAACTCTTCCAAACTCTCTGGAATGTGCTTATTGTGCTTATTCTGGAATGTGCAAGATTCTGGACTCACTGACTCAGCATTGATGTTTCAGGAGGAACCGGAGCCCAGCCGGTGACCCAGCCGGATGTGCACGTCACTGTCTCTGAAGAATCCCCTCTGGAGCTGAGGTGCAGCCACTCATCTTCTCTCCAGTCCTATCTCTACTGGTACGTGCAGAACCCCAACCAAGGCCTCCAGCTTCTCCTCCTGTACATATCAGGGGACACTCTGGTTAAAGGCATCATAGGTTTTGAGGCTGAATTTCGGAAGACTAAAACCTCCTTCCACCTGAGGAAACCCTCAGCCCATGGGAGCAACACGGCCAAGTACTTCTGTGCTGTGAATGACACAGAGTCTGGGACTGCAGGGAGAGATGAACACAAACTTCTGGAGAATGTGAGACTTCAAGTGACTCAAAGGGACCAACCTGGGGCATTTTCAATAAGATCTCATGTTCTATTAAGACAAGAGGGCAGAGGGGACTAAACTGCTTAGCTCTTGGTACAGACATGGTGGTACTCTTCAAAGAATCAGGATTTGTGAGGAAAAGACAATTCATGAGAAAAACACAGTGGCTCCAACAGACTGGAGGCTGGAACTTGTTCAGACGATCACTTCCCCTGGGACAGTGGTTTTGTGTGGTAATTGCCCATCTGACCAGTGACCAGGCAGGAGATTACCATGACAGTCTATGTTGATAGTTTTAATCCATTAGGGGGGACTCTAGGCCTCTCCCTGACTGAGCAACTTTTCTTAAGATACTAGATAATTCCATCTGTGTGTGTCAATATTTGAAAATGGAAAATGAAGGTTAACAGTAGAGGAAGGGACTGAGGAAAATGTGAGAAAATAAGATCACTAAGCATACAGGGAGAATATTTACTGAAAGTTTCTGTCATTTACTCAGCTCTTCCATTTTAATATAATCTCAAAGAGGTGGAGCTCTGATCTCCATAAGTGCATTAATGGATCAGGTTGAGGGGGACCAGGACTGTGCTAATAAGACAGAGATGATTACTGGAGTGCAGTTGAGAATAGGAATCTGTTAAATCCAAGTGGGCTGGAGGCTCCAGTAGAAAACACTTATATTTTCCTTTTCTCCTAATTTTTATAACTAAAAATTCTTAAGATGAACTTCTAACAAAGGAGATTAACAAAAAGATATGCACTCTGAAACAGTTTTCCTTTGTTATATATTCCATATAAATAAATTCTCCATTCTCTGTTAAAGTACATGTGTTGATCCCTGTTTAGAAAGCAGCCTCGCTGCAGTTATCTCCCAGGACGTATTGACCCAACAGGGTCCCTATTTCTGTCTGAGTTGTCATCTCACTTTCCTTACCCTCTGTTCAGACTTTCCATACCTAAAAGAGTTCTGAAAAACAAAACAGAAAGACTGGGAAAGTTAGATATCTTCCTTTAGTCCTTCCTCTCTCCCCTCCAGCCTGAATCCTCCACCTCCAACACACGCACACCCCCGAGAAACCTTACACACTCAGCCAGGGCTGGGCCATCATGGGTAGAGTTTCCTCTTAAGAAGGAAAATGACAAAGCTCAAATGTGAGCGTGATTGGTGTTTTGTGATTGTGGTGGAATGGACTGACTGTAAGAACACAACTTATCTAGACCCAAGACGCTATACTCTGCACAGGAGGGGTGTTGATAACTAAGCAACTAGACAAGGAATCATGAGAAGACACTGCGGAGCACTGCTGGGGCTCCTGTGGCTCCAGGTTTGCTGTGAATAGGGATGTTCCAGATGGGGCTGGGGCTGGGGAGTGGTCCACAGCTGGAAGGGGTGGGGGGAGCTGACACTGAGCTCCTAGAGTCCTACATCCTCAGGGGTGTTTCTTGGGATACTTCACAGGTTTAAAAACTACATCTATGACTCCCCAGTGATATCATTGTTTTTCTCTTTCCACGCAGGGGTGAGAGGGATGAATGTGGAGCAGAGCCCTTCAGCCCTGAGCCTTCAGGAGGGAGCCAGCTCTACTCTGAAGTGCAATTTTTCTAGCAGTCCATACAGTGTGCAGTGGTTCCAACAGCACCCCAGGGGCGGCGGCCTCACCCGGCTGTTTTTCATAGCTTCAGGGATGCAGCACAGTGGGAGGTTAAACTGCACAGTGAATACTAAGGAATGGTCCAGCACCCTCTACATCAGGGCCTCTCAACTGGAAGACTCAGCCACCTACCTGTGTGCAGTGGACGCACAGTGCTCCCAGGTGATCTGCAGCCTGCACCCAAACTGCAGCTGCACCTGCAGCCCCCCCGCCCTTCCCCCAGGAGGCCTTGTACAGCAGCGATGTGTAGCCTTGAGTTTCCTTATTCGTTTGGTCAGTCTTTTCCTTCTCTCTATAATTATAAACCTATACTGCTAACATGGAGCCCTTAGAGATTCTAAAAACAATGGCAAGATTCAAATCCATGTTTAAGGAAACAGTAGAAACATCCAACTCAGGGTCAAAAGCTAGAGCTTCAATGAGCAGACACTAAATAAGTTCTTACGGTGTGAACCCCACCCATGTTGTGTGCGGCAGGTACAACGGACCTGTTAATATGAACGCATAGCTCAGCTTTGGAGAAGGGTGAAAAAGAGCCTAGTTTTATTTGGCCCTGCTTATGCCTGTGACTTTTAGTTCCTGGAGGTTCTGAATAACAAATATAATAGCAAAGTAGCTATGTAGCTAATAGCAAATAGCTAACGTTTGGATAACAGCATGTGCGGTGAGCATTGTACAAACATCTTTAGTATCATGTCATCTCCTTGACACCTTATAGTGCAGGTGTTGTGTTATCCCCACCCCCATTTTTTTACAACAAGGGTTAGAAGCTTAAGAAATAAAAAGGTAACTGACTTTAAAAAGCCAAATTCCTAATCCACAGGCCCACTCTTGGAAGAGAAGCAATCTGACTTCAGATCCCATGTTCTCAATCCCTACACTCTGACTACCTTCTCAGAAACTTAAAAATCACATTATTTACAGTGATAAATATGCAGAATGTTTTCATAAAAGTCAAGGAATAAAGAAGCATATTTTGATAATTTTCCACTAGTGACATCAAAGGAAAAGCTGGTTCGAGGTCCCTTATGAAGTGAGGACTCACCTATTATCCTCAGTTCTACAGAAGCACCCACTGCCTCCCCCAGAAGGTCTCAGTGACCCAGGCAGCAGAGGCCAGAAGACAAATGAGACCAGGGTCATCCCAGGATTCAACCCTGGGCCTACCAGGCCCTACCGGGGATCTGCTTTCTTCTAAGAGAGGTAGTCAAAATTATTTCATTCCGAGATCATCCAGATGTGCATTCACTCAACAAATATTTATTCTGTAGTGTGATATGATAGGCACCAGTATCTGGTTGAAGATATCTAATTCCACAGTACAGATAAGTTTCCTGTATGTGTGGAATTTTTATTCTACTGTGGGGAGATAGGACAAGGAAACAATTGCATAAATTACTTCAAGATTTAAGTGACATTAAGAAAATAAAATAATATGAAAGACAATCACAGTGATGACATCTGAGCTCTCTGGAATGATGACATTTGAACTGTGTTCAATGACAAAAATGACAAAAAAGCAAGGTGATAAAACCTAGGAGAAGGAAGTTTTCAAATGCAACAATGGCCATGAGGCAGAAGCAAATTTGATATATTTGTGACAGAAGGCTCATGTTCCTAGAAGGTAGTGAGGGGGGAGTGGTAGTGATATGTCAAAGAGATAGTTAAGGGCCCTATCATATGTGGCCTTCTACCATTGTGTTTACATTCATATATTATTCTCTATGAAATGGGAAGCATTTGAGGGCTTTTAAATAGGTGCTCTAATCTGATTTATGTTTCAGAAGGGTCATAGTCCATGTTTGGGGGAACAGCTCATAGGGGGACATGGGGGCCAAGACTATGGCACAAAGACAGGAAGAGCTTCCAAGACCCAATAAAATTTGATGGAGGCCAAGTTCTGGGAGGAGTCCTATAATACAGTCACATTTTCTGTATCTGAAAATTTTGGAAGTAAGCTATTTTAAGAGCAATTGGACAAAACCAGTCTTTTTCCATGCTAACTACACCTCTGCCGGGCTTGCCCTTGTTTAGGTGGTGTTGGAGTGGCTCCAAACATTTTTGGGAAATCTGGCAGAGGTGAGATTGAGTTGAGGACACATTTAGTTTACATTAGTGAGATATATTTAACGTGATTTATAGTGATTTCTATATATAGTTAAGTTTCTGCTAACCATTCCTAGTGTGGAATTGCTTCCTGGACTGTTCCTTCTGCCTACTGTTGTCCACTCACTCAGTATTAGGATGTGAAACTGCAAAAAACTAGCTTGGGTATGTCCTATGGCCCTCAGTACTTAAGGATGTGGGAAGAAGAAGAGAATCAAGGTTTGAGATATTCAGAGATGTGTCATATAATTAAGTAATTAGCCTGTTCTAGGTACCTTCTATCAGTGGAACGAATATTTGTCCTTTAGTGTCTGGCTTACTTCGCTGTAGCCTATTTTCCAGATTCATCCATGTTGTAGCATGTCTCAGTATTTCATTCCTTTTTAAGACAGAATGATGTTCTGTTATAGAGATATATGACACTGTGTTTATCCATTTGTCATTTGATGGACATTTGGGTTATTTCCACCATTTGGCTATGATGAATAATGCTTATGAAAATTCATGTACAAGTTTTTATAAAAATATGGTTTTGAATCTGAGACTTGAAGAATAAAAAACAATTGGGCAAAGCCAGCAGATTCAGGGGAGTGAGAATCAGAAGTATAAGATAGTATCAGAAGTATAAGGTAGAAGAAGTAGTCTGGGGCCAGATCTTGTGGATCTTTGAAAGGAGTATAGATTTTATTCTAAATATAATATCAGAGTCATTGACTAAATAAGAGCTCCACATTGACATGATCTAGTTTATGTTCTAGTACTGTCTTGCTGCTATGTAGTGAGTGGGTTGTAGAGGGCAGAACTAGGAAGGAGACCAGTTAGAAGACTATTGCAACAGTTCAGGTGAAGGCAGATAATAGCCTGGATTAAGGTTATGGTGGTGAATATTGAAATTTGTGACTGCATTCAAGATGTATTTACTAGTGGTTGCCTGAGGGGAGAGGGTGGAGGAGGGGCAACACGGGGGGAAGGGGAGCAGGAGATACAGGCTTCCAGTTATGGGATGAATAAGTCATGGGAATAAAAGGCACAGCGTAGGGAATATAGACAGTGGTACTGTAGTAGCACTGTATGGTGCCAGATGGGAGCTACACTTGTGGGGAGCAGAGCATAATGTTTAAACTAGTCAAATCACTATGATGTACACCAGAAACTAATGTTAACATTGTGTGTCAACTACACTAAAAAAAATAATAAAAATTATGTATGTATTTTTCATCAGGTTTTTAAAAAATTGATATAATTGACATATAACACTGTGTAAGTTTAAGAGAGAGAGTTGGGGGAGAGGACCAGAGGGAAAGGGGCAAGCAGACTCCATGGTGAGCACGGAGCTCTAGTCGGGGCTTGATCCCACAGATCTGACATCATAACCTGAGCCAAAATCAAGAGTCAGATGATTAACTGACTGAGCCACCCAGGTGCCCCTATATACTACATCTTCTTTATGCATTTATCCATTGACATTTTCCTGATTTCAAGTAGACTAAGCCTGTTGAAAAAATGTGGGAAACATGTAACTTCTTCAAATTTATTTAAAATGACTCAATACTGTGTTGAGAAGATGTAATGGAATTCTGAACCCTACCTTCTCACTATGCTTGCTTTCTGCTAATCCACATAACTTCTGATTGGAGACACACTCAGAACTGTTGTAACACAACCCAGATCCTCACCAATGTGACTGGGGTCATGTCGAATCCTGTGAGAAAACTCCACGAGATGGAGGGCAAGAGTCTTCCTGGGTCAAGGCCAGATTAAACATGGGAGGATCCCTGGAGTGTTTTCTTGTCCTCCTTTAGATGGATCTGATAAGTGTGGAGAATCCTTAACTTGCTCTTGTCATTTAAAGCTAAGAGATATTATCACTGAAAGCTACAAGATAATGGTTGTTCACTTGTCTCACTTGATTGCCTGCACGCAAATCACATCTCACATGTAGCCCACATCTTGCACATAAATCTATATCCTGTTTGTAATTGGATCTTGTGGAAGTTATAAAAGAAGTGATTGTAAGAAATAAAGACATCTACTGATCATCAGTTGGTAGTCCCCCCCATCACTTCAGCTCCGATCACCAGGATCCCCACTGCGAAGGTGACAAGAACTTAATTTATTTAATCTATTGCTGTTTTGTGTGTTCCTCTCCCATAGATACAGGGAGAAAAGAGGATTGGACCAGCTGGTTTTGCAGTTGGGCACCCGACCACAAGATGGCGAAGCATCTCTGCTGATGCAGATTATGTGAAAGGGTCCTTTTGGTTGACTGTGAGAGTAAGTTAAAGACAGAAGCAGATGCCTGTGTAGACAGTTTAAGAACCCACGGTGTATTTGAGGAAGGAAAGAAATAACCTGGTATTAGAAGTAACTTTCCTGGCTGGAGATTGCAGATCCCAGCTGGAGGAACAATGAAGACACTTATTGGAATGTTCCTGTTCTTGTGGCTGCAGCTGGACTGTGAGTGGAAAACTTTCGGGTAAAGGGTGTCTTAGTATTAGAAGTCTGAAAAGGAGATTAGCTTTTTCCAGACTTCCTGAAGTTGCTGCAGCAAAAAAGAAACAAAAACTCTGGAGAATGATGACCTAATGATTTTGTCTGACCTTTTTTTTTGTTTGTTTTCCCCCACAGGGTTGAGTAGAGGAGAAGAGATACAGCAGCACCCTTCTTTCTTGACTGTCCGGGAGGGAGGCAGCTTTGTTATCAACTGCACTTACACAGACAGTGCCTCCGACTACTTCTTTTGGTACAAGCAAGAACCTGGAAAAGGCCTCCAGTTGCTTATATATACTCTTTCAAATGTGGTCAAGAAACAAGAACAAAGACTCACCGTCCTATTTAATAAGAAGGACAAGCATCTTTCCCTGCAAGACACAGCCACCCATCCTAGGGACTCGGCCACCTACTTCTGTGCAACAAGAGCACAGTGGTCTCCAGGCACCTGCAGCCTGCCCCCAAACCTAAGACTGGGGTGGAAGCCCCACTCTTTTTCCCTTTGTCACCAGCCTTCAAGCCAGAGATTTTGCCATATTCCATCTTAAATAAACATTCTTTTAAAAAAATATATATATGTATAAATATTCTAAATGATCTTAAAGAATGTCAGTTTCAGAATGACCCAATAAGTGTAAGAACATTTGGAATGAACACTTAAGGGAGTTAGTGATTTCTTAGTTAAGTATCTGGGCTTTAAGGTTCATGTTTTGGGTACTGTTCAGAGTTACACTTTACAAAGGACAATGTCAGGGAGTACTCTTCTTGATGGAAAGATTTTTTACCTTTTATTTGTTTAAAAAGATTTTATTTATTTATTTGACAGAGCGAGAGAGAGATCACAAGTAGGCAGAGAGGCAGGCAGAGAGAGATGGGGAAGCAGGCTCCCTGCTAAGCAGAGAGACCAATCCGGGGCTCAATCCCAGGAGACCAATGCGGGGCTCGATCCCAGGACCCTGGGTTCATGACCTGAACTGAAGACAGAGGCTTTAACCCACAGAGCCATCCAGGCGCCCTGGTTTTTTACCTTTTAATAATAGCATTCATTAACTTTTTCTGATTATAGAAATATTAACTCCACGTTATAGGAGGAAAACGAAGAATATATATATAATAGGAAGTTCAAACATAACGCTATTATCCAGATAAATCATGGCTAACATCTGGTATACCTTCTTTATTAAACTCTTGTTAAAGATTATAAGCACACATGGGGCGCCTGGGTGGCTCAGTGGGTTAAGCCTCTGCCTTCAGCTCAGGTCATGATCTCAGGGTTCCGGGATCGAGCCCCGCATCGGGCTCTCTGCTTGGCGGTGAGCCTGCTTCCTCCTCTCTCTGCCTGCCTCTCTGCCTGCTTGTGATCTCTCTCTCTCTCTGTCAAATAAATAAATAAAATATTAAAAAAAAAGATTAGAAGCACGCAGACTGGTATTTGAACTTACTTCCACTTAACATTATATCATAATCTGAGCATTCACGTTTATCAAATCTTAAGAAATTGAACTTTTAATGATTTTATGAGTGATTTTATGTCACCATTTTATTTCTTCTTTAATCATTCCCTTATATTTGTGGGAATGATTAAATACTTTTCTTAATTCAAATGTTACCCTTTAAATAGCTTGTTATATGTGGTAGCCAATAATAATAATACCAATATAAATGATAGTAATAACTAGTACAAAGACAGTGGAAAAACAAGGAATGGACTTGAATATGAAAGACTTTGAATAAAACAAAAGAGGAATTCTAAATTATGGGGAAGAACAGGATTATCCTCAAATTCTGTTGAATCAATTGTTCAGATAAGAGGTTCTCATACTCTCTCCTGAAGCATCCCTACAGGGGAGGGCCACCAAACATGACCTTTTCCTTCTTGAAATCTGGATGTGTGGGCAGAGTCGCCCAAAGTAGTCTGATGAAAGTACAAACAATCTCATGTTTACTTTAAAATTTTTGAGTTATCATCTTTATTTTGCTGCATTATATATCCATGTTAATTTTAACGCGACATAATCTTGTAAATAATTTACCTATTCTCCAATTTTTCAGTAATAAAAGTGCTCCTAGCTGATGCATGATATTTATTACATTTTATCTTGAGGCAAGAGTACTCTAATTTGAAAAGCACAAAGTTGACTATTTGAAAATGAAAGTGTTGCAAAATCAATAGGCAATCAATAAATATTGCTTGGGCAAATAAATGAAGTACCTCACATGATGAAATAAATTCCAGAGAGATTAAAGTAATTAAATCAAGAGTTGTTAGTAAAAAATATAAATGTGTGTTAGTCAACAAACTGAAGAAGAATTTTCTAAACTTAAGAACAGTGAATGAAATCATGGGAAAAATAGAATAATTAATTACATAAATATTAAAAACTAATTTATTACATGAAAAAAATGACCAAAATTACATTCAAACCAGTTTACTGATAACTTGCTGTTAATCTCACAAAAGATTAATAATTCTTCTGCATAATTTCTATATGCTTAAAAAGGAAAACATTAATATCGAAATAGGTAAATATACAGAAGATGTGATGAGGACACTTGCACAGGAAAAAAATAAATGGTTCAAAACACATGGAAAATGTTTAAACCCACTGGTATTCTTAAAAATGTATAGAAATAACTTTAAAAAAACATTAGGGAGTTGTAGGAATAATTTAATAGCAATATTAAAGAACAGAGAATTTGAGCAAAATGTTGTGAAATAAACATACACTAGTGGGAGAATAACTTTGTAAGCTATTTTGGAAAGTAATTAAAAAACATGACTTAGTAAAAACCAGATTAATTTCCTTGTAATTTTTTCCCTGGAAAACTTGTCTTCAGGAAAACCCTCCATGCATATGAAAATAATTATTTACAAAGTTATTTGGGAAGTTATTTATATTACCCCAAATTTAAAATGAAAATGTCTAATCTTAAAGGGAAAGGCTTGGGGTGCCTGGGTGGCTTAGTCAGTTAAGTGTCTGACTCTTGATTTCTGCTCAGGTCATGATGTCAGGGTCCTGGAATCGAGCGCCATGTTCGGCTTCCTGCTCAGCAAGGAGTCTGCTTGTGGATTCTCTCTTTCTCTCCCTCTGTTCCTCCCCCTGCTCTTTCTTTCTCTCTCAAATAAATAAATAAATAAACCGTTAAAAAGGGGGGGGGAGGGCTTAGTCGTCCAAATGGAATATTATATAGCAAATAAATGGCACTTGTAAAGAGAATCTATAATGGTTATCAAGATATGAGCTGGTGTGATTGTTATTTTTTTAAAAGAGACTATTTACTTGCTTATTTGCCAGGCAGAGATCACAAGTAGGTAGAGCAGCAGGTGGGGGGGTGGGGGGAGGGAAGCAGGTTCCCTACTGAGCAGAGAGCCTCATGTGGGGCTCAATCCCAGGACCCTGAGATCAGGACCCAAGCCAAAGGCAGAGGCTTAACCCACTGAGCCACCCAGGCACCCCGTGTGATTGCTACGTAGGGAAAATATGAACAGCACAAAGTTTGGAAAGTAATTCACAAGATATTGATAATGTATATCCTTGCTTAGCAGAATAAGCAGTGATTTTTCTCTTTTCATTCTCGTTTTTTCCATTTTCTAAAATATAAGCCTAGTTGATTTAAGGTATCTCTAATCCTTATCTGCAAATTCTCTAAAATTCCTCCTAGCTCTGAAGCTCAGTGAGCTGTGGCTCACTGACTATGGTTCACAGTGTGAGGGCTGGCCCAGCAGCCTGCGTTGCATCCCTTTACTTAGACAGTTCCCATTTACTGCGTTCTTACTGTGTGCGATGTATGTACAAAGAGTTTTATGTACATTAGTCCATCCAGGTCTCCTCATAACTTCTGATAATTATTTCTGTTTTATACACAATTACATTAAGTAGCTTGCCCAAGCTCAGCTAGAGATTAAATGCAAAAGTGGGTTTCAGAGCCTGGACAGCTTAAGGCTGGAACACAGTCCACAATGCCGATCAACCTCTGTCTCCAAATTTCTCCTGTGGACAAGCGTCCAGGTTAAATGTATAGGACTTTTATAAGATTACTTACTTGCTGAAAAGCCTCTGTAGGATTTTTTTTTGTTGTTGTTGTTTGCTAATAGATAAGCTATAAACTCAAGCATTCAAAATCGTTTGCTATCTAGACCCAAACTCTGCTTCCAGCTTTATTTCTCAGCATATGCTAGCCCATTCTCCTCTTTCTTCCTTCCATGCATTCATTTGCCTGTCTGTCCATCTATCCATCCCTCTATTGTTAAAGCCACAGAATGGCTTAAATGTATTTGAGGAAGTGACAACAATACAGCCACCATGTCATTAACAAAGTAGGAAAGAAAGAAATTCTGATATACGCAATCTGTTGTATTAAAAAAAAAAAAAATTGACCTTCCAGGGAGTATGGTTCTGCATGAACTGGGAAACTTCCCTGATTTGAGTTTCTGCTGGATTTTAAGTGAGTATTTATTACGCTATCTCAACAAGATCAAGAAGAAAGATCTCTTGAAGTCAAAGTGTTGGGTCCCCCAATAATGGGTCCATGATTAAAGGAGAGAGACCGATACAAAGCAAAGGTCAAGCAAAGCTTTATTTCGTGCCAAGCATCAAGAATCAAACCAAGGGGGACGCCTGGGTGGCTCAGTTGGTTGGACGACTGCCTTCAGCTTAGGTCATGATCCCGGAGTCCCGGGATCGAGTCCCGCATCAGGCTCCCAGCTCCATGGGGAGTCTGCTTCTCCCTCTGACCTTCTCCTCGCTCATGCTCTCTCTCACTGTCTCTCTCTCAAATAAATAAAAATAAATCTTTAAAAAAAATTAAAAAAAATATAAGTCTAGGGGCGCCTGGGTGGCTCAGTGGGTTAAAACCTCTGTCTTTGGCTCAGGTCATGATCCCAGGGTCCGGGGATTGATCCCTGCATTGGACTTTCTGCTCAGCGGGGAGCCTGATCCCTCCTCTCTCTCTCTCTCTCTCTCTCTCTCTCTCTTTGCCTGCTTCTCTGCCTTCTTGTGATCTCTGTATGTCAAATAAATAAATAAAATCTGTAAAAAAAAAAAAAAAAAGAATCAAACCAAACATTCGGGGCGCGCCTCTTACAAGAGAGGGCGACCCCTGTTTGTTTCACAGACTTTTATACAGCAAAGGTCACGTGGTTGGGCCCAGCCACACACAGGTGGCCAATGAAATTGTAACACATAGAGAAAGCTGCACTTATGCTAGGTGACCAATTAAATTACAATTTACCCTAGTAGACATTTGAACCAGCCTATCACCTTAGTTAGAATTGGTGCCCAAAGGGCGGGGCCCATACTCCTTGGTAGCTAGGAGACAGTATGCGCCCCCACTGATTGAATACCTCCTCCTGGCCTGACCCACTCTTGTATTTGGACTTTGTTACGTGGGACTGGTTTCCAGGACTTGTTTCTAAGTAAGTTCTCCTGGGGTGGGGAGCAGAGTCAATTTAAGTTTTACAACAAACTGGCAGTTCAACCAGGGTGGGGCCACTCTGGCTGAATAGGCTCTTACAAAAGCCATAATTTTCCTGCCTTTGGGAAGGCCAGGAGGAGTGAAGAGAGGAGGTTCACTCCCTGGATCTGAGCACTTTTCCTAGAATTCAGGCACGTGCTCTCCTGTGCTTTACATTATCGACAGCTGGTGACATCCTCTGGCTGTTGTAGAAAAAGAATAGTGAGGGCGGTGGAACTGAACCCTTTGGAAATGTGATCATTTGTCCTGTATCAAATCTTAATACTGCAAATTCCCTTTTCTGGACCAAGACGAGCATTCATATAGTCCTGCTACTTCAGGTAGAGGCATCGGCATTGCCAGGAATCTTGTTAGAAATATAGACTATCCAGTCCCACTGGAGACCCAACTGTGGGGGCCATAGACTGGCTGCCCCAAAATGGGTCACTTTGGCTTGAAGGTTATTTTCAGTTAAAAGGCAATCAAAATCCAGCAGATTCAGGAAAAACTCTTATCCACACACCACCACCACCCCCAGCCTAATAAGAATTGAGATAAGCTATCTGCTCCAGGAAGACAACTATCACTGTAAATAACTACATTATACTGTGAATTAAGTATGGTAGACAGGGAGGAACTTAGCAAAGTCTGTCTGATCAAAGTCCTCTATGTCCCATTGTCTCTGAGTCCTCCAGCAAACATTTGCTTAGCAAATATTTACTTTTACATCTTCTTGTGAATTACTTCCTTCCTTTTGAAGTCCCAGACCCCTAACCCCTTTTCCTTAGTTTAGAATGACGTAGAAACCTCATTTTGTCTTTGAAATTTCCATGTCTGCGTGGATTCCCTGTAAGCACATCAGATTTAATTTTCTCTTATTAATCTGTCTCATGACGATTTGATTCTTAGTCTGGCTAGAAGGATGTTGTAAGGAACAGGATAGTGATAGTGTTGATCTTTGACATAATGAAAAACAATCTGTATTTTAGCAAAATCCCTAGGTAATTTGTATGCACAGTGAGAAGCACTTGTCTTCAACACACTTTGTTATTGTAAAAAACCTTCTGAACACAAGATGGCGCTCTTTCCTATCTATTTGGCTCCTCCCTCAGCTTTGAGCCCTGTTCACTCTAAAGCTGGATGAGGTCAGTGAGTGTCTGCAGAGGGCTGTACAAGCTTGTCACTGATTGGGTAGGAAGCAGAAACTTCCTCCCACAGATGAACTCCAGTGACACCCACCAGACTAAAGGAATGGCTTTTCGTTTCAGGAGAGTGAGTCCGCATGCCAGGCCACAGCTGGGGAGAAGAATGAAACTGTTCCTGGGAGTTATTCTGGTGATTTTGTGGTTTCCAGTGGACTGTGAGTTGGAGGCTTCCTGGTGATGAGGGCAAAGAGATCCAGGCACCCAGCCCGCAGGATAGAGATGGGAAGGGCTAAGATCCATTCTGCTTCTTCTTTGGTTATATCAAAGAAGAAGTTGTGAAAAGAAAAATATGATACTTTAAAAAAATTATTTATTTTAAGGGTGCCTGGGTGGCTCAGTCATTTAGCATCTCCCTTTGTTCAGGTCATGATGCCAGAGTCCTGGGATAGAGACCCCATCAGGCTCTCTGCTCTGCGGGAGCCTGCTTCTCCCTCTACCACTCCCCCTGCTTGTCTTCTCTCTCTTGCTATGTCTCTGTCAAACAAATACATAAAATCTTTAAGAAGAAAAAAAATTTATTTATTTTAGAGAGAGAGAGAGCGAGAGCATGTGAGTGATCCAGAGGTGGGGCAGAGGGAGAGGAAGAGAGAATCCTAAAGCAGACTCCCTGCTGAGCACTGAGCTGAGTGCAGGGCCTGATCCCAGGACCCTGAGATTATGACCATAGCTGAAATCAAGAGTCGGCTGTTCAACCGACTGAGCCACCCAGTTGCCCCCCAAAAATACTCTTATGAGTGTCAATGTAGTGACTAAACCTCTTGTTTCTGGTATTGTGTTTCTGCCTAGGGGTAAGCAGCCAAAAGATGGAACAGAATCCACAGTCCCTGAGCATCCAGGAGGGTGAGAAGGCGGTGCTGACCTGTAACTACACGAATTATTCTCCAGTGGTCTTCCAGTGGTATCGACAAGATCTGGGAAGAGACCTTGTCTTCTTGCTACTAATACGTGAAAATGAGGGTGAAAAACAGACAGGAAGACTGAGGGCCACCTTTGATAAGACCCTCCAGCAGAGTTCCTTTTATATCTCGAAGTCCCAGCCTGCAGACTCAGCCACCTACTTCTGTGCTGCAGACACACAGCAGGGCCCTGCCACCTGCTTCCTGCACCCAAACTCTGCCAGTGGCTCAGTCAGCAGAGCTGCTGGCAGAGCTGCTGGCTGTGCTGACCTCAAGGCCGAACAAGTGGGGGCCACTTGAAAGGGTTAAAGGCTGTGAGCCAGAGCCCTGGATCTACCTCCAGCCTGAGTCTCTCCCTGCTGATACCGCTGTGTGTCTATGAGCAGCTCCTGAGAATCTCTGGTCTCATTTGCCTCATCGGATCATGAAGGGCTTACCACATGATTCTCAAGTTTGTCTCAGCAATGAAATCCAAACAGTCTAATTTTTTAGGAAAAAGAAATATGCCCTGAAGAATGCCAGAGATCAAGAAAAGAGGATTTATGTGATGCATGCACATGTTTATATATATGTGTATCTGTGTGCATGTTTAAGGACAATTAATTCTGCCCAGTTTTTGTGACTAGGCCAGAACAGCCTGAGACATATACAGGGTTAAACACATTCCTTTTAAACATTAACTGTATATTCCTCCACATAAACAACAACAGCAAACAAACCAGTCTAAACATTCCTGAGACCCTTTTAAACTGAACCTCAAATAATGATATAAAAAATTGACCTGTGTTTAAAAAAAAAAAATTCAACCAAGTAAAATTGAAGATCTAATTGTTTTTGTTAAATGATTCTTGCACTGAACAACATTCTATCCAGTAAGTAGAGGAAAGCTCTGCAGAGCTGCAGGAAAGGAAAGGTTTTTTTAAAGGCTGAGAGAAGGCATTAAAAAAAAAAAAAAAAAAAAAAAAAAAAGCATTTATTAGGAAGGAATCCAGTGTTTAGGCAAGGTTGCCCTCCTAAGAGGGGTGGAGCCTTTCAGGAGACTGCCTCTGGAAAATTCCAGCTTGGCCAGTTAAAAGTCCATTCCTGAGGGGGTTGAAACTGTAGTCAGGTTAGTTATTAAATCTTGGTTTACTGATTGGGGCTTTAAGTGGCTCTATTATGGATATGTGGTTTTTCTTTTGAACACCTATATTCTTTGATATTACTCATCTTGTGAAGGAAGGGCCAGACTATACTGGGCAACATGCCGTAAGTCATGAACACCACAAAGATGGATTTAGTGCTGTAGGAAAGACATTAGGGTTCGAAGCCAACAGCCAAGAAAGAGCTCTTGAGATGTTATGCACAAAAAAGATGGTTTCATCGAAGCACAGGAATAGGGCCCATGGGCAGAAAGAGCTGCACTGGGGTCCTGAGGAGTGGCCCATTATATACTTTCAAGTTAGGAGGGAGTCAGGGATAGGGTAAGTCCCTAGGGAATTTGGAAGCAAGGTTTCCAGGACCAGGAGGGGACTAGCTGTTGTTAGGAAAAGATCGTGTTTTACTATCCGGTCAAACCTTGGTCCTGAGACCCTTCAGATGTATAGTGTGGGTTGTATGCTCGGGAGGTGATTGCCAGCATGCATCTTGGGGGTGGGGGTAGAGATAAAGGAAATTTCCAAAAGAATTTTTATATGTTAAAATGACTTACAGGATCTGGGGTTCGGGCTAAGATTGGCTTTGTACTCAGCAAAGTTTTAACATGGAGGCAGCTGAGTTCCTGGAGGAATGGCACTCTGCCTGTTTCAAGGACTTGTCAATGGGCTGTAGGCAGTAAGGAAATAAAAATATTTTTCTTCTTTGTCTCCCACATCATTTAGAACCTTTGTTTACTATGTATGTGGTGTCAGTGAGTGTGTCTAAGTATAACTTAGAGGTGATGAGGGAACAGAAGGCTGGCTGAGGACAAAGCAAAAGCTGACACTCTGCAACCTTCTCCCACCCCCACTCCTGGGTGGGACATTTGTGACATTCTTTGGGAATCTCCCAACTATCTTAATGTTAATTAAGATTAATGTTAGTCCCCTTGCTAAGAAGGGAAAATGGCAATGCCTCTGGTGTCCAGTATCCTGTAAGTCTTCTTTAGCATATGAAAATTTATTGAAACATCCTTTTTCCCTAACCTCCCCTAATCCCATCATATAAAACCTGCCAGCCCTTGTAAGAGCCTATTTAGCCAGAGCGATTCCATCCAGTTAAACAGTGATTTTATTGTTTATGCAGTGAAACTTAAACTGACCTTGCTCCCCCCCCCCACCCCCGCCAGGGGAACTTACTTAAAAGCAAGTCCAGGAAACCAGTAAAATATGGTTGACCAGTCCCTGATAACAGAGCCGAAATACAAGGGCAGGGCAGGGCAGGTAGAGGCAACAGAGCCCAAATGCAGAGATGAATCGGGCCAGGTGGAGACATCCAATGAGTGGGGGTGCATACTGTCTCCCTAGCTACCAAGGAGTGTGGGCCCCACCTTTGGGGTGCCTTTTGGGAGCCAATTCTGACCAAGGTGATAGGCTAGTTCAAATAGCTACTATGGGGTGAATTGTAATTCAATTGGCCACCTGTGTGTGACCTAGCATGACTGTGCAGCTTTCTCTGTGTGTTGCAATCTCATTGGCCACCTTTGTGTGGCCAGGCTCAACCACATGGACTTTGCTCTTAAAAGCTAATCTGTGAGGATGGGAGGGGTTGCCCTCTCTGTAAGAGGGGGCCCCGAATGGTCGCTTTGATTCTCAATGCTTGGCACAAAATAAAGCTTTGCTTGACTTTCACTTTGTATCAGTCTTGTTCCTTTGACCATGGACCCAACACCCTCACAACCCAGGGCAGCAGCTCTTTCTGCCCAGGAATCCTGTCCTCAAGCTTTAGTAAACCAAAATTTTGCACCAAAGATGTTTCAGGAATTCTTTCTTGGTCACCCACTCCCGACCTCACCCCACCAAACCTCACTTATATTCTAAACTTCATCAGAGGAAACTTGCACTTTCTCACATTTGGCATGGGTTCCAAGTTGAGGACCTCTCTATTTTTTTTAACTTTTTTTTTTTTTAACCTTGCACTGACATTCCTGTGGAAAAGGTGAGGCAGATAGAGACTCCCTGGCTCCAGTCCCTTTCCACATCTGGCTCCCCTTTGCTCCTGGAGAGGCCCAAGAAAAGACCAAATAGCCTTCCCATTTGGTTAAGATAAGATAACAAGTCTTTGCTCCTGCTGAGACAGAAGAAAAAGACCAGTTGCCAGTCTTGTTTGATTAAGAAAATAAAAAGAAGTCCCCTGGGGTGATTTAGCACTCTCCTGAGACACCTCCGCATAGCTTTTATTTCCACATGAAGGGGCCATTTGGCCTTGAGAGACTCGGAAAACACCCCTTAACATCCCCCATCACCCTTAACCATAAAAACTTACTCTTAGCCCTGTTGGGTGCTCAGCCTTTGGGAAATGATCCGGCTGGTCCTGCCTGCAATAATAAAGCTAAGTTTTCCCTGCTTTCCCTTGTGCCACTTGAGTTTCCTCGGCGCTTCAGATTTTCCAAAACAAAGGAGCAGAATAAAGTTCTAGAAAATCTTATCAATAGAGAAGGTAGCAACTTAAATCTGCATAGTCACCATAACCTTTGTTTACTGTGCTTTGCCTGAAAACCTCCCATAACTAGCCTATCCCTCACCTGCTCCCCCCAACATCTTTCTTTTGTCTTTAGCTGAAGAAGAAGGTGTTTAAGGTGATGGCTTGGACCCTTTTGGGAAGTTACCCAGTTTTCCTGGATCTCTCCCATTCATGAGGGAGTAGAAGGCAAGCTGAGCACAAAGCAGGAGCTGACAGCCTGCAACTCCTCCCCTACTCCGCAAATCCTGGGTGGGACAAGTGTGACATTCCTCCAAGGAAGCTTCCAACTATCTCATCACTAGAACTAGTGATTCAACAATTGTTTTTTTAAAGATTTTATTTATTTAAGAGGGAGTAAGAGCTAAAGAGAGAGCACACAAAGAGGGAGAGGGAGAAGCAGACTCGGCCCAATGTGGGACTCAATCCCATGACCCTGGGATCATGACCCGAGCCAAAGGCAGATGCTCAACAAATTGAACCACCCAGGCATCCCACAATTCAACAATTTTGTACATTACTCAATGCTCATCATGATAAAGCTACTCTTAATCCCCATCGCCTGTTTGTCTCATCCCCAGCGCCCCCCCCACCTCCCCTGTGGTAACCCTCTGTTTTTTCTTTATAGTTAAGAGTTTGTTTTATGGCCTGTCTCCCCTTTTTCCCCCCTTTGTTCATTTATTTTCAATTTTAATTCTACAAATGAGTGAAATCACATGGTATTTGTCTTTTTCTGACTGGCTTAAGCATTATACTCTTTAGATCCATCTCTGTTGTTGCAAATGACAAGATTTCATTCTTCTTTATGGCTGAGTAATATTCCATTGTGTATGTATACACCACATCTTTATCTTCTTGGGTTGCTTCTATAATTTGGCTATTGTGGATAGTGCTGTAATAAACAGGGGGTTATATATATATATATATATATATATATATATGGATTATATATATTACATATAATGTATATATGGATATATACATATATCCTTTTGAATTAGTGTTTCATATTCTTTGAGTAAATACTCAGGAGTGTGATTACTGGGTCATAGGCTCATTCTATTTTTAATTTTTGGAGGAATCTCCATACTGTAGTAATGTTTCATTTATTTTTTCTTAATGATTTTCTATTCTTAGGTTTGGGTGATGATATCTAGCTCAATTTCCTCATTGTGATGAAGTTCTAGAACATAGGTGAGGTTCAGTGGGGTGAGGTCCGGAGCCGATGACCAAGAAAAGAATTCTTGAGACATCTTTTTGTGCAAAATGGTGGTTTATTAAAGCATGGGGACAGGACCCATGGGCAGGAAGAGCTGCTGCCCACTATCCTGAGGAGTGGCTGATTATATACACAGGAGTTGGGTAGTTTAGAACAAAGGGGGTGATGTTTGTCTCTAAGGAATTTTGGAAGCAAAGTCTTCAGGACCTTGAGGGGCTAGCTATTGTTGGGAGAAAGGTTATTTATTACTAGTAGTAAAAATCTTCTTGTGAGACCCTTTAGATGTATATCAGTGGGCCATATGCTTGGGAATGATTCTCAACACTATCTTGGAGATCTAGAGATTTCTCCTATCAAGTGTCCTTGTTAGTGAGATTTGGGTTTAGAAGAAATTTAACTTTATTTAGGGCTTGAGGAACTGAGTTATTTGCCTCTGGAAATTGTGCTATTGTTAAGATAGCTTCTTTGTTATAAATCTCTAGGACATTGGTAAACCAAGGGACTCCTGCTTTGCAGGATTGTGATCTCTGCAAGTTAACTATTTGTTTTCCTTTTAGGGCAGTCAGAGGTGCCTGAAGAATGTCACACATATTACCGAGGGGAGTGGGTGGAGAGGAAGTGCAAGGTGCCAGCTTTTGCTTTGTCCTCAGCCAGCCTCCTGCTCCCTCATCAACTGGGGACTGTCCTTTTATTCGTAAATTCCTAAATAACAACATTTTCATTATTTTAGGAGGGAACAGTGGAGACACGGTGACCCAGACAGAAGGTTCTCTTAACCTCCCTGAGGGGACACCATTGACTCTGAACTTCACCTACCAGAGCATCTATTCCATTTTTGCTTTCTGTTATGTCCAGTACCAAAACAAAGAGCCTAAGCTCCTCCTGAAGAGCTCATCAGAAAACCAGAGGGTACAGCATCACAGTTTTCAGGCCCATCTTAAGAGTGACAAGCCCTTCCACCTGGAGAAACACTCCGTGCAAATGTCAGACTCAGCCCTGTACTACTGCGTGCTGGGAGGCACAGTGAGAGCAGCAGCAGGGGAAGCTGAGAACAAATCATAGGGGCACAGGAGGGGCCTGGATGAGGGCAGGCTGGAGGGCAGAATGATGATTTCTCTGGAGTCAGTGTCCTGGGCTGGACGCAGCTAGAGGGGAAGGGACGAATTCCCTCTCGGATGCCTCCACACTCAGGAATTCTGGCATTTCTTTGAGCTAGGAATGGAAAGAGCTAGGAATGAAAACTTGATTTATAATTTCCAGAAAAGTTCCTGTTTTCAGTCAGGATGCTGTTTTTTCATGCCAGATTAAAAAATATCCCACAGTAACCATTTACTGAAGTTCTGTGAGGCTCTGCTGCCTAGTAAGCATGTGGATTTCCTGAAACTAGAACACTTCAAGGATCTCATAGTTTTTAGGGAAAATAGCTTATAGACTAAATGAGATAGCAGGAATCTGTCCCACTGATTTAGTTTCTTTTCTCCAGGTACAACTTTATGGATAATTGTCTTACAACATTGTGTAAGTGCTAGGTGTACAGTGTGTTGATTTGATACACATACACATTGCAAAATGCTTACCTCTATAGGATTAGCTAACATCTCCTTGTAGTCACATAATTATCATTTTTTTTTCCTGTGGTGAGAACATTCAAGATCTACTCTCTTAACAATTTTCAAGTATATAATACTTTCTTGTTAATTGTAACCACAATGTTATATATTAGATACCCAGAACTTCTCCATTTTTTAAACTAGAGGTTTGAAGCCATGGCCAACATCTCCCTAGTCCCGACCCTGGTGCCCGATAACCACCAGTCTACTCTGTTTCTATGAGTTTCACTTCTTTCGATGTCATATATAGGTGATGTTAGACATTATTTTTCATTATCTGTCTGATTATACGGTAAGGAAGCCCGATCTCTTTGGAGTACTGTTCTATCTCAACTACAGGTTCTCCTCCCAGGAAAGATCCTATAGTGTCAATGTGTATAAAAACATAGACAAGGGTGAATTGTCTTTCTTAGTGGTTGGCAAGTCAAACTAACATAATAATTCTGTGTTTCTCAGGCCCAGGAAACAGAGAAATAAGTCCCTTACCATAAACTGGGCACACATTTTGGATTCCAGCACTGAGACCCTAATTGGCTTAAGGATACTCCGAGAAGACCCTGGGAGCTGCAGAGGTGACCTTTATGACTTCAGCTGGGTGTGATGATTTATATAGAGAGGGGTGGGAAAACCTAGGCAACATTCCCTACAATGCTGTAGATATCAATTATAGGGTTTCACATGGCTTTTAACATGATTTCAAAGACTCAGGAAGCTAATGATTGAAAGACTTGATGTTGGACTGAACTGTGTCCCCACAACCCCTACTCCTCGACCCACATGTTGAAACTATATTTGCCTGTAAGGAAGTCATTAAGGTTAAATGAGGTAAAATTTTCATCTTTAATATTTGGTAGGTTTTAAAGTTTGGTAAATAAAATACCCCTTAAAATTTGGATTCTTTTACAACAAAACCAAACCCAGGCTTGTAGGTACAGAGAACAGATTGGTAGGTGCCGGGAGGGTTGGGGTTAGCAGAATGGACAATGAGGGTCAAGAAATACAAACTTCCAGTTATAAAATAAGCAAGTCTTGGGGATATAATGTGCAGCATGGGAATACATCAGTAACATGGTATTAAATTTGTAAAGTGGCAGATGGTAGCTACACTTATTGTGGTGATCACTTCCTAATGTGTATAAATATTGAATCATTAGGTCATTCTTTCCGTTATATTATTACTTTCAGTTATATCTCAATAAATGTACAAAATTGTCATTTTTATAGACCAAAAGTGGTTTAATAGAGGCAATTTTATTTGGCTCAGTCTAATACATAGATTACATTAAAATTTTGGAATTCTTTTAAACTTGTATATCAGTATAATAATTAAGCACAACTTTGTCTAGTTTATGGCCAAGGAAATACGCAGCTTTTTAATCCCCCTGGAGGAAGCAGAGGAGACTTGGTGACCCAGATGGGAAGCCAAGCGACCCTCTCAGAGTGGGCTTTCCTTACTGTAAACCACTCCTACGCTCCCACAAAAGTGCTCCTCCCTCTTGTAGTGTATTTGATATCTTGGTGAAATTTTGTAGCTGTCTTGAGAACCACAAAAGAAAATGAGATGGAAGCAGCAAAGGCTTTGAATCCACAAATGAAAAAAAACCCACCTTTCACGTGAAGAAACTTTCAGTCTCTATGCCAGACATGGCTGTGTGCAGCTATGCTGAGTGAGGACACAGGGAGAAGCTGCAGAGGAGCCTGGCACAGGCCTTAAAAGGACCAGGCAGGACCCATCTGCTGAGGACCTTTCCTCATGATTCATTCTGGTTTCAGGAGAGTCTACTGTGATTTGACCTCAGGTACTCTTGCAGGTGCAAAGATCACCCAGATCAACTCCAAGGACACAGTGGAAGAATAGGAAGTGACATTGCCCTGAATTTAATGCCCCGTTTTAGAAATGAGAAATAGGGTGTGGCTTCTTTAATCAAGGATCAGTGGTGGATAGAACTAGAGAATATTTTGCTAAGCAAAATAAGTCAGCCGGAGAAAGACAAATACCAAATGATTTCACTCATGTGGAATTTAAGAAACTAAACAGATGTTCATGGGTGTATAAAAAAGAGAGGCAAACCATGAAACATAACTTAAAATAAAAAGATTTTATTGATTTATTAGAGAGAGAGAGTGAGAGGGCATGAGCGGGGAGGTCAGAGGGAGAAGCAGACGCCCCATGGAGCTGGGAGCCTGACATGGGACTTGATCCCAGGACTCCAGGATCATGACCCGAGCAGAAGGCAGTCCCTTAACCAACTGAGCCACCCAAGTGCCCCATGAAACAGACTCTTAACTATAGAGAACAAACTAAGGATTACTGGAAGGCAGGCAGGCAAGGGGATGGGCTAAATGGGTGATGGGGATTAAGAAGGGCACTTGGGATGAGCATCTGGTATTGTACTAAGTGATGAAGCACAGGGCACCTGGGTGGCTCAGTTGGTTAAGTGTCTGCCTTCGGCTCAGGTCTTGATCATAGGGTCTTGGGATTCAGTCACCTTGTCTGTCAGGCTCCCTGCTCTGGAAGAAGTCTGCATCTCCCTCTGCCCCTCCCCATGCTCCTGCACATGTGCACTTTCTCTCTCAAATAAATAAAATCTTAAAAAAAATGTAAGTGATGACTCGCTAAATTCCACACCTGAAACTAATGCTACACTGAATGTTAACTAACTGGAATTTAAATAATAACTTGAAAAAAAAGATCAGTGATCTCTCCTCTTTCCAGACAAAGTGCAACTCCATGACTTTGGCCAAGGTCATCCAAAGAAATAGAGATGTGTATGATTTTTTCTTTAGAGACACAACACGACATAGTTGGTGTAGCATCTGTATAATGTTTGCCTGACAGAGAGAGGGTTATTTCCTAGGGAACACAGGAAAGAACTAAAGCAACTATTCTTAGGGAAAGCATAAAAGGGAGGAGGGAGAAACAGAATCCCACCTGTAGGCAAAGAATGGAAGGAAAATTATAGTTACCATAGCTTCTTTTCATGAAAATGAAATCGCAGTCATGGACCAGTGCTCTCAGAAGTGGACACAAGCACATAATTGAAGAGGCAGCTCATATCCAAATCCTGTAGACACGCCTTCCTCTCTTTCCTCCCTTACCTACTTTATGTTGATTAGCTGACTTCTTTTTTTCTTTTTTAAAGATTTTATTTATTTATTTGAGAGTTTGAGAGAGAGGGGGAGAGAGAGAGAGAGAGAGAATGAATGAGTATGAGCTGGTAGGGAGGAGGAGAGAGAGAGAAGGGCTGGGAAGGGGGAGAGACAAGCCGACTCCCTACTGAGCAGGGAAGCAGACGCAGGGCTTGAGATTATGACCTGAGCCAGAGCCAGACCCTTAGCCAACTGAGCCACCCAAGCACCCCTTGATTAAGTGGCTCCTTAAACCCAGCCCTTGGGACAGATGGCAGTGCCCATACAGTCTGAGGAAGGAGAACACTCAGACTCAAATTCTTCATCAGAGCACAGGTCAGGGATAGTGGTTGGGGTGGGGGGGGGCACCATGTAGCTTCCTCAATTCTTTTCAAGCTTTTTTCTCCTTTTCTCCTCAAGAAGACTAGTGGAGAAGTGGAAAGTGACAAGGTAGGTAGAGAAAAAAGGTGGAGAAGAAAGAACATCTCTGGATTGCATTTTTCTGGGGTCTCCTCAAATATGGGGGTTACTTTCCTCCTATAGTACAGTCACTCAATGAATATTGATTTTTTTGGCCCATCAAAAGAAATTTGATTTTCAGGGAGAGGGAATAATAGAGATTTTTCAGTGTGTCTCCATATCTCAGGACTTGCTGGGGAAGAAAACTGGGAAAGATACTGAAAACCCCATTAAGAGGGGAGGGTCCTACCCTTTTGATGTTTCTTTTTCCTCTGGTCTCCTTCAGAAGTCTTTTCTAACATTTCCTTTTCTCACTGGCCCTCTCTGTCAGTGCTATGAATGAGCTGATAACCTCTTTCTCATTTTAATTCTAAAATTATTAGTTCTTCCTTCACAGTTTAAAATTTTAAAATTCCTTTTTAATGAAAAATAATATAGGTACCTGGTAAACAAAACCTTGAAAGACAGCGAGAAGATATATAGTAAAAAAATCAGTAAGTCCCAGATATTTGATTGAACAGAGTTGATTGAATATTTATGTTGATCTCTGCAGCTTCCTGAAAGCCTACTAAAATGTTAATAAAGAATTTCAAAATATATATAAACACATAAGCACAAAGTGACTGGGAAAGATGGCGACAGCACAGGAGACATCAAGATGCTGTTTAAAAGGTGGAAAGTAAGTGGAGAAGAGGTAACCGGTTTAGCATTACTGTTCATGCTGCAGCATTCTGGGAATGCTCAAGAATTGGAAGCACCAAGGACACTCTGGAAAAATGGTACCAAGTGTAGAGGGAGGAGGGAAAAAAACAGAAGGTTTGAAAAGACTAGACTACAAGCTACCCTCAAATCTAGAAAACCATTGAAGATAGTATCTCTGGTTGTTTTGAATCAGAAAGCTTTTGGATTAGAGAATTCCAGAGACATCTGAAGGTGGAGTGAGGTGCCATAGAGAAGGCAGGGGATTAGGTGCAGTTCTGTATTTCTAATGGTAAATCTATGAGGCCCTATGTTCTACTGAGTTTATAATTCTAGTTTTTCAAATAATTTTTCATCAGCACCCTCTTTTTAAATATTTATTGATATATACCAATATTGATATATTGATATATTATTGATGCTAAAAAATCTGATGTCAGTGTGATTGGTTCCCTCCCACCTGCCCCTGCCATAGGTAGTCCTTTTGACTTTACCTTCCATACTCTTAAAAAAATATATTTATTTATTTATTTGTCAGAGAGAGAGAGCACAATCGGGAGGAAAGGCAGAGGGAGAGGGAGAAGCAGGACCCTCCCCTCCCTGCACTGAGCAGGGAGCTCAGTCACATGGGCCAGGATCGCCACCTGAATGAAGGCAGATGCTTTACCTACTGAGCCACCCAGGTGTCCCTCTTTCTATATACTTTTAGGATTTTTTAAATTCTTGGTGTTTAAAAGTTTTGCAAGGATGTGTTTAAGTGTCTTTTTTATTCAGCAATATTTATACTTTGGGGGTATTTTAATCTAAGTATAGGATGTCCTTTAGTTGTGGGAAATTTTGTTCTATCATTTCCTTGATAAATTTCTCTCTTTTCTTGTTCTGTAGGACAGATATTATTTGCTTATTTTATCACCTAGATTGATTTTTCTGTGTAGTATAATACACATATTTTTGATTCTTTGTCTTTTTCTTCTGTGTCTTGAAAGATTTTCTTATTTTTGTTTTTCAAACCATTTACTGATTTTTTAAGAAGATTTTATTTATTTATTTGTCAGGGAGAGAGAGAAAGAGAGAACAAGCCAGGGGAGTGGCAGGCAGAAGGAGAAGCAGGCACCCCACTGAGTAAGAAGCTGGATGTGGAGCTTGATCCCAAGACCCGGAGATCATGACCTGAGCCAAAGGCAGACACTTAACTGACTGAGCCACCCAGGTGTCCTCCATCTATTGAGTTTTAAAAGGGGCTGGCAACAATATTTTTAGCTTCTAAAAGCTCTTTCTGATTGTTGGATCTTTGTTGTTGAATTTTTTTCAATATATGTTAATTAAGATATTTTTGAAATTCTCTTTCATTCTTGGAATTCTCTGTTTCCTTTTCTGTCAGGTTTTCTGACTTTTTGTTTCATTTTGTTTTGTTCTGATATTTGCTATTTGTACTGGAAGGAAGGAAAGATTCCTTATCCTTCAAAGTCTTCTAGCCGGACTAATAATTAAATTTACATGGGACAGATCAGCAGGAGAAAAAACCCAAAGTTTTATAATAGGCACATGGAGACCCAATAATGAAATTGAGACTGAAAGAAATGTCCAAGGTTTTTTATACTTTTTAGACAAAGAGACAATAAATCTGTGAGGAATTGACTACGAAGATTTAACTTTAGGAGCGTCAATAGGTAAGGAATTTTATTTTATTTTATTTTTTTTTAAGATTTTATTTATTTATTTGACAGAGAGAAATCACAAGTAGATGGAGAGGCAGGCTGAGAGAGAGAGAGGGAAGCAGGCTCTCTGCTGAGCAGAGAGCCCGATGCGGGACTCGATCCCAGGACTCTGAGATCATGACCCGAGCCGAAGGCAGTGGCTTAACCCACTGAGCCACCCAGGCGCCCCGGTAAGGAATTTTAAATGGAATTTGGGCTGGGTAGTAGATTAGTAAAAAGCAACACGTGTTGCTTTAGGGCATACTTGTCTCTCACTTTCCTTTCCGTGGTGCTGAGGGTCTCTCTAGCTCCTGGTATAGGAGGGGCACCTTTCACATGGGAGGTTTATTTCCTGCTCTCGGGGGAACAGAGAATGTCTGAGTGTCCTTCTTGCACAAACTGTCTCTTAAGTAATTTTTATTTAAAATAATCAATATACCAAAACAGTACATTTTGGGCAGCCTGCCCTTGGCCCTTACAACTGCTTGCTTTACACTTATGGCTAATCCTTCCTGCTGTCCCTTCTATTGTAAGAATGAAGGACTCTGAGGTATTAGGTATTTTTTGTGCCATTGCTTAAGTTGGTCTGTTTTTTTTTTTTTTTTAGTATATTGCTTTGCAGATAAGATTAAGTGAAGGACTTTGAGGTAGGAGTAGCACCCTGGATTATCCAGGAAGACCCAGTCTAATCACATGAGCAGTTAAAATTGGGGGGACTTTCCCTGCTGTGGTCAGAGGAAGATGGGACCATGGAAGAATGGTCAAAGACAGGACACAGTGCTGGCTTTGGAGATGAAGAAGGAAGCAGTGAGCCAAGGAAATGGGCAGCCTCTAGCACCGGGAAAAGTAAAGAACAAAACAAAATATTTTTAGGCCAAGAGGCTTCAGGAAAGAAGCAGTCCTGCTGGTGTCTTGATTTTAGCATCCTACCACATCCTCCTCCTAGGCTGCTGCTTACTGCCAGCGAGGCCATCCCAGAGCTCAGCCTGGAGATGCTGATCTGATTATCCCTGCCTAAAGAATGGCCCCGACACTTTTACAAGAAGGTTCGCACGGATTCTGAATATTCTATTCAGATAGACGCACTATTCTATTCAGATAGACGCGTCTATTCTGATAGACGCACTGTGTAATCAGTTTCTCTGTAAACTATGCCTCTACTTTACAGGCTTTATTATTCATAGAGGCAAGGATTAATATTACTTACTACAGAAGGCGATATATGATATGTTAGGAAAGAAAGAAAATCGGTTCAGTGGGTTTTTGATGTATCTCTAACTAGAAGGAAAGCACGGATGAGCTTCAGGTGCGGAGTCTGGATGGGCTCTCTGTCCGCTGTCTGGCCTCCAGAGGGTGATGCTGTACCAGCTAGAGCCAGCTCAACACCTTCCCCTCAGCCCCTCCTTCCTGCTGCTAAGGGACTGGAACATGCTTGCTGAGTTCTTTGAAGTTGAGACAAGTGAGATACTTAGAGGTCAGAAAACACTCAAGAGCATCGGAGCAGTTTTTGCATTTTTAACTCAACAAGGGACTTTATTTAGGAAGGATTCTGAGAAGTAATTGTTCAGCAGTTGGAGGTTGATTAGAGTCGTGAAAGGCTCAGAAAACTGTCATGGCCATGTTAGTTTTGGCAACTATTTATAAATAGTACAGGAAATTGAAGAGTTGGAATTCATCAGTGTTTGTTCAAAGACTTTGTCTCAACTGTAAATGTAGCCTTCTATTCTTTCAGGAGCTCAAATTCTACAATCTACACCAAGTATTTATGGATATAGTCTCTTTTGCTGCTTCCAGCTATGGACATTTTTTTTTCTGTCATTCTTTTCACCCTGTTTTTGTTTTATTTCACTGCTGAATATTAGAGATTGATTCTTACATGTTAATACCATTACAATTAATTATATAGTAAATTTAGCCATGCCAAACTCTGCTAGAGATACTGAAGAGAATTGCAGTGGACCCTATGGGTCACTGAACCCGGTATAAACTTAAAACCCTGTATAAACCTGTTTTGTGTAGGACGGAAAGAACTGCATAAGAAACTTTTATGGTCCTTGTGTCCTTGAGGGCTTGAGAAAAACAAATACTCCAGAAAAAGGGAAGGAGAAGGAGGGAGCTTTCTAGCTACTTTTTGGCTTACTCTATAATGTATAGAAAGATACACAGGAGCCCTCAAAGTATAGAGAGAATAAGTACATCATCACTAATGGCACATCAGGAAAACAATAGTAGTTTTTATGACACAGTGATACGGTTACATGTAATAAAGGTGTTTGAGTGATTCCTGGAAGCATATAAGGAAAGTAAGTGGGGTGTTAGCAGATATAAAGTCTGGAATAACAAATGTGTATTCATTTAATGTCCTTCTCCCTCCCTCCTTACCTTTTTATTTTTGGACCATAATCTCTTCTACCTCTATTTCCAGGTGACTCACTGTCATCAGCTCAGCTACATTGCCCAAAGGGACTGTGGTGGGCAATTTATGCCCACCGACTTCTTTTGATTCTGAACTCAAGCTGAGCTTGAAGAAAAATAAATTTTACACCAAGGACCCCAAGTAGTTGGGAGATCACACCTGTACCTCCCCAACCCTAACTCTGCCTGAGAAATCCAAGTATCTTGCCCCCCTCCCTCCCTCCCTTTCTTTCTTTTATTAATAGTTTGTTATTTGTTTGTATGATTATATATGATTTTTATGAGAAACTTTCCACAATAAAGAATTATATTAAGAATAAAGTGGAAATCCTGGGTTATTTTATCAATCAAACAGATAATTCTGACTTTTCGTGTGTAATTCACTGGTCTTACCACAAAATCTACCACTCAGCAACAGCTAGCCCAATAGAAAGGTGGACTATCATACTGAATACTGAATTACAATGTCAGTTGGGAGACACACTGATTGGATGGGGCTTTGTTTAATAGAATTAAACATGTGCTTCAAATCAGAGACCATCATTTGTTACTGTCTTTCACAGAGCCAGAATCCATGGAGCCTGGAATCAAAAGGTAGATGTGTGAGTGACTCCTCTCACTAATACACCTAATAACCCACTAACAGACTTTGAGATCCCCATCTTGGCCACTTTATGCTGTGTTGGCTTGGAGATCTTAGTCTTCAAGGAAGAATTCTTCTGCCAGGGGACAAAAAATGGCTCTACTCAATGGATGATGAGAGTAACTCCCGGACATTTTGGGCTCTTCAGCTGTTGAACCAACATGAAGGAAAGTATCTATTGACTGGAGTGGTAGATCCTGACTGACAAGAAGATACTGTGTTGCTTCTACACAAGGGAAGCAAGGAAAGCAAGGCATACTATCTGTGGAGCTTCTTAGTACTTTTATGCCCAATGGTAAAGCTTAATTACAAAAGCCAAACCAGAAAATTGAGAACTCAGATCTTTCCGGAATAAAGTTTTGGGTCACTCCACCAAGCAAAGGTTTTGGCTGAGGGTAGGGAAATAGAGAATAGAGATGTTTGAAGAAAGCCATAGGTACCAATTAAAGCCTGTGACCAATTACAGAAGCAAAATTGTAGTAATTTTTAAAGATGAGATATAATTAACCCATGTTATATTAGCTTCACACGGACAGCATATTGATTGAACAAATTCCATACGTCACTCAAAGTTCCCTATGGTAAGTGTAGTCAAAATTGTAGTACTTTTGCATATTTTCCATTTGCTTGTTATGTATATGTGTGTATTAGTATATGCTAGATCTTTCCTTCTTCTCTCCTTCACTTTTCATTTCATATACAAGTTATTGGAAAATAACTTTACAATTTTGTATATAGGTAACAGAATTTTCAGAGGGACTCTAAATTTGAAGAGTTTATATTAATGGCACAGTTGCAACTAGGCATCTCCTAATTCTGGGGAAAAGGGATGAGAAGTTCTTCACATTAACAAGGATAACTATAGCTCGAAGGAGGTAGAAATATTGAGCTGTTTTATTGTTCTATTGGTTTCAAATATGTGTCTTAGAAGGTTACATATAGAAGATGAGTTGTCAAAGGGGGGGATCAATTTGTTGATTCTCACCTGCAAATTCATCTTTTGTTTGTTCTTGAAGATACTTTTGGGCCTTTCCAATATGTTTCTTTGTCAGTTGGCACATTAAAACTTCTCAGGAGAGAGTGCAGGGGGAAAGGGTTTCCCTTCCTGGTCTCTGTGTGCCCTGTTGGCAGGACACTGCAGCATGGGAGGTTGCTCCAGCGATGAGCTCATGACGTGCATCTGCCCTGGGCTCCTGCAGCACAGTGGTCAGCAGCACCTGGGGGACAGCAGCTTCCCCCAGAATCCCCATTTTCAGGGGCTTTATAGAAGAGTGCTTCCAGTGAGAGACTTCCCTGTGAACATCTTTTCCCAGCATTCTAAAGGATATTTTCCTGGCAAGTTCTAAAGGGTGGATTTCTATCAAGTGCCACTGTTACAGCACGATAGTGACTTCTCTGCCATCCCAGGTTGCTACAAGCATGTCTTCTTCATGTACTGAGTCTCAGGACTGGAGTAGAGTGGGGACCTACCTCCTCTTTGCATGTTCTATCCCAGTCATGGGAGTAGCTGCTATGTTTACAGCTGCTATGCCTACAGAGGTCTCTTTTCTTCCTATTAGCCATTCCCTTCTTACTCCAGTACTCTCTTATGGTTAATAGTTCTTTATATTAAGCTTTCCCTATTCAGTTTACCATTCAGTTTCTTTCTCCTGACTGGACCAAATTTGTTCACTCACCAGGTAACTCAAGCAGCTGGAGAGCATTCCCTATCTTTCCTTCCCCAACTCTGCCTGAGAAATCAAAGTAGATTATGCTTATTTATTGTTTTATATGATTATTATATAATTATGAGAAACGTCCCATGATAAAGAATTAAATTAAGAGGAACTTTGAAATATTATGAGTTATGTGAATTATCAGAGAACTTAATTTTAATTTTTCACATTTTGTACATATTTCACACAAAATTTCATTATACAATGGAGGTAAAATATAATCACATTTTAACAATATTTTATTTTATTTATTTAAAAAAAGATTTTATTGGGGCACCTAGGGGGCTCAGTGGGTTAAGCCTCTGCCTTTGGCTCAGGTCATGATCTCAGGGTCCTGAGACTGAGTCCCACATCCAGCTCTCTGCTCAGCAGGGAGCCTACTTTCCCCTCTCTCTCTGCCTGCCTCTCTGCCTACTTGTGATCTCTCTCTCTCTGTCTCTCTTTGTCAAATAAATAAAGTCTTTGAAAAAAGATTGTTTTAAAGATTTTTATTTAATTATTTGACAGAGATCACAAGTAGGCAGAGAGGCAGGCAGAGAGAGGAGGAAGCAGGCTCCCTGCGGAGTAGAGAGCCCGATGTGGGGCTTGACCCCAGGACCCTGGGATCATGACCCGAGCTGAAGGCAGAGGCTTTAACCCACTGAGCCACCCAGGCGCCCCTGAAAAAAAGATTTTTGAGAGAGAGCATGAGCAGGGGGCAGTGCACAAAAGAAGAGGGGAAGAATCTCAAGCAGACTCCAACATGAGTGCGGGGTCCCAGCGTGGGGCTGGACCTCACCACCCTGAGATCACAACCATAGCTGAAACCAAGAGTCAGACACTCAGATGATTGAGCTGCCCAGGTGCCCCAGCAAATTTTGTTTTAACTTTAAAGACAAATGAGCATTTATTCAGTAATCATAATGTGTCTGGAGATTATAATTCCAAGTCATCTTATTGCATGTAATTCCCTTAATTTCTCCCTCATTTCTGACCTTTTCTGTCTTTAAAATGGGATGGAGGGAACACCTGTGTGGCTCAGGTGGTTAAGCGTCTGCCTTCATTCAGCTCAGGTCTTGGGATCTCAGTGTCCTGGGAAAAGTCCCACATCAGGCTCCCTGCTCAGCGGAGAGTCTGCTTCTCCCCCTGCCTGCTACTCACCCTGCTTATGCTCTCTCTCTCTCTGACAAATAAATAAAATTTTTAAAAAACAAAAACACAAAAAAAATGGGATAGAAAAGCAAAGATATTTTTTTTGAAGATTTTATTTTTAAATAATCTCTACATCCAGGCCAAACCCACAATCCTAGAGCTAACAGCTCCATTGACGGAACCAGCTCAGCGCCCCAGGGCAAACAATAATTTTAAAGTGATCTGAGGGCAGAATACTTCAAACACTTGAGCAAGGTTTCATGTGTTCCTTTCCAGTCACTCCCTTCCTAAAGACAATGACGGTTCTTATTGTTATCACTGTAGATTTATTTTAACTGTTCTATAACTTAAAATCAATGGAATCATATAGTAGGTACATTTTTGTCCATGGTTTCTTTCGTTAAGCATGATTCACTTATGTTCTTGTACGTATCATTCATTTATTACTTTCTACTATGGAGTATCCTATTAAATGAATATATCAAAATTGCTTTGTGATATATACAGCATTCAGCTGTATCCACCACTGGGTGGAAACAAGATCTGGTTAAGAGTGAAAACTTTAATTCCATTTCATAATGTTTCAAGGTACAGACTACCCTAGATTTTTAGATTCTTTTGATGCAAGAGTAGAGTGTGTCTCTAAAATATTTTGGCCAAAACCCATATCTTAGATACATTTATTTAAAGACCCATGTTGGACACCTGACTGGCTCAGTCAGTGGAGTATGTGACTTTTGATCTTGGGGTTGTATGTATATTTTTGTCTTCCCCACTAGACGGTAAACTATTGGCTCTTGATTTCAAACCCCATGTTGGGTGTAAAGATTTCTTAAAAACAAAACAAAACAAAACAAAACAAAATAAAAACCTATGCTAGCATTCATTTTGCTATGTAATATGCCACTACTTTTACTAACAAAAACCGAACATATGGTATGCTCTGTTATTTAGTAACGTTTCAGGAATTGATCAAGATGTGGATAGGTGAATTGTAGTTTCTTGTGTCATGGCAGTCTATTAGAAGGCAGCTATGCTCACCACTATACCACCAACGCCATGGCAGTCTATTAGAATGTGAGCTAATCACTCCTGACATTTGCTTTCTTGTCTAGGACAAGAGTTGAAGAGTTGAAGAGTTGAAGCTTAATTTAAGTGGCACACATGATATTTTATTGCCTGTGTTGACAAAGTTTTAATATAAATTACACATCCTAACACTTTGATGTGTTGACCCTTGTCAACATAGCTGACCCTTGAACAGGATGGGGAAGGAGGCAGTGTATGGTCACTGACTCCCTGCTTAATGCTTCTGACCTTCCCTCTGCCTGGAATAATTTTCACCAACTAGTCTCATGAATCATTCCTTCACTTTTTCCTAGTCTCAGCTCTTAGAGAAACATGTGCACATGTGAATAAAGAAGAATGCTCAGAAGGGTTTATTTTTGTGTGGTGTTTCATAGATTAAAAAAAATCAGCACCTTAACATTTCATTAATAGAAGAAGGGATGTATAAATGGTTGTATATTCATAATATGGAATACAATGCAACAGAAAGATATGTGTGTGTTAATATAATAAGACCTACAAGATTTATTATTGAGTTTATAAAGCAAGTTACAGAAAGGTATGCACAGTATGTATCATTTTGTATTAAAACACTGTAAATAAAACTACACTATATATTTTCTGTGGATTCATATGTTTGTGGTATGTGTATGATCTACAGCAAAACACCTGGAGGCATCAACTCCAAATTGAATAATGGAAAGGTAAAAATTGAGATTGGAAGGCAAAGGGGCTTTTTGGCTTTATGTAATATTTTATTCCTTTAAATACACTCAAGAATTCCTGTTAATGTTATTATTAATAACAAGTAATAAGCTATCATAAAAGTTTATGTTGTCCTCTATTCTTCTCATCAAAAAAGAGGAAAATAGAGAATGATCACCTTTTTCATAAAATTTTGTCCAACCACCCCACACATAAAATATTTCTCCCTCCCCTAGATCATAAAGCTTTTAATTCATACTCTTCTTATGGTCCTACTTTTTGACTCTACTATAGTTATGTATATTTTTGTCTTCCCCACTAGACTGTAAACTACTGTCTCAACCCTTTTACATATTCTTAACACTTGGTGAATTACCTCATTTATGGTAAAACTTCAGCAAATGTTTATGGATTTATTTTGAACTATGTAAAAGAAATCAAATAGCACAAGATGAGAATTGCCAAATTATTTTTATGATATTGATTTCCATTAAATTCCATTTTAAAAGTAGGATTTGGTTCAATTTTACTCCCCATCCAGTATAAACAGTTACTTTATTTTCTGATCATATGTCTCATCAAGAAGCATGGAATGATTACTCGGGGCTGGACTTCTGTGCTGAGTCACTTGGTTTCAATTGGTCTTCGTTTGTTTTAGTCCACTAGGGAGCACTCTAGGCTTTACAAGAAATGAAGATCCACCCCCACCCACCCCCCTCCAGGACCTTTGTAAGAGAGAGTTGAACAGTTAGGAGAGAACAGAAAATATGTGAGCCAATCAAATTATAGATAGCAAAAGGGGGGGGGGAGGGGCAACCCTGTTTGTGTGAAGTTCATCTTAGGTTTTCAGTTCTGTCATTCCATATCAACTTCAAAAAGTTGGAATCTGTATCTCTATACATCCACTGTGAGGATGATTCTCTGAGCAGAGGTATGGGAATAGGAATATTTCTGGGCACTTGAGTATAAGTTCAACAGAAAGTGTCCCATTGTCTGTTTTCAATTTTTTAATTGTTATAAATAAAATACCCCAAACCCACTGATAATTGAGAAATTATCTCAATACTCTTGCTATTCTACCGTTTCATATATCTTGGTTGAGAATGGAAGGAACAAGAATGAAGAGAAGAAAAATGGAAAAAAACAAAAGGAACAAAAAGAGAAGGAAAGGGAGAGGACAGTGTTGACTGTGACCAGCAACTGTGGCCTGGTCAGACTCAGCTGTGTGGGTTAGCAGGGTATCCACCAGTTGCACACGAGAGGTGGAGATGTGGAAATTAAATCAGAGACAGCATTATGCAGACATCCTATTTTTCACCAACCAACTTCTGGTTGGAATCATTTTCTATGCAGATGGTGACGGTCTTGGTTTCTAGAACTCTCTTGATTTCAAGAAGCTGTATTTACTTCTACAATATACAATGCATGCTATCAGATAGTTTTCCTTTATCATTGTTTTTATTTTTTATTTTAAATATTTTATTTATTTATGAGAGAGAGAGAGAATGAACAAGAGGAGAGGTAGAGGGAGAGCCAAATTCCCTGCTGAGCAGGGAGCCCACCCTGCCCCCTCCCAGGACCCCAGGATCATGACCTGAGCCAAAGGCAGATGCTCCACCTGCTGAAACACGCAGGTGCCCCATCAGTATTTTTATATAACTGAAATCTCACATTGTCTATCAAACTATGTAATTTGGGGAATGGAATCACTCTTTGCTATGATGCTTCAAGGTTCTGTGTAACTCCCTTTCTTCAGTGACTCTAGAAAATATTACTCACTTTTCCTCACATACTAACACACACATTTCTTACATAAAGTGTTTTAAGGAAAAAAATAAAACCTTATATCTTCCTAAATTGGAAATATTACTCTTACCTCCCTGCACTGCAGGCAAGCACCATTTTGGAGAGTTTACTCTGTACTGTCCAGGGCCACTGTGGGTGGAGTCTGGAGTTCTGTGAATGAACAGGGCTGAGGTGTGATTGTTGCTCAGTGGTTCTGTTGGAAGGGATTGAGGGTAAGACCCAATTTCTCTGATTCAAGACTCTACACTCTGCTTGTAGGGGCATCAGAAACTCAGCAACTACACAAGGAATCATGAGGAGACACGGGGGAGCTCTGCTGGGACTCCTGTGGCTCCAGGTTTGCTGTGAGTGGGGGCGTTCCAGATGGGGCTGGGGAGTGGTCCACAGCCAGAAGTGGTGGGGGAGCTGACACCGAGCTCCCAGAGAGTTCTACATCCTCAGTGGTGTTTCCTGGGATTTTTTTTGCAGGTTTGAAAACTGGGTCGGTGACTCTCCAGTGATATTATTTGTGTTTGTTTTCTTCTTTCCACGCAGTGGTGAGAGGGGTGACGGTGGAGCAGAGCTCTTCAGTCCTGAGCTTCCAGGAGGGAGCCGACTCTACTCTGAAGTGCAATTTTTCCCAAACTGCGCGCAGTGTGCAGTGGTTCCGACAGCACCCCGGGGGCGGTAGTCTCACCAGGCTGTTTTACGTATTTTCCGGGATGCAGCAGAGTGGGAGGTTAAACTGCACAGTGAATATTAAGGAACGGTCCAGCACCCTCCACATTAGGGCCTCCCGACTGGAAGACTCAGCCACCTACCTGTGTGCGGCACAGGCACCGTGCTCCCCCGTGATCTGTAGCCTGCACCCAAACTGCAGCTGTGCCTGCAGCCCCACCAGGAAGCCTTGCACCGCGGTCTCACACAGCATGCTTGGACCATCTGGGGCTCTTCTGGGGTCCAAAGCGGATGACACTAAACTTTGACAATAAAGTACTACAAAATAAAAGTGTGTATGTTGACATTGCATAAAACACATTGGAGGGATATTAGCTATTTTTTTTTCAAATTTTTATCTATTTATTTGACAGACAAAGATCACAATTAGACAGAGAGGCAGGCAGAGAGAGAGGAAGGGAAGCGGACTCCCCGCCTTGCAGAGAGCCGGATGCGGGATCATGACTCTAGCGGAAGGCAAAGGCTTTAACTCACTGAACCACCCAGGTGCCCCTGGAGGGATATTAGTTCTTAAAATGTTTAGAAACTCTAGTTTTAAAAAATTACTGCAATGTTGGAAAGCATGTATCGGTAGGCTTAGAGATAGAAATTTAAGGTAAAGGTAATAGCTTTGGTGGAAAAGAATACCATTTTTAACAGAGAGGGTAATCTGAAATTAATTTGTCTCGTCACTTAAGGCATAATAAGATGCATAAACAAGCATTCTGAATTATATACAAGTCATGAAGCTGCTTTTTAGTTTCCTATACACCCTCCAAAAGTTATAGAAAATGTCAGAGAAAACAATAAAGTGTTGCTGTATAAATTTACATTTGAAATTTTTTAAGATTTTATTTTTTTATTTGACACATGCAGAGGGAGATCACAAGTAGGCAGAGGGCAGGCAGAGAGAGATGCAGAAGCAGGATCCCCACTGAGCAAAGAGCCTGATGGGGGGCTCGATCCCAGGATGCCGGTCCTATGACCTGAGTGGAAGGCAGAGGCTTAAACCTCTGAACCACCCAGATACCCCTAAATTTACATTTAATATTAAATTCAGATTTAGATGAAACTGATTGGTATGATATTAAATAATTTAGAACAATTATTCCACTAGAGACATCAGCTCTAGATTTACTTTATTTATATTTCAACTAATTTATCAGATACTTATTCTAATTTTGTCATAGCATATAAAATATCCTTTAAAATCTGCAATATCGGTTGCACCAACAGAAATACACTTCTCAAAATTAAAAGTGATCAAAAATTCTGTTTGCAGCATTGTATTTATCTACAGCAACTGACATTGCTTTCAATTATATTGATTGAAATGAAGTTACTAAAAGTATTAATTTTGGTAGCCACATAATTTTCCTACAAAATTAATTTGTAGGAAAGCCAGCCAGAAAATATTATTAAGATATTATGCTACTAAAGTATTATTTATTGTATTATACAAAATTTTTAAATGTAATTTTCTAACAGTTTTTTTCAATTTGTAAATTTATTTATTTTTAAGATTTATTTATTTATTTTATTTGACAGACAGAGATCACAAGTAGGCAGAGATGCAGGCAGAGAGAGAGGGGTTGGGGAAGCAGTCTCCCTGCTGAACAGAGAGCCCGATGGGGGGCTCGATCCCAGGACCCTGAGATCATGACCTGAGCTGAAGGCAGAGGCTTTAACCCACTGAGTCACTCAGGGGCCCTGCAATTTGTAAATTTATATCTTTACTTATGTACCATTGAAGTTCTATTGTGTTTTATAAGTAAAAGGATTTTTACTTTTTTTTTTATTTTTATAGCTTCTATTTATTTATTTGAGAAACAGAGGGAGAGAGAAGGAGCAGAGACAGAGGGAGAAGCCGACTCCCCACTGGCCAGGGAGCCTGACATGGAAGTTGATCCCAGCACTCCGGGATCATGACCTGAGCCCAAGGCAGACGCTTAACTGACTGAGCCACCCAGGTGCTCCAATAAAATAAACACTTTTAAGAGAGCTTTATATTTTATTACAGAATGTATGGGACGCCTGGGTGGCTCAGCTGGTTAAGCGGCTGCCTTCGGCTCAGGTCATGATCCTAGCGTCCTGGGATCGAGTCCCACATCAGGCTCCTTGCTCAGCCAGGAGCCTGCTTCTCCCTCTGCCTCTGCCTACCTTTCTGTCTGCTTGTGCTCACTCTCGCTCCTCTCTCTGACAAATAAATAAATAAAATCTTTAAAAAAAAAAAAAAAAAAAAAAGAATGTAATATTTTTTTCTGCTTTTTGAACATGGGGCCCCAGATTTTCCTTTGTCATTGTGGACCACAAATTATATAGCCATCTCTGTCTGGGAATTTTGAACACCTGACTTAAACTTGAATGAGGGAGCTAGAAGCTGGAAAACAATCAGGTCCTTTGAGAAAGTAATTTTTGTTTTACATATGTATGAGTAAGCTTATCTACCATGGAGCCAACCGTATGTCACTGCCTATGGTGAATATTATACTCAGTGAGTAAAGTTCCATTTTATTCCATTTTCCTGTAGATTTAGATCCTCCTTGATCCAACTTTGGTCTCATAGAAGAAAAGAAAACCCGGAGAGAATCTTACCCTGAAGACTCTCTCTCTGCTTCTGAAGAGGCCCTGGGGTTGGTTAGAGTCAACCTCAGACCCACTAGGTCACATGTGGCTGTGAAAATGAGAGTATCACTAATATATTGTTATAAAAATGTAACCACTGCAATTGAGAGGCTAAGGGAGAACATTGTCCTCACGGTGGGCATCCATGAAGGTATTAGAAAAAAACCTTTAGAGGTCAACAATTTTTGACGATGAGCCAGGCAATATTCAATGAAATAATCATGGACTGTATGGTGATTAACATAACACAATTTTTAAAAAAAGATTCTGTCTCTTCTCCCTGCTCCTGCCCTTCCTCATTATAAATAAATAAATAAATAAATAAATATCATGAAGGAATCATGATTCACTCTCTTAAGCAAAGAAAATGGAAAACCTTCCCTTTCTCCCAATCTACCACCCTTATTTGCCTGCTATGGAGAAAAACTCTAAAAGGGACACAGAAGCCAAAGATTACATATTTCCAATGCCTCTGATCTCAGACTCTGCTTCTTTAAGCTGGTTTCACCAGTGACCTTGCAATTTCCATAGAATTGACAACACCAACAGACAAAATGTGGATTCTTCCCTCAATTAAGATGACAATATAAAAATTTCAGTGATAGAGAGTGGGATGGAGCGGGGGATTGCTTTCCAGTCACCTGCTGCCTGCACTCAAACCTGGGACTGGGGCAGTCCTTGTCCTCTGACACAGACTTGCAAGGACAGTTTTTGTGCTGTTGTTTATCCACAAGTGGAAGCTAACATATTAGACATTAAAAGCTTATAAGAGGAAAAGTAAGTTCATGATGACCTGGACAGAGTTAGAGCATTTTGTTAGATGACTGTTGCTTAATGGATTCTTGAAGGCAGTTAGTACTGTTTTATTTTGAAATCTGGGTTTTAAAGATGACTTTATTTATTTGACAGAGAGATCACAAATAGGCCAAAAGGCAGGGGGAAGCAGGCTCCCCGCTGAGCAGAGAGCCTGATGTGGGGCTTGATCCCAAGACCCTGAGATCATGACCTGAGCTGAAGGCAGAGTCTTAACCCACTGAGCCACCCAGGAGCCCCTATATGTCTCTTTCTTAATAGCGCTCAGTGGTTTGACGATAATTCCATTTTTCCTGGACTTGTAATTTTTTGTTACCATTATAATGAAAACTTTTCTCTCTGAGATATATTGGAAAATATTTTTATGTATGTATCAGCCACCTTACTAATTTTTTAAAGATTTTATTTATTTATTTGACAGAGAAAGAGAGAGCACAAGTAGGCAGAGAGGCAGGCAGAGAGAGAGAGGTGGAAGCAGGCTCCCCGCTGAGCAGAGAGCCTGATGTGGGGCTCCATCCCAGGACCCTGAGATCATGACCCAAGCTGAAGACAGAGGCTTTAACCCAGTGAGCCACCCAGGCACCCCTAAAGATTTTATTTATTTATTTGTCAGAGAGAGAGAGCCCAAGCAGGGGGGAGGAGTAGGCAATGGAGAAGCAGATTCCCTGCCAAACAAGGAACCTCAGGTGGGACTCAATCCCAGGACCCTGGGATCATGACCTGAGCAGAATGCAGAGGCTTAACCAGTTGAGCCAACCAGGCAAGGGTCATCCCCCTTACAATTATTAGTAGATGGCACAAAGGCATTTGGAGTAAAGGCTAATGTAGAAATGACATGTTACCAACCTCCCTCTGCATATATTCACATTTCATGAAATTAAACATTGTTAATCACAACCTTCTTTTTTAAAAAAGTTATTTCTCTAGTGTTGTAGAGACATCAATGGAGCTAATGAAGTTGTGTAAATACTTAATTCTCTCATTCACCCACCTCTGCTCAAGGGTAGACTCCTTACAGTGTTCCCCCAGGTCTTCCTCACTAAGGATGGCTATAATTGGCAATTGTCATGGTGAGAGTGATTTCTCTTAGCAGAGTTACAGTTGTGCGTTATTTGCTCACTGGCTTTTTCTTATTGGGAAATGCATCAAATTAGATTCAGCTTATCACATCTGACCAAAGGAGGATAAAACTGTAGCCCAACACATCAATGGGCTCGATTCTTTCCCTCCTTATACTGCCAGGTCCTGTGCAGTAGAAGGAAGATGACTCCTGGCGGGTGCCTTTCCTCCAAGCCCGATAATGGAGTCAGAAGGAAGCATGCTTCTATATTCATTTGTTTCCTCTTAAGTCCAGTTAGAAACAAGAGAGAGGGTGCAGTTCTTAGAGGTTTGAATGCTTGATCATACTGAGGTGAGAATTGATGCAGGGGAAGAAAACAAGTGTTTTAGCCTGAGTGTGCACTGAGTCTCGATCCAGACACATTCAGGTTTAAACCTTTATCATGTTTGGTCTATTTGTTTCCTACGTGCTGGAACAAGGAAGTACAGACTTTAAGGCCTTCTCTTGATCCTGTGAAGCCTGGGTGCTGAGAGTCTCCCTTTTGTTTGCTTTCTCTAGGATGGTGCTGACTGCATTTATGTGATTTCTCCCAGTCTGGCAGAGTGGGGCAGCCTTCTGCACAAGCTCACTAGTCCCCTCACTAGCTCCAAAAGCTCACTGTTGTTACCGCCCTGTGTGCACTGTTGGGAGGTCACTGGGTGGGATGATGTATGGGTGAGAGACTGAGTGTTTTGTGTACTCATGGACCATTTGTGGGGGTTTGCAGACAACTAACTCCAGTTGCTCAGGGACAGATTCCATTTTATTTTATTTTATTATGTTATGTTAGTGACCGTAGAGTGGATCATTAGTTTTTGATGTATCATTCCATGATTTATTGTTTGCGTATAACGTCCAGGGTTCCATGCAGTCCTGCCCTTCTAAATGTTCATCACTGGGCTATTCTCCTCCCATCTGAAACCCTCCGTTTGTTTCCAAGTGTCCATAGTCTCTCATGGTTCATCTCCCTCTCTGATTCCCCCCCCCTTTATTTTTCCCTTCCTCCTCCTAATGTCCCCCATGCTATTCCTCATGTTCCACATATGAGTGAAACCATATGATAATTGTCTTTCTCTGTTTGACTTATTTCATTTAGCATAATCTCCTCAAGCTCCATCCATGTCAATGGAAATGGTGGGTATTGATCCTTTCTGATGACTGAGTGATATTCCATCGTGTATATATGGACCACATCTTCTTTATCCATTCATCTGTTGAAGGTCATCTCAGTTCCTCCTATATTTTGGCTTGTGGATATTGCTGCTATTAAGATTGCAGTGCACATGACCCTTCTTTTCACTACATCTGTATCTTTGGGGGTAAATACCCAGTAGTGCAAATTCTGGGACATAGGGTAGCTCTATTTTTAACTTTTTGAGGAAGCTTCACACTGTTTTCCAAAGTGGCTGCACCAACTTGCCTTCCCACCAACAGTGTGAGAGGGTGCCCCTTTCTTCACAACCTCCTCAGCATTTGTTGTTTCTTGCCTTATCAATTTTCTAACTGATGTAAGATAGTATCTCAATGTGGTTTTGATTTGAATTTCCCTGGTGGCTAATGATGTCAAACATTTTTTCCATGTATCTGTTAGCCATTTGTATGTCTTCTTTGGAGAAATGTCTGTTCATGTCTTCTGCTCATGGAGAGATTCCTATTGGAGGTTGTGTGGTGATTTGTAAAGTCCATGTTGTTTTACTGTCCTACAGAAGCCCTGGGTTCTGCTTTGTACAAATACAAATCATTGGTTTTTGGGACTTCATTAAGATAGAGAACTTCTGCACAGCAAAGGAAACAGTCAACAAAACAAAGAGCATAGTGGTGAGAATTCTTTTCTAATCACCTTAGATGGAGCTGTCCATTATGCAGTTACATGTTTTTTTTTTCCTAGGATATTATGTGTACAGTTGTCATGGACTGTCTGCTTTTGCTGATTCTCCAGAGAACCTCAGTTTAAGGTCTCTAATATGAGTAAATTTTCCAATTTCTGTCAGTGAAAAATGTAGGTTGTCATATTATTTGATAAACATGTAACCAAGGATCCATTTCCTCTACTTTATCTGCTGAATTAGTAACGAGTGGTACCAAAAGTTTATTTCACAGTTCTCAATGACAGTTTTTTTCTGGGATTTTGTTCAGGACACCAAAGGTTTAGGTCATGTAATGGTGATGAAATGAGTGTCCACAGAGCAGCCTGTACCTGTGAGGAAAAGAAGAATGTCAAGGCTTTACTATCTAGTTCAATAGTTTGGGAAGGCTGGAATTCGTGTGGTTTGGGACATCTGAGTTATGTGGGCTACAGTGACCAGTTCAAAGTGAGACAGCCTAGGACTTTGTAAGGGAAGACACAGGGCCACAAAGGCTAAGGCTGTACCAGACCACAGTAGTTCAAGGGTAACTGCTACAATAACTCATTTCAGTTTAACATTGCATTTGTTGTTTCCATTTTTCCACAGGTGTGATAGGAGAAGAGAAGTTTCTATGTGAGTCCTAACTTTACCTAACTTTCCCAGAGACTTTTGCTCCACCCTCTAGAGAGTATTTGAAATGGTATAGGCATTAAACACAAAATCAAACTGATATTTGACTCTTAAAAAAAAAAACTTATTTATTTACTAGACAGAGAGAGAGAGAGAGAGAGAGCACAAGCATGGGAGTGGCAGCCAGAGGGAGTAGGATGCCGGACTCGATTCCTGGACCTCAGGATCAGCACCTGAGTTGAAGGCAGACACTCAACCGACTGAGCTACCCAGGCACCCCTGATATTTGAATCTTGTGATTGTTGAGGCTTTCAGGAAAGAGAATGGTTCAATCCATGTAGAAAATAAAATACTATTACCCATCCACACTCTTAGCTCATGCAGGGAATGCAACTGTGTTAGATCCCTTTGGAGATACTCAAATGTTTCCTTAGGACAGTATTTCAGAGCATATCCCACCTTTTCAGATTTTTTGGGATCTCATTGACTCCCAGAAAGACATGGAAAGCCCCATTGTCTGCCATCCTAGAAAAGTCTCCCCACTAGTGTTTGGTTTAATGTTGCATCCAGTATATTCCCAGTGTGAAGTGTTGTCTCTGCTGGATTGTAGTGTTCGTTGGTATCATTTGGCTGCACTAGCCAGCTGTCCTGGCTTTGCTACATCTTGTTCTCATGGATTATCAAATCATTCATTCATAGTGATTCTTTACAAAATTTAGTGCCCAATATTCTACAACCAAGATAGAATTAATTGAACTTTTCCTTGGTTTTGTTTTTATGTTTTTAGAGAAGTGCTTACATAAGGGCCATCTTGGAATTCATATTTATCATGACCTGCTCAAGCATTTTTTCTTAGCTTCTACCAGTGTCTTTTTAAATCTGAGACTTTGTTTTGATGACAATTTTTAAAAAAATTTTCTTGAATACATGAAATAATTAATGTATTTGCTGTTCCTTTCTAGTAGAATGCAGGAGATACACAAAAGGGTTAAGAAAAATTAGAACCTTAAGAAAGCTCATTGTCTTTATAGTTTTTGGAAGCAGTGACCTACCTTAAAAACATATTCACTGACACCAACTACATGATTTTTTGTAAATTGACAGATCCAAGAGATACTCATTAGTTCAGCTACTTGATTTAATGATGCTTCACAAGGAACTGGATTTTGTAAAGAGGTCTGGAGTAGTAACTGCACGAATAGTCTGGGGTAAGAATTCTGGCCAACAAGCACCCATTTTAGCCCCTGTCCACCAGGGGGTGCAGCTTCCTACCACCATCACATTTCCTGTGTGAAATGTGGGCTTCCACTGATCATTTCTCTGTCACTCCAAACTTGCTTCATGGTAAGAACGAAGAACATTATTTAGGTGACTCCAGAGATGAAGTGTTCTCCTGGCTTTGTGACTGTGGTACTCTTAATGCTTGGTAAGTAAAATCCTTCTTAAAATTTGGATTCTTTTTCTTTTGTACCAGTAAAAAGTTGAACTATAATTTATAGTTCAAGGTGAACCGAAGGTGACACAGGTCTCTTTTCTTTTTCCTCAGGACAAAGCCGTGGAGACTCAGTGACTCAGACAGAGGGCCAAGTGACCCTCTCAGAAAATGCTTTCCTGACTATAAATTGTACTTATTCAGCATCAGGATACACTGTCCTTTTCTGGTATGTCCAGTATCCAGGAGAAAATCTAGAGCTCCTCCTGAAAGCCTTGAAGGACAAGGAGAAAGGAAGCAACAAAGGATTTGAAGCCACCTACGATGGCAAATCGAAATCCTTTCACTTGGAGAAACGCTCAGTGCAAGCCTCAGATTCAGCTGTGTACTACTGTGCCCTGAGGGACACAGTGATAGGGACTGTAGGGGGAGCTGAACACAAACTCTGAGCAGAACAGGGGCCTGGAAGCTGAGTGTCTCTGCCTGATCCATTCTGGTTCCAGCACAGTCTGTGGTTGTTTGTCCCTCAGTGTCTGGATGATACAAAATCATACAGAGAACAAGAGCATAGGAGCCAGAATAACATTCCCCAACCCCACGTGTTCCTTAGTGCCACTGAAAACAGTTTGATGCCAAGAGTTCCTCAGCCAGAGTGTAACTAATTTCAAGGTAGAGTCACATAACAATGAAGTGGTCTTGTGATCATCCTTGCAGTGAATGTCCAGCCCCACAAGTTGTTCATGGCACCCTGGTAGGTGTTTCTGTGTCTATGATACATTTAGAGACACACGGTGTGCCTGAAAGTGTAGTGATGCCTAATGTCTTCCTGACAGAGTATAGCAGGAGAGGTGATGGAGATGATCAGCCCCGAACTAGGTTTTAGTAGAGAAAGAAGGGAAGGGAATAAATGAGGAGGAACGCATGAACCTGACCAAGGAAAAGAGAGGCCAGAAACCTCTGCCCTGCTTTTTTTTTCTAGTAAATCAGGTGATAGACTCAGGATGATACTTGACTTGAAGGCTTGGGGGCAGAAACAGAATGGAGGAAGTGGCTTATGTCTTGGGCAATTAAATAGATCAGTTGAATTTCTGACAGTAAGAACTCAAGGGAGATAGCTTTCAGTGCCCCGGAAATATGGTGAGAAAAAATGCTCTTGCACTGAGGTTTCCTAACGATATAGATAGAGAGGTGACACTGGGAGAGAAATCTTATTGATTTCTCTAACTCTTGTTTTGCAACTTCTCAGAGAGAGCCACAAATCATGGGATTGGGAAAATGTATGGGAGAGAGTGAAGATGTACAAAAAATAATAGAAAAAGCAATGTCTATTTTGCAGTGCAAGACTTTGCCAGTATTATTTCAATCTTCCTTAATTACTCTCTCCTTATTTGCAGAGTTTACAAATGAGCTATGATCAGAATATTAATATATTCCTTTACATATTTGTTAAATATTCTTGGTTAGTTAATTTTTATTTAATTAGTTTAAAATGAATATTTTATATTTAAACCTCTGTAAATATAAGTGCATGTAAATATGTGCTTTAAAGTATTCAAAGGATATAAAATAAGAGTTTTCTAAGACTTCTGAGAAACATGGCAGACTACGAGTGCCTGGATCACTCTGGTTTGAGCTGGAATTCTGGTTCTCCGGGTTGTAAGTTTGAGTCCATTTTGGGTAGAGATTACTTAAAATTGAAATCGAAAATAAATAAATAAATAAATACTAATGGTTGGTTAATAATACATGTTTATGTCTTGATTTCTTTAATACTCTTTTTTTTGAAATCAACTATTTCTTTATTTGATGGAGAGAGTGCATGAGCACAAGCAAAGGGAGAAGGGGAGGGAGAAGCACACTTCCCACTGAGCAGTGAGCCCAACAGGGGGCTGGATCCTAGGACACCGAGATCATGATCTGAACTGAACTTAGAAGCTTGACTGAATTAGCCACCTAAGCCCCTCTAATACTCTTTTAACTTTAGCAAAGCTATCCTAAAGGGCAGAAAGCTGAAAACAGAAAGCAAAACAGGAAGAACCTATCAGCAGACCGTGCCATCAATAATTTAGAAAATGAGCTGTATATGGATGGGGTGAACTTGTATGAGAGACTAAATAAGGAGAAACTCAGTCCTGGTGTAGAAGCACCTCAGTGTGTGCTGTGCCCTCCAGAAGGGGTTGGGGAAAAGGAGCACCACGTATTTTTAGATAATTGAGGAATACAACACTGCTCATGTTGGTACACATGTGTGTGTGTACGGGTGAGCACGTGTGTGTGTGTGTGTTGAGGGTATTGGGGCAGAAGGAACAATACAAGTAGATGGAGTGGTCACCTTGTGTCTCAGAGCTGAGCATATGATGCTTGGAAGCTTACTGTGGTTCAGCTGAGGTAAGAGAAACACAAATTCAAAGGACTGATAGCTTATGACCAAAATTTGGTGTCCATTCTGGACTTTCTGAACAATGCTGAGCTGAGCTGTGGAGATAAAACAATGAGAAGGAGACCTTGGTAAGTGGATCTATTGTCTGAGGGCCACAGCTTGAACCCTTCAGCAGAGAATGATCAGGTTTTTCTGCTTTAGGCTTCAACATAGGCATCTGAACAGATAATGAGTAGTGAGGAGGACCACTGGCATAACAATAGGTACATTGAAAGAGCTACAGTGATTAGTCTAAACGCTTTGTATTCTTATCATAGTGTGATTTACTTCTACCTTAAATAAATCACACAGTGTGAACATACATGACCCTTACAACCCTTTCTTCATCATTCTTTCATTTTATGTTGTTTACATAATTAATTACAAGCAGTTTTTTAAAATTATGGAATGCTTCAGGAATTTGCATGTCATTCTTGCACAAGGGTCATGCTGATTTTTCTGTTTCATTCTAATTTTGGTATATGTGCTGCCAAAGTGAGCCCTACCTGTCATATTTTCAGTAAGTGCCATCCCCCCACTATTATCACAGATGCAATGAATAAATATATCACAGTTTGCTAAACCATCGATCCACAATCCTCATTTCAATATAAATTTTACTCATGTTTATTTTCAGTTATAATGTTTTTAGTTAAAATTGCTTAATGCCCACTGGGTGCTGTCCACAACTGATGAGTTGTTGAACACTACATCTGAAACTATGTGAGGTACTATGTGTTGGCTAACTGAATTTAAATAAGAAAAAGTTGCCTAATGCAAATGGATTTGGGGTAGTGAGTCTCTCAGCTAGAACACAGAGAATTATGACAGGACCCACACAACTTGCTATACCAGGAAACCCCTGTTTCCTGTTCTGGGCCACAGCAGCACAAAACCAGCAATCCTTCCCTCACCCAGTCAGGTTCTTCTCACAGTGCTGAGCCCTGAAGTTGAAGGGGAAGAAGACATTTTCCTTCTAGTGGGAGAACTCAAACATGTTGCTCTCCAACCTTCTCAAGGTGGTCATGGCTTCTGTGTGGCTAGGTAAGGATGGTCCCTGTGGGAGTGTGTCTCCTCTATGACTTAAAATCCAGAGAGTTAGGCAGGATCTTGTGCATACCTTGGGAAGAAGGGATGACAGTGTGTAAAACAGAAGTTCTTTGTGCCACATCACGTATTCCAGAAGTCTCTGATTCTGTGTTTTTTTTTTCCCTTCGGGATCCAGTATTTCCCAGAAGATAACTCAAGCCCAGCCAGCAATGTTAGTGCAGGAGAAGGGGACTGTCACTCTGGAATGCACATATTCCACCAATGAACCACGTTATAGTCTCTTGTGGTACAAGCAGCCCAGCAGTGGGGCAATGATTCTCCTTATTCATCAGGATTCTTACAACCAGCAAAATGCCACTGAAGGTCGCTACTCACTGAATTTTCAGAAGACAAGAAATTTCATCCAACTTGTCATCTCAGCTTCACAGCTGGAGGACTCTGCAGTGTATTTCTGTGCACTGTGGGAGCCTACAGTGAGAGGCATGATGGAGGGAGGTATACACAAATCCCAGGGCTCTTATTGATGCATCTCCCTGCAGTAGGGCCCAAGGGGGGCAATTGCCATCCCAGACAGGAAATGGCACAGGGGCAGGCTTAGATTGAGAAATTCACTCTAAGAAAATACCACTCTGGTAATAAATAGTTGATAATGGGTCTTGCATCAAACACCCTCTTATATTTGTTTGGAAGGTAGATTTGTAGAGTAAAAATCTTAAGTATCTCCTCAAGTTTCTTTAATTAGAGAATCTGACCATTTTCACATTCATTTTTACCATTTGAGAATATTTTGAGTGTATAGTTCAGGGTTATGAAATACACTTACATTGTTGTTCAATCAGCAGCAACTTTCATTTCTAGAATCCTGGCAACTTGAAAAACTGAATATTTGTACTCATTAAACAATAACTCCCCTTTATGCCATTCCTCCACTCCTTCAGAACTACTATTCTGCATTCTCCTTCCTTGAACTGAAGCTCTTTAGCTCTCATAGAAGTGGAATTATGCAGTATTGGTCATTTTCCAAAATTTCGTTTGACGTACTGTCCCCATGATGCATCCACTTGCATCGTGTGTTAAATTTCTTTACTTTTTAAAGTTGAAAAATATTCCTGTGTATGTAATACACCATTTTATTTATCCATGTCTATCTGTTGATGGACTTTTGAGTTGCTTCCACTTTTTGGTAGAAACGAATTCAAAAACATCTCAATATTTACAGAAATATCCAAATTCTTTCAATTTTTGAGTATATATCAGAAGTGGATTGTTGGGTCATAAGGTAATTCTATTTAAAAAAAATTATACACGTTTATATTGGTTATTTGGAAAAACTATGCTCTAGACTGCAGTATCACAAACAAGTTTCAGGGAACAGAAAAACAGAGTGATCACGAGTCGTGAATGGAGCTCTAATATAATGGTGAATCAGAAAATCCTAGAGGAGTTTGTCACTCTAGCTACAGTGCCTTGCTTGTTTCATGTATGAATAATTGGTCTGGATGAATGGTGAAGCCACTACCCACTGATCAGCTCCTGGATAGCAGTCTGAGTATCCATTCTTTCTTTCCTCATTTGGTAAAAATCCAAACTTGCAATTATTGAATTTTTTTAGTAGTTCCAGTTGCATAAATAAAGAGCCTGTGAAAGACTCCCATAAAATATTTCAAAGGCTTAGGAAGAAGTCTTTTGCTACCCACTATCTTTCTCTGAAATTTGACAATCTATACTGTCAAAAGGAAGTGACAGGCTTTTGCTATCCCAGCTCTGTGTTGTAATCTATTAGCTTTGCCATGAACTTTCTTGATACTTTTGAGCTTTGTTTCATTATTTGTAAATTTATTATTGTAAATTTATTATTAGGAGTAAATTTATTATTAGTATATTATTAGTATTTTGTTGTGACAATTTATCAATAATAAACCCAGAGAGATTGACAAATAGCAAATAAGCAATTTAGGAGGATAATCTTTTTTAAAAAGATTTTATTTATTTACTTGAGAGAGAGAGAGAGAGAGAGAGAGAGTGAGAGAGAGCATGAGAGCAGAGAAGGTCACAGGGAAAAGCAGAATCCCCATGGACCTGGGAACCTGATGCCGGACTTGATCCCGGGACTCCGGGATACTTACCTAAGCTGAAGGCAGTCACTTAACCAACTGAGCCACCCAGGTTCCCCAGGAGGATAATCTTAATAGGCACAGAAAAAGCATTTGACAAAATTCAGATCTATCCCTGATTAAAACTCCCAGCAAATTACACAAAATTGAAGGGAATTTCCTCACCTTAAAAGAGGGCTTAACAAAAAGTCTACATCAAATGTCACACTTGATGGTGTGTGAAAGCTTAATTGCTTTCCCATTAGTTTCAGAAATAAGGGGAAAGTTTTGGCTTCACCACTTGTATTTAATATTGAAGTAGAGGTTCAAGCCAATGTAATAAGACAAGTAGAAGAAACAAAAGCAGTTTGGAAGGGAAGAAGTGAACTTCTCTCTACTACCAGAAAGCATATTTGTGCAGAAAATGCAAGAGAATCTACAAAACACAATGAAAGAAACTACCAGAACAAATTGGTTTAAGAAGGTCAAATGTACATATGCCATGCGATCCAGATATGGGCCCAGGAGAAAGGAAAGGATAGATCTATAAAAAAATCTTATATGCAAATGTCCATAGCAGTTTTGTTTGTAATAATCTGCTGGGACTATTCTATATGGCCCGCAACAGGTGAACAGACAAACTGTTTTATAGGCACATGATTAGGTAGTACACAGCAACAGAAAGAAACAAACCCTTTTTTAAAAAAAGATTAATTTATTTATTTGACTGACGGAGATGAAAAGTAGGCAGAGAGCCACGCAGAGAGAGAGGGGGAAGAACGTTCCCCACTGAGCAGAGAGTCCTATGCAGGGCTTGATCCCTGGACCCAGGGATCGTGACCGGAGCCATAGGCAGAGGCTTTAACCCACTGAGCCACCCAGGCGCCCCAGGAAACAAACTCTTGATACTTATGACTATGGAGGAATTTTAAAATAATTATATTGTGAAGTGCCAGATAAAGAGTACATATAATTCCATAATTCAAAATTATACACACTAAAGCATGACAGAAGCGTTCCCTGCAAATGGGAGTGGTGAGGGTTGACAGAGGGGTTGCCAAGGGACATGAGGAAACTTTTGGGATGATGCATATGTTCATTATCTCGAATGTAGTGAGTGCTTCACAAATACAAATGTCAAATTATATAGAATTGTCTAATTGGTGCAGCTTATTTTAATGTAATATATGCACCAAGAAAAGCCATTAAGTATCCATATTTACTATGCAGTATCTTTCCTCAATGACTTGCAAGTCCTCCGTGTGACACAGAGTGCAAAATATTTCTCCTTTGGTTTTCATTGGCCTGAATGTTTTTTTCTAAAGTTATGGATAGGGATGCCTGGGTGGCTCAGTCAAGTGTTGGCTTTTGGCTCATGTCGTCATCCCAGGGTTAGGACTGAGTCCTGCATGAGGTCCTTGCTCAGCAGGGAGTCTGCTCCTCCCTCTGCCTCCTGCTCCCCCTGCTTGTGCTCTCTGTGTCTCTGATAAAAAAAAAAAAAAAAATGAACTGTTTAAAAAACTAAAGTTACAGATAATGACTTTCTGCTTCCATGTGCTATATTGTTTATTTTCTTTTTTAATAAAGATTTTATTTATTTATTTATTTAAGAGAGAATGATAGAGTCATAGAGACTAAGAGAGAGACACAGAGAGAGAAAGCAGATTCTGAATGAGTACAGAGGCCCATTCAGGGCTCTGATCCTGAGATATGACCCTAGTCATAACCAAGAGCCTGAAGCTCTACCAGCTGAGCCCCCCTGTTGCCCCATGTTTATTTTCAACCATTATAATTCTAACTTTCTGGGATTTCCTTTACAAATCTGGATACAACTTTGCCATGGTTTATCCCAAATTCCTTTCTAGTATACTTCTGTGTCAGGACTGACAATGTGATTTGGAAGGTGGAGGGGAAGCGACGGGACACATGAACCCAAACAGTATCCAGGCCAGAATTTCTTACTTCTCTCTGCATTTGGGAAAGTGTTTCCATGTTGGCTTTGGACTCATGAACCTCCTGGATCTGAATCTCTGGAGAGTGGCCTCCAAGATATAGCTTGGGCTAAGCTTCCATCTATGTGTCTAGAAATAAATGTTTACAGAGCTTTATAGAAGATGTGCTCCTTTCTAGAACTTTTTCTTGATAGTCCTGATTTCTTGACTTGTGGGAAAAATTATTTGATTATTGTTTGGCAACGAAATGTGACAGATAGATGGTAATAGAAAGCATCCTTAAGGCTAAACCTGTTAAGAGTAGGATTGATATTTTTTGCTTAATACATATACACTAGTCACCTGATGTTGGTGCCAACAAAATATTGAAAACTTAATTTCAGATGATTCTATAGGAATTTGATGACTCCATGTATGATGTTTCTTCTGTCTGTATTTGCTATTTTTCACTTTTTAATGATTCTGAAAATCAGTAATATTTGACCATTAAAATGGTTGAATAACAAATAGTGTGACTTCTGAAAACTTTTATTAAAAAATAGTATTTCTAGCAATTGCTAATAGTTTAGGAATAAGTCGACACAGTATTTCAATTAAAGGTCATTTGTTCATTATTTTTGTTTGATTTAGAAAACATTTAAAGAGTACATAAAAAATGACAGTCACAGTTCTACATTCTAAATATTGGGGTAAAGTGCCCAAAACACAGAATCAGTCACTAATGACTTGGCTTCCTCTTACTTTTTCCATATGCAACTTGAACCCCATTTCTGGCAGTCAGTGGGTTTTGGGCTGGTCTACATGGACATATGAGAATATGAAGTACTGTAGTAAGATGCTTTAAGAAGTTTTGTTACCCTCCCAGCCACAGAAATGCCCTGGGATGCTGTGTGAAAGAACTTCCACATCAGGCAGTATCTTAAGAACAAAGCAGATGTAATTGCTGTTGTTCAGACTTCCCAGGGTCACCTGAAGACTCACATGTGCCTCCTGAGGTCAGGGATGAAACAGATGGCTGACTTGGGGAGGATTCTGGGCAACATGCACGCATTTCAGTCCCTGTCTACCAGGGGGTGCAGCTTCCTACCACAGTTACATTTCCTGTGTTAAATGTGGGCATCCACTGATCATTTCTGTCACTCCAACCTTCTCCAAGGTAAGAATGAAGAACATTATTTAGGTGATGCTTCAGAGATGAAGTGTTCTCCAGGCTTCGTGACAGTGGTATTCTTAATGCTTGGTAAGTACCATTCCTCTTACAATTTGGATTCTTTCTTCTGTGATGTTAGCAAAACCTTTAACTATTATTTATCTATGAGTTTTGTGCCCAAGGTGACATAGATCTCCTTTCTCTTTCCTCAGAAAAAACCCGTGGGGACTCAGTGACTCAGACAGAAGGCCAAGTGACCCTCTTAGAAGAGACTTCCCTGACTGTGAACTGCACTTATTCAGCATCAGGGTCCCTTACTCTTTTCTGGTATGTCCAGTATCCCGGTGAAGGTCTACAGCTCCTCCTGAAAGCCTTGAGGGGCAAGGAGAAGGGAAGCAACAAAGGATTTGAAGCCACCTTTGACAGCAAATCGAAATCCTTCCACTTGGAGAAAGGCTCAGTGCAAGCCTCAAATTCAGCTGTGTACTACTGTGCCCTGAGTGACACAGTGACAGGGTCTGTAGGGGGAGCTGAGCACAAACTCAGAGCAGACCAGGATCCAGGAAGTGGAGCATCTCTGCCTGATCCATTCTGGTTCCAGCACAGTCTGTGGTTGTTTGTCCTTCAGTGCCTGGCTGATACAAAAATCATACAGACAACTAGAGCTTAGGAAACAGAAGTAACATTCCGCAAATCCAGGTGTTCCTTAGTGGCACTGAAATCAGTTTGATGCCAAGAGTTCCTCAGTCAGGGTGTAACTAATTTAAGGTAAAACCACATAAAAATGAAGTGGTCTTGTGCTCAATTCTTTTTTTTTTTTTTTTTAAATATTTTATTTATTTATTTGACACAGAGAGATCACAAGTAGATGGAGAGGCAGGCAGAGAGAGAGATAGACAAAAGCAGGCTCCCTGCTGAGCAGAGAGCCCGATGCGGGACTCGATCCGAGGACCCTGAGATCATGACCTGAGCCAAAAACAGCGGCTTAACTCACTGAGCCACCCAGCGACCTTGTGCTCAATTCTTGGAGTGAACATCCAGCCCCACAAGTTGTTCATTACACCCTGGTGGGAGTTCCTGTGTCTTATGATAGTTTTATTTATTTATTTATTAAATATTTATTTATTTATTTATTTGACAGACAGAGATCACAAGTAGGCAGAGAGGCAGATGGAGAGAGAGGGGGAAGCAGGCTCCCCGCTGAGAAGAGAGCCTGATGCAGACCTTGATCCCAGGACCCTGAGATCATGACCTGAGCAGAAGGCAGAGGCTTTAACCCACTGAGCCACCCAGGCGCCCAATCTTATGACAGTTTGAGCGAGACACAGTGTGACCAAGAAGGTCATGATACCCAATGTCTTCCTGACAGAGTATGGGAGGAGAGGTGATGGGAAAGCTTCAGCCCCAAACCTATGTAATGGGTACATGTTGGCCAGAATCCTCCCCAAGTCACCCATGTGCTTCATTCCTGACTTCATGAGGCACATGTCAGTCTTCAGGTGGCCCTTGGAATTCTGAAGAACAACAATCCTCACCTCTCAGGTCTGTCGTTCTGATTATGGAGTAAGAGTCATCAGTGGGAGGGACAGAAAGGGAGGGAGAGAGAATCTCAAGCAGATTCCTCAAAAAGCATGGAGCCTGACATGGAACTTGATCTCATGAACTGATCATGCCTTGAGCAGAAACCAAGAGCCAGTTACTTAACCAAACTACTGAATCACCTAGGCACCCTATGACCTTTAATTTAGTAATTAAATTATTAAATTTAATAATCCCCTTATCAGTAGATTTTATGAATGAGCTATGATCAGAATATTAATACATTTCCTTATATATTAGTCATATATTCTTGGTTTAAGTTAATTTTTTTAGTAATTGGTTTAAAATATAACCTTTTATTCATACCTCTATAAATATAAAAGCATATGAAAATGTACTTTAAACAATTAAAGAGGGCATACAATAGAAATTTTTCTCTGACTTTTAGATAAACATTGTAGATTAGGGGTGCCTGACTGGCTCTGTGGGTAGTGCTGGGACTCTGGATCTCAAAGTCATAAATTTGAGACCTGTGGTGTGTGTTGAGAGTACTTAAAATCTCTATGGAAAAAAAATTATAGATTAATAATACCATTTATCTCTCGATTTCTCTAAAACGGTTTTAAAAAGATAGTGCAGATACTCCAAAGGGCAGAAAGCAGCAAAAACAAAGAGAAACAAGAAAGAAGCTATCAGCAGACAGTGACATCAACCACTTTTAGAAAATAGGCTCTTTATAGATAGGGGCACACTTGCAGGAAAGACTAGATAAGAGGACACGTAGGCCTACTGTGAAAGCACCTCAGTGTGTGCTGTGCCCTCTGGAAAGGGTCAGGGGAAAGAAGCACCACATGATTTTGGGCAACTGAGGAAGATGTTGTTGCCCACATTGGTGCATGGGTGGGTGCGTGCATGTGTTTGCATATGTTGAAGGTATTGAGGTGGAGGGAAGTAAAATATGTGGACCTAGCGAGGCAATTTTCCAAGTCACAGAACAGCTATGCATCCACGACCCTATAAGAAACAATGAGCATCTTCTAAACCCAGCAGAAAATGGGATTTTGGTCTTTGAGGAATTGAGAAGAGGACATAAAACATTTTACCCAAATATTGTGCATTACAGAGCTTTTTGATTTTTGCTCACCAGTTCAACTTTCCTTTACTTAAAGATGTTCTTCTGTTCCTGCCTCTAATTCCTAGCAACCACTGGTCTTTTTACTGTCTCCATAGTTTTCTTCTTCTAGAATGTCATATTTTGGGTGTCAAATATAATGTAGCCTTTTCAGATTAGCTTATTTCTCTTTGAAGCATGCATGTAGGGCTCCTGGGTAGCTCAGTGGATTAGCCATCTGCCTTCAGCTCAGCTCATGATCTCAGAGTCCTGAGATGGAGTCCCAGGTCGGGTTCTCTGCTCAGCAGGGAGCCTGCTTCTCCCTTCCTTCTGCCTGTTGCTCCCCCTGCTTGTGCTTGTTCTCTCTGTCAAATAAACAAATAAAATCTTAAAAAAAAAGAGGAAAATATGCACATAAGTTTTTTCCATGTCTTTCCATGACTCGATAGCTCATTTCTTTTCAACACTGAATAAGATTCCCTTGACTGGCTGTACGATAGTTTACTTACCCTTTCTTCTACTGAAGGATGTCTTGGTTGCTTTCATGTTTTGGCAATTATGAATAAAGGTGCTATAAACACTTGTGTGTTGATTTCAATTCTTTTTCATAAATACTCAGAAGTGGAATTACTGGATCATATGGTAGTTCTATTTTATACTTTTTGAAAAACTTCTATACTGTTTTCCAGGTTACAGCATTGTGCATTGCCTCCAACAGTGAACAAGTGTTCCAGTCTCTTCACATCCTCGACCACACCTGAATTTTATGTTTTTGAAAATAGCATTCAATTTTTTTTTGATCTTTAAAGTATGGATGGTAAATGTAGAGGCAAATACATTGAGATAGTCATCATTAAAAATGAACTAATGCCTTAAACTTATGAGTAAGAAAAAAATGAACTAGAAAATTACACATTTAAAGTATTTGCTTTTTATCTGCCACGTTCAATTCGTGGCTAGTACCAACATTTTATTTTATTATATTTGATTTTTAAACTATTTACATACAATTACTTAACAAAAAATGTATTATTAGTTTCAGAGGTACAAGTCAGTGATTCATCAGTCTTATATAACACCCAGCACTCATTAGATCATGTGGCCTCTTTGATGCCCGTCACCCTGTTAACCATCTCTCCACCCTACTCCCTTCCACAAGGGAGTTTTCTATGTTTTCTATGATTATGAGTCTCTTATAGTTTGTCTCCCTCTCTGGCTTCATCTTGTTTTATCTTTTCCTCTCTTCCCAGAGGCCCTGTTTCTTATATTCCTCATATCAGTGAGATCATAAGATAATTGTCTTTCTCTGATTGACTTATTTCATTTAGCATAATACCTTCTAGTTTCAACCATGTCATTGCAAATGGTAAGATTTCAAATTTTTGATGGTTGTGTAATATTCCATTGTGTCTATGGAACAATAGATATAACTTTTGATTCAATTCAATCATTCCTTTTTATCTATATTTTGATTACTGATATATTTGAACTTATTTCTAATATTTTGGTTTTGCTACATATGCTTTTGTTTCTTTCTTTTCTTTCCTTTTATGTTGCACTGACAGAATTAATTTTATCTCTCTCTTTTTTTTTTTCCTACTGATTTGGGAAAAGTAAAGTACCTTTCTGTTTCATTGACAATATCCTCAAACTGTATGTGTATGTACATGTGCAAGTGTGTACATTTTTTCTATGTCTAATTTTATTCTGTAATATGTTTTCTTTGTATATACCATGGCTTCTCCTTGGGTGTGCTTTTTCTCTTGCTGATTTAGTATATTTGGAAAACCTCAGTGCCTGATTGAAGCAAACTATACACTATCTCTATATCAGGACAGAATTTCAGAAAGAGTTTATCAAATGGGCTGATAAGCTCCAGTTTTAATGCACATTAAGGAAAACACAGAAAATAAAAATCTTCCAGCACAATAATGAGAACATGAGTTCTCTTCATTCTTCTTCAAGCCCTTTGTCCCTGACTTTCCTCCACCTGGAGTAATTTTCACCTGCCAGCCTCAGGGTTTATTCCTTCATTTCCTCCTAGTCTCTGTTCCTAGAAAAACATGGGCTCATGTGAGGAATGCTTATTAAGTTTATTGTAATATAGTATTTCCTAGGTTAAATAAGATGTCTTAGCCTTTAATCAGTAGAGGAAAGGATGTATAAATGGAAGTATATCCACAATAATGATAATAATGGAACAAAGGATGTTTATGGGTTAATGTAATAAGACCTACAAGATTTACCATTGAGGTTATAAACAAGAAATGTATATTTATATTATAATAAAGTCTAAATAAAATGCTGTGTATTTTGTGTTTATTCAAATCTAGTAAAACATCTGGGAACATCAACCCCAAATTGTCAAGATGAACAAAGAAATAAGGTAATAAGTGATGAAAGTATCAGAATTGAAAGTGGTAGTCAAAAAGGATTTTACTCTATGGGTAACGTTTTATTACTTTTGTAATTCACATATTCACAAATTTCTTCTATTGCTAAAAGCATTGAGAATCATAAAGACCATCATAAAGGCTTATCTGTATTCTCCTCTTTTCTTGGCACCAAAAAGAGGAAAGGAGAGATGACCACCTTTTTCATAACATTATGTCCACCGAACTAAACTATACATATTTCTCTGGGGTCACATAGTTTTTAGTTTTCATTTCACTTAGTGTCCTATTCTTTGACTCAATTATAATTGTATATATTTTCATCTTTCCCTGTAGATGGTAAACTAGTATGTGTTCCTCTTTGTCTATTTTATTTATATATGTATTGTTTTAATTTTATTTCCAGTAATTAACATGCAATGTTATATTAGTTTCAGGTGTATATATAGTGATGCAAAACTTCCACAGATCACCTGTGCTCATCAGGAACAGGGCACTCCTTCATCCCCTCACCTATTGAACCCATCTTCCAACCCTATCCATCTGGTAACCATAAGTTAGTTCTGTTTAATTGAGTTGTTTAGTTGATTTATTTTTGTCTCATTTTTTCCCTCTTGCTTGTTTGGTTTGTTTCTTAAATTCCACTAGAGTGACATCATATGGTAGTTGTCTTTCTCTGACTGACTTATTTCCCTCAGAGTTATATTCTCTAGTTCCATCCATGTCATTGCAAATGGCAGAGTTTCATTTTTTTGATGGCTGAAGAATATTCTACTACACTTTATATATTCTGAGCATCTAGGAAATTACCCCTTTGAAAAAGCTCAATGAATACTTATGGATTTCTTTCTTTTGAACTCAGGTAAAGAAAATGACACAAAGTGAAATATATGAAATTTATTTTCTGATCTCAATTTCCATGCAATTTCATTTTAAAAGTAGGATTTGGTTTACCTGTAATACCCATTCAAACTAAGCAGTTATCTTCTTTTCTGACCATCTGCATTTCTTTCACCAGGAAAATTGGAATGAAAGGGGCTGGGGATTTGAATCTGCTGAGTGGCTTGTTCTAAGAGGTCTTTGCCACCAGCTTCATTCCTCTAGGGGGCACTCTAGACCTTAAGAGAAACCAGACTTCATGATGGGTGGAAGGTTGAATAGATGCACAGAACAGAAATCATGAGAGCCAGTCCACTTAAAGATAGCAAAGATAGGGAAGAAAGAGGACAGGGTTTTTTGTAAAGACCCTCTCAGATTTTCAGTTCTGCCATTGCATATCAACTTCAGACATCTGGAGGCCATGTCCCTAGAAATGCATTATGCAGATAATTCTTCACAGATACCAGCATAGGAATATTGCTGGGCATTGTGAGTATGGAAACTCAACAGAAAATATCCCATTATCTGCTGTCAATTGTTATGAATAAAATCACCCAAATTTACTGGCCTTGAAACCATTTCAATACCCACATATCCTACCTTTTCATGTGCTGAGAGTGGAGGGAAACAAAAATGAAGAGAAGAGAGGAAACAATAAAAAACAAAAAGCAAAGGAAAGGGAGAGGACAATATTGACTTTGGCCAGGAACGTGTGGCTGTGGGTGAGCATGGTGTCTAGCAGTAGCACAGGAGAGTTGGAAAGGTGGAAATTATATCAGAGAGGACATTAAGCACTACATCCCATTTTTCATTGACCACATTCTGGTAGGAATCATTTTCTTTCTTTTTTTTTTTTTTTTAAGATTTTATTTATTTGTTTGACAGAGAGAGATCACAAGTAAGCAGAGAGGCAGGCAGAGAGAGAGAGGAGGAAGCAGGCTCCCTGCCGAGCAGAGAGCCCGATGTGGGACTCGATCCCAGGACTCTGAGATCATGACCTGAGCCGAAGGCAGTGGCTTAACCCACTGAGCCACCCAGGCGCCCCGGAATCATTTTCTTTACAGACAGTGACTGTCTGTCTTGGTTTCTAGAACTCTTTTGATGAATTGTATTTATTTCTGCAATACTGAGTGGATGCTATCAGATAGTTTTCTTTTCTTTTTTTTTTTAAAGATTTATTTATTTATTTATTTGGCAGAGAGAGAGAGATCACAAGTAGACAGAGAGGCAGGCAGAGAGAGACAGAGAGAGAGAGAGGGAAGCAGGCTCTCTGCTAAGCAGAGAGCCCGATGCAGGGCTCGTTCCCAGAAAGGTGAGATTGTGACCTGGGCCGAAGGCAGCGGCTTAACCCACTGAGCCACCCAGGCGCCCCCAGATAGTTTTCCTTTATCAGTATTTTTACCTAACTGAATGCTCACATTGTCTGTCAAACTATGCATTTTGGGGAATGAAGTCATTCTTCCCTATGATTCATCAAGATTCAGGGTAATCCCCATAGGCTCTGACTCTTCTAGAAGAATTATTCACCTTTCTTCACACACTAACCTGCACTTTTCTTAAAGTGTTTAAAAAAAAAAAAAAACCTTACATCCTCCTATATTGGAAATATTCCTCCTACCTGCCTGCACTGCCCATAAGCACAGTTTGGGAGAGATTCCTGTGCAGTGTTATAGGGCCACTGTGGGTGGAGTCTCAAGTTCTGAGAATGACAGGGCTGAGGTGCTATTGGTGCTCAGTGATTCTGGTGGGAAGGATTCACTGTAAGAATACAATTCTTCTCCACCCAAGACTACACTCTACACAGTAGGGGTGAAGGCACCTTATTAACTAGACAAGAAGACCCTGGGGAGCTCTGCTGGGGCTCCTGTGGCTCCAGGTTTGCTGTGGGTGGGAATATTCCAGATGGAGCCTGAGGAGTGGTCCATATCACCCACAGTGATGGGAGGAGCTGACACTGAGCTCCTAGAGTCCTATATCCTCAGGGGTGTGTCTGAGGATATTTTATACATTTTCAAACTACATCTGTGACTCTCCAGTGATATAACCTGTGTTTGTTTTCTTCTTTCCACACAGGGGTGAGAGGGATGACAGTGGAGCAGAGCCCTTCAGCCCTGATCCTCCAGGAGGGAGCCAGCTATACTTTGAAGTGCAATTTTTCTAGCAGTCCATACAGTGTACAGTGGTTTCGACAGCACCCCGGGGGCAGCGGCCTCACTGGGCTGTTTTACATAGCTTCAGGGATGCAGCAGAGTGGGAGGTTAAACTGCACAGTGAATACTAAGGATCGGTCCAGCACCCTCCACATCACGGCGTCCCGACTGGAAGAATCAGCCATCTACCTGTGTGCAGTGGAGGCACAGTGCTCCCCGGTGATCTGTAGCCTGCACCCAAACTGCAGCTGTGCCTGTAGCCCCTCTACCCACTTACCCAGGGCGGCCTTTGCTCCCATGCAGGCTTTGCACATTTTCCGATTTTCAGATTTATGTAATAGTGTCTTTTCCCTCTTGAAATTAGACCTCGCAGTGCTCTCATTTCACTTGCTTTTCTTGCTCTTTTTCTTCCAAAAAGCTCTTTGCTGGTAAAAAGCTCTACCATGGAAACTTTGGAGCAAACGACAGAGATGCCCATATCCATGACCCTGGGAAGACAGAGGTCCTGGTAGCTAGCATATAAATTATATATAAATTACTTAAATGGAAAACTCTAAAAAAAATAGATGGTCATGAACAAACAAAAGACATGACATAATTTTTAAGTTTTGTACATTATTTTTCAATGAAATGTAAAGAGACCATGTAGAATGTTTTTTCAAATCTGTATTCAGTTTGTTTTACAACTAGAAATAGATATGTAATAAAATAATTTCTTCAAGGGTCACTCACTCTATTTATCTTATTACATTTATTTTCTTTATCAGTATGATAAGACCCTGTAAATAAGTACTTTCATTTTATGCATGAATAAAGGGAGGATTTTAGAGTATAAGTGACTTGGGGGAACTCATATTATTCCAAAGTTGGTGAATCTGAGGTGACACAAATGCTTATCCTCTGAATACCAATATAGGAGACCCTACAGAATCACAAAATCTCAATGATTTCTATTGATCAATTTGTATGATGTGTTGACATTTATCACTGACAGAAGTAACCATTTCAGTCATTTCTGAATAGCACCTTGTGTGGATGAGCTCATGGAAAAATTCATTCTGTTCTATGAAAATCATTGCTCTCCCTTGCATTTTGAAGGAACCTATTTTCATGATCTTGTAGCATCATTCCCAGTTTGGAAAAGGGAGCAGAAATCCTCCAGGACAACACAAAAGAACCCTGCTCTGTTGTAGACTGCTGACTGCTGACCTCAAACCCAGAGTTGAAAATTGCATGTGTAAGATTCCATCACATACTGAGTTCCAGTCTGCACTGGTTTTTATGTTGAGAAAAGGGAATTGATAGGAAGGCCTGTGCCCCTGAAATTTCAGATAGAGAAAGATGGGCAGACTTCCTGAAGCTGAGAGAAAAGCCAGCTTCCTGAACATGGGACCTGTGCAATTACACAGCCCCCACTCTCCCCACGAACCATGCCCTTGGTTTAATGCTGTGCCCTCACTGTCTTGAAATTAATATTAATTTTATATTTGTCCCTGTCTTTTATAAGTGAGTCCCATAAGTGGGGTAATAAGTACCTGAGCAAAGAGATAGGTGTGGCAGCAGGATTCAGGCAGGAACACATGCAGGCTCAAGTTCTGGGTCACAGCGGTCTGTGTGTGAGCTGAGCAGTTGTCAGGGCCACTTGTGGTGTCTGTGCCTGCTTTGGACTAGCTGGGGTTTTGACATTTGATATTGTTAGGAAATACTCCAAACTGAATGTGTGTACCTGAACATTTCAAGAAAGCAGTTTGTCAGTTTTTTTTTTTTTTTAACAGAATTAAACATACTCTTACCTCATTGTCCAGCAATGGTCTTCCGTTGTATTTATCCAAAGGGTTTAAAAAGTTATGTGTACAAACAGACTTGTACACAGGTGTTTTATAGAGGTTTTATTCATAATTATCAAACTTGGAAGTAAGCAACCTGTCTTTCAATAAGTGAATAAATAAGTAAATTGTGGTATATCCAAATGATGGAAAATGATTTGGTGCAAAAAAGAAATGAGGCATGAAGTCATGAAGAGATAGGGGGAAATTGTATGCATTTTACTAAGTAAAAACAACCCATCTGAAAAGGCTATAAGGTATGATTCAGACTCTATGGCTTTCTGGAAAAGACAAAACTCTGGAGGGAGTAAAAGATTGTTGTTGCCAGGGGTTGAGGGGAACAAGAGGTATCAGTGTAGCTCAGAGCATGTTTAATGTAATGACTTACTGTCTATGATACTGCAATGCTGGATACATTTTTTACACATTTGTTCAAACCCAAAGAACCTACAACAGCAAGAATGAACTCTAGAGAAACTGTGGGCTTTGGGTTTCATGATGTGGCAACATAGGTCTTCCACGGGGAAAAGGTCATGGGGAAGGTGATAATGCGAAGGTGATACCTGTGTGGGGTCAGAAGGTATACAGGATACCTCAGCACAATGTCCTCCTTTTACTTTGAACCTGGTTGTGGTGATTGAAAAGAAGAAAATCTAAAAAAATGAAATTGGGAGACATGAAACTAATACGTATGAAGAGTTAAAACATTTTAGATAAATGATTCCCCTAGAAATATTACTTAATGATATATTTTAACCTGGTGTTTGAATTATGTTCCCAAGTTTTCATTTTGAGATGATCTCAAAAATTGTAGAGGCATCCCTCGTTGGAAATTTTGAAACTGTGAACTAAGGATTCAAAGAGAAAGCCAGAATCCATAAAGCAATTAGGCTGTTTTAAAAAGTGCATCTCGCTTTCTATATTAGTCAGCTCATGCACTTCCCTTAAGTTGTCTCAACTGCAGAGATTCTTTCTTTTTTCATACGGTGCATAAGTTATATGTAAAATATATTTATAAGAAATTGAAACTCCAAAAGAACTTCCTACTTACTCATGGTTCAGTCATAGTGCACCCTCATCTCAGTGCCTGTAAAGGACTCCACTCAGTGAATAAATTCCCATTTTATTTAATGTTAATTTGGGTTCATTTCTCCTTGATACACTAGTGATCTCAGAGAAGAAATGAAAACCCAGATAGTGATCTCAGGGAAGAAACAAAAACCCACCCTCAGGGTGGGTTAGGATCAACCTCCGACCCACTAGATCATATGTGGTTGTGAAAATGGTCCTGAGGTTGCATGATGCAGGCAATTTCACCCAATCTGACATCAGTCCACATTGCACACAACCAGTCACCAATAGATATTTGCTTTGTTATACAGCATAAAAGAAATGAAGAGCTAGAAGGGTCCTTAGAATTTCTTAAGTCCAACTTCATTTTACACATCTTTACTGTTTCCAAGATGACTATATGGAAAAATTAGGTAGTGAATGAGCTGGAGGAGAAAGACACTGGGTTTCCTAATTTCCTAACTTCATTCCCCTGCCTCCTTCTTGTAGGACCATCGTGCTGAGTAAAGAGAAAGTGTCTAATGCAATCCCAGGCATTTATCTCTGTGCTTTGAGTCTGAGAAAGTTGTGGTCCCATCAGTTTGAAACCCTGAATGGAGAATTCCAATTTGTGTAAATGTCTGAGACATTGGACAGGAAGGGAGACTCAGGCTGAGCCACTGTGATTTTACCAGCAAACTCATGCATCACTCACTGTTTTTATAGGAGTAAGCCAAAGGTGATGGCACCATGTGAATACCTACATGTATTTCTAAGAACTTTCCTTTAAAAAAAAAAACAAATATATTTAATATCCCAGTTGGGCATCCCTTGAAGGCATGAACAGCATAACGTGCGTAATTCACACATTGTCTGTAAAAAAGATCACAGGAATTGGAAGACTTATGTAGCTGGCAGTCCATGAAGATGGTAGATGATGGCTTTCTAGGCCAACATGAGGATCATGCTAAAACATGTGTCTAGGAAATAATCAAGGAGCTGGAAATTTTGCACAAGGGATGGCCTTATCTGTGCAATAGTTAATAAATGGAAAAGTGTTATTATTTAAAAAAAAGTCATATTCAGACCATTAAATTCAGCTCTGTGTGTCATGCCTGAAAAGTGCAAATATTGACCTAAACAATCTATGTTGGAGAAGAGGGAAATTTACCTGGAGAAGTGTGAGAATTCTTACTTTATGGAGAATGGGTGTAAGAATGGAAGATTCTCAGAAACAAGAAGTTTTCCATACATTAAAACATGTTTCATATACACACATATATTAAGATATTGAGTTGATGTTCTGATAGCTGTCTTTACATTTTTCAGGGTAGAACAGGCAGAAGGAAGATGAGCTGTTTTCTTTGCCATTTCAGAGGCTCCATGAGTAGGATTCACAGGAAAGGGGCTTCCATTTTTGGAAATGAGGTAGTCTTGGTTTCCCAGAGACCATTTCTCTTGATCAGTTCTTTAGGACCAGTTTCCTGTTGGTACCATCCCCAGCACACACAATATTTATGGTTTCCTGGATTTTTTCCTCACAGAAGTCATCAGAAGATTCCAAGAAACTCATAGGAATGAGAAAGGGGTTTTGGAAGAGAGAGATAATTCTGGAAACTCACAGGACTAGAGAACTTTATTAATGAGTCCTGGGGAAAGAAAACTATAGTGGAGTTTAGGAGAAATATAATGGAGTATGGAATGTGAAGCAGTGTTGGGCAGGAAGTGGGAAGCATGACAGGATGGATGGCTAATACTTTAGTGGAAATTCTCCTTAGGCTGTGAGTCAGCCAATTGCATTGCAGGACATGCCGTGTATTTTGATTTGAGAAAAGGAAATCACATCAAGGATAAACTTACATATGGTTATACTTTCTGAGATTGTAGCTTGATTTTTTTCTCAGAATTTCTATTGAGATTCTACTAAATCTACTGTCAGATTTCTCTATATAAATATTAGTGCAATATTAGGTCAAAATTTTCCCATAGTTGAAATAGTAATAACTGATGGAAGTTATCCCTGCTCTCTTATCATTTAGATTTGGTCCTTTACTTTATGTCATAGTCATCTTAACTGAAGGGATAGTCCCCATAGTGACTGTTGGTACTGTCAATCCTCTGGAAAAAACAAAGTCAGGCAAGACCATCCAGGAGGAGCAGAGCCTGGGATCAGAGGCATTTGAAATATCAAATGATCTTCTCTCTTACTGTAATAATTAGTTACATTTTCCTTTTACAAAAGGTTTTTCTCCATAGTAGACAATTGAGGACAGGGGATTTGGTAGAACAGAAAGGAAGTAAATCATGATTCCTTCCTGATTTCAAACATGTACACCAGAGTCATCACTGAATAAATAGCAATAGCATCTACCTCTTCCCACCTTACTAACAGTGACTCAGTAGTGTGCAGGCATGTAAACATTGATCTCCATATTCTTACTGTGCCCTTCATCACTGATCTAAGATATAATTTGCTTGACTGATTGCTGCCTTGATGCATGTGAGTCCCTCAGAGGCACAGGCAAAGAGAAGAGCATTTCCCCAGCGAGTTCAGTAGAGATGTGACCACAAGAGGGTAGTGCACCTGTGCTGATGCAGAACATTTGGAGGGTTCATTTGTGTGTATCTGGGACTATAAACCATGGCAGCAGCAGAGTCTTTTTCTTATTGGTTGGTAGACAATGTGGGAAGTTACTCTGTTACAGGAAAGAAGGCATGCCCTGATAAGAAAAGGAGCTGAGCTGGCTGGAGCCTGCAATTCTGAATGTGAGCTTAACTGGGAAGAACCATGAAGACATCCATGGGGGCTTTAATGATGTTCTTGTGGCTATAGCTGAACTGTGAGTTGAATGTTTATGGGCAGCAGAGTATATTAATGGATATTCTTCAGAGGGTCAAGACTGGCTTTATTCATGGTTCCTCCCATTGTGTAGAAAAAGAGAATTCTGAAGCACAATAACCTGGAATCTCTTCTCCTTTCTCTGACCTTTTCTTTTTGCACAGGGTTCAGCCAGGGAGAGAATGTGGAGCAGCATCCTTCTACCCTGAGTGTCCAGGAAGGAAGCAGCTCTGTTATCAACTGCAGTTATTCAGACAGTCATTCAGAGTACTTCCCTTGGTATAAGCAAGAACTTTGAAAAGGCCCCCAGCTCCTTATAGACATTCATTCAAGCATGGCCGCAAAAGAAGACCAAAGTCTCACTGTTTCATTGAATAGGAAAGCCAAACATCTCTCCCTGCATATCAGAGACACCCAGCCTGAAAACTCAGCTGTGTACTTCTGTGCAGCAAGCACACATTGCTGCCTGCACTCAAACCTGGGATGGGGACAGCCCCCTGTCCTTTGACACAGACCTTCAAGGGTGGGCTTTGTCCTATTGTTTGTATGTACATGGAATCTAATGTTTTAAAATTTTTTAAAATTTAAATTCAGTTAGCTATCATATAGGATATTATTTGTTTCAGATGTGGTGTTCAGTAATTCGTCCATTGCATGCAACACCCAGTTCTCATCACATCACATGCCCTCCTTAATGCCTATCACGCAGTTACCCCAGAAGCTAATATTTTAGACATTAAAACCAAATTATATAACTATTATGATGGCAATAACCCAAAAAGGGCTAGAACACTTTGTTGGGTGACTAGTGTTTAATGGGTTCTTGATTAGTAATGTTTTATTTTGAAATTCAGGTATTGAGGAACTCTACATTTGCTATTGAGACTCCTCTCCTATAAATAACTCTTTAGTACCAATTTCATAGTTCTTATCGATGGTCACTTAAATTTTGTGTTTAAAATTAGTGATTATTCAATAAATGGTGCTGGGAAAACTGGACAGCTATATGTAGAAGAATGAAACTCGACCGTACACAAAGATAAACTCAAAATGGATAAAAGACCTCAACATGAGGCAGGAATCCATCAGAATGCTAGAGGAGAACATAGGAAGTAACCTCTTTGATATCAGCCACAGCAACTTCTTTCAAGATATGTCTCCAAAGGCAAAGGAAACAAAAGTGAAGATGAACTTTTGGGACTTCATCAAGATCAAAAGCTTCTGCACAGCAAAAGAAACAGTCAACAAAACAAAGAGTCAACCCACGGAATGGGAGAAGATATTTGCAAATGACAGTAGAGACAAAAGGTTGATATCCAGGATCTATAAAGAACTCCTCAAACTCAACACACACAAAACAGACAATCATATCAAAAAATGGGCAGAAGATACGAACAGACACTTCTCCAATGAAGACATAAAAATAGCTATCAGACATGTGAAAAAAATGTTCATCATCACTATCCATCAGGGATATTCAAATTAAAACCACACTGAGATACCACCTTACACCAGTTAGAATGGCCAAGATTAGCAAGACAGGAAGCAACATGTACTGGAGAAGATGTGGAGAAAGGGGAACCCTCTTACACTGTTGGTGGGAATGCAAGTTGGTGCAGCCACTTTGGAGAACAGCGTGGAGATTCCTTAAGAAATTAAAAATAGAGCTTCCCTAAGACCCTGCAATTGCACTACTGGGTATTGACACCAAAGATAAAGATGTAGTGAAAAGAAGGGCCATCTGTACCCCAATGTTTATAGCAGCAATGGCCACAGTTGCCAAACTATGGAAAGAACCAAGATGCCCTTCAATGGACAAATGGATAAGGAAGATGTGGTCCATATACTTATGGAGTATTATGCCTCCATCAGACAGGATGAATACCGAACTTTTGTATCAACATGGATGGGACTGGAAGAGATTATGCTGAGTGAAATAAGTCAAGCAGAGAGAGAGTCAATTATCATATGGTTTCACTTATTTGTGGAGCATAACAAATAGCAGGGAGGACAAGGGGAGATGGAGAGGAGAAGGAAGTTGAGGGAAATTGGAAGGGGAGGTGAACCATGAGAGACTACGGACAATGAAAAACAATCTGAGGGTTTTGAAGGGGTGGAGGGTGAGAAGTTGGGGAAACCAGGTGGTGGGTATTAGAGAGGGCACGGATTGTATGGAGCACTGGATGTGGTGCAAAAACAATGAATACTGTTACGCTGAAAAGAAAAAAAAATTCCATTAATCACAAAAAAAATGTAGCGATTATGATTTTTCTGATTTTAAAACATTTCATGCTAAATATAGAAGGATTTAAGATACAAATATAATTGTCAATTCTGTAATCATATAATATTGCTAATATACCTTTTAGTCTCAAAAATTCTTATTATAATCAGGATCATGATTTTTTCACCTCATGTGTTTTGATTTGAGTATTCCCCACTTCCTCAAGTCATTACCTCAATCATCTCCTTTATTTTAATTTTTTTTTGTTTTCATTTAATCTGTGTTTTACAGTAGCTCTGTAAGATATTTTAATTATTTACAGTTGCATTTTCATTTTGTTACCCTTTATTTGGGGCAAAATATGACAGCCATTTCATGTGTCTTTATCACTTTCTTGTTCAGAAATTGTGTTACAAGATTTCCATAAGAACTCAGGGATGGTGTGTGTTATTTGTGTGTTTGAGAGAAATTAAGAAAGGGAGTCATTTGACAATGTGAGCTTCAGATAAATCTCAGAAAAAAATTCTCGCTTACAAATTCTGTCCATATGTGTCACTATAATCTCTCAGAGGATTTGGAAGACAGATTGTTATATTCATTCGGTGCTATATTTGCAGTGCCTAGCACAATGTTTTCCACATAATTGATTATCAGTAGATGCTAGAGAAGAAAGAAGGGATAATTCTGTTACTGACTGATAATTTTAATTTAAGCTTTCTGTTTGAATTATATTTATAAATTGATTTGTGAAAAATAAAAGTCCTTAAAGTATATATGTGATTATTTGTTTGAGAATATACTGTTTCATTCCATTTTTATGTCTCCCTTTCCTAATGATGCTCTGCTCTTAGAAAACTATTCAATTTATTCTTGAACTTGTAATTTTTTGTTATCATAATAAAAGATTTCTTTCTGAGGTATATGGGAAAACTTTTGTGTGCATGTGCAGGTACCTTACTATTATTAGTAGATTGCACAAAGGTATTGGGACTAGCGGCTAAGGTAGAAATGATGTGCTACCAACCTCCCTCCACATTCATGTTTGACTGATATAACATTATGAACCACAACGTTTATTAAAAAATAAATTTCCTAGTGCTGCAAAGAAATAAATGGAATGAAACAAATTGAGTAAATATTTAATTTCCTCATTCTCCCACCCCTGCTCAAGGATAGTAGGCTCCTTTCAAGGTCCCTCCCAGTCTTCCTAAATAGGGATGGATATAATTGTTAGGGTGGATGTTATAATTGAATGGATATAATAAATAGAGTGACAGTGGTTCCTCTTAGCTGAGCTATGGTTGCCAGGTATTTGGTAAATAGCTTTCTCTTCCTGGAGAAGTCCCAAGACTAAATTCAGCTTATCACATCTGACCAAAGGAGGTTAGAACTGTAGCGCAACACGTCAGTGGGCTACTTTCCCTCCTTACGCCTCCAGCTCCTATGCAGTAGAAGGAAGACGACTCCTGATTCATGCCTTTCCTCCAAGCCTGATAATGGAGTCAGAAGGAAGCATGCTTCTATATTATTCATTTGTTTCTTCTTAAATCAATTAGAAGCAAGAGAGAGGGTGCAGTTCCTACAGGTTTGAACGCTTGATCAGACTGAGGTGAGGATTGATGCAGTGGAAAAAAACAAGTGTTTTAGACTGAGTGTGCACTGAGTACATAGCTCAGATACAGACACATTCAGGTTTAAACCTTCATCATGTTTGGTATATTTGTTTCCTACATCAGGGGACAAGGTAGTACAAACTTTTAGGCCTTCTCTTGATCCTGTGAAGCAAGACTAGGTGCTGAGAGTCCCTCTTTTGTTTGCTTTCTCTAGGAGGGTGCTGACTGAATTTGTGTGGTTTTTCCAAATCCGGGGGAGTGGGGCTGCTCTCTGTGCATGCTCACTAGCCGCTTACAAATGCTTACTGTGGTTGCCTTCCTGTGTGCACTGGTGGGAGGCCACAGGATGGAATGATGTATGGGTGAGGGACTGAGTGTTGTGTGTGCTCATGGACCATTTGTGGGGGTCTGCAGGCAGGCCACCTCCAGTGGGTCATGGGCAGACTCCTAATGGAGGCTGTGCCATGGTGTGTAGGGTCCATGTTGTTTCACTGCCCTCCAGGAGCCCTGGGTGCTATTCTGCTAGGAGGACCCCACTCCCCAGTGAGCAGTACACCTCAGTGTTCTGGATGGGGTTAGAAAGAGGTTCTTCTTTGGGAACATCCTTCAGAGGTGGAGGGGCATGTCTTCACTCACATGTTTTCACATCCCTCTACAGTACAATCACAGGCTGGAAGGTTCCTCTTGGTTGGGAGCTGTGCCATGCGCAGGGGAGAAGAAGGTTAAGTGAAATTGTTCTTCGTGACATCCTTAATCTGTCAAAATCACATTATTTGTTGTTGTTGTTCCACAGTGTTCTATGTGTTCTCTGTTGGACTTTTTCATAGGTACTCTTTTTAGTTTAATGTATGACATTGAAAAGCAGTGGTTTTAGGGAGGAGTGGAGATGGTACAAAATTTGTTTTACCATTTTGATCTCAGTGTTTAAATTTTTTATTTTAAAATAATTATTAGGAAAAACTGACTATTTTTGATGTGCAGTTCTATGAAGTTTGAATATTAGTACATTGTATAGATCATGTAATGATACAAGATCATGATACAGAATATATCATTGCTCCCCAAAACTCCCTTGAACTAGTCTAACGCCATCTCACACTTCCATATTCCCCATTCCTTGAAAACATTGGTCTATTCTTATTTTGTTTTAAAAAATGTCATAATGATTGGAACATACAACCCATAATCTTTGAGAACTATGTGTCTTCGTGGGAGGAAGCATATGCCACAGGGCACATGTATGACCTCACCATTGTCACCCGTCTCAGTGCTTCCTACCCCTGAGGTTTTGAAAGTTGAAGTTATTTTTATAGGAATAGTTCATCATTTCAAGTGTTTGAATTCCTTTTGACAGTTGATTTATGGTTCTACAAAATATATTTAGGAATTTATAAAACAGAATTGGTGTTGAAGTTTGGAAAATCTCATAATAAAGTTAAGTCATGAACCAGCTCTACAGGAAATATTGAAAGGGGTCCTCTAAGCAAAGAGAGAGCCTACAAGTGGTAGATCAGAAAGGAACAGAGACCATATACAGTAACAGTCACCTTACAGGCAATACAATGGCACTAAATTCATATCTCTCAATAGTTACCCTGAATGTTAATGGGCTAGATGCCCCTATCAGAAGACACAGGGTATCAGAATGGATAAAAAAAACAAAACACATCTATATGTCGCCTCCAAGAAACTCATTTTAAGCCCGAAGACACCTCCAGATTTAAAGTGAGGGGGTGGAAAAGAATTTACCATGCTAATGGACATCAGAATAAAGCAGGAGTGGCAATCTTATATCAGATTAATTAGATTTTAAGCCAAAGACTATAATAAGAGATGAGGAAGTACACTATATCATACTCAAAGGGTCTGTCCAACAAGAAGATTTAACAATTTTAAATATCTATGCCCCCAACGTGGGAGCAGCCAACTATATAAACCAATTAATAACAAAATCAAAGAAACACATCAACAATAATACAATAATAGTAGGGGACTTTAACACTCCTCTCACTGAAATGGACAGATCATCCAAGCAAAAGATCAGCAAGGAAATAAAGGCCTTAAACGACACACTGGACCAGATGGACATCACAGATATATTCAGAACATTTAATCCCAAAGCAACAGAATACACATTCTTCTCTAGTGCACATGGAACATTCTCCAGAATAGATCACATCCTTGGTCCTAAATCAGGACTCAACCGGTATCAAAAGATTGGCATCATTCCCTGCATATTTTCAGACCACAATGCTCTAAAGCTAGAACTCAACCACAAAAGGAAGTTTGAAAAGAACCCAAATAAATGGAGACTAAACAGCATCCTTCTAAAGAATGAATGGGTCAACTGGGAAATTAAAGAAGAATTGAAAAAAATCATGGAAACAAATGATAATGAAAATACAACGGTTCAAAATCTGTGGGACACAACAAAGGCAGTCCTGAGAGGAAAATATATAGTGGTATAAGCCTTTCTCAAGAAACAAGAAAGGTCTCAGGTACACAACCTAACCCTACACCTAAAGGAGCTGGAGAAAGAACAAGAAAGAAACCCGAAGCCCAGCAGGAGAAGAGAAATCATAAAGATCAGAGCAGAAATCAATGAAATAGAAACCAAAAAAACAATAGAACAAATCAACGAAACTAGGAGCTGGTTCTTTGAAAGAATTAATAAAATTGATAAACCCCTGGCCAGACTTATCAAAAAGAAAAGAGAAAGGACCCAAATAAATAAAATCATGAATGAAAGAGGAGAGATCACAACTAACACCAAAGAAATACAAACTATTATAAGAACATACTATGAGCAACTCTACGGCAATAAATTTGACAATCTGGAAGAAATGGATGCATTCCTAGGAACATATAAACTACCACAACTGAACCAGGAAGAAATAGAAAGCCTGAACAAACCTATAACCAGTAAGGAGATTGAAACAGTCATTAAAAATCTCCAAACAAACAAAAGCCCAGGGCCAGACGGCTTCCCGGGGGAATTCTACCAAACATTTAAAGAAGAACTAATTCTTATTCTCCTGAAACTGTTCCAGAAAATAGAAATGGAAGGAAAACTTCCAAACTCATTTTATGAGGACAGCATCACCTTGATCCGAAAATCAGACAAGGATCCCACCAAAAAAGAGAGCTATAGACCAATATCCTTGATGAACACAGATGCGAAAATACTCACCATAATACAAGCCAATAGGATTCAACAGTACATTAAAAGGATTATTCACCACGACCAAGTGGGATTTATTCCAGGGCTGCAAGGTTGGTTCAACATCTGCAAATCAGTCAATGTGATACAACACATCAATAAAAGAAAGAACAAGAACCATATGATACTCTCAATAGATGCTGAAAAAGCATTTGACAAAGTACAGCATCCCTTCCTGATCAAAACTCTTCAAAGTGTAGGGATAGAGGGCACATACCTCAATATCATCAAAGCCATCTATGAAAAACCCACCGCAAGTATCATTCTCAATGGAGAAAAACTGAAAGCTTTTCCGCTAAGGTCAGGAACACGGCAGGGATGTCCATTATCACCACTGCTATTCAACATAGTACTAGAGGTCCTAGCCTCAGCAATCAGACAACAAAAGGAAATTAAAGGCATCCAAATCGGCAAAGAAGAAGTCAAATTATCACTCTTCGCAGATGATCTGATACTATATGTGGAAAACCCAAAAGACTCCACTCCAAAACTGTTAGAACTTATACAGGAATTTAGTAAAGTGTCAGGATGTAAAATCAATGCACAGAAATCAGTTGCATTTCTCTACACCAACAGCAAGACAGAAGAAAGAGAAATTAAGGAGTCAATCCCATTTACAATTGCACCCCAAACCATAAGATACCTAGGAATAAACCTAACCAAAGAGGCACAGAATCTATACTCAGAAAACTATAAAGTACTCATGAAAGAAATTGAGGAAGACACAAAGAAATGGAAAAATGTTCCATGCTCCTGGATTGGAAGAATAAATATTGTGAAAATGTCTATGCTACCTAAAGCAATCTACACATTTAATGCAATTCCTATCAAAGTACCATCCATCTTTTTCAAAGAAATGGAACAAATAATTCTAAAATTTATATGGAACCAGAAAAGACCTCGAATAGCCAAAGGGATATTGACAAAGAAAGCCAACGTTGGTGGCATCACAATTCCGGACTTCAAGCTCTATTACAAAGCTGTCATCATCAAGACAGCATGGTACTGGCACAAAAACAGACACATAGATCAATGGAACAGAATAGAGAGTCCAGAAATAGACCCTCAACTCTACAGCCAACTAATCTTCGACAAAGCAGGAAAGAATGTCCAATGGAAAAAAGACAGCCTCTTCAATAAATGATGCTGGGAAAACTGGACAGCCACATGCAGAAAAATGAAATTGGACCATTTCCTTACACCACACACAAAAATAGATTCAAAATGGATGAAGGACCTCAATGTGCGAACGGAATCCATCAAAATCCTTGAGGAGAACACAGGCAGCAACCTCTTCAACCTCAGCCGCAGCAACATCTTCCTAGGAACAACGCCAAAGGCAAGGGAAGCAAGGGCAAAAATGAACTATTGGGATTTCATCAAGATCAAAAGCTTTTGCACAGCAAAGGAAACAGTTAACAAAATCAAAAGACAACTGACAGAATGGGAGAAGATATTTGCAAACGACATATCAGATAAAGGACTAGTGTCCAGAATCTATAAAGAACTTAGCAAATTTAACACCCAAAGAACAAATAATCCAATCAAGAAATGGGCAGAGGACATGAACAGACATTTCTGCAAAGAAGACATCCAATGGCCAGCAGACACATGAAAAAGTGCTCCATATCATTTGGCATCAGGGAAATACAAATCAAAACCACAATGAGATATCACCTCACACCAGTCAGAATGGCTAAAATCAACAAGTCAGGAAATGACAGATGCTGGCGAGGATGTGGAGAAAGGGGAACCCTCCTACACTGTTGGTGGGAATGCAAGCTGGTGCAGCCACTCTGGAAAACAGCATGGAGGTTCCTCAAAATGTTGAAAATAGAACTTCCCTATGACCCAGCAATTGCACTATTGGGTATTTACCCTAAAGATACAAACGTAGTGATCCAAAGGGGCACATGCACCCAAATGTTTATAGCAGCAATGTCCACAATAGCCAAACTATGGAAAGAACCTAGATGTCCATCAGCAGATGAATGGATCAAGAAGATGTGGTATATATACACAATGGAATACTATGCAGCCATCAAAAGAAATGAAATCTTGCCATTTGCGACAACATGGATGGAACTAGGGCGTATCATGCTTAGCAAAATAAGTCAAGCAGAGAAAGACAACTATCATATGATCTCCCTGATATGAGGAAGTGGTGATGCAACATGGGGGCTTAAGTGGGTAGGAGAAGAATAAATGAAACAAGATGGGATTGGGAGGGAGACAAACCATAAAAATAAAAAATTAAAAAAAAATATATAAAGTTAAGTCATGTTCTGTATACAAGTTATGTATACAAACTGCATTCTAAATTTTTATTAATAGATACTTTCTCACATTTTGAGAGTAATTTAATTAATGAAGTTTTATTTTAGCCATACCAATTAGAGTATGATTATTATTTGGCTTTTCCAGGAATTGATATGAAATAACATATCCAAAAATTCTTACACTTATAGTATTCACAACATCGTGCAGAGTTGAACTATAACAATAGAGTAGGTATTATGTCAAATAAAGGCCATACCCATGCAAGTTATTTTATTAGTAAGAGAGCAAAATCAGAATAATCTGAAACATATAATATTTTACCTTTAAAGTGGGAAAGTACCTCTAAAGGGATAAAAGTAACCTGAAAAGTTCCATCCACCTCATTGCAAATGCAAGATTTCATTTTTTGATGGCTGCATAGTATTCCATTGCATATATACACCACCTCTTCATTATCCATTCATCTGTTGATGGACATCTAGGTTCTTTCCATAGTTTGGCTATTTTGGACATTGCTGCTATAAACATTGGGGTGCAGTTGCCCCTTCACATCACTACATTTGTATCTTTGAGTTAAATACCTCGTAGCCCAATTGCTGGGTCATAGGGTAACTCCATTTTCAACTTTTTGAGGAACCTCTGTTTTCCAGAGTAGACTCACCAGTTTGCATTCCTACCAGCAGTGTAGGAGAGTTCCCCTTTCCCCACATCCTCTCCAGCATCTGTCATTTCCTGACTTGTTCATTTAGGCCATTCTGACTGGTGTGAGATGCTGTCTCATTGTTGTTTTTATTTGTATTTCCCTGATGTCGAGTGATTTGGAGCACTTTTTCATGTGTCTGCTGGCCATCTGGATGTCTTTTTTGCAGAAATGTCTGTTCATGTTCTCTGACCATTTCTTGATTGGATTATTTGTTTTTTGGGTATTGAGTTTGATAAGTTCTTTATAGATTTTGGATACTAGTCCTTTATCTGGTATGTCATTTGCAAATATCTTCTCCCATTCTGCAGGTTGACTTTTGGTTTTGTTAACTACTTCCTTTGCTGAGCAAAAGCTTTTGATCTTGGTAAAGTCCCAATAGTTAATTTTTGCCCTTGCTTCCCTTGCCTTTAGAGACTTGTCTAGCCAGAATTTTCTGAGCCAAGGTCAAAGAGGTTGCTGCCTGTGTTCTCCTCAAGGATTTTGATGGATTCCTGTCTCACATTAATGTTTTTCATCCATGTTGAGTCTATTTTTGTGTGTAGTATAAGGAAATAGTCCAGTTTCATTCTTCTGCGTGTGGTTGTTCAATTTTCCCAATACCATTTGTTGAAAGACTGTTTTTTTTCCCCTTGACATTCTTTCCTATTTTGTTGAAGATTAGTTGACCATTGAGTTGCGGGTCCATTTCTGGGTTCTCTATTCTGTTCCATTGATCTATGTGTCTATTTTTGTGCCAGTATCATAGTACCAGTACCAGTACCAGTACCCGTCTATTTTTGTACCATAGCATGCCTTGTTGATGACAGCTTTGTAATAGAGCTTGGGGTCGGGAATTTTGATGCCCCCAGTTTTGGTTTTCTTTTTCAACTTTTATTTGGCTATTACAGGTCTTTTTGGTTTCATACAAATTTTAGGATTGTTTATTCCAGCTCCGTGAAAATGTTGATTGTATTTTGTTAGGGATTGCCTTAAATGTATAGCTTGCTCTGGGAAGTGTAGACATTTTCACAATATTTGTTCTTCAATCCATGAGCATGGAACTTTTTCCTATTTTTCGTAAACAGTTGCCTTCTTATCATAACATGATTTGTTTTTACGTTAGGTGAAAGAGCAGCACATAAAGTGTGAGGATACATAATTCTCAACCTTACATTGTTTTCATGGTCCCTTACATACAGAAGTGTTATGTAATTTCACCAACCCACTTCCATCACAGATGCAATGAATGAACATTTTCTCTCAATTAGTAATGGCAAAAACTGAGAACAAGCTTTTGATATCATCCTGCTCTGTGTTCTAAACTATTAGCTCTGAAACAAATTTCTTGATACTTGGGAGCTATGTTTCATTATTTGCAAAATGGGAAAATTATATCTTCTTTATATTTTGTTGTGACAATTTATCAATAATATTAATGAGATTGACAAGAAGCAGATAAACAATTTGGGATGGTATCTCAATAGATACTGAAAAGACATTTGAAAAATCCAATCGATTCCTGATTAAAATTTGATTAATTTGTTTACTGATTGCTGCCCTGATGCTTGTGAGTCCCTCAGAGGCGCAGGCTAAGAGAAGAGCATTTCCCCAGTGAGTTCAGTAGAGATGTGACCACAAGATGGCAGTGCACCTGTGCTGATGGAGAACACATGGAGGTTCATCTTAGTGCATCTGATGGGCTAGACTATGGCAGCAGCAGAGTCTTTTCTTATTGGCTGGTAACAATGTGGGAAGTTACTCTGTTAGAGGAAAGAAGGGACAGCCTGATAAGAAAAGGAGCTGAGCTGGCTGGGGTTGCAGTTCTGAACCTGAGCTTAACTGGGAGGAACCATGAAGACATCCATGGGAACTTTAATCATGTTCTCCTGGCTGCAGCTGAACTGTGAGTTGAGCTTTTCTGAGAAACAGAGTATATCAATGGACTTTTTCAGAAGTCAAGACTGGCTTTATTCAATGTTTCCTCCACTTAGTGTAGAAAAAGAGAATTCTGAAGCACAATAACCTGGAATCTCTCTTCCTTTCTCCAACCTTTTCTTTCTGCACAGGGTTCAGCCAAGGAGAGAATGTGGAGCAGCATCCTTCTACCCTGAGTGTCCAGGAGGGAAGCAGCTCTGTTATCAACTGCAGTTATTCAGACAGTTATTCAGACTATTTCCCCTGGTATAAGCAAGAACCTGGAAAAGGCCCCCAGCTCCTTGTATACATTCTTTCAAGCATGGCCACAAAAGAAGAACAAAGACTTACTGTTTTATTGAATAAGACTGCCAAACGTTTCTCCCTGCACATCAGAGACACCCAGCCTGAAGACTCAGCAGTGTACTTCTGCGCAGCAAGCACACATTGATTTCCAGGCACCTGCTGCCTGCTCTCAAACGTGGGATTGGGGCAGCCCTGTCCTTTGACATAGACCTCCAAAGATAGCTTTTGTGCTCTTGTTATCCACAAGTGGAAGCTAACATATTAGACATAAATAGGTTATAAGAGAAAGAGTAAGCTCATGATGAACTGGACAGAGTTAGAGCATTTTGTTAGATGAATGTTGCTGAATGGATTCTTGAAGGCAGTTAGTAATGTTTTATTGTGAGGTTTGGGTTTTAAAGATGATTTTACATTTGCTATTCAGAACCCTGTCATACAAATAAATTTTAATACATTAGCACATCCTATTATGGATAAAGTTTTAATTCTTGTCTTTCAAATGTTACAAATGTCACTTTTCCCTTGTTATAAAACACAACATGCTAAATACAGAAAATATTTAAAATATAAATAGTGAAATTGATAATTCTGTACCCAGATAATTTATTACTAATGTTTGGTTTGCTCTCTTCTTAAATCTAATGTAAGTAGGATTCTGATTTTTTTTTACTTAATGTTATATCATATAATTAAGTTATAAATTGATGTTATATCATATAACTTAATGTTATATATATTACATTAATGTTATACTCAATGAATTGAGTATTCTCAATTTTAAGTCTCCTCCTCCAACACCTGCTTTTTAATAGCTCTGTGAGAGATTTTCAGAAATCACAATTCTGTTTTAAATTTTCTTCTTCTTTTTCTATATTTCTGGTAAAATTTGAGAGCCTTTTGTATGCGTTCTGATTATTTTCTTATTGAGAAAATGTGAGTTGGAATTTTCTTTAGAGCCCAGTGATTGTACATATTGTTTATATTTTTGAAGGAAATTAAAAGAAGTGATTTCTTTAAGAATAGGATCCTCTTCAAAAGAGGATTAGACTCTTCAAATTTTGTTAGTATGTGTTCACATTTATACTCAAAATTTAGAAGTAAAAGTTGTACCTTATATAGTACAAACTTTTTTTCTTATTATCATTTGTTCAAGTGACTGTCTTTTTTCCATTGCATATTCTTTTCTGCTTTGTTGAAAATTAGTTGATAATAGAGTTGAGGGTCTTTTTTTGGCTTTCTATTTTCTATTCTGTTCCATTGAGTTATGTGTCTGTCTTTGTGCCAGTACCATACTGTCTTGATGATGACAGCTTTGAAATAGAGCTTGATGTCTGGAATTGTGATGCCAACAACTTTGGCTTTCTTTTTCAACATTCTTCTGGTCATTTGGGGTCTTTTCTGTTTCCATATAAATTTTAGGATTATTTGTTCCATCCCTTTAAAAATTAAAAAAATTGTTGGGATTTTAATAGGGATTGCATTAAACCTGTAGATTGCTTTAGGTAACATAGACATTTTCATAATATTTTTTCTTCCAATCCATGAGCATTAAACACTTTTCCATTACTTTGTGTTTTCTCTAACTTCTTTCATGAGTACTTTATAGTTTTCTGAGTACAGATTCTGTGCCTCTTTGGTTAGGTTTATTCCTAGGTATCTTATGGTTTTGGGTGCCATTGTAAATGGGATTGACTCCTTCATTTCTCTATCTTCTGTCTTGTTGTTGGTGTATAAAAAGGTAACTAATTTCTGTGCATTGATTTTATATCCTGACACTTTACTGAATTCCTGTACAAGTTCTATCAGATTTGGAATGGAATCTTTTGGCTTTCCCATATATAGTATCATATCATCTGTAGAGTGATAGTTTGACTTCTTCTTTGCCTACTTGGATGCCTTTAATTTCTTTTTGTTGTCTGATTGCTGAGTCTGGGACTTCTAGCACTATGTTGAATAGCAGTAGTGATTAGCACAAACTTTTTAATATAATTTTTCATCAGTAGATATTTATTAAAGAAAGAAGGAAAAGGTGAATTCTGGTATATATTTAAAATTTTTATTTAGGCTTTGAGATTAAATTAAATTTATACATTAAATATATGAATTTATAAGTTAACTTGTGATTAATAAAATCTTCTGCAATTTTTAAAAAGTAATTTTTTAGTGCTGAAGATTAAATTAATGTCAGGAAAGAATTTGCATAAATAATTGATTCCCTAATTCTCCCACCCCTGCTCAGGAGTAGGCTATTTTCTAGATATCTTGTATTCTTCCTATGGATGGATATAACTGGTGATTTGGTATGATGAGAACGATCTCTCTTAGCTGAGTTATGGTTGACAGTTATGAGCTACCTGGTTTGTTCTTCTAGAGAAAGTCATTAGGTTTAATGCAGTATAAACTATCTGAATAAGAGGGGCACCTTGGTAGCTCAGTTGTTAAGCATCTGCCTTCACCTCAGTGATCCCATAATCCTGGGATCAAGCCAAGCATGGAGCCCTCCCAACACACCCCAACACTCCTCCCCCCCCATAACCCCTCCCAGCCCCACATCAGGTTCCACACTCAGCAGGGTACCTGCTTCTCCCTCTCCCACTACCCTGCTTGTATTCTCTCTCTTGTTATATTTCTTTCTCTGTCAAATATATAAATAAAATTTTTTAAAATATCTGAATAGGAAAGGTCAGTGCTGTAGCCCAACACCTCAATCAGCTTTGATTATTTGATTACACCACTAGCTCCTGTCTAGTAGAAGGTGACTGTTGATAGGTCCATTTCCTCCAAGCTTGATAAAGGAGTTGGAAGGAGGCACGGCTTATATTCTACTGTTTTATTTCTTCTTAAACCAACTTGGTTGAGAAATTGGGTACAGCTATTGTTAACTTAACTGCTTTATCATACTTAGGTGAGAATGTATTCAACAGAAGAAAAGACAATGCTTAGTCAGAGTGTGCAGAGTCAATACATAGCTTAGATACAGACACATTCAGGCTTTAAGATTTTTATCATGGCTAGCAGATTTGTTTCCTACTGTCTCTGGGCAATTTATCACAGGCCTGTTGGCTTAAAGCGACAGAAATTCTTTCTACCATTGTTCTGAAGGCCAGTAGTTGAAATTATTTTCATAGGGCTGATATCATGATGTCAACAGATCTATATCCACTCCAGAGGCTCTGGGAAGAAACTTTTCCTTGCCTCTTTGGCTCTGGTTGTTGCTGGCCTTTTTTGGCTTGTGATCACACCACCTAATCTCTGCTTCCATGGTTTCACTGATTTCTCTTTTCTCCTGTCATCAAGCCTCCCTCGGCTTCTTTCTTAAGTATACATGTGATTGAGTTTGAACCCATATTATCTAACCATCTGAGGATCCTTAACTTAATCATATTTTTAATTATTTTTGTTTTGTTTTCCTTCATTTTTCACCTGACTTTTGTTGTTGTTCTTACCATTTTGCCTATCACAGTTAGCATGGCTGATATTTTCTTTTCCAAATGAGAAAATAACATATATATATATATATATATATATATATATATATATATATATGGCAGTGTTGAGTCATGAAAATAGAACCCACATTAGTTGTTTTCTTTTCTCAGTGTTTGAAGTTTTTATTAAAGAAACGATATAGAAAAATGGACTATTTTCATGTACAATTATATCTGTGAATATTGAATTTTAATATCTAGTATAGATTCAAATAGCCATGATACAATCATGATAGAGAACAACTTCATTGCTCCACACAAATCCCCTGTTCCATAACTTTGTAATCATACTCTCTCCCATCCATAACTTTTTATACATCTTGCTTGTTCTTTTATATTTTTCTCCTTTAAACATGTCCTATGAATGGAGCACAATACCTAATCACTCTGTATCTTAGGGATAGGAAGCACATGCCTTGGGCACAGGTATGATCTCCACCCCTGCTGCCACTCTCAGTGTTTCCTAGTCTTGATTTTTTGAAACTTTATGTTATCTCATAGAAATAAGCTATCATTTCAAGTGTTTGCATTGGGTTTAAATATTTAATTTATAGTTCTAGAAAAGAAACACTGTAGCAATCGATAACAGAATGGTTCAGTGGAGTGTTGAACCAATGCACCATATGAGATGTCATATATTCAGGTTGAGACATGTTCTTCATATAAGTCTCATTATACCAACTCTATTCTAAAATTTTCTAACATTTTAAGACAAATTTTATTGATCAAAATTTCCTTCAGTCATTCTAATTTGGGTCTGGTTATTATTTGGCTTTTCCAGGCGTTGGCACAAAATAACATGTACAATAATTTTACTTTTGTTGCACTACCAATGGCTTAGTAAAGATGAACTACAGCATTAGGATGGGTATTGTCTCGAATAGAGGCTATACTCAAGTTATTTTATTAGTAAAAGAACAAAATCAGGTAATTCAGAAATATGTAAGTATTATTAAAATGGGAATATATTCCTAAAAGGACAAAGAAACAAAAGAATCTACAGAAGAGTATGATAATCAGTGTTGCCAAATATCTGATATCTCTTCTAATGGCCTTGGATGGAGCTATCTGCTTCATGCTGTAGATGTTTGTTTGACATTTCTTGGGTCAGCACTCACTTTCATGAACTGCCTGCTTCTGCTGATTCTCTTGAGAACCTCAGTTTAAGATCTCTAATGTGAGGGGCACCTTGGCGGCTGTCGGTTAGGCCTCTGACTCTTGATCTCAGCTTAGGTCTTGATCTCAGGTTGGTGAGTTCAAACCTTGTGTGGGGTTCTACACTGGGCATGAAACCTACTAAAAAAAGAAAAAGAAAATAAAAGAAAGAAAGAAAAAGAAGGAAAGAAAGAAAGAAAGCGAGCAAAGCTTGCTCTATTATGAGCAACATTTCCCATTCCTGTCAATGAAGGCTGCGGGATGCCATACTAGTTGGTACACACGTAACCAAGGTTCCATTTCTGGTAGTTTATCTGCTGAACTGGTAATAAAAAGTGCCTAATAAGGTTATTTCACATGTCTCAGTCTCAGTATTTCTCTGAGATTTTGTTTAGAGCTGATTAAATGAAAGGCCAGGAGAGTAATCTGTGCCTTCAGTTTTTGAAGGGCTGGGTTATGTGGGCTACAGGGAACAGTTTATGGTAAGACAGCACAGGACTTTATGAAAAAAGGATGCACTACAACTAACATTACTAGGCCACAGTAGTCCAAGGGTATCTTCTACAGTAACTCATTTCAGTTTTCATATTCTATTTTTTGTTTCCATTATAAGAGAGGATTGGGGACAAAGGTGATAGGAAAAGTGAAATTTTTATGTGAGGGCTAACCTTACCAAACTGTTCCAGAGAAGTTTTTTTCCCACTATAAGAGATTAATTGAAATGGCACTGCTGGTAAACACAAAATTGTTGATTAATTTTTCAAAGATTTTATTTTTTATTTGACAGAGAGGAGAAAGAGAGAACAAGAGAGAGAGTGAGAGAGAGCACAAGCATGGGAAGCAGCAGAGGGAAAAGGAGAAGCAGGTTCCCCACTGAGCAGAAAGCCCAATGAAGGGTTCAATTCTAGGACCTTGAGATCATGACCTAAGCCAAAGGTAGACACTTAACTGACTGAGCCAACCAGGTACCCCAAAATCCAGTTGATTTTTAACTTTTGTGATTGGTGTTATTTTCTGATGGGAGAGAGCTTCAATCCATGCAGTAAATAAAATACTATTATTAGTACATACACGTAGATGATGAAGGGAATGAAATTGTTTAAGATCCTTTTAGAGATACTCAAATACCTCCTTGGGACAGATTTCCAGACCATATTCCACGTTTCCAGATTTTGTGGGATTTTGTCAGTTCCAAGAGAGGTATGAAGAGCCCCATCATCTGCTATCCTAGAAATGTTTCCCCACCGGTGTTCATTTAAAGTTGCACCCAGTATGATCCTACTGCGATGTCTTTGGCAGATTTTAGTAAGTGTTCACTGGCAATCATTTGCCTCTATCAGGATGCTATCCTGACTTTGATATATCTTGTTCTCATGGATATCAGTCATTTTTCGTGATTCTTTACAAAATTTGGGCCAAATATTCTACATCTAAGATACAATTGTTAAACTTTTCCATGGACTTGTCTTTATGTTCTGTAAGAGGCTCTTTCATGAGAACCTTGATCTGAAAAGTATGCTTGTACAATAACCTCATGTTTCCTTGCTTTACAGGGTCCTTTGTATTGTGAGATTTTGTCTTTACTGCAAAAATTTTTTTGAGTACCATGAAGACATTAAAAAAAAAATCATGTATTTTCTGCATTAGAGGGTTAAGGAACACTAGAAAGTTAAGAAGCTTTATTATCTTTATAGTATTTGGAAGCTTTGTCCTACATTGAAAACATATTGACTGTCACTGACTACATAATTTTTTAAAAATGGTGCACCTGAGAGATATCCGCTAGTTCAGCTACTAGAATTAATGTTGCTTCTGCTAAGAGACTGGGTTTTATAAAGCAGTCTAGAGTACTAATTTCATGACCAGGCTGGTATTGTCTTCTTCAATGTTTAACATAAAATTATTTTTTAAAAATCTGTTAATTCAGAATTTGATGCCAGAGTATCCAAAAGATCTGTCCAGCACATGGGCACTTCGTGAATGACAGAAGCACAATTGTGAGATTCCTTTCATTGAGAAATATATTAAAGTTGAATGATAGAAGGAGAGATTAGTATTTCCCATTTACTCAGCTAGTTGGGCGTTTTTAGATAGTTATAGTTTACCCCTTAGAGAGGAGACCAGTTTTCCCTGTACGTGGTTCCTTCGTACTTCATGCAGACATATACAACACAAGTTCTGACGATGCTTCAACCAATTTAGCTGGGGCTACAGTGGTGTTGAGGCAAAGATGTTAAGCCTTGGCTACTATAATCAAGAGACAGACAATGATAGGCAATGGATATTTGCTGTTTGCTATGATGTGGAGGAATATCATTAGGGCACAGCCTTACTTTTAACATATGTACACAGAGAAAGTTCTATTACAATCAATTATTATATGATCAACAATTCTGTGGAGGAGTATGGGGTAACCTAGAGTATATTCCCTTTAGAACTGAAAATACGAACATGGAAGCTTACTGTGTTCAGCTGAGGTAAGGGAAAAACATAAATTCAAAGGATTGATAACCTAATGACCAAACTCTGGTGTCTATTCTGGCCTTTCTGAACAGAGCTGAGCTGTGGAAACTGAACAATAAGGAGAAGACCTCAATGACAGGTCTATTGTCTGAAGGCTGCAACCTGAACTCTTCAGCAAAGAATGATTAGATTCTTCTACTTTTGGCCTCAACATAGGCATCTGAACAGATATGAGTAGTGAGGAGAAACACTGGCATAACAACAGGTACCTTGAACGAGTTACAATGAATGTCTAAACACTTTGCCTTCTTCTCACAGTGTGATTTATTTCTACCTTAGGTGAGAGAGCAGCATATGTAATGTGAGGAAACATGACTCTCAATCATATGTTGTTTTCATAATCAACTACATGGAGTATTTTTTTTTGAAGATTTTATTTACATATTTGACAGACATCACAAGTAGGAAGAAGTAGGTGGTGGTAGGGAGAAGGCTCCCTGCAGAGCAGAGAGCCTGATGTTAGGCTCGATACCAGGACCCTGGGATCATGAACTGAATCAAAGGAAGAGGCTTTAACCCACCGAGTCACCCAGCGCCACACATGGAGTATTTTTAATTAAGGGCCACCCACCCATATTCATCACAGATGCAATGATTGAACATAGCATAGTTAAACCATCAATCCTCATTTCAATATAAAATTTTACTCATTCATTTTCAGATATAATTGTTTCCAAGTTAAGGGTTATTGAATGCAAAAGGATGTAGGGTAGTGAGACTCTCAATGGGACATGAGAATTATGACATGACCCACACACTTGCTACACCAGGAAACTCCTGTTTCCTATTCTGGGGCCACAGCAGCAGATACCCAGCAATCCTTCCCTCCCCTGTCAGGCTCCCCTCACAATGCCAAGCCCTTATATTGAAGAAGAAGAAGACATTTTCCATCTCATTGGAGAACTTGAACATATTGCTCTCCAGACTTCTGAAGGTGGTCATGGCTTCCATATGGCTAGGTAGGAAGAGGCCCTGTGGAAATGTGCCTCCTCTATGATCTAAAACAGGGGATAGAGGCAGTTTTGTGGATATTGTGGGAAGGAGGCGTGTTTCCACCTGCAGGAAACAGCCTGTGCTAAACTTCCTCTATGTGTCTGGAGATAAATGTTCATAGTGCTTTACTGAAGATGTTTCCCTCTCCAGAACTTTAATTCTGATTATCCTTAGAAGTGATTTTACTTTGTTTTGTTTTAAAAAATAAATGATCATAAAATGGGAGCTAAGGAAGTGCTTGTTTTTGTCTTTGGTGTATTGTAGAAAAAGACCAGCTTTTAAAAATTTGTTTAGTCACAGGGATGTTTTCCCATGCAGACTCCAGACCTTCTTCCCTGATATTTGATGACCATCTTTGTTGGAGGGCAGTTATCACAAATGAAATCTCACTAACTGCTTTGGGACTGGGTATGACAAAACCATGGTGGGGAGTTTTTAAAAAGTTTAAAAAATTATAAACTTTTGGGTCCCAATCCTGCAAAATATGAGTCTTGGAGTTATTGGTGGGATCATAATATGTGCAATTTATTTTTATTTTTTTTAAATTTTATTTATTTATTTGACAGACAGAGATCACAAGTAGGCAGAGAGGCAGGCAGAGAGAGAGAGAGAGAGGAGGATGTAGGCTCCCCGCTGAGCAGAGAGCCTGACGCAGGGCTCCATCCCAGAACTTTGGGATCATGACCTGAGCCGAAGGCAGAGGCTTTAGCCAACTGAGCCATCCAGGTGCCCCATAATATGTGTAATTTTAAATCACTGGTACATTGGTTTTACTATCAGCTACTGTGTGGATATAAGCTGTTATGTCTTTAACAATTTGAAAAGATGGGGAGAACGCAATCCTAAATCATGCTCCAGGCATTTGGTGCAAATCCACATGTTCAAGGTTCCCTGCCCTGTGGAGGAAAATTATTTGATTAACATATGGCAACATAATGATACACACAGCAACAGTGAAAAGCATCCTTGAGGCTAGATATCCACCAAATATATGATTGATACTTGTTGCCTGATTCACATGTACTAGTTATATTAGAATCATTGAAATTGTGGAATAAGGTATTGATCTCAGATAATTTCTATAGGAATTAGATAACTGTGATTATGATTTTTTTTCTGGCTAAGGTTAATATTTTTCATTTTTGAAATGATTTTGCAGGGATATTTGAATATTGACAAGGTAATGTGAGTTTTTCCTCCTAACAAGCTTTAATTAAAAATATTGCATGCCTTACAACTGGTACAATTTAGGACTGAGGGAATATTGTATTCTAGTAGTAGTGATTCCTCAATCAAAAGCTATTTAATTATTATTTTTGTTTAATTTAGCAGATATCAGTGAGCATGTTATGAATGACAGTCCTTGTTCCACATGTGGGGTGGAGATCTGAAAAGTGAACAATAAGGATGTGAATTCTTATTACTTCCTGAGATTTCAAGTTAAAACCCTTTTATGACATTCTATTGCATTATTGGCTGGCTCTGAACGGATATATAAAAATATTAAAAAAAACAAAAGCTGTTCTAAAATGCTCAAGACAATGGGTATCTTCTCAGCTACAGAAATTCCCTGGGATGTGTGTTAAAGAACTTCCATATCAGGTAGAGTATTAAAAACAAAATAGACCCGAGAGGTCAGGATTGCTGTTGTTCAGACTTCCAAGGGCCACCTGCAGCCTGACATGTGCCTCATGAAGTCAGGGATGAAACAGATGGCTGACTTGGGGCAGATTCTGACCAACATGCATGCATTTCAGTCCACCAGGGGGTGCAGCTTCCTACCACAATCACATTTCCTGTGTGAAATGTAGGCTTCCACTGATCATTTCTCTGTCACTCCAACCTTTCTTCATGGTAGGGATGAAGAACATTATTTAAGTGATACTCCAGAGATGAAGTGTTCTCCAGGCTTTGTGACTGTGGTACTCTTAATGCTTGGTAAGTAAAATGCCTCTTAAATTTGGATTCTTTCTTCCATTGTGTCAGCAAATTGTTTAACTGTAATTTCTCGAAGAACTTTATATGTAAGGTGACACATGTCTCTTTTATTTTCCCTCAGGACAAACCCATGGAGACTCAGTGACTCAGATGAAGAGTCAAGTGACCCTCTCAGAAGAGGCTTCCCTGACTATCAACTGTACTTATACAACAACAAGTTACCCCACTCTTTTCTGGTATGTCCAGTATCCAGGAGAAGGAATAGAGCTCCTCCTGAAAGCCTTGAGGGACAAGGAGAAGGGAAGCAACAAAGGATTTGAAGCCACCTACGACAGCAAATCCAACTCCTTCCACTTGGAGAAAGGCTCAGTGCAAGCCTCAGATTCAGCTGTGTACTACTGTGCGATGACTGACACAGTGACGGGGACTGCAGGGGGAGCTGAGCACAAACTCTGAGCGGAAGAGGGGCCTGGATGCTGAGTGTCTCTGCCTGATCCACTCTGGTTCAAGAAGTCTGTTGTTTGTCCATCAGTGTCTGATTTATACAAAAATCATACAAATGACTAGAGCATAGGAACCAGAAGTAACTGACACTGAGAACAGTTTGATGCCAAGAGTGCTTCAGCCAGAAAATAAGTAATTTCATGGTAAAACCACAAAACAATAAAGTGGTCTCTTGCTCATCCTTGCAGTGAACTTCCAGCCCCACGAGTTGTTCAGGGCACCCTGGTGGGTGTTGTTGTGTCTATGACACTTTCAGAGACACAGTGTGCATGAGAAGATGGCCTCTCTCTGCCCAGTCTTCCTGACAGAGTATGGCAGGAGAGGTGATGGGAGAGCTTCAACTCCAAACCAGGTTTTAGTAGAGAAAGAAGGGAAGGGAAGAAAGGAGGAGAAACACATGTACCTGAGCAAGGAAGAGAGAGACCAGGAACCTCTGCCCTTTCTTTTCTAGTGAATAAGGTGGCAGACTTGGGCTGATATTCAACATGTAGGCTTGGGAGCAGAAACAGAGGGGAAATTATGGCTCATGTCCTGACCAGTTAAACAAATCAGTTGGCTTTCTGATAGCAAGAACTCAAGTGTGATTGTTCTCAGTGCCCAGAAATTATGGTGAGAGAAAATGCTCTTTCACTGATGTTTCCTAACAATATTGATAGTTAGGTGACATGGGGAGGGAAATCCTGTTGATTTCTCTAACTCCTGTTTTGCAACCTCTCACAGAGGACCACAAATCATGGATGGGAGAACGTACGGGAGTCAGTACAGTTGTGTAAAGTATAATAGAAAAGCAATGTCTATGTCACACTAACCTACTTTGCCAGTATTGTGGCAACATTTTTAAATTATCATCTCCTTATCTGCAGATTTTATGAATGAGCTATGATCAGAATATTAAAATACTTCCTATTGTACTAGTTATATATTCTTGGTATAATGTAATTTTTTGTAAATTGGTTTTAAACATAAATTTTATTTTCAAACCTGTATAAATATAAATGCATGTGAAAATATAAACAATTCAAAAGGGTATATAATAAGAGTTGTCCTCAGATATTTGGATAAACATGGTAAATTGGGAGGGCTGTCTGGCTCTTTCAGTAGAACTGTGACCCCAGATCTCATGGTTGTAAATTTGAGACCCATGGTGGGTGTTGAGTGTTCTGTAGTTCCTCGAGTAGAGATCCTTTACCTCTTTCATTAGGTTTATTCTCAGATATCTTGTGGTTTTTGTTGCTATAGTAAATGGAATCAATTCTCTAATTTTCCTTTCTGTGTTTTCATTGTTAGTGTATAAGAGAGCAACTGATTTCTGTACATTGACTTTGTATCCTGTCACATTACTGAATTGCTGTATGAGTTCTAGTAGTTTGGGGGTGGAGCCTTTTGGGTTTTCCATATAAAGTATCATGTCATCTGCGAAGAGAGTTTGACTTCTTCATTGCCAATTTGGATATGTTTTATTTCTCTTTGTTGTCTGATTGCTGTTGCTAGGACTTCTAATACTATGTTGAACAAGAGTGGTGAGAGTGGGCATCCTTGTCCTGTTCCTGATCTCAACAGGAAGGCTGTGAGCTTTTTCCCAATGAGGATGATATTTGCTGTGGGTTTTTCATAGATAGATTTGATGAAGTTCAGGAATGTTCCCTCTATCCCTATACTCTGAAGTGTTTTAATCAGGAACAGATGCTGGATTTTTTCAAATGCTTTTTCTGCATCAATTGAGAGGACCATGTGGTTCTTCTCTCTTCTCTTATTGATTTGTTCTATCACATTGATTGATTTGTGAATGTTGAACCATTCTTGCAACCGAGAGATGAATCCCACCTGGTCATGGTGGATGATCTTTTTAATGTGCTGTTGGATCCCATTTGCTAGGATCTTGTTGAGAATCTTAGCATCCATATTCATCAGTGATATTAGTCTGAAATTCTCCTTTTTGGTGGAGTCTTTGCCTAGTTTGGGGATCAAGGTAATGCTGGCTTCATAAAAAGAGTCTGGAAGTTTTCCTTCTGCTTCAATTTTTTGAAACAGCTTCAGGAGAATAGGTGTTATTTCTTCTTTGAGAGTTTGGTAGAATTCCCCCAGGGAATCCTTCAAGTCCTGGGCTCTTGTTTTTTGGGAGGTTTTTGAGCACTGCTTCAATCTCGTTACTAGATATCAGTCTACTCAGATTGTCAGTTTCTTCCTGGTTCAATTTTCGAAGTTTATAGTTTTCCAGGAATGCATCCATTTCATCTAGGTTGCTTTACTTATTGGCATATAACTGTTGATAATAACTTCTGATGATTATTTCTATTTCCTGGGTGTTAGCTGTGATCTCTCCCTTTTCATTCATAATTTTATTAATTTGGGCCGTCTTTCCTTTCTTTTGGATTAGTGTGGCCAATGGTTTATCAATCTTATAGATTCTTTCAAAAAACCAGCTTCTAGTTTCATTGTTGTGTTCTACTGTATCCCTAGTTTCTATCTCATTGATCTCTGCTCTAATATTGATCATTTCCCTTCTTGTGTGTGGAGTTGGCTTAATTTGTTGTTGATTCTTCAGCTCTTTAAGGTGTAGAGACAGCTGGTGTATTCTGGGGTTTTCCTTTTTTTTTTGAGGGAGGCTTGATGGCTATTTATTTCCCCCTTAGGACCAACTTTGTTGTATCCCATAGGTTTTGGACTGAAGTGTCTTCATTCTCATTTGTTTCCGTGAACCATGTAAGTTCTTCCTTGATCTCCTGGTTGATCCAAGCATTCTTAAGCAAGGTGGTCTTTAGCTTCCAGGTGTTTAAGTTCATTCCAAACTTTTCCTTGTGGTTGAGCTCCAGTTTCAAAGCATTGTGATCTGAGAATATGCAGGGAATAATCTCAATCTTTTGGTATCAGTTAAGCCCTGATTTGTGACCCAGTATGTGATGTATTCTGGAGAAGGTTCCTTGTGCACTTGAGAAGAATGAGTATTCTGTTGTTTTAGGTTGGAATGTTCCGTATATATCTATGAGGTCTGTCTGGTCCAATGTGCCACTCAATGCTCTTGTTTCTTTATTGATTTTCTGCTTGTATGATCTATTACTGAGAGTAGCGTGTTAAGATCTCCTACTATTAATGTATTCATATCAATATGACACTTCATCTTGATTAACAGTTCTCTTATGTAATTGGCTGCTCCCATATTGGAGGCATAAATATTTACAATTGTTAGATCTTCTTGGTGGATAGTCCCTTTAAGAATTATGTAGTGTCCTTCTATATCTCTGACTACAGTCTTTAGTTTAAAATCTAATTTATCTGATATGAGAATCACTACCCTAGCCTTCTTTTGAGCCTCATTGGCATGAAAGATGCTTCTCCATCCCTCCACTTTCAGTCTGGGTGTATCCTTAGGTTTGAAATGGGTCTCTTGTAGACAACATATGGATGGGTCTTGTCATTTTATCCAATCTGCAACCCTGTATCATTTTACGGGCACATTTAGGCCATTCACATTGAGAGTCATTATTGAGAGATACGTTTTTATTGACATCATGTTACCTGTGAAGTCTTCATATCTATAGATTGTCTCCCTATATTTCTGTTCAATGATATTCTTAGGATTTTTCCTCTTTTATAGAACTCCTCTTAATATTTCCTGCAGCATTGGCTTGGTGGTCAAATACTCTTTTAAACCTTGCCAGTCTTAGAAGTTCTTTATATCTCCATCCATTTTGAACATGTCTTGCTGGAGAAGGTATTCTTGGCTGCATCTTCTTCTCATTTAGTGCCTTGAATACTTCTTGCTAGCCCTTTCTGGCTTCCCAGGTTTCTGTGGACAGGTATGATGTTATTCTGATGGGCTTTCCTCTGAACATAAGAAATTTCTTTGTCCTAGCTACTTTCAAGAGCACTTGTCTACAATTATGATTCATCATTTTCTATATCAGGTGTTTTGAGGTCTTTCTAGATTCTATGATCTTGGGGGGAGACTTTTATGCTTCTAGTACATGAACGCTGGTTCCATTCACAAGACTGGGAAATTTTTCATGGAGAATTGGGTTCAACTAAATCTTCTAGTCTTCTTTCTTTCTTCTCCCCACTCAGGGATTCCAATAATTCTGACATTGGAACGTTTCATGGTGTCATTTATTTCCCTAATTCTGTTTTCATGGCTACTAAGCTGTTTGTTCCAGGCTTCCTCCTGATCCTTTTTCTCTGTTTGTCCTCCAGATCACTGATTCTATCTTCTGTCCCAGTTACCCTAGTTTTGAGAGAATTTAGATTAGATTGGAACTCATTGAGAACATTGTGAACATCATCACTGGTGGCTTTCACTTCTGCCCTAATCAATTCCATTTTGTCATCCATGGCTTTCTCCAACCTAGCTACTGCCTGGATAATTGTTAGCCTGAATTCCCTTTCTGACATATTGTCTATGTCCATACTCATTAGCTCTGTTGCAGAAAGCCCATCCTCTGAATTTTTCTTCTGTTGGGCATTCCTCCTCCTAGTCATTTTGGTGAGAGATGGCTGAATGGATGTGTAGCTGAATGTATTGACCTTGGTGCAGTCAAGGTTCACTCTGGAAAGCTTCTGAGCAGTCAAGAGTTCCCACCCAAAAGAAAGAAAAAAGAAAAGAAAAAGAGGTGGGGGGGAAGAAAGATAAAATAAAAGAGAAGGCCAAGCCCAAATGTGCCCCAAGGTAAGATTTATGAAGTATACAAACAAAAACAGAGAAGCATAAAGACTGCCAAAAGTGGATGACAAGAGAAAAAAAATATATATATAAAAACCAAACAAAACAAAATAACCTCATCAAAAAGAGCCTCAAGTGTAAGATTTATATACTACCAGGACAAAAACAAATACACAGAAACATTGGTGGAAGAAAAATATGGGAGAGTGGTTTTAAATTCTCAGTGGTCAAGAAAGGTTATTTTGATTCTTCCTGGATATAGCTTGATATCTTTGTTAAAGGACTCAACTTTCCTAAGATAAAGGGGGATTAAAAACTGGTTTATCTATAGGGATAGCATTGATTGGGGAAGGGGATTACCTTGAAGCTTAACTCTATATGAATATTTTTTAAAAAAAGGATAAACTAAACTAAACTAAAAATCTAAAAAAATTAAAAAATAGAAAAGCAAAAGAGAAACACAGGTATATGTATCAAAAAGTTCACGTTAAAGGGTTATTATGGCATTTGATGTACTGGACATCTCACTGTGATGGTAAATAGGTTAAAAAGTTATATATATTAAAAAAAATAAACCAGAATTGTGGGAACGAATTAAAAATGAAAGTTGTATCTATGAAGTAGTGGTGGTTGTCCTCTTTTTTTTTTTTTTTTTTTTTGGTTGGTTTTCTGGAGAGGGACCTGCTGCATGGATTTTCAGGCAATGTCCCTAGAGTTAAGTCCTCCTGCCTCCCATCAAGGGGGTGGGCTCTGAGGAAACCGGTTTTTCAGGCTTTTGTGCTCTGGAGGTTTTTTTTGTTTGTTTGTTCATTTGTTCTCTCTCCCCTTGGCAGCTTTTGATGGTTTTTGGAGGTTTAGTGGGAAGTAAACTTCATCCAGACCTCCCTCTCAGCGAGAAGCCTCAGTCTGTTCCCCTCTGGGTGCTCCAGAGCACATAAATTCGCCCTGGGCCGGTGGCAAAGCATGTTCTCAGTACGGTCTCTGGGTGCACAGGAACTCCCGCTTGTACCCAAAATGACGATAGCCATTAGCTGTGGCTGTCTGGGTAGCTCCAGACCGCCAGAGAAGTCCCAAGTAGGGATAGCGCCCTGAGATTTTCCTGCTGGCCCAGGCTGGGAGTGCTCAGACTCTCTGGGGTCCAAGAGAGTGCTGGCTGATGCCTGCACGCACCTCTCTCAAGGGGGAGGAGGGGTGTAAGGCGCGCCTCAGGCTGTGGCCACAGGGCATGCGGAGAGTGCCGCTCTTCTGCCCCAGTAGAGATCCAGAAGTGTATAATTCTAATCTCAGTCTGATTTCATGGGTGATCAGAGTTCTTTGGTAGGTAATCAGCTCACTTTCGGGTACAGGTTCAAACAGCGCCTCCTCCTACTTCCCCGCAATCTTGTCCCTCCTCCATACTCTATTTTGATTGCTCCCAGTTCATGAACTATTTGGTGTGTGCACATGACACTTTTATTAATTACCACTTTGGTGAAGTTCACTGTATTGACCTGGGCTATTCCTAAGTTTTTGACACTAACATTTGGTGGTATTAATGTTTTAGATTTTGGCCATTGTAACAGGTGAGACCTGTAGGGTCTTATTTTTTTAAATTCAATCTGTAAAATATAAAGAACACTTACCATGACACAGAACCTCTGGAATTTTTAAGTGTACTGTACATGATTGTTGGAATGGGTACAATGTTGTAGAGCAACTCTCTATTCTTTCATCTTGCTCATGCATCAGTAACTCCCCATTATCCTGTCCCCAGAGCCCATGGCAAACTCTTCTTTGATTCACTCTTTGATTATTTGAGTTTGACTATCATAGATACCACATTTAAGTAGAATCATGCATTATTTGTCTTACTGTGACTGGTTTATTTCAGTTAGCATAATGGCCTCAAGATTCATCCACATGTTTGCATATTTCAGGATTTCCTTTTTTTTTTTTTTTTTTTTTTTGGTTCTCTTTAAGGCTGAATAGTACTCCACTTATGTGTTGAGCACACTTTCTTTATCCATGAATCAGTTTTTGGACATTCAAGTTGCTTCCCTAATTGACTATTGTGAACAGTGCTGTAAAGAACATAGGAGTGCTTAATATCTTTCCAAAATCCTGATTTCAATTTTTTAAAAAGATTTTATTTGACACATACACAGAGAAAGAATAAGCACAAAGAAGGAGCAGCAGAGAGAGAGGGAGAAGCAGACTCCCTGCTGAATAGGGAGCCCAATGTAGGAATCAATCCGAGGATGCTGAGATCATGACCCTAGCCAAAGGCAAACACTTAAGTGCCTGAGCCACCTAAGTGTCCCTCTTTTTTTTTTTTTTTTTTTTTTTTTTTTGAGAGAGAGAGAGAGTTGGGGGTGGGGAGGGTAGGAGGAAGAAAGAGAATTTTAAGCAGGCTCCACGCTCAGCACAGAACACACCATGGGGCTCCACCTTAGGACACTGAGATCATGACCTAATTCCACATCAAGAGTGAGATGTTTAATCAACTGAGTCATTCAGGCAACCCTAAATTCTTTTTGATAAATACTCAGAAGAAGGATTTCTGGATCACGTTGTAGTTCTATTTTTAATTTTTCAAAGAACATCTGTACTGTTTTCCATGGTTACACCATTTTGCATTCCCACCAACAGTGTGCGGTGTTCCAATTGTTTCAAACATAAAAGCCATCATACAGGTTTATCTGTGTTCTCTTCTATTCTTTCACCAAAAAGGGGAAGGGAGAAAATGATCACATTCTTCATCAGATTTTGCACACTGACCCAAAGTACACGCATTTCTACCTCCTCTGGGATCAGATAGTTTTTCCTATTCATTCCTCTTAGGGAGGAATGATTGATTCTATTATAGCTAAGTACCTTTTTCTTTCCCCTGTAGACTGTAAACTAGTATATTACCCACTTTTATGTATGAACTTTTTAAAAATTTCATTCATTCATTCACTCACTCACAGATTTTATTTAAATTCCAGTTACTTAACATAAAATGTTGTATTAGTTTCAGTTGTATGATATAGTGATTCAACACTTCCACAGAACACCTGATGCTTGCTCATTGGGACAAGGGCACTGCTTCATCTTCTCACCTATTTAACCAATCTCCAGTCTCTCCCTCTGGTAACCATCAGTTTGCTCAGTTTAATGATGAGTCTTTCTTGATTTATCTCTCTCTGTCTTACTTTTTTTTCCTTTTCCTTATTTGGCTTGTTTCTTAATTTCCACATGAGTAAAATCATATGGTATTTGTCTTTCTCTGACTGACTTATTTCCCTTAATATTATACTCTCCAACTCCACCCATGTTGTTGCACCTGGCAAGATTTCATTCTTTTACACTGATGAATAATATTGCATTACTCATTTATATATTCTTAGCTCTAGTAAATTACTCCATTGAAACTAAAGGCTCAATAAGTATTGGATTTCTTTTGAACTAAAGTAATGAAATCAAATAAGTAGCACAAGATGAGACTTAGCAAATTCATCTTTTATATCTATTTCCATGAAATTCCCGTTTAAAAATAGGATTTGGTTCACTTTTAATCCTCACCAATCTAAGCAGTAATTTTATTTTCTGACCATGGGCATTTCCTTCATCAGGAACCGGGGAATGAATGGGGTTGGAGGTTTTGTCTGCAGAGCTGCTTCATCTGAGGTGTCTTTGCTGACAGCTTCATTACTCTAGGGGGCACTCTAGGCTTTACCAGAAATAAAGATTTTTCTGATGGTCCATGGTTGAACAGTTAAAAGAAAGAACAGAAATCATGTGAGCCAGTCCAATTATAGATAGCAAAGGTTGGGGAGAAGGGGAATGGCGTTTGTGTAAAGTTCATCTCAGGTTTTAGGTTCTGCCATTTCAGACATCTGAGGCCATGTCTCTAAACTCCACTAAAACAGATAATTCTTCACAGGTACCAGGAAAGGAATATTTCTGGGCATTGTGAGCATGGAAACTCAACAGAAAATACCTCTTGTTACTTAATATGAATAAAATGCCCCAAACTTACTGGTCTTGAAATTATTTCAAAACCCCAGATATCTCACCTTTTTATATATCTCTGCTGAGAGTGGAGGGAGAAAGAATGAAGAAAAGAAGAGAGGAAACAATAAGGAACACAAAGAGAAGGAAAGGGAGAGGACAACATTGACTTTGAACAGCAATGAGTGGCCCAGTCAGACTCAGCTGTGTGGATGAGCAGGTCCATGAACTGCAACAGGAGAGATGAAGATATAAAAGTTAGGACATTGTGCAGACCTCTTATTTTTCATCAGCCAAATTCTGATTGCAATAATAATCAATACAGATTGTGACTGTCTGTCTTCGTTTCTAGAACTGTCTTGATTTCAGAAATTATGGTTACTTCAGCAATATATAATGCATGATGTCAGATCTCTTTCCTTTACCAGTATTTTCGTATAGTGGAATTCTCACGTAGTCTCACAAACTATGCAAATTGGGGAATGGAGACACTTTCACTGTGATTCTTCAAGGTTTTGTGGAATCCCCATTAGGCCTTGAATCTTTTAGAAATATCATTCACTTTTCCTCACACACTAACTCACAAATCCCTTAAATAAAGTGTTAAAAAAAAAAAAAAAACATTTATCCTCCTATATTAGAAGTATTGCCCCTACCTCCCTGCACTGTTGGCCAGCACAGTTTTGAAGACACGACTGTGCCCTGTCCTGGGCCACTGTGGGTGGAGTCTGGAGTTCTGTGAATGACAGGGCTGAGGTGTGATTGGTGCTCAGTGGTTCTGTTGAAAGGGATTGACTGTGAGACACAGTTTCTCTGAATCCAAGACTCATTACTCTGCACAGTGGGCAGAAGTACTTTATCACATAGACAAGGAATCATGAGGAGACACGGGGGAGATCTACTGGGGCTCCTGTGCATCCAGGTTTGCTGTGAGTGGGGGCGTTCCTCATGGGTACTCGGGTGGAGTCCACAGCCCACAGCCCACAACGGTAGGGGAACTCCAAGAGGGTCCTACTACCTCAGCGGTGTGTCTTAGGATATTTTGCAAGTTTCGAAACTGCATCAGTGATTTCCTGGTGACATCACTTGTGTTTGTTTTTCTCTTTCCACACAGTGGTGAGAGGGATGATGGTGAAGCAGAGCCCTTCAGCCCTGATCCTCCAGGAGAGAGCCAGCTCTACTCTCAAGTGCAATTTTTCCGAAACTGCGCGCAGTGTGCAGTGGTTCCGACAGCACCCCAGGGGCGACGGTCTCATGGGGCTGTTTTACATAGCTTCAGGGATGCAGCAGAGTGGGAGGTTAAACTGCACAGTGAATCCTAGGGATCGGTCCAGCACCCTCCACATCCGGGCCTCCCAACTGGAAGACTCAGCCACCTACCTGTGTGCGGTGGAGGCACAGTGCTCCCCAGTGATCTCCAGCCTGCGCCCAAACTGCAACTGCACTTGCAGCCCCCACCCTTCCCCCGGTCGGTCGGGCATTTGCACCACAGCAGTCTTTGCAGATTTCCAGACTTTCAGATTTATGTGACAGCATGTTTTTCCTTCTAAAATTAGACCCATCGCCAGTTGTCCTTTCACTTTTCTTGTCCGTTTCTTCCCCCAAAAAGCCCTTTGCAGGTAAAAAGCTCCACCATGGGACCGTTGGAGCAAGTGACAGAGATGCCCATTTCCAGTACCCTGGGAAGACAGATGTCCCTGCAGCTAGCATATAAATTATTTGTAACTAGTCAAATAGAAACGTCTTGAAAAATTAGAAGATCTTGAACAAACAGAGGGATCTGAGTGAATTTTTTAGTTACCGTAGATTTTTTTTTATTTTCAAAGAATGGTAAGGAGAATGTATATAACATTTTTTATGTTTGTGTTCAGCTTTTTCACTATGGGAAATACAAACATAATAAAATAATTGTATTGAGGGTAAGGCACTCTACTTGTCTCCTTATATATATTTTCTATTTCAGTAAGGTAATACATTATAAATAGGTACGTTCATTTTAAGCACAAATAAAGGGAGGATTTTAGAGTATAAGTGACTTGGTGGAATTGAATGTTAGTGAATCTGAGGTGACATGAGAGCTTATCCTTTGAGTACCTCATCTAGAAGACTGTAGAATCATAAAATCTGAATGATTTCCTTGAAGTATTTGTATGATGTGTTGACATATATCACTGACAGAAGTATCCATTTCAGTCATTTCTAAACAGCACCTTGTGGAGAAGAGCTCATGGAAGTTTTCCTTCTGTTCCATGAAAATCCATTTTTCTTCCTTCCATTTTGAATGAATCTATTTTCATGATTATGTAAAATCAGCCCCAATTTGGAAAAAGGAGTCAAAAGCTTCCAGGACAACCCCAAATGATCCCCTTCTCTGTTGCAGCTATAGACAAAGACTGTTGACCCCAAACCCAAAGTTGAAACTTGCATATGGAAGATTCCAGCACATACAGAGTCCAGCCTGCACTGGGTTTTATATTGAGAAAAGGGCATTGATAGGAAGGTCTGTGCCCCTGAAAACTCTGAACATGATAGATGGGCAGACTCTCTGAAGCTGGGAGCAGAGCCAGCTTCTTGAGCATGGACCCTACACAGTTACACAGCCCCCCACTCTCCCAAAGAACCCTGCCCTTCGTTTAATGCTGTGCCCTCACTGTCTTGAAATTAATGCTAGTTTTATCTCTGCTCCTGTCTTTTATAATTGAGTCCCATAAGTTGGCGAGCAGGTGCCTGAGCAGAGAGATCGGTGTGGCAGCAGGACACAGGCAGGAACACATACAGACTCAGGTTCTGGGTCACAGAAGCTTGTATGTGACCTGAGCAGCTGGCGGGGCCACCTGTGGTATCTGTGCCTGCTTTGGAGTAGCTGGACTTTGATTCTGCAAAAGGTGTTGTAAATTCTGTCAAGAAATAAGTACAAATGCAGTGTTTACACGAACATTTCAATTATGTGGTTTGGTTGATTCTTACACAACTAAACATACTCTTATCCTATGACCTAGCAATGGCCTTCCTGAGTCCTTTTACCCAAAGGGTTGAAAACATATGTCCACACACAAACCTGTACACAGGTTTTTTTTTTTTTTTTTAAGATTTTATTTATTTGACACACACAGAGAGATCACAAGCAGGTAGAGAGGCAGGCAGAGAAAGAGAGAGAGAGAGAGGGAAGCAGGCTCCCTGCCAAGCAGAGAGCCTGATGCGGGCCTCGATCCCAGGACCTTGAGATCATGACCTGAGCCAAAGGCAGAAGCTTTAACCCACTGAGCCACCCAGGTGCCCCCTTGTACACAGGTGTTTTTTGGCAGTTTATTCACATTTGCCAAAACTCTGAAGAAAACAACATGTCCTTCAGTAAGCAAATGGTGTTACATTCAAAGAATAGAATATGATTTGCTGCTAAAAAGAAACAAGCCATGAAGGAGTGAAGAGATAGGGGAACCTTAAAAGCATTTTACTAAGTGAATACAGCCCATGTGAAAAGGCTATGTAGGGTATGATTCTGAACCTATGACTTTCTAGAAAAGGCAAAACTATGGAGGGAGTAAAAGATTATGGTTGCTGAGGATTGAGGAGAGCAGCAGGAATCAATAGGTCACAGAAAATGCTTGCTGTAGTGAGCCTAGTCTCTATGATAATATAATGGTGGCTACATACCTTATAACTTGTTCACACCCACAAAATGTCGAACAGCAGGAGTGAACCCTAGAAAAACGGTGAGCATGGGGTGACATGATGTGGCAGTGTAGGCTCATCCATTGTGAAAGAGTCATGGGGAAGATGATAATTGGAAGCCCATACCTGTGTGGGGGTATGATGTGGACTGAAAGCCTCAGTCCACATTGGCCTCATCTTTCTTTGAAACTGGTTGAGATAGTTGAAAAGAAAAAAGGTCTTTGAAACTTTAAAATTAGGGACACCGGGGTGTCTCAATGGGTTAAAGCCTCTGCCTTCGGCTCAGGTCATGATTTCAGGGTCCTGGGATAGTGTCCCACATCGGGCTCTCTGCTCAGCAGGGAGACTGCTTTCTCCTCTCTCTCTGCCTGCCTCTCTGCATATTTGTGATCTCTGTCTGTCAAATAAATAAATAAATAAGTCTTAAAAAACATTAAAATCAGAGACATGAAACTAATATGTATGAACAGTTAAAGATTTTTATATTTTTAATTATTTTTTTTTAGATTTTTTTTACTTGTTTATTTGACAAAGAGAGAGAGAGAGAGAGAGCACACACAAGTAGGCAGAGCAGTAGGCACAGGGAGAGAGAGAAGCAGGCTCCTCACTGAGGAGGGAGCCTGATGTGGAGCTCGATCCCAGGTCCCTGAGATCAGGACCATAGCCAAAACAGAAGCCTAACAAACTGTGCCACCCAGATGCCCCAAGTTAAAGAATTTTAGAAAAATGTCTCCCCTTGCAACATTACCTAATGACACCTTTTCACTGGTTTTTGAGTAAAGCTCCCAAATTTTCATTTTGAAATGATCTCAAAAATGGTATACACATCTGTGGCTGGAAATTTTGAAACTCCAAACTAACGTTCTACAGAAAAGCCAGAATTCAGAAAGCAATTAGGATGTTTTAAAAAGTACTTCTTGCTTTCCATATTAGTAAGCTCATCTGCCTCCTCTAGTTTGTCTCAATTCTGGAGATTCTTTCTTTTCTTCATACAATACATAAGTTATATGTAATATATATAAGAAATATGTTTCCAAAAGAATATCCTGCCTACCCATGGCTCAGCCATGGAGTCCCCTGTCCCACGTCCTGTGAGGAGTTTTCAGTCAGTGAATAAACTCCCATTTTATTTCATGTTAATATTGATATAGTTCTCCTTGATACATTATTGATCTCATAGAAGAAAGGAAAGCCCAGATAGGATCTCATTCTAAGGACCATGTCTCTGAAGAGTCCTCAGGGTCAGTTAGGATCAACCTCCAACCCACTAGATCATATGTGCTTGTGAAAATGGTCTTTGGGTTCCATGATGCAGGCAATTTCACCCTCTCTGACACCAGTCCACAGTGTGTATAACCAGTCCTCAATACATATTTGCATTGTTATATAGTATAAAAGAAATTTACAGGTGGAAGAGTCCGTAGAAATCCTTCAGTTCAATGTAATTTTACACATCAGAGACTGTATCCAAGATGACATTATGGAAAAATTAGATAGTGAATAAGCTTGGCAAGAAAGGAAGTGGGTTTCCTCACTTCTGGTTTAGCATTCTTTCTCCTGCCTCCTTCCTGTAGGGCCATAGTGTTGGGTAAAGAAAAAGTGTCTAATGCAAGCCCAGCCATATAACTGCAGCATTGCTCTGAGAAAATTATGGTCCACTTAGTTAGAATGCCTGAATGAAGAGTTCCAATTTGTGTAAAACTCGGGAACTCAGGAAGGGAGACTCAGGCTGAGCCACTGTGATTCTACCAGCAAACTCATACATCACTCACTATTTCTGTAGGAGGAAGCCAGAGGTGATGGTGTCATGTGAACATCAACATGTATTTCTAAGGACTTTCCCAAAATAACAAATATTTATTATCCCAGGTGCACATCTCTTGAAGGCAGAGTGAGTATAATGAGCATAAGTCACACACTGTCTGTAAAATGATCACTGGGTATTTAAGGGTCCTGCAGCTGGCAGTTCATGAAGATGGTAGATGAAGTTTTCTTAGGACATAAGGAAAAGTATATTCTATGAAAACATGATGGAGATGGAATTTTACACAAGGGATAACCTTATTTGTGCAACAGCTAATCCATGGAAGAGAGTCATTCATATGAATGGTCACATTAAATTCTGAAGGTCACACCTAAAAATTACAAAAATTGACCTTCCCACCAGTAGAGGGAATTTTGCCCAGAGAAGAATTAGAGAATTCTTACTTTATAGGGAGTGGAGGATGGAATGGAAGAATCTCAGAATCAAGAAGTTTTCCACACATAAAAACACATTTCAGGGACGCCTGGGTGGCTCAGTTGGTTGGGCAGCTGCCTTCGGCTCAGGTAATGATCCCAGCGTGCTGGGATCGAGTCCCACATTGGGCTCCTTGCTCAGCAGGGAGCCTGCTTCTCCCTCTGTCTCTGCCTGTCATTCTGTCTGCCTGTGCTCGCTCTCTCTCCCTCTCTCTCTCTGACAAATGAATAAAATCTTTAAAAAAACCACATTTCATATATATGCATATATTTATATTTTGAGTTGATATTCTTCACTATAGCTGTCTTTAAATCTTTCATGGTGGGAGAGGAGGATGCACATGAGTTTTATTCTTTGTCCTTTTGTGGATCTAAGAGTAGGCTTCACAGAAATTAGGAAAGTCTTGGTCTTGGAAATGAGGTAGTCTTGGTTTCCCAGGGACCATTTCTCTTGATCGGTACTTTAGGACCAGTTTCTTTTTGGTACCATTCCCTGGGCACACACAATGTTTATGCTTCTCTGGATTTTTTCTCACAGAGGTCATCAGAAGATTCCAAGAAATTCATGTGAATGAGAAAGGGGTTTTGGAAGGAGAGATAATTCTGGAAACTCACAGGATTGGAGAACTTTATCAATGAGTCTTGGGGAAAGAACACTGTCGTGGCATTTAGGAGGAATATGGAATGTGAAGCCGTGTTGACCAGGAAGTGGGAAGCATGACAGGATGAATAGTGGATTCTTTAAAGGAACTTCTTCTGAGGCAATTAGTCAGCATTGCTTTGGGGGACATTCCATCTATTTTGATTTAGGAAAATGAAAGCACTTTAAGAATAAACTCATATAATTATATTTTCTGAATTTGCAGCTTGATGTTTTCTCAGAATTTCTACTGCATCTTTCAATAGTTTGCATTATATAAGACACATAACATTCAAGTAAATTTCTTAAAGCATGTCAGATTTCTCTATGCAAATTTGTTCCTCAGAGGCACAGGCTAAGAGAAAAGCATTTCCCCAGTGAGTTGCCTAGAGATGTGACCACAAGACATCAGTGTACCTGTGCTGATGCAGAACATGTGGGGAGTTCATTTTAGTGCATCTGATGGACTAGACTATGGCAGGAGCAGGGTCTTTTTCTTTCTTTTCCTTATTGGCTGTTAGACAATGTGGGAAGTTACTCTGTTGAGGAAAGAAGAGATGCTCTGATAAATAAATAAATAAATAAATAAATAAATAGTAGCTGAGATGGCTAGAGGCTTTAATTCTGAACCTGAGCTTAACTGGGAGGAACCATGAAGACATCGATGGGAGCTTTAATCATGTTCTCGTGGCTGCAGCTGAACTGTGAGTTCAGAGTATATTAGTGGATATTCTTCAGAAGTCAAGACTGGCTTTACTCAGGTTTCTTCCTGTTAGTGTAGAAAAGGAGAATTCTGAAGCTTAATAACCTGGAATCTCTTCTCTATTCTCTGACCTTTTCTTTCTACACAGGGTTCAGCCAAGGAGAGAATGTGGAGCAGCATCCTTCTACCCTGAGTGTCCAGGAAGGAAGCAGCTCTGTTATCAACTGCAGTTATTCAGACAGTGCCTCAGACTACTTCCCTTGGTATAAATAAGAACTTGGAAAAGGTCCCCAGCTCCTTACATACATTCATTCAAGCATGGCCAGAATTTTGTATTTCATTCACTGCTATATTTTCAGTAGGTAGAACAAACATTTTCACATAATTCGTTATCACTAGGTGCTAAGGAAAGCAGGAAAGAAGAATTCTGCTACTCATAATTTAATTTAAGCTTTATGATTGGATTGAATTTGCAAATTTATTTGTGACAAATAAAAGTCCTTGAAGTATATGTCTGATTATTTGTTTGTTTTACAACACACTGTTTCTTTCCATTTATATGTGTCTCTTTCTTAATAGCGCTCAATGGTTTGAAGATAATTCCATTTTTCCTGGACTTGTAATTTTTTGTTACCATCATAATGAAAACTTTTCTTTCTGAGATACATGGGAAAATATTTATATGTATGTATCAGCCACCATACAATTTTTTTAAAGATTTTATTTATTTATTTGACAGAGACGATAGAAAGATCACAAGTAGGCAGAGAGACAGGAAGAGAAAGGAGGCGGGGGAGCAGGCTGCCTGCTGAGCTGAGAGCCTGATGCAGGGTTCAATTCCAGGACGCTGGGATCATGACCTGAGCTGAAGAGAGAGGCTTAAACCTACTGAGCCACCCCTAAAGATTTTATTTATTTATTTGTCAGAGAGAGAGAGAGAGCCCAAGCAGGGGGAGGAGTAGGCAATGGAGAAGCAGGTTTCCTGCCAAGCAAGGAGCCTCCTGAGGGACACAACCCCAGGACCCTGGGATCATGACCTGAGCAGAAGGCTGACGTTTAACCAGTTGAGCCACCCAGGCGCACAAAGTCATTTGGAGTAATGGCTAATGTAGAAATGACCTGTTACCAACCTCCCTGCCACATATATTCACATTTTATGGAATTAAGCATTGTTAATCACAACCTTCTTTTTAAACAAAGTTATTTCTCTAGTGTTGTGGAGATATCAGTGGAGCTAATGAAGTTGTGTAAATATTTAATTCTCTCATTCTCCCACCTCTGCTCAAGGGTAGGCTCCTTACAAGGTTCCTCCACGTCTTCCTCACTGAGGATGGCTATAATTGGCAATTGTCATGGTGAGAGTGGTTTCTCTTAGCGGAGTTACAGTTGTGAGTTATTTGCTCACTGGCTTTTTCTTATTGGGAAATGCATCAAATTAGATTCAGCTTATCATATCTGACCAAAGGAGGTTAGAACTGTAGCCCAACACGTCAATGGGCTTGATTCTTTCCCTCCTTATACCGCCATCTCCTGTGCAGTAGAAGGAAGATGACTCCTGATCAGTGGCTTTCCTATAAACCTGATAATGGAGTCAGAAGGAAGCATGCTTCTATATTATTCATTTGTTTCCTCTAAAGTCCAGTTAGAGGCCTGAGAGAGGGTGCAGTTTCTACAGATTTGAATGCTTGATCATATTGAGGTGAGAATTGATTCAAGTTTAAACCTTCATCATATTTGGTATATTTGTTTCTTATATCCTGGGACAAGGTAGTACAAACTTTTAGGCCTTCTCTTGATCCTGTGAAGCCAGACTGCGTGCTGAGAGTCTCTCTTTTGTTTGCTTTCTCTAGGACGGTGCTGACTGAACTTTTTTGATTTCTCCCAATTGGGGAGAGTGGGTGTACTCTCTTCGCATGCTCACTAGCCCCTTACAAAAGCTCACTGCTGTTGTCATCCTGTCTGCACTGGTGGGAGGCCACAGGATGGGATGATGTATGGGTGAGGGGCTGGGTGTTGTGTTTAGGGTTTAGTCTAATTCGGTTTGGTTGTTGTGGGTCATCCATACTCACATTTACTTTCTGAAGGTCTACTCTATAATGTAGTTTGTACTAGTATTTGTTCCTTCTTATTAACACCTCTAGCATAGGTGTGCTCAGTTTCCACACTGCAGGTTTACTTGCTTCCCACCAGTCTTAACCACAAATGCTCATAATTAGGAGTTCTTATGGGAACACTGTAAAGGAGCAGAGTGTGAAATTTCCACTTCGTTCCTGTCCTTGACTTCAACACTCCTTCAAAATCACTTTTTGCCAACACCTGGCTCAGTTTGCACACTTCCCAGCACTGTTTGTTTAATGTTCCACACTCCAAAATCCTCATTCTCTCCATTTCCCTCCTTCCACCTCTAACCCCATTCCTACAGTGCCTTAAATTTTGGATGGTGATGGATGGTTGATAATTGGTCTTGCATTCTAACATTCTCATATTTGATCTGAAGGCTGATGTATAGAGTAGAAATCTTAAAAAGAGTGTCTGAAAATATTTTTAATTATAAATTTTTACCATTTTAACATACAATTTACCATTTTAACAGTTTTTAAGTGTACAATTTACAGATTGAGATACATTTACATTGTTGTTCAAGAGCAACACCATTGATTTCTAGAATTCTTTTGTCTTGAAAAACAAAATATTTGTAGTCATTAAACAATAACTCTCCATCACTCCATCCCTCCAGTCCTTGGGAACTACCATTCTGCTTTCTCTTTTCATGAATTTGACTAGTTTAGATATCTCACAGAGGTCAATTCTGCAGTATGGGTCATTTTGTGACATTTTATTTAACATTATCTTCTCAAGATTCATCTATGTTGCAGCTTGTGACAGAATTTATTTCCTTTTCAAGGCTGAATAATCTTCCAGTGTATGTCATATCCCATTTTGTTTATCCATTCCTATCTGTTGATGGACTTTGGGGTTGCTTCCACTTTTTGGTAGAGATAGGAATTCAGAAACATCTCAATATTTTTGGTATATAAGCAAATTCTTCCCATTTTTGAGTATATACCAGAAGTGGATTGCTGAATCATAAGGCAATTCTGTTTCTAAATTTTTGAGAAAGGTTTATACTTGTTAACTGGAACAACTATGCTCTAGACTAGGTTACCACAAGCAATTGTCAAGGAATAGAGTGATCACTAGTCATGAATGGAGCTCCAATATCACTGAATCACAAAATCCTAGAATGGTTTGTCCCTTTTCCCACAGTCCAATGCATAGATCAGGTGTCAATAATTGGTCTGAATGGAATGGTGAAGCCTCAACTCAGGAGTCAGTTCCTGAATAGCAGTTTGGGTATCCATTATAATATATTTCCTTTCCAGTTTTGGTAAAGGGGCCAAACCTGCACATTTCTGAATCTCTTTCTTAGTTCCAATTATATAATAAAGAGCCTGTTAAAGAGTGTCTTAAAACATTTCAAAGGCTTTGGAAGAAGTCTTCTTGCTACCCTCCAGTCTCTCTTCCAATTTTTCTCTGTCAACAATCTTTTTAAAAAATATTTTATTTATTTATTTGACAGACAGAGATCACAAGTAGGTAGAAAGGCAGGCAGAGAGAGAGAGGAGGAAACAGGTTACCCGCCGAGCATAGAGCCCAATACAGGACTCAATCCCAGGACCCCTAGACAAGGACCTGAGCCAAAGGCAGAGGCTTAACCCACTGAGTCATCCAGGTGCCCTCTGTCAACAATCTTTAGTGGCAAATACAGGAAATTGGTTTTATTTTTTGGCTTGTTTGTCTGTTTTGTTTTATTTTTCATTTTAAAGAATAGTACTTTATTGAATAAGTTTTGTTCGCAAAAAAATAAGCTTCAATCTTTGATGATGGCCAGATTATATGGTGGGAAGCAATTTCCTTTGTTATCCATACTGATGGAAAGGTTTCTACTAAATGAAAAAAAGTCATACAAGTATATTCACACATATAGCATCTATCTCAAAACATTTCACATGATTATTCACATCACTCATACAATGACAAAATATCATTCTTTCAGATTGATTTGATAAAATATATCAGTAGTGAAAAAATATAAAATCTTCTAACAAAAATTAATAAAAATGTACAAGACTGTCCTTATATACCTTAGAGAAATTATTTCTTATATACATACTCATAAAGTTTGGATTGGTTTACATGAATAAAATACCAAGTAAAGATAAAAAAAAAGTCATTTTAGAAATAACTCTGGTTACTCCCATACCACACAGGTCATATGAGGATTTGAACAGCAACTATGGATTTAAATATATATATATATATATATATATATATATATGTATATACATATACATATAATCTTTATATATATAATCTTACCTATAAAACAGCAGTATACAAAATTCAAACTAAAAGGTTATGCAAAGTAACACACAAATGTCCTAAATTTTTAAAAAGATTTTATTTATTTATTTGACAGAGAGAGACACAGCAAGGGAAGAAACACAGCAGAGGGAATGGGAGAGGGAGAAGCAAGCTCCCCGTGGTGCACGGAGCCTGATGTGGGGCTCCATCCCAGGATCATGAGATCATGACCTGAGCCAAAGGCAGATGCTGAATGACTGAACCACCAAGGCATCCCCAAATGTTCTAAATATTTTTTTTTAAGATTTTATTTATTTATTTGACAGACAGAGATCACAAGTAGGCAGAGAGGCAGGCAGAGAGAGAGGAGGAAGCAGGCTACCCGCTGAGCAGAGAGCCCGATGTGGGACTCGATCCCAGGACCCTGAGATCATGACCTGAGCTGAAGGCAGCGGCCTAACCCACTGAGCCACCCAGGCGCTCCCAAATGTTCTAAATCTTAAGGAAACTTTAAAATACCTCTTCTATTTGTAAATAAAAGCAGAATAAAACTGATCTGATTGCCTTATTAGGAAGTTTATTCTGGAAACTTGTTAATAAAGTATTGGTGGGAATTCTCAATCTTCATTATGCTGTTACCTGAAGTACTCAATCATTTTCTTCAGTAAAGGAATAAGTAAATGAATAGACTACATATTAGTTAACACATATTATAACCAGTCTAACTCTGACAATAACAGGAGTGACCACAAAGTGCCTCAGAGTCAGCTGTGTCTTGAATTTCTCACTGAAGGATTGGGACAATCTACATCTGGAACAATTTTATCAGTAGACAGAAACAATAAATGCCTTTTATCCTGTTTTCTTAAAGTCCATATCACTAGTCTTTAACAGATAACAATGAGATAGCTCTAGCAGATGAAGCAGGAAGGGAACTATGTTCTAGAAGAAGCATTTATCTGTCTTTGATACAAGCTTCTCAATTAATTCCTGAAGAGGTGCCAACTCATGCCTATCAATCAGATTAAGCTCCTGAACAAAGAAAATAAAGGGCTTAAGGGAGCTGTTGAGGTAGACCTTTTTCCACAGTTGCATCACAGAATCAAACTGCTGGTGATAAATATGCATAAACCCAGAACAAATGCTTTAAATGGTCTTTGCCATAGACATAAAATTTTTTGGAAAGGGAACACCAATCTTGGAAGGCAAAAGACTTTCATCATCAAGCTGATCCTAACCCAAACATTTGATTGACTTTTTGATATTAGTACCATTTTCCCAATAGATATTCATATCTTGGACCTGCAGACATGACTGGACAGCTTGCTTCACTGCAGAATTCTGTAATAATTCCATACAGTAAGTTGATTGGTTGAAGAAATCTACAGTGTTAGCTGAAATCCATTCACCTAGGTCCTCTCCCTCTGTCAACAGAAGAGCTTGTCTCAGATTTCCACTTCCTAGAGTTGCTTCTGCCTGTTTTAAGAGATGATGAGAGCTGGAGAGAGCTGATGAGAGCCTTCAGGCATATTCTTCTTTGGTTTGAATACTTGAGAGGAGTGGCGGCTGAAGAGATAGCTCAACTTCTATCCTCAGAGGAGAGGGACTGCTGGTCCCCAACACTGTCTGGATTCAGAGTCCAGGCAGGAATCACAAGGAAGCAAACAGTCCTCAACTCTTTGCCCACAAAAGTACTGGGTGCCCCTGCTATGAACCACAGATCTAGCAGGAGCAAGTTGCTACGCAGGCCTCCCCCACCTTGCTGACCTGAAAATCAGGGAACAGGTATTTTTCTGTCATCTATCTCTGTGTTCAGAAGTATAAGCTCTGCCATCAAGTTCTTGATACTTTTGAGCTTACTTTATTTTTATTTTTATTTATTTTTAAATATATATTTTTTATTTTTTAGAGGAGTATATGATTTTTTTAAAAAATTTATTTTCAGCATAACAGTATTCATTGTTTTTGTACCACACCCAGTGCTCCATGCAATCCGTGCCCTCTCTAATACCCACCACCTTGTTCCCCCAACATCCCACCCCCCCCACCACCACTTAAAACCCCTCAGATTGTTTTTCAGAGTCCATAGTCTCTCATGGTTCACCTCCCCTTCCAATTTCCCTCAACTCCCTTCTCCTAACTCCCCATGTCCACCATGCTATTTGGTATGCTCCACAAATAAGTGAAATCATATGATAATTGACTCTTTCTGCTTGACTTATTTCACTCAGCATAATCTCTTCCAGTCCCGTCCATGTTGCTACAAAAGTTGGGTATTCATCCTTTCTGATGGAGGCATAATACTCCACAGTGTATATGGACCACATCTTCCTTATCCATTCGTCCGTTGAAGGGCGGGCATCTTGGTTCTTTCCACAGTTTGGCGACCGTGGCCATTGCTGCTATAAACATTGGGCTACAGATGGCCCTTCTTTTCACTACATCTGTAGTGAAATTGCAGGGTCATAGGGAAGCTCTATTTTTAATTTCTTGAGGAATCTCCACGCTGTTCTCCAAAGTGGCTGCACCAACTTGCATTCCCACCAACATTGTAAGAGAGTTCCCCTTTCTCCACCTCCCCTCCAACACATGTTGTTTCCTGTCTTGCTAAATATTTTACTTATTTAATTGACAGAGAGAGACAGAGACAGAGAGGGAGAGAAATACAGAGCACAAGCAGAGGGAGTTGAAATCTCCCTGATGAGCAAGGAGCCACATGTCGGACTTGATCCTAGGACCAGAGCAGAAGGCAGCTGCTTAACTGACTGAGCCACCCAGGTGCCCCTTGAACTTGTTTTATTACTTGTAAATTTGGGAGAATGATATCTTCTTTTAATATTTTATTGTGACAACGTATCGGCAATATATCTGAAGAGATTGGCACGTAGCGAATGAGCAATTTAGGAAGGTACCTCAATAGGTACAGAAGAAGTTTCTTCTGTAAAAGAAGATTCAGTGTAAGATTCAGATTCATTCCTGAGAGAAACTCCCAGTGAATAAGGAATTGAAGGAAATTTCCTTAATGAAAAAGGGCTCAACCGAAAACCTACATCAGATGTCATAGTTGGTGGTGAAAACCTCAATGCTTTCTACTTAGTTTCAGAAATAAGGCGAGAGTTTTGGCTCTCACCACTTGTATTTCATATTGAAGTAGAGGTTCCAGCCAATGCAATACAGCATGGAGAAGAAACAAACGCCACACAGTCTGGAAAGGGGGAAGTGAACTTATCTTTTAACAGCCAACATAAACGTCTGAGCAGAAAACTCAAGAGAATCTGCAAAACAGCTACTAGAACAGATTGGTTTAAGAAAGTCAAATGTATGCCTACCATATAACTCACCTGTTGTACTTCAGAAATTGATCCAACAGAAATGAAAGCACATGTCTATAAAACATCTTATATACAAATATTTATAGCAGCTTTATTTGTAAGAGCCTTACTGGGATTAATCGAGATGGCCAGCAACATGTGAATAGACAAGTTGTTTTAAAGGCACATGATGGGGTACTGCACAGCAACAGAAACAAAGTCTTGATAAATATGACTACGGAAGAATCTCATAATAATTATGCTGAGAAGAAGCCAAAGAAACACATGATTCCATTTACACAAAATTATAAAATATGAAAACTAATTCATGACAGGAAGTTCCCCTGGAAATAGGGATGAGGAGGGTTGAGAGGAGGATTACAAAGTGACATGAAGAAACTTTAGGGGTGATGTATATGTTCATTTTCTCAATTGTAGTGATGGCTTCACAAATACATACATACATCAAATCATATCGAATTGTTGAATTTGCTGCACTTTACTGTCATGTAAATTATGTATTAACAGAGCCATTCAATATCATTCTATGCACTATTTTCCCTCACTACGGTGCCAGTCTTCTTGTGTAATGTAAAATGCAAAATATTTCTCCTGTAGGCTTTCATTGACCTGAAACTATATATATATAGATATAGATAGATAGATAGATATAGATATAGATATAGATATAGAAAGATAGATATTTATTTATTTTTAATTTATGCCTAATGACTTTCTGCATCCAAGTGTTATACTGTTTATTTTCTTTCTTTCTTTTTTTTTTTTTAAAGGTTTTATTTATTTGACAGACAGAGATCACAAATAGGCAGAGAGGCAGATAGAGAGAGAGGGAAGCAGACTCCCCGCTGAGCAGAGAGGCCGATGCGGGGCTCAATCCCAGGACCCTGGGACCATGACCTGAGCCAAAAGCAGAGGCTTTAACCCACTGAGCCACCCAGGTGCCCCTATACTGTTTATTTTCAACCAGCATCATCCTAACCTATTTAGCATTGTCCCAGCAGATCTTTTTTTTTTTTTTTTAAGATTTTTATATATTTGACAGAAATATTTTTATATATTTGACAGAAAGATACAGTGAGAGAGGGAACGTAAGCAGGGGAGAGGGAGAGGGAGAAGCAGGCTTCCTGCTGAGCAGGGAGCCTGAGGTGGGGCTTGATCCCAGGACCCTGACATCATGACCCCAGTGGAAGGCAGACACCCAACTAAAGAGCCACCCACGGGCCCCATCCCTGCATATCTGAAGAGAAGTTTGTAGTGGCTTGTCTAAAATTGCATTCCAGCATAATTTTGAGGCACGTTCTGACAATGTAATTTGGAAGGGGAAGGGGAAGGGAATGGATACTTGAATGGAAACAGTATTCAGGCCTGAATTTCTTACTTTACTTGTATCTGGGAAATCATTCCCATGTTGACTACGGACTCTGATGTTCCTCAACCTGAATATTTGGGGAATAGCCTCCAAAAAACAGCTGAGCAAAGCTTCCTAATGTGTCTAGAGTATATGTTTACAGGACTTTAGAGAAGATTTGGCCATTTCTAGAACTTTTCTCTGATAATCCTGATTTCTTACTTTTTGAGAAAAATTATTTGATTAATGTTTAACAACAAAATGTGTCAGATGGATGATAATAGAAAGCATCCTTGAGGTTAAACCTATTAAGAAGATAGGATTAGTATTTGTTGCTGAATTCACATACAGTAGTCACCTTAAGTTGGAGTCAATAAAACTGTGAGAACATAAACTCTCAAATGATTCTATAGGGATTTGATGACTCCGTGTATGAATTTATTCTGTCTAAAATTCCTATTTTTCACTTTTTAATTATTCTAAAAATCAGGAATATTTGACTATTAGATAGTGTGACTTCTGAAACTTTTTATTAAAAATAGTATTTATTGCATTTGCTAATAGTTTAGGAATAAGTAAATACGGCATTTTAAATAAATGCTATTTGCTCATTATTTTTGTTTAATTTAAAAATATTTATTGAGTACTTAAAAAATGACAGTCACAGTTCCAAATATTGCGTGAAGTGCCAAAAACACAGAATCAGTCACCAATGACTTGACTTCCTCTTACTTTTTCTGTATTCAACTCCAGCTCCTTTTCTGGCAGTCAGTAGGTTATAGGCCAGCCCATATGGACACATGAGAATATGAAGTACTGTAGTAAAATGCTTCTGAAGATTGTTACCCTCCCAGCTACAGAAATGCCCTGGGATGCTATGATAAAGAAGTTCCATATCAGGCAGTATCTTAAGAACAAAATAGACCTGGGAAGTTAGGATTGCTAGTTAGGATTTTTCAGACTTCCAATGGTCACCTGAAGCCTGACATGTACCTCTTAAGGTCAGGGGTGAAACAGATGGCTGCCTTGGGGAGGATTCTGGCCAACATGTGTATATTTTAGTCCCTGTCCACCAGGGGGTGCAGCTTCCTACCACAGTCACATTTCCTGTATGAAATGTGGGTTTCTACTGATCATTTCTGTCACTCCAACCTTCTCCATAGTAAGAATGAAGAACATTATTTAGGTGACACTCCAAAGATGAAGTGTTTTCCAGGCTTCGTGAGTGTGATACTCTTAATGCTTGGTAAGTACCATTCCTCTTAAAATTTGGATTCTTTCTTCCATGGTGTCATCAAAACCTTTAACTATCATATATCCATGAGTTTTATGCCCAAGGTGATACAGATCTCCTTTCTCTTTCCTCAGGACAAACCCATGGAGACTCAGTGACTCAGACTGAAGGCCAAGTAACTCTCTTAGAAGAGACTTCCCTGACTGTGAACTGCACTTATTCAGCATCAGGATCCCTTACTCTTTTCTGGTATGTCCAGTATCCCGGTGAAGGTCTACAGCTCCTCCTGAAAGCCTTGAGGGACAAGGAGAAGAAAAGCAACAAAGGATTTGAAGCCACCTTTGATGGCAGATCGAAATCCTTCCACTTGGAGAAAGGCTCAGTGCAAGCCTCAGATTCAGCTGTGTACTACTGTGCGGTGACTGACACAGTGACAGAGACTGTAGGGGGAGCTGAGCACAAACTCTGAGCAGGACAGGGGTCTGGAAGCTGAGTGCCTTTGCCTGATGCACTCTGGTTCCATCACAATCTGTTGTTTGTCCCTCAGTGTCTGGTTGGTACAAAATCATACAAAGGACTAGAGCATAAGAACCAGCAGTAACTTTCCCCAAACCCAGGTGTTCCTTAGTGACGTTGAAAACAGTTCAATGCCAAGAGTTCCTCAGCAAGGGTGTACCTAATTTCAATGTAGAATTACATAACAAAGAAGTGGTCTTGGAGTGCCCACTAGGTTAAGTGTCTGACTCTTGATCTTCTCAGGTTATGATCTCAGGTTTGTGTGATCAAACCCCAATATCAGGCTTCCTGCATGTTGGTTTGGAATTCTGCTTCTCTCCCTTTTTCCCTGTCCTTCTGTCCTCTCCCATTGACTAGTTTAAATAAATCTTTAAACTAAACAAACAGTTATGGATGAATTGGTCTCTTGTTCATCTTTGCAGTGAAATTCCAGGCTGAGAAGTAGTTCAGGCCACCCTGGTGGGTGTTGCTGTGTCTATGACACTTCTAAATACACACAGTGTGAATTGGAAGGTGGCTTCTGCCAAATATCTTCCTGACCAAGTATAAGCAGGAGAGGTGATGGGGGAGCTTCAGTGCAGAGCCAATTTTATTAGAGAAGAAAGGAGGAGGAACACATGTACCTGAGCAAGGAAAAGAGAGGCCAGCCACCTCTGCTGTAGTTTCTTTTCTAGTAAGTCAGGTGATAGACACAGACTGATATTCAACATGAAGTGCTGGGGGCAGAAACAGAATGAAGGTAGAGGTTCATGTTCTGGCCAGATAATTAGCTCAGTTGGTAAGAACTCAAGTGAGATCATTCTCAGTGCCCAGGAAATATGGTGATAGAAAATGCTCTTGCACTGAGGTTTCCTAACAATACAGATTGATAGGTGATACTGGGCAGAAAACCTATAGATTTCTCTAACTTCTGTTTTGTAATGTCTCACAGAGAGTCACAAATCAGGGAATTGGGAGAATGCAAATGAGTCAAGAATGTCATAGAGAAAGTAATAGAGACCCCAGTATGGAGCCTCAACTCTATGGTCAACTAATCTTTGACAAAGCAGGAAAGAATATCCAATGGAAGAAGGACAGTCTCTTCAATCAATGGTGCTGGAAAAACTGAGCAGTCACATGCAGAAGAATGAACCTGGCTCACTCTCTTACACCATACACAAAGATAAACTCAAAATGGATGAGAGACCTACATGTGAGGCAGGAATCCATCAAAATCCTAGAGGAGAACATCAGCAGAGTAACTTCTTCAACATCGGTCCCAGCAACTTCTTTCAAGGTAAGTCTCCAAAGGTAAGGGAAACAAAAGCAAAAATGAACTTCTGGGACTTCACCAAGATAAAAAGCTTCTGCACAGCAAAGGAACAGTCAACAAAAGTAAGAGGCAACCCACGGAATGGGAGAAGATATTTGCAAATGACATTTCAGATAAAGGGTTGGTATTCAAGATCTATAAAGCACTTTTCAAACTCAACCTTCAAAAAATAATAATCAAGTCAAAAAATGAGTGGAAGACATGAACAGACATTTATTCAAAGAAGACATACAAATGGGTAACAGACACATAAAAAAATGTTCAATTTCACTAGCCATCATTGAAATACCAATCAAAGCCACAGTGAGATACCACCTTACACCAGTCAGAATGGCAAAAATTAACAAGACAGGAAAGAACAGTGTTGGTGATGATGGGTGAAAGGGGAACCCTCTTGCACTGTTGGGAATGCAAGCTGGTACAGCCACTCTGGAAAATAGTTTAGAGGTTCTTCAAGACATTAAAAATAGAGCTAACCTACAACCCAGCAATTGCACTACTATATTTTTATCCTAAAGATAAAGGTGTAGTGAAATAAGGGGCACAGGCACCCCAATGTTCATAGCAGCAATGTCCACAATAGCCAAACTGTGGAAGGAGCTTAGACGTCCTTCAACAGATGAATGGATAAAGAAGATATGATTCATATATATAATGGAATATTACTCAGCCATCAGAAAAGATGAATACCTACCATTTGCACTGAGATGAATGGAACTGGAAGGGATTATGCTAAGTGAAATAAGTCAAGCTGGGAAAGACAATTATCATATGGTTTCACTCATATGTGGAACATAAGGAATAGCCTGGAAGACCAGAGAGGAAAGGAGGGAAAATTGGATGGGAAGAAATCAGAGAGGAAGATAAACTGTGAGAGACTCTGGACTCAGGGAAACAAACCAAGGGTTACAGAGCAGAGGGATGGGGTAACTAGGTGATGGGTATTAAGGAGGGCATGTGTTGTGATGAGCACTAGGTGTTATATGCAAGTAATGAATCCTTGAACACCACATCAAAAACTAATGATGTACTCTATGTTGGCTAACTGAATATATGAAAAAACACAAGAGAAAAAAGCAATGTCTGAATTGTGCTGCATCACTTTGCCAATATGGTTGCAATCTTCTTTGTTTTTTAAGTATTTTTTAAATGACTTATTTTAGGAGGACTTACAGAAAGGTATACCCAAAATGTTTATTTGTGTTATAACAATGTTTAAATAAAATACGGTCCATTTCCTAGAGATTGAAATCTAGTAAAATACCTTGAAACATCAACTCCAAATTATCAAGATGAGGAACAACTTAGGCTAGTAAGTGACAAAGGGTCAGAATTGGGATTGTTAGTCAAAAGGTATTTTAGTTTATAGGTAGTAATGACTTTAATAATTCATATATTCACAAATTCCCACTTTTGTTAAAAGTAATAAAAAGTCATAAAACCTTTCATAAAGGTTTATGCATATTCCCTTCTATTCTTGTCACCAAAAAGGGGAAAAGAGAGAATGGTCAACTTCTATATAACATTTTGTCCAGGCACCCGAAGTACAAGCATTTCTCCCTCCTTTGGGATCAGATAGTTTTTAGTGTTCACTCCTCTGAGTCCTGCCTCTTGATCCTATTAGAGTTATGTGTACTTTCGTTTTTACCCATAGATTGTAAACTAGTTTGTTTTTCCTTTTATATATTCTTTTAAAAATTCATTCATTCATTCATTCATTGACTCACAGGTTTTTTTTTCACTTTCAGGAAAGATTCATTTTAATTGGTTTCAGACTCATTTACCATTACCTTCTGAATCAGCTCTTAATGCAATATTCAAAAGAGTGCATTTCTTTTGCTTGTGAACTACCTGATCTAGGAAATAGTCCTTTGTCCTTTGTGAAAATCTCCCCACCAATTCTTTCTACATTCTGTCCATTTAAGTTTGGGTAATTAAATGCACTTATTGTTATTTCTTGGCCTAATGTTACTGCTTCTCCAGACTTTTTAAAAAATTAACATATAATGTACTATTTGTGTCAGGGGTACAGTTCTGTGATTCATCGGTCTTACACAATTCACAGCACTCACCATAGCACATACCTTCCCCAATAACCACTCCCCTTTATCCCTCCCACCCCCTTCCTCTCCAGCAACCCTCAGTTTGTTTCCTGAGATTAAGAGTCTCTTATGTTTGTCTCTCTCTCTTTCTGGTTTTGTCTTGTTTCATTTCTTTCCTCCCTTTCCCTATGATCCTGTCTTGTTTCTCAAATTCCTCATATCAGTGTGATCATATGATATTTGTCTTTCTCTGATTGACCTCTTTTGCTCAGCATGATACCCTCTAGTTCCATTCACGTTGTTGCAAATGGCAAGATTTCATTTCTTTGGATGGCTTCATGGTATTCTATTGTATATATATATATATATATATATACCACACCTTCTTATCCATTCATCTGTTGATAGACATCTAGTCTCTTTCCACAGTTTGGCTATTGTGGACAGTGCTCCTGTAAACATTCAGGTGCACAAGCCCCAAGCCCCTTGGGATCCCTACATTTGTATCTTTAGGGTAAATACACAGTAGTACAGTTGTTGGGTTGTAGGGTAGCTCTATTTTCAACTTTTTGAGGAACCTCCTTACTGTTTTCCAGAGTGGCTGCACCAGCTTGCATTCCTACTAGCAATATAGGAGGGTTCCCATTTCTCTGCATCCTCACCAACATCTGTCTTTTCCTGACTGGTTAATTTTAGCCATTCTCACTGGTATGAGGTAGTATCTCACTTCACTTTAGTTTTTATTTAAATTCCAGTTAGTTAATATATGGTGTTATATTAGTGTCAGGTGTACAATATAGTGATTCAATACTTCCACAGAACCCCCAGTGCTCATCAGGAGTAGAGCACTGCTTCATCCCCTCAGCTACTGAACCCATACCCCAACCCTCTCCCTTTTGGTGACCATCACTTTGATCTCTCTAATTAAGAGTCTGTTTTTTTATTTATCTCTCTCTTATATTTTTCCCCTTGCTTGTTTGGTTTGTTTCTTAAATTCTGTATGAGTTAACATTATATAGTATTGTTCTTTCTCTGACGGACTTATTTCTCTCAGCATTATACTCTCTAGCTCCATCCATGTAATTGCAAATGGCAAGATTTCACCCATTTTTTTGGCTGAATAATATTCCATTATACTTTTGTATATTCTAAACATTTAGTAAATTACCCCATTGAACCTAAAAGCTCAAGAAATATTTATATTTTTTGACTAAAGACAAGAAATTAAATAAGTAGCACACGATGAGACTTACTAAATTATTTTCTGATATTAATTTCCATGAAATACCATTTTAAAAGTAGGATTTGGTTCACTTGTAATCCCCATTCAGTCTAAGCATTTATCTTATCTGCTTTTCCTTCATCAAGAAGCCTGGAATGTTCCTTCTATCCCTATACTTTGAAGCGTTTTAATCAGGAACGGATGCTGGATTTTGTCAAATGCTTTTTCTGCATCAATTAAGAGGACCATGTGGTTCTTCTCTCTTCTCATATTAATTTGTTCTATCACATTGATTGATTTGTGAATGTTGAACTATCCTTGTAGCCCAGGAATGAATCTCACCTGGTCATGGTGGATAATCTTTTTAATGTGCTGTTGGATCCTGTTTGCTAGGATCTTGTTGAGAATCTTAGCATCCATATTCATCAGTGATATTGGTCTAAAATTCTCCTTTTTGGTAGGGTCTTTGCCTGATTTGGGGATCCAGGTAATGCTGGCTTCATAGAAAGAATCTGGAAGTTTTCCTTCTGCTTCAATTTTTTGAACAGTCTCAGGAAAATAGGTGTTATTTCTTCTTTGAAAGTTTGGTAGAATTCCCCAGGGAATCTGTCAGGTCCTGGGTTCTTTTGTTTTGGGAGGTTTTTGATCACTGCTTCAATCTTGTTACTAGATATCAGTCTATTCAGATTGTCAATTTCTTCCTGGTTCAATTTTGGGAGTTTATAGTTTTCCAGGAATGCATCCATTTCATCTAGGTTGCTTAGCTTATTGGCATATAATTGTTGATAATAACTTCTCATGATTGTTTCTACTTCCTTGGTGTTAGTTGTGATTTCTCCATTTTCATTCATAATTTTATCACCTTACACCAGTTAGAATCGCCAAAATTAGCAAGATAGGAAACAACATGTGTTGGAGAGGATGTGGAGAACGGAGAACCCTCTTACACTGTTGGTGGGAATGCAAGTTGGTGCAGCCACTTTGGAGAACAGTGTGGAGATTCCTCAAGCAATTAAAAATAGAGCTTCCCTATGACCCTGCAATTGCACTCCTGGGTATTTACCCCAAAGATACAGATGTAGTGAAAAGAAGGGCCATCTGTAGCCCAATGTTTATAGCAGCAATGGCCACGGTCGCCAAACTGTGGAAAGAACCAAGATGCCCTTCAACGGACGAATGGATAAGGAAGATGTGGTCCATATACACTGTGGAGTATTATGCCTCCATCAGAAAGGATGAATACCCAACTTTTGTATCAACATGGATGGGACTGGAAGAGATTATGCTGAGTGAAATAAGTCAAGCAGAGAGAATCAATTATCATATGATTTCACTTATTTGTAGAGCATACCAAATAGCATGGAGGACAGAGGGAGTTAGAGAGGAGAAAGGAGTTGAGGGAAATTGGAAGGGGAGGTGAACCATGAGAGACTATGGACTCTGAAAAACAATCTGAGGGTTTTGAAGGGGCGAGGGGTGGGAGGTTGGGGGAACCAGGTGGTGGGTATTAGAGAGGGCACGGATTGCACGGAACACTGGGTGTGGTGCAAAAACAAGGAATACTGTTAAGCTGAAAATTAAAAAAAAAAAAAAAAGAAAGAAAAAAGAAGCCTGGAATGAATGGGGCTCGAGTTGTTTCTCCTGACGGCTTGATCTGAAGTATTTTTGCCAACCTCGTCAGTACTCTAGGGGCACTCTAGACCTGAAAAGAAACAAAGACTTTCTGATGGTCTAACCTTGAAAGTTAAACAGAGAACAGAAATCATGTGAGTCCGTCCAATTATAAATAGCAAAGGTGGGGAAGACAGGGGACAGAGTTTGTGTAAAGTTCACTTCAGGCTTTCAGTTCTGCCATTTCATGTCAACTTCAGACATCTGGAGGCCATGTCTCTAGAAATCCATCATACAGATAATTCCTCACAGGTACCAGGATAGGATTATTTCGGGGTATTGTGAGCCTGGAAACTCAACAGAAAAATCCCATTACATATTGTCAATTGCTATGAATAAAATCTCCCAACTTACTGGCCTTGGAACTATCTCAATATCCCAGATATACTACCTTTTCATCTATCTCTGCTGAAAGTGGAAAGAACAAGAATGAAGAGAAGAAGAGAAGAAATATTAAGGAACACAAAGAGAAGGAAAGGGAGAGAACAACATTGACTTTTTACAGCAACAAGTGGCCCAATCAGATTCAGTTGTGTGGATGAGAAAGGTCCATGAATTGCACAGGAGAGGTGGAGATGTGAAAGTTATCTGAGAGAGGACAGTATCCTACATCCTATTTTTCACCAAGAAATTATGGTTGGAATAATGTTCTATGCAGATGGTGACTGTCTGTTTCGTTTCTGGAGCTCTCTTGATTTCAAGAAGGTGTATTTACTTCTGTAATACATAACACATGCTATCAGATAATTTTCCCTTATCCATTGTTTTATATAATTGAATTCTCACATTGTTTGTCAGACTGTGTGACTAGGGAAATGGTGTCATTCTTCCTTAGGATTCTTTGAAGTTCTAGGTAACCCCCTAGGCACTGACTCTTCTAGAAATATGATTCATCTTTACTTACACACTAACTCACAAATCTCTTACATAAAGTATTTTAAGAAAATAACCCAACCATTTATCCTCCTATATTAGAAGTATTGCCCCTATCTCCCTGCACTGTTGAGCAGCACAGTTTTGGAGACATAAGTGTGCCCTGTCCTGGGCCATTGTGGGTGGAGTCTGGAGTTCTGTGAATGACAGGGCTGAGGTGTGATTGGTGCTCGGTGGTTCTGTTGAAAGGGATTGACTATAAGACACAGTTTCTCTGAATCCAAGACTCTATGCTCTGCACAGCAGGTCGACGTACTCATCAAGTAGACAAGGAATCATGAGGAGACATTGGGGAACTCTACTGGGGCTCCTGTGCATCCAGGTTTGCTGTGAGTGGGGGCGTTCCTCATGGGTACTGGGGTGGAGTCCACAGACCGCAGTGGTGTGGGGAGCTCCAAGAGGGTCCCACAACCTCAGCGGTGTGTTTTAGGATATTCTGCAAGTTTGGAAACTGCATCAGTTACCTCTTGGTTACATCACTTGTCTTTGTTTTTCTTTGTTTTCACACAGCGGTGAGAGGAATGACGGTGGAGCAGAGCCCTTCAACCCTGAGCCTCCAGGAGGGAGCCAGCTCTACGCTGAAGTGCAATTTTTCTAGCAGTCCAGACAGTGTGCAGTGGTTCCGACAGCACCCCAGGGGTGGCAGGCTCATGGGGCTGTTTTTCATAGCTTCAGGGATGAAGCAGAGTGGGAGGTTAAACTGCACAGTGAATACTAAGGAACGGTCCAGCACCCTCCATATTGGGGCCTCCCAACTGGAAGACTCAGCCACCTACCTGTGTGCAGTGGAGGCACAGTGCTCCCTGGTGATCTGCAGCCTGCACCCAAACTGCAGCTGTGCCTGCAGCCCCCACCCTTCCCTGGGGCAGGCATTTGCCCGACTGCAAGCTTTGCACATGTCCAGACTTTCAGATTTACCTTAGGGCATGTTTTTCCTCCTAAAATTAGACCCATCAGGGTTGTCCTTTCACTTTCTTTTCTTGCCCTTCATCTTCTTAGAAAAGCCTTTGCAGGAAAAAAGCTCTTCGAAGGAGCTATTAGATCAAGTGACAGATGCTCCCATCTAGTGCCCTGGAAAAACAGATCTGCTGGAAGATAGCATAAAATGTGTATGAAAATGAAAATGGTTTGAAAAATAATACTTTAATTAAGCTTTAATTTATAATTATTTATTAATGCTTTAGCATTTATTGCTGTGCTATCACTTTCTTGAAAATAATACTAGATTTACCTTTGTACCTGTACTTTAAAAGTGAGTCCTATAAGTGGGAAGAACAAGTTTCTGAGCAGAGAGATACATGGGGCACCAGGACACAGGCAGGAACACATGCAGGCTCAGGTTCTGGGTCACAGCAGGCTGTGTGTGAGCTGAGCACTTGGCCGGGCCACCTGTGCTGTCTGTGCCTGCTTTGGACTAGCTGTGGTTTTTACATGCAACAAAGGATGTAGTAAGTACTGTCAGGAAATTAATGCAAAGTGAAAGTGTATACCTGGACATTTCAATAAAACAATTTGGCCATTTCTTGTGGAACTTTGGCCTCCTGAGTATTTTCACTGAAAGGATTGAAAACTCTTGTCCACACACAAGTCTCTTCACAGGTGTTTTATAGCTGTTCATATATAATTACCAACGCTTGGAAGTAGCAGCATGTCCTTCAACAGATAAATGAATAAATAAATGGTGTTCCGTACAAGCAATGGAATGTGATTTGGTGCTAAAATGATCAGGGCTATGAAATAATGAAGAGATAGGGGAATCTTATATGCATTTACCAAGTGAAAATAGCCTATCTGAAAAGGCCACATAGGGTATGATTCTGATCCTATGACTTTCTGGAAAAGGCAAAAGATCCCAAATTTTCATTTTGAAATGATCTCAGAAATTGTTTATGCATCCTTGGCTGGAAATTCTGAAATTCTAAATTAAAATTTCAAGCAGAAATCCAAAATTCAGAAAGCAATTAGGCTGTTTTAGAGAGAGTGCTCCTTGCTTTCCATATTAGTAAGCGCATCCACCTCCTCTAGGGTGTCTCAATAGAGGAGTTTCTTTTATTCATATAATATGTAAATTGTATGAAATAAAAATATATAGGAAATATGTCTTCAAAGAGCATCCTGCTTGCCTGTGTTTGAGCCATGTTATCCATCGGTCTCACTACCTGTGATTAAAGTCCGTGAATAAAGTCCCATTTTTTCCAGTATTAATATGAATTTATTTTCTCCTTGATATATTATTGATGTCATAGGAGAAATGAAAACCTGATAGAATCTCATCCTGTGTTTCTGTTTCTGAAGAGGCTTCAGCCATTCGTTAGGACCAACCTCAGAACCACTAGATCACATGTGGCTGTGCAAATGGTCTTGGGGTTCATGATGCAGGCAGTTTCACCCCACTCTGACACCAGTCCACATTGCACACAACCAGTTCTTAGTAAATGTTTGCTTTTTATATAGTATGAATGAAATTTAGAGCTGGAAGTACCTTTAGAAATCCTTTAGTCCAATTTAATGTTATACATCAGAGACTATAACCAAGTTGGCTGTAAAAAACAATTAGGTAGGGAATGAGCTGGAGGAAAGAGAAAGTGCGTTTCCTCACTTCCTCTTTGACATTCTTGCTCCTGCCTCCTTGTTGTAGGACCATTCTGCTGGGTAAAGAGAACGTTATCTAATGCAAGCCCAGCCACTTAGATCTCTGCACTTTGAGTCTGAGAAAGATGTGGTTCAATCAGTTTGAACACCTGAATGGAGAGTTCCAATTTGTGTAAATGTCTGAGACCATGGGCTGGAAAGGAGACTTGGGCTGAGCCACTGTGTTTCTACCAGCAAACTTATCCATCACTCACTGTTTCTGTAGGAGAAATCCAGAGGTGATAGTTTCACCTGAACATCTACATGTATTTCTAAGGAAGTTCCCCAAAATAGCAAATATATTTATTATGCCAGGTAGACATCCCTTGAAGGCAGGATGAGTATAATGAGCATAACTTACACATTCTCTGCAAAATGATCATAGGATTTGGAAGATTTCTGCAGTGCAAAAACCAGGAAGCTGTTTGACAATGTTTTCTAGACCAATACTTGAAAATAAGCAAAGTAATATTCTGTAAAAACATCGTGGAGCTGGAAAATTTGCCCAAGGGTTGGCCTTATCTGTGAAACAGTTAGTCCATGGAAGAGATCCATTCATATGAACGGTCACATTCAGTTCTGAGAGTCACACCTAAATTTGCAAAAATTGATCTTCCCACCAGCAGAGGAAAATTTGCCCAGAGAAGAATCTGAGAATTCTTATTTTATGGGGAATGGGGGAGAGAATGGAAGATTCTCAGACTCAAGGCGTTTTCCACACATAAAAACGCATTTCATATATATGCATATATTTATATATTCAATTGATTTTCTTCACCGTAGCTGTCTTTGAATCATTCATGGTGGGAGAGGAGGATGAAAATGAGTTTTACTCTTTGTCCTATCTCAGATCTGAGAGTAGGCTTCACAGAAAAGGGGCTTCTCCTTTTGGAGGTAGCCTTGGTTTCCCAAAAATCATTTCTCCTGATCAGCTCTTTAAGGCCAGTTTCTGGGTGGCACCATTCCGGGGGATGCACAGTATTTGTGCTTCCCTATTATTCCCCTGCTCCCTTATCATTGAGATTTGGTTCTTTACTTTTGTCACAGTCATCTCAACTGACAATGATTCCACATTTTGACTGTTGGTATTATCTCTGGGAAGAAATTCAAAGTCATGGGCAAGAGCAAGTAGGAGGAGTAGAGTCTGAGGTAAGAGATACTTGAAATATCAAATGATCTTCATTCTCTTACTCTAATTCTTGCTCCCATGTTCCTTTTAGAAATAGTTTTACTCCATAATAGACAACTGAGGACAGTAGATTTGGAAGGAAGGAAATGTTTTCTGTTTTCTTTGTTTAAGGGAGTAAATTATGATTTCTTCCTGATTTCAAACATGTATACCCAGCCCATCCTAAAATAAACAACAATAGCATCTACCTCTTTCCAATGTACTAACAGTGACTCAGTAGTGTGGGGGCGTGTAAATCTTGATCTCCACATTCCTACTGTACAGTTCATCCCTGATCTAAGATATAACTTGCTTGACTGATTGCTGCCTTGATGCATGTGAGTCCCTCAGAGGCGCCAGCTAAGAGAAGAGCATTTCCCCAGCGAGTTCAGTAGAGATGTGACCACAAGACATCAGTGCACCTGTGATGATGCAGAACATGTGGAATTTTTATTTTAGTGCATCTGATGGATTAGACTATGGCAGCAGCAGAGTCTTTTCTTATTAGCTGTTGGACAATGTGGGAAGTTACCCTGTTAGAGGAAAGAAGGGATGGCCTGATAAAAGAGGGAGCTGAGTTGATTGGAGGCTGCAATTCTTAACATGAGCTTAACTGGGTGGAACCATGAAGACATCCATGGGAGCTTTAATCATGTTCTTGTGGCTGCAGCTGAACTGTGAGTTGAGTGTTTATGGGCAACAGAGTATATTAGTAGATATTCTCCAGAATTGAAGACTGGCTTTATTCAGGTTTCCTCCACTTAGTGTAACAAAAGAGAATTCTGAAGCATAATAAGCTGGAATCTCTTCTCCTTTCTCTGACCTTTTCTTTCTGCACAGCGTTCAGCCTGGGAGAGAATGTGGAGCAGCATCCTTCTACCCTGAGTGTCCAGGAGGGAAGCAGCTCTTTTATCAACTGCAGTTATTCAGACAGTGCCTCACGTTACTTCCCCTCCTATAAGCAAGAACTTGGGAACAGTTCCCAGCTCCTTATAGACATTGGTTCAACCATGGCCACAAAAGAAGACCAAAGACTCACTTTTTCATTTAATAGGATGGCCAAACATCTCTCCCTGCACATCAGAGACACACAGCCTGAAGACTGAGCTGCGTACTTCTGCGCAGCAAGCACACATTGCTTCCCAGTTACCTGCTGCCTGCACTCAGACCTGGGACTGGGGCAGCCTCCTGTCCCATGACACAGACCATCAAGGATAGCTTTTGTGCTGTTGTCTGTCTATAGGTGGAAGCTAATATGTTAGACTATTAGGATTGAGATGACCCAAACAGGGTGAAAACATTTCGTTGGATGAATCTTGTTTTTGGATTCTTGCTGTGATTTAATAATGTTCTATTTTTGAAATTCAGGTCTTCAAGATGACTTTACATTTGTTCTTCTGACTCTCTCTTATAAATATCCACTTAGTACTGATTTTACAGTCCTTTTTGTGGATGGGCATTTAACCATTGTGTTTCAAAAGTAGCCATAATGAATTTTGTGATTCTAAAACATTACATGCCAACATGGAAATATGGAAAATAGAGAAATGAAAGTGATAATTCTGTAATCACAAATATTGCAGATATTCCTTTTAGTCTCTATGAATTCTTATTGTAATGAGGATCATGAAATTTTCACCTTGTGTATTTCAATTTTAACATTCCCTTCTTCACTAATTCTTTCCCTCAAACATCTGCTTTTTAAAATGTTAATTTTGGGTGGGGGGTGTCAAGATGGTGGAGAAGTAGCTGGCTGAGTTGACATCAGGTAGCAGGAGAACAGCTAGATAGTTTATCAAACAATTCCGAACACCTACAATTCCAATAGGAGATGGAAGAGAAGCAGCAATTATAGAAACAGAAAATCGACCTCTTTCTGAAAGGTAGGACCTGAGGAGAAGTGAATCCAAAGTGACGGGAAGATAGACCGTGGGGGGAGGGGCCATCTCACAGCAAGAGGCAGAGCAATGGAGCACTAAATCAGAACTTTTAAAAATCTGCTCCACTGCGGTCCATCGCTCCAGAGGCTAAGTCAGGGTGAAGCCCATGTGGGGACAGTGTGGTCTCATGTCCCATGGGGTCACAGTAGGATCGGGGTTCTTGAGTGTCACAGAACTTGCAGGTATTAGAGCAGGAAAGCTAGCTGCAGAGATGGAGCTGCGGAGTGAGCTCTCAACTCGGGGTTACCTTAAACTGTGGTCCGTGTCACAGTCAGACCGCTGCTCTATGAGCACAGAGCCCACAAGATCCGGGGAGATCCACCTGGAAATGTGGAGACTCCAGGAGGGGCTGTGTGCCAGACACAGAGACTCTTGGTCACAGGCTGGATGAGCTTGGAGCACGGCTGGAGGCCAGGGAGATGGGAGTAATTGAGCGCTTTTCTTGGAGGGTGCACTGAGGAGTGGGGCCCCCAGCTCTCTGCTTCTCCAGGCCAGAGATTGGGAAGCTGCCATTTTCATTCCCATCCTCCAGAACTCTACAGAAAACAATCAGGGAACAAAAGCTCCAGAAAGTGAACCTGAACCCAAGCAGATTACTTATCCTGGCCCTTCCTAAGGGCAGTGCAATTCCGCCTCAGGCAAAGACACTTGAGAGTCACTACAATAGGCCCCTCCTCCAGAATATCAGCAAGAAATCCAGCCAAGACCAAGTTCACTTACCAAGGAGAACAGCAGGATTCCAGAGGAGGAGAAAGCAAAGCATGGAATTCAAGGCTTTCTCCCCATGATTCTTTAGTCTTGTGAAATTAATTAATTTTTTTAATTTTATTTTTTTCTTATGCTAAATTTTTTTTAACTTTTAGTCTTTCCTCTTTTAATGTTTTTTAACTAGTTTAGCTTAACAATACCTTCCATAAAAAAATCCTTTTTGAGCCTTCATTATCATAGTCATATTTTACCCTTCATTGTATGTAACTTTATTTTTTGTATACACATAGGGTTTTTTCTTCTAAAAAAAATTTTGGGATAGAGCTTCTTCTAATACATCAAAATATACCCTAAATTTAGTGCAGGGCTTTGTTCTAGTCTTCAGCCTGAGCACATTCTCTCCACTTTCTTTTTCTTTATTCTCCCAACGAACTTACCTTATCAACACCTCTTTTAGAAATTAAAAAAAAATTTTCTTTATCTTTATACTCATATCCCATCCCTTCATCATGTTTACCCTTAGTGTGTACCCTTAGTTTACCCTTAGTGTATACACTTAGTGTGTGTCTATATATATATATATATATATATATATATATATATATATATATTTCATTCTTTAAAATTTTTGGAGGTAGTTTCTTCTAAGAGACCAAAATAATCCAAAATTAATTGGTTGACTCTGTCTTATTCAATCGTCTAATATATATATTTTCTTTTTTATATTTTTTCTTTATTTATTTTAAATTTTTTCATTTTATTTTATTTTATTTTATTTTATTTCTTTTCAGTGTCCCAGAATTCATTGTTTATACACCTCATCCAGTGCTCCATGCAATATGTGCCCTCCATAATACCCACCACCAGGCTCACCTAGCCCCCTAACCCACCCCTCCAAAACTCTCAGTTTGTTTCTCAGAGTCCACAGTCTCTCAGTATTTATAACACTTAGCAAATTTCTTATAACGGCCTTTTTCAAAAGAAATTTAGTTAAAAAAAGAGAATAAGGGAAATGGTCTTAAGTAAGCATATGCTACCATTTAGGTGTTTGTATGCATTATTTTTAAATTAATTTAAAAAATTTTTTATAAACATATAATGTATTTTTATCCCCAGGGGTACAGGTCTGTGAATCGCCAGGTTTACACATTTCACAGCACTCATCATAGCACATACACTCCCCAGTGTCCATAACCCCACCACCCTCTCCTGACCCCCCACCCCCAGCAACCCTCAGCCTGTTTTGTGAGATTGAGTCTTTCATGGTTTGTCTCCCTCCCAATCCCATCTTCTTTCCTTTTTTCTTTTTATATCCCCAAACCCCCACATTACATCTCCACTTTCTCATATCAGGGAAATAATATGATAGTTGTCTTTCTCCGATTGACTTATTTCGCTAAGCATAATACCCTCTGGTTCCATCCATGTAAGCGCAAATGGCAAGATTTCATTTCTTTTGATGGCTGCATGGTATTCCATTGTATATATATACCACATCTTCTTTATCCATTCATCTGTTGGTGGACATCTAGGTTCTTTCTACAGTTTGGCTATTGTGGACACTGCTGCTATAAACATTCAGGGACACGTGCCCCTTTGTATTTTTAGGGTCAAAACCCACCAGTACAATTGCTGGGTCGTTCGATAGTTCTACCTTTTCAGATAGTTCTGCTGTTTTCCAGAGTGGCTGCACCAGCTTGTATTCCCCCCAACAGGTAGGAGAGTTCCCCTTTCTCTGCATCCTTGCCAGCACCTGTTGTTTCCTGACGTGTTAATTTTAGCCATTCTGACTGGTGTGGTTTTGATTTGCATTTCTCTGATGCTTAATGATGTGAAGCACTTTTTTATGTACGTGCTGGCCTTACCCAATAATTCTTATGCATTTTTGAACTAGCATTGTCTGTGCAGAGCTGAACTATAACACTAGGGTGGGTATTGTCTCAAATAAAGGCTATACCCATGCAAGATATTTTATTAGTGAAAAAACATTCAGGATAACCAGAAATATCTAAGATTTTACCATTAGAGTGAGAAAATATGTCTAAAAGGATAAAAATAACCTCTAAAGGATACAAAGGAAAGAATTAAAATGGGTGGTTCCTAATATCTAGGGGAATTCTTTTCTTCTTTTTTTATCCTTAACTTTTATTCAGTTCCTTTTTTTTAAATTGTGTTATGTTAGTCACCATACAATGCATCAATGGTTTTTGGGATTTCATTAAGATAAAGAATTTCTGCACAGCAAAGGAAACAGTCAACAAAACAAAGAGCCTAGTGGAGAGAATTCTTTTCTAATTGTCTTAGATGGAGCTGTTCGTCATGCAGTTGCATGGTTATTTTTCCTACGGTATTATGTGTACAGTCATCGTGGACTGTCTGCTTCTGCTGTTTTTCCAGAAAACCTCAGTTTAAGATCTCTAATATGAGTAACTTTTTCAGTTTCTGTCAGTGAAGAATATATGATGTCATAGTATTTGATAAACATTAACCAAGGATCCATTTCCTATACTTTATCTGCTGAATTAGTAATAAATTGTACATATAAGGTTATTTCACAATTCTCAATGACAGTTTTTTTTCTGGGATTTTGTTCAGGGCACCAAAGGTTTAGGTCATGTAATGGTGATGAAATGAATGTCCGCAGAGCAGTCTGTATCTGTGATGAAAGGAAGACTGACAAGGCTTTACTATCTAGTTCAATAGTTTGGGAAGGCTGGAATGGGTATGGTTTGGGACATCTGAGTTATGTGGGCTACAGTGACCAGTTCAAAGTGAGACAGCCTAGGACTTTGTAAGGAAGACACAGGGCCATGAAGGCTAAGGCTGTACCAGACCACAGCAGTTCAAGGGTAACGGCTACAGTAACTCATTTCAGTTTAACATTGCATTTGTTGTTTTCACTTTTCCACAGGATCTGGGTGTGATAGAAGAAGAGAAGTTTCTATGTGAGTCCTAACTTTACCTAACTTTCCCAGAGACATTTGCTCTGCCCTCTAGAGAGTATTTGAAATTGTATAGGTATGAAACACAGAATCCAACTGATATTTGACTCTTTAAAAAAAAAAAATCTATTTGTTTACTTGACAGAGAGAGAGCACAGGCAAGGGAATGGCAGCCAGAGGGAATAGAAGCCGGCTCCTTGCTGAACAGGATGGGAGACTCGATTCCAGGACCTCAGGATCAGGACCTGAGGTGAAGGCAGACTCTCAACCGACTGCGCTACCCAGGCGCCCCTGATATTTGAATCTTGTGATTGTTGAGACTTTCAGGAAAGAGAATGGTTCAATCCATGTAGAAAATAATATATTATTACCCATCCACAATCTAAGCTCATGCAGGGAATGCAACTGTGTTAGATCCCTTTGGAGATACTCAAATGTTTCCTTAGGACAGTATTTGAGAGCATATCCCACCTTTTCAGATTTTTTGGGATCTCATTGACTCCCAGAAAGGCATGGAAAGCCCCATTGTCTGCCATCCTAGAAAAGTCTCCCCACTAGTGTTTGGTTTAATGTTGCATCCAGTATATTCCCAGTGTGAAGTGTTGTCTCTGCTGGATTGTAGCAAGTGTTCATTGGTATCATTTGGCTACACTAGACAGCTGTCCTGGCTTTGCTACATCTTGTTCTCATGAATCAGCAAATCAATCATTCATAGTGATTCTTTAAAAATTTAGTGCCAAATATTCTACAAACAAGATAGAATTAATTGAACTTTTCCTTGGTTTTGTTTTTATGTTTTTAGAGAAGTGCTTACATAAGGACCATCTTTGAATTCATATTTATGATGACCTGCTCAAGCATTTTTTCTTAGCTTCTACCAGTGTCTTTTTAAACCTGAGACATTGTTTTGATGACAATTTAAAAAAATTTTCGTGAATACATGAAATAATTAATGTATTTGCTGCTCCTTTCTAGTAGAATGCAGGAGATACGTGAAAGGGTTAAGAAAAGTTGGAAACGTAAGAAACCAGATTGTCTTTATAGTATTGGGAGCAATGACCAACCTTAAAAACATACTCACTGACATCAACCACATAATTTTTTGTAAATTGACATATCCAAGAGATACTCATTAGTTCAACTACTTGATTTAATGATGCTTCTCAAGGGACTGGATTTTGTAAAGAGGTCTGGAGTAGTAATTGCATGACCAGTCTGGTCGTGTTTTTCAGTGTTTAAGGATTCTGGCCAACAAGCACCCATTTCAGACCCTGTCCACCAGGGGGTGCAGCTTCCTACCGCAATCACATTTCCTGTGTGAAATGTGGGCTTCCACTGATCATTTCTCTGTCACTCCAAACTTATTCATGGTAAGAAAGAAAAACATTATTTAGGTGACACGCCAGAGATGAAGTGTTCCCTGGGCTTTGGGACTGTGGTACTCTTAATGCTTGGTAAGTAAAATCCTTCTTAAAATTTGGATTCTTTTTCTTTTGTATCAGTAATAAGTTGAACTATAATTTATCCAAGAGCTTCATGCCAAAGGTGACACAGGTCTCTTTTCTTTTTCCTCAGGACAAACCCGTGGAGACTCAGTGACTCAGACAGAAGGCCAAGTGACCCTCTCAGAAAATGCTCTCCTGACTATGAATTGTACTTATTCAGCATCAGGGTACCCTGCCCTTTTCTGGTATGTCCAGTATCCAGGAGAAGGTCTAGAGCTCCTCCTGAAAGCCTTGAAGGACAAGGAGAAAGGAAGCAACAAAGGGTTTGAAGCCACCTACGATGGCAAATCCAACTCCTTCCACTTGGAGAAACGCTCAGTGCAAGCCTCAGATTCAGCTGTGTACTACTGTGCCATGAATGACACAGTGATGGGGACTGTAGGGGGAGCTGAGCACAAACTCTGAGCAGAACAGGGGCCTAGAAGCTGAGCATCTCTGCCTGATCCATTCTGGTTCCAGCACAGTCTGTGGTTGTTTGTCCATCAGTGTCTGGTTGATACAAAATCATTCAAAGAACAAGAGTATAGGAGCCAGAATAACATTCCCCAACTCCAGGTGTTCCTTAGTGACATTGAAAACCATTTGATGGCAAGAGTTCCTCAGCCAGAGTGTAACTAATTTCAAGGTAGAATCACATAACAATGATGTGATCTTGTGGTGATCCTTGCTGTGAACGTCCAGCCCCACAAATTGTTCATTGGCACCCTGGTAGTTGTTTCTGTGTCTATGACACTTTTAGAGACACACGGTGTGCCTGAGAAGGTGGTGATGCCTAATATCTTCCTGACAGAGAATGGCAGTGGAGGTGATGGAGACCATCAACCCCAAAACAGGTTTTAGTAGAGAAAGAAGGGAAGGGAAGAAAGGAGGAAGAACACATGTACTTGACCAAGGAAAGAGAGGTCAGGGACCTCTGCCCTGCGTTTTTTTCTAGTAAATCACGTGATAAACTCAGGATGATACTCGACATGAAGGCTTGGGAGCAGAAATAGAATGGAGGAAGTGGCTTATGTCCTGGCCAGTTAAATAGATCAGTTGGCTTTCTGACAATAAGAACTCAAGGAAGATAGCTTTCAGTGCCTCGGAAATGTGGTGGGTAAAAATGCTCTTGCACTGAGGTTTCCTAATGATATGAATAGATTGGTGACACTGGGAGGGAAATCCTATTGATTTCTCTAACTCCTGTTTTGCAACCTCTCAGAGAGAGCCACAAATCATGGGATTTGGAAAATGTATGGGATAAAGTGAAGCTGTACAAAAAAGTAATAGAAAACACAATGTCTATTTTGAAGTAGGAATTTTCCAGTATTATTTCAAACTTCTTTAATTACTATCTCCTTATTTGCAGAGTTTACGAATGAGCTATTATCAGAATATTAATATATTCCCTTAACATATTTGTTAAGTATTCTTTGGTTAGTTTATTTTTATTTCATTGGTTTAAAATGAAAATTTTATTTTCAAACCTGTGTAAATATAAATGCATGTGAATATGTACTTTAAAGTATTCAAAGGATATATAATAAGAGTTTTCCTAGACTTCTGAGAAACGCAGTAGACTAGGGGTGCCTGGCGGACTCTGGTTTGAGTTGGAATTCTGGTTCTCCAGGTTGTAAGTTTGAGCCCATTTTGGGTAGAGATTACTTAAAATTGAAATCTCTAAAAAAACAAACAAACAAACAAACAAACAAACAAAAAACACCTCATGGTAGATTAATAGTATGTGCTTGTATCTTGATTTCTCTAATAGTCTTTTCTCTTTGAAATCAACTATTTATTTATTTGAGGGAGAGAGTGCATGAGCACAGCAGGAGAAGAAGGGGAGGGAGAAGCACACTTCCCTGAGCAGTGAGCCCAGCAGGTGGCTGGATCCTAGAACATGGAGATCATGATGTTAACTGAACTTAGAAGCTTAATTGAATAGCCAACCAAGCCCCTCTAATAGTCTTTAAGAACTTTAGCAAAGCTGTCCTAAAGGGCAGTAAGCTGAAAACAGAAAGCGAAACAGGAAAGAACCTATCAGCAGACAGTGCCATCATAATTTTAGAAAATGAGCTGTATATGGACAGAGGGGAACTTGCATGAGAGACTAAATAAGGAGAAACCCAGGCCTGGTGTAGAAGAACCTCAGTGTGTGCTGTGCCCTCCAGAAAGGTTTGGGGGAAAAGAAGCACCACATAATTTTAGAAAATTGAGGAAGATGGCAGAAGGAAGAATACAAGTAGACAGAGTGGTCACCTTGGGTCTCAGAATTAAGCATATGATGCTTGGAAGCTTACTGTGGTTCAGTTGAGGTAAGGGAAACACATAAATTCAAAACCTTACAACCAAAATCTGGTGTCCATTCTGGCCTATCTGAACAGAGCTGAGCTGAGCTGTGGAAAAAAAACAATGAGAAGGAGACCATGGTGAGTGGATCTGTCATCTGAGGGCTACAGCTTGAACTCTTCAGCAGAGAATGATCAGATTTTTCTGCTTTTGGCTCTAACATAGGCATCTGAACAGGCATAGGTAGTGAGGAAGAACACTAGCATAACAATAGGTACATTGAAAGAGCTACAGTGATTAGTCTAAACGCTTTGCCTTCTTATCATAGTGTGATTTATTTCTACCTTAAATCACAGAATGTGAACATACATGACTCTTAAAACCATTTGTTCATAATTATTACATTTTATGTTGTTTATATAATTAATTACAAGCAGTTTTTTAAAGTTATGGAATGCTTCTGGAATTTTAATGTCATTCTTGCACAAGGGTCATGCTGATTTTTCTCTGTATCATTCTAATTTTAGTATATGTGCTGCCAAAGCGAGCCCTACCTGTCATATTTTCAGTAAGTGCCATCCACCCACTTTTATCATACATGCAATGAGTAAACATATCACAGTTCGCTAAATCATTGATCCACAATCCTCATTTCAATATAAATTTTACTCATGTATATTTTCAGTTGTAATGTTTTTAGTTAAAATTGCTTAATGCCCACTGGGTGCCGTATCCAACTGATGAATTGTTGAACACTACATCTGAAACTATGTGAGGTACTATGTGTTGCTAACTGAATTTAAATAAGAAAAAGTTGCCTAATGCAAAAGGATGTGGGGTAGTGAGACTCTTAGCTAGAACACAGAGAATTATGACAGGACTCATACAACTTGCTATACCAGGAAACCCCTGTTTCCCGTTCTGGGGCCACAGCAGCACATAACCAGCAATCCTTTCCTCATCCTGTCAAGTTCTTCTCACAGTGCTGAGCCCTGAAGTTGAAGGGGAAGAAGACATTTTCCTTCTAGTGGGAGAACTCAAACATGTTGCTCTCCAACCTTCTCAAGGTGGTCATGGCTTCCGTGTGGCTAGGTAAGGATGGTCCCTGTGGGAATGTGTCTCCTCTATGACTTAAAATCAAGAGAGATAGGCAGGATCTTGTGCATACCTTGGGAAGAAGGGATGACAGTGGGTAAAACAGATGTTCTTTGTGCCACTCACCTATTCCAGAAGTCTCAGATTCTGTGGGTTTTTTTTTTTCCCCCTTCAGGATCCACTATTGCCCAGAAGGTCACTCAAGCCCAACCAGCAATGTTAGTGCAGGAGAAGGGGACTGTCATTCTGGAATGCACATATAACACCAATGAACCATGTTATAGTCTTTTGTGGTACAAGCAGCCCAGCAGTGGGGCAATGATTCTCCTTATTCGTCAGGATTCTTACAACCTGCAAAATGCCACTGAAGGTCGCTACTCACTGAATTTTCAGAAGACAAGAAATTTCATTCAACTTGTTATCTCAGCTTCACAGCTGGAGGACTCTGCAGTGTATTTCTGTGCACTGTGGGAGTCCATAGTGAGAGGCATGATGGAAGGAGGTATACCCATCAACAGGGCTCTTGTTGCTGCTTCTTCCTGCAGTAGGGCCCAAGGGGGGCAATTGCCATCCCAGACAGGAAGTGGCACAGGTGTAGGCTTAGAGGGAGAACCTCATTTTAAGAAAACACCACTCTGGATAAGAGTTATCATTCTTCAAACACTTCCTAATCCCTGAAAAGTTGTGCTAAAATTATTTTTTGGAGACTAGAGTAACCATAATAAATAATTTGCCATTTTGCAGTTAGATTCAGCCAGAGAATTGGCTAAGGAAGTTTAGAAACCTTTGGCTCAAGGTCAGCAATAATGTGTGTTAGTTGTTGGATTTTTCAAATCACTTTGTTCAGTAAACATTTACTGAGCTTGTATTATTGCTCAACTATTATTGAGCATATATTATGTTACAGACATTGTAAAATATGATAGGCCATGAAATGTCTCTGTGGATATATGTGTGTGTGTGTGTGTGTGTATGTGTGTGTGTATACACTTTATGCATATGTGTATATATATACACATACATTCATATGTGTATATATATATGCACATAATGCTGTTTTATACCATTTAGTGACAGTTTAATTAGGTTTGTTTGCTGTGAGGCAATTGTACTCCTATTTAGTTTCCAAGGAGTCTGCTCTATAGTGTAGTTTTTCTCATTTTGTCTTATTAACACCACTAGGATACTTGTACTCAGTTTGCATACAGGAGGCTTACCTGCTCTCCACCAGACTTATCCACAAATGCTCATAATAAGGGGTTCTAGGGGGACACTGTGAAGGACAGAGTGTGAATTTGCCCCTTTGTCAGCTCCTGCCCTTCACTTCAACCTTTCTCCAAAGTCTGTTTTGTTATTTCACCTTCCTGGTTCCAGCTCTCATAGCATCTCCTTCCCCATTCTGTTTAATTTGAGTTGGTGAGACCACTTGGGAAAACATTGTGGATGTTCCACAAGAAATTAAAAATAGAGCTACCCTATGACCCAGCAGTTGCACTACGAGGCATTTACCCCAGAAAAGAAGGGCCACAGGCACCCCAATGTTCATAACAGCAATGTCCACAATAGCTAAACTGTGGAGGGAGGTAAGATGACCTTCAACAGAGGAATGCATAAAGAAGATGTGGTCCATAAATACTCAATGAACTATTACTCAGCCATCAGAAAGGATGAATACCTACAATTTGCACTGACATGGATGGAACTGGAGGAGATTATGGTAAATGAAATAAGTCAGACGAAGAAAGTCAATTATCATTTGGTTACACTTATTTGTAGAACATAAGGAATAGCATGGAGGACATTAGGAGAAGGAAGGAAAAAATGAAGGGCATGGGAATCTGTGAGGGCGACGAACCATGAGAGACTATGGAGTCTTGGAAACAAACTGAGGGTTTCAGAGGGGAGGGATTGGGGGTTGGGTGAGCCCAGTGATGGGTATTAAGGAGAGCACATATTACATGGAGCACTGGGTGTTATACACAAACAATGAATTATAGAACACTACATCAAAAACTAATTATGTACTCTATAGTGACTAACATAATGTAATATATGATATATAATATCATATATCATCAAAATAAAAAGCTATTAAAAATCATGAGAGACTATGGACTCTGAAAAACAATCTGAGGGGTTTGAAGTGGCTGGGGGGTGGGAGGTTGGGGTACCAGGTGGTGGGTATTATAGAGGGCATGGATTGCATGGAGCACTGGGTGTGGTGAAAAAATAATGAATACTATTTTTCTGAAAATAAATAAATAAATTTAATTTAAAAATCATCTATATTTAAAAAACCAAAAAGCACATTTTTTGGCCAACAGATGAGTTAGTTTGCACATTTCCCAGCCATCCTTTTTGATCAATGTTCCACACTCCAAATCTTCATTCTCTCCATTTTCATCCTCCCAGTTCTAACCCCAATGACCTAAGGCCTTAAAATTGAATGGTAATAGATGGTTGATAATTGGTCTTGCATCAAACACCCTCTTATATTTGTTTGGAAGGCAGATTTGCAGAGTAGAAATCTTAAGTATCTCCTCAAGTTTCTTTAATTAGAGAATCTGACCATTTTCACATTCATTTTTACCATTTGAGAATATTTTGAGTGTATAGTTCAGGGTTATGAAATACACTTACATTGTTGTTCAATCAGCAGCACCTTTCATTTCTAGAATCTTGTCACCTTGAAAAACTGAATATTTGTACTCATTAAACAATAACTCTCTTTTATTCCATTCCTCTACACCTTCAGAACTACTATTTTACATTCTCCTTCTTTGAGCTTAAGCTCTTTAGCTCTCATAGAAGTGGAATTATGCAGTATTGGTCATTTTCCAAAATTTCATTTGACATACTGTCCCCATGATGCATCCACTTGCATTATGTGTCAGAACTTCTTTACTCTTTAAGGTTGAACAATATTCCCGTGTATGTAATATACCGTTTTATTTATCCATGTCTATCTGTTGATGGCCTTTTGGGTTGCTTCCTCTTTTTGGTAGAAACTGGAATTCAAAAACATCTCAATATTTATGGAAATATCAAAATTCTTTCAATTTTTGAGTATATATCAGAAGTGGATTGCTGGGTCATAAGGTAATTCTATTTTAAGAAATTTAGACACATTTATAATGGTTATTTGGAAAAACTATGCTCTAGACTGCAGTATCACAAACAAGTTTCAAGGAACAGAGAAAGAGAGTGATCACTAGTCATGAATGGAGCTCCAGTATGTTGATGAATCACAAAAGCCTAGAGGAGTTTTTCACTCTTACTACAGTACATTGCTTATTTCAGGTCTGGATGGAATGGTGAAGCCACTACCCACTGGTCAGTTCCTGGATAGCAGTCTGAGTATCCATTATTTCTTTCCTCATTTGGTAAAAGATCCAAACCTGCAATTATTGAATTGTTTTTTAGTAGTTCCAGTTGCATAAATAAAGAACCTGTAAAAGACTCTCAAGATATTTCAAAGGCTTAGGAAGAAGTCTTTTGCTACCCACTAGTCTTTCTCTGAAATTTGACAATCTATACTGTCAAAAAGAGGGAATAGGCTTTTAATATCCCAGCTCTGTGTTGTAATCTATTAGCTTTTCCATGAAGTTTCTTGATACTTTTGAGCTTTGTTTCATTATCTGTAAATTTATTATTAGCAGTAAATTTATTATTATTATTATTAGTAGTAGTAGTAGTATTTTGTTGTGACAATTTATCAATAATATACCCAGAGAGATTGACAAGTAGCAGATGAGCAATTTAGGAGGATAATCTTTTTTTTTTTTAAGATTTTATTTATTTACCTGAGAGAGAGAGGGAGAGTGAGAGAAAGCATGAGAGCAGAGAAGGTCAGAGGGAAAAGCAGAATCCCCACAGAGCCCAGAACCTGATGCAGGACTCGAACCTGGGACTCCGGGATCATGACCTGTGCTGAAAGCAGTCGCTTAACCAACTGAGCCACCCAGGCTCTCCAGGAGGATAATCTTAATAGGTACATAAAAAGCATTTGACAAAATTCAGATCCATTCCTGATTAAAACTCCCAGCAAATTACACAAAATTGAAGGGAATTTCCTCACCTTAAAAAAGGGCTTAACAAAGAGTCTACATCAAATATCACACTTGATGGTGAAAGCTTAATTGTTTTCTCCTTAGTTTCAGAAATAAGGGGAAAGTTTTGGCTCCACCACTTGTACTTAATATTGAAATAGAGGTTCAATCCAATGTAATAAGGCAAGTAGAAGAAACGAAAGCCATAGAGTTTGGGAGGCAAGAAGTGAACTTCTCTCTATTACCAGAAAGCATATTTGTGCAGAAAATGCAAGGGAATCTACAGAACAGAGTGAAACAAAATACTAGAACAAATCAGTTAAGAAAGTCAAATGTACATCTACCATGTGATACATCCATCCTACTCCCAGATATGGGCTCAGGAGAAAGGAAAGAATGGGTCTATAAAAAAAAAAAATCTTATATGCAAAAGTTCATAGCAGTTTTGTTTGTAAGAACCTACTGGGACCACTCCATATGGCCAGCAACAGGTGCATAGACAAAATGTTTTATAGGCATAGGATGAGATACTACACAATAACAGTAAGAAACAAACTCTTGATAGTTATGACTATGGAAGAATATTAAAATAGTTACATTGTGAAGTGACAGATAAAAGAGTACATATAATTCCATAATTAAAAATTATAAATTATGCAGACTAAAGCATGACAGAAATGTTCCCTGGAAATGGGAGTGGTGAGGGTTGAGAGAGGGGCTGCCAAGAGACATGAGGAAACTTTTGGGATGATGCATATGTTCATTATCTCAAATGTGGTGAGTGCTTCACAAATACAAATGTCAAATTATATAGAATTGTCCAGTTGGTGCAGCTAATTTTAATGTAAAATATGCATTAATAAAAGACAGTAAGTATCCATATTTACTATGCAGTACCTTCCCTCAATGACATGCAAGTCCTCCGTGTGACACAGTGCAAAATATTTCTCCTTTGGTTTTCATTGGCCTGAATGTTTTTTCTAAAGTTATGGATAGGGATGCCTGGGTGGCTCAGTCGTTTAAGTGTCTGCTTTTGGCTCATGTCATGATCCCAGGATCCAGGGACTGAGTCCTGCATGAGGCTCCTTGCTCAGCGGGGAACCTGCTTCTCCCTCTGCCTCCTGCTCCCCCTGCTTGTGCCCTTTCTCTCTCTCTCTGACAAATTAAAAAAGTAAACTGTTTAAAAAACTAAAGTTACAGATAATGACTTTCTGCATCCATGTACTATATTGTTTATTTTCCTTTTAAAAAAAAACTTTTATTTATTTATATATTTTAGAGAGAATGATAGAGTGATAGAGACTGAGAGAGAGACATAGAGAGAGAAAGCAGACTCCAAATGAATGCAGAGGCCCATGCAGGACTCTGATCCTGAGATCATGACCCTAATCATAACCAAGAGCCTAAAGCTCCCCCAGGTGAGCCATCCTGGTGCCCCATGTTTATTTTCAACCATTATCATTCTAACCTCCTTGGGATTTCCCTTGCATATCTGAATACAACTTTGCAGGGGTTTGTCCAAAATTCCTTTCTAGTATACTTCTGTGGCAGGCCTGACAATGTGATTTGAGAGGTGGAGGGGAAGCCAAGGGACACATGAACCCAAACAGTATCCAGGCAAGAATTTCTTACTTCCCTTTGCATTGGGGAAAGTGTTTCCATGTTGGTTCTAGACTCATGAACCTCCTTGATCTGAATCTCTTGGAGAGTGGCCTCCAGGATATAGCTTGGGCTAAGCTTCCATCTATATGTCTAAACATAAATGTTTACAGGGCTTTACAGAAGATGTGTCCCTTTCTAGAACTTTTTCCTGATAATCTTGATTTCTTACCTTGTGGGAAAAATTATTTGATTAATGTTTGGCAACAAAATTTGACGGACAGTAATAGAAAACATCCTTGAGACTAAAGCTGTTAGGATTATAGCATTAATATTTTTTTCTTAATTCATATACACTAGTCACCTTGTTGGAGTCAACCAAATATTGAAAACTTAATTTCAGATGATTCTATACGGATTTGATGACTCCATGTATGATGTTTTTTCTGTCTGTATCTGCTATTTTTCACTTTTTAATGATTCTGAAAATCAGTAATATTTGACTATTAAAATGGTTGACTAACAAATAGTGTGACTTCTTCTGAAAACTTTTATTAAAAAATAGTATTTCTAGCAATTGCTAATAGTTTAGGAAAAGTAAATACAGTATTTCAATTAAAGGTCATTTGTTCATTATTTTTGTTTGATTTAGAAGACATTTAGAGAGTACTTAAAAAAAATGACAGTCATGACAGTCACAGTTCTAAATATTGCGGTAAAGTGCCCAAAACACAGAATCAGTCAATGACTTGACTTCCTCTTACTTTTTCTGTATTCAACTCGAACCCCATTTCTGGCAGTCAGTGGTTTTTGGGCTGGTGCACAAGGATGCATGAGAATATGAAGTACTGAAGTAAGATGCTTTAAGTTTGTTACCCTCCCAGCCACAGAAATGCCCCAGGATGCTGTGTTAAAGAACTTCCATATCAGGCAGTGTCTTAAGAACAAAACAGACCTGAGAAGTCAGGATTGCTGTTGTTCAGACTTCCCAGGGTCACCTGAAGCCTGACATTCGCCTCATGAGGTCAGGGATGAAACAGATGGCTGACTTGGGGAGGATTTTGGCCAACATGTATGCATTTTAATCCCTGTCCACTAGGGGGTGCAGCTTCCTACCACAGTCATATTTCCTGTGTGAAATGTGGGCTTCCACTGATCATTTCTCTGTCACTCTAACCTTCTTCATAGTAAGAATGAAGAACATTATTTAGGTGATGCTCCAGAGATGAAGTGTTCTCTAGGCTTCGTGACTGTGGTACTCTTAATGCTTGGTAAGTACCATTCCTCTTACAATTTGGATTCTTTCTTCCATGGTGTCAGTTAAACCTTTAACTATTATTTATCCATGAGTTTTATGCCCAAGGTGATACAGATGTCCCTCTCTTTCCTCAGGACAAACCCGTGGAGACTCAGTGACTCAGACAGAAGGCCAAGTGACCCTCTTAGAAGAAGCTTCCCTGACTGTGAACTGCACTTATTCAGCATCAGGGTCCCTTACTCTTTTCTGGTATGTCCAGTATCCCGGTGAAGGTCTACAGCTCCTCCTGAAAGCCTTGAGGGGCAAGGAGAAGGGAAGCAACAAAGGATTTGAAGCCACCTTTGACAGCAAATCGAAATCCTTCCACTTGGAGAAAGGCTCAGTGCAAGCCTCAGATTCAGCTGTGTACTACTGTGCGGTGACTGACACAGTGATGGGGACTGTAGGGGGAGCTGAACACAAACTCTGAGCAGAACAGGGGCCTGGAAGCTGAGTGTCTCTGCCTGATCCATTCTGGTTCCAGCACAGTCTGTGGTTGTTTGTCCCTCAGTGTCTGGTTGATACAAAATCATACAGACAACTAGAGTTTAGGAACTAGAAATAACATTTTCCAAGTACAGGTGTTCCTTAGTGACACTGAAAGCAGTTCAATGCCAAGACTTTCTCAGTCAGGGTGTAACTCATTTAAGGTAAAACCACTTAATAATGCAGTGGTCTTGTGGTCATCCTTGCAGTGAACGTCCAGCCCCACAAGTTGTTCATTGCACCCTGGTGGGAGATCCTGTGTCTTATGACAGTTTTAGAGAGACACAGTGTGACCAAGAAGGTGGTGATGCCCAGTGTCTTCCTGACAGAGTATGGGAGGAGAGGTGATGGGAAAGCTTCAGCCCCAAACCTATGTAATGGGTACATGTTGGCCAGAATCCTCCCCAAGTCACCCATGTGCTTCATTCCTGACTTCATGAGGCACATGTCAGTCTTCAGGTGGCCCTTGGAATTCTAAAGAACAGCAATCCTCACCTCTCAGGTCTATCATTCTGATTATGGGGTAAGAGTCATCAGTGGGAGGGACAGAGAGGGAGGGAGAGAGAATCTCAAGCAGATTCCTCAAAAAGCATGGAGCCTGACATGGAACTTGATCTCATGAGCTGATCATGCCTTGAGCAGAAACCAAGAGCCAGTCATTTAACCGAACTACTGTATCACCTAGGCACCCTATGACCTTTAATTTAGTAATTAAATTATTAAATTTAATAATCCCCTTATCAGTAGATTTTATGAAAGAGCTATAATCAGAATATTAATACATTTCCTTATATATTAGTCATATATTCTTGGTTTAAATTAATTTTTCATGTAATTGGTTTAAAATATAAACTTCTCTTCATAACTCTATAAATAAAAAAGCATGTGAAAATGTACTTTAAACAACTCAAGAAGGTATACAATAGAAATTTTTCTCAGACTTTTAGATAAACATTGTAATCTAGGGGTGCCTGACTGGCTCTGTGGGTAGAGCTGGGACTCTGGATCTCAAAGTCATAAATTTGAGACCTGTGGTGTGTGTTGAAAGTACTTAAAATCTCTAAGAAAAAAAAAAAACCCATTGTAGATTAATAATACAATTTATCTCTTGATTTCTCTAAAACTGTTTTAAAAAGATAGTGCAGATACTCCAAAGGGTAGAAAGCCACAAAAACAAAAAGAAACAAGAAAGAAGCTATCAGCAGTCAGTGACATCAATCACTTTTAGAAAATAGGTTCTTTATGGATAGGGACACACTTGCAGGAAAGACTAGATAAGAGGACACCGGAGACTACTGGGAAAGCACCTCAGTGTGCGCTGTGCCCTCTGGAAATGGTCAGGGAAAAGAAGCACCACATGATTTTGGGTAATTGAGGAAGATGTTGTTGCCCACGCTGGTGCATGGGTGGGTGCGTGCATGTGTTTGCATATGTTGAAGATATTGCGGTGGAGGGAAGTAAAATATGTGGACCCAGTGAGGCAATTTTCCAAGTCACAGAACAGCTATGCATCCACGACCCTATAAGAAACAATGATCATCTTCTAAACCCAGCAGAAAATGGGACTTTGGTCTTTGAGGAATTGAGAAGAGGACATAAAACATTTTCCCCAAATATTGTGCATTACAGAGCTTTTTGATTTTTGCTCACCAGTTCACCTTTCCTTTACTTAAAGATGTTCTTCTGTTCCTGCCTCTACTCCCTGGCAACCACTGGTCTTTTTATTGTCTGCATAGTTTTCCACTTCCAGAATGTCCTATCTTGGATGTCAAACAGATGCAGCCTTTTCAGATTAGCTTCTTTCGCTTTGAAGTAAGCATGTAGGCCCCTCTGGGTAGCTCAGTGGATTAACCATATGCCTTCAGCTCAGCTCATGATCCCAGAGTCCTGAGATCAAGTCCCAGGTTGGGGTCTCTGCTCAGCAGAGAGCCTGTTTCTCCCTTCCCTCTGCCTGCTACTCCCCCTGCTTGTGCTTGCTCTCTCTGTCAAATAAACACATGAAATCTTAAAAAAAAAAAAAAAAGAGGAAAATATGTACGTATATTTTCTCCATGTCTTTCCATGGCATGATGGCTCCTTTCTTTTCAGCACCAAATAAGATTCCCTTGTCTGGCTGTACCATAGTTTACTTATCCTTTCTTCTACTGAAGGATGTCTTGGTTGCTTTCATGTTTTTGGCAATTATAAATAAAGGTGCTATAAACTTTTGTGTGTTGATTTCAAATCTTTTTGATAAACACTCAGAAGTGGGATGACTGGATCGTATGGTAGTTCTTTTTTATACTTTTTGAAGAACTTCTATACTGTTTTCCGTGGTTACAGCATTGTGCATTGCCATTGCCTCCAACAGTGGACAAATGTTCCAAACTCTTCACATCCTCGACCACACCTGCATTTTGTTTTTGAAAATAGCATTCGATTTTTATTGATATTTAAAGTCTGAATGGTACCAGGGGATTTATTGTAAATGTAGAGACAAATACATTGAGATAGTCACCATTAAAAAGGAATAGAAAATTACATATTTAGAGTATTTGTTTTTTATCTGATACCTTCAATTAGTGGTTAGTACCAATATTTTATTTTGTTTTATTTTTAAACTATTTAAATTCAATTAATTAACATATAATGTATGATTAGTTTCAGAGGTACAGGTCAGTGATTCACCAGTCTTATACAATACCCAGCACTCATTAGATCATGTGGCCTCTTTGATGCCCATCACCCAGTTAACCCATCCAACCACTCCATTCCCCTCCATCAATTCTCAGTTTGTTTTCTATGATTACGAGTCTCTCATGGTTTGTCTCCCTCTCTGCCTTCATCTGGTTTATCTTTTCCTCTCTTCCCTGATGATTCTCTGCCTTGTTTCTTATATTCCTCATATCAGTGATATCATAAGATAATTGTGTTTCTCTAACTGACTAATTTCATTTAGCATAATACCTTCTAGTTTCATCCATGTCATTGCAAATGGCAAGATTTCAAATTTTTTGATGGTTGTGTAATATTCCATTGTTTATATGGAACAATAAGTTTAGTTTTTGATTCAATTCAATAATTTCTTTTTATCTATGCTTTGATTACTGATATATTTGAACTTATTTCTAATATTTTGGTTTTGCTCCATATGCTTTCACTCCTTTCTTTTCTTTCCTTTTTTGTTGCATTGATAAAATTTTCTCTTTTTTTCCCGATGATTTGGGGAAAGTAAAGTACCTTTCTCTTTCATTGACAATATCCTCGAACTATTTGTGTGTATACATGTACAAGTGTGTACATTTTTTATGTCTAATTTTATTCTGTAATATATTTTCCTTGTATACACCATGGCTTCTCTTTGGGTGTGCTTTTTCTCCTGCTGATTTAGTATATTTAGAAAACCTCAGTGCCTGACTGAAGCAAACTATACACTATCTCTATATCAGGACAGAATTTCAGAAAGAGTTTATCAAATGAGCTGATAAGCTCCAGTTTTAATGCACATCGAGGAAAACACAGAAAATGAAAATCTTCCAGCACAATAATGAGAACATGAGTTCTCTTCATTCTTCTTCAAGCCCTTTGTTCCTGACTTTCCTCCACCTGGAGTAATTTTCACCTGCCAGCCTCAGGGCTTATTCCTTCATTTCCTCCTAGTCTCTGTTCCTAGAAAAACATGTGCTCATGTGAGGAATGCTTATAAAGTTTATTGTAGTGTAATATTTCCTAGATTAAGGAAGTCATCTTAGCCTTTAATCAATAGAGGAAAGGATGCATAAATGGAAGTATATCCACAATATGGAATATAATGGAACAAAGGATATATACGGATTAATGTAATAAGACCTACAGGATTTACTATTGAGGTTATAAACAAGAAATATATATATTTATATTATAATAATGTCTAAATAAAATGCTGTGTATTTTATGTTTATTCAAATCTAGTAAAACATCTGGGAACATCAACCCCAAATTGTCAAGATGAACAAAGAAATAAGGTAATAAGTGATGAAAGCATCAGAATTGAAAGTGGTAGTCAAAAAGGATATTACTCTATGGGTAACATTTTATTACTTTTAATAATTCACATATTCACAAATTTCTCCTATTGCTAAAGGTATTGAGAATCATAAAGGCCATCATAAAGGCTTATCTGTATTCTCCTCTTTCCTTGGCACCAAAAAGAGGAAAGGAGAGATGACCACCTTTTTCATAACATTATGTCCACCGACCTAAACTATACATATTTCTCTGGGGTCACATAGTTTTTAGTTTGCCCTTCACTTAGTGTCCTATTCTTTGACTTGATTATAATTATATATATTTTCATCTTCCCCTGTAGATAATAAACTAGTATGTGTTCCTCTTTTGTATATTTTATTTATATATGTATTGTTTTAATTTTTTCCAGTAATTAACATACAATGCTATATTAGTTTCAGGTGTATATATAGTGATGCAAAACTTCCACAGATCACCTGTGCTCATCAGGAACAGGGCACTCCTTCATCCGCTCACCTATTGAACCCATCTTCCAACCCTATCCATCTGGTAACCATCAGTTAGTTCTGTTTAATTGCATTGTTTAATTGCTTCATTTTTGTCTTGTTTATTTCCTCCTTGTTTGTTTGGTTTGTTTCTTTAATTCCACTAGAGTGATATCACATGGTAGTTGTCTTTCTCTGACTAACTTATTTCCCACAAAGTTATATTCTCTAGCTCCATCCATGTCATTGCAAATGGCAGAATTTCATTTTTGATGGCTGAATAATATTCTAGTACACCTTATATATTCTGATCATCTAGGAGATTACTCCTTTAAAAATGCTCAATGAATACTTGTTGATTTCTTTTGAACTCAGGTAAAGAAACAAAATAAATAGCACAAGATGAAATTTACCAAATTATTTTCTGATCTCAATTTCCATGCAATTCCATTTTAAAAGTAAGATTTGGTTTACCTGTAAGCAGTTATCTTCTTTTCTGGCCATCTGCATTTCCTTCACCAGGAAGATTGGAATAAAAGGGGCTGGGGATTTGTGTCTGCTGAATGGCTTGTTCTAAGTTGTCTTTGCCACCAGCTTTGTTCCTCGAGGGGGCACTATAGACCTTAGGAGAAACAAAGACTGTGATGGTTGGAAGGTTGAATAGTTACAGAGAACAGAAATCATGAGAGCCAGTCCACTTATAGATAGCAAAGTTAGGGAAGAGAGAGGAGAGGGTTTTTTGTAAAGACCCTCTCAGGTTTTCAGTTCTGCCATTGCATATCAACTTCAGACATCTGGAGGCCATGACCCTAGAAATCCATTATGCAGATAATTCTTCACAGATACCAGCATAGGAATATTGCTGGGCATTGTGAGTATGGAAACTCAACAGAAAATATCCCATTATCTGCTGTCAATTGTTATGAATAAAATCATCCAAATTTACTGGTCTTGAAACCGTTTCAATACCCACATATCCTACCTTTTCATGTGCTGAGAGTGGAGGGAAACAAAAATGAAGAGAAGAGAGGAAACAATAAGGAACAAAAAGTAAAGGAAAGGGAGAGGACAATATTGACTTTGGCCAGCAACGTGTGGCTGGTCAGACTGAGCTCTGTGGGTGAGCATGGTGTCTAGCAGTAGCACAGGAGAGATGGAGAGGTGGAAATTACATCAGTGAGGACTTTAAGCACTACCTCCTATTTTTCACTGACCACATTCTGGTAGGAATCATTTTCTTTACAGACAGTGACTGTCTGTCTTGGTTTCTAGAACTCTTTTGATGGATTGCATTTACGTCTGCAATACTGAGTGGATGCTATCAGATAGTTTTTCTTTATCAATATTTTTACATAACTGAATGATCACATTGTCTGTCAAACTATGCATTTTAGGGAATGGAGTCATTCTTCCCTATGATTCTTCAAGGTTCTGGGTAATCCCCAATAGGCTCTGACTCTTCTCGAAGAATCATTCACCTTTCTTCACACACTAACCCACACTTTTCTAATATAAAGTGTTTTAAGAAAAAATAATAACCCTTACATCCTCCTATATTGGAAATATTCCTCCTACCTGCCTGCACTGCCCGCAAGCACAGTTTGGGAGAGATTCCTGTGCAGTGTTATAGGGCGACTGGGCGGAGTCTCAAGTTCTGAGAATGACAGGGCTGAGGTGTGATTGGTGCTCAGTGATTCTGGTGGGAAGGATTCACTGTAAGAATACAATTCCTCTGGATCCAAGTCTACACTCTACACAGTAGGGGTGAAGGCACCTCATTAACTAGAGAAGGTATCATGAGGACACCCTGGGGAACTCTGCTGGGAATCCTGTGGCTCCAGATTTGCTGTGAGTGGGGACGTTACAGATGGGGGCTGGGGAGAGGTCCACAACCCACAGTGATGGGAGGAGCTGACACTGAGCTCCTAGAGTCCTATATCCTCAGGGGTGTGTCTTAGGATATTTTACACATTTTCAAACTGCATCAGTGACTCTCCAGTGACATCATTTGTGTTTGTTTCCTTCTTTCCACACAGCGGTGAGAGGGATGACAGTGGAGCAGAGCCCTTCAGCCCTAAGCCTCCAGGAGGGAGCCAGCTATACTCTGAAGTGCAATTTTTCTAGCAGTCCATACAGTGTACAGTGGTTCCGACAGCACCCCAGGGGCAGCGGTCTCATCCGCCTGTTTTACATAGCTTCAGGGATGCAGCACAGTGGGAGGTTAAACTGCACAGTGAATACTAAGGAACAGTCCAGCACCCTCCACATCACGGCTTCCCGACTGGAAGACTCAGCCACCTACCTGTGTGCAGCCCAGGCACAGTGCTCTCTGGTGATCTGCAGCCTGCACCCAAACTGCACCTGGGCCTGCAGACCCGCCCTTCCTCAGGGCAGGCCCTTGCTCCCATGCAGCCTTTGCACATTTTCAGATTTATGTAACAGCGTCTTTTCCCTCCTAAAATTAGACCTACCAGTGCTTTCATTTCACTTGTTTTTCTTGCTCTTTTTCTTCCAAAAAGCTCTTTGCAGGTAAAAAGCTCTACCATGGAACTCTTGGAGTAAGTGACAGAGATGCCCATATCCAGTACCATGGGAAGATAGAGGTCCTGGCAGCTACCACATAAATTATTTATAAATTACTTAAATGGAAAACCCCCAAAAAAGTAGATGGTCATGAACAAACAAAAGACGTGACATAATTTTTAAGTTTCTTATAGGTTATTTTTCAGTGAAATATGAAGAGATCATGTGGAATGTTTTTTCAAGTCTGTATTCAGCTTTTTTAAAACTCCTTTAAATGGAAATGTAAGAAAATAATTTTTTTGAGGATCACTCACTCTTCTTATCTAATTATACTTATTTTCTTTTTCAGCAAGATAATACCCTATGAATAAGTATTTTCATTTTATGCATGAATAAAGGGAGGATTTTAGAGTATAAGTAACTTGGTGGAGCTAATATTATTTCAAAGTTGGTGAATCTGAGGTGACACAAATGCTTATCCTCTGAATACCGATATAGAAGACCCCACAGAATCACAAAATCTCAATGATTTCTATTGATCAATTTGTATGATGTGTTGACTTCTATTACTGACAGAAGTAACCATTTCAGTCGTTTCTGAATAGTACCTTGTGTGGACAAGCACATGGATATTTCCATTCTGTTCCATGAAAATCATCACTCTCCCTTGCATTTTGAATGAACATATTTTCATGATCTTGTAACATCTTTCCCTGCTTGGAAAAGGGAGCAGAAATCCTCCAGGACAACCCTAAAAGAACACTACTCTGTTGTAGCCATAGACAAAGACTGCTGACCCCAAACCCAGAATTAAAACTTGCATGTAGAAGATTCCAGCACATACTGAGTTCCAGCCTGCACTGGTTTTTATGTTGAGAAAAGGGCATTGATAGGAAGGCCTGTCCCCCTGAAAATTCAGATAGAGATAGATGGGCAGACACCCTGAAGCTTGGAGAAAAGCCAGCTTCCTCAGCATGGGACCTGTGCAATTATATAACCCCAAACTCTCCCAAAGAATCCTGCCCTTAGTTTGATGTTGTGCCCTCACTGACTTGAAATCAATACTAATTTTATCTTTGTACGTGTATTTTAAAATGTTGTCCCATAAGTGGGAGAACAAGTGCCTGAGCAGAGACATGTGGGAAGCAGGACTCAGACAGGAACACATGCAAGCTCAGGTTTTGGGTCACAGCAAGCTGTGTGTGAGCTGAGCAGTTGGCATGGCCACCTGTGGTGTTTATGCCTGCTTTGGACTAGCTGGGGCTTTGACATGCAGCAAAGCGGCTAGTAAATATTGTTCGGAAGTTACTACAAATTAAATATGTAGGGCGCCTGGGTGGCTCAGTGGGTTGAGCCGCTGCCTTCGGCTTAGGTCATGATCTCAGGGTCCTGGGATCGAGTCCCACATCGGGAATCTCTGCTCGGCAGGGAGCCAGCTTCCTCCTCTCTCTCTGCCTGCCTCTCTGCCTACTTGGGATCTCTGTCTGTCAAATAAATAAATAAAATCTTTAAAAAAATTGAATATGTATACCTGGTCATTTCAAGAAAGCAATTTGGCAGGGTTTTTTTTACAGACCAAAACATACTCTTACTTCATTACTACATTGTCCAGCAATAGTTGTTCCTTTGTATTTTTCCAAAGGATTTGAAAAGTTATGTGTACACACATACTTGTACACAAGTGTTTTATAGAGGTTTTATTCATAATTACCAACCCTGGAAGTAAGCTACCTGTCTTTCAGTAAGTGAATGAATAAATAAATTGTGGCACATCCAAACAATGGAATATGATTTGGTACCAAAAAGAAACGAGGTATGAAGGCATGAAGAGATAGGGGGAAATTGTATGCATTTTTAACCCATCTGAAAAGGCTATAAGGTATGATTCAGACTCTATGGCTTTCTGGAAAAGACAAAACTCTGGAGGCAGTAAAAGGTTGTTGTTGCCAAGGGTTGAGGGGAACAAGAGGTATCAGTGTAGCTCAGAGCATGTTTAATGTAATGACTTACTCTCTATGATACTGCAATGGTGGATACATACTTTACACATTTGTTCAAACCCAAAGAACATACAACAGCAAGAATGAACTCTAGAGAAACTGTGGGTATGGGGTCACATGATGTGGCAA